>NC_083705.1:47941319-49191319 GCF_033118175.1 Dama dama | reverse complement strand
AAGCTCTGTGGGTGACTGGGTAAGTACGTACACTTACAACCTCTATGGAAAGACAGAGAAGAGTGTGTGAGGTTGGAAATAGATGTTGTGTAATCCAATTTGTAATGTCTGCCAAAGTCTTCCCTTTGGCTCCTCACTATCCACATATGCTAGAGAACACACCGTATCACCAAGGGAAACACCCGCCTCATTCCGCTGCTACACCACCTTGAAGTTCACAATTTCTGAATGATGGCTTGTCCTCTGCCGAGTGTAGGTGATTCTCCTTGGAGTCAGGTGGTCTATGCTAAGAAACAATACATCTGATACACAATGGAGGAGAAGAGATAGAATAAATGAAAAACAAAAAACAAAACCAGCAAACTGAAAAAATGAAACAGGACAAATAAATACCCACCCATTTGGGAAATGGTAGACTAGGAAGTATAGAGATGTTACTGTTCTTCTACATACATCAAACCCCACTATAGCAAGGTCAACCTTGGCTCTGCTTTCTATGTGAAGCTCCTGTGAGTCCTTCTGCCCTTGGTTCTGATCTCTATAAGACTCACTGCTGACCATTATCTTCAGTGGTCTACTAGCAACTGGTCAAGAAGATGCCCCTCCAGAATGGTTTATGACTTTGCAGGGATACTGCTAAAGAGTCTATAATACACAGGACAACTCATCACAACAAAAAATTATCTGGTCCAAAATGTCAATAGTGTGAAACGTGAGAAGCCCTGGCCTAGGCCATTCACAATAGTCTCATTCCCATTTCTAATGATTTTAATAGGCATAGGCATGAGACCCAATTCCTGAAATCCAATGTGACGGTAAGGAAGAGCTCCTGGGACATTTATGGGAATGGTATTCTCAACTAATTATAGTGGCACATGGTAAAAAAAAAATTTTTTTAAGCAGTCTCCTTCATGTAATACCTACTGCCATCTGTAATCATGAGGAAAGAAATTACTAACATATTAAGAATAGTGGACCAGAGAGATGAAAATCCCAAGTCCTTGATGACAGTGCTGAGCTACTCCATTTAGGAATGCTCCATCTCCACACTTTTCTTTAGATGAGAAAATATATATCCTTCTTGTTCCAGTCCATTTTAGCTGGACTTTCTGTTACTTACAGTTGAATGCATCTCAGCTAATACAGGTTATCTCTTGGTCCTTCTTTTCTGTATGGTTGGTTTTTGTCCTATGATTGATGAAGTTCATTTGTATTCAAGAGCAGAAACCAGAAAAGCTGGTGTGGCCTTCCTATCCTGGGGTGTGTGTGTGTGTGTGTGTGTGTGTGTGTGTGTGCGTGTGTATGTACTCAGTTGCTCAGTAGTGTCCAATTCTTTGCGACCCTATAGACTGTAGCCCACCAGACTCTTCTGTCCATGGAATTTTCCAGGTAAGAATACTGGAGTGGTTGCCATTTCCTACTCCAGGGGATCTTCCCAACTGGCCCAGGGATTGAACCTGAATCTTCTGTGTCTCCAGTATTGGCAGGCAGATTCTTTACCACTGAGTCACCTGGGAAACCCTTACTGTTGTGTATGCGGATCTACATCCCAAAGGCCCTCTCCTTTTTTGAGGGAATTCTGATTGACAAACTTGCTAACATGGACGATACATGCTAATTGACTGTTTTAATTTGGAATGGGTGAAGGGGCAACCTGTGTTAGGCTGCCGGGCTATGACAGGTAGAATGAAGAATGGCCTGCTTTAGGCACCAATACAGAGCTGGGACCTTGACTTTTTCTCAAAGTTCATATTTGTTTTAGAAAGCATCCCTCTATTTTTGTTGATTGGTTGATGATTGGTTGGTGGGTTGGTGGACTGGATGACTGGTTGGTTGGTTGATTGGTGGATTGGTTTGGCTTACAGATAAGTCCTAGGTCTCTTGCTGTTCTGCATACAGAGTCGGGAGACCCAACTGTGCAGTTCTTCCATCAGCTATCTTTGAGTAGTGCCCTTCACTTCTGTTTATCCCACTGTTTGATGTAGAAAGTGTGAGTCATTCAGTCGTGTCCAACTGTTTGTGACCCCCTAGACTGTAGCCCGCCAAGCTCCTCTGTCCATGGAATTCTCCAGGCAAGAATACTGGAATGGATCCCTTCTCAACCCAGAGATCGAACCCAGGTCTCCCACATTGCAGGCAGATTCTTGGCTTCCCTGGTGGCTCAGATGGTAAAGAATCTGCCTGTAAAGCAGGAGATCTGGGTTCAATCCCTTGGTCAAGAAGATCCCCTGAAGAAGGGAATTGCTACCCATTCCAGTATTCTTGCCTGGAGAATTTCATGAACAGAGGAACCTGGTGGACTACAGTCCATGGGATCAAAAAGAACCAGATACAACTGAGCAACTAGCACTTTCACTTGATGTAGAATCTAGAGATTCTTCAAGGTTGTTGCCTCCCACTGGCACCTCTGCTTTCCACAGCATGTTGTAGCCTTTCTTCCCTCGACACACTTTCTTTCTTTCTCTGTCTCCCAGAAATTCACTGAACTTTCTTATCCATTGGTGACACACCTTTCCATGCCCTTATCTTAGTCTTCTCACTATGGGTTAACTACTTCTATACGTATTTTTCCACAGTGGTTTTGGAGAAATGTCAAAAGGCAGATGTGTGCTCAATCTGTCTTCTTAGAACTGAAGCACATACTTGACAGTATATCCTGATACACCCTGCATTGTCTATGTCCAATAATGACTATGATCTTTTAATTTGTTTGAAGTAGTCAGCCTATCAATCCTAATATTTCATTAATTTTTAATCCAGCTACATAGTTTGATGCTTGCCTGTGAAATAATATATGGATCTGCAGAGGAGGAATAGAGTTGAAGTAGTCTATGGAGCTTATAAATCCAGCCCTTGTGACTGGAACAGAGTTTGACAAATGGGTCTCATGGAAACTTCCTCTTTCATTAGCAATGTTACTACGGCAACATGAACATTGGGTCTGATCTTAGGAGAAGCTAATCTCTAAATTTGAATTCCCATGACACTCAGATGATACAGGAGATGTAAGAAATTTTCTGAATAATTATCTTTAAAGTCTCTAAAACTATAATCTTGTTCCAACTTCCAACCTCCATTTCACAAATTTATCTAAGAAAGAGTCTGAAGGTTGGATGCTAACCATGGAGCAGAGAGGTCAAAGAATGCCAGAGATAGGGTGGCAAAACTCCATGGGAGATCTGAACAGAGTAACAAAGGGGTGGGATCTGGAATCATGGTGAATTGTTTTATTTCCTGCTCTAGTGAAGTACCAAGCAACAACATGGGACGTGGACAGCCCAACCGGAAACCTGCCTTTTTCCTCATACTAAACACTGCTCAATGAGCCACAGATTCATTCCTCCTACCCTAAGGGACAAGGTCCCCAGTGAGCACTTGGAGTTTTTTCTTCCTGCAATGAAAGGCCAGGAAGTGTCTGTTGCCCCTGGTGACAGCAGCAGCCAGCTGCTCGTCATAGCACCTGTGCCTTCAACTACTGTTTCCCCAAAGCTACTACTGTTCCCCAAAAACTACTGTTTCCTCCAAAGCTCTGAGCTGAGCTGCTGGCCTCCCCACAGAAATCTAGCATTTATAGTCACTTTGTGCTTTATATAGTCACTTTAGGGCTTCCCTTGTAGCTCAGTCGGTAAAGAATCTGCCTGCAGTGCAGGAGACCTGGGTTCAATCCCTGGGTCGGGAAGATCCCCTGGAGAAGGAAATGGCAACCCACTCCAGTATCCTTGCCTAAAAAATCCCATGGACAGAGGAGCCTGGTAGGCTGCAGTCCATGGGGTTGCAAAGAGTCAGGCATGACGGAGTGACTAACACTTGTGCTTCATACTCTGCATGAAATATGCACAATGGGAAAACCATTTCATGTTCACATTCTTGCTTCTTTAAACACCCACATGTATTCTTGGAAAGAAGAGTTTTAATAAAACTCCTATGAGAACTGTATAGATGCAAGACTAAGTGAAGATCTTTTTTTAAAACTAGTCCTTTAAAATATTTCCATTGTGGACATATTTTATAGCTCTCCCAGGGGAGAAAGCAACTACTTATTTACAACTTTGTGCTGGGCACTTATTCCCCTTTAGTCACTGGATGGCTCCTATTATCTCATTACTCTTTAATGGATAATAAGGCATATTTAGAAGAGAAGAGACCACATAGGAGGGAATTCTGCATGAGATTGTCACAGGGCAACCTAGGTGGAAAATAACAGACTATTAGTGAAATGCCAAACTGGAAAATAAGTACCTGAACACAACATCTGCAAGGTAACAAAGATAGAGAACACTGAACTGTTTAAGCTCTAATCAATCTAAAAAGAATGCTGAAAATAGCTAAAACAAGGCTGGGGACCTGTTAGAGTTTAAAAAGTGTTTGCTTTCAGTTAGTTGGAGTATTTTCCACTCAGGCTTAAAATTTTTTTTTTCTTTTTCCACATTCTCACTGTAAGACTGTTTTTACAATAACTACTAATTATTCTTTTCTTCTTATCTAAATTTCAGGTGTCGCTTAGTCTCTTAGTCGTGTCCAACTCTTTGCAACCCCAAGGACTGTAGCCCACAAGGCTCCTCTATCCATGGGGATTCTCCAGGCAAGAATACTGCTATACATTGCCATTTCCTTCTCCAGGGGATCTTCTGACCCGGGGATTGAACCTGCATCTCCTGCATTGGCAGATGAATTCTTTACCACTGAGCCACCAGGGAAGCCCTCAAGTTCTCATTCACGCTTAGTTACTTAGTCATGTCCAACGCTTTCTGACCCCATGAACTGTAGCCCACCAGGCTCCTCTGTCCACAGGGATTCTCCAGGCAAGTATACTGGAGTGGGTTGCCAGTCCCTTCTCCAGGGGATCTTCCCAACATAGGGATCGAACCCCGGTCTCCCACATTGCAAGCAGATTCTTTACCAGCTGAGCTACCAGGGAATGTACAGCACTATAATTTGACATCTGTATGCACTACAAAGTAATCACCACCACAAGTCTAGTTACCATCCATCACAATACAGTTGACTCACTTCACCTACTTTATTCACCTCCCAGGTACCTTCCTTTCTGGTAACAGGTAATCTGATCTCTGTATCTACAAGTTTGACTTTTGCTGCTATTATTGTTTCTTTGTTCTGTGTTTAAATTCCACACAGGAGTGAAATCGGGTGGCATTTGTCTTTCTCCATCTGACATTTCAATTAGCATAATACAGTTAAGGTCCATCCTTGTTGTTACAAACGGCAGGATATAATTCTTTTTTATGTTTGAGTAGTATTTCGTTATGTATATTCACCACATTTTCTTTATCCAGTCATCCATTGATGGACACTTAGGTTATTTCCATATCTTAGCTATTATAAAGAATGCAACAGTGAACATAGGAGTGCATGTATCTTTTCAAATCATTGTTATCATGATCTTCAAGTATAGTTCCTGAAGTGGAATTGCTGGATCACATGGTAGTTCTACTCTTAATTTTTTGAGGAATATCCATACTCTTTTCCATAGTAGGTATATCAATTTACATTCCCACCAACAGTGTACAAGTGTTCCCTTTCTTCCACACCCTCTCCAACATTTGTTATTTCTTGTCTTTTCTACAATAATCATTCTAACATGTGTGAGATGATGTGGTTTGATTTGCACTGTGGTTTTGATTTGCATTCCCTAATAATTAGTGATTTGAGCATCTTTTCCTGTGCTTGTTGACCATCTGTATGTCTTCTCTGGAAAAATGTCTACTCAGAGACATTTTAAAATTCAAATGCTTAAATTGAATTCAGATTATTTGATTTTGGTTATTGAACCACTATTATTCTTAAACAAATTATGCGTGTGTGTGTGTGTTCTGCAAAATAAAGAGTTTGCTGTAGTTCATGGCCCCACTTACACATGATCAGAATGGCAATAGCACATTCTTGGAAGATCTCTGCTAACTACGGCATCAGTTGCCTTTTCACACCCGTGATTCAAACTGTTCAGTCAGCTAAAATGGATAACAAGTGACCTGGTCTAAATTACAGGAATTTGCAGGACAAGCTCCAGAAAGCACTCAGCCAAATGCCTGTGCAGTTCTATGAGACAACCCATAATTTCTTCTGGTAACGGTCCAGAGACCCCCTTGACAAGGAGCAATTCTGATTCAGGGCCTCTTTAAGCCCATCTTCAAGTAAACGGAGAGCATTCCTTGAGCAGTGAGTCACTTCCGGAGCTGAGGAGTGGCTGGGTTTTTAATTTATCTGTTGAACTTCAGTCATGATGAGTAATAATCCTATAGGAAATATCTCTTCCTCACAGGAACGTCAATACCTGAAGCAGAGTGAGTGATCTGTGCACTTCCTCACAGGACTCAGGAACACCAGGTTTTAAATGGCCAATGAAAAATGCCTTTTACAGTTATGATAATACAAGGCAACCCCGAGACTTTGTGCCTGGTGTTTCTGTTTTGTTGTTTCTGTTTTTTCCACACATTAAAATATAGCTCATAAATACATTCTTGATTTATAAAAACTAGGAAAGTTGAGTGTTCCTTAATTGCCTTTCTTCCCCCATAATTGCATTTTCACTTGTGTTGATGCTCAGAGGAAAGGGAGGGAGCAATCTGAAGTCCTCTAAACACTTAACATTGTCAGGTCATATTCCAGGGCTTCACATATTTTATCCCACTTAACTCATATGCCACCCTAGAAGATATGAGGTCTTATTGCTTCATTTTTACAAAGAATATGAGATTCAGAGAAGCTATTTAGCTCTCCAAGTTCACAACATTAGTAAGTTTTATATAATCTGTCTGACTTTAAAGATCACACTCCTATGACCTTGTTTCCTTGAACCAGCTCAAAGTATTAACTAAAAATGGTGAAATGGTGATTTTTCTTCTTGACCTACCATAAAGATGAAACCCACATTGGTTGTACTCTTGTAGATTACATTATTATGCTAAGCCATGACAAAAATCAGAGAAACTCATTGTCTTGTTCTTTTTTTTTTATCATAGGTACAGCCTGTTTCTTTGTTTTGTAGATTGAATTCAAGATTCATTCTCCGTCTACTTCCAAGATAACCAAAGTAATTTACAAGCTGAAGCACAATGTAAAATATGACATTTACATCAGAAATAGAACTGAGTTGGTCAAAAGGAGCTAATCCATTCATTCAGTCATTCAGCAAGTATATATTAACCAGGTACTTCTCTAGAAGTCATCTTACTAGGAACCTATTAATACAATTAAGTATAGAGTAATGCTCTGTAATAAGGGGGAAAGGGAAGTGTGCTGTATTACAAGTCTGCATTTTCTAATAAGTTAAAACCATAAATTTCACACTAGAGATAAAACATTCCTAGAACAAAAATCAACTAGATGAGTCATCTGGATCTTTATAGATAGGGCATGAGTAACCTAGTGGAGAAAATCAACACTACCATTTTGCAAAGGACAAGACATGCTGATCAAATGGACAAGTCTTTAATCAATTTTCCATACGCTTACTATCTACAGGAATTGCAGTCTTAGTCATCAAATAACATGGATCAATCCTGGCTCTGAGGGACTTCCCTGGAGGTTTAGTGGTTAAGAATTTGCCTTCCAATGCAGGGGACATGGGTTCAACACCTGATCGGAGAACTCAGTTCCCACACATTGCAGGGCAGCTAAGCCCACATGCCACAACTAGAGAAGCCTATGGGCCACGACTTTGGCCCAAAGCAGCCAAATAATAAATAAATAAATATTTTAAAAAAATAACTGGCACTGAGAAGCATCTCTGAACAATCAGACAATAGTACAAATTTCCAGTTCTCACACTACACAGGGGAAAATATCCTCACCCTAGAAAACTTGTTTTTCAACAATGAATTCAGTACGAGATGATCAGTTCAGTTCAGTCGCTCAGTCGTGTCCAACTCTTTGCAACCCCATGAATCACAGCACGCCAGGCCTCCCTGTCCATCACCAACTCCTGGAGTCTACTCAAACTCATGCCCATCGAGTCAGTGATGCCATCCAGCCATCTCATCCTCTGTCGTCCCCCACTCCTCCTGCCCCCAGTACCTCCCAGCTTCAGGATCTTTTCCAATGAGTCAACTCTTCACATGAGGTGGCCAAAGTATTGGGGCTTCAGCTTCAGCATCAGTCCTTCCAATGAACACCCAGGACTGTTCTCCTTTAGGATGGACTGGTTGGATCTCCTTGCAGTCCAAGGGACTCTCATGAGTCTTCTCCAACACCATAGTTCAAAAGCATCAATTTTTCGGTGCTCAACTTTCCTCACAGTCCAGCTCTCACATCCATACATGACCACTGGAAAAACCATAGCCTTGACCAGACTGACCTTTGTTGGCAAAGTAATGTCTCTGCTTTTTAATATGCTATCTAGGTTGGTCATAACTTTCCTTCCAAGGAGTAAGGGTCTTTTAATTTCATGGCTGCAGTCACCATCTCCAGTGATTTTGGAGCCCAAAAAAATAGAGTCTGACACTGTTTCCACTGTCTCCCCATCTATTTCCCATGAGGTGATGGGACCAGATGCCATGATCTTGGTTTTCTGAATGTTGAGCTTTAAGCCAACTTTTTCACTCTCCTCTTTTACTTTCATCAAAAGGCTTTTTAGTTCCTCTTCACTTTCTGCCATAAGGGTGGTGTCATCTGCATATCTGAGGTTATTGATATTTCTCCCGGCAATCTTGATTCCAGCTTGTGCTTCATCCAGCCCAGCATTTCTCACGATGTAGTCTGCATATAAGTTAAATAAGCAGGGTGACAATATACAGCCTTGATGTACTCCTTTTCCTATTTGGAACCAGTCTGTTGTTCCATGTCCTGTTCTAACTGTTGCTTCCTGACCTGCATACGGGTTTCTCAAGAGGCAGGTCAGGTGGTCTAGTATTGCCATCTCTTTCAGTATTTTCCACAGTTTATTGTGATCCACACAGTCAAAGGCTTTAGCGTAGTCAATAAACCAGAAATAGATGTTTTTCTGGAACTCTCTTGCTTTTTCAATGATCCAGCAGATGTTGGCAATTTGATCTCTGGTTCCTCTGCCTTTTCTAAAACCAGCTTGAACATCTGGAAGTTTTCGGTTCACATATTGCTGAAGCCTGGCTTGGAGAATTTTGAGCATTACTTTACTAGCGTGTGAGATGAGTGCAATTGTGCAGTAGTTTGAGCATTATTTGGGATTGCCTTTCTTAGGGATTGGAATGAAAACTGATCTTTTCCAGTCCTGTGGCCACTGCTGAGTTTTCCAAATTTGCGGGCATATTGAGTGCAGCATTTCACAGCATCATCTTTCAGAATGTGAAATAGCTCAATTGGAATTCCATCACATCCACTAGCTTTGTTCGTAGTGATGCTTCCTAAGGCCCACTTGACTTCACATTCCAGGATGTCTGGCTCTAGGTGAGTGATCACACCATCGTGATTATCTGGGTCATGAAGGTCTTTTTTGTACAGTTCTGTATACTCTCGCCACCTCTTCTTAATCTCTTCTGCTTCTGTTAGGTCCATACCATTTCTGTCCTTTATTGAACCCATCTTTGCATGAAATGTTCCCTTGGTATCTCTAATTTTCTTGAAGAGACCTCTAGTCTTTCCCATTCTGTTGTTTTCCTCTATTTCTTTGCATTGATCACTGAGGAAGGCTTCCTTATCTCTCCTGGCTATTCTTGGGAACTCTGCATTCAAATGGGAATATCTTTCCTTTTCTCCTTTGCTTTTCACTTCTCTTCTTTTCACAGCTATATGTAAGGCCTCCTCAGACAACCATTTTGCCTTTTTGCATTTCTTTTCCATGGGGATGGTCTTGATCCCTGTCTCCTGTACAATGTCACGAACCTCCCTCCATAGTTCATCAGGCTCTCTGTCTATCAGATCTAGTCCCTTAAATCTATTTCTTACTTCCACTGTATAGTCATAAGGGATTTGATTTAGGTCATACCTGAATGATCTAGTGGTTTTCCCTACTTTCCCCAGTTTAAGTCTGAATTTGGCAATAAGGAGATCATGATTTGAGCCACAGCCAGTTCCCAGTCTTGTTTTTGCTGACTGCATAGAGCTTCTCCATCTTTGGCTGCAAAGAATATAATCAATCTGATTTTGGTGTTGACCATCTGGTGATGTCCATGTGTAGAGTCTTCTCCTGTGTTGTTGGAAGAGGGTGTTTGCTATGACCAATGCATTCTCTTGACAAAACTCTATTAGCCTTTGCCCTGCTTCATTCCGTACTCCAAGGCCAAATTTGCCTGTTACTCCGAGTGTTTCTTGACTTCCTACTTTTGCATTCCTGACCCCTATAATGCAAAGGATATCTTTTTTGGGTGTTAGTTCTAAAAGGTCTTGTAGGTCTTCATAGAACCGTTCAACTTCAGCTTCTTCAGCGTTACTAGTTGGGGCATAGGCTTGGATTACCGTTATATTGAATGGCTTGCCTAAACGAACAGAGATCATCCTGTCGTTTTTGAGATTGCATCCAAGTACTGCATTTCAGACTCTTTTGTTGACCATGATGGCTACTCCACTTCTTCTAAGGGATTCCTGCCCACACTAGTAGATATAATGGTCATCTGAGTTAAATTCACCCATTCCAGTCCATTTTAGTTCGCTGATTCCTAGAATGTTGACATTCACTCTTGGCATCTCCTATTTGCCCACTTCCAATTTGCCTTGATTCATGGACCTAACATTCCAGGTTCCTATGCAATATTGCTTTTTACAGCATCAGACCTTGGTTCTATCACCAGTCACATTCACAACTGGGCATTGTTTTTGCTTTTACTCCATCCCTTCATTCTTTCTGGAGTTATTTTTCCACTGATCTCCATTAGCATATTGGGCACCTACCGACCTGGGGATTTCCTCTTTCAGTATGCTATCAATTTGCCTTTTCCTACTGTTCTACCTATCGTCTATATATACCATGGTAAGCTTTCAAAATAAATATGCAATAGGCCTAAAATATTTACCATAACAAGTGTTAGGTATTGTTCAGTTTTTGTCTTGTGAGATTTGGATGACAACATCTCAAGATACAGAAAGAGGAAAAGAATATCTAAGACCTGTCTGAAGGAGCACCATTTGTTTCTTTGTGAATGACCCTGATTCTTCCAGCCTCTTTCCTACCCCCTACCCCATACATTTGCTGATTTGAAGTTGAGAAAAAATTGAACAGAGTAAAGAGTCCTTCACGAAAATGCAGGGAGATTGCATACACGGAGGTAATACAGTGGTAAGATGAGGTCTCCGTTTCATGATTCTTTGATTCTTAAAATATTGTCATTTTTCTTGGACCTCTCCCTACCTGATATTTTGCACGCATTTGGCATTTCTGACAACCCCAAGGTTTTTTAGATCCTGTCCTCATTGCTTTTAGGATCTAAGTGCTGTAGTGAGGATCTCCTTCCCGTTTGGATCGCTTCCCACCCTTACCCTATCTTCTCTCAGCAACATACTGGGTCTGCCATGTCCTACTGCCCACTCTCAGACAGACACTTGACCTCTGCTCAGCTCAATCTGCCTCTGCCTGAGGGAAACGTACTCATGTCTACCGTTCCCATTGACCCCTCAGTTTCTCCATGAATACTCTCTTCAACAGAGAGCTGCAGCTTTAACTGTGCCATCTAGCCTCCACTTGCTTGGCAGTTATTTAATGGGTGCTTTCAGCAGCACCTCAAACACAACATGGCAGAAGCAAAGGACATTTTCTTGCACTCTGCCTCATCCCACACACTGTGTGTTAGGCAAGGCACCCTCATTCACCTAGATACATAGAAAATTATTTGCATATTTGGTCACTATATCTCAAATAGTTTCTAGAAAGGTGATGTTTTAACCGCATATTGGTCATGAGCCACTTTGGGCATCCAATGAAGGTCGTGTGCCCCCGTGGTGGTCATGAGACCCGGCCTCTCAGACCTTCAGTTGCAGGGAGCATCATTGACTGGGCACCCTGGTTGCTGTGCTTAAAAACAGAGCTGCTGCCTTTGCATCCCAGCTATGCCTCTGACTGGCTGTTCCCAGACAATTACTAAACACAGCAGGAATATTGAGGCATAGCCATTCCTGAGAGACAAGGGACTCCTCTGAGTAATTTGGCTGAAAGATTCCTCTATGGCCTTTTTTGAACCTTCCTTAGATGGAATAGCATTCTAAAAGGATTCTACCAGAACTTCCTTCCTTCCCTCTCTGAAGGCTCACCCAGCCTCTCCCAGCTCCCTCTCCATTTTCTCCCACAGGAATTTTGCCTATGACAATTCTTAAATGTTTAAAAGGATCTTGACATCTGCTTGTTGGGGAATGCAGTCTAAAAGAATCCTCTCCCCAGTTATATTCACACTTGCATTTCCACAAAATCTGACACAAAATTTGAGATTTGTACATCCCCGTAGCTCACTCATGGGATTTATAGGAGGAGCCCCTTGGCCACCATGATTGACCAGAGACATATTAATATATCTTTTGTTACCCAAACTTCATTGACCAGAGACGTATCAACACATTTTTAGAGAATGATACAATTAACATTACTGTGTGAAGTTGTTAGAGCTTCAAACTGATCAAGGGTTCATTATACAACTTACAGTTGTCATTATCATTCACATTTTGTTCCATTAGGCTTTTGTTTCAACTTTGTGTGTGTTATAAACATAAAACTTTCAAAAGTATTGCATCACAAGATTTTGAGTGAAGATTTTTTTGGTGAAAATGATGTAGATACTTTCTTTGATTGTCCAAGTGACATATTTACCAACGTCTCAGAAGATGATAGTTCTTCAGAATACAGTTCTGATTCAGACGATGTGAATATTAGACCAACAAAAAAACAAAAAACCTGGGACCTCCCTGGTGGTCCAGTGGTTCGGATGCCGTGCTTCCAACACAGGGATGCAGGGGACACGGGTTCGATCCCTGGTTGGGGAACTAAGATCCCACAGGTCTTACTGTGCAGGGTGTCCAAAAACAAATAAATAGACAAAAAATCTGAGTGATTGATTCTAATACAGAAAGTGAAAATTAAACTCCCAGGGCTGGAGAATGCTCTACAAAAGAGTGGATTGAAGACATCTCAAAAAAAAATTAGAAGACTTTACAGGTGTGTCGGGTGTGTAGGTCTTCCCGGGTGGTGCTAGTGGTAAAGAACCCGCCCGCCAATGCAGGAAACTAGAGACAGGGCTGCATCCCTGGTTCCGGAAGATTTCCCTGGAGAAGGGCATGGCCATCCACTTTAGTATTCTTGCCTAGAAAGTCCCATGAAGAGAGGAGCCTGAAGGGCTATGGTCCATAGGGTCGCAAAGAGTGAAGCGTCGCACAACTGAAGTGACTTAGCACACCACCCAAGTATAACTATAGAATGCAGTAACCCACAAAGTGTTAGTGAAATAGCAAAATTAAGTTTTGGCCAGCCAAAATAAAAATCACTGGCCCCAGCTGTTAGTTTCTGCAAGAATCCCCCAGTCAATAATGAGTTAAGAACTCTGCTGAGAACCTGCCCTTTTCTTTCCACCCCTACTACATCCCCTTTACTTCTGACTCATCTTTCACCTGATACATAAGACAGTCTTATAATTTATACCTCTCCTTCCAAGTATCTTTTTAAAATTCATTATTCATGATCCTTTAACTTTTTTCTAAAGAGAAAATCTACTTGCATCATTCACCTGTTCATAAACTTCCATTACTTGGAGGATAGCCCATTGATCAAGGTTATGTCTGCTCCACTCAACCTTCCATATTCATCATCCTGCCTCAGGCACAAGGAAGGTTTAGTCATCCCTTACATGGCTCCCATATTCTAAAATGGCCTTTCTCTTAGCTTTGCAGGTTAAAATTGATCCTCCACCTTTAAGGCCCAGTGTGTCTGCCACTTCCCTCCTGAATATCACTTTATACCTTCATCTCAATGTCCATCGTAAGTGGTTTTATGAGGAGCTGCCTTCCCCGCTACAGTGTAGATTACACACACACTGCTTATGGATGTTTTCCTCCCCACAGAGCAATGCCTTTCCCATAGCAAGTGCTCAGTAAGTATTTGTTGACCTGAACCACACCCAAGCACCTACAGAACAAACTCCATACTTGTCACACAGGCATTTAAGATCTTCCATAATCACGCTCCTTACAGCATTTTCTCCACCATGACAAGGTTGTCCTCAAGAAAACTTACACAAGGATGACTTTTGTGCCAGCAAACTGACCACCATCTAGGGTCTGGTAGTCAGCTCTCAGAAACCAAAAGCATGTCTTTCCCATTAGCCAGAGTCATGATGTAGAAAACCAGAATGCCAGTTTCTTATTTTACAGCAAGAAATTCTTATTATGGAGATTGTGCATGCTTAGTCATTCAGTCATGTCCAGCTTCTTGCAACCTCATGGGCTGTAGCCCATCAGGCACCACTGTCCATGGAATTTTCCAGGCAAGAATACTGAGTGGTTTGCCATTTTCTACTCCAGGGGATCTTCCTGATACAGGGATCGAACACACATCTCCTGAGTCACCTGCATTCGTAGGCAGATTCTTTACCACTGTACCACCTGGGAAGACTAGAATACCTAAAATGTCTACAATCAGTAATTACCTCTCTGCAGGCAAATCTAAAAGGAATGTTAAGTTACAATCAAAAGACTGATTGGTGAGTCAGAAAGAGAAGAATCAGATTAGTTAAATATTTAATAAGATCATTGGTCCATTTATTTATTCATCTAATTGAATATCTACTCAAGCCCTCTGATGCTGGCATTTCCCCATACTATATTCTTATGTATGAGGCCAAAAGGCTATAAATCATTTGGGTAAAACTCCTTCTTCTTGAAAGTTTTATGGGGATGGCCAAATATCAGTTGCTAGGCTTTAAAGACTGACTAACTCTCCTTTTTCTGATGGTTTTCTTCATGTGTGTAAATTTTACATATTGTGTCTTGCTGCAGTGTAATCCCCTATGTCAGTAATACTGCTAATATTTAAGGTGATTTGACATAGCTGAACTCTGGCCCATTATGTATTGACAGCCTTCTCTCCTCTGTGTCCTTGGGAGAGTACATTGCTGTGGCCTACTTGCTGTCCTTCAGGCATCTTCCACTTGTCCCCTTTACAGAGGGGCCAGCCCTGGCCTTCCTGCTGTATTTTTCCTGATAACACAGCTCACTCAACTCTCCTGGGTCTGAAAGTTGCCTCTTACTACTGCTGACCCTGGTACATTCTTCCTATCTGGCACACCCACTCCCTGACCTCTTCCTCTCCAAAGCCTGCCCTCTCCTTCAAGATTCAAATCAGATTCCAGTTTCTCCTTGTCCTCCCCTCCAATGTGAACTCTCCCTGATTAGAACTCTCATTCATTTTGGATACCACTTATTGGTCACTTTACCTGTGCTACTTGAGTTTTTACTTCACCTTCTGTTGAGGGAATATGATGCGTCATCAACTAAATTGTAAACTCCTTGAAAACATGAATTTTGCTTATAATGTGACAGTTTAGATAACTATAATGCATTTACAGAGACAGGGAAATCTTTCCTCAATACAGCTCTCTCCAGGACCTTCTGTCATCATGATATTGCACCCTCTAGTACTCTCCTCCTTGTCAATTCTCCCTCTGGCCTTGATGTTCCTCTCACTTACTATGGACCTTTCTGCTATAGTCCAGGCTTAAACCCTACTGGGTTTTTGCAGGTTACTCCCTACTCCATCCTTGCATCCTGTTCCCCATCTCTGCCTTCCTCTCATCCCCTATCCTTTCCTGCTGCTTTGGCAGAGCCTATGGACTTCCCAGCCATCTCTCTCCTTCCTCAAACTAGCTCCAGAGGCACACCCTGGCTTCCAGACTAGGAACCTTAACTTCAAGCTTCTTATCCTCCATCCCATCTGTGCCTCAACTCAAAATGAAACTGCATATTCTTGCTGAGTATGCTGCCCTTAGAGCACCTGTTCCCCACTCTCCATTCCCAGCCCCAGCTGAGGGGGTCAGCAGAGGATATGTGGAAGCATAGTGATGATGGCCCTTCCTAAGTAGCAAGTTACTGAGTCATTCAGTCAGAACAAGATATTCTGCTCCATTCCCTTGCATTTGCAGGAAGACTTTATGTTCTGCCTCCCACACAATCAGCACCTTGGCCAGCACCAAAGGAGTCGCTTCACACTGTAGCAGCACGGATTCTTCCAAGGCCAAGGCGGTGGGGTTAAGACCAAGATGACCAGGTCAACAGACATGGGTTCTAGGACTGAACACAGTCATGGGGACCACCAGCCACTCTCCACCATGCAAGGAAAAGAAAGGATCTGGGCAGTATTGATTCTCACCTGTGTATTCATGGTAGGAGCCGGAGACTGGGCATGACTAGGTCTGAAAGCCTGCCTCTTCGGCTGACTCTGGCAGCAGCATTCAAGATTGTGTACAAGCAGAGGATAGAGAACTCAAATATGGAAAAGTGGCAGCTCTGTAGGTTCCATTATAGAAGAAAAGAAACAAAGTAGCAGGTTGTCCACTTCAGCCTAACCCAGGAAGCACTCTCAGCCAAGTCTACTCTCTAAAGAGCTCTAATCTGAGAACTCAGATGTGGCTGAATCAATAGGACATCAATAGGAAATGGACCGGGCCAGTCCCTTGGAGTGTAACTGGTATACTTCCTGGTCTTTTCCTTCGCAAACCTGAGACTAAAAAAGTGTAAGACTCTGAGACAAAGCCAGAAAAGAGAAATGCCCTTTGGAGGGGTTGTTCTCCCATAGGTGAAGAGCTGCTTTGGCAGCCTCTGTAAATTTCAGCAGGCCAGGTGGGGTCCCTACTGTACACTTTCATGGTGGTTTACCCTCGACCCGTCCTCCCCACTAGTCAGATAGCTATCAGAGAGGACCTGATATCCACCAAGCATGAGACTCCAGAATGAGGGGAGTTGGCAGACAATGGGGTCCCCAGTGGTGGCCCTCAGATGCAACACTGATATTCTCAACCACAATGGTATTTGTGGTTTTAAAATGGCCTGTTTTACAATTTAAAAAAAAGATAAAGTATTAACAACTTGCTTGGAGTCACACAGCTAGTAAGAAGCAAAGCCAGGACTTGAACTTGCTTTGTCAGACACATAACCACTACACAGAGGTTAACTAAGTAAAGGTCAAAAGTATTTTTTCTATTATTTTAAACACAGTTTAACAAAAGTCTTTCCGGAATGGAGCGTACATTTCCATAGATTCAAAAATAGAGAAAAGGAAACATTTCTGCTCCCTAGTCACTGAACAAAAACAGAGACTGTCATGGTACCATCCCGATTTAACTCGCACATCTTCAAAAGAATTCCCCTAGGCCTTGCCTATGGGTGAACGAGAGGAGAGACAGAGGAATCCTACTCAACCTGCACTGCTTTCTTTACATGACTTTGTTTCCCCCTCATTCCCCGAATGCATGCAAATGCACATTTCGGGTCTTGTCTATGTGTACAACTGGTCCCCCCCACCCCCACGACACCCTGGGAGCAGCCTGCACTACCCCCAGGCAGGATCTCTGTGCTGCTGGCTTCTGGGTACAAGTTTCCTTGTGCAGGCTCCTCCTTGCATGAACACACCTTTCCAGGAGTGCCGTGTGTGTCCGGAGCTTCCAGTCTTCTTGCCTGGTGGTTCCTCCTTGATGGAAACCCTAATGCCAGTGGTATTTCTCTAAGTTATGTGTAAAAAGCACGTTGAGCTCCTATGACCCAGATTTTGTGAGAAGCCAGAGGTTTACTCTCTGTCACGTCCTGTGGAAAGTGGTTGTTGTCAAACCAATGTTTTTGTTTTTGTTTTCTTCCATTATTCTCTTATTTTTGGTCCACTTTTGGTGCAAACTTGCTTTCCTTCATATGGTAAAATCTACTTCCTGCTAGAATATTATTTGACTTTGATTCATCAATATATTTTATGGTCAATTTTAGCCCATTATTTAACGCTCTGGAAGAGCATTTTAGTCAGTTCTTGATTCAGAATTGTTATCATGAGTATACAGTATTGATTCTTTTTTTAAAAAATAGGGGTATAGTTGTTTGACAATATTGTGTTAGTTTCTGCTGTATGATGAAGTGAATCAGCTCTATGTACACATAGGCATATGTATATGTATACATATGTATACATATGTCTATAGGGGACATATGTATATCCCCTCCCTCTTGAATCTCGCCCTACCCACCCACATACCACCCATCTAGGGTGACCACAGAGCACCGAGCTGAGCTTCCTGTGCTACAGAGCAGGTTCCAACTAGCTATCTATTTTACATACGGAAGTGTATATATGTTAATCCCAATCTCCCAATTCATCCCACCCCCACCTCCCCCATGTCCAGGTGTCTGCCCTCTACGCCTGCTTCTCTATTCCTGCCCTGCAAATAGGTTCATCTGTACCACTTTTCTAGATTCCACATCCATACACTAATAGATGAAATTCGTTTTTCTCTTTCTGACTTACCTCACTCTGTATGACAGTCTCTATGTCCATCCACGTCTCTGCAAATGATGCAATTTCATTCCTTTTGTTGGCTGACTAATATCCCACTGTGCATACATACATCTTCTTTATCCATTCATCTGTCGATGGACATTTAAGTTGCTTACAGTATTTGATTCTTATATAAAGTATGGTTCCAGGTCTAGAACTGTTTTTCTTTATTATTATTATTATTATTATTATCATGACTCTAGACTTAACGTTTCACTGGCTCTGACCACGTCTGTAGCTCCCATTGACATCTTCTTTCTCTTCCTGGCTTGCTGCACTGCTTCTTATCTGAAGAGAAGGAGAAACCAGAATCAAGTACTTGTTAAGAAGCTTGGTCCAGGAGAGCCAGTAAATCTGAGAAGAACCAGGGAAGTGAATACATGGCTTTGTTTGAGTCAGAGTTTCACACGTGAGGTTTTTTAATACTTCCTTCTGAGTCAGGGCATTACTTTGGAGAGTTGAAGATGTAAGGCAGATAAGTGGGGTATCTCATTCCTTGGTGACCCCACAGCATCCCAAAGGCCAAGGCGACCTTTTGTTGCTTGACAACAGACTGGATTCCATCATCAATCTGAGGCTTTTCCTTGAAAAGTCTCACATTTCTAGTTGTGCTCATGGTATCTTGTCTGAGCAAAAATATGTGAAGCAAAAAGACAGAGATACGATGTGCGACCATTCCAGCTTTTCTCCCCAAGCTAAATTCTGGCCAGCAGAGTGGTTAATGACTTATTTGTGAGGTTCAGATACTTCTGGACTTACTACATGGCATCCCAATTATTTGGGTAATGTAAGGCCTGGGGGATCTCCCCTCACATTTCTTTTTGTCTTGTCACCTTGTTTCTTTACATTTTTTTTAATTATAGGGTAATTTCTTTACAACATTGGGAAGGTTTTTGCCAGACATCTACATGAATCAGTATTAGGCATACATGTCCCGTCCGCCTGGAACCCCCCTCCCACCTTCCTCCCCATCCCACCCCTCCAGCTTGTCGCAGAGCACTGGCTTTGGGTCCCCTGTGTCATACATCGAACTCCCACTGGCTATCTATTTAACATATGGTAATGTATATGTTTCAATGCTGTTCTCTCATATCATCCCACCCTCTCCCTCCCTCACTGTGTCCAAAATGTCTGTGTCTCCTTTGCTGCCCTGCAAGTAGAATCATCAGTGCTATCTTTCTAGATTCCATATATATGCATTAGTATATGATATTTGCCTTTCTCTTTCTGACTTACTTCACTCTGTATAATACACTCTAGGTTCATCCACCTCATTAGAACTAACACAAATGGGTTCCTTTTTATAGCTGAGTAATATTCCTTTGTGTTTAGGTACTACAACTTCCTTATCCATTCATCTGTCAATGGACTTTTAGATTTCTTCCATGCCCCAGCTATTGTAAATAGTGCTGCAATGAACACTGGGGTTCAGGGTGTATGCCCAGTAGTGGGATTGCGGGGTTGTATGGAAGCTTTATTCCTAGCTTTTTAAGAAATCTTCATACAGTTCACCATATTGTCTGTATCAATTTGCATTCCCACCAACAGTGTAAGAGGGTTCCCTTTTCTTCAAACCCTCTCCAGCATTTATTGTTTGTAGACTTTTTGATGATGGCCATTCTGTTGGTCACCTCTTTTTTTTTAAATTTACTTTTATTTACTTATTTGGCTGCACCAGGTCTTAATTGCAGCATGTGTGATCTAGTTCCCTGACCAGGGATTGAACCTGGGCCCTCTGCATTGGGAGTGTAGAGTCTTAGCTACTGGACCGCTAGGGGAGTCCTTGTCTTGGTCACCTTTTAACTCTTGTCTTTCTTCCTTGGTCCTGTCTGTGAACGCTTGTCTTTCTACCTAGAGGCAGGGGCCCTGTCCTAAACCCTGCAACATCCGCTCTAAAGCACCATGATTAAAGTTGACTAGTCCTCAAAGCCAGGGATTTATGGTCCAAATTCCCCCAAATTACATTCAATAATGAACAAACCCTTCTGATTCAGAGGACCTCCAGTTAATTAATTACAGGACCCAACTAAAATCACTTTTGGCAGATGTTGTCCAAAACCTAATTGATTCATATCCAATTATCTCATAAAACAGGTACAGTTATTTAGAAACTGAAACAAGTACATCTTTCAATTAATGCATCCTGGCGGTTTCATCAGAACACTGCTTTGATCAAAACTATGTTATCTGTGGGCACATTATCCAGGTTTTATATTGTCATTGAGGGGAACTAGTAACAACTGCCCGAACACTTTACAGGCCCCAAACTTCTTTTCATGCTCTACAGTGTAAAATTTTCAGGACTTAATTCATCATTTTCTGAAGTTCCAGAAAAGCCCCCAAACTATTTCTCAGTGCAATTCTAGTTTTCTGCATCTGGCCTCCATGCAGTGGTAGGATGGCTGTCAGTCCAAGTAGATAGCATATTTTGCCTACTCATATTTCATAAAATAGTATCAAATTTCCATCTGTTTATTTTTTATTTCCAAAGGACCCTAGTCCATCCTTGATTGACGTACTGCCTGCTTTTAATATAAGACAGTGCCGAAAAATACAATGCCGAACTGTCAACTGTCCAGTTCTTATCAAAACCTCAAGTTGAGATTGTTGGACAGTCGTTTGAAATATATGACATATATATGACCCAACTCCATATAAAGTCTATCCTTCGATCAAAGTTGACATCAGAAGGTGCAGAACTGAAATAAGTGGTCTTGGCCTCTGCAGAATTGTCTTTCCTGAGCTGTACTTCAGGAGTCATGCCCTTGAATTTGATCTGGAGACACTAGAGGAAAAGTCTTATAAGACTAGATGCCACATGTGCTGTAGGAATATAACTTGAAGACATTTACTCTCAGTCAGAGCCCCTTTTATGAACCTACTGTGAAATGCATTTTAGAATCCAAGTTAACATAATCTATAGCCACCCGAGGAGAGATAAACCTTGTTAAAACCACAAGTGTCACTTACTCTGGGCTGCAATAATGGGTAGGTTCCTCCAGTCTGGATATCAATATGATGGTGCCTGGAGGAGCCCCTTAACTCAGGACCTTATGGATCCATTAAAAACTCCAGTGGGAACTGTATACTTTATACTGTCTTGTAAACTTGAACCTTGATAGTTACAATGACAGGGGTTTCTGGTCCATGCAGTTGTGGTATCAGCTCCCAGGCCTGAATGAAAGGCTTGGCTGTTTGGGACTTTGAGAATCATTTTTGTTTTCCTTCTCTTGCCTTGCTCCATTCCTGCTGGTGAATATGCTCTACCCTGTTCTTGCCTCACCCTCCGCTAAGTTAGAATCTTCTTTCTTGCTTCAGAGCACTTTCTGTGACAGTCTGTTGTGCCCATACTCACGTTTACATCACAAGAGCCTTTGGCAATTGTGGGCTGACATCTCTGCAAGTGCCCCACGCCAAGTTCATTTGCCAGCCCAAGTGCCCCACACTAAGTTCATTTGCCAGCAAACTCTCTTTCCATCCTCAATGGCCCTAGTCTACAACCTCCATGAAATCTGATACAGCTTGTCCAGCACCAAGGCAATGAGAGGGTTTATGTCTGCCTCTATGTCCTTGGAAAAGTAATGTTCTGTTGAATTGCACATTGAGCAGAAAGTTAGAGCACCAAGACAATCTCTGTCTGACTCTTCTAAGAAGCAGCTTCCCCAGCTGCTGCAGCTCAGAAAAACACTGAAGAATTTTACTGCTAGCGTGGTGGGAGGAACAGGGCTGTGGTACCTTAGGACTTGAATTTGGATCCTGGCTTTGCCTCCTATTCATAGGAAGTGTGTGATCCCAGGCAAGCTAGGTAATCTCTCTGAGGCTGCTTCATTTACAAATAATACTTACCTTGGCAAGATTGTAGTAAGCGTTGCAAACTCTCGTTTCTCTTGAAGAAAGGAGTGGGGAGGGGGAGGTGGGGAGAGGAGAGGACAAGATAGATCTGTACATATTTTTTACAATGAGAATGAAAATCTACATCTCCCTTTTTTTCCCTTGGACTCTGAGAAAGCTTAAAAGATAAATTGGATATTCAATTTGAACAGTAAAGTAGATAAAATCTTCTGACCTATAATTTCGAATGTTTATTTCTCCTGGATCTTTTTGTTCCTGCTTTCACCTATTTCTGGGTCCTCCTTTAAAAATCATATTTATGGTTCATTATTTCATGTGGATTTTTTTATTCATGTGGGTTTTGAGCTCTGCTTGAGGTTTGAAGAACGTCTCAAATCTTTTATGGAACGAGATGTGGCTACACATAAATATGCATATATTGCTTGTTCAGAAACGATGTGAACATTTTTGTGTCTCTCTGTAATAATACACTGGAGAAAGCCATCTCGCACCCTGTCTTTCTTACTCTTCCCAGTGACCTTGTGAAATAGATATTATTAACTCCCATTTCTGAGAGGAGCAGCTCAGGCTCCAGGAGTGACTTTCCTCAGATTATTTAACCTCTCCCAAGGGTCAGAATTTCATGGGCAACCCAAGCCTTTTGGACCCTAGCCTAATGTTCTTTCTTTCACCATGAAGCTGCCTCTCCAGAGAATTACTAGCTGTTGGGCTTAATAAACAATGCCCATGGCAATAGCCCAGGCTACGTTCCAGGCATAGCCTGGAACTATCTCACTTAGCGCTTCCCACAGGCCAACCATGTAGCCACTGTGTCAGCCTCTCTTATAAACCATGAACTATGTGAAGGTGGGGGCTTCCCAGGTGGCTCAGTCAGTAAAGAATCCATCTGCAATGCAGTGGAGACTGCCTGCAAAGCAAGAGACCCAGGTTCAATCCTTGGGTCAGGGAGATCCCCTGGCGAAGGAAATGGCAACCGATTCCAGCTGGACAATCCCATGGACAGAGAAGCCTGGTAGGCCACAGTCCATAGGGCTGCAAACAGTCAGATACAAGTTAGCTACTAAACCACTGCCACATGAAGACAGACTTCCCAAGGTGAAGGTCAGTAAGGGGAGGGCTTGGGATTTGAACCCAGGTTCATGCAACTTGAGAGTTCTTGCTCTTAACTACTACCCTCCAAGAGCACCAGCTCTGTCGCTGAGTGACAGTTCCTGGGAGCCGTGTTCAAAGGACTCTGGGCTTGTGTGATGTCGCTGCGCAGCTGTGATCGAAGCAGACAGCAGCAGCAGGCTGGCCCTGCTCCCCTGACCTCTCCCTGGAAGGAAGCTGGCTCTAGGCAGGCTGCGGATGACTGGGCCACTAACCCACTGCCGCCCATCAAAGTCCCAGGCCTCTGTGATCTCATTCAGGTCTGTGAGGGCCACTATCACCGCCTTTGAGTCCCAATCCACACTCTCCTTGAGGGTCAATCTGTGAGCTGTGATTTTCTTAGCATTCTCTTTGCTGCCTGCTCTAAGATCTTCACATATATGATAATAACAAAATACGCATTCCAGGTACTGGCCCTTAGAAGTATCCGGGGACTGTTTTTGGAAGTATAATTATTACCTTGATGTCTCTTCTTTTTATCTTTGGGATTTATTCAGCTTTTAGAGGCTTTTACCTTAAGATATGCTTTTGGGTTACAATAAACAAGGCTAAATATTTCTGGAAATATTCAAAGAGGGAGTTCTTTTTCATCTTTTTAGGTGTACCAATTCTTTTCATGTGAGTAGGATTATTTTATTTTCTCTGTGGGCGGTTGCCCCTCTTGACCAAAGCTCCAGGTTTGTCTTTTTTGCTCTATCCCCAGCTCCTAGCCACACCTGAGGTCCAGCCTCCATCCACCAGTGCATATCTGACTGGAGGCAGCTGCACAATTACTTAAAGCCCTGGTTTTGTTTAGGTTCTTTCCAGTCATAAAAGGGTTATAATAATCACCCCTTCTACCTCTTGAGGGGGTTAAGAAGATCTAATGAGATATTGTATGTTAAAGTGCTTTGAAAACCATATGCTGCCATAAAAATGTAAGATCACCACCGTGGTCCCGGGTGCAGACTTCCGATAAAGGGCACATGCTTAATGGATTGGCCAGCATTAATTACCAAAGCACTTGGGCCTGCAGCCTACTTATCTGAAAGAAGAGTTGAAAATTCTACAACTCTGTCATTTTGCCTACCTGTTATGAATCGCAGGCATTGATTTGGGAACGGATGCTTTGATGACCAGCATTTTTATCCAGATCATCACAATCAAGTCTGCAGTGAATATGAGAAAAACAGGGTGTTGCAAGCGCCGCTTCCGTTACAGTGACATGTTTCACTCTTCATGGAACGGGGGTTGGCAAATTACAGCCAATGGGCCAAATGCAGCCCACACCTGTTATTTAGACACCCCACATGCTAAGAATGGCTTTTACCCTTTTAAATAACTGAAAAAAGATCAAAAGAAGAATCATATTTTGTGGCACATGAAAATTATATGGAGTTCAAATTTCAGTGTCTATAATGCTTTGACTTTTACCGGTAAAATCTGTGAAAATGTGTTTTCTCTCCCGTTCTATAAATACCTACATAATATTCTCAATTTCGCCTGTCTGCCAGCAAAGTCTCAAATACGTACTATCTGGCCCTTTACACAGAAAGCTTGTTGACCCCTGTCTGGAAGCATTCATTCTGCACTTGAATCCAAGGCACTCAGAGGTTCTCAGCAATCTGAGTGCTGCCATGCCACCCAGGGACTTAATTTGTGCAGAGATTCTACGGAAGAGATGTTCTATATACAGAAAAGGCTGAGGCTTGGGTACAGAAAAGGCGGAAGGATCCGTCTGGGCCTCAGTCAGGATGGGAATGACCCAAAGAGAAGTGAGATGTATCGACATAAAGCTCACAGTGGAAGGAAGCAGCTCCCCAGTCCCCTTGGTGATGTGATGTGACCCAGATATGATGAGGCCCTGCGTGCGGTCCCAGTTCTCTCCCCACTTGACTCAACACTGTTTATTCCACTGCCGTCTTCCTTTCATTACTGAACAATAGGTGTTTTACTAAGGCTCTCTTGGGAGACATGGAAGGAGGGAGTTTGCAAGGCTGAACGCACAGCACTTAGTGACCCCTAACCTCCCCTGGGCTTTTCTCCGCCTCATTCCCATCCCCCAGCTGTCTGTTTGGTAGCCCATCTTCCTCTCCCAACACCTGAGTTGCTCCCAGACCCTAAGAACCTGCTGGCCCCACCAGTCTCTGCCTCCTGCCTTCTCTCTGGGCCTTTGACTCCCACTAGCCACCCCCACTCCCAAGTCTGGGCCAGCCCTGCATCTCCACACTGACCAGTTAACTCTGCCTTGTGGTTTGCCAGTGAGTTCCCTCCGTATTGGGGGAGGAGGCAATAAACAACTTATCAGCTTTCCCAACCCACAGAACACTGCAGAATGTGGCCGTACTGTGAGCGCCTCTGTTGGCGGTCTGCAAGTATTGGCCAGTGGTGCCATCTTGGCAGATTCCTCACACACGGGAGGGCAGAGACGTGGCTGAGGACAATGGAACCAGGCCCGCAGTAGAGATGGAGATCAAAGCCTAAGGACTATTTTCCCAGCGCCTGCCAAAACCCGGTGTGTGGAGTTGAGGCCTGGAGAAACTGGAAAGGCCAGCTCAGAAGTGACTGTGCCAGGCTGGACAAAAACATATCTGGAAGCGCCTGTGGTTCTGGGGGCTGTCTGCCCACCAGTGTCCAGTCACTGTCAGGCTTTATCCAGTCAGCGGTTCACACGCGGGCAGTGCGTTGTGCAATGTTGCAACATTAATCAAGCTACTTCACATAGCTGAGCTGATGAGGGATGGACCCAGGAGAACTGAAGAAGGGGAGGGAAGTGTGCAAATCGCCCAAGCTCCATGCAGTTAATGACCTGGGTAAATTCACTGACCAGCCCTTTGATTAAGGAGGGACGCAATCCTGGGTTACCTGGGAAGACAGTTGAGCCACCTGTGGGACCAAGGACCTAATGTCGCAGAGGACTTCCGAACAAGGGCCCTTTCCTGGGAACGCGCTGTTGTGAGAAAATGAAAGCTTATTTTGCCACCAACTCCTTGAAGCAGGAATGAAGTCTCAAGGAGTAAAATAACCCTGATTAGCACGGCACTACAGAGAAGCCTCCAGGGTCTGATTTCACAGCCCCTCTGGACTCTCACTTCAGGCAGTTAAGCGCTCACAAGAAAATCCCTTCTCTTTATGTGGCTTCTTCAGCCGCATCCTTTTGTGAAACAATTTTTGAAAGACGAAACACAATAAACCCCCACGCTTGTGTTTCTCTTATCTGTGATGCTTCTTGAAATTTTCAACTAATCTTTAATATGCTTAATTTCTGCCCCCCAAACCTCAACCATTAAATTAAAAAAAAAAAAAGGTGGGGGTTGGAAAGCAGATGTCCCTTGTGTTACTCAGCAAGTGTGTGATTTGTAAGATTCTAAAAACCCTTCCAGCCCTGCTTATTTTGACAAAACTACTTAACACTTCAAGCAATGAACTACGGGGCATAAAAGTATAATCTGCACAGAAAACTCTAATCCTCCATAGTAACCTATTTGAATCTCCTCAAACACATTTCGGTGTGTAGGCCTAGAGAATTAAGTCAATTGTTTGATCTGAGAAGAAAGGCAATTAGGGCACTCTCTTGATCTTTCTGGTTGAATTCTAGTCAGGGGCAGCCACTGTTCTCAACAGCTCCATTTGAGACCCCTGTTATTATAATAATAGAGGTGAGCGTTAGAATTGCTACATTTAAGGGTCTTGCTGCATTTTCATTATGAGTTGTTTTATCTGAGAGTTTCCAGTGGTGATGGGCTAATATTCAGCATACAAATATTAAGCTGGGCTTTTTGTGTTTTTGTCTTTAAACCTCATTTAAAGCTTTTTCTTTAGTCGGACACATATTTCAGCAGAAATGAAAGAAAACTTTCAGAAGAAGCTATGGGGCGGCAGGATAGACGTGTTCATTCACGGCTGGGTTGTGGACAGAGATCTGATGGGGTCTTCAAAGGGATGTCTGTGGGGCCACTGACAGTGCAAGACAGAGATGGAGAAGCCGGTTGGGG
The DNA here is from genome assembly GCF_033118175.1 of Dama dama. NCBI lineage: Eukaryota > Metazoa > Chordata > Mammalia > Artiodactyla > Cervidae > Dama > Dama dama. The sequence continues at coordinate 49,163,908 of NC_083705.1, read as the reverse complement.
TAGTCATGAGGAAAATGGGAGTTCCGCCCTTATTTGCTTACAGCAGTTCCTGAACTTCCACATAGGATCAACAATGTAATTGGAGGTGCCAACTGCAGCTGTGTTTTGATATACAGTTGTGTATGTGTGTGTCGGTCACGTCCGATTCTTTCCAACCCCATAGCTTTGTTCTAGGTGATGAGATAAGCCACAGAAACCTGAGGAAAGGCTTGGTCATCAGTGATGCCACCAATGGGTGTCTTAGTAGTGTTAGTCGTGCAGTCATGTCTAACTCTTTGTGATCCCACGGACTGTAGCCCACCAGGATCTTCTGTCCCTGGAATTCTCCAGACAAGAATACTGGAGTGGCTTGCCATTCCCTTCTCCAGGGTATCTTCGCTACCCAGGGATAGAACCCGGGTCTCCTGTGTTGCAGACAGATTCTTTACCATCTGAGCCACCAAGGAAGCCCTAGATATAGTTATATGGGACTGAATAAAGATCTTTTGTATTTGTCCATAGCAAGGGAGCTGCTGCTGGAGATGATGGGATCAGGTGACTAAAGACTGTCCCAAGACACCCATTAGGGTCTTCCCTGTAGCTCAAACAGTAAGGAATCTGCCTGAAATGCAGGAGACCCGGGTTTGATCCCTGGGTCAGGAAGATCCCTGGAAAAGGGAATGGCAGTCCACTCCAATATTCTTGCCTGGAGAATCCCATGGACAGAGGAGCCTGGCAGGCTACAGTCTGTGGGATCGCAAAGAGTTAGACACGACTGCATGACTAACACTACTAAGACACCCATTGGCGGTATCACTGATGACCAAGCCTTTCCTCAGGCTTCTGTGGCTTATCTCATCACCTAGAACAAAGCTCCTGGAGCTATTCTTTGTCCATTTATGTGAACTCCAGACCTCAGAGAGGTCTGAGAGCAGCAGGTTCAGGAAGACGAAGGAGGTCAAGCTCCCCTGCTTCCTGCCGAATCCCACTGGGCTCAGGCTGTCCTCCTCCAGCCCCAAGCTCCCAGCCACGTCCAAGGGCAGGAGGGCCAGAGAGGGTGCAGATGCTGTGCTCTCCAATGGCACATTCTCTTCACCTCAGACTCAGAGTTCCTGCAGGAGGGTGGCTTGGAGGAAGCTGGAGTTCTGCTCTAGGGTAGTTGAGGCTTGTGAAAGCACAGCAAGGAGAAGTCTGGCTATTTTTATTCAGCCCACAGTGACAGCAAGCCCACAGAGAGCCCATGGTTCAAAGGCGGATCTGTGATGGTCCAGACTGCCAGGAGCTTGTGATCTAACAGGCAAAGACGGGTGAGTCAAGAGACGGTAAAAACACAGTGTGACAAATGTGGTTCAGGAGAGAGCCCAGTTCAGTTCAGTCACCCAGTCGTGTCCGACTCTTTGCGACCCCATGAACTGCAGCACACCAGGCCTCCCTGTCCATCACCAGCTCCCAGAGTTTACTCAAACTCATGTCCATCGGGTCGGTGATGCCATCCAGCCATCTCATCCTCTGTCATCCCCTTCTCCTCCTGCCCCCAATCCCTCCCAGCATCAGGGTCTTTTCCAATGAGTCAGCTCTATGCATGAGGTGGCCAAAGTATTGGAGTTTCAGCTTCAGCATCAGTCCTTCCAATGAACACCCAGGACTGATCTCCTTTAGGATGGACTGGTTGGATCTCCTTGCTGTCCAAGGGACTCTCAAGAGTCTTCTCCAACACCACAGTTCAAAAGCATCAATTTTTCGGCGCTGAGCTTTCTTCACAGTCCAACTCTCACATCCATACATGACCACTGGAAAACCATAGCTTTGACCAGATAGACCTTTGTTGGCAAAGTAATGTCTCTGCTTTTTAAAATGCTATCTAGGTTGGTCATAACTTTCCTTCCAAGGAGTGTCATGAACCTCTGTCCATGCTTCATCAGGCTCTCTGTCTATCAGATCTAGTCCCTTAAATCTATTTCTCACTTCCACTCTATAGTCATAAGGGATTTGATCTAGGTCATACCTGAATGGTCTAGTGGTTTTCCCTACTTTCTTCAATTTAAGTCTGAATTTGGCAATAAGGAGTTCATGATCTGAGCCACAGTCAGCTCCTGGTCTTGTTTTTGCTGACTGCATAGAGCTTCTCCATCTTTGGCTGCAAAGAATATAATCAATCTGATTTCGGTGTTGACCATCTGGTGATGCCCATGTGCAGAGTCTTCTCTTGTGTTGTTGGAAGAGGGTGTTCAGTGTGTTCTCTTGGAAAACTCTATTAGCCTTTGCCCTGCTTCATTCCGTACTCCAAGGCCAAATTTCCCTGTTACTCTAGGTGTTTCTTGACTTCCTACTTTTGCATTCCAGTCCCCTATAATGAAAAGGACATCTTTTGTGGGTGTTGGTTCTAAAAGGTCTTGTAAGTCTTCATAGAACCGTTCAACTTCAGCTTCTTCAGCATTACTGGTTGGGGCATAGGCTTGGGTTACCGTGATATTGAATGGTTTCCCCTGGAAACAAACAGAGATCATTCTGTCGTTTTTGAGATTGCATCCAAGTACTGGATTTCGGACTCTTTTGTTGACCATGATGGCTACTCCATTTCTTCTCACGGATTCCTGCCCACAGTAGTAGATATAATGGTCATCTGAGCTAAATTCACCCATTCCAGTCCATCTTAGTTCACTGATTCCTAGAATGTTGACTTTCACTCTTGCCATCTCCTGTTTGATCACTTCCAATTTGCCTTGATTCATGGACCTAACATTCCAGGTTCCTATGCAATATTGCTCTTTACAGCATCAGACCTTGGTTCTATCACCAGTCACATCCACAACTTGGCATTGTTTTTGCTTTTACTCCATCCCTTCATTCTTTCTGGAGTTATTTCTCCACTGATCTCCATTAGCATATTGGGCACCTTCCGACCTGGGGAGTTCCTCTTTCAGTATCCTATCATTTTGCCTTTTCATACTGTTCATGGGGTTCTCAAGGCAAGAATACTGAAGTGGTTTGCCATTCCCTTCTCCAGTGGACCACATACTGTCAGGAGCCCAAGGATATACATTTAACCTACATCTAAGGTCCAAGGGAAGGTCTGAAAGACAATGTTTCTGAGCTGAGGCTCAGAAGACGAGTAAGGAGGTGGCCTGTTTAGGGCAGCACAAGACCAGGGAGGGGAGAGAAAGGAGAAGGTGTTTATCTATCTGCAACTTGTTTTCTGAGGCTGGAGTGTAGTGTGAGGGGGTGGGGCCAATAGGAGAAGCCAGTGTCTGGGTGGGAAGGGATTGAATGCCAAGATAAGAAATTTGGGCTTTATCCTACAGGGAAGGGGGAATCCATGAAATATTTTTAAACAGGATAATAACACAAAATGATTAGCTGTTTAGAAAGAGAAAGGGAATGTGTTCACTTTCTGATGCTGCAAAACAAATGACCACAAACTCAGTTGCCTAAAACACCATCCCTCACTTAGCCAAAGTGACACATGAATTAATCATTATGGTCATGTAGTCCCCCAAAGAATTAGAGAACAGGCACTGCTGAATTTATTATTTTAGGGTTGGGGGGGAAACCCTGAAATACACATGTGCCATAGTGAAGAAGGAATTCATAGGGCCTGGACTCCATCTCAGGCCTGTCCTTGCTGATCCTGCTAGGCCGCCTCTCCAATGGACTCTGAACTCTGTGCTTAGCGCCTGTGGGAATGACAATGGAAGGATAAGACCCGCTCTGGGCAGGGGAATCTTGAAGATCACATCCAGTTACTCATTGCCTAAGAGAAAACAGACACTAATCACCCCTGCCTCTGGGACAGTATCTGTCGGAATGTAACCACAGGCTTATCGGTTATTAACTGGCTGGTTGGAATATAACCGTGGGCTTACTGATTATTAACTGTTTGAACACATAACACTTGAATGATGGGGTTATTGTGATTGTATTTACCCTTCCTTTGTAAGCCTCAAGGGATTTGGGCTGGTGGGTTTGGACACGTACACATGGGGTATAAAAGATTTTCACAAATGCTGGTCAGGGTCCTTGGCTAAGAGGAGACTCTGCCTTGGGCCCGCCGGTGTAATAAACTGCACTCCACTATCTGCATTGTCCTTCTGAGTGAGTTTGTTTCCCAGAAAGCATGGCTATAACAATAGAATTTGAACCTAAGCCTAAACTCAAGCCTGCAGATATAATAGAGAGAAAAAAGGAAAAATGTGAATGATACCATGAGAAAGCAATGAATCACATGTAGAATGTGGGAAATTCCAAGGAACAAAGGGACTGGAGGAAAGTTCCAGATTAAATATCAGCTCAGTAGTGTTCAACTCTTTGCGACCCCATGAACTGCAGCACGCCAGGCTTCCCTGTCCATCACCAGTTCCCGGAGCTTGCTCAAACTCCCATCCACTGAGTCGGTGATGCCATCCTACCATCTCGTCCTCTGTTGTCTCCTTCTCCTCCTGCCTTCAATCTTGCTCAGCATCAGGGTCTTTTCAAATGAGTCAGTTCTTCTCATCAGGTGCCCAAAATATTGGAGTTTCAGCTTCAGCATCAGTCCATTCAATGAATATTCAGGACTGATTTCCTTTAGGATGGACTGGTTGGACCTCCTTGCAGTCCAAGGGGCTCTCAAGAGTCTTCTCCAACACCACAGTTCAAAAGCATCAATTCTTCAGTACTCAGTTTTCTTTATGGTTCAATTCTCACATCCATACATGACCACTGAAAAAAACACAGCCTTGACTAGACGGACTTTGTTGGCAAAGTAATGTCTCTACTGCTGTCTAGGTTGTTCATATTTTCTATAAAGGAGCAAGCGTCTTTTCATTTCATGGCTGCAATCACCACCTGCAGTGATTTTGGAACCCAAGAAAATAAATTTGACTTTGGAAGCCAGTGGGATTTGATTACAGAACTTCCATAGGACTAGGGAAACAGACTCTTGGAGGACAGAAACAAAAACTTGTGCACACCAGGACCCAGGAGAAAGGAGCAGTGACCCCACAAGACACTGAGCCAGACTTGCCCGTGAGTGTCCAGGAGTCTCCGATGGAGGTGAGGGTCAACAGTGGCCTGCTGCAGGGTCTTTTAAGTCTTTTAGAGGGAGGTCGCCATTGCTGCCATTACCCTTACCTTAGTTTGGCCTCAGGCCAAACAACAGGGAGGGAACACAGCCCCACCCATCAACAGAATATTGGATTAAAGATTAATTGAGTACTGCCCCACCCCTGGGAACAAGACCCAGATTCCCCCACAGCCAGTCCCTTCCATCAGGAAGCTTTCACAAGTCTCTTATCCTTATTCATCAGAGGGCAGACAGAATGAAATCTACAATCACAGAAAACTAATCAAACTGATCACTTGGATCACAGCCTTGTATAACTCAATGAAACTATGAGCCATTCCACATAGGGCCACCCAAGACGGACAGGTCATGGTGGAGAGTTCTGACAAAACATGGTCCACTGGAGAAGGGAATGGCAAACCTCTTCAGTATTCTTCCCTTAAGAACCCCATGAACAGTATGAGAAGGCCAAAAGATATAACACTGAAAGATTAATTCCCCAGGTTGATAGGTGCCCAATATGCTACTGGAGGAGAGGGGGGAAATAACTCCAGAAAGATTAAATATAAGAGACATAAAAATGAAGGCAACACATGGGTCCTGTTTGAATCATTACTTGGACACACCAGCTATACGTTTGAGTATGGGCTGATTATTAGAAGTTATTAAGGAGTTCTTGATAAGTTTTTAAGGGGTCATAATGACACTGCAGTTAAAAATGAAATATGTTTGACCTGAGAAAAGATGTTTTGTCATGGGGAGTATGGGATGGTGGAGTCAATAGCTGGATGGATTTGATGCTGTCAAAATCAAACTAAAGGTGGGCGTCCTCGGACCCACTCTCCCTCTCTCTGATTCCCTACATAGAGCCTTGTGTGCACAAGTATACAAGCTTCCTCTTCTCAACAGTGAGCTTCCTGAGAACAAGGATGCTGCTTTCAATCTTCCAGGCCCCAGATTATAGTGGGTGCTACAAATACCAATAAATCTTAGAATGAGCATTCTCCAAACCCCTAACTCATATGTAAGAATTTACTTCATTTTGTGACTGCTATATTTTATCATATAAAGGGATATTTCTGAACCATACATAAGCATGTTACAATTAAATCATGAGTATTACAGCATTGGTTCAATATAGTATCAGTAACAGGTGGGTGATGGAATTCAGTTGAGCTATTTCAAATCCTAAAAGATGATGCTAAAGTGCTGCTCAACAGTAGCCACAGGACTGAAAAGTTCTGTTGTCATTCCAATCCCAAAGAAAAGCAATACCAAAGAATGCTCAAACTACCACACAATTGCACTCATCTCACATGCTAGTAAAGTAATGCTCAAAATTCTCCAAGCCAGGCTTCATCAGCATGTGAACCGTGAACTTCCAGATGATCAAGCTGGATTTAGAAAAGGCAGAGGAACCAGAGATCAAATTGCCAACATCCACTGGATCATTGAAACAGCAAGAGAGTTCCAGAAAAACATCTACTTCTGCTTTATTGACTATGCCAAAGCCTTTGACTGTGCGGATCACAAGAAACTATGGAAAATTCTGAAAGAGATGTGAATACCAGACCACCTGACCTACCTCCTGAGAAATCTGTATGCAAGTCAAGAAGCAACAATTAGGACTGGACATGGAACAACAGACTGGTTCCAAATCGGGAAAGGAGTATGTCAAGGCTGTATATTGTCACCCTGCTTATTTAACTTATATGTAGAGTACATCCTGAGAAATGCTGGGCTGGATGAAGCACAAGCTGGAATCAAGATTGCCAGGAGAAATATCAATAACCTCAGACATGCAGATGACATCACCCTATGGCAGAAAGTGAAGAAGAACTAAAGAGCCTCTTGATGAAAGTGAAAGAAGAGAGTGAAAAAAGTTGGCTTAAAACTCGACATTCAGAAAATGAAGATCATGGCATCTGGTCCCATCACTTGAAGGCAAATAGATGGGGAAACAGTGGAAACAGTGAAAGATTTTATTTTCTTGGGGTCCAAAATCACTGCAGATTGTGACTGCAGCCATGAAATGAAAAGACGCTTGCTGAGAGGTGGGAGGGGGGTTCAGGATGGGGAACACATATAAACCCATGGCTGATTCATGTCAATGTATGGCAAAAACCACTACAATACTGTAAAGTAATTAGCCTCCAATTAAAAAAAAAAAAAAGACGCTTGCTTCCTGGGAGAAAAGATATGATCAACCTAGACAGCATATTAAAAAGCAGAGACATCACTTTGCCAACAATGGTCCATCTAGTCAAAGCTATGGTTTTTCCAGTAGTCATGTTTGGATGTGAGAGTTGGATTATAAAGAAAGCTGAGCGATGAAGAACTGATGTTTTTGAACTGTCATGTTGGAGAAGACTCTTGAGAGTCCCTTGGACTGCAAGGAGATCCAACCAGTCCATCCTAAAGGAAATCAGTCCTAAATATTCATTGAAAGGACTGATGCTGAAGCTGAAACTCCAATATTTTGGGCACCTGATGAGAAGAACTGACTCATTTGAAAAGACCCTGATGCTGGGAAAGATTGAAGGCAGGAGGAGGAGACAACAGAGGACGAGATGGTTGCATGGCATCACCAACTCAGTGGACGGGAGTTTGAGCAAGCTCCGGGAACTGGTGATGGACAGGGAAGCCTGGCGTGCTACAGTCCATGGGGTCGCAGAATCAGACACAACTGAGCGACTGAAGTGACTGACTGACTGAACAGGTGGGTGAACTTTTTAAAAAAATTGTTTGGGCCGAAAACTACTAAGAGTTGTTCATGGCCTGACTCAGACACACTTGTGTTAGTGAAGATACCACAAGTGGCTATAACATTAAATCCCCAAATAGTGGTTTAAGACATAGATTTTTTTTCTCACTTTAGCGAAGTCCAAGAAGGACTCTCCTATCCTGGGGGGGAGGTGGGGGCTCTGTTCCCTGGTGCCATTCATGTTCTTGCTGAGGGTGGTTTTCAAGGTCACCCTCCCTGGTGAGGAGGGTGCTGGCATCCAGCCAGCAAACCAAAGTAAGGGGATGGAGAGATGGCAAACATATTTCTGGTGCCACAGTCCGGAAGTTCTTCACATTTAGCCAGTGGGAATATGTCACTTGGCCTCACTTCAACAAAGGTGGAACGTGGTCCCCAGTTGGGCATGCTCTTCCTGACAGTTTTACAAGAATAAACATGTTTTGTGGTCAATTAAGTGTCTCTTCCACAGGTTGTTCTCTTAACTGTCCTGATATTTATACAAAAGAAATTATAAGCCTCATTATGCTTCATTTCATCCTTTATAAAATAAATAATGAGGCTCTAGGGAAGATTTGGGGACCAAAAGCTAGAGGGAATGGGATTCCCAGGTGGTGCTAGTGGTAAAGAATCCGCCTGCCAATTCAGGAGACTTAAAAGATGCAGGTTTGATCCCCAGGTTGGGAAGATCCCCTGGAGGAGGACGTGGCAACCCACCCAGTATTCTTACCTGGAGAATCTCATGGACAGAGGAGCCTGGTGGGTTGTAAAGAGTCAGACATGACTGAGCGACTAACACTCATAGCTATGGAGAACATACCTGCAAGACTTTAGTGTGTTGTTACTCCCTGTTCAGAACAAGTAATTCATAAAGAGTCCTCTTTACTTCGTACAAGTTGATCGGAAGGAAATTTCACAAAGACTTCACAAACAAGGATGATGACAGAAATAATTCTGAAATAGTCACTTTGTTTAAGACAGCTCATCTAAAGCTGAAATAGTTCAGATGGCAGTCGAGTTTCCTCTCTGGAGTAAACTTATCTCATGTATGAAGCCTATAGTTTCAAAACTATAATACATCCCTGGAATGGTTTCCTGTCTCCATCCTGGGAAAAACAAGGTTGTCCTTTTGTAGACAATACCACTGAGGTTTGTGGCGGTGTTAAGTCACTCAGCTGTTTTGGAGTCTGCGATCCCATGAACTGCAGCACACCAGGCCTCCCTGTCCATCACCAACTCCTGGAGTTTACTCAAACTCATGTCCATCGAGTCGGTGATGCCATCCAAACATCTCATCCTCTGTCATCCCCTCTTCCTCCTGCCTTCAATCTTCCCCAGCATCAGGGTCTTTTCCAATGAGTCAACTCTTTGCATGAGGTGACCAAAGTATTGGAGTTTCATCTTCAGCATCAGTCCTTCCAATGAATATTCAGGACTGATTTCCTTTAGGATTGACCAGTTTTATCTCCTTACAGCCCAAGGGACTCTCAAGAGTCTGCTCCAACACCACAGTTCAAAAGCATCAATTCTTTGGCACTCAGTCTTCTTTATGGTCCAGCTCTCACATCCATACATGACTACTGGAAAAACCATAGCTTTGACTATATGGATATTTGTTGGCAAAATAACGTCTCTCCTTTTTAATATGCTGTCTAGGTTTGTCATAGCTTTTCTTCCAAGGAGACTTGTGAGTCCGTTTCTAATCTTGAGCTCAGTTACCTGTGTTTGGCTATAAAACCATGTATGCACCTGTTTATTCATCAGCTTCACAGAGACATCCCACAGGCTCTAAAGTTCAGTAAAGCCAACTCAACTCAAGACCCAATTCTGCTTTAGTTTGGATATTGACAGTACAAAATTTAGCCGGTGTTCTTTGCTTCATTTCTCCTATCTGGTCCTCAACCAGGGCTGATTTTGTCCCCAGGGGACACTTAGTTATGTCTGCAGACATTTTCGGATGTCAGAAGTAGGGGAAGAAATGCTACTGACATCTAGCAAGGAAAGGCTAGGGATATGGTTAAACACGCTAAAATGCAGAGGACAATCCCCATCTAGCCCAGAATGTCTCTGGCACTGAGGCTGAGATGCCATGCCCTACTCCATGGCCTGTAGGTCCTAGCTCCCAGGTATCTTTCACATCAGTTCTATCCCAGCATCTCCATTCTCAATGCCTCAATGCAGGCCTTCACCACATCTCTTGTGGAATACAATAGGATCCAAACACACTTTCTTCCCACCCAGTCCTGTTGCGTCCTTGGACGGAAATGTCCTTCTGTTCCTCACAAGCTCCCTCTCACCTTCATAGTTCAGTTAACTCCTCAAGTATTAACTCCTCTGAGATGCCTTTCCTGCCTGGCCTACTCTCCCCCTTCCTCTCCAGTACAAGAGGCCCTTTGTAGGTAGCTGCACCATCACACCATCATTGTCTGACTAGAACCTAAATGACTTAGAGAAGGAAGTTTAATAATCAGCCTCCATAAATAATAACACAGTACAGTTGAATTAATGCATGATGCGCATTCTCGCTGTTGCTTCTCATGATCACAACTGGAAGGTGAGAAGACTGGATTGGATTGGATCAAAGGCAGCACGGAACCTGTGGTCACAGTGGCCTGCTGAGTTGGTCTGTGTGGCTACTGAGAGTTTGGCCACCGGCCTCATTACCACTCAGGAGAGCCCCCGAAGCTAACCTGCCCTGATGCGTGTTTGATGTGTTCCACTGCAAGGTTTTCTACTGTGTTATGGACTTAACTTCTTCAGGCTTCAAGAGCCATCAATATGGAAAGAAAACCTGAAAAAGGTCAGAAAACTACAGAGAGGAAAAGTGCAGGGACAATGAAAAGTCCTGAGCAGCACGCTGGCTTTGGCATTACTTTGATGCCCATGCAAGTCTAGTCAAAGTGCTTGTTTAAAAAAGTTCAAATATTTTCCCTTGCTTTTTTTGCTCTAACATTTTCAAGGCTACTGATGAATTCAGCATGCTTTCCCTCCTAGTCCTCCTTTGGCGGAGAGGAGCCCCAGGACAACCTTTTCTTATAGGCACCATCTTACATTTTTATGATTAACAAGTTAACAAATTCTAGAGAAGTCTTCTCTCTCACTCCTCTCTCTGATGCGTGTGTGGATGCGTTTATGTATGTATGTGACAGTAGTTTCACAGTAAAAAATTACCCACAACCAACACATTTTTTCAATAATTAGCCAATAAATGTATAACCTGGCATACAATATCCACATTAATATGCAGCCATGAATACAAATGTGGATTCAACACTGAGAGATGATTTATTAGTTAATAAAAAAGGAAGGATATGGAAATCACATACAGGGTATTCTATTGTGAAGGTGCACTTCAGCACATGTGCATACATGTGTGTACACACAGAAGATCTGACAATATAAAAATCTCTGGGTGACAGGTTCATACATGACTTACTTTTTCAGCTTATGATTTCTACTTTCTCCATAATATTTCCAAAGTAACCTTTGTTTCTTTCTCCTGCTAGTAAAAGAAACACATAACACATTCTCCCAATTTTCAACAATGAATATGTAACATTTAATAGTTACATAAAAAAGAAACCCTCCATCCCTTCTCAGCCTTTTAGCTAAGATCAAGTGTAAAAAGAAACCCTCCAGATAGCTAATGGGTCACTCTCCTTCCCATCTTAATTCATATGATGCCGTTCAGGGGAGCCTCCCCAACCACCTGATTGAAAACCACACCATGTTACCCCCTACTTTGTTCTGACCATCTCTACATCACCTTGTGACGTAACACATTTTATTTCCCGTCATTCTGTGTCTTCCTTCACTTAGCATGCTCCCCCAAGGGCAGGGAATTTTATTTTTTTCACTGCTATAGCCCGAGAGCCTAGAACAATGCCTGACACATAGCAGACACTCACTAGATATCCATTAGAATAATGAATAAAAACACATTTGTTTTTAAAAAAGAAGTTTTGTCTTTATTAATAAGAAGCCAGTGAGGTTCAGTTTAAATTAACATTAAAAAGATGTTACATCTTTTAATTCAGTGTTAGCCCTTTATTACAGGGACCTAATAATGGAGCTGCTTGGAGCTGCTGAAAGCTATGAACCCTCCTCTTCCTTCTGCCCACTCGCCCCACCCCCAAATCCAACATAATTTCAAGATATTCTGAGACATTCCTAAAGTTTGTCTATAAATTTCTAAAAGAGTTCACTGACCCCAGGGTAAGAGCACCTGGTTTAAAGTGTCACCTGGCTCGGAATCATGATTTCTCCTGATTCTAGTGATTGAAGGAACATATGTGACTCAAATATCAGTCTTTCCTTCTTCCATTAGCCAGTTAAACGTTAATGGGATTCCTTCTACAAAGGACTCACTGGTTAGTGAGTGTAAGCATAATGTTTGCAGCTGAGAACCTGATAAACACCAAGATAAAAGCTGAAAATGGAGATTAATCCAGAGATGTCAAACAGTACGGGTGTTTACAGAGCATAACCCAAATATCTGGTAAAGTGATTTTTTTTGCTTATCCACTGAAAATCTGGAGTCACAATCTCAGAAAGATAGAAGGAATAGGATCTCTTCCACACAGAATACACATTTTTAATTTTATTGTTTAAAAAGCAAAATAACAGGGAATACACACATTTACCCAAGTGAAGTTTTACATTAAATAGAAATCAAATATTTTGTAATAAACGCCATCCAGCTAAAAACCAAATACGAGATCAGTAAAACTAGAATGATGTGACTTTGTGTTTTATTTCAATGGGCAGCCTTCATTCAGCGTCTCCACAAAAACTAGGCTAGGTCTCAATGGGCAACAGTCACAGTTATTAGGCAAGTAAATACACCACCACCTCCGTCCATGCCTTCCTTTATTTCTTTATGTCTTCAGTCTCATCTGGCTCTTTCTCTTGATGCTCTCTTTCCCACCTCATTTCTTTTAACTCTTGTCTGTATTTCCGTTCAATGAACCGCTTCTGATGGGCCATCTGGGGAAAGTTATCTGACACAAGGAGATATATTTTACACTTAATAAAGGAGAGCCACCAGTGCACAGAATGATGCAAACGAAACGCAACACACACACAAACAAACATGTATTTCACAGGAATATGGAGTTGCATTTTGCAAAGCAATAGAAAAAAAAATTGCTCATTTTCTTCTCTTTTTCTTTTATCATTCAGGAACACAACGGAAGTCTAAATCGGCACCTGGTTCTGGATTTCAATATCTGACGTGAACTCAAGCATAAAAGGCACCGAATACACAGTTGTTAAAACATAGCGTGTGGCTTCAGCATGTTTCCAGCTAGGGATTTTAACACAGCTCTCCTAGCAACAAGTGATTTTCAGGGAGAGATGAAAGGCTATAGCAAAAGGGAGTTGTATATTTTTACAAAGCTTAAACCCAAAACTTCAAACAAATAACAATATTATCCCATCATTATTTACCAACAATTAAAGTTTCTGAAAAGAGGGAAAAGATCAGATGGACAAAAGGAGGAAGCCACATCTTAAGTCACCATTTCTGATAATTCAATTTGTGAAGTTTACTCAAGAGACCCAGAGCTTATGAGCAATAGCAACCTAAGTACAGCACTTTCATTTGGTGAAAGGAAATATGTCACTCAGTAGCACAGTTGAAGCTATATTTAGTTTGATATTTGATCCCGTTCAAGGGTGTTGACAGGGTGGAAATCTTGATTAAGATGTAAAAATTTTACAATTCAGTTGTTATTTGTGGTACATAATGAGTGTAGCAATGGAGGAAGAAACCAAATATGGAACACAAAAGAGGCATCTTACACACTTATTCGACACACACACACTTCAACAACACACATCACAAAGGGATGCATGAACAAATGAGAGTGACACGAGCTATCTGGTAACTGCGTACGGGTCTGTGAAACACAAGAGGTGCTACTTCATATTTAAAAATAAGGAGGGGACATACGTATTCCTATGGCTGATTCATGTTGAGTACGGCAGAAACCAACACAATATTGTAAAGCAACTGTCCTCCAATTAAAAACAGATAAAACTTTTAAGAAAAGTAAAATAGGGAGAATCAGAGAGCATGGCATATGAGAGAGTGCCTGATTTTGTTACGGTTGAAGCATAATAAACATATACAGTATATTCCCAAACCCTCCTTCCTTTCAACACTGTGTCCCATCTTCGCTGCCGATGGGTGGAAGACAGGGAGCGACAGGGTGGTGGGAAAAGAATGTGAAAGGCGAGTAAGGACTTAAGAGTCAGTGATTGATTTTAAGCAAAAGAGAAACATAATGGCATCTGAATTTTAGAAATAAAATAGTAGTAAGATCCTATTCTCTAAGTATATTAAATTGATTCCTTATGTACTGTATGAAACACAGGTTTCAAATATTAAGAGCATAATCCCACAACTCAGATATAACCATAGATAAGCTTTTAGAATATAACCTTATAATAAGCCCTTTTCCTATGAAGTAAATTTATATCCAACAGACATATACACAATGTAAATGTGTACGCATATGAATTAGACATACAAACACTTAAAATCATTCCCTGAGCCCAACTTACACTGGGAGAGTATAGCTGTAAGTACACTTTGATGGATACACTTTTTTCACTTATTCTAGTAGTATAAGCATTTTCCTATATCATTACTCTTCAAAGATATTTTGATATTACAACATTTGGATAAAGCTAAGGTTGGCAGACTACTGTCTATAGGACAAATCTAATCCTTTACCTGTTTTGGTAAATATGGTTTTACTGGAACACAGACATTAGCCATCTGTATTCTACCTGAGTCTATGGGCCACAACATCAGAGCTGTGTAATTGCAATAAGAGTATTTACTATCTGGTCCTTTACAGAAAATGTTCGTCAACCTCTGGGATAATTTATCTAAACATTTCTCTGTGTTCAAACACACAGTTTGAAGGACTGATTGATTTTTTTTAACTATTATAAATCAACTTGTCACAATCATCATGGTTATGGAAACTTTCACTCATAATGCCAATTGTTTTCTTAGGTTTGACTTCTAGAAAGGAAATCTCTAGATCAAAGGGTACGGACGTCGTTCAGGCCCTGACGTATACCGTCAAACTGCTTTCCTGCACTTTAAACTTTTCTCTCCCACCAGTTCAGAATTGTAGGCCAGACTTAGAATCAGCCATCTCTCCAAGTACTGTTTTTATGGCTGAAAGCAAACAAATGAAAACTCCAAAGATCACCTTTAACAATCTTACAGGTGGAAAAATGGAGTCTCATTTTTATTACGATATGTGACTGTAATAAAATAAATAATAAAGTCCATATATATAATGGATTTTCAAAGCTCCTCAACAGAGTCAACAAAATTCTCAGTGAAGATTCCACGAACTTGGGAGCCTGGGAACACCAGCTTCTGTCCCCAGGACTCCCCCCTTGGCCCCCCAGCTCTCGTCTGCAGATTTCTGCATGGCTACTTGGCCCTCCTGCCTTTCTTGGAATTTCTCCCAGGCTGAGCATCCAGGGCCTGTGCACTTTCAGCTTTCCACGATTTGCTCTCGCCCACGCTGAGCTAGCAGCTGAAGCCTGATGGAATTACACAGTCAGGTTCTGCCCACAGGTTCTGCTGGGCGGCATGATATACCTCAGAAGAAAACTTCCTTGTGCTGAAGCCTTCAATTTACAGAAGACTCTGCAGTTCCCTACAGGGTCAATTATGTAATTTAAGTGTCTTCAACCCAGCTATCCTACCCTTGGGAATCCATCCCCCAGAACTAAAAGCACCAATATAGAGACTGTTAGTATCAACAGTGATAAAAAGACAGAAACAGGATCCACCAAAAATTTTTAAAGCTGAATAAAATACGGCATATCCACAGCATGAAATATGATGCAGCCCTTAAGACAGAATGAACTGGAGCCACTATGACGTGGAGGGCTGCCCGTGATGTATTATCTAGCAAGAAAAGATGGATGCAGAGACGTACATAAATGTCCCACTTTAATTAAACAGTGGCCAAACACCAAAAAGAAAAAACCTTCAGGGGTTTAAGATTTTAGAACTATAGAGAAATATATAGAATGAAATATACTAAGTCACTCATGTCCCACTTTAATTAAACAGTGGCCAAACACCAAAAAGAAAAAACCTTCAGGGGTTTAAGATTTTAGAACTATAGAGAAATATATAGAATGAAATATACTAAGTCACTCACATGGGTTACCTGTGCTGAGAGTGGGACTCTATGCAAAACAGGAAAATGAAAATCAAAAAGCATTTGGGAATACTTTTTTTTAAATTATAAGCCTATTTTATACATATCTTACATTATACTACACTCTGTGCGGAGAATAATTATGAAGAAAAGAAGATCACATTTTATCAGTACTTACCATTTTTCTACTTTCCCATTTTCTATCCATAAAACACTCATTACATTATGAACATATAATTATAGAAAAAGAGATAGGCTTACATTTTTCAAGTGCATCCATTGCTGCTCCCATTTCTGCTTGCTGAATACTATTAAAGAAAATGAAGACAAGGTACACTTTAAAGATTTTTTTCCCCCAAAACACAAAATATGGCTCCAATTTATTCAGGCTAGTTTTCATGTTTGGTGCATACAATTTTATCTGATTACTTCTACTGTCACATACTGAATTGCACAGATAGGAATATACACAAGGGCATGCAGAAATGTCATTTATCTGTACAAAGCCTGTTTAAGTTATTCTTTCCACACTTTCAACACTGCAATAAAACGCCTTCCACTTATATTAGATCTGAAGTATTTCTTACTTAAATTTGAACATCCTCAGTGTAAAGTTTAAGAGGCAAAGAGTAAAAAAATACACATACAGACAGACTTCAAATCACTTCTCAGTTTAAGATATAAATTGGAAGGTTCAAAGAAAGGTGATAACATATGAAATTCTTTTTACCTGAAGATGTGAGCATTTCCACAAAGCTCAAGTGAATAGTAATAAGAGATCAAGTGTCTAACGGCTGTGTCACGCACGGCATGTTTCATAAAATGCCTGCAGCAGTGAACCAGACCTTACCTGTGTGTGCACGTGCTAATGTGGTTCTCTCTAGGCAGCCAAAGCCCTTTATGCAATGGCATTCCCACTGCTCAAGGCTGATTCTCAAGTCTGGGGCTGAGTTTGGTAGGGATATTAAGCCTTGAGATTCACTTTGCTACTACCCTTGAACACTCTATACTCTAAGTTCAAAAAGACAGGCTGCAGAGTTTGGAAATACCAAGCAGATATTAATACTTCTCAGGCACACAGGATGTTCATTTGAAGAAACTTAAAGTATCGTCCTCTCATACCTCGGTCCTTTCCCACAGCCAATTCTTTCTCCCTTGAAGTAGACAGCCACAGTATAGGTCCTAGCATGGGATGGCCCCACTGTCTGCAGAGTCCTGAAAGGAAAAGGAAAGAGCAGTAATTATGTAAAGTGCTACTTAATAGTTACTGCTCACACATAACTCCACGAAAAACCATGTGACTTACTGCTGAGAGACAGGAAGGCAAAAATAACAAGAAAATTAAAAGAGTACAGTTTTGATTTGCTAATATGACAGACAGCTTTGAAGTAGGAAATTTTTCAAATTCTATAGTGAAATTTTTTTTGTGTGTGTTCAGTTCTGTTCAGTTCAGTCGCTCAGTCCCGTCCGACTCTTTGAGACCCCATGAACCGCAGCACACCAGGCCTCCCTGTCCATCACCAACTCCCAGAGTTTACTCAAATCCATGTCCATCGGGTTGGTGATGCCATCCAACCATCTCATCCTCTGTCGTCCCTTTCTCCTCCTGCCCCCAATCCCTCCCAGCATCAGGGTCTTTTCCAATGAGTCAGCTCTTCGCATGAGGTGGCCAAAGTAGTGGAGTTTCAGCTTCAACGTCAGTCCTTCCAATGAACACCCAGGACTGATCTCCTTTAGGATGGACTGGTTGGATCTCCTTGCTGTCCAAGGGACTCTCAAGAGTCTTCTCCAACACCATAGTTCAAAAGCATCAATTTTTCAGCGCTGAGCTTTCTTCACAGTCCAACTCTCACATCCATATATGACCACTGGAAAAACCATAGTCTTGACCAGACAGACCTTTGATGACAAAGTAATGTCTCTGCTTTTTAATATGCTATCTAGGTTGGTCATAACTTTCCTTCCAAGGAGTAAGTGTCTTTTAATTTCACAGCTGCAATCACCATCTGCAGTGATTTTGGAGCCCAAAAAATTAAAGTCTGACACTGTTTCTACTGTCTCCCCATCTATTTTCCCTGAAGTAATGGGACCAGATGCCATGATCTTCGTTTTCTGAATGTTAAGCTTTAAGCCAACTTTTTCACTCTCCTCTTTCACTTTCATCAGGAGGCTTTTTTAGTTCATCTTCACTTTCTGCCATAAGGGTGGTGTCATCTGCATGTCTGAGGTTATTGATGTTTCTCCCGGCAATCTTGATTCCAGCTTGTGCTTCTTCCAGCCCAGCATTTCTCACGATGTACTCTGCATATAAGTTAAATAAGCAGGGTGACAATATACAGCCTTGACGTACTCCTTTTCCTATCGGGAACCAGTCTGTTGTTCCATGTCCAGTTCTAACTTGCTTCCTGTCCTACATAGAGGTTTCTCAAGAGGCAGGTCAGGTGGTCTGGTATTGCCGTCTCTTTCAGAATTTTCCACAGTTTATTGTGATCCACACAGCTGTGAGAGGGTAACAGGCAGGAAGGCCAGGGGTCTCCAAACTGAGGAAAGAGGCTGCAAGTGCCAGACATTTTTATCTCTCTTAAGCGGCAGGAGGAAACAAACCAGCGATATTTTTTCTTCTCTATACTAATTTAAAAGGAGGTTTCTCTTAAAATGCTGTGTTGCCATGACACCTGGTTTCACCTGAAGCTAACTATTCTCAAACCTTGAGTTAACCAACACATTTCTTTTTCTTATGGAAATGTTGTCTTAAGCTATGACTCTATCTTCAAGTTGGTTCCACCAAATGGCCCAACCTACTTACTCAGGTATTGTTCCCCTAATCTATGTAAACGAAACTATTTGTTGGTAATCTGCCCTTCTACAAGATTCAAGTCAATCGTTTTATGGCCAGGGATGAATTATCTGGTGCCATTCTAAGTTTTATGACATTCCTTTCTTTTCATTAACAGATTGTGAGTGACTATATAACAATAATGTATCCTGCCTGAGGACCACCTTTGGATTAAACCCTCTGGCTAATTCTGTTATCTTAAAACATAAATTATGGGAGTAGGTCTGGTCTTTACAAGGATGTATCCTGCCTGAGGACAATCTTTGGATTAAACCTTCTGGCCAACTCTGTTATCTTAAAACGTAAATTATGGGAGTAGGTCTGGTGAGGTCTTTACAACCTCCAGACATTTTTTGGATTCACTGGAGAGTACATAACTCCATTGCTAATACTAGCAAAGGGGGTACTCTTTTGCCCCCTTCTGATGCCTATGTCAGAAGCTTTCTCTATCTCCTTTATACTTTAATAAAACTTTATTACACAAAAGCTCTGAGCGATCCAGCCTCGTCTCTGGCCCCGGATTGAATTCATCTCCTCCGGAGGCCAAGAATCCTGCGTCTTATCGTTCAGCAGCAACCTTTCAGTCGAAGGCTTTGGTGTAGTCAATAAAGCAGAAATAGATGTTTTTCTGGAACTCTCTTGCTTTTTCAACGATCCAGCGGATGTTGGCAATTTGATCTCTGGTTCCTCTGCCTTTTCTAAAACCAGCTTGAACATCTGGAAGTTCACGGTTCACGTATTGCTGAAGCCTGGCTTGGAGAATTTTGAGCATTATTTTACTAGCGTGTGAGATGAGTGCAACTGTGCAGTAGTTTGAGCATTCTTTGGGATTGCCTTTCTTAGGGATTTGTGTGTGTGTGTGTGCATATATACACACACACACACACACACACACACACATATGTGTATATATATATATATATATATATACTCAAACCATTATGAGCAGTATCTGAAGGCAAACAGTAAGTATAAAATATTTTTAAACAATTTCAAAGTGTTATTCCAAATATTATAAAATTAAAGTTAGCTATTTCAGTCTGTTCATTGTATTTCAGTGCTAATCAGAGCTAAAAATCACAAATATTTGGGTAATACACTGCAAGCCCCATCTGAATAGCATCACATCGTTTATGGATTCTTTCTAATGAAAAATCAGAGATCATTTCAAAGGTATGTTATAATCGGAGTACACAACACAACTGCCAAAAAACAAAACACCGGGTTCTCTGGATATTAATGACAGGGTGCAGATTTCAAGTGTGGTAAAACTGATAACTTCATGGAAAAGGGAAATTAAAAGTAGCCGGCAAAGATAATGGGATGAAAACAGTAATCTTGAAAAAAAAACTACATAAAACAACCCCATCCTCTTGATAAAAAAGAACAAGCTCATTGCACGCTTTCATGGGGGGATTTATGAGAAGGGGGCAGTCATTTCCTTTGTCTGTACTCACTGGGATGAAAGTACACGGATGGCTTCTTAAAGGTGGCGCTTATTATAGTAATCATGCCTGCGCTGTGAGAAGTTTATCACCCTCATTTTATTTATTGAACTTTAATTATCACTTTGATGAGGAGATACTTTGAGCCTTTCACGTAATACAGTCTGGATGTTCATTATGCTTATTAGACACATATTAAAGTGCTATTTCTAAACATTTGGGTTTTTTTCCCAATAAATAAAGGAAACATTGTTCAATGGTGACAGCTTCTTGGGACAATTTATAGCAGCCTGCTGTGGGGTGACTCAACCTTTTCTTGGCCTCAGTTTTTCTTTTAGTGAAAAAGCCTATAACGTGTTGTGACTATTAAATAAAAACATAAAAAAGGATTTAAAATTCCCGGCTGCCACTCTGGTGTTTTCCCTTGAGTACTGTGAAGTCTGAGAAAGTCCACAGGAGGAGGTGGGGGGAGGGTGAGGGTTTTATTTCATATGAAACACACAAATGTGTATACTTGTACGCATGTGTGAACAGAGATGGGGGTAACCCAGTACTAAAGCTAGATATTTACACATTCTCAAAAACACACATCCAGACCATACCTTGGGAGGCAACCCACTTATTTTGTTAATCCCTCCCTTTTATAATTCCTCTTTGAAACCAGCTTCTGAAACCACCTTCTGAGTGTCTCAAGCTAATTGCTCAACTTCAGAGTCAAACCTCCCGTTTTCATCAAAACCGGTGTTATGTGTGTAGCGACCTGCATTTCCTTTGAATGACTTTTGGCTACTCCTCAAAGGATAAAGATGTGTCACTAAAGATATTCAAATGTACACAGCAGCTTTTGGTACACATCCTAGAAAGAAAAGTTCCAAATATTTGAATAACACAGCCGCAATGAAGAACTGCCTGGCTTCCTACAGTGACTGCCTGTCAGGCGATCAGGACAGATGCCAGCAGGGCTTCAGAAAGACAGACACCCAAGTACAGTTACAAATAAACAAGCACAGGCCACCCAGTCTAGGTGTGCAGGCAGCAGGGGTTATAAGAAATAAGAAGACAAACCTAAGAATGTATATAAAAACATTTTAACCCAAATTTCTCTCATCTTGATCTCCTCATCTTTCTCCCAGGGAGCAGTTCACCATATTTTAGAGATGGAGAAAGCACAGATAATCAGATGTGACCCACTTACTTAGAGCAAAGAGACTGAGCGGCCCAGAGAGTTTCGGTGCTGGGCCCAGTCAGAGTCAAGAAGTCTCCCCCCAGGGCTCTCATCACCACTGCCGCAAAGCAGTTAGCTCTTCCTCCTGGCACACGGAGGGTTATTCCAGGCTTCCCGCGAGCGCCTGCGGGCAGCACATACTCACTTGTACAGCGGAATGTCTGGTTCTTTTCCTTCCGTCCTCAGAGTCAGGCAGCACTGCTGAAGCTGGGACTTGGGGTCGTTCCAATCCTGATTCAAAATGAATTCCTGCAGCAAGTCCCCCAAACAGTACTTAGTAAAGGATTCTAGAATCACCAAGCATAGAGCAAACAACTAATTTAAATTTTATATGAGCTTACTTTTAATCGTGGAAAGAAACAAACATTCATGAAAGTGTGAACGTATTCCAAGTCTTTATCAATGTACAATGCTGCAATAAATGCTGAAAAAGAGAAAGGGTAACATAAGCCCGACGCACTGCCACTTACTAGAAAGAGTATGAGACCAAGCCTTTTAAGAAACATTTTAGTAAGGTTTTCAACTCCAAGGTCTCTTTATTTTTTAGCATTACCATTTCATCTTGCTTCAAACAAGAGCTACTCTTTATCACTAATATTAGAAACAGCAATAGAGATGTGTGATTAAGATGCAAAAACCACAAAGACCAAATTACGTTTGTCTGAGGGCTAGATAAACAATTAGTTAAAATGATACATAAAATGCTGCTGTATATAGCAGGGAAAGAATGACATCAGGGAATGCAACCACGTTAACATCAAATAAATCAAAATAAAACTTGAAGATCAGACACAAGGTCAGAACAAGCACATCCGAAGGCCTGCTCCTCTTAACACCAAAATCTTGAGATCACCCACTGACAGGGTCTGTGTAACATTTCATGAACAGAAACGGGACCATCTATGGATTCAATCTGCCGAAACGGAGGAAAAATAAATACTGGGCTTAATGACAATATCACCAAATTTGCATTAATAAATGGTGACCTCAAAGACAACTTCATTATAAAGGTTATCTTAACCATGTACACAAATGGTGAGTTTTTTAAAGGAGTTAAAAATAGCTTCTGTTGAGCAAAAACAAAGGCCACTGAGACTGATCACTCAACTTAATTTTTTTGTACTTTTAATGTTAAGTTACTTTTCTTTAATTGAAAAAGAGATTCTTTTAAGTTCCTTAGACTGATGTTACACTTTGTAAATCAGCTGATTTGCCTGGGAGACTTTAATATTTGTGTATAATTGCAGCTGTCAAAAATACCATAATATTAAACTTAATAAAAAGGTTCCAAGGCCCAGTGAATGGCCCACTTACTTTAAAGTAGTATCAGAAACAATAAAATTGTGCTTATAATCCTTTAATTAGCTTAACAGGATTACTTATAATGCTACTAGACCATATCAGAAACTGTAAAAGATGACAACGTTGTCCATAGAGCTTTGAGTTCATTCACAACAATAGATAATAATTCTAGTATTCAGTGAATAAATTACCTTCTTTCCTCTGTGCCCATATCTAAAGGTTGCTGGTGGCAAAAAAACAGTTATGATTCACTATTACTGGTCTTCACATTCTGCTACTGTTTCACACAAAGAGATTTGATGGCTAAGCTTTAGGATGGAGGAGGGGTGTGGGGGCGGGGGCACCAGTGAACACAGATTGAACATAAATCCATTATTCACATGTTTTAATTCCAAATTATTCTCTTTCAAACAAGCTTTGGAGAGAAGCATAAATAAAAATTAAAATAGAAAAGAGGTTTCTTTAGTCAGAATATCATAATAATGAGAAGTGGCAAACTTTAAATCTGCAGGTTAAGAGAAAAGCTTTCTCTGTAGGACTCACATTCTAAAAGGTCAGCCAAGGTCTTGGTTCTCAGGGCGACAGGTCTTTTGGTCTTGTCGTTGGTGATGGCATATTCCTGCATGCCCAGTTCCTCCGCCACCTTGGCCTGAGTTCTGTTATTCACCAAAGAGCTTCGCAACAGCTGGCCGAACAGAATTGAGATACATTTAGAAACCATTTCACTTCTGGTCTCTCTCTTGGTTCCTATGTGGGTCCAATCAGCCTAGACCATCTCACTGACAGGGACATCCAGGCAAGCAACGGCTTATGTTCTCAACCGCCCCCCTCAGGCGGCAGTGACAAACTCGACATGCTTCCAGCTTCTTAATAACTTCCTCTGCTCCTGAATTTTACCTAACTGACCTTTAAATAGTTCATTTAGTTGTTTAGTAGCAGTGAGCAGTCTTGAGGGAGAGGCTGTACTATACAGTAAAGGTCAAAGATTCCATTAAGTTAAATGTTACTAAACGAAGGAACATTAAAACTAGTAAAAATCAACTTATTGAAGTATAATTTACATCCAACAAAATGCACCCATTTTAAGTAAAATTAAATGAGTTCTGACAAGCTTCTACTTTTCCATCACCCAAACAAGGGCCCTGGCCCCTTGGTGATCAATCAATTCAATCCATCTACCACCAGGCAAACTTGACCTGTTTTCTGTCACTGCACACTAGTTTTAAAGGAGCACGCTTTAAAAATAAAAAATAAACTTCATGTCATACGGCACTGATGCTAATTTTGATAATACAGGATTTGTGGAAGTGATGCTTTGGTATTAATTTAAAAAATTTAAATTATTAGTTTACATTGTTACTTTTGTTCTTTTAAAGATTTATACTATATATCCTGACTCACAGTTTTTCAAGCTGAGATCCTTTAATCAAATTAGTATATAATTTTCATATTTCAACTTCAGGAATGCCAAACAAAAATTTCTACTAGGAATTTCTGTCAGCTAGGAATTCTCTGTGGACTATCTAAGCAGTAGCATTAAACAGTGCGTGAAAACTGTACAACCAGTCCATAGTAGAGGTGCCCATAAAACAAGCATGCAGTAGGAATTTAACAGTCACTGATCACTCACTAGGGGAAGGTGGGGAGGGAGGCCGGGGAAAGTGGATAGACACAGAGATGAGAATTCATCAAACAAAGGCTGAAAGTTATCATCCCCGATCTGTAAGATCTGGGGAAATAATGGACCTAAAACTTGAAGTTTTTCCTTAGAAAGATAAAACAAACCCTTGGTCTAGTATAATTCCTGCTAAGGAATCCCTGATGCCAGGGCCAAGGTGCAGGAACCAGCTGCAAGTGATGCTGGTATTATACCCCCTGCCGTTCCACATGGCACTTTGCTTATTAGATGCAAGTTTTATGCTCTGTGGCTCCACAGTGTCAACTGAGCTTATGAAAATCAAGATTTATTCTCAATGCCTGAGATTGCATCCTTGACAACAGATAAATAAGAAACAATATGTTCTTAATTTGTCTGACAATGATTCATGAAGCAGAAACACAACTTGATCTTCATAAGCCATGCTTGCTGTTGAGTTACAGACTATTATTATTCTTTGCCTGTCTCTACTCCTTTCCTCCGATCTCCCCCTAACTCTACCTTTTCTTCAATGCAGTGTTTCATTAAAATTAATATCCACAGTGAAGTTCAAAATTAAAAAGGCCGAGCAATATAACATTCAAAGAAGACAGGATCAGGGAATTCCCTGGTGGTCAGTAGTTAAGACTTGGCACGTTCACTGTGGTGGCCCTGAGTTCGATCCCTGGTCAGGGAACGAAGAAACCACAAGTTGCATGGCGCAGCCTAAAACAAAACACAACCAATAGGGTTGTGTGCCCACTAGTCTAAAACCTGAGCTGGAAAGGAGACATCTTTTTTAGTTTGGATTTATAGTGGGGGAGGTTCATACAATAGAGGCTGTTGGAGAACAGGAGGGTTATTTTGAGAATATAGCTATGCTCAGCAAGCTGGATTCTCAGTATATGCTTTTGGTGAGAGGAGAAAACTCTAATATGGGCTGTGTGTATGCAGATTTCATGCCTTAGAATCAACAAGCCTGATGTACACACATATGAGCAAACCATAACACGTCACTGGTTACTGGGCCCCAGGGGCTGCCTTCCAGCGTCAGGGGTCCTCATTCAGTGCTACGCAGTGATGCTGTCCGATGGGGGAGGAGGACAGCAATGAGGATGGAAACAGAAGTGCTACCAGTTAGAAACACTACCAGTTTTATTTAAGATATGCCCTGATGGGTCTTAAAGCACCAACCGGTGGCCAGCAGAAAGTGAGATCTTTCAGTTCTTGCCAAAACGTAAAGCCGGAACCAAAAGTCAGGGGTAGGGAGAAGGAAGATATAAATCATCCACACTTTTAGAGTCAGTTTATATTTAGAAGAAGAGATGAAAAAAGGTAAGGTCTTGCTCTTTACTCAAACACGAAAGTATGAAGAAAGGCAGTTCTTTAAATGACAACCTCCATCCCTGGCCTTTGCTGAACTGTACTTCAGAATAAATCACGCTGTTTGCCAATGAGTGAGATCAGGAGGGGCTCGCAAGGCAAAAGGCTACCGAAATATGGTTGTTCAGAGCAACAGTTGTAGAGGCTGATGCTAGGCTAGGCCCCGCACTGCCAGCTGAAGATCCTGAGATGACCAGCATCCCGTGGCTGCCCTCCGAGAGCTGCTCATTTCCAAGGGAAGCTGCACGCAAGGTGGCCAGGGCAACAGCACAGGCCACAGCGTGCACACGCACTCCTCGCCAACCAGGTCCTCCAAAGGAGGGGACCCGACCCCAGAGCAACAACATTTCAGAGGCTTGTTGATCTGGCTGTTTTATCAGAATCATTAGGTAGTTCTGACATACTGGTACTCAGGCCTCTTTGCAAGAACCAAGGAATTAGAATTTCAGGACATGTACATTTTAAAAAATTTCAAGTAGGTGGACTCTGATGAATATTATAGTCAGAACTGAAAAGAATGAATCTGCCAGTGGCAGAAGAATGGGTGCTATGGCCTGAATGTTTGAGTTGCCCCAAAACTCAAATGCTGAAATCCTAAAGATGATGGTATCAGGAGGTGATTAAGTCATGAGGGTGGACCCCTCATGAATGGGATCTGTGCCCTTATAAAAGAAGCCCCATACTGATCTCTAGCCCCTTCCACCCTGTGAGGAGGGTACAGTGAGGAGTCTGTGAGCCAGAAGAGAGCCCTCACCTGACCATGCTGGCACTCTGACCTCAGACTCTAGATCTCCAGAACTGTGAGCGATAAATTTCCACTGTTCATAAGCCATCCTGTCTGTGGTACTTTGCTATAGCAGTCGGAACAGATTAAGACAGTATGAAAGGGTTTTCCAGGAAGAGGAAACAGCTCTGTCAAGAGCAAGGAGCCATGGCATAGAAAGATGATTACTGGGTGGAACTGGAGGAGAAATCTCAGCCTGGAGGGGAGGAGCTGATGAAGGTTAGTAAGGCTGGCTAGCCTCTGGGCAGAGAGAGCTGGCTGACCTCTGGGCAGAGAGTCTTGGAGGTGATGTAAAGAAGTCTGTCTTTCCTGTAAGGGAAGAGGAATCCCAAAAGGTGTCAAATGGGAGCAGTGGCAAGGTAGTCTTCTGATTTTAGAAAGACTATTTTGGTATATGGGTTTGGATGGGGTAAGACACTAGGTTTGCAGATGCTGATGCTATAAACTACTATTTTACAAAGAAGAAAAATTTTTAGTAGGTATCTAGAAAACAAACATTAAGCACCCAAGTAAGCATGAGATACTTATTAGAATGTTTTGCAAAAAGTGCCTTGAGTTAGACGGATTGAGTTGGCCAAAAAACTTGTTTCTGTAACATCTTACAGAAAAACACAAACAAACTTTTTGGCCAATCCAATACTTGTAAAAAAAGCAAATGATTTAGCGCCAAGCTGCCTAGGTACAAACTATGGCTCTACCACTTCCTGGCTAAGTGATCCTGTATAAGTTACTAAATCTCTCTGAGGCTCGGTTTCCACATCCATTAAATGGAGAAAACAGTACTTAGCTCACAGGGATGTAGGAGAATTAAAGTCAATGTGTATACAGTCTAAGTACAATGACTGATACATAACAAACACACTGAAACATTAGCTGCTGTTGTTTGGCATCACCGTTATCAGCCAAGACATGCCCGACTCTGGTTATGGGGAAAAGGTTATAGACAGTTCCAGGAACTCCTTTGGATTTGTTTTCAACGCAAATATTCTCCTGTTCACTGTCTTCAAAGCTCTCCATTTTACTAAGTCTAACCTGTCCATAACAACTTTTTTTTTTTAAAATACCGCCTTACTCCCACTCACCAAAAAAAAAAAACAAACAAAAAAAAAACAGATAAAATCTAATTTTCAATCACTGGAAAAAGCAAGGAAAGCTGTAATAAGGGCTCACTATAAAGCTGAGAGGAAGACTGCTGAGTTCCTGAAGCAATGGCAAGGATTGACAAATTGCAAATTGTGATTTTGAGGATCCAGGATGTTTCCTATTATCTCAATACAGCAGTCTTTCCAAATTTAAATTTTACCAAGAAAAAGGTTTACTGGTTTAAAATAAGCAAAGACACATTCTGGCACTCTTCCTTCAAACTTCTACTCACTCTTGATTCTAAAGAGAAAAACCACAGCTGTGGGACATGAGCTACCGAAGAGGGCCCCCTAGTGTAAACAGGAGAGTCTGACTAATTATCCTGAGGACTTTAATGTAAGAGCATGGGGTGAGAGACAAATGTATCACTAAAAACGACAGTGACGTGCCTCACGGGTCTCTCATACCAAGAGTGGTGGCCACATGGCCTCCATTTCCCGTGAGAACTGAAGAACAGGTAGGCCAACGCTAGCAGCCAGGGTGCGGGTGAGCGCCACACAGCCAGTTTACGACAGTGATGGAGAAGTTCTCAAATGGGAGCTGTGGAATCTGCCCTCAGAGATGTGTCAGCTCTGACACCTGTTCATCTGATTCACGCCTTGTGCTGTCTGAAGGCAGCAGGGAAGCATCAGATCAAGGCTTCCCAAAGTTCATCTATAACCCTCGCTTCCTCATTGTCCCAATCATTCCTCTGGGTTTTTTTTCTTCTTCTTTTTCTTTCTTTAATCTTTTGGCCACACCACAAGGCACGGGGGAGAATCTTAGTTCCCCGACCAGGGATCGAACCTGTGCTGCCCTGCACTGGAAGCACGGAGTCCTAACCACTGGACCACCAGGGAGGTCCCCTCCAAATCATTCCTCTAAAAACAAATTTCAAGATACAAATGAACTTAAATCTGCAAAGCAGAAAATGACTCACAGACTTCAGAGAATGAACTTATGAGTGCTGGGGAGCAGGATGGGAGAAGGAATAGTTAGGGAGTCTGGGATGGACATGTACACACTGCTGTATTTAAAACGGGGAACCGATGGACCTACTGTAAAGCAGAGGGAACTCGGCTCAATGTTACGTGGCAGGCTGGATGGGAGGAGAGTTTGGGGGGAGGATGGATACATGTGTATGTATGCCTGCGTCCCCTCAGTGTTCACCTGAAATTATCACAACATTGTTAATTGGCTATACCTCAATACAAAGTAAAGAGTTAAAAAAAACCTAAAAATAAATACATAAAAACAAAAATTTCTGCAAGTTCACCTTGCCTGTGGACACCAGTACTGGGCACAGTGCACGCTACAGGCGTGAGACTGACAAGCATCTTCCGCTCTGCAGTTTGCGGTAAAGGCTAAGACAGAAGAGTGAAATAGACACAGAAACTCACATGCAAATGTTAAAAAGTTGAAAGCGTGACAGGACAGGCATTCTTGTCCGAGTAAGTGCTCTTTGAGACCTCCTCACTATTTACCCCCTCACTATTTACCCTGACTCTACTGAGTAGCTTCTACCCTCAAAAGCCAAAAGTTCGATGAAATAGAACCTCAGTCTATGAAACAGAACCTCCTTCCTCTACGTCCCTATTTGAACTCCGTCATCCCCAGACAACTGCGTAAGCCTGATGTTCCTTCCCAAACAGGCCCACTTGAATACCTAACTTACAGAACACTCTGTTTTCCCCCATCAGCATTCAAAACTTGAAAACTGCAATTTCATTTGCTCAACTGTCTTTAGTCTCTATGAAACAAGTGTGCAAGGGAATAGCTCCGGGCTAACTAACGCCTCCCTGCAGTTGTGTGCTCTTTAATCACAATAATGATTTTTAGCCATCCTTTCCCTGCCTCCCACCCAGCCAAATGCAACTGCAATAAGCAATCCTTCACAAATTTTAAATTACTTTTAACCCTTAGACATTCATAAATTAAGTGTTCGGCTTCTTTCCTTACACATAAAACATGCCATTTCTCTCCAATGCCACTTCCACTTCCCTCTCTATATGAGTTATCCATCCACAAAACTCTCATTCTTCTACTTATCAAATATGTATTGAGAGCTCACATATGCCAGACACTGCCAGGCATACAGTGATAAATAAAAACATGCTCTCACATAACTTTCGGGCTTGTGGGACAAGTAAACTCAAAAAATAAGTGTCAAGAAGGAGAAGAACATGGAGATTTGACTAGAGGGTTCCCCTTGCACGCAGCAGTCATGCCAGAACTGACATCTCATGCAGAGGAGGAGCTAACAGGCAGCTGAGAGGAAGGGCTCAAAGTAGAATGGTCTCCAGGTAGAACAAACCCCATGGCAAGAGGGAGCCTAGAGGAACACGAAGCAGGCCAGGTGAAAAGGTGCAGAGAAGACAAAAATGTAACATGGGGTCAGGCAGGTGGACAGGCTTGTTCTTTAGTCACTCTCCAAAGAGCAAACGAAGAGTTAGAGTGGACTATAGTGATCATTCACTCAGCCTATTTGCTGAGCACAGACATGCCAGGACTGTTCAAACACCCAGGGAATCAGGGATGAAGAGAGACAAAATACCTACGCTCACGAGAGAGCACAGATGGTAAACAAGTAATATACATAGTCTGTACTAAGGAGGAGAAGGAAGGAGAAAATGGGAGGTGAGACTCTAGACAGGAGGAGAGGAGATAGGGATGAGGAAAAGAGTTCACTATTCAAGCAGAGTGAGTGAAAAAAGGCCTCACCGGTGATGACATGTGAACAGAGGGGAGGGATCTGGCCATAGCATGTGCAAAGGCCCCGAGGCAAAGGCCAGCTTAGTGTCCTGCACGAATCTCACAGAGGCTAAAGTGAAGTGTCTAGGAGAAAAAGTTAGAGATGGTAGCAGGAAGGCTGGTCATACAGAGTCTGGTAGGTAACACTATCTTTTACCCTTGAGATGAGGTATCTTCAAAAAGATTTGCACAGAGGAGATTGTAATCTGACGTCTCTTTAAAAACAACCCCTCGAGATGATGTGCTGAACACAGTCAGAGGGGTGGGAAAGATGGACCAGTTGGGAGGCTATGGTTGTAATTTAAGGTAAAGATAAGTGCTCGCTTCGGCAGCACATATACTAAGGTAAAGATAATCATGGTCCAGACCAAGGTGGTTTAACAGTGAAGCTGGTGAAAAGTAGTCATGTTTGAGACAAACTTTTAAGGTAAAATCAACAGGCTATGCTAAGGGGTGAGAGGTGTTAGCATGAGACAGAGAAGAGTTAAGGCCAGCTCCAAGGTTTCTGACCTGAACAACTAGAACAGAATGGTCCTTACTGATATGGAAAACACCAAGGTTTGGGAGTAAAAATCAATTTTGTTTTGGCCATGATAGGTTTGAGCTGCCTGATAGAAAACAACCTAGAGATCACTGTGGATCTATCTATATAACCAAGTACATCTACAGATATGCAGACATATGAGTCTGGAGTTAGGGGGACAAGTAAGGGCTAAAGACATGAAACAGCAAGTAATGTACAGATACACTTAGACTCACGGAGAGGAAGTCAACAGAAAAGAGATGAGGCCTGAGAACGGGGGCGCTCCAATACTGAGAGGTTGGGGTAGTGAAGAGGAACAATCAAAATGGACTAAAGATGAATGGCCACTGTGATCACAACAGATGTATTGTGAAGATGCCACAGGCCGCAGCAGGTAACCTGGCCTGTGTGGAGAAAGAGTCACTTCAGCAAAGTCAGTGTAGGAAGTGTTAACCCGTAATGCAGTCCAACAGGCTTGAAACCTGAAACAACGTCCCCCATGGGAGAGTACAAAAATGCCCACAGGAATGGCAAGGCCAGCTTTTCCAATAGTAACACACATCTCACGGAGAAATCTGAACCGGCTGCCTTGCCTACTACTTTGGATACACGCAACCCTAAGATTCCTATCCTTTGCAATGTGCAGTAAATGCCACCCCCTCTAACTGGATCTCTTTGTCAGTCGTATTCCTATAACACTGTGACAGCTCTGCAGAAACTACTGCCATGGTCCAGGTGATGGAAGAAGATCTGGGTGATGAAGATGAGGTGGCTACTCCAGCAGTAACGTGGTCAAAACTTGTGAATGGTCTAGGCTGGAGGGAAGTGAATAAGCAAAGATGACTCCTAGGCTTCTGATTTGCCACACTGGATGGGTGGGTGCCCTTCAATTATTCAGATACTGGAAGAGAATCCAAATTTCAAGTTCAGCCTTGGATACATGGAGATGATGAACAGGCAGCTGGCACTGAAGCTTAGAAACGAGATGGGATTGAAGAAATCCACTCAGAAGTCTGCCTATGGCGTGAAACTAATGTTATATTTACAAAGAATGCCTACAAAAAACTCGAGTAAGAAGAGGAAATGCCTAGGAGCGAGCTTCGTGCATCCTGGAATATTCACCAGCTCTACAGAATAGAATGAGCCTGCAAAGGAGGCTGAGAAAGAGTAACTCAAGAGCCAAGAGGAAAACCAGGAATGTGAAGCATCACAGAAGCCCATGGGAGACAGTGGTTCAAGGAGGGAGGGAGCACCTACGTCAGTGAGACATTAATGAGATGCAGTATCTTTTAAAATCTGTATTTCACTGATTTTAGATCATCTTTATTTTGCCAGCAGATCTGTTGGTCCTGCTGATTTCTACCAAAGCCTTCTGTGAATACAGCTCAAAAACCCCTCCATATCAGAATTTTGTCATTTGTTAACATCTTTCCAATAAGTTATCAAAAAATTCTCTAATTTCAAGAGAGCAAGGCCGATGATAAACATATTTCGGATCACATTAGTTACGGCACTGAAGTCACTTTGGAAAGAACACAGAACTGGAGTCTCCAGCATAGTCATGCTTTTGCCCTTATCCAAACTGGGGCAGGGCTCATGCCTTTCTGAGTCCTGGTTTCATTATCTGTTCAATGTTGGGGGAGGGGTTGGGACACGTGTGTGGTGCCAAGAAGGGAAGCAGTACATCTGTCGATCCATACTTTCCACCTCCACAAAATTCTGGAGTTCACAGTTAATCTGTGGGAATACAGGGGTAAATGTGTATATCTAAGTCACATATTTTCAGCAGTGGCCGCTATATGGCCATAAAATTAATGACTGCTTCAAGCCATTTGCTTTAGTCTGGCCATTTCTCAGACCAACCAGATACTCTGACAGCTATGAAGTCTATTCCCTAATGGCAGATACAGAACCGAGCATTTATTGATTCCTGGATGCAGAGAAAGACACTAGATACTAGTTTATTTCTGGTAAATGCTCATATGCTCTTAAGAATTTAATATTAATTCAAAAGGAATTTCTTGTCAATCCAAAAGCAGTTAATTGCAAATGGTCATCAAACTGCTAATTTTAAACTAAATTTAAAAATAAGAGTACTCCTGATTTCTCACAAAATGATACATGGGGCTTAGTAGAAACACAATAAATATTCATTCTATGAATGAATGAAAGGACTGTATTTTGTTAAGTTTAGAAATTCTGCTGAAAAATTACATCTAAACATAGTCAAATAATCTTATTCTCCCTAAATTCAATACCTATGTCTCTCACATAAACTATTTCCAGGGTTCAGAGTTGCAAAGATAAGATCAAGTTGTATTCAAAGCAAAACATGCACAGAACTTTTAGAGATGCAAAGTATGAAAGACTTATTATTTACCTCAAGCACAATGAAGAATGTCTGTACTCACAAGATGTCTTATGGTGTCTATTATTTTCTTTGCCCAATAAAGTATTTGCTTTCTCAATGCCTAGTCCTAAAGGGACTTCTCAAAGGTTATTCCTTGTGCTGGGAGATCATCATCACTGACTTCCAGATAGGTTTTGTTCTCCATTCCAGTTTTATTATTGATTGGTTTCACAGAGTAAAAACCGTACGCAGCAAATAAAAAAACTCGATAAAGTTTTATAAAATGAAACAAAAGTGAGAGGAATGGGAACCATTTCACTTTGTTCATAAATCAAACCTTTTCTCTCTATGTCCCTTTCAACTCCACACGGTCCAGCCAAACTAGGCTTCTGATCTTTCATGCTGTGCCCTTGTTTCAGCAGTCCAGATGCGTGTAATATCTTTGCATAGAAATTTCTTCCCATTAATTCCCAATGGCCAAATCCTACTCATCCTTAAAGGCTCAAACATCATAATAACCATGAAGCCTTCTAGAAACTCCACAGCTAAAAGAAATCTTACTTTTCCTAAACAGCACACTTTCCCTGTATAATATTTAACATAGTTCTCCCTTATATTTATAGCTACTTATTTATACTTTTTATAATGTACATATATGTGTATACACACACACCTTAAACTATATATACAGATATATATATACACACACACATATACATATATGTGTATATACAGAAAGAGCATTTGTAATTGTTAACTTGCATTTTTAATTTCTTCTAGTAGTTTTTAAACTTCTTATGGACAGACTAGGCATCAAGTAATATTTGCTCCCCCCATGAAGCCTAACTCAGTGTCTTGCACTGAGTAGACAATCACTAAATAAAGGAGTATAAAATTAGCTCTCATTATATAGTTTTTGCATACAATTTACATAATGAAACAAAACCATATGATATGCTAAAGTCACCAAGAACTAAGTCACCAATTACATAAGTATATATCTGGTTCTTCGAATCTTCACTTTCTATTACACAGTAAACTTGTTGGAGGAAATGGTTTTACACAAACTCACAGTTAAGTGTCCTTCATGATGATCTGGAAAATGAATGAATAAGTACTCTGTGGCTACCAGCTGCATTATGGAGTCACCAAGGAATTCCATCCTCTGATTGTGGCCTCTGGAGGAAAAGAAAATATCAACGTAAAGAGATCAATATGCATTTGTAGATTCAAAAAAGTAAAAAATAAAATTTTAAGGTATGACTTTAAAAAGCAATGTGTTCATCTTGCTTAAAGAACAAAACCAAATACAACTCCCCAAAGCCCCTCAACTGAGAAGAGATCTGAGTCAATATAGGTTCAGTTTCAAAGGAGAGTAAAGTGAGTACTATCTAAGGATTAAACAACTGCTGAAAGAAAGACTGGTAAATAGTACTTGGGCAGAAGCTGGGGAGAATCAATAGAAAAATAAAATACAGTTGAATCCTTGAACAACCTGGGGGTTAGAGGCAGCGACTCCCCAGGCAGTCAAAAATCCAGTTTAACTTTACAGTCAGCCCTCTGTACCATGGTCTGCCCCTGCAGATTCAACCAAATGACATCATGCAGCACTGCAGCACGTACTTACTGAAAAAGATCCACGTATAGGTGGACCCAGGTGGTTCAAACCTACATGACTTAAGGGCCAACTGTATAGTACAGACAACAACGTTGCACAGTCTTTACACAGACAAAATACAGCAAAAAGATCCAAGAATTTTCTATGCTAAATCTTTACCTTTTCATTGAAAAATATACTCCAGTTTTCCAATCTGAATTCAAGATGAGGACTAAAAAAATCTATGACAAGAGTCTTTGGCTTTTACAGTGTAAAGACAACTGTGAATATCTAATTTGGGGGAAGAAAACCTGAGGAGTGTGTGTTAGTTGCTCAATCATGTCCTACTCTTTGTGACCCTATGGACTGTAGCCCTCCAGGTTCCTCTGTCTTACAGGATTCTCTAGGCAAGAATACTGGAGTGGACTGTAGGGGGAAGAAACCCAAAAACTGAATTAAAAAAACATGTAAAAAAAAAAACACAAAAAACAGCTTTGGTTATTTTATCATTATTTCATTAGGTCATGTTCAAATCACTCACAGCAAGGACTGGAGGGCCAAGTCACCCTATGGCCTGTTTCAATAAATCAGGTTTAATTGGGACACAGCATGTTCATTCATTTATACTTTTCCTGTGGCTGCTTTTATGTTACTTTTGTGTTACTGATGTTATTTATGTTGCTTTTATGACAGAGTTGAATCATCATGACTATGGCCTGTCTCTTCATAGGAAAAATTTTTACTTCCTTCATACTTATAATTCATAAAGAAATAAGATTCATGACAATGAGCAAAAATACTGGATTAGAGTATATGCCCTGGTCTACACCAGTGTAGGGCTGCTCATCCATCTGACGATGTGACTTCCCTGAAAATATGTTTGAAACCCCAATTACTTGAAAGGGCACACAGCAAAGGTTTGGGACTGTGTGTCCAAATGGTCATGTTAGAACTACAAGAGTATTTCTAACTCACAGGGTCAGATGGTTAAATCCCACAGTTCTCAATGTGAATGCTCTTGCCAAAAGTCGAACATGCGTAAAAATTACTCCAATTGCGTCTTCAAATTCAGTAAGTTTCTGTAGAACTGGAGAAGTCTCAATAAGTTGTCGATCAGTATTTGGTTCTTGAAGCTACAAGAAGGAATAAATAAATATCACAGGCAGTTTTTGGTTACAAATGTAATTATCAATTCTAAGTGTTTTGTAAACTTCTTGTTCCCACAGGTAGAAATTTCTGAAATGCCAATAAAACATGAAAGCTTCTTTCTCATCCCTTAGAATGGCAAACAAACCTAATATTTAAAGAAGGCTCAAATAATATTTTCCAACCTTCTATCAGATTTCAAGGCCAAATACTATACACAGATAGTTCAAAATCCTAAGTATTATACTAGCTCTCCAAGGAAGAGGCAAGCTGAAGAACCCCTCCTAGGGAATATATCTATCTATCTATCCATCCGGTACCTCAGCAGTTCATCAAACTCTTGCAGTACTTGTTAAAAGCAGATGGCAAGGTCCTGCACCCAGAGTTTCTCACTCAGTATGACTGGAATAAGGATCAGGACCTGCCTTTCTGGTAAGTTCCCAGGTAACACAGATGCTGCAGGTATGGGGATCAGCTTTTGAGAATCACTGCGTTGAATAACTTGACCGCTGTGTATCTTCAAGGGGCTAACCTATTTTGGCAAATGATCATCATTAAACTGGATTCAGCTTACACTGGAGATTATTATAATATTAATACCACTAGGCAGGAGCTCCACGTAACAATGAGCCTCTAACCACTAGCAGAGAGCAAGTACAAAACATTTGAAATGAATATTTTTAGGAACTTTGGGCTAGTTCACATTCATAAAATACTTCTAAAATACACTGTGAAGCCTCTCATAAGAGAGTTCAGCCACTAGTGATGATTATTATATATATGTAATATATATATACAAAAATGTATCTGTATGAGTATATATTTACATGTATATATTTATATATGTCTCCAAGGTAAAATGGTAATAAAAGCAAAGAATAGTGAGAATTTTTAAAACAACTGGGGGAAAGAGTGTTACCATATATAGGTCTTTTAAATTCAAAAATCTTGAATAAAGTCATTATATGCTACTAAAATTTTAATTTACAATGTTTCATGCAATTGAAGTCAAATCTCTGAATTTCTAAGATACAAATTAGGTTACAATTTAGCAATGTTAATTTAGTATTTGTTCTACTTTGTAATAAGCCCAGACCTGCTTCCATATTATTTTCCCTATAATAGCAGGCCATGTAGACAAACTGGAGACAACACACTATGTCTTGAGTATCACTATTCTGGGGAAGACAGGGGACCAAACCACAGCCACACAAGTAGCTCTTCCTGTCTTTCGAGCGATGGCAACTCCCAGTGCTTCGCCCACCTCACCCCAGACCACAAAAACACAATGCATGGCCTCGTTTTAGTATTTGTTCCAAAGTTCTCCAGTCTGATACCCTAGCTTAAAGTCATAATGCCACTGAAGGGAATCAAAGGATAAAAGCAGAAGGGGACAAAAGGCAAAGTGAAGCATCGTGAGTACCTGGAGTTACAAAGCTCACTGCAGACAGGAAGGTCACACTTACCTGGAGTGGGTGGAGAGGATAATTGAGCCAGACTTCGCGCAGGTCCTGGAAAATGGAGTGATGCCTTTAATGCTCGAGGGAGTCATTTAACACACTCTAGAGTACTAAATAAAATGCCATTATGTGAAATACTGAACTATTTCAGATGCTGACTCCATTTATTGCAAATTCGATAGTGCTGGCAAACGAATTTTTTAAAAGTGTTTTCACCACTCCAACTGCCTGTAGTGACTCTAATTAGCCTATTAAGCTGGGGAGGAAAAGAGCCACCCCCGCCCCCAGGAGTCGACGACACCTTTTAAAACTAAGTTACACATTCGCTTAACCTAATACAGTGGATTAAGCTGCTGTTTTAATTATATTTTTTAGTATACCATTCTCCAGAAATGTTCATTGGCTGTGCCTTTTGGAATTAAAACTCATCTCAAATGGTCCTTTACTTGGGCACTAATTTATTATCATTGGGTAACTTTAATATGGGAGTGGAAAACACCCCATATCTAGTTCCTTAGATTTGTGAGACCACACTTTTACTGCAGGTCACTACAAATGTATACTTGAAATAAGAGAATAAATAAAAGGATTAATTTTGTAGAAAATCCTAATATGCTATTTTATCCACTGAGTTAAATCCAGAGGCATTTATAATAGACCTTTCTCAGGATTACAGTGTTTTTCCTTCCGTTTTAGACTCTAGGGAGCCTCTGACTGAATCTCCTTTCGGGCCTTCATGACTGGTTTTTGAGATAAATGACAAAATTTTTAGAAGGAAAAAAATTTTTTTTTTAATTTTTGGAGAGGAAAAGTATAGTAAAATGTTTTATGATGTGATACAGATGATGACAAAGGGAAATAAAAATACCTGATAATTTTGTACATCTTGCATATTAAAATACATCTAGGTTTTGTTTTTGGTATTTTATTTTTGCCAATTTTTTTTTAAGTTTAAATATCACACTGTTCTTTTAAAGCTTTTTAAAGAACGTCTCTTAACCAATTCAATAACCTTTCCCTGGAATTCTCTGTAGCATAAATTGCACTGAATGTCACTCCCTTCCTGCGACTTTCTCAAATTCTCTCACTTTTTCTCCCCCTGCTATACCTGAAACCGACATGCACTCAACTTCCACCAAGAGCCTGACCTACCCACTACCTGTTCCTCTGGAGTGCCCACTGCCCCCACTGCTTTAGCTGCTGCCTGTTCAAATCATTTGCTCACCTCTGCTGCAGTTCTGACCTCTCATCCAAGCTACACATCCATAACTCTAAGAGCCTTAACTGGCGTCTTTTACCTCATATCCAAATGACCAAATCATCACTTTTTACCGTCAACTAGGGATGACGGTCGGAGAAGGCAATGGCAACCCACTTCAGTACTCTTGCCTGGAAAATCCCATGGACGGAGGAGCCTGGTAGGCTGCAGTCCTTGGGGTCGTGAAGAGTCGGACACAACTGAGCGACTTCACTTTCACTTTTCACTTTCATGCATTGGAGAAGGAAATGGCAACCCACTCTAGTGTTGGCCTGGAGAATCCCAGGGACATCAGAGCCTGGTGGGCTGCCGTCTATGGGGTCGCACAGAGTCGGACAGGACTGAAGTGACTTAGCAGGGATGTTGGTGTTAGGAAAAGCTGTAGGCTGAGGAGACAGGCTGCCTGATTCAACCCTGATTCCCTGTTGGTCAGTTTCCTCACCTCACTTAAGCCAATCTTTCCTCAAGCATTCGACAAAGATAATCACAGTACCTACTTCAGAGTGTTCTCTGATGCCTCGATGAGCAATGGACTCAAAGCACTGAACCCAGTGCGGCACACAGGAAATGCCAATATTAACAACAAGGACATCAATAATGATGATAAACAAGTATCTCTTCAGACCAGTTTCAATCTCCAAAGCACAAGATTCTCAAGGACTTCGAGATTCATCTTTCTCCTTTCTCCTACGTCTTTTTCACTCAGAAACACCGATTCCTCCTTTGATGTCTGCTGCCACCCATCTTGGTGTAACAGCTTTAAAACCTCACAACCAGCCGGTTTTAATGGCATCCATTTCCCTGATTGCACCCTGCACTGAGATACAGCTCTGCTGCACGCTGGTGTCAGAGAAATGGAACAGACCTTGCTAGGTTCCCAGCTCTGCTTTCTGTTAGCCCAGGGACCTCGGAGAAAGCCTCTACCTTCATGCTCTTCTGGAAAATGTTCATCGACTGTTGGGACATTAGTTCATGCAGCATATTTTTATGGAACATCTGTTAGGTATCAGCTAAGTAAGACATTGAATAAGACACTAGCTCTGTCCTCAGAGGAGCCTATTGGGGAAGAATAAGGGTAAATGAGTACAATTTAATAAACTATGACAAGTTCTATAATGGTGATGTATATGGTCCAAGTGATGAGAAGACTCTGTCTGGGTTGTCAGATTAAGTTTCCAAGAGGAGGGGACTCGTCAGCTAAATTCTGAAGAACATGAGGAATTCCATACAGCAGAGGGAAATGATCAAAAGCAGGACATGGTACATACTCAAATAAAAGGTCTCAAAGTGCACACACACAAAAGCGTAGTTCTTAATAAGCAGAACACCGAGAATTTTAAGGCAGCAAAAAACATGACACTGTAATGATGGCTACCTGTCATTTTATATATATATATGTCTGAATCCACAGCATGTACAAAATCAAGAGTAAACTCGTGTAAACTATGGACTTGGGGTGATTATGATGTGTCAATGTAGATTCATCTATTGTACCAAATGTATCATTCTGGTTGGGTCTATTGATAGTGGAGGAGGCTGGGCATGTGTGGGGGCAGGGAATATATGGGAAATTTCAGGACTTTCCTCTCAAATTTTTCCATAAATCTAAAAAAAACTTTTTTTTAAAGTGATTTCTAGAATGGCACAAAGAGGGAGTGGAAAGAAAGGAGACTAAAAAAGTAGGTGAGAGTCAGATTATGGGAACTATGAAACGGTCTGTTGTGTAATACAGGCTTTGGCAGGCAATAAAGAAACCAAAGATTTTAAGCCACAAAGACCATAATCGAATCTGTGCATAAAAAAGAAGACAACACTGCATGAATGATGGACTAGAGCAGTGGGGAACAACAGCTTAATTATTGTAGGTGAGAGACGACGAGAACAAATGTTGAAGCAGCAGGATGGCTGAGACCAGGGGCCGAACTGCCAGGGGTCTGTGACTGAATGCAGATGGGGACAAAAAGCTTAAGGACAAAAGAAGATCCTGAGGTTTCCAGTTTACATCATAAACTGAGAGAAGGAGAAGTGTGTTTGGGGGCTTAGGTGACGAATTCAAACACTAAACCTGTTGCAATGAGGTGTCTGCGAAACACCCACGTGAAGCTGCCCGAAGCCAATCTGAAAAGACACTTTTTCCAGTTTCAGGAGCTCTGGAGAAAGGCCAGGCAGGGTCAGAGAAACTGGGACCCACGTGCAAAGACCAAATATATAAGTTTATATAGGAAAGTTTATATACGAATTGCTGTCTTTCTAAGAGGGCCACTGGATAGCTGAATGGAAACAACGGTTCTGAATGTACCAGGTAAGCTGGGTCACACAGACCTGAAAACAGAACTGGCAGAATCCGCCTGGGGCTGAAAGAGTAAAAAGCAGTCCAGGCTGATAAAGAAAGACGACTCAGAGAAAGCCAGCTTCCAAATCAACAGGACACGGTGTTTCCTCGAGGTCTTACAGAATCAGGAAAACAGTGGACAACCCTCTCTCGGAGGGAGGACCTCTTTCCCACCAGGGCTGCCCTCTGACCTGCTTTGCTTTGCTGTCTCTGAGCCCTGTTCAATTTCACAAAAGAAAATACACACGAAAACTAAGCTGAATGTTAGATGTCCCACTGGTAAGATAAGGTTCAGACTCTGCTTTTTCATTTGGTCATTTATTCAATTCATTCCTTTAACAAATATTTATTAAATACGCACATGCCAGCACTGAACCTGGTACTAGAAATGTAAGATAAGCCTGCTAAGTAGACAAGTGGGAGAGAAGTGGTTTAAAGAGAGAAAAGAATCTAAACAAAACTGAGGCTGTTAAGAACACCAGGTGAAAGCTGCGTATACATCAGGAGGGAACACAGAGTGGATGGGGGATAGGGGCAGGAACAGCTGGAGGTGGGACAGGTTGAAGGGAGGAGGGGCTCACAGAGGCAAGACTGGAAGAGGAAATAAGGTAAGGAGGTTGCTGAAATCGCCCACAAAAGGTAAGAGGCCGGAACAAAGTTATTTTAAGATTTGAGAAAAAGACTTAAAATACATCTGTTACATGTATAAATCA
The DNA here is from genome assembly GCF_033118175.1 of Dama dama. Classification (NCBI taxonomy): domain Eukaryota; kingdom Metazoa; phylum Chordata; class Mammalia; order Artiodactyla; family Cervidae; genus Dama; species Dama dama. The sequence continues at coordinate 49,122,084 of NC_083705.1, read as the reverse complement.
AGATGCAGACTTGTTTATAGGTTGTAGGACAAAATGGGGGACATGGAACACCTGTGGATAATATTCCCATCAGGAGGAAATTCACACACATAAAATCACCACCTATCTCTATAAAAACAGGTAGAAGAAAATCAAATCCTCAGGTATGAACATCATCCAGGTCCCATTTTTCAAAACTATTGATTCTTTTTTTTTTTTTAACTATCCTAAGGAATACAGTAATAACATCTGACAGCCACTTAAGTTGAAGGTTTCACAAAGGCTTAAAACACTGGCTTGCCATGTTCTTTATTGCTCCGTGAGGGCTATTTCATTCAATTATAATGACATTTCAATTTGGAATACAGAGTTGCCTCTCCCTTTAAATGTTAAATTGACTTGTTTTGGTAGAAAAAGAATCTAGTATGCTCTATTACATGCAGGATTAAAAAGGTAGCCCTGGCAATATTAATAGCTTAATACTTTAGTAACAACAGAAACTATTTTAGAATCTATCATTTTTTCTTAAACTATAATTTGCTTTTAAAAAAACTACTTCCATACTCTTTATTCATAGCTCTATCAGAAACTCCCTATGAACTGACTTTCTAAAATAAATATACATTTATCTAGTCTACATAATTTACATAAAAACAAATCATGAACAGAAAAGTCAAAAGACTATAGCTTCAACTAAGCCTGCATGGGGTAGGTACCCAATGATTACAAAATATAAAATCATAATTAATTTCAAGATACTTTAAAATAAAGCAAGGTCCTACCATATCTGTATTCATATTTAACTTACAAGTGACCATGAGAAAAGATGGGGTTTTGGGTAGAGGATAAAGTCCTAGTATAAATGTCCACAGATCTTAACCATCTGTGACAGAGTTGAATTAGCTATTTTTGAAGTGCTTGAAATCTTACCATCTAGGGTAGATTTGGGGTTTTTGTTTCTCTTACATGCTCTTTAAAATACAAAGACTAATTGATATAAAATCCTCTATAATGATATGTAACTGAGAAAAATCAAATGAGTCGAAATAAATACCGGATCATTAAAGAGTAAGCGTCCAAATAACTGCTTGGCTTCCTCCAGGCTTCCCTCCAAGTAAACAGCTCCTAGATAAAAGAAGAGAACGCCAAAAGGAAGGCTGCATTAATATTCAGAGAAAATTACATATCTCTATAAAAAGCAAAAAGGCAAGCCAAAACCCACTCATGGAAAAAATCGACCAGATCAGAAGCAATTGTTTTAAAGGTAGCATTTTCCCTCTTTTAACTATGCTTTGTGTTATAAGTTAGACTGAAATACAAAATTCAGTTTACCAAAATATAAACCTAATTTTGTAAGAAAAACAGGCCAACTATGATCTATCATAAAGGATATGGGTATGAACCATTACTGAGGGAACTATACACAAATACTTGACTTTATGAAAATATTATTTCATTTTCTATATTTATAGTTTATATTTCAGGCCACAGACAAAATATGAGTACAGATAAATTAAGGCTTCTGCCAATAAAAAAGTAGGATAACCTTTACCTTTAATTAAAAATAATTCTTAAAAATTTTTTGAAATAATTAAGCACTGTACACACATTTACCACTAATCATTACCACTAAGTACTATAGTAACACTTTAACTGGGAATCAAATAACTCTGGAGTAGGTTGGTTCTTAAAATCATATTTTTTACACCTGTCTTCAGAAAGGCTATTTTCCATGTAAAATAGAAACTTAGTCACTGGGCTTTTGATGACTAAATACATTTATTATTTATCAACAGAGGTAGTAATAATGATAATAATTATAACAGTGATGATGATGATGATATTAGTAATAGCAGGAGTTTGAGGGACCACTTATGCCCTAGGCCCTATGCAAAGCATTTTCACATTCTTATCTTAACCTTTAAGGCACCTCAGTAAGAGGATATTAGAAAAGATTTATAGGTTTGGGGTCCACAGTAGGTGATCTGGGGGAGGGGTAAAGGAAATGGAACTTTGCCCTGGATTTGCTGCAGTTAGGATCAGATATTAAGGTTGTTACAACTCTGTGAGGTAAGTGATACTGTCTCCATGTCATAGATGGGGAAACTGGGGTTCAAAGAGATTCAGTAACCTGGCAAAGACACAGAACTGATAAATGATACAAGAGGGAACTGAACCGTGTGTGCCTGGCTATGGAGCTAACTGTAACATTAACTGTCAAAAATGTGAAAAAAATTACATGTACAGAGTAGTCATTCCACATGACAAACCCTCTGAAAATAGACATATTTGTACAAAACAGACATAGCTGTGAAAAGACTGTGGATAATTATTAAATATTCTCTTGCTACCATCATCAGCATAAAACTATAATGGGAAGCTTTTATATTCATTTTCAAAGGAAGAGGGCAAAATTGATAAGGAAGTACAGATGCCTTTGAAAAATAAAATGTACTAAATCATCTACCTAAAAAAATCAAGGAATTGTCAATCTACTGTAACATTTCATTGTAAAGCATACTTGCAATCACCAGCTAATTAACTCTTCATAACTTTTCCTGTACAAACAGCTAATTATATTCTGGTTATAGTAAAAAAGAAACTGAGGAAGTAAAGAGTCTGAGTGTCTGCATTAGCCGTGCTTCAAGTGAATAAACAGCAGTTGTAGAGACTCAAGCCCTGGGATTTTTAAATATGCAGTGTCTTCAAGATGTTTAAAGCAGAAAATCCTGTAAAATAGCTTTAAATTTTTATTTAAAAAAAAAAAAATTAGGGCCTAACCAGCACCTTATTTATGTATGTGATCCTGAATCAAATCTGGCAAGTAATCCATCCTCATATTAACTCACTTCAATTCAGTTCAGTATATACTAAGCATGTACATGACATGATACAAGAAATTCAAGAAAAGAAAGCATGACTGCCGCTCTGGAAGAACCACAATAACTACAGTACAAGGAGGCAGGTATCATACTGGGGACCTCACATGCTTTGGGAACAAGTAATTTTGTCCCAAGGCTTCACACTGAATTTTATGTGCTCTCCAGACATTTCAGACATGCAAGAAACTAGACTATAAAAGAGAAATTACCTATTAATGCTTCAAAACAATTAGCCATTGCATGCCGAAGGTCTGATTCTCTACAAAGGTCAGGTCCATGAGCATAAAGCATAAACCGATCCAGTTCAAGTTTCTACAAAATTCAGAATGACAAAAGTAAGAGAATATCGGCAAAATCATAACTGTTATAACTCAGCATCTCCTAGGGGGTACAGTTACAAATTAACTGGCCTTAGGCGAAAGTTTAATCTACCATTCTTTACAAATCCATACATACGGTTCAGCGCTGACCAACTTCGCCTTTTCCCCAAGCAAGCTTCTATGAACTCTGATGATTCAAGCAGGTTCAGAATGGACCAGATCTGATCTGTCCAACTCCAGGTTCAGAAAAAGCACTAGCCTCGGTTTGGAATAAGACTCTATTACAAGGCCATGCCTTTGCGTTTACCCAATATGTCTAGAGATACAAACTCAACCCAAAGTTAACCTCTTGGATTCCAAAGTTATATGGTACTGATGGTCTTTGTACTGTATGAAAAATCAAGAGATTTTTATGTGGTGGAGTAGATGGGGACTCTCAGAAGACTTAAAAATGCCTTATTTCTCTAAATCTTTTTTTTTCTTATTTAATAAGGATTTGGATTTGGGGAGCCATATATTTTTGTACTTGTGTCCCTTTGTGAGGTTTCCACACTCATCCTTCTGAAGGCTCAGTGGGAATCTGAGCAATGGGTTGGAACTACCTTAAGGGCTCTGGGAATATTGTTTGTAATGAATTATATATTCTTTTTCTATTTGGCCTCAGACAAGTTTAGAGACAGATTTATGGCCTAATTCTGGAAATTGTATAGGACTGATGAACATATCTGGGCACAATAACTTTACCTCTGGCTTTATTTTACTGTCTTATCCATATTTTCTCTTTGTTCGGAGTTTAGTCCCTACTTGTTTCTTTTCCTATTGTATCATAAAGGACAAATCAAGTCCTTTTAGAACCAGACACAGTATAAATGTTTTTTACAAAACTCTTGAGATTGAATAAATGGAAATCATAATTCGTTCCATAAAAGGAAAAGGGTATAAGCATTGCATAAGCACACAATAAATCTGTTTCTATTACCATATAACTCGATTCATAACATGCCACATAATATGGAACAAATAACAAGTCAATGAACAACCTAGGACAACATGAATCTCATCAGCTCTCAGATAAAAGAGACTCAGATATGGTGTGTCTTGGTATGTGTGTTAAAAATAACCATATTCATTTACATTGAAAAAGAGACAAATAAAAACAGGGCATACATGCTATCTATTTTGGACTGCTAGGAATTCATGAGTGTATTATAAACTCAAATGAGAGTTTTGACTACCACAAATACAAGAGCAGAAAACACCTTTTTTCAAAAACTGATCCCCAAGTGCAAGAGTTTATACTAGAATATGGAAATTTTACTTGTTTCACAACTTCACTGGGAAAATCCAATTGCTTGCTATCTCTGGAGCCCTGCTTTGAGAGTAGACTGCAAGCCATTTCTATAACATAAACAACTATTCTGGAATGTTATGAATTTTCTAACTTCTCATAATCTCTATATCCTTATTTTTTCATGAAGGCATTAATGGAACTGTTAAAAAGGAGAGTGATAGTCCACTGTGCATGTGTTAAAATGTTCACTGTCTGGAGTGCTGACCTAGAGCTTTTATTACCTTCTCAGAGTCAGCACTCTTCCTCCATCAAGTCTCTCCTCTCAAATGGTTAAGAACCACTGGTCTAGAGAGAAGGGCAAGGTTTACCACTGCCTTCTGCTGGAGCAGATGGGTGTTGAGTGCTATGGGTATGTCAGGGTTTGCAGTGGAGGAGGATTACACAGACATCCCTGAAGGGAAGAAATGGCCAGTGGCCAGCCCTGTTGTAACTCATGGCTCTATACAGCACCCACTATGTCATGGAATGGCTTCCATTTTCATTTTCCACATTTTGAAAATATCCTCCCTACAATTGTTTGAAAAATAATCATGCAATTCCATTATACCTGAAACTCTAAAGAAAACAATGGCAGGGAGAGGTGGGGGAGAGTGTGCCAACAATCTACTTATGAAAGGTATTTCCAACAGACATTTACGTGAGCTATCAGGAAGCATCTTGACAATTAAGTCAACTAAACATTGAAGGACTTGTGGAATTTCATTCATTATGAGCCTAAAAACCAAGTTGGTTTTTCCTGAAGGCATCACTATTTATATTCTCAAATGCCACTGAAGCTGGATCAAAGCCTACCACCAAAGTTACGATGAGGATGTTATATAAAATACAGCAGTATACTCTTGCTAACACAAAAACCATGGGATAAAATCAACCACATATTAAAAGTAATTAATGCCCTGGCAAGATCAAATTAAGAAGTCAGTTGTAAAACTAAAATGGATTTTATCTAGTCTTTTCTACCAAATTCCAACATTTACATCAAAAATGAAGAAAAAAATAGAAATTACTTAAAAATCAAGGAAAACTCACAAAAAGCTTTTACAACAGATCACTAATGTTCGGGAATTTAACAGCCACTGTTGCCCCTATTACTGAATAAACCCACAGGCCTATAAAAAGTAATTGATTGATAAATGTAATTTGTAAGTGGCAGCAGCAATAAAAACAACTAACTCCTACTAATTTATTCATATGTTTATGTGATGAATAGGCATTGCACCAAGCACTTCATAAATGAATCATTAAAACTCAAATGGTAATCTCCTTAAATTCTCACAACCACCCTATGTGGTAGATGCTAACAGATCTCCATTCTACAGATGAGAAAGCTATGGCTTGGCAAAGAGAATATCAATTTGTTCATGGTCCCCCTGCTGGTATCCTGAATTCCCAAACAAGCACCAGGGTCCTATCCATTAGGATTTATGATAACAAGACACTGCAGAGAGACAGGAAGATCAAATGAGACAACATAAGCAACAAGCCTACCATGAATCTAAATCAAGGAAAGGTTCTGTCAGTCACTTGGCAAAGTCAATGTGGCTGGCTAAACAGCCTAAAAGCAAAATCTTAATTAATAGGACTTGTGATTTGGGGGGATTCTCAAAGATCTGTAAAGTATCCCCCATGGATACAAATGGCCTGGAGTATTCTAGTCAAAGCTATAATTCTGTCTGTTAAAGTAAATTAAAAACAAATGTAATTCAGAAATATTACACAGAGGGAAAATATGAAATCTTTCATTTCTTTTGCTCTGTTCTCATGTTCCTTTTCCCCAAATGTTTAACTCTGTTCATGAACGTCTGTCAATTTTTTCCTCTTCTGTTTCCAAGACACCTCACTGTGGAGTTTATTAGCTGTTGGTGAAACTCACTAAGGTAACAGAACTAATAAGGCTGAGTCCTTAAAACCCAAACAAACAAACAAACAAAAATCCTTCCTCATCAATAAAATATTAAACCCTTAATACACCCTAAAGGGTTACTGATTCAAATGCAAAGCTATGCACGGACTGAGGAAGAGAATGTAGACTTCACTGCAAATGAAGTGCAGACACTTGTACCTTGGCTAGCATGGCAAGGTGCTGGTTCTGAACGATGGCGGTCCGATATGTTGCTAATCCCCCCTCTTCCAGACTGGGAAACAGATAGTACAAATGGACACTGCCAAAAAAAAAGCACATAGACAAGCATGTATCACAATATTCTGTATGTGGTTCTGAGTCTAAAACAACAGACCTGACACATAACATCTGCACAGTGCCTACCAGCTGGGTTGAACTAAACTGAAGGGTCTCTGAAGGGCTAAACAGTAAGCACGGTATATCTGAACGTGCTAAAACCCAAACACCATCCACTCATCTGTTCACACTGACTCCTATAAAAACAGCTGTCTGAAATACGATGACAATGAAGACCTGAGCAATCATTCATCCTGCTGAGAGCAATCCTATCTAACACTTGAAACGTGAGCCTGGAGACAGAGAGCTTTGCTTGGGTTGGGTTATAGGGCCCCTGAGGAGAGCTCTGAGCAGGGCAGCCAGGTGGCACATTTGTCACAAGTACAGGTGGGGACAGGAACAGAACCAGGAGTGGCAAAGAGAGCCAGGGCTGTGGATCAGGGAAGTACGGGAATTAGGAAGAAGGCTGATGGAAAACCAGGCCGGACCACAAGGGTAACTGCGCTCTCCTAACTCTCAAACTAGTTCTGAAGATCCACTGTTTGTTGGGGCAGCTAAGCTAGTTTGGTCCTTTTGTGTCCAGTGAGAACACGCCGAGAAAACTGCTCCTTTGCCTCACTGTGTCCTCCGTGGGGCAAGAAATGACTGAAAGGGAATAAAAATAGCTTGAGACAGTTCCAAGAGCAACATGTGTCATCTCCCTTTAAGAGAGAAATTTTATGAGTATTGAAAAACCAAAATGTACTTTCCTACCTCTACCTCCAAACTAAGGATCCAAAACATTTCTGGGGAGAAAACACACAAACATACAGACACACATACACTAGACACACCCCATAAATAAAAATCTAGTTATTAAAATTCTCGTATGCTTTCCTTCCCTTGAGTTCAGAAAGAGTGAGAAAGGGATCAAAGACAAATCCCAGAAAATGAAATGACATTTTAAAATATCATCCCTTTCTTTACAAATTGAATATAAGCTCTGAAGCATCTAGACCAAGACAAGCTGATCTCTCGTGGCTGTGGCAACTTGAACATAAACTTGACAGGACAGAGACGCTAGCCTTTCATCTTGTAATCCTGCTCATTACGGCATCAGTGAGTGCAAGTTATCAGGGCAAGAGGCACAGACATGGAGCTTTTAAGCTCTACAGAAGAGACCAAAACCACTGTTTCAAGGCTTTATTGGGCTAATTACAAAGAAGGTAATGTATTAAGTATGTTGCCTGTAAAATGCAATTATTGGGGGAACAGCAGAAAAGCCTACTTACCTGGTCAGAAATTCAACGACAGCATCACCCAGGAACTCCAACCGTTCGTTGTGATTAATCCTACAGGAGAATTAAAAGGATCTCTTAAAATAGCCCACATTTACATTTCCTCCCTCTCTTCTCAAAAGAAAGGATGCTGAGGGTTAGCTCCTTTAGTAATCAAAGCACCCTAACTTACTCCTCATAATCAAGGGCTCTGATGGCCATCCTGCCAGGGGGGTGCCTAGCAGGGAAGGGAGGAGGGAGCACTGCCTCCTACTATGGGGTTCAGGCTCTCTACCCTGGTGCCTCCGTCCCCTGGGAATCAGACTTAAGGTAATGAGACATCAGTCTAACAACTGTGAATCTTTCTACACTGCTATCAGGTGGATGAGAGGAGGGAGAATGCACTCTTAGAGTAAGAACAGTGGAAAAGCAGCACTGGTACCATGTTCTAGCTTCGCATGGTCCAAACTCTGAATTTGACCTCATGTCTACAGTCTCTCAAAACGGGCCTAACCCACCTTTTCAGTCTGCTATCCTCTCCCACCAATGCACTGGGTCCTTTTCCAAAACCGCCTGGTCCTCTCTGAAAAGTGCGTGTGCATGCTAAGTTGCTTCAGTTGTGCCTGACTCTGTAACCCTGTGGACTGTAGCCCGCCAGGCTCCCCTGTCCATGGGATTCTCCAGGCAAGAATACTGGAGTGGATTGCTGTGTCCTCCTCCAGGGAATCTTCCTGACCCAGGGATGAACTAGCGTCTCTTAGGTCTCCTGCATTGGCAGGTGGGTTCTTTACCACTGCTATCCTCTCCCACCAATGCACTGGATCCTTTTCCAAAACTGCCTGGTCCTCTCTGAAGAGGGCATCCCCTAAAACACTCAGGGCCTCTGTGCAGGCCAAGCTCCATGCTGCCCTGGAGCTTTCAGGTCTCCCCTGGACAGCAAGGCCCCCTGAAAACCGACTCATCCCTCGAGGTCTAGCAGAATGTGAGGTCCAGATGAATCCCCACCTGAATCCCTTATCAAAATGAGTACACTCCCTTGGTGCAGAGACTGCATTTTATTTATATCTCAATTATTTTGAGGAAGGTTCATCTTACAAGCTGGGTTTCTCATGTCAGAGTACGAGGCTGAACCCAGCAGGAAGGTGGCTCATGGAAGCCTCCTTCCACCTGCGAGTCTCTCAGTGCAAGCAAGTCACCATCTCTCTGTTTATCACAGATGGTGACCTGATCTAACTGAGGCTTTTAAAGGCCGCTCTGGCTGCCTTTAGCAAAGATTGAGCACAGGAAAAGACAAGCGGATACTGCTGTGGTCCTGATGTGACATGATGGAGGCGCAGGCTGGAGAGGTGACTGAGGAGGGGCAGAGATGCCGTCAGATTTGGGAGACATTTGAAAGATGGAGCAGAAAACAGGTGCTGATAGGTGGGGCTGGGAAGCTAACCAACAAGAAGAGGTTGAGGGGCAGTGCCCGACTCTGGCTCACGTGGCTGGGTGAGAAGTGCTGCCATTCACTGCAACGGGAAGACCAAGACGGGGAACACGTTTGGGAAGAAGCAAGAGTTGCCTTGTAGATATGCTAACTTTGAAATGTGCATAAAACATCCAAATGGAGAGATCCAGCAAAATGCTAGATATATTAACCTATTGTTCACAGGCAAGAACAAAATTAGTAATAAATCTGTGTGTGTGTGTGTGTGTGTGTGTGAGTCAGTCATTTCCAACTCTTTGCGACCCCATGGATGGTAGCCTGCCAGGCACCTCTGTCCATGGAATTCTCCAGGCAAGAATACTATAAGAGTGGTCTACACGTCGATAGGATTTCAGATGCTGAAACTGGATGGCACTAGTTTGCAGAGAATGCAGCTAGGCAAGGGGTCCCAGGACTGAGCCTAGGAAAGGGTCAGGGCTGTGGTCTAGCAGAAAGGAAGCCAGCATAGGGGAACTGGCGGGGTGGTGGGAGGAAGAGGAGGCCAGTGTTATCCTCCAGCCAAAGAGAAGAGCATGTTTCCATTAAAGAAACAGACTCAGCAAGATGAGAAGAGAGCACTGACTCATACCAGGGAGATGGCTGAAGCCACGGAAGGGCAAGCTCTGTGAAGTGGTGGAGACAAGCCAGACTGTGACTCGGGTAGGCTGGGAACTCGCGTGTTGTCTGAAGCCATGCAAAAGAAGATCCTAAAATAAGCTACTGCCTGAGAGATGATAGGAACTAAGAAAGAATACATTTTTTTAAAAGAGAGAAATTAACATTATCCTATTCTTTCCCACCAGCCAGTAAAATAAACATGCATTTTCTGTGGTAAAGACTATCATCTTCCCAACAGTTCAAAGTACAATACAGGAAAACCTAGTTAAGGTGGAAAGCAAGAAACCCTGGCCGGAGTCCAGAGTGAAGACGAACCATACTTTGGACTGTCTTAGGCTTAACTGAAGAATAACAAGACAACCAGTCAAAGAATAATAGCTGCTTTGAGTCATATACTATTTTGAATTAAGTCATATTGGTATAAATTTTATTTAATTTCATTTATAAACTTTCAGGGAGACAGGAACTACATCAAGAATTTTAATAACCTTGAAGGCAGACCATTATTCAGTGTGTTAAAATACAAGGTCACAGTGCTAAACAAGTTTATTCAATAGTAAGTCTGCCATCCATTAAATAATTTGTACCCTATCCAGCATGTTTTTTTTGTATCCTCACCGTGACTAAACTCTGGCAGTAGGCCACAAACGAAAATGGGGGTTAAATACCATTTTAGTTTATTACTATATCGGACAATTCCTAACCCAGTGGTTTATCTGGAAAAATGGACAGAGTGAGTTGCTGGTCCTTGCTGTCTACAGCGGCAAGTCTTTTGTTCCTTCTTCCATTGTTTATACTTCCTTTAATCACCCCTGTTTAAATACTAGCAAGCTCCAAGATGAGATGTTTACAGAGCAGTAAACATTCCATTTGCTTTTGAGAACTGAATCAACACAGGCATTTTGAAATTTAGATTAACTGTAGCACTTAGATAGCACATTTGGTCTGTGGAAATCAAAACACTTTATAAAACAGAACAATTTCCCTATAATAGTAATTACCGTAAGGTGTCATCTACTCCATAGAAAACCATCTTGGGATGGGCCAAGTCCAAGGGTAACTGCTAGAGGGAAAGGACGAACAACATTTTCTTACCTTTGTATTCCAAGCCTCAAGGGGCAACTGGTAGGGCAGAGCTAGAATGGGCCTTGCAGGTCAACTGAAACTTCCACCCAACCCAGGAATTTCCTTCTGTCCATTACATCTATTTGTGGCTCAGCTGGTAAAGAATCCACCTGCAATGCGGGAGTCCTGGGTTCCTGGGTAGGCAAGATCCCCTGAAGAAGGGAAAGGCTACCCACTCCAGTATCCTGGCCTGCAGAATTCCAATGACTGTATAGACCATGGGGTCGCAAAGAGTCGGATACGACAGAGTGTCAGACATGACTGAGTGATTTTCACACCATGTAATTATAAAAAAATATTATAAGAGAGACTACAGGCATACCTCATTTGGGGCTTCCCTGATAGCTCAGTTGGTAAAGAATCCACTTGCAATGCCGGAGACCCCAGTTCAATTCCTGGATCGGGAAGATCCGCTGGAGAAGGGAAAGGCTACAAAATCCAGTATTCTGGCCCGGAGAATTCCATGGACTGTACAGTCCATGGGGTTGCAAAGAATCGGACATGACTGAGTGACTTCACTATTACATCTAACTGAACACTTGGGGAGAGAAGCCCTACTAGATCTCAGATCCAACTGGACCCATGGATCCCAGATTAAGCATCTATTCACATATATTCAATGCATTGTTACTGTTTTTAATGACAGATACTTAATGTATAACTGATTGGAGAAGAAAATGGCAACCCACTCCAGTATTCTTGCCTGGAGAATCCCATGGACAGAGGAGCCTGGCAGCTATGGTCCACGGGGTTGCAAGGAGTCGAACACGACTGAAGCAACTTAGCATGATTGAAAAGGTACTCTGCAACTACCATTTCCCTGCTGCTGCTGCTGCTGCTAAGTCGCTTCAGTCCTGTCCGACTCTGTGCGACCCCACAGACGGCAGCCCACCAGGCTCCCCCGTCCCTGGGATTCTCCAGGCAAGAACACTGGAGTGGGTTGCCATTTCCTTCTCCAGTGCATGAAAGTGAAAAGTGAAAGTGAAGTCGCTCAGTCGTGTCCGACTCTTAACGACCCCATGGACTGCAGCCCACCAGGCTCCTCCGTCCATGGGATTTTCCAGGCAAGAGTACTGGAGTGCGCTGCCATTGCCTTCTTCTTGTAAATGCCAGCTGATCCCAAATCAGATTACGAGACTCACCAGCTGTTAAACTTCTGAAGGCTCTGACCATGACCTTTCCTAACGCTCATTTCCCTGTTTCTAGTCAACAAGTAAAAAACCTGGAATAAAAGTAATATCATGAATGGCCTTCTTTCCTTTAAAACTTATTTACTGAGGCCCTGCTTTCTGAAAGGCACTAATTGGAAAAGAAAAAGAATTTGAAAAAAAGAAAAGAGAGAGTAGGATCAAAGACCTTCCAAATGCTCACAGTATTAAAAAAAAGAAATCAAACTATGACACAAAATATTAATAACACCTGGGAGAACTGAAACTTGCACCATAAAAGAAATGCCGGCAGAATGTGAACACGGCTACAATGACTGCCGGCATTTAGGGAAGGGAGAGGGTACACTCGACTGCACAGGAAGTATTTCAGTCTTACTGGTGTGCAGAAGGCCACAGGGAAGACAGCGATGTGCCTGGAAGGGTGGCTTGGGTCAGCAGGTGCTGAGATTGTCAGGCGAGGAGGTTCAGACTTATTCAGCAGGCGATGCAATGTCACAAAAAGCCTTCAAGCAGTTTACAGCTACAAACTAGAATGGAGGCTCTAGAAATAGCAAGGTGACGCCTGGAAAGGCCGTCTGGAGGGAGACCCGGCAGAAGGCGGCACTACCTGCATGGCAGGATGGGCAGGGGTGGAAGGAGGGGCTTTCGGTGGGGCTGGGGAAGAACTCCATCAAGCGCCCCAACCTGCCCTGTTCCTCCACCTGCAGTGCTGGACACGGATGCCCAAACAACCTACTAGCCTACTGGCTGTCTTGTTCCTTTCTCAAGTCTAAAATTCTGAGCAGGCTTGCCTGGGAGGAAATGTAACCACTGATGCCTGAAACTGCATAGTGTTTGTTTCAAACATGTACAAATGCTTCTAAGGAGCAGACTGCTGCGTCCCACTTTAGAACAGCAAACTAAGAAACAAACAGGGGAGAGGGCACAGTTCTTTCGAGGGAACTCAATTATTCAAGTGCATGGTATATAACTGCCCCATAATCCCTGAACAACCCACCAGAGCTCTCCTTGGCCCCACAGCAGTCTGGTGTGGTGGTTGTGTTTTTGACCTTCACTGAAGCGCTTAGCAGAGTCTTCCTTATATTATGCATGTTTATGGAGCTCCTACGCCACCCCAGGGGTCACACCTCTTGGTGGGCGGGGGCTATGTCTTACTTGTCTTTGAAAGAAGTGAAAACGTCAGTTGCACAGTCATGTCCAACTCTTTGTGATCTCATGGACTGTAGCATGCTAGACTCCTCTGTCCATGGAATTCTCTAGACAAGAACACTGGAGTGGGTTGCTGTTCCCTTCTCTGGGGGATCTTCCTGGCCCAGGGATTGAACCCAGGTCTCCTGCATTGCAGGCAGATTCTTTACCATCTGAGCCACGACCACTAAGGGTATGGTCATGCTGAGGAAGTTGGTAGGTGGCAGGCAGAAAGGAAGAAGAAAGGCTTCCCTAATGGGGAACTGAACCCGGGCCTGGCAGTGATGGCGCCAAATCCTAACCGAGATACCTGTGAACTGCCTCAGACTCAAAAGGCACTGGACAAACGTCTGTTGGATTAAATCTGTCTGCGTTTCTTCAGTACAGCTCCCAGGGCCGAGCACAGCTGGGGCTACTCCACAGCCACAGCCAAGCATCCGCCGGACTGGCTGCTGAGGCAAGAAGGCTCTTTCTGAATAGAAAGTTGGGGTCAATTCTGTATCAGCAAAAAGATGGGACAGAAGGCAAGAGACTCTCAGCACAAGAGCCACAAAGGCCAGAACAGAAGTCAAAGGACAAGAGAGAGCATGTCCATTCTCTATCAGCGGTATCATTTTCAAAATGTAAATTCAGAAAGAACACAAGTATCTCAGCTATCATTCCCTTTCCCAGGGTAAGAAAACATAAACCATGAGGTTGAAACAGGGCTATCAAAAAGACATAATTTATATGCCAACAGCTGTGGGTGGGGTGGATGAGGCAAAGATCACTTAAACCTGTGCTTTCATCATTGAAAAAGAATGGGTCGATGGCATGTGTAGCCCTGCTGAAGGGGGCTGCAGGGGACCCAGGGTTCTACTTATTAAAATACAGAACTGGCCATCTGGAGACTTCACAGTATAGCAGGGTATAGGGAAACCACGGCCATGCTATCCCTGAGGGTGTGATTAAGGGCTCCTCTAATTAGACAGTTCTTTTCTGATCTTAGACTCGCACGGAACACAGTAGTGAGACGTGTGATCATCTTCAAACCGGAATTTTAAAGTTTCGGCCTGCCTTTCTTTTTACCTCTTGATTGAAGGGGAAAAGACGGTTTGGTTCATGATAACCTCAAAAGAAAGCAACCTCAAGGCAAGCCTATTTGAAAAGAAAAGGGATCCATGAAGAAAAAGGTAGAGGAGAAAGCTGTGCCAGCTCGACTGGGCACTAACCTGGCTGAAGAGGCCATTACCAGCCGCAGCAGTGTTTCACTTCTAACCCTGCTCTCTCCACCTTTCATCCATCCAAGTCTGCTTCCTAAGAGGGACAGGTCTGACTATTCAACTTTTCAGTGCCCCGGGTTAAAAAGCAAGCCTCTCTTAAACAGTCTCCCGTATTGGCTTTGAAAATAGAACCTTCTGTGCTTCACACACAAAGATAAGCCTCCTGAGAGCAACATTAGAGCCTCATCAGCCATCAGGCATTTGCTTCCATTCCGTTTTCCAGGATGTTAATGAGTTTATATAGACCCCGCCTACTTCCTTCCCAGATTCTTCAGGGGCTCAAGGCCACACAAAAGTGAAAATATTAATGCATGAAGGTAGCTTTTAAAATCAAGAAATAAGACAGGGAAAGTTAACACATAAAACTTTCCAACCCATTATATGAGGCCAGTATTATCCTGATAATGAAATCAGACAAAAACATCAAAGGAAAGGAAAACTACAGGCCAGAAATCCTCAGCACAGTACCAGCAGACTAAATTCTACCTAAACACACTGTATAAGAAGGATTATACACCATGATCAAATGTAATGTATCCCAGGAAGGCAAGGTTGGTTTAACACCCCCAAATCAATTAATGTAATACACAATGTGAATAAAATAAATTTTAAAAAAGTATGATTATCTTAATAGATGCAGAAAAAGCATTTGACAAAATTCAACATACTCTCATGACAAAAATATTCTGCAAAGTAGGAACAGAAGGGAACTTCCTCAATATGACAAAAGGCACCTATGAAAAACCCAAACACAATGGTAAAAGAATGTTTTCCTTTTAAGATTAAGGAGAAGGCAAGGAGCCTCTCTCACCACTTCTACAGGATATTGTACTAGAGACGCTAGCTAGGGTGACCAGGTTAAGAAAAATGAAATAAAAGGCATCCAGTCTGAAAAGGAAGGATGTAAGAGTTGGATGGATGAATGTGAGACCAAAAGAAAGCTGAGTGCTGAAGAATTGATGCTTTTGAACTGTGGTGCTGGAGAAGACTCTTGAGAGTCCCTTGGACTGAAAGAAGATCCAACTATTTCATCCTAAAGGAAATCAGTCCTGAATGTTCACTGGAAGGACTGAAGCTGAAACTCCAATACTTTGGCCACCTGATGTGAAGAACTGACACGCTGAAAAAGACCCCGATGCTGGGAAAGATTGAGGGCAGGGGGAGAAGGGAACGACAGAGGATGAGATGGTTGGATAGCATCACCGACTCGATGGACATGAGTTTGAGCACGCTTCAGGAGTTAGTGATGGACAGGGAAGCCTGATACACTGCAGTCCATGGGGCTGCAAACAGTCGGACACAACTGAGCGACTGGACTGAACTGAACTGAACTGACTGAGTCTGAAAAGGAAAAAGTAAAACTATCTCTATTTACAGGTGAAACGATCATCTATATAGAACATCTTAAAATGAAGTGAAAGTCTCTCAGTCGTGTCCAGCTCTTTGCGATCCCATGGACTGTACAGTCTATGGAATTCTCCAGGCCAGAATACTGGAGTGGGCAGCCTTTCCCTTCTCCGGGGGATCTTCCCAACCCAGGGATCAAACCCAGGTCTCGCGCATTACAGGCGGACTCTTTACCACCTGAGCTATCAGGGAATCCCACAAAAATCTTAAGGAATCAACTAAAAAACTATTGGAGCTAACAACTGAGCTCATCAACGTTGCAAGATTCAAGATCAAAATAAAAAATCAACTGTATTCCTATGTGCTTGCAATGAACAATCCCAAAATTAAACTTATAAAAATAATTGCGTTTAGAATAGCATTATAAAGAGTAAAATGCTTAGGAATAAATTCAACAAAAGACATACAAAATGTATACTCTGGAAACTAAAAACATCACTAAGAAATTAAAGACAACAAATGAGAAACAAAGGCATTGAATGTTCGGGGAACAGAAGACAATATTAAGCAGGAGACTTAATATTAAGACGGTAATCATTCACAAACTCATCCATAGATTCACCACAATCCCTATCACAATTCCAGCTAGCTTTTTTGGAAAGTTAATAAGCTAATTAAAAAATTCATGTGCAAAGGCAATAGGCCTAGAATAACCAAAACAATCTTGAAAAAAAAAGAAAGCTAGAAAAGGGACCTTGCATTTCTAGATTGCAAAACTTACTACAAAGCTACAGTAATCAAGACAATGCAGTACTGGCTTAAGGTCAGACATACAGATCAATGGAATAAACTAAGAATCAAAAATACACCCTCATATATACCATCAGTTGATTTTCAACAAGGGTGATTTCAACCAAGGTGATTTAGTGGGGAAATATTAGCCTTTTCAAGAAATGGTGGTGCTGGGATGATATCCACAAGCAAAAGAAAGCAGCTGGACCTCTATGTCATACCAGTTCTAACTCAGAACAGACCAAAGATCTAAATGTGAGAGAAAAGCCATAAGGGTCTTAGAAGAAACAGCTGTAAATCTCTGTGACTTTAGATTAGGCAGTGGTTTCTTAGACATGACACCAAACACAAAAGCAACGAAAGTAACACAATTTATCTATTATTTGGAATTAATCAAAACTTCTGTGCTTCATTAAAACAGTAAAAAGATGATCCACAGAATGAGAAAAAATTTTTTTACAAATCACGTATCTGATAAGGGATTTGTATCTGGAGTACATAAAAAAAAAATGATTTTAACTCAATAAGAAAAAGTAACTTGATTAAAAAATGCAAAAAGGATCCAAATAGATATTTCTCCAGGGGAGATATATGAATGGCCCAAAAGCACATGAAAAGGTGCTCAACATCATTAGTTATCAGAGAAATACAACAAAACCACAATGAGATGATATTTCATATCCACTAGGAAGCCCAGGTTCAAAAAGACAGATAATAACAAGGGTTGGGAAAGATGCAAAGAAACAAGAACCTTTGTATATTGCTGCTAGGAAATATAAAATGGTACAGACTCTTTGGAAACAGTCTGGCAGTTCCTTAAGGGAAAGGTCAAACAGAGTTACTATATCATCCAGAAATTCCACTTCAGTTATATACCCAAGAAAAATCAAAACATGTCCACACAAAAACCTGCACACAAATATTCATAGCAACATCATTCAAAATAACCAAAAAGGAAAAAGAAATGACCATCAATCTGATGACCAGATAAACAAAATGTGGTCTACCTATACCATGGAATATTATTTGGCAATAAAAAGAAATGAAGAACTAATATATACTACAACATGGATAAACCTTCTAAGTATTACATAAAGTAAAATAAACCAGTCACAAAAGACCACATATTGTATGATACCATTTACACAAAATGTTCAGAATAGGCATATTCATAAAAATTAAAAGTGGATTAAAAGAAGATTGCTAGTTGCCTACTGCTGGGCAAGCTGAGAGAAATATGGAGTATGGGGTTTTCTTTGGGCGTGACGAAAATGCTCTAAAACTAGACAGTGATCACAGGTACACCACTTTGTGAAGATAGCAAAAACCACTGAATTGTATGCACTTTAAATGGGTGAATTGTATGGTATGTGAATTCTATCTCAACAAAACTATTATAAAAAAGTCTACCTTACCTTGAGGGAGTTGGGTCATCTTGGCCAAGGCGTGACATAATATTTATTAAGGTGTTAATCCCTAGATTTTTTTTAAAAAAAATCACAAGTCAATTTGTTAGAAGCATTCTAGAACCATCATATGACATGCAGAAAGAAAATTATTCATCTCACTCCAATTTGACTTGCATGTGGACAAGTTTGATCAACTTAGTTAAACACTATGTGATAGGAGAAATTAAATTTTCTCAAAAATTCATTCACTCTTATTATAAAGCTGTGCTCAAAGTAAATGTCATTACATAAGAGTCAAGAAGCAGTAAAGAATGACAGAATGAAACAGTTACCAGGGAACCATTCCTGGTGGGGATTTAATTTACAACAGGGGACACAGAACAAAATAGGAGAGTGCAATCCAAACAGACCTTTTTTTCGCATGTGCATGTGATGAACTTTTCTATCTCCATATTTGGGCTGCCGAATTCCACAGTTAGACAAAGAATTCCTGGCATGATCAGGATTCATTCCAAAATTCAAGTGATGACTTGGGTGGGTCATGGCCAGCTAAAATTTCAAAGACATAAATTCAGTTTTAAAAACTCAGCATAAAAAAAATTTAATAAAAACCAACCAAACAAACAAAAAAAAGCATAGAAGCACCATCACAAATGAAACAGGAAAGAGACTTGTTTATCCAATTAAATTTTAAGCCCCAAACTTTCCATTTTTTCCAGTGTCAAATTTCCAGAGCTTTGGTTCAAGCCCTCTTCTGCAAACAAACCTAAAAATCCACATCTTTCACAGAAGAATTAGAATACACAGCACCTGGAAAGAAGAGCCACAAAAGAGGAAAAGATGAAAGAAGAGGTCAGGTTTCACAGGCAAATCTTTGGTCTATTTCTTTAGGGACAGTCTAAAAAAAAAGTGAGAAAAGGGGTTTGAAAGTGGCAATCAGAGTAGGGTAATGGAGAAGGCTATGTTTCTAGACGTCCTCATCCTCTCCAAAATAGAGATTCTCCACACTCCACTTGTAACCTGCAAGATGAATTACTCCTATCTTGTTATTATATAAATGTACAGGAGAGTAACTCTCACCTGTAACAGACAACGATCTTGGAAAGTATATCCTATCAACTTGTCCAGATGCATTAGGCACTGGTGGTAGCGAATATGATGGGTCAGAACCGGCAGCATCATGGCATGCTAGGAAAAAGCACATTTCAGTATGTTTAATTCTCTAAAAATGTATTAAGAACATTTCGTTTATTTTACAGCAAACAGAGAACATTTTTACATCCCAAATCCCATCTCCCAAAGTCTTAAAACAGTGTACTGGCAGCACGGCACCCTGGCATACCCACTGTGAGGGGCAGTGGACTAAGTTGTTAGGGATATGGTCTCTGGAACCAGAGTGCCTGCGTCCAAATCCGGCTGTTATTCATTCATCCTGGGACTTACGGTAAGTTACTTAACCTCTCTGTTTCTGATTTCTCATCTGTCAACTGAGGACAACTGGGGTAGCTACCTTCAGGACAGCTGAAAGGATCAAATGAGTAAATACAGAAGGCTGCTTAGATAAGGCATGTGCGGCCCTCACTGAAGTAGGAAGGGCCCTGGTTCATCAGAAGCCAGCAGTGTATCCTTGAGGAAGCCGTAAGAATTTCTGCACCTCCTTGTTTCTTTAATTCTAAGGGAATGGATTAGGACTCACAAATTCTGAAACTTTGTCAGGGTCAAGGCTCTTCTGAGATCTAAGGAAAATGAGTCTTTCCCCAGAAAAAGGCCTGTGTGCACAAACACGCAAAAATTTTATGGAATTTTAATGAGTTCACAGATCTCTAAAGCCCATCATTAGCCTCTGGGTAAGAACTTCTCAGCCAGATGATCTCGAAGGGCCATTCCAGGTTTAACACTCAATCTAACATTATGAGGATAACTTTTATAAAAACCATCAATACAGTTAAATCACCTGAGGACACAGAACTTTTATTTCAATCACTTTTCATTTGGCTATAGATTCCTTATTGGGAGACAATTTCATGGAGAGCGTTATCTTTTTCCTTTTTTTAATAACGTTTCCCTAGAAATCAAGAGAATGAAGAAGTCATTCTTATTCATCAGAACCTGAAGGATGGGCACAGCCCACAGAATGACTGACATGTGCTTTCTGTCATTTTAGTCTTTGAAGTATTTTAAGCTGACATTATTTAAAAATACATGATAATGGATTTGCTTGAAATTACAGAAATCAGTTCCCTGTATTAACTTATAAAGAAAGATTAGTTCTCCCAAAAAGGATCTTCAATCAACAGAAAGTCTTTCTTTCCAGTTCAATTCAGTAAATATGTATTGAGCACCTCCAAGTGCAAGGTTTATAATAGCTATGGAAAAGAAAAAAGATGGAGACACTCTTTTTGCCCCCAGGGGCTTCCCAGAGATATGCCATTCTGATTCGAATTACTGGCATTTTGTCCACTATACTTTGATCCATGCTGTATTAAAAAACACAATAATAAGGAAACAAAGTATGTGGCCAAAGTATAATACAGTTTCCCAGGCATTTCAACTGCATGGGACTCATGGGTATTGAGGCTAAGCACTCAAGGAGGATGGGTCATGAAGACTATGCAGTGTAACTATCTTTCTAAAGTATGAATTCAAACTAGTGAGTTGTTTTCAAACCTCCAGCGAGGGAAGAATCATTACCTGTTAAGAAAAGAACTATCTTCAGAGTATGCTGATTATTAGAAAATAACCTATCCCTCTGATCTACCCCAGAAAAGAACAAAATACATTTAATGGCAAAGTTCCCACATCTTCTCTTCACCAAACTAAGTCTTATTTTCTTTACCCTTTACTCACATGAAACAGCTGTGAGTCCCTTCATCACTTCCTCCAAACTTACTCCAAATAGAGCCAGGTTCTCTTTCCAAGTAAGTATGGTTCTTGTGAACACCACAAAAAGGTAGGTATGATCACCGTCCATTCTGTATCCCTGACAAATGAGTCTTGAGGTTCTCTATAAGACCCTAGCTCAGTTTGTTAAATGATCAGTCTTTGCAATGTTGAGACCACACACAATCACTAAGCATCTCCCTTCATTCTATTCATTTCTAGAAACTGCTTTCACTTTATTTACTTGTTTTATTTATTTTTACTTGGCTGTGCTGGGTCTCAGTTGTGGCACGTGAGATCTTTGATCTTCAATGTGGCATGCGGGATCTTTTTTTTTCAGTTGCAGCAGGTAGGATCTAGTTCTCTGACCAGGGATCAAGCCCAGGGCTCCCTGCTGATCCTGCATCCACACACTGTGAAGTTTCTCCATCTCCTCCATCACTTGTCCAGGCTCATTCAATATCACTATTGATAGCATTGGCGGCAACAGAACATCATCACATGTTCCATCATCTTGTCCTTGTTCTTTAGAATCGTGCTGCTGGCTGAACAATTCATGTTGTAAGAATGAGTGACGTCTACCACCTTTTCGCCTCGCCCCACTCTCTCAGCTATTTTCATGTTTGTTTCCATCATTATTGCATGGCGCTCCTCAGCAGTACCAGCTACATCGCTGCTACTTTTATGTTGCTCCCAGACATCCTGGGCTTGAAATAAAGATGCTATACTACTGTACTCTACACAGCACTATATAGTAAAGTACACAAAAACACAAATACCCACAGAAGATGCATACATGTGACAGTGTACCTCAGACACATGAACTAACTTACCTGGCTGAACATTCAAACACATGTTTGCATCTTTCAAAGTTCGCAACTTGAAGGTTCGTATGTAGTGGACTCACTGTAGCCCAAACACAACTCTCTGTCTACTCAGCACTCACCACCACTCTGCTGTTCTTCTCAATTTTCTTCAGGCACCCTGCCTTCTAGTTTTCTCCAGCTTCACGTGGGCCTCATGCTGGTTATATGTTATACTGACATAGTTTCTTTGCTCCTTTTTGGACGTCTCTATGTGTCACATTTCTTCATCCTCCACTCTCAGGATTCAGTTTATTGATTTCCATGGACCTCCTGCTTGGTACAGCACAGGGCAGAGGTACATACGCTTCCAAGTCACCAGGTCAACTTTGGCGTGCAAAACCCCATTCTTAAAGTACAGACACCATAGCGACACGATGCTTTTCCTCTTCTGAGTCATAATGCTGAATTTCTCAGCCTCAGTTTCAGGTTTTGATTCCTGTTTTTTCTTCTGTATTACCCGGAATTCATTCTAACAAGCGGTTACACTGAGAAAATCTTTCAACAGTTTCTCTCTAAACATGGGTCCAGTCTGCATTTAGTTCACATGTAATTCCAAGTTACAGGACCATCTCTGCGTTTTCATTCCTCCTAACACTTGTTGGGACATATCAGGTAGAATTTTCTAATCTCGTAACAACCCTTGGTAACTGCTCTGGTTGGGAAATTACGCTCCCAGAATGAGAAGCTGGGAATCAGGTTGCTCTGCCTTAGACTGAACACAATAGTTTTATTGCCAGTGGCAGCCAGACAGCATCACAAGGCTTTTGCCAGCAACCCACCAGCAATTATTATTATCCCACCCGGCCCCCACCCCAGGATTTCAGAGATGCACTCAGCCATTTTCTCTTAAAACTAAGTATGAGTTCATTTTTCCACAGGCTTCAGGGTCACTCAGAGTACTCCATGTATAAATTTCATTTAACTGTTATTTCTCAGTCAGGTTCTTATTCTTCATTACCAACAATACTAACCACATTTACTTCATATTACATATCACCTGAGCAAACTCGGGGAGATGGTGAAGGACAGGAAAGCATGGCGTGCTGTAGCCCACGGGGTCACAGAAAGAGTTGGACACAAGTGAGCAACTGAACAACAACACACGTCTCCTGCCATCTTATTTGACGAACACACATGAAAACGAACACATTTATTCGGAGATAGGAAACTATAGTTAAGAGGCAATATAACCTGTAAAAAAAAATAGGACTGGAGGATGGAAGCCTGGCTTCCACCAGTTGGCTGTCTTTGGAACAGCAGGAGTCCTCCATGCGGAGGAACCATCATTACACAAGAAGTATTCACTTTTGCCGAAGTTCTACTCAGGAACCTTGTCTCCAACCAGTTAAACACAGGAACTGATTGTTTTTGGCTATGTGCATGCTCAGTCACTCAGTCATGTCCAATTCTTTGAGACCCCATGGACTGCAGCCCGCCAGGCTCCTCTGTCCATGGGATTTTCCTATCAACCTCAAAACAGAGTGTAAAATGTAATATATGCAGAGAGCAAGAGAAGAAAACCTAGTCGTCCAGCTGCTTCCAATCCAGCTGGGAAGCCAGAGTTAGATTCTTGTGACATTTGTGAAGGACATAAAACTACATGGTTCATTCAGGACCCCTATTTGTTTTACCAAAAGAAAGGGTAAAAAGAGCTCAATGTTTTTTTAAAAAATTGTGTTCAGTGGATCTAAACTGATCTAGGAACTGCTCCATGATAATGGGACACTCCCTTCACACCCACTAGTCACCAATCAATCAGTTGTTGTTGTTTTTTTTTTAATCTTTTTACAAATTAGGGTATCACACGGTTTTGTTAAAAAAAAAAAAAAATTCACAGTTAAATCAAAAACATAAGTTTAAAAACCACTGAACTAGAAGAACTCTAAGATCCTTTCCAGTTCTCAAAGTTCCATAATTTCAGGATCTCTTAAACAATCAACTTTGACATCACTGAGATCAGCAGATGGCTGGACATTCCACTCACTGTTACTACAATGTCTTAAGCAGCTATGTTGGGGTTATGGTGCTGTGTTGGTTTTGGAGAAACACTAGCAAGCCGAAAAACTGGGTGATATTACAGCTCCAAGTGGCCCTAAGAAACAATCAATGGAAGTAAGATATCTACTTCTGAAAGCATTTACAGTTAAAAAAAAAGTGGTCAATGGGTAATATAACTGAGGACTTTTTAGACAG
The DNA here is from genome assembly GCF_033118175.1 of Dama dama. Lineage (NCBI taxonomy): Eukaryota > Metazoa > Chordata > Mammalia > Artiodactyla > Cervidae > Dama > Dama dama. Next base: position 49,097,800 of record NC_083705.1, on the reverse strand, counting down.
ACTAGCATCCACTACAGATGATTATTTTCAAACTACTTAGCAATATTGCATCAATAGCAGTCCATCTCAACAAAAAAATTTAGCTTCACATGGTAAATGAATTACATAGCAATTCCTTTAATGATAGGATTAAATTCCACTGTTCAATACAATAATTAAATGCCAGCATTGATTTAAAAAAAAAAAAAAAAAAAACCTCATTACAATGAAATGAATACCTAAGAGAGTCTGGACTCATTACAATACATGCTACCATCACAAGAGATAAGTGGAAGTGCAGCCTGGAAGTATTCTTCCAAAAGGCTAAACAGAGCAAATTGCACTGACCCCAGTCTGTGTAATCATTTCCTTTACTGTAATTCCCATGGAGTGCAACCAATATCAATCATAACAAAAGAATCGAGTGAAGAGTCAAAGAATATGCTGGATTTGAGGGATGTCTAATTTGGTAAAAATTCACATTTAAGGAAAAAAATACCTCTTAGTGAGTCACTTATATACTGCTGAAATGTTCCTCTGTTAAGTCTACCCCCATCCCCGAAAAAATGGGCTGGGCTTCCTTGGTGGCTCAGTTGGTAAAGAATCTGCTTGCAGTGCAGGAGACCCAGGTTCGATCCCTGGGTCGGGAAGATCCCCTGGAGAAGGGAATGGCAACTCACTCCAGCATTCTTGCCTGGAGAATTCCATGGATAGAGGAATCACTGAGATAAAGCAAAGACTGTAGACTGGCGGGCTACAGTCCATGAGATCACAGAGTCAGACACAACTGAGCGACTAACATGTCACAAAGAAAAAATACTATCCTTTGGCTCAAATACGTATACTGTTTCTGCTCATTTAATACTTTCAGCTCTCTGCAGTATAAGTCTGGGTTCTCAGTCGGGAATGTTTGTACACACCACCTTCGGGAATCTGCCTGTAGAGCTGCCGGAGTATCTCTTTTGACAGGCACTTACCCACATGCTCAAACAGGCAGATACATTTAAAGAACAGACCTGCCTTCCCTCAACGTGCAGAGACAGAATTGAGCATTACTAAGTCAGCGCCTCCCACACCCCCACCATGCACATGCGTGTGCACCACACACAACTAAACAAGACAACGTGAAAACTGACACCAAAACAGAACCCAAATGACAGAAAACAATGTACTGTTGATGTTCCATTTAGCTACAAGGTAATACATTCTGCAGAAACTTCTCAGAATTAGGAAGACTTCAGTGCCAGATGCCTTTTAAAGGAAGAGATGTTTGGGTATAATTGTGTTCTCAGAAGCGTCATCACCTGACAGACATCAGAACGGATGCCAGTTTTCCAGAAGCCTTGGCTACTCAGCTCCACTGTTACTTCTCGCCTCATGGTATTCTTCTGTCGTATTTTTTGGAGTGCTTCCTAGAAAAGAACTCATTATGATGAGCGACCTGACAGTTCTAAAGCAATATTAAGCCAAACATCAAGCACTAGTAAATTAGCTGGATTCATTCACCCTCACATTCAGGTAGTCAAAATTCTTCATGCCAAATTAGATTTAAAAAAAAATAAAGAAAGGCCTTGGGAATAAGCCAGCTTTTCCTGGTAAATGGATAAGGAAAAAACTAAACTAAAGAAGCTATGCTGGCAAGTTCAAATGAAAAATGTCCTTTTGGGGACTTTTTGGTGGTCCAGTAGCATCCCAATGTGGGGGGTTCAGGTTCAATCCCTGGTTGGGGAGCTAGGATTCCACATGCCTCACAGCCAAAAAACCAAAACATAAAACAGAAGAAAAATTTTAACAAATTCAATAAAGACTTTAAAAATGATCCTTGTCAAAAAAAAGAAAAATTGTGAAAAAAAATGCCCTTTAACTGAAAAAGAAACAAAATGTGGTGTTTGGAATCTGAAATCTGCATGTAAAGATTATATTTAAATCAAGCCTTATGTTAAGCATTTACATATAAGAAAGACAATCAATAAATTAACCAGAAACCCATGTAATTCTCAAAGACGGCTTCTAATTTGCAAACCCTGCAGCAAGGGTATATTTTATTAAAACAAGACAATGATCCAAAACTGCTGCAAGATGTAAACAGGAATTGACTCTTCCCTTTTACCGCCACCCTTCAAATAATTAATGATAAAAAATAATTTTATACTTGTATGTTTATTCAATAAAAAAAATAATCTCATAGGAATTCATAATAACAACAGGAACCACCACCACCTCCATCACTGATTAAGTTCCTAATACAGGCCAGGTAGCTCAGACAATAAACAATCTGCCTGCAATGCAGAAGACCAGGGTCCTATCCCTGGGTCGGGAAGATCCCTGAAGAAGAAAATGACAACCCACTCCAGTATTCTTGCCTGGAGAATTCCATGAACAAAGGAGCCTGGTGGGTTATAGTCCATGGGGTTGCAAAGAGTCTGACATGACTGAATGACTAGCACTTTCACAGGCCAAACACCACTGGAGGAAAGTTAAATGGAGTGTCTCCAAGTCCACACCATCACCCTTTTCCCTGGGTGCACTAACAGAAGGACATTTCAGTCAGCCTCTTTCGGCCTTGGTTCCATCTTTCATAATGAAGCTGACTGGCTCAAGTCAGAAAAAGCAACAACGTCAGAATTCAAACACTTTTCTCAGCTTCAAAACCTTGCTTTTACACTATGGCAGCAGAATAAACCCTCAATGAGACAAAATCTATGTTGATACTAAATCCATTGATTTTTTCTTCTTAGATATAACACACAAGTGATCCTGGAATATAGATACTACTACCCATTAGTAAAAAAATATGGAATTTGGGATATAAAGTCTCACAAAATCAGTTCACCATACTAAACTAACAGATATATAGAAGATAATCTTTTACAACTTAAGACCAAGAAACTTGAATATGTGGTCCTATGAACAGTCTAATTAATGACAAAAGGCTAATCTGGGAAGTTTTAAAATTAACTTCTTTAGAGAAGCTATATTCATTCCCAACATCTATTAAAAAACTGGCCTTTTTAAGGAAAACATATGGTCCCTTAGCTACTAAAAGATGAAAAAAATCAATCAGCATGCTAACGTGAGTAGGGGAGTGAAGTGTGATTTTTTTTTTAAAGTATCTTTCCATCTTATTCTAAAAGTGTGGTGTAACAACAATCTCAGATAAACTGGAAGTACATTGTCATTAGTCATAGGTGAAGAGGGTCCAATACCAACCTCCCTCTGTGCCAGCTTCTGCTTGTCAGTCTGTTTGACTTTTGGACTATTTGCTAGTAGGTGACGAAGCTTAACATAACTCTTCCACAGCTTCTGGTACCTGAGGAAAAGGACAGACAGACATCTCAGACGAAAAGAAGGCAAATCTAAAGTGCCATAAAGTCAGGTGTTCTCATAGGCCTGCTCGATCATAAATGCATTCCTGTGAACATCCTTAATGGCTGCAGACCTTCATTCTAAGGAAGGACATGGTCTGGAGGGATGGAGGAGCTAGATGACCAAGAGTCATCTGGAATCTATAAATAAGATGATCATTGCCTACGTGGGTTAAAAATGAGGTTTCACTATATGGATGAATCTCTCTGGAGGCAATTCCAAGAGAGACGCACAAAAACCAATAGAAACGTGTACGGTTTCTCATTGTTACCTCTTTGAAAGTAACAAATTTAAATACATGCTTTCTGATGTTTGTTGAAAGAAAGACCCCTTACTCAGCAGACATTGTCAGTGTCTGACACGCTTTCACTGAAAGTAAAAGTTGGAGAATATGAGAAAAGAGAACCCTCCTCATGATAATATCCAAGGTACATAGCTACTCACATCCATTTTTCCACTGGGAAGGGAAAGACAAATGGTGTATAGCAATTTGTATATATCATGACAAAAATAACCATCTTTGAGGCCAAATATGTTATAACTTGGATCAGGCTAATGAATAAGTTAAAGCACCCTGAGAAGGAAGAGAATATACAATTCTTTTATCAATTCACACTCCAGCCAGCTGAGAGTCCACATGAGCCTAATCACATTCTACTAACACTTTTCGGCAAGAAGGGACTTTACAAAAATTTTGTTATATTGAAACTGCTCCTTTCTTGGCCTTTGCTGGGTCTCTCCTTTGTGATAACATTTTTTATAGACAATGGAGGAAAGAAAGAAGTACTTACACAGTGCCTGGTTCATTGCTTCATACTTTTATCCAAAGGTAGGGAAAAAAAGAACAAAACCCTTTAGCCTCTTCTAATATATCAGCCAGAATTGGATTTATGAATTGAAAATGTCCCATGCCCTTTTCTCCCATTATGAATCCTTTAAAAAAATTAAATCAGGAAATGGTTTGTTTGACAAAGTAGGGAATCTAAACACTCCTGAAGACTCTAATGGTGCTATTTCCCTTCCCACACATCCTCATTTTCTCCCAGCAAAACACTAATGGGCCAATTGGAAAGTAACATCAATTCTAAGAGCCAGAAGTCATGGCTTCTCCTTCCAATACAATCCTTGACTTTACATGGGATGTTGAGCTCTTACTAAGATGCCTCCCCCAAATCAGAACTCTACATCAGTGCAGCAGTGCTGGGAACCAGCATGGTGCTACTTTCCTCGAGAGGGCACTGAAAAAAATAAATAAAAATGTTAAGTTCTATAATGATGGATAAAGGAAAATTCCTTAAAGGTTAAAAACATACAGGACTCATATTGACCAAGACTGCCAAGGATAATCTATCAAATAATATGTAGAGAAAATAACTCTTCAGGAGATACCGTAATTCGTTTCATTTGGTAACCTAAATTTGGAAACGTGGCTCCTTTCAGAACTTAATCCACTAAAGGGGATTCCCTGCTAATTTCAGCTGTTAGTAGAAGGTGAAATTGGCTAAGACAAACACCGAGAAATATCTTACTGTGGGTCTCCAGCATAACTCAACTGTGCAGGGCGTATCCCAAAGTGAACGATAATCGGAAAAGTAATCACATCAGGGTTGAACTGTTCACGATCCAGTTGATCGATGCGGACAGAGCTTGGTTTCTAGAGAGAGAGAAATCAAAGCCATTTATTCCCTTAAGAAGTCTCTAAGTATTGACTTTAATCTAAGTAGGGAAGAAATTAATCAGATTTTTCCCTAGGAAAGCCTCATCCCCAAAGGGAAAAAAGTGTCATTAAAAACCTTTAATCATAGCAACTACACTATATAAAAACTATAATGTCATCCCTGTAAATGAGTCTGTGCCATTCGGCATAATGAACAATGATTCTGTCCTTTTCTGCCATCCGCATAGAAACCTTTAAAAATTAAACTTTTGAAAGGACACCTAGTCAGATATAACTTTTCCTTAACCTCTCCAGAGGCACAGAGGGAATATTCCACATGACCAAAAGAGACACGCTGGCTTATTCTGCTTTAACTGCACATTTCAAATGGAAAGCTTATTTCTATTCAGCAGGCACAGACAGATGCCTCTATATAATTTTTTTTCCCCATTAGTTCTCTGTGTACCCTGTGTATCCCTTTAATTCTGTACCTTTAAATGAAAAGGTACGGTGGTACAAAGACCAAATAGTTAAGCTTCTCTTATTATGTCCATGGAGGCCATTCTTAAATTTTAATAGAGAAGACTCAATTTTCATAAGTTTCTTTTCCAAGTCTAATTAAAAAAAAAAAAAAAGAAGTGAACAGCTTGGTTCCTTCTTAAGTTACTAAAGTATGAGGATCCATTTGTAAAACAGCTTTCATCCTGAATGCTTAAGTTTGTGAAAAGATGGTAAAATCGTGGAGCGTATGTTTTAGCAACTCCTTGCTTATACTGAACACTCAGGGCAGTCCCTAATTAGAAGCTAAATTCTGACTAGAAGATTGTGGGGGTGTTTGGCCCAGTTGCTTCAGAGCTAGAGGCTATAGAATTGATCCCCATGGAGGCTAATAAGCTTCACTTGTATTGCCCAGTAATGCCCAACAACTATGACTGGCCTGGTTTGTCCAAGACACAGGGGTTTCAATGCTAAAACTGGGAAAGCCCTCAGCAACTGGGACAAGCTGGTCACTCTACCCATAACTGTAGTCCAAGTAGGTGACAAACTATTCAATAAAAAGATTTGTGCAAATTCATCCATATTAGTGAAAAAAAAAAAAACACCAAAAAACCTTAGACTTCAAGGAATATTTCAATGTCATTTAACAATCAAAATTTTACTAGTATCTTGAAAAGTTGACCTTTGCTCTCAAAATTAATAACTAGGTCAAAAAGGCCAGGTTCTCTCCTCTGAGTCAATACCCTTTGATGTTCTTTCATGCTCCTCTGCCTACCAGGACCACAATTAAAGTCCCTTCCTGCCTCTGCAGTCACCACAGACCAGATTATGCTGGGCTTCTCTTTGGCTCCATGCTATAGTATCAGGGTTTCCCCGGTGGCACTAGTGGTAAAGAACCCACCTGTTAATGCAGGAGATGCAAGAGATGCAGGTTTGATCCCTGTGTCGGGAAAATCCCCTAAAGGAAGGCACAGCAATCCACACCAGTACTCTTGCCTGCAGAATCTCATGGACAGAGGAGCCTGGTGGGCTGCAGTTCAGAGGGTCACAAAGAGTCGGACACAACTGAAGTGACTTAGCACACATAGTATCAACAGAGGAAACAGTGATTTAAAATATTTGTATGTGTGTGTGTGCATGCGTGCGCTCACTCAGTCATGTCCAATTCTTTCCAACCCCATGGGCTGTAACCTGCCAGGCTCCTCTGTCCGTGGAATTCTCCAGGAAAGAATACTGGAGTGGGTAGCCATTCTCTTCTCCAGGGGATCCTCCTGACCCCTGGATATGCATTGCAGGAAGATTCTTAACCATCTGAGTCACCAGGGAAGCCCTTTAAAATATCTGTACTATCTCTTATTTATAGGGGGATAGGGGATGAAATAAGTTCTAGACTTGGCCACACCCTACAGTATCCATCATACCATTTTTATATTAGAATAAAATACATTCTCACCAATGACCAAAGTGTTCCCTAGCAGAGAGGTAAAGTACCTGGCAAGGGAGATTAATTTTAAATTCTGCAGCAATAACGTACTTAATGGGACCATAATGATTTGAAATGTTTAATAAATTCCCCAATATCCTTATCACTGGGCAATCTTTCAAAGCAAGCACTTCCTAGGACAAAATATAGTACCATGTCTATTTTGTCCTATTCTCAACAAGATACAATGAAAGAATGTTTCATGATACTGACTTTTCAGGACATTTTTCTCCTCTGCAATAAGACTAAATAGCAATTACTAAAACAAACAAACAAACAAAAACTACCTTAAACATGTCCCAAAGCTTGACACCCAAACCTACCTTTCTTATTTCCAATTACTTTCCAGTGTAAACCTTTCACCCTGACTAACCTGTGGTTTCCTCATTATCTTCAAAACTGGCCATACACCAACTCAAGAATGTTCATTCAAATGTGCCAATGACTTATACAATTCCTTGATTCTTTAAAGACCACAGCAGTGTTTATGAAGCATTCCTGGGAGCCTGGCCCAGTGATCTCACCAAACACTACAAGCTTTCCCGACTGGCTTTTTCAGAGATTGGTCCATTGATTCAATAATTCATCACAGACTCCTTTCATATGGATATGCTGTAAGTCTGCAGCTGGAGAAGCATCATATATAATCTATATATCTCAGTAGCACCGGGCTCACGTAGTGGTTCCTCAACAACTGAGCTGAATGATGATCATGGCAAGGGAGTAAATATTCTCTAGGCCACTGGCTCAAAAACAAGCAATAAGTGAACCAGAAGCAACTGGGGAATTGTTTTAACTATAGGTCATTGAGCCCCGTTATCTGGAGTACATGGAATGGGGTCCATCAGGGCATTCTTGTATTTTCAAAAGCTCTCCAACTGATGCTAGGAGTTCAGGAAATTTTAACCATGCCATAGAAGGGAATCCCAGGTAAAACTGCTTCCACAGTAAATCATGAGATTCTTCAAGCCAACCCACCAAGGTAAAAAGGATGTCTCCCTTGAAACATCCCACCCTCACCTTCTCCCACAGAGTCCAAAATTCTGTTCTGTACATCTGTGTCTCTTTTTCTGTTTTGCATATAGGGTTATCGTTACCATCTTTCTAAATTCCATATATATGTGTTAATATACTGTATTGGTCTTTATCTTTCTGGCTTACTTCACTCTGTATAATGATTTCATGGTGTATATGTACCACAGCTTCCTTATCCATTCGTCTGCTGATGGGCATCTAGGTTGCTTCCATGTCCTGGCTATTATAAATAGTGCTGCGATGAACATTGGGGTGCACGTGTCTCTTTCAGATCTGGTTTCCTCGGTGTGTATGCCCAGAAGTGGGATTGATGTTTCAAGAGAACAGCATCGAAACATGTATATTATCTAGGTGAAACAGATCACCAGCCCAGGCTGGATGCATGAGACAAGTGCTCAGGCCTGGTGCACTGGGAAGACCCAGAGGGAACAGGTGGAGAGGGAGGTGGGAGGGGGGATCGGGATGGGGAATACATGTAAATCCATGGCTGATTCATGTCAATGTATGACAAAAACCACTACAACATTGTAAAGTAATTAGCCTCCAAAGAATAAAAAATAAGTGAAAAAAAAAAAAAGGATGTCTCCCACCACCATCACCCCCACTCATCCTCTGACTCAACTACAAAACTAACAGAGAAACGTAAATTCATGCAACTCTTTAAAAGAAGAAAGATTAAATCCACAGTCACACTCTCATAGTGCTATGATTTTGTGTATTTCTCTTTACTCTAACAATTATCTGCGTGGCTTAGCAACATAACAGTAGAAATTGTATAACTTTTTCAGTGTTAAACAAGTTTCAGGTTTAAAGACATTTTTATTAAACACTTTCACTTTCTAGATTTGTTTAAAATAATCAGCATTAGCTGGGATGTCTGATTTGCAAATAGCAACATTTTGTTTGTGCAGATGTTACTGTCATGCTACGAAAAGTTGATTTAGAGTTTTTATTTTTATGAATCAAGGCTATTAAGCAATTTGGCAGCCTTTCTAAAACAACAGCTTTGTTTAAATAGATTATTCTGTTTCTTTACATAGTAGTATTTTAATTCTCCACTTTTGCAAAACTTTATACGGATAAGATGCCAATATATAACTATTTTATGAAACGATAACATATTTTAGAGGAAAAAAATTTAATAATAAAACAGCGTGCTCTTTATCAGAAGAAAAAACAAGCTATCTATTAATTCTCTGCTTTTGATTTTTATGCTTTAACTTTAAAAATGGACATTAGAAGCAAAATTTAAAGCAATAAATTTAAAAAAACATAAATAAAAATTAGACAAAGGATGTCAATAAACCATTATCAGAAGAAAAATTTTAAAGGTCGATCAACATTTAAAATATCAAGTTTTGCTAGAAACCAAAATAAAAAGAAAACTGAGCTAAAGCTAAAGCTAAAGCTAAAACTGAGCTACTTTTTCCCTACCAAATTGACCAAGTTTTTTGTTAAACTAGTATAAGCAGTATGAAGGAATGGTCAGAGTGTGAATTTTACAACCCTCTGGAAGGTAATTTATGAAGTATCAAAAGCCTAAAAAATATGCATACTTCAAGGAATTAAATGGATACATTCAAACAAATACATACATATGGAAAACATGTTTAGTCACACACATACAAATTCAATACAGCATTATCTGCTATAGCAAAAATCTGGAAGCAACTTAGGTGCCTGATAATAGGGGGTTAATTAAGTAACAGTTTTTAAAATTACATGCCTAAAGAAATATAAAACGAAGGAAAAATAACAACTTTGTGCTTGTTGTTCCTGGAGGAAGATAAGAAGGAAAAAGTCTGAATATTAACATTTAAGAATATGATGCCAATTTTGTTTCAAAACAATATGAAATATGTCTTACTAGAAAAGTGAATAGTATCATCTCTGAAGAATGGAATTATGGGCAATTTTTCTCTTCTTGGGCTGTTTTTCTCTTTTTCTAATTATCTATAGAGATCTATTACTTTTATACTCAGAATAAAATTAGAGCTAAACATAATCTAAAAACTTCAAAATTCTCCATAACAAGAAGAATAAATCTACTAAGCAGATGAATTTACTACTAAACATGCCTTCAGTTCAGTTCAGTTGCTCAGTCATGTCTGATTCTTTGAGACCCAATGGACTGCAGCACGCCAGGCTTCCCTGTCCATCACCAACTCTTCTGGCTACATATATGCCTACAAATATGCCTATATTATGATATTTTTCTTATTTACTAAATATTTAAAGGAAAAAAAATTACTCAAAGGACAAGAAGCAACGAGTACTTAAATCTTTAAAAACATTCTGTTAGCATTTTTATGAAACACTCAAACCTGAAAGGAAGGTGACTCAGTCTCTGACCGTCAACAGCAGCACATACCGCTCCAGGGTTGGTGACGATCATGCCTTTGCATTCTTCTGCGTATTTCTGCCACTCAAGTTCTTCCCACTGAAGCATATTGGCAATCTCCTCTTCGGGAACCAGGGCTTTGCTACAGCGCAGTAAGTAAAGTAGGATCTGGTGCATGGACAGCACTTCTTTTCCTCCGTCTTAGGTGACAGTGGAGAGAGAGGGAAAAACAAGAGTACTCAATTAACAGCCAGTCATCTACCCAATCGGGAAAAACAAGACAATGAGAGAAGAGCATTTGTAAAAAGGTAGCTTAGAATTTACATCGTTAAACCATTGTTTAACCAGGTGCCAAATAGTAGGCAAGCCGTTTGTTTCACTGATGAACAGGGCTCATAAACCATCTCATTTACGAAAATGGCAACAACAACATTATAAATGATAAAAGGCTCCATTTCTGAGGTAGGAATATAAAAAAGGTGCCTACCTAAATAAATTTATAACTACCTAGTATAAAGAACCACAGTTTATAATATACAGAATCACGTTATGTTTTAAATATTTTGTCAGTCTTTACAGGGTAACAGATGAAAGTGACGTTACTGATTTAAGGAAATTCTAAGCTTTTATGAGATACTTATGGATGTTTTCAATAAACTATTGTTGCATTACAGTCTAATTTTTTGGTGCTAATGTGTTGCCCCTGCCATGAGGAACACAGCTAAAGAGCTTATACCAATATCATGAAGATCATTATGGAGTTAGTACATGGAAAAAATACCAAGTATTCTGAGACTTACAGAAGCATATATTACCAAGTACAGAGGCTAAAAACAACAAAGAACATAAATAAAGTACCTTGGAAAAACTCAATTAATCTGGTACTTCGTGAAGCAAAGCCATTCATCTAATATGCACATTAACTTCAGGTTCACAGGCTTCTGCCTTCTCTTTAGGTTTACCTTTTGTTTTTTTGGGCCACGCTGCATAACACACGGGCTCTTAGTTTCCTGACCAGGGACTGAACTCACGCCCTCTTCACTGGAATCACAGAGTTTTAACTACTGGGCTGTCAAGGAAGTCCTGGGTTTATTAGCTTCTTGACTAGTACGTACAACCAACTTTTCTCTGCCTAGCCTCACCCAAAGGAAGGACAAGAGCCCTGATGGTGTAGAGAACAATAACTACTCTCCTCGAGGTCATAAGACATGTTAGAAGCAGAAGTATAGGGCCAAACACTTCATGGAGAAACAAGGGGACCAAGATGCTGGAGACAGACAGGCATCAATGAGAGGGTTCTGTTTGTGCTAGAAGAGTTTATGATACCCAAGGAGTCTAGGATACTAGAAAATGGAAGAAGATAAAAGATTTTAATTTGAGTTGCTATGGGCTAAGATTAGGCCTACACTTCTAAGACAGAAGACAGTAAGGATCAAAATTTCTTTTTGATTTCTATCTCAGATGCTGCTCTGGAATTAAATGGCATTGCCGCTATAGGGCTACTATATTTGTAGGAATGCATTCATCTATGAATCTAAATACACATTCATTCATTCAATAATTACTAGCACCTATTATGTAGCTGGCCCAGGAAACACAGTGCTAAACAGCTGAAACTCTTACATTCCAAAGGAGAGAAAGAGACAACAAAAAACAACTACTTAATAATAGATCAGAGATGAGAGCTCTGAAAACGGATCAAACTGGGCAACTATACACAAAAAGGTGGTGAGGAAAGATGTCTTTGAAAAGCTGCCATCTGACAGACTTGAAAGAAGCAGAGGAGCTCCATGTGGCTACCTGGGAGAGAAGTGTCTCTGGTAGAAAAAATAGCCAAAGCCCAAAGGTGGGACTGATGTGTTCCAGGAACTGCAAAGAGGCCGGCATGGATAGAGCAAATTGAGGAGGAGAATGTAAGAGAGGCAGCAGGGAAATCAGATCTTGCAAAGCTTTACAGAGCACAGTCTCAGATGGGAGCATGTTTTTCACCATTATGCGCCTGGCGCTCTGAGTGGTCCCATGTAACAATTATGGAAAAAAACAAACAAACAAAAACATAAGCTCCAGGCCTTCAAGAAGCAAGTTGGCTAACAATGATTAATCACAACAGTTCCTAGAGGAATCTTTGCAGGTAATATTCTGAAAAGAGTTCTCTTAATTAAAGACACTGAGTCTCTTTTCAAAAAAAAAAGAAGTAACTAAAGTAGAAAATACAATCAACCTACATGAGGACATGTTCTGTCTACTCTTCTTACTATTATTCACAGCAGTAAAAAAAAAAAATGGTATGCCTCATTACAAAACATCTGCCTTAAAACTACAAGTCACCTTTGATTAACAAACTTCCATGGTTAAGGACATATTTCTCAGACTCTGTCTCAACAGACATTTTAATCTGCCTGCATGTGACATGACTTTCTCAATCAATGATGTTTTCCTCTTTGCTAAGGAGCCCAGCAAATCATAATGCCCCTCGGTCAGTCTAAGTCCATGGTAATCTCTGCTTCTGAGGAGGGGTGGAGGCTGAAGTGAGCAGGTAGACAAGAGACCTCTAAAGCCGGAGCAAGCTGACTTATACTTGCATGTGTTAACGTAAGGAGCAGCAGGGATAAAGGAAACCTAGCCCTCAGAAGAACTGCCATACTGAACTGCCTTCTAGGAACGAAGGAAAGGGTAAAACACAGCAAGATTAGTAAAGAGCACTGTGAGCTTATAAGGATACATCAGAGGAGCAGAGTGTTGTTTTGCTATAAGGATTAGAGAAGAACACTCAGATTTTATTTGGGAAGGTTGGAAGGAGAAAAGATATGCAACTCTAGCTGTACACATTGGTGCTGGAAGCCACCCCACGGTTCCAAGTGGCCAACTTCAGGACACTTCAAATAAATGGGAAAAGGACTAAGGGCACCGAATTTAAAGGGAAAAGAATAAAAAAACTCAAAGAGCTACTGAGAGGGAGGACCACTTAAACCTGCAAACCAAGGGCACTGCCCAATTTAGGAGAAGAATACCTTCGAGATAAAGAAGGAAGGCCGGCAAGGGCTCTGAGAACACATCTACCTAGTTGGGGTGCAAAGAAGCTGATGAGGGAGGGGAGTTTTACAGCTGCATGGAACTAGAAAGAATGTTTTAAAAACATACACACATCAGGCACAAGGTAATACTAAAGGAGAAACTATAAACCCATGCTGAAAACTGCTAAATATTTTAAAAAACAGCTAAAATCTAAAAAGATAGATATTTACCGGTGTGTAAAAGTAGAAACTCAGGACAGATAACATGAGGTGAAACCCTTACAGGAATATAAGGAAAGGTAGACAGAACTAGAGAGACCCGCGGAGCCCATGGGGCAAGAGCTCCATCCCTCGCACTCAGCTTGGCAAAAAGGACACTGCAGAAATATTTGTGGGATGACTTTCTGTAGCAGATAAATAATGTGGCCACTTGCTCACAGACTGCCATGAATTTACTAATGTTAATGAATTGGCTCTTTTGGTTTGTCTGCTTTGCTACATGTTTATGTTGAGGATTTATGGAACTATGTCACTGAGGGCTAGGAAGTAATCTTTATCTCGTTGGCTGAGATAAATAGGACCCGATATAAATGAGAAATTAGAGCGGGTAAGCTAAGGTTGGCAGGAATTCTGCCAGCGCTGGGACTGGAACTGTGACAACGGCTCATTATTCGGGAAGAACTGGAGTTTGTGTTTCAGGGAATGAATCTGGACAGTCATTAATGAACTGACAGACTTTATAAACTGTTTCTTAGAGACTTAATTCTCTCAGTTTATATTGCTTGATTATTTATATGGTTATTGGGAGGAGGGGCAATTTGCTAGGGAATTTGTGTTAAGAATATACTAGTTAAATGAGTAGTTCTGAAGAGTATAATACTCAGTTTTAAGAAACATACAATACCATCTTTCCTTACACTGAGAATAACTATATAACTGCATTACCTATATGCAGACATATAATTATGTCTCCCAAATATTCCTAGAAGACACCTTTATATAATCTTAAGTTTTGAAAACTTTTATTAATAGCACAGAATTTTTTTTTTTTTTTCCCAGTGGGTTTTGTCATACATTGATATGAATCAGCCATGGATTTACATGTATTCCCAATCCCGATCCCCCCTCCCACCTCCCTCTCCACCCGATTCCTCTGGGTCTTCCCAGTGCACCAGGCCGGAGCACTTGTCTCGTGCATCCCACCTGGGCTGGTGATCTGTTTCACCATAGATAGCATACATGCTGTTCTTTTGAAATATCCCACCCTCACATTCTCCCACAAAGTTCAAAAGTCTGTTCTGTATTTCTAGCACAGAATTTTTTAAACTCTCCAAAAACAAAGTTAGATTAAGACACTGTATCAATTTATGTCTTTTTCCAAACTACACTTCCTTCCTGGGAATTCTGATATACTCTCATCCTCTCTGGCCCTCTGTGAGCCATAGCTAAAGAATTACTTCTCCAAAATGAGACAATTTCCAAAAATCAATCTGCTAGATAGTTGATTTGCAAAATTGATTTGGGATTCTCAAAGCTTTACTACAGCAATGATATAAGCAATCAACAGGCTTTCCTGTAAGCGCAGTCTTTCTATCTTGAATTATGCCCTGCCCTAGCCCTGGCTACAGTCAAGATAAAACCTTAAACTGGCTCTAGGAGAGCTCGTATCAACTGTCTGACTACTAAAGGTGGAGGCAGGGATAAGGAAAGAAACAAAAATTTGAGAAAACTCTTATGATATCAATAAACTGGCTGTTCTGTGATTTGACTTCTGGTAAACTGATCTGTACTGAAGAATCCTTGGTTTAATCTATTAGCTAAACTTTGGATAAATTTGTATAAAGCAACTGAGACGGCTGACTTCAAAGCAGGTCAACTGAGGAACTAGAGAAAAATTGTAATGACTGATAAACTTTCAATCTATATATTATAATAAACTGTTATGAACAAAAAGCCGATGAGAATAAGAGGACCATGAAATACCTGAAATACTATATAAAAGTTGTTCATTCTCACAGGAGTTCAAGTAAGAGGCAAATATTAATAATAACAATGAGATAACTTTTTATGTATCAGATGCCAGTGAAACCCAGTGTTGGCAGGGTGGTGTCAAAAATTCTGGTTAGAACTACAAACTGTGTCCTTTCTAGAGAAAACTTGGCCAACTCTTTCCAAATTTAAAGTGTGCATACTGTCTTAATAATTACCTTTAGAACTCCACCTTATAAAAACACACAAATGCAAAAGGAGAGATGCATAAGACTATACCTGAAGTATTTACATGTAATGGGGTGGGGAGGGGGGGGTTGCGGAATAGAGACTTCCAAAATACTCCTGACTACAGGAACTGTGGAAAAACAAACAAACAGACCCCCGATGTCTATTCATCTATAGAATGCCACACAGGTGTTAAAAATTAAGGCGATGTATTTATATGTGTGTGTTAGTCACATAGTTGTGTTCGACTCTCCGTGACCCCACGGACTGAAGCCCGCCAGGCTCCTCTGTCCACGGAATTCTCCAGACAAGAACACTGGAGTGGGCTGCCATTTCCTTCTCCAATGCGAATTTTAGTAGTAGTAGTTTAGTCGCTAAGTCGTGTCCAACTCTTGTGACCCCACAGACTGTAGCCTGTCAGGTTCTTCTGTCTATGGGATTCTACAGGCAAGAATACTGGAGTGGGTGGGCTGCCATTTCCTTCTCCAGTGTATTTATATAGGGGATGGCTGAAACAGCTGGGTAAAAAGGTCAAGTTGTGTAACATGTTTAGTGTTATCTCACTTAAAGAAAAAAGTACAATTCTTTCTATATAGGTTAAGACAAATACAAATCAAACCATTTATAGCACCTACTTATTCTCATACGTCTAGAAGCTGGTGTTCACTTTTTTACTTCATACACTTTTGTACTATTTATATGTACACACACAGAGTGGACACAATTAAGGGCAAAGGTAACACTTCAATTTTGTGAAGAAAGAATGGTCTTTTCAATAAATGGTGCTAGTCAACTGGATGTCACATTGAAGATAATGAATCTTGACCCATATCTTATGTTATTTGTAAAAACAAATTTGAGACAGATTATAGGACTAAATTTGTAGAAAATATAGGAGAGTATCTTGATGACCTAGAGGTAGGCAAAGTTTTCACAAACAAGATACAAAAAACTCTAAGCAAAAAGGAAAAATAAGAATTAAAATTAAGAATTTCTGTTCATCAAAAAAAATCACCATTAAGATGGTGAAAAAGCAATCACAGAGAAGGTACTGGCAATACACATATTGGCCAAAAGACTCATATAATAAATATATATAAAAATACCTACAAATAAATGAGAAAAAGGCAAATAAAGCAACAGAAAAACGAACTAAAGGCTTGAATAGGCACTTCAAAAGTCAACAAGGAAAAAACAAAAGTCAACAAGGAAATGGTCTATGTATGAAATGGTGCTCCATTTCACTAGTCATTAGGGAAATGAAAATTAAAACCATACTGTGATACCTCTGATGCTCATCAGACTAGCTAACTTGAAAAAGAAAGGAAAACACCAAGCATTGGTGCAAATGTGGAATAACTTGAACTCTTACCTATACTGCACGTGGGACAGTGAAAAGGTACCATCATTTTGGAAAACTGTTTGAAAGTATCTACAAGGCAAAATATAAAAACATCCAGAATTTCCACTCCTAGGTATATATCCACTATAGGAAAGCATAAATATGCTCATCAAAAGGCACGTACAAGAGTTTGGTGAACATATGCATGCTATCTGAAAGAGTCAAAAACTAAAAATACACGAATGTCCATTAATCACAGACAGGTTAAATACATTTTAATTTAGTCACACTGTGTAATACTATACAGCGATGAGAATGTGTCAACTACAGTTAACTATAACAGGTATTTCAAAAACAAAATAAAGAAGAAGATAGAAACAAAAAATATATATAATTCTAATTTTTATAATTCAAAAACAGGTAAAACTAATACATGGTATTTTCAAGACAGAATAGAGGCTGCCTTAAGGAGTCGGGTGGTGACTAGAAAGGGGCTCTTCGATGCTGGTAACCTTGAGTGAGGTGCTGAGTACACAGTCATATTCACTTGGTGAAAACTCATTGAGTCTTATGACAAGTGCACTTTTCAGTATTTGTGTTCTACTTCAATCAAAGGTTTATTTTTCAAAAATGAGAGACAATACCAAAGAATGAGTGAAAACCACATTAACTCTCATTAATAAAAAAAAATACATGAATATTTAACTAAGGCACTCTTATGACCGATTAAATAAAGTCTGTAAACAAGTATTTACTGAGCCTCTGCTATGTGCCAAGGAATATGTTAGTACTGATACAAGACAGACTGTTAATGCCTCAGCCTCATGGAGCTACAGTTGGAAGGAAGGAAGCAAAGAAAGAAAGTCCAAAATGTGAAGAAGACTAATAATTCATTTTTCACAGCAGCATAAACTGATAGGATTCTTTTGATAAGAAATTTGGTACTATATATCATGATCTTTAAAAAATCCATCTACTGGATTAATTACTAAAAATTAGGATGCAAAACATGTATCAGTATGATGACTAGCATGTAAAAAAGTTATGAAGGGAAAAAAATGAAAATATACATCAAAATGGACAAATCATTTTGAACTCACCATTTTCTAAAGATTTTTAGTGATGTCATTGTGAAAAATGAATCAACCATAATTTGCCATCCAATAACAAACTGCATTTTATATAGAAAAAGGCATTTTTCTGTATCCTTCTGAGTTTTTTTTTAAGTAAGTATATTTTCAAAGAAAGTCTAATGAAAAAGTCAATTCTGTTTAAAAATAAGCCAAGAGATCTTTTTCTTTACAACAACCTGAGTGTCATCCCTGCATAGTTAAGAGAAACATTTTGTGAGAGTTGAAATCCCACAAAGTAAATACCCGACATAGGATTTTTCTTTAAGATGATTTTAAAATAAGTGTCCACATTCTCTTAGAGATTTGTTTGGTCATAAAATTCCTAGAGGCAGATAGACACAGAAAGGAAAGGCTTTTCAACAAACTCACTCTAATACCATTTTCTCATAAGTTTACCATTAAAGCTCCATTACAAAATCATAGATTCATTCACTTGAAAAGAAAAAAAAAGGACCTCTCAATAAAATGAAACCAGGGGACTTCCCTGGCAGTCCAGTAGTTAAGACTCCATACTTCCACTGCAAGGGGTGGGGGGAGTGGTAGTGGTAAGGGGGCCACAGGTTCCATTCCTCGCCAGGGAACTAGGATCCCATATTCTATGTGGCACAGCCAAAAAAACAAAATAAAAAAATAAAGGCAAAAAGAAATAAAATATGCAGATATACAAAAGAAAATGTTTTGAATGCATTTTCCAAACAAACATTAACAACAATACTAAAAATATGATTAATGCTATGTTAAAATAAGCCACTGTGACTGAGTGGACTGAGGAGAGGGTATCAAGGACAAAAGCTGGAGGAAAATCTACACTAGAATGAATAGTGAGATAAAGGCCACAAAGGACGAATCAGAGAGCCAGAAGGTGAGTAAGGAGCGCGCAGCAGGCAGAACACACCAAAAGCCCAGGTATCACATCAGGGAGGAGATGCAACTGAAGCGTGTCCACTGGATTTGGTCTGACAGCAGCAGCTACAGCGGGGTGAGGACATGTAAGAGGCAGTGGGAGGCCACAGCAAAGCCAGGCTGTGAACAGCCCAGAATCCAGCAGGCTCCTGGGGACTCTGAGGCGTGGGGGAGCCAAGAGCTCCCCCATGTTCACGAGGAGGAGAGCATGAACATGAGGCTGAACTCGTGAACTGCTGGTACGTAAATGTGGGCAGAAAGCTGACACGCTGAAAAGCTCCCCAGCTGAAATGATAAACCACAGATTTATTGCAGCAGTCTTTTTTTTTTTTCTCCTGTATCACCGAGAGGCCCAATATCAGAGAAGAAACGGCAAATGGTTGAACTGACATTTCCGCAGAAGGTGGTGGTTATTAGTACAAGGGGCTGAGGCCACTAGAGCTGAGAGAGAGAAGTCAGAGGATAGGACTGAAGCAGGAAAGCGAAGAAAGGTGGCTGCACACATTGAGAAAAAAGAAGATTCAAGCAGAAGCAAAGGGAATAAGGAAATGAGAAACTGGAAATATAAGTGGATGTCACCGGGGAGTGAGACACAAGAATCAGATTCCAGGGAAGAATTCACTTAGGATGGTGAAGACTTTACAAACAAAAAGGCATCCAAATATCTCATTAAAAGCCCAACCATTAAAAAAAAAAAAAATACTAAATACAATGCCATATCTCACAGCTAGCCTCTTGACAAAAATTTTAAAAACAGTTAAAATATTGCTTTAAAAAACACAGCAGTCATATATTTACTTATATATATGTTTAATTTCATGAGAATAAATTGTTCTTCAGTATAAAATGAATAAACGTATATGTCAAAAAAGAAAAAAGTTTCCACAATACCACTATCTTACGACAACTATTACTGCAGTTATTTTTAGCATAGTTATAATCATATTGTTTTTTAAATTTCATAAATCGTTTTCTAATTAACTATATGCATTTTTTAAAGCCACACACATTTTTCCATTTTAATTTTAATACTTGCATGATATTTTATCAAGTAGATTCTCAAAAGTTTGAAACCAATTCTCCTACTGCTTATCTAATTTGGGGCTATCATAAATTATGCAGGGGTATAAATCAGCATGTATAATGTCACATTTTCA
Source organism: Dama dama (assembly GCF_033118175.1). NCBI lineage: Eukaryota > Metazoa > Chordata > Mammalia > Artiodactyla > Cervidae > Dama > Dama dama. Next base: position 49,077,675 of record NC_083705.1, on the reverse strand, counting down.
TGCCTCACCTGAGAAGTAGATAATTAAGTGTCTGAGGTGGGAAAGTTGTCCCTAAAGATTGAAAGGAGAATAGCTTATTTTCAGAAGTCCTATCTCACCAGGTCACTGACAAGCCAAAAGATTTACCTGGAAGAAATCTTACAAAACGTGGCATGAAATGAAATCTTGGACAGCAGGGAGGACTGTCTTCAAACAAAGGACCTAAAGCAAACAAGTGAAAAGGAAAGAAAAAATAAATAAAACTGCCTTGAGAAACAAACACTGAAACTTAATTCCCGAGATTTATGATAACTAAAAAAAAAACACCAACACCAACAGAAGTAGGGACATAACAAACACTGCCCCCACTTCAACTCAATAGCTAAACCAATCGTGGTAACTGCCACAAACATCCCATGAAGACTGCAGTGAGGAGACCCCCCCAAAGAAACGGAAGCATGAAAGCCCCAAGGATATATACAGTATATGGCATATACAGTAAAACTAGTTTTAGAAGTTCAAAGATACAAAGATTTTTGTTATAATTGAACTATTGCATGATATAATATACTTGTGTTTTCACTGTGTCCCATTTTAATCAATACAACTGGGGAAAAAAACAGAAATACCATTCAAAATTTGGTTTGAAAAGCCGTTCATCAACACACTGTTTTAAAAATAAATAAATAAATGTCTGATGGAATAGAGGCATTTACAAAAGTGAATTATTATCCAAGAACCAATTATCAAGTTTTGAACTGATGTAGCATACAGTGTGTGTGTGTTTTAAGAGTTAACTAAAGTTCTGTTTTAATGAACTGTCATTTTGGAAGAACTTTATTACAGTAAAGTCCAACAGACTTAAGATATTAACTAATGAGATTTCCCCAATGCAGATAAATCAAGGTAGTTACTCAACATAACTGATACCATCTTCCTAGGTACCAGTTATTTAACAATTAATGGTAATCCTCCATAATGGACATGGTCCATCTGTAGTTAAATGAGACCCATAACAACTCATTTATGTCAAATGATAAGAAGCATGTCTATGAATAATAAACTTTTCCCTGCAGTTCAAAAGTGAGAGGAATTTCAACTATGTACTCCCACTTTTTTATGAGTTTTCACATAAACCACAACATTCTCCCACAAGCACTACACTTTTCTTTAAATCCTATTTACCTTTGAGATTCCAGTCATACAATTCCAAAATATCTCTGAATAGGAATAATGAAAAGAGTTCAAGTCCTTTCACACAAAAATTCTGAAAAATAAACCAGAAACCCAAATTACTGTAGTACTACAACTATATATTAACTGATGCTTCAGCTTGTTTTAGTCAAGTGTTTTAAAAAGTGTCTACTGCAACTGTACTAAAACAGTTTAATTTCCTAAAAAACTTGGCCACTGTCCTATAGTAGCTCAGTGTCTTAAAACATTAATGAAGTAAGCAATAATGTCATTAGAATTCCTAAGAAGATGTGGGCTTGGCCCTTCTCAATGTACAAATAAAGTGATGTGAAATTTAAAAATCTAAGTCTCTTTTATGTCATATTTTTCTAACCCAATTATAAAACATAACAGAATCTCTTAGGGACTTTCTGTTAATTCAAATTACACAGTGAACAGCCAGCTCTGATAGATTTGTCCCCAGCACCACTCCCCCCCACCTCTGCTCACCTCCACCCCTCAAACACACCCACAATCACTATTGCCAAGTTAACATACATTAGAGGTCTCCGTGCCCAAAAAGTTCCAGCTCTTAATGAAGGCAAATAAAGGGCTACGAAAAACCACAGAACTTTGTACCAAAATTTCTGCTGTAAACAAGCTTAACAGATGATATATCTGCAAGTGAGACTTGTCTCATAATTCTTCCTCCTACTTGTTTTGCTTGGGGTTCATAAATCACCCTGCGTGAGATCACACCAGAAGTCATCAACTTTTACAATAGCAAATGAAGGCTTATGACCTTAAAAATCAAAAGGAAGCCAAGAAGCCCTTCCGAGCTGAAGAATGAAGGGGCGGCCCTTTCTCCTTAATTCTTTTTGAAAGACAGGTAGAATTAACAGGACTTGCTCAGAATGAAACAGGTGCAAACTAAGCACACGTGTCATGCTCATCGATCCCTGTGCTGCCCTGGACAGAGCCGCACTGTTAAACAAGGTTTGCAAGAGGGGCCGGGGGCTCAGGAGATCGACCCCGACTCCAACACAGCGTTAAGTGCGCAAGCTTGTTTGCTGTCTAGTTGTTATTTCTTAGTGTGATGTGTTGACACCACTGAAGTCAAGATCAGGCAATGAATCATTCTGAGATTCACATTAATCTTGCTTTGGAATTTTAAACCTCTTGCATATATTTAGATAAATCTGCTGCTGAGCATCCGCAGCGAAAAACAATTAGGAAAAATATGTAAATATATGGGAAGAAAAATGAACCAAGCATTGATCTTGTCACTGGAGATAATGAATAAGATTATTCTAACAGCTATCAGATTCACTTTCACTTTTCTAATTTCCTCTCTGATAACGACCAGTAACCAAAAGCTGTCCCTTGCCCAAAACAAACTAGAAACAGATGTAAAGTTACCATCACGTAACTTTCAGTAGCTGCCACAGGAGGAGAAACGGGTTCAAAAATAGGTCAAAAAGTTGGAAAATGACCTGAATTTTAACCTCGTTCCTAAAGCTACATCTGACTACAGTTACGTCTGACTGGTCTTTTTCAACAGTGAACACAATACTTTAAGAGTATCCTTATGGCAAAAAGCCAGAGCTGGTCAAGTTCAGTGCTTTAAAGATATATAACTATGGAATAAACAAAAGAGCAAACTGCATCAAGCTGTTAAAGAATCTTCTCTCTTACCTCAGGCATCATCTCTTCGATGAAATGAATCGTGTAGTCTATGTTGAATCTAATTACTTTACACAGTGGAATCTGTAATAATAAGAAGGAGAGGGTCAGTTTCAAAATGCCTTCCTGTGCTCACCACTGCACACGTGTTGGCTACCTGACCCAGAAGGCCATGAACCAAATTAGAAAGTTTCACCTTAATCTAAGCTGCTAACAATACAGCACATGAAGCTTGACCACAACTGCTGGATTTTAATGCAAGAACCCAGCTGACCTGGTCTCTACAGGAAACCTGCATAATGTTGGTGTTTAATTAACTGTATTAGCAGCAGCAACACAAACATGACAAGAACTCATTAAATCCAAATATATTGCCTCTAAAGAATTAATAAAACCACAAATACTTCTTTCTCTCAGGTTTTTAAAACCTTTCAGAATCTTCAGCTCTTCAGGCAGATCCGGGATAGCGGGCTGACAATTCATCAGTTACAGATTCATAAGTCACTGAAGTACACACAACTCATGCTGCCTTTCTGGCTCTGGAGGAAAAGCAATCATGGCAATAAAAATAATAATAGCTAACATTTACTAGCTAGGTAGGCCCTGTTCTACTGTTTCATATACTGTCACTCATGTAGCCATCCTGTGAGATAGGTACAATTATTCTCCCTAATGTACGGTGGAAGAAACAAAAAACAGAAGATCAGATACTTTGCCTAAGGTAATACGTGTTAAGTGCCTTAGTCACTCTGTCATGTCCGACTCTTTGCGACCCTATGGACCATAGCCCACCAGGCTCCTCTGTCCACAGGCTTCTCCAGGCGAGAGTACTGGAGTGGGTTGCCATGTCCTCCTCCAGGGGATCTTCCTGACCCAGGGATCAAACATGTGTCTCTTACATCTCCTGTATTGGCAGGTCGGTTCTTTACCACTAGTGCCACCTGATAATAGGGATCTGGTGAATTAGAAACCCTTGCTCCAGACCCCAGTTCTATGCCACTAGGGTATCCATCCCTCATTACCTGTCCTAATAATATCTGTCCTAATACTCAGGGTATGTGTGAAGATGAAAGAAAGCTCAGATGAAATAAATCCACATTTTACCAATGTATCATCAGATACCAGCCTAGTGCCCAGATTTAAGAGGTTTTCTCTAGGCATATTTTTGAATGAATGGAGGACTGAGAAAGGGAGGGGTGTGAGGTTAGAGCAGTGGTTTGGCTGAGTAGCTGGGGAAACTAATAGACTCAGAAGCCCTAGAGATGTGTTAAGCAGGCTTTTCTGGCCACTCGATCTGTCCATAAGACGATTTTATATAAATGTCACCGTTTTTACAAACCACAGTAATTAGAAACAAATTTTAATTCCACTAGCAAAAGGAATGGTAAGAAAAACAGTCTTACAATGCCATCTACTGGAAATCTTTTTCTCAGAAATGAAGTTTAGCTCTTAGGTGGTTTTTTTTTTTTTTTTTTGAAGGATAGTGGCTAATTTAAGTGAAATTCATAATTAACTTTAATAAGAGATCCATTTTCAACTTTCTCGTTGGTAATGGGTTCTAAACCAGCTGAAGCGACATGCTAAGGCCACTATCATTTTTAAGTTCTTTCTTCCTACAAGCATTTAAAAATATTTGAGCATAGTTTATGAATAATTTGTGCAATTGTTCATAGTTTTAAAATACATTACTAACAACCAATACAGTCGTAGATACTCTAAAATAGGCCACACCTTCTGTCTTTTAAAAAGGCGGGGATCTGAGAGAAAAGCATGTAAACAAGAATAAATAGAGTATGATACAGGGCCATTAAAAAAACAAACAAAATATTGAATAGTATAAAGTACAAAATAATCAAAGAGGAGGTAACATTTGAGTTGAGTCTTCAAAGATGAGAAGGAATTATCCAGATCATCCAGAAAATTAATTGGGAAAGAAAAAGGTATTTGTTTATTCTTTTAAATTAATTTTTACTGGAGTATAGTTGTTTTATAATGTTGTGTTAGTTTCTACTGTACAGCAAAGCCAATCAGTCACAGATACACATGTATCTCCTCCCTTTTTTATTTCCTTCCCATCCAGGTCGCCACAGTGCATTAAGGAACAGGAATTTAGTTTCCAGCAAGTCAGAGAAAAAGGAGCTGGGGCCAAAACAGGTCATTTAGCTCTTCAGGAGTGAAATGCATGGAGACAGAGACACAAGGAAATGCTAAAAAGTATGAACTATATTCTGCAGATCTTATAAACTAGGTTAAGGATTCAGAGCTTCTTGGCAACAAGAAGTCATTCAAGTGCTTTAAGTGAGAGACCAACACAGTTTCACATGGATGGGTTGCTGTGTAAACAGGGTGGGAAGGGCGTACAGAGGAGCAAGGCAAGAGACCGGGAGTCTAATGGAACAGTCCAGGAGCTGAATGAAGAAAAGTCCAAAACAAAGGGGAAGAATGTTAGACATAGGAGATGGGACGGAAATACACAGTGACCATGCTGACCTGGAAATGAGAGAGAAGAGAGAACAGAGGATAATTTCCAGGTTTCTAGTCTAAGGGAATAGATAGGTCAGGACGATATCAATACAAGGAAATTCACAGGGTGTAACCCTAAGCCCCTTAAACTCAGTATGTAGAGAAGATGACCAGTTCAGTTTCGCCCAAGTTGAGGGTGAGGGACCCGAGGGGACATCAAGTTGGGTGTGTCCAATGCGCAATCTGAAATGTGAGTGTGAAGGACAGAGCCGTGTGTCACAGCTATAAATATTAATGTCAGAACATGCATGAGAGGAAAAAACATGGGTGACATTGCATGACGTGGGGAGCGCATTCAGGAGAGAAAAGGACCAGCCCTTGGGAAGAGTCAAGAGGCAGAGAAAGGGCAGAAGTGTAAACTTCACTCCTTCTGCTCTGTGCAACAGTAGCTCTGCTGATGATTAATGCAACTATAGTCCCTTCCTCAATGACTTCAACTAAAATCATTTTGGGGGACTCCTTCTTTAACCTCTCCTCTTACACATGCTGTATTTTCCTTGGGGCAGTCACCCATACCACTAGAGCCCTTCTCAGACACACAAATTTGGGAAGGCAGAGTCTCCCTTTCTATTCAAACTTTCATCTCTAAGACTCAAAGAGAGCTTGTCCTTTTCCTATATATTGGGAACTCAGTTGATCAAGAGCTCAGTTGGTCAATCAAACAATATAAACGCCCTTGATCTTTTCTTAAAACACATTTGAGTAGTGACTAACACTAACTCCCATCTCATCCTACCAGAAACAAACCAAAAAACCATCCCTAAACTTCTACATTCTAACTCTACTATTTCCAGGCACTGAATGACTACAATCCAGGACAGCAAGGCCATTGGAAATGTAAAGCCAATTAAGGCAGCGGGGAAAGGATCATGGCGTTTCTTTGTGCTTTTGAGAGCAGGATAAAATATTATGTATGTAATACACAAATCTAAATAACCATAGTTATGTTATCGAAATTCTTAAAAACACTAGGTATTATAAGTAATAACAAATGTACTATATAAATAGATAAAATTCTCCTGGAATGCTCTATAATTAGCCAACAAGGCTTTCAACCCACTTTAATTCAAGAAGACCTTAAGAGAACCTGTCAAAACTAAACTGGGTTGAGATTCTAACATTACCATCATTTACATGCCCTTCATGCTGATGTGTTCTCTCTGGCAAGAAAATGAATCAGAATAGTAAAGCAATTTAATAATTCTTTTTCTTGGGAGGCTATTTCAAATTCAAGAGGCCTTTGATGGATCTAATTCCTATGAACTCTACAACACTCAGCTTAAAACTCGATTTATTTTATCAACATCTCTAACATAAATGATGGGGCTTATCTTCTCATTACAGAGTTAAGTTCTCAAGTTCTGAGAGCTTGAATATTTATATATTTTTATATATATATATATATATATATATATATATAAATGGATAGATAGATAGATACACACACACACATATATACACTGAAGCCAGGAATTTTTCAGTCCTATCTTTTATTTTATAGCAACAGTAACAACTGCAATTAATTTCACACTAGCAAGCCTCTCAGTGCCAAAACATTGTGTTGAGAAACTTTAATAAAGCTCAAAGAATCACTCCCAGGTCACATAAGTAGCAAGAATCAGTTTTTTAAAAAAGAATTAGCAGAAAAACTCAAATGTCTGTCTGACATCTTATCCAAAATAGTAAGTGCCACTGTTTGCAGATGACATGATCCTCTACATAGAAAACCCTAAAGACTCTACCAGAAAATTACTAGAGCTAATCAATGAATATAGTAAAGTTGCAGGATATAAAATTAACACACAGAAATCCCTTGCATTCCTATATACTAACAATGAAAAAACAGAACGAGAAATTAAGGAAACAATACCATTCACCATTGCAACAAAAAGAATAAAATACTTAGGAGTATATCTACCTAAAGAAACAAAGGACCTATACATAGAAAACTATAAAACACTGATGAAAGAAATCAAAGAGGACACAAACAGATGGAGAAACATACCGTGTTCATGGATTGGAAGAATTAATATTGTCAAAATGGCTATTCTACCCAAAGCAGTCTATAGATTCAATGCAATCCCTATCAAGCTACCAACGGTATTTTTCACAGAACTAGACCAAAGAATTTCACAATTTGTATGGAAATACAAAAAACCTCAAATAGCCAAAGTAATCTTGAGAAAGAAGAATGGAGCTGGAGGAATCAACCTGCCTGACTTCAGACTCTACTACAAAGCCACAGTCATCAAGACAGTATGGTACTGGCACAAAGACAGAAATATAGATCAATGGAACAGAATAGAAAGCCCAGAGATAAATCCACAAACCTATGGACACCTTATCTTTGACAAAGGAGGCAAGGATATACAATGGAAAAAAGACAACCTCTTTAACAAGTGGTGCTGGGAAAACTGGTCAACCACTTGTCAAAGAATGAAACTAGAACACTTTCTAACACCATACACAAAAATAAACTCAAAATGGATTAAAGATCTAAATGTAAGACCAGAAACTATAAAACTCCTAGAGGAGAACATAGGCAAAACACTCTCCGACATAAATCAAAGCAAGATCCTCTATGACCCACCTCCCAGAATATTGGAAATAAAAGCAAAACTAAACAAATGGGACCTAATGAAACTTAAAAGCTTTTGCACTACAAAGGAAACTATAAGTAAGGTGAAAAGACAGCCCTCAGATTGGGAGAAAATAATAGCAAATGAAGAAACAGACAAAGGATTAATCTCAAAAATATACAAGCAACTCCTGCAGCTCAATTCCAGAAAAATAAATGACCCAATCAATAAATGGGCCAAAGAACTAAACAGACATTTCTCCAAAGAAGACATACAGATGGCTAACAAACACATGAAAAGATGCTCAACATCACTCATTATCAGAGAAATGCAAATCAAAACCACAATGAGGTACCATTACACGCCAGTCAGGATGGCTGCTATCCAAAAGTCTACAAGCAATAAATGCTGGAGAGGGTGTGGAGAAAAGGGAACCCTCTTACACTGTTGGTGGGAATGCAAACTAGTACAGCCGCTATGGAAAACAGTGTGGAGATTTCTTAAAAAACTGGAAATAGAACTGCCATATGACCCAGCAATCCCACTTCTGGGCATACACACTGAGGAAACCAGATCTGAAAGAGACACGTGCACCCCAATGTTCATCGCAGCACTGTTTATAATAGCCAGGACATGGAAGCAACCTAGATGCCCATCAGCAGGTGAATGGATAAGGAAGCTGTGGTACATATACACCATGGAATATTACTCAGCCATTAAAAAGAATTCATTTGAACCAGTCCTAATGAGATGGATGAAGCCGGAGCCCCTTATACAGAGTGAAGTAAGCCAGAAAGATAAAGAACATTACAGCATACTGACACATGTATATGGAATTTAGAAAGGTGATAACGATAACCCTATATGCAGAACAGAAAAAGAGACACAGAAATACAGAACAGACTTTTGAATTTTGTGGGAGAATGTGAGGGTGGGATATTTCAAAAGAACAGCATGTATACTATCTATGGTGAAACAGATCACCAGCCCAGGTGGGATGCACGAGACAAGTGCTCCGGCCTGGTGCACTGGGAAGACCCAGAGGAATCGGGTGGAGAGGGAGGTGGGAGGGGGGATCGGGATGGGGAATACATGTAAATCCATGGCTGATTCATATCAATGTATGACAAAACCCACTGGAAAAAAATAATAATAATAATAAAAAAAAAAAAAAACCAAAATAGTAAGTGCCAAATGTACTGTATATTAAACATCATGATAAATACTTTTCATGTGTCATCTCATTTATTTTTTATAAAAGCTAGTAAGAGTACCACAACTAATAACCTCTATTTTACAGATGAGAAAAGTCAAGGTTTACAAAAATTAAAATGTCAAATCATACAGCTAGTAAATAGAATCACTAAGGTTTAAACTCTCTCTGAAGCCATACAGCTTTCCTTCTTTAAAGTGACCCTAAAAGTTAAAATGAGATTGATATTACTCGAAGGGAATTAACAGATAAGATAGACAATTTTCAAGTATTTTCATGGTAACTAACTTTACTGTATTTTCAAGTCCTCTGAGGGAAAAAAGAAAGAAGTGTATAATGTAGGGGCAAGTTGGACTAAATGAATTCTAAAGGCCTTTGCAACTCTAAGACTATGAGATTTAGTGTAACAAAGGGTTTGAGGGCCTAACTGAGACATTTAAAAAGTAATAAAATAAGAAACCTCCAAATTTAAAAATGTCCTAGTGCCTTTTCATAAAAACTGTTTAAAAATTGTCTAAACAACCTAAACATCCATTGACAGATGAATGGATAAAGAAGATATGGCACATATATACAATGGAATACTACTCAGCTATAAGAAAGAACAAAATGGGGAGGGAGGTTTAGAAGGGAGGGGACATATGTATACCTATGGCTGATTCATGTTGATATTTGACAGAAAACAACAAAATTCTATAAAGCAGTTCTTCAATTAAAAAGGTAATTAATTTAAAAAGACCAAAATAATGTCATCTGAAGCAACAAGGATGCAATTAGAGGTTATCATACTAAGTGAAGTAAGTCAGAAAAAGAAAGACAAATGCCATACTGTGTCACTTACATGTGGAATCTAAAATATAACACAAATTAACCTATCCACAAAACAGAAACAAATACACAAATAGACAGCAGATTTGTGGTTGCCAAGGGACAGGGGAAGAAGAGGGGTATGCGAAGAATTTGCAAACTATTACACTTAGAATGGATAAACAGCAAGGTCCTACTGTGTAGCTCAGGGAACTATATCCTGGGATAAACCATAACGGAAAAGAATATAAAAAAGAATGTATATGTGTGTATAACTCAGCTTTGCCATACAGCAGAGATTAGCACACTATATAAATCAACTTTACTTCGATTAAGAAAAAAACAGTCCAATTTAAAATTTTTAAGTATGTATGGTGATGGATGTTAATTACACTTATCATGGTGATAACTTACAATATATACAAATACTGAATCATTATGCTGTATATCTGAAACTAGTAACATTATATGTCAATTATACCTCAATAAAAAATATAGTTCAATATTACATGATCTTCTATGTTATGGTTCATCCTAGAGATACGTGATATGTATTAGCAAGTGATTTTATTTTTACACTTACAATGTAATCATCTTCCCCAAAAAAATTCTCTGAGATAAAATATACTGTGGCATAAAGAAAATCTCATTAAGAAACAATTTGTTTTAAATTAGTATCACTACTATGGAATCATGTCTACTAAAAAAAAATAGAAAGTGGAAAGATGAGACAAAGATTTTATTCTTTACTCTCCAATGGAACAGAATTTCACATTTCAAATAAATTAAAATAACTTTTCAAACTGCAGATATAATTTCTTTCAACTAAACAGGAAAGATTTAAAGAACATTCTACTTTGATGTACATACATCGTACTTGTAGCTATAAATTCAGTACGTTCTATAGCAGTGTCTTGACTGGCTCATGGATACCTCTACATTCCCTTCCTGAGTCACCAGTGAATTCCACTCTACATCCAGCTAGAATACACAGTAAGTAAGACAACCCCTAAGAGAGCTTTGAAACAGAAAGATTTTGACTTACAGATACAGGACTTCCATCTCAACCGATTACCAACAGATCGGCCTTAATACCTGTATAAGAATATCATGGATCTGTATGTCAACGTCTCTTAAAGACGACGTCTTCCTGGGATGCAAAAGCAGACAACTATGAAGTTAACTCAGGCTCCAGATGTCCTGAACAAGCTCCATTTCCTTACCTATGACTCACAGACTAAGTAATAGCTTCTCCTTAAAACTTTCCAACTCTCTTTTGAAGGACACCCACCCCAAAATAGTTTTGACACATTACTCCACAGTTTATCCTTCTTTTTCAATCTTTCACACTCTCAAAATGTTATTCTGATACATGTTTACTTACACCATCTAATGTGGACCAAACCTGTGAGTCATTAGCACAGATGTCACACTCCCACCTGACACACACTGCCGCTGACTTCCTGTAGCTTAGGCAAAGGGATGTAAAGCAGTTGTTACTTAGAAGTCAGAGGAAAAGAAATTTCCTCTGACTTTTAGAAAGAAAGGGGGCACAGGGAAGGAGAAAGTCGGCCAAGTAGCACATACTTACATTGGTCAGGGGGGCGTGTGCAAACATAGAAAATCCTTCAAAGATATACTCGTGATCATCATATTCGATAACAGTTGGCCTGTCAGTCTAAAAGCAAAGAGAAACATGAAGCATGAACAAATGATATGACTTGCATGCACAGTATCCTTCAGGACACAGAGCAACCAACCAAAGCAGGCAAGGACGGACTCCTGCTCACGTTCTCCCAAACACCAGGGAGAAACTTTACAAAGAAGCTTAATTCTAGCTTGGTAGGATTCTCTGATTTCAGTTATATAGCAGACAATCAAGGAGGTTTATTATGGCTGCCATAAAGGGAAAAAGGCTCCATGACTTCATTTTCTAGGAATTTGTTTTATTTAATCTCATAATACTGCCAGTCCTGTTCTTACTAAACTATATTTCTGTTCTAACAGAAGTCCTAACAAGAAAAAGATAATAACACAGCCAAATCAAAGCTCAAAGTAGAGAAGACTAAGCATCACAACCGTCAAAACGAGCTAGCCTGGAAGGCTCCGAAAGGCCCCAGGGCACCAGCAGCGCCTTCCCCCACAGCTCCATCCCCAGACCCTCCAAGGAAAAGCCCAGCCAGCAGACACTGTAACAAACCAATTCTTGCATAATGTCAAAGATCTTAATTACCTGAAAAAAGAATCTAATTAAAATATACAAATGTTGATCTAAGCATAAGAGATTCGCTTCATTATGCCATTCTTATGTCTGCCATTTTTAATCCTAAATGCTAAACATGGAGCAAATGATCAAGATTAGAAACCTAAAAGACATGTTTTTTTTACATAGATATTGAACATTATTCTTTTAAACATTTATATATATATAAACATTTATACACACACCTACACACACATACATATATATATGAAAAGCTTAGGTGGGTAGGGGGAACTAAAGAATATCCAAACGCACATTATTTGTTTTTCCAATATTACTGTTACTTCCCATCCGAAAAACTCAACAGAGTTGTCCTAAATTAACTATAATGAGAGAACTTCAAATGAAATAATAATGGTACAGCCATTTTGGAAAATAGTTTGGTAGTTCCTCAAAATACTAAACACAGATTTACCACACAATCCAGCAACTCTAGTCCTAGATTTATACTCAAAGGAAAGGAAAACACACATCCACACAAAAACTTGTATATAAACATTCATAGCAGCATTATTCATAACAGCCCAAAAGTGGATACCACCCAAATGTTCTCTGACTGATGAAAGGATAAATCAAATATAGTATATCCATACAGCAGGATATTATTTGGCAGTAAAAATGAATGAAGTTACATATTATACCATGGATGAATCTTGAAAAGATTTTGCTAAGCAGAAGAAACCAAAATGATCACACATTGTATGATTCTATTCATATGAAATATCTAGAGTAGGCAAATGATAAAGACAAAATATGTTAGTAGTTGCTGAAGGCTGGGGAGTAGGAAAGAACTGACTGCTAATAAGTACAGGGTTTCTTGAGAAATGATGAATATGTTCTAAAATTAGATTGTGGTGTTAGTTTCACAATTCTAAATATCATAAAATATGTATTTTAAATGGGTGAGTTATGGTATATTAATCATATTCAATAAAGTTGTTAAATAATTATTAATAATCTAATTCTGAAGGACTTCCCAGTGGTCCAATGACTAAGACTCTGAGCTCCCAATGCAGAGGACCAGGGTTCGATCCCTGGTAGGGGAAATGGACCCCACATGCCACAACTAAGAGTTGGCATGCTGCAGTGAAGATCCCGAGCACCCCAATAAGTCCTGGAACAACCAGTGTGCCCAGCCATGTCCAACTCTGCAACCCCATGGACTGGAGCTCGCCAGGTTCCACTGTCCATGGGATTTCCCAGGCAAGAATACTGGAGTAGGTTGCCATCTCCTTCTCCAGGGCATCTTTCCAACCCAGGGATAGAACCTGGGTCTCTTCTATCTCATGCACTGACAGAAGGATTCTCTACCACTGTGCCACCTGGGGAGCCCCTATACTAAACCTGATCTTAGGCAAAAAGCTGAGAAGCGATCAATAATAAATAAAATATTCCTTCAAATAGGAAAGTAACTTTTATGTAGAAAAACATAAAAAAAATCTGATTTTGAAATTGAAATCTCTTAAAAAAATGTAACCAGAATTAATTAATTATACTGCTGTGAACATCAGTATAGCACAGTAACACAGCATACCGCTGTGTACTACAGAGTCAGTCTGCCCAGGTTCAAGTCCCCACTGTGCTACATGTTGCCTGAATAACCTTCAGCAAGTTACTTAACCTTATTTGTAAAACATGGACAACTGTCCCATCTGCATACTGGGGAAAACAATACCTACTTCATCAACCTTCTGTGAGAAATGAGTTAATACATTTCAAATGCAGAATGGTGCCTGGTACCATAGTCAACAAATATTAGGCATTTACTGTCATAAATGCAATAGTTATGGGTCACTAGATAATATATAAGTTATTTGCCAATTTTTAAGAGATGCACAAATGTTCTATGCATTCTTCCAACTCTATAGTTCCAACAGACCTATCCATAATCCACTGGCTATTATGAGGTACCAACAATATAAAAGAAAAATGACACAGAAATTAGCATAATGAAAGGAAGCCAAATTAAAGTCATTATGATAAAGGCCAGTTTTATCAACATAAAAATAAAATATTTTTTTAAGAACTGAGTCCACACTTAGCCTATTCACATTTCAACCTATTAACACACATAGATCCTATTTATATTTTTTAACAAATGAAATAGATTTTGGTAGGAACTTACTAAAAAGTTTGTGGGAGGTGAGACTGTAATTCGATAGTGGAAAAGCCTGCCAGCATTGTTGGTCATAGGACGACAGGGCTTGATGGCCTGAGGGGAAAAACAAAAGTAAGTTTAAGAGTAAAGTGGCAAAACATTGTTACTCAAAACTAGACTGTATTTTCTAGATTCGCATCTGACCAAAGAGGTTTTGTGTGTGTTCCTTCACAAACTGGTAGGAAAAGAACAGTATTCACTTTACCATTAATTGAATGGATAAACATGGGTCGGCTGGTCACTGGTATTCAACCTACCTATTCACATATAATAGAGATCTTTCTAGAACTAAATTTCCATGACGATCGTCCTTTTCATTTGTAAAATAACACAATACTTGACCTTGCTAACCTCCCAATAAACCAAAAAGCAAAAAGAACAATCTCAGAAGTGATAGCAGTAGGCTATAACAGGAAGGGGAATAAAGTGATATGGTTAAATACACTGAGTAAAAATAGAAGGAACCAGAAATGCAGGAAGCACAAGAATTGGTGGGACAGAACATGCATGGAGCTTAGGACAAGAAAAGGAAAACAGCATCAGCAGAATCACTGGGTACTCTGACAGACACAGCAGCGTGTGACCCAGACCACCCTTCAGGAAAGGACTTGCTGCCCTCTGTGAACAGTGCTGACAGCAGTCTCCAGCTGTCGGCTCCTTCAGGATCTGTCTGCGTCACGAGCAGACTGCCTTCACCTGATGGCAGGTGTATACTGAGCAAGACAGAGGTACGAAGGCCCAGCCACCACAGCCCACCTTGAACGGGCAATTCCTTGGGTCATCACCAGGTTGACCGGGGCTTTGTTGGG
Source organism: Dama dama (assembly GCF_033118175.1). NCBI lineage: Eukaryota > Metazoa > Chordata > Mammalia > Artiodactyla > Cervidae > Dama > Dama dama. The sequence goes on along the minus strand of NC_083705.1, from coordinate 49,062,488 downwards.
GCTGACTCACAGTTCGGCCAATCACTCTGTCCAATCTTGCTCATACCTTCTTCCGCTCACAGGTGAAGATCCCTAAGAAACATCATGTGCCCCAGACTTCACCTTAGCATCTGCTTCCGAAGAATCCAGGGTGTGACAGTAGGTACCAGAGGTGATCCAAGAAAGCAGGAGGTAAGATAAGGTTTTGGAGCTGAATCACCGGCCATTCGACTGGCAATGAACCCATCACAATGCCTCGTGGCACACATAGCCCCTGGCACAGATAACACACCAGCTGAAACTTTCAAAGATGCTCAGTGGGAGACTGTACCAGCGGAAGCGGGTGCAATGCGCCAGGTGTTGAAGACTTTGAGTGACCAGAAGTTGCATGCATAATGAGATGGATGACTACTGCCGAGCACCACTGATGCTCCACCTTGTTCCTCAAACCTTAGGGTCATCTCAGACTGCTTGCTCCTCACGCCCAGAAGTTTCTGATTCAGCAGCTGAGGCAGGCTTGAGAATCTGCACATCTACTAAGGTCTGAGGTGCTGCTGATATTAGTCAGAAGGCCTCAGAGAACCACTGCTCTGCAGAAATGCAGCAGGAGAGGAGGAGGAGGAAAGTTAGCTGTAAACCAGACATGAAAGCAGAGGACCTGCTGAAGACCCACTAGGAGGCTCCCATCACCAGCAGTGAGAGGTCAGGGAGTCTGCCAGTACTGCACCCGGGGCTCACCTGTCAGAGCTGGTGGGCCTTAAAGACTAATTAACAACCATCTGCCATAGGTCTGTTATTCCAAGGTCAGGGCTATGGAACCTGGGATGAGGACATACAGGTTTTGACGCCTTGTTGTTGTTTAGTCACTCAGTCATGTCCAACTCTTTGTGACCCCATAGACTGTAGTCCGCCAGGCTCCTCTGTCCATCGGATTTCACAGGGAAGATTTCCCACTGAGTGGGTTACCATTTCCTTCTCCAGTTTGACTCCTGCTGCTGCTGCTAAGTTGTGTCAGTCGTGTCCGACTCTGTGCGACCCTATAGATGGCAGCCCACCAGGCTCCGCCGTCCTGGGATTCTCCAGGCAAGAACACTGGAGTGGGTTGCCATTTCCTTCTCCAAGTTTGACTCCTTAGAGTCCTCTAAACCTTCTGAATCTTCAGAGGCAACCTAGCCTTGTCTATGAAGAGCAAGCACTCCCCTGTCTGAAGACAAGGAAAGCCCCTGAAGGTGACATTGTCCTCACCTCCCCGACCCCATCAAATCTCCCTACCTGACAAGAGACCTATAATTAGGGTCATTCCACAGCATAACTGCCAGGTTGGATGAAGAACAAGCTGGAATCAACACTGCCGGAAGAAATATCAATAACCTCAGATATGCAGATGACACCACCCTTATGGCAGAAAGCGAAGAGAAATTTAAAAGCCTCTTAATGAAAGTGAAAAAGGAGAGTGAAATAGTTGGCTTAAAACTCAACATTCAAAAAACGAAGATCATGGGACATCCAGTCCCATCACTTCATGGCAAATAGATGGGGAAACAAATAGAAACAGTGACAGATTTTATTTTCTTGGGCTCCAAAATCACTGCAGATGGTGAATGCAGCCATGAAACCAAAGATGCTTGCTCCTTCGAAGAAAAGCTATGAAAAACCTAGACAGCATATTAAAAAGCAGAAACATCACGTTGCTGACAAAGGTCTGTCTAGTCAAAGCTATGGTTTTTCCAGTCATCATGTATGGATGTGAAAGTTGGACCATAAAGAAAGCTGAGTGCCAAAGAATTGATGTTTTTGAACTGTGGTCTTGGAAAAGATTCTTGAAAGTCCCTTGGACTTCAAGGAGATCAAACCAGTCAATCCTAAAAGGGAATCAGTCCTGAATACTCACTGGAAGGACTGATGCTGAAACTGAAGTTCCAATACTTTGGCCACCTGATGTGAAGAACTGACTCATTGGAAAAGACCCTGATGCTGGGAAAGACTGAAGACAGGAGGAAAAGGGGATGACAGTGGATGAGATGGTTGGATGGCATCACCGACTCGATGGACATGAGTTTGAGCAGACTCTCAGGGTTGATAATGGACAGGGGAGGCTGGCGTGCTGCAGTCCATGGGGTCACAAAGAGTTGGACATGACTGAGCGACTGAACTGAACAGCATAACTGGTTTCACATTTCACAGCTGGAAAGTACTAAAAGGGAACATAATATCCCACAGGAACTATAACAACTAGCCAGTGCCAGCACGTGCCAGCAGCAGGAGTTCACACAGGACTGGCAGTGCATGCTCAAGAAGACCAGAACACAAGAGTTGGTTAGGGAAGAGCTGACTTAGTTGGGAGCATTCAGGATCCAAGGCCATCAGGAGATGCTGGCAACTCCCTACTAAGATGTCTCTCAGTCGTGTCTGAGTCTTTGTGACCCCATGGACTGTAGCCCACCAAGCTCCTCGGTCCATGGGATTCTCCAGGCAAGAACACTGGAGTGGGTTGCCATTATTTTCTACAGGGGATCTTCCTGACCCAGGGATTGAATCCAGGTCTCCTGCACTGAAGGCAGATTCTTTACCATCTGAGTCACCAGAGAAGTCCCACTCAGATGTCTTAGTAGCGTGAAAAAGCAACGGCCCATGCTGACTAAAGTGAAAATATCAAAACTGCAGGACAGACAGAAGAGGAAGGAATTCAAAGATTCAAGGAAATGGGCACCTTGGGATGGATATAACATCTATGCCCGAAAAATATACCAGATAATCATCTTTCATGGCCCAGAGGACATGCCACTGACCAAGGCCAAAAGGCACATGCTGGCAAAGGGGCACCAGCATCAGTAGGAAGAGATCAGTAGTGGCATCCTCTGCAGGCCAGGACTGAGCATAAGAGGGGGCTGACACAGTACACAGCTTGCTGACCACATCAGGGATGACAAGACTCTGAAACCAGAGGCAAGACGATGGAGCTCATTTTAAGAATCCAGGTTACACAATTACCATCGTGACCAGCAGGACCAAAGCAGCAGCCAAGGGGATCTGACCCAAAAGGGTCACAGAAGAGGCTTTCACAGTCTGATGTCCTTGGGTACAAAATAAATGGGTAGCTGACAAGCATACCACCTTAGTTTGTGCCAAAGGAAGAAATTAAGACTGGACACACAAGAGGCTTAAGGTAGGTTGCTCCAATACACAGTCAAAATCCCTTGCCCAGTTCCAGACCTGTTCAAGGTTACTGGACTGAAATCCACTGACTACAAAGGTGCCCAAGAGGCCAGAGGCCAGGCCCTGTGACACAATCACAAGCAAAAATGGTCACGACAGCCCTGTCCTTCCCCAAAGGGGCCTATGGCCATTGTGCTCAGGGAACTGTACTCTGGGGAAGGAAGAAGCCAGACAGTTCAAGGAGTGCTGGACACAGCATCTGAATCAACTGATTCTCAAAGACTGGACATATCATCCTGGTATCCCCGTCAGAGTGGGGGAGATGAGGCCAAGGTAGTACAGATCTTGGTCAAGGTCTGGCTTATAGGAGGTCCACTGAGTCTATAGATCCACCCAGTGGTCATTTCCCTGGTCCCCAGATGTACCACTGGACTTGACAAAATGGGCAGATGGTGCCACCTCCCCCTGAGTCCTTGATCTGTGGAGTAAGAGCCACCTTAATAGGAAAGGCCAAGCAGAGCCCATCCTGGACATCAGAAGCAGTGTGACTCCGGGGGAATGGTGGAGATTAGTGCCACCCTTAAGGATCCAAATGACACAAGGATGACTGCCCCTCTCACGGTCTGTTTAGTTCACCAGTCTGGGCCCTAAAGAAATCAAACGGATCCTGGCAGATGACTATAGACCACAAGAAGCGCAGCCAAGTGGCTCCGACTGCACCTGCCATGCCAGGTATTACAGCGCAGTTTGGGCAGATGGACGTGATCTCAGGTACAAAGTGTGTGGCAACTGGCCTGATGAATGTATTCTTTCCTATCCCAACAGGATGAGGACCAGCTCTGATGAGAACCGGTTCACGTTCACATGGAATAGGCAACATTAACGGTTTTGCCAGCAGCTTGTGTGAATTCTACTCACTGTCATAATACAGTCCAAGGTGCTCCTGACCTTCTAAAATACCGCAGCATGGTATACTGCTCCATTGTATCTCTGACATTATGTCGATTGAGAGGAAAGTCTTGGTAAACTGTACATGCTCCAAAGCGTGGGAGAGAAACCCTACCAAGATTCAGGGTCTCCCAGAGCCACACCGTTTTTAGGAGTCAGTGGTTCCAAGACAGCCATGCAAAGTAAAACACAAAACTACCTCCTCTTCCCCTCCCACAGTGAAGAAGGAACCAGAATACCAGGCGGGCCTCTCTGGGTTCAGGAGGCAGCGCCATCCTCAGAGAGGAATATTACTACAGCCCATTTACTAAACGGCACAAAATGCCACCAGCTATGAGAGCAACTCAAGTGAGAAAGGCCTCAGCAGTTGCAAACCACAACTCAGGCTGCCCTGCAATGCGGGCCACGTGATTCAGCAAATCCCAGACTGCTGGTGGGAAAAGATGCTGAGGGGGCGTGCGGACACACTGGGAGAATCACCATGCTGGACTCTGAGGTTCTGAAGCCAAGCCATGCTGTCTATCATGAAGAATTATGTGCCTTTGAAAAGCAATTTTGGGTGTGCTACTGGGCCCTGGCAGACATGGAAAGCATGGCCAAGGGACAGCAAACAGACATTGGGCTGGAACTGCCCGATGAGAGCTGGGTTCTGCCAGTCCCCTCTGGGAACAGGTTTGGGTGGGGCCACCATGAGAAGGAGGGTGCCCATTACCAGAACCAGGCACGCACAGAGCAGAGGGCATGAACAAACTGCGCACCCACCACTGTCGCATCAGCACACTCCCTCCTCAGCTGATGACGAAAGACGGGGGGATGAAAGCAGAACGAAAAGTCCAGGCTCAGTTTGCAAATGGGTCAGCCAGAAAGGAGATACAGGGACTTCCCTGGTGGCCCTGGGGTGAGGACTCCAAGCTCCCAAAGCAGGGGGCCTGGGTTTGATCCCTGGTCAGGGAATTAGACCCTGCATGCCATAACTAAGGTTCCCACATGCCATAACTAAGGGTCCTGCATGTCGTAACTAAGACCCGGTAGAGCCAAATAAATAAATAAGTGTTCTTTTAAAAAAAAAGAAAGAAAGAAAGGAGGTGCAAGCCAAAAACAGACTGTGCTGCAGCCTTCTTCATGGATGGCTCTGAAGACAGGGATGAGGGAGAACCACCTAGCGGGCGGGGTCTCAGGTGGTGTACCTGGTCATCTACTTTGTGTGGAAAGAGAAGTAGCCTGAGGTTAGAATAAAGATGGACTCGTGGCAGAAAGCAAGTGGCTGGCCAGTTGGTCAGAGGCCTAGAAGGAAAAAACCTGGGAAGATCAGGGATAAGACAGTCTTAGGGTGTCCCCGGGGCAGGAGGCATCCACCATGGAAGATGTTCTAAACCATCGAGCTGACAAAATGCCCTGGCCAGGTGCTGCCAGCCAGCCTCAGTCAGCAGTCAGTCCCCCAGAGCTGACAGGATGGGTACATGAATGAAGTGGACACAGGAGCAGACAGAGCTCAACAGCATCCAAGATTAAGCTGCTAAGCTGACTGCCATGTTGAATACCCAGCCAGCCACCTACAATGACCACCGTTGGGACCCCAATGTGGGACCCCTTGATGGAATGTGGACCACGTAGGCCCCATCCATGGTCAAAGGGCCACACGTACTCTGAGGATGGGTTTGCCTGCCTCAGCCAGCACCACTGCCCACCCAAATCTCCCTTCACGGAGGGCCCTGCTGCTCAGCTGTGCAAAAAGCAGTCGGCACACAGCCTGCAGCTGTCAGCTCCTTCCAGGTCACCCTCCACTACAAGAACCCCTCCGCCAAGGGCACGCCCTTTCTCCGGCGGCTTGCTCGGGACAGACGGAGATGCGCCTATGAAAACCATCCCGGCCCCCCGTGAGACAACTTCGACAAGCCCAGCTCTAGAGGTCCACCCCAGCTGGACTTCCCCCTCCGCTCAGTCCTGAGCCCACACTCCTCCTGCCTGTGAAATGTCTCCACGGCAGCCCCGCCTGCAGAGACCCCGACCTGAGGCATGCACACAGACACTCACAGGGCACAGGCCTTGTCCCACACAGCCTCACGATACTTGTTGTTGCTTAATCCAAGTGGTGTCCAACTCTTTGCGACCCCATGGGCTGTAGCCTGCCAGGCTCCTCTGTCCATGGGATTTTCCAGGCAAGAACACTGGAGCGGGTTGCCATTTCCTTCTCCAGGGGATCTTCCTGACCTAGGGATCGAATTGGCATCTCCTGTGTCTTCTGCAACGGCACCTCCTTCTTCTTCTTTACCACTAAATCACCAGGGAAGCCCCAAACACAATGTGCTGAATCATAAAGTGACAATCCTGGGATTAATGAGAATACCTTGCAGAAGTAAAACGTAACGGGGAAAAAAATGAAGGAAAATAATTGATCGGGAGTAGTTACATGTAACTCTTCGATGTAAAAGTGTTCAACTCATCATGCAAACACCTTTGGAGTATTCCTGACAACCCAGGGGCTAGGGCGTGACACAGGTCAAACAAGTCCGTGTGACACTCACAGCTGAGCGGGGACAACAAAGACTAACAAAGGCAACGGCGTACACTCACATCCCCAAGGAAACAGGACATGTGCCTTACAATGACAGCATTTCTCCAGGGAGATTCACCACCGTTTACAACAAAAACATGAAAAACAATTACAATTATGGACCATTTTAGGATACTGAAAATGATTTTTTTAAAAAGAAAAGGGCAACTCAAATTCACTTTGCCTACTTTAAATAATGAACCTCCCAAAGTGTCCTTGATAACATTCCCATTCCACCCCCAAAACCCAAGTACATCTCTTCTCCAATGATTAGTAACAGACACTATCAGGGAACCTGAGAAGACTATTTCCAGGGTATTATTCCATTTATGGGGAGAAGAATAGCAGCAGCATCTGTCTACTTTTGGCTGCTCAGCGCTGACAAATATAATAACCCAAACCAGTTACCTCTTCTCCGGGATAAATGCTGTGCCTGATGCCCGTGCGTCTCGCTTTTGCGCTGCATTTGCAGAGTGGGCCATCATTCATCTGTCAGAAACAGAATGTAATTAGTTTTTATTGGGGGGAAAATCCACTCCATGCACGACAATGCCGCGGAAACTGTGTGGGTTTTAATGTCATGAGTACCGAAGCTCTGAAAAGGCTGTCAAGGTTTGAAGATTAAACGGATGTTCCAAAACCAATAAAGCTGCAAACTGTCTATATTGTCTGATAAAGGGAAACGCTATGACAACGCTGAATTCCCGACTTATTTGTGCAGCCGAGCAGAAAATATCAATGTCAGCGCCCTGTTTGCCCCCATCTTCTCCTACTGCTTTCCAGTATGTTCCTGCTATTTCTTATATCAGGAAAAATTACTCTTTCACAAAAGAAAAGCCTAGTTTATATTCTGAAGGAACATGTAGAATGCTTTGAAGGTGACCTGCAGATTAAATGTTTTCAAAGAAGAGACCAAAAGGTATCTCAAGCAGAAGGAAGAAAATGACTCCTAAAACCAGAAGAACTTCTAGCTCCAATCAGATGATTCTGTGTCTGTTTTTTCACCTGAATTCATTTTCTGGCCATAACTCCACTCACATGATTCAGTAAGTGAATAATCCTGGGTGGCTCTTGGATAGAAAGCTGCTGGTTAAGCACTACAATGGGGAAGGTGGGTAATACCTAGCTCAGGGTCCACATGATCAAGGAACCCTTATTCTAATTTTGATGTATGTACTGCTTAAGCCAGCACTAGGAATAACACACATATGATATGCTTAGTAATTTAAAAAAAAAAGGAAAAAACAGGCTTCAAGAAGCCAAAATGTGAAAAGAAGATGGCTGTTCTACATGAGGAACCAGGACAAGAGAAAAAAGAGAAAGAAGGAATCCAACATTATGCTCCAAGAACGTGAAAGTGGAAAACAAAGTGTCAGTCGCTCAGTCGTGTCCAACTCTCTGCGACCCCATGGACTGTAGCCCAGTAGGCTCCTCTGTCCATGGAATTCTCCAGGTAGGAATACTGGAGTGGGTGGCCATTCCCTTCTCCAAGGGATCTTCGCCACCCAGGGATTAAACCCGTCTCTCATGTTGCAGGCAGATTCTTTACTCTCTGAACCCAGGAACATGAGACACATCTAAATGGAATGGATCACATAAGTGAGTGAGAAGACCAAAAAGGCAGAACTGAGGTCAAAACCTTAAAGGGCCTTAAAAGCCAGTTTGTGAGTTTATTCAATATAAATAGTTAATATGGAATCAAAAAGGAGATCAGAGCATCAGTCTGAAGAATGGAGAAGTGGAGTTCCATTTCTCACTTTTTTGGTATTAATTAAAATATATTTATATATATTATATATTATGAGACATATATATTCTATATACATACACATATTTCTTTAAAGTTCTATGGATTTATAACTCATTTTGTCAAAAATATCTCAATAAAACTTTGAAAAGAAATATTAAAAAAAACTATAAGTCTCTTTATCCCTTTGAGAAATCTAAAGCTCCAGGTGGTACAAGAGAGGAATAATATGGCTACCTAAAAAAAAAAAAACAAATCACATTGAGATATTATCCAAAATAACAGCTGGCAGACAGAGATGTGATTGAATTCCCACCAAAGTCACAACACATTCCCAATGCTGGGCACAACTTGTGATGAAAAATGTGGAAAAATCATTTAGTGCTCACTTATTTCCAGGGAAGCAAACAGACGTCCTACATGCCTGTCTTTTACCAGGGTCTGGTCTCCGATACAGATCGGCCCTTTATGAGGCTCAACTATACAGAGGATACAAAACCAAATACAGTCAACACAACACTGAGACTATTTGTTTCTTAATATGAGAACAACAGTCCATTAAAAGACCCCACACCAGGTAAGGGGAGTGATTAATGGAGAAAGGATTTTTCTCAGGGGACACACAAATGTTCTAAAATTAAATTGTGATGACTGTACAATTCTGTGAATATACAAAAAAAAAACTGAACTGTACACCTTAATTGTGTAAATTGTATGGTATGTGAATTATAACTTGCTAGAGCTGTTTAAGTAAACTCCGGGAGTTGGTGATGGACAGGGAGGCCTGGCATGCTGCGATTCACGGGGTCGCAAAGAGTCGGACACGACTGAGCGACTGAACTGAACTGAGAGCTGTTTAAAGAGATCCTATACATGATTAATATACCAAAGTGAAGATTCCAAAATGTATTGACAATTTGCAAACATTTCTGCTCAATTCTCAGAGAGCAAAAAGGACCACAAAGTACATTTCTGTCAGGCATTCTAACTATATTAATTCTATATATAAAAAAAACAATTAGAGAGCTATATCTAATATGAACCATGAGAACAATATCAAAATAATGTAGAATGGTATGAATTTATTTACAAAATCTAAATTTTAAATGATCTTTTGCTAGGAATATGTTTTATTATGCTTGATAAGTTGACATGTATTAAAGATACTATTTTTGTATGTATTATACATTTGTAAAAATACAACTCTTTTATAAAGGTACTATTTTGCATTATGAATTGTATGTGCATGCTCAGTTGCTCAATAGTGTCTTCCTCTTTGTGACCCCATGGACTAGAGCCCCCCAGGCTCCTCTGTCCATGGAATTTTCCAGGCAAGAATACTAGAGTGGGTTGCCACTTCCTGCCCCAGTGGTATCCCTCCAACCGCGGGATTGAACTCGCGTCTCTTGCATTTCCTGCATTGACAGGCAGATTCTTTACCACTGTTCCACCAGTATAACTTCATAATAAAACAGTAAGTGAAAATAAAAAATAATTACGTCCAACTATGATGTCACTGGCTTCCCAGGTAAAGAATTCGCCTGCTAATACAGGGACACAACAGATGCGGGTTCGATCCCTGGGTTGGGAAGATCTCCTGGAGGAGGGCATGACAACCCACTCCGATATTCTTCCCTGGAGAATCCCATGGACAAAGGAGCCTGATGAGCTACAGTCCACGGGGTCGAAAAGAGTCAGACACGCCTGAGAAACTGAGCATAAACACACACGATGTCATTAGCTAGAACACGCTTAATAACAAGGAGAAGTTACAACGAATTGTGACTTCTACCAACTGGCAAATACGAAGTCTTACAGGGCCTGGGACATTGTTTACTGTATGGCTGCAAGACAACTTCCAGGTGAACTGCTTTTAAAAAGAGCTACAAGTGCTCTCTCCCTCATCCTACCATTCGTCTCCTTCCGTTTACTGCAAGTTTAATGAGGCAGCACCATCATCCTGCTCCCTCACACAGGATTTACAAACATCGTCAAATATGATTCAAGGAGCACTTGCTCTGGTGCTTACGCTTTGGAGCTGAACACTGAAGCTGAAAAGAAATAAGCTGTGAAGGATGACGCCCAGCCCTGAGAGTAAAATTCAGTTTCAATACCACTACCATGCATCTTCTGAGCCAGCAGTCATAAATGTGATGTGTGGGTCTGCAACCTTCACAGCAAGAGCATAAAAGCCTGCGCACCTGGCCTGGGTCGTTGTACCAAAGTTCATCATGGAGTCGGTCAGGATGGGCCTTTTTACGTTTGATTTCTGCAATGACGTCGAAAACTTCAGAGTCTGAGCTGCTAGAGCAGGTGCTGTCCTCATCGGACTCGCATTCGGATTCACTGGAACTCTCTATGGAGGTGAGGGGAAAAAGATGCAGAGAAGCTGAAGCAGTCTGCAAGCTGGTTTTACATGAAGATTTTATATGGAGATTTACATTTTACATGAGGGTTTTACATGTGGATTTACTTCCAAATGACCGACACGTAAGCACGTACGTTTAGAAATGTTAAGGACAGCTGTTTATCTTCCAGCAAATACTCCAGTGCCTACTCCACACTAGAACTCTGCTAAGCAACCCCATAAAATCTAATAGAGCCCATGATGCTAAGCCACAATCTAGAGGGGGAAACAAAGGATCAACGATTTTTAAAGAAAGACTTGGTGAACAAGACCAGAGAAAATGCAAATCACCAGAGCTGTTTGAGGTTTCACCTCCTAAAAGGTGCAGTGAATCCACCCTGATCCAGAAAGGTCACTGGGGTTTCCTAGAAGGGGTGCACGTGACCCGGGTACGGGGATGGAGGCGTGGTTAAGCTGATAAGAAGGAAAGGAACACAGATGGAGTGCTGCGGGCAAAAGCATAGAGCAAGACTATGGGTGGATTCTGGCTGGAGCAAAGGCCTCACAGGAAAAAATCCAGAAGTGAGGGGGTAAAAGGTCATGAATGCCAGGCTCTGAACACCAGACTGAATCAGACTCCAAATTTTTTTCTCACAATAGTAACAATAAGAGACTTCAGTCCTTCAAAATGACTAGCTAAAAACAGACCAAGAATTATTGTAATGAAACGAGCCAGTCACAAAAGACAAATATGGTGTGACTCTACTTCTATGAGATACCTAGAGTAGTCAGATTCATAGAGACAGAAAATAAAAGGGTGGTTGCCAGAGGCAAAAGGAGACAGGAATGGGGAGTTGGTCTTTAATCTAGATAACTTTCAGTTTAGCAAGATGAAAAGAGCTCCAGAGGTTGTTTACACAATATGAATGCACGTAACGCATTACAGGGCCATACATTCAAAAATGGCTAAGTAGTATATCTTATGTGTATTATGAACATGTTCTTTGTATTTTACTAAAATAAAAAATGAAAAAAAAAAAAAAGACCTAGAACTTGGACTGATCCTAGAAGAGATTAATGCAGTACAGCGTAGTAAGAAGGAACACTTAACACTGTTGTATTTTCGAGTTTACTACGTGAGATGGGTACTGTCATTCCTCTTTTAAGATGAGGAAATCGAGACACAGAGAAATCACATCACTTGCCCGAGATCACATTTCAAGTGGTGGAACAAGGATTCAAATCCAGGCCAGCTGGTTCTGTCATGCTTTTCCCCACCATGGACACTGCCTCTCAGTGAGGGAGAGGTAACAAAGGTGGGCGGACGAGAGCCAGGTTAACAGGCAGGAAAAGGCGCACTGAAGTCTCCTCTGCGTACAGCGTTGTGTCAGGGGCTAAGGACACAAAGTGGTGAGAAGCAGTGATCTCAGCATCTCCTTGGAGTCTCAGAATACGCATGTGAAAAGATGCAAGAAAGTGATGGAAACTTTGTGAATAAGGAGATAGCTTCAAACAGAGCTGGACTCTGGTGGGAGTTTCCACACCCTGGCAGTGGAGAGAGCCACAGGAGATGCCTGCCCGTCAGAGCAAGAGGCGTGGGGACAGGTTCCTGCTTTTGACGGCAGGCTGGCTGTGGTCCCTTCTGATTTTAAGACAGAAGGATTCTAGCGGGACACAGTGGCCAGCATGCCTTGCAAATGAGATCTCTTATGTATTCTACTGAATATAACTAAGGGAAAAGAAAATCAAAAAGAAGAAAGTTACATTGCTATGTATTTGCTGACTGGAACTAAGGAAAATAAAATGGACATTAGGAAATTTCACAATGGGACTCTCAAGGACACATTCCAAAAGTCTGGTATTAAACAATAAAAAAAAGGGCATAAGATCTTGGTCTAGTAACTTCAGACTCACCTAAATCTTCATCTAGCTTTGTCTTGGGAGGCTCCCATGGGGGTCTAGCAGCTTTGGCCTTCTCTTGCCTGCTCCCCAACTCTTCCTCAAATTTGTCATATAAGTCACGGAGCCTACTTGTTCCAACTACAGTAGAATCTCCCTTTGAAAAATAAAGGATCAATATTAGGAACTACAGTAATAATAGTCATACCAAAGAGACAGAAGAACTCACCAATAACCAAAGATTTCTAACAGCAAGATATCATTTTTCAACCCTCAATTTAACAAACATTTTAAACACAAAATGCCCAGAGTGCTGGCAATGAAGCTCTGAATTGCACACACATTTATGGCTGACACAGTCCTCAGGTAAATGCACTTTGCCAACCCTTAGAAAGGTTAGAAATCTTCACCTATGCCCTTTTGATACAACAACCAGAAAATCATAAACCCCTCAGAATTCATGACACCTGACACCTTCCTAGAGAACATATACCCCTCCCCTACTGAAATTCACTGATGGTGTATATGCTACATTAACCCAGTGACCCACAAACCACACAGGCACCCCATAAACACAGGGACACACACACACACATACTCTCTACAAACACAGGGTTCTGCAATACATTCCTGGAGGAAGTTCCTCACTTTTCCTTACTGTCCTCCCAGGTTGAAAATCACTTTAAACATCCACCTGAAATGCACATTTGACATTTTCAAAAGGCACCTTTCCAACATAAAATAAATATTCAATCATAAAATCTGCAGTTATTCCCAAAAGAGGGTGCCTGCTTTCCTCAGCCCCACCTCATTACTGGTGATGCTGAGGAGGCTCTGACACTTAGGCCCTCTCTGCACCAGTGGTGCACAAACAGAAGCCAATGTTGGCCTTGTGGTTTATCAATCTTCCTTCTACACTGGAGTTTTAACACATCCACAAAAATAGGTGAGGAAAAGCAAAAGCTCTGCCTGTTTAAATGTTCTGAACCTCAGGACCTTCAACTTTATTTCAAGAATAATGATACCCACGGGGAGCCATTCTCCCCTTCCTCCTTGCTAACAGAACTGTGATTCCCTTCAGGTTTGGGGCAGAGAACTTGGGATCTCAGAAGCCAGTCCCCCTACGCCACAGATGTCTCTGTCCTAATCCCTGGAAAGCGAACACGCCACCTCTCAGTGCAGAAAGAACTGTGCAGATGCGATTAAGGCTACAGAATTTGAGGTGGGGTTATCTGCATGGACCCAGTTGAATACTTTAAAAGTGGAGAGGCTCTTGCAGCAGCAGTCAGAGGTGCAACAGAAGAGGCAAGAGACATTTAAAGCTCAAGAGGGACTTGACCCACGCTGCTCGCTCTGAATATGAAGGAAGAGGTCCATGGGCTGAGGAATGCACAGGGGGTCCAGAAGCCGGGAACAGCCCACATCTGCCAGACAGCAAGGAAACAAGGGCCTCCATCCCACAGCCATAAGAAACTGAACTCTGCTAACAACCTGAATGAGCAAGAAAACAGGTTATCTCCAGAAAGGAGAGCAGTCCTGCCAGTACCTCAACTTAGCCAGGGAGACCCAAGTTTGACTTCTGACCTACAGAACTGTGAGCTAATAAATGTGCCATATTTTAAGCCATGAATGAAGTCTGTGGAGATGGGTTATGGCAGAGATGGAAAATTAATCCATTAAACACGATTTGGGGCGAAGGGATGGAAGAAGAGATCCCCGGGGAACCCTGGGCTCCACCCGGTACTGCCCTCTGCATCTGTGTCTGGGCAGAGGTGTGTACGGACACGACGCCTGGGGCTCCCGTGGGCATCCTGCAACCACGGTGGACCCTCCAGAAGACAGCGATGCCCACCTACGGTCCTGCCATCACAAAGGCGCTAAATACACACCAGCCACCACCTCCCTCCAGATGGCTTGTCGAGGAAAACAAACCCAGCAAGCTTAAACCACGATCAGTTAAGTATTCTCATTTACAACAACATTCTGAAGTAACAGATGCCTTCTTTCCAGGGATGTTTTAAGGATTCAGGGAGGTAATCTGAGACGCGCGGAGCAGTTTCACAAACAGGGCTCCATGTATGAGCCTCTCCTCGCCTGCGTCACCTGAACTATGACTTAAAACCCTGCTTTTCTTTATCAAGTAAAATATCATGCCACCAAGAGAGACCTCTCCAACCTTTTTGCCAGAGGCAACAGTCTCCTGTCAAGCTCACCATAGGTAAGGGCCCAGTCCAAGTCGAAGCTGTTTTTACAAAATTCCGAACAACAGAATGCTCTCTTATCTATCCCACCCACTAAATCTAACATCTCCAGGCTCTCCTGTCCTAAATCTGTAGGTATCCCTTCGTTCACTCATTCATTTCATCAGTGAACATGACTGTGTGTCCATCCTATGGCAAATACACCTAACTTAATGGGGATGGAGGCATAGTGCCTGTTAGGGGAGAGAGGAAAAAAAAAAAAAAAGAAAGGGAGAGTGACGGAAAATAAAATGGAGATGGAAGAAAGAGAAGGAGAAGCAAGCACCCAGAGGTCGTGGGGCCCCACAGCAACGAGGCACAGCTGCTGAGCCCCACGGAGCCCCATCGTGAGCAGTACGTGTGCTGACGCTCCTGAGAGCCCATCCAAGGTGACGACACTGCGACGCCACAAAACCTGCAACCAGCACAGGAAACCTGCTACGGGTACCTCTGGTCAAGGGCAGACTTGCAAGAGACAAACTCAATTCTCCCTTGTTTCTCATTTTGAGGGAAAAACACACACACGCATACAGATGTATACCGCAGAATGCACAACAGAGCTATGAGTGACCACCAGCATCAAGACTAGCAGTGTCATCAAAAATCAGAATGAAAAGATCGTTCCATAAACCTGTGGCACTCTTGCCTTTGTAAAGCAGCTTTTGTCTACAGCAGTGGTTCTCAACCAGGGGTAGGGGTGTTCTCTCACCCACCAGGGGACACTGGGCAATGTCAGAAGACAGCTTCGGTTATCACAGGCACGAGGGTGCTACTGGCATCCAGGGCACAGAGCCCGGAGATGCTGCCCAACATCCGACCCTGCACCGGCAGGACCCGTGCACAAGGGGCTATCCAGCCCAAGACGCCGACAGCACCGGGCTTGAGAAGCTCTGGTCCAATAGCTTCTCTCCTACCAGACCTACCACCTGATCCATGGGGTCACTGGAGTAGTAGTTTTCTGAGTGGGTGCACCGAATCCACACAGGCTTAAGGAGTTCTTCCTCCTCCTCCTCATTTTTGTCAGGCAGCGCCTCCTCTGGCTCCTTTTCCTTGACTGAGGTATAATTTTTCTCTTTGCCAGAGCCCTGGATGTCACTCCATCTGTCTTTTTCTTCCTCCCAGCGAGCTCTCTTCTTCTCCCTGCTTGGGGAGCGACTTCAAAAGGGGGCGAAGGGAGGCTATTAAAAATGTTCTTTCCTTGTAAAACTTTTCTATTTTACCTGTTTAGTTCATTTGTCACCTAAAAGAAAAATGTCATGCCAAACCACCATATTCATTTGTATGAAAAACCGGTGACCCCCTGACACCAGTCTGCTGACATCAGAATCACCTGAAGTTACTTTTTTAAAAATACAAATTCCCAGGCCCTACCCCAGATCTACTTACTGATTCACAGTCTCCGGGGGTGGGGCCCAAGATTCTGTATTTTTAATAATCTCCCCAGGTGATTCTGGTGTGCATCCGGCAGGTTCAGGAGCAACCGGCAAACCATAACTCCTAGAATAGAAAGATCTCTGGGAAACATGTGGACATCTCCATCTATAGACAATCTCAGCATTGAGCACACTAATTTTGAATTCTCCACATCTTGTTTTGCCAAGAGAAAAAAAAAAGTCTTCACAAAACATGATCTTCACTTAGCCATAAATTTAGCCTGAGGACCAAAATCCAAGAGTGAACCAGTTATACCATCCCTCACCATTTCTCTGGAAGCCCGTACTTGGGTATTACTGCTTAATGAACCACCAATTCACCTAATTCTGATCCCCACAGATACTAATAGTAACTCAATTAAAAAGGAAAAAAGCAATTCTATCTCCTTGAATCGCTGGAGCATGAAATTTGCAAAGGCTCAGCGTATGGATGTGCTTGGAGGGAAAAACCCATAGGGTAGATTTTTAAATTAAGCCCAGGACATTTCAGTGGAACCATACAGACTTGGAGAATCCAGCCAAGGAAAGAGACTGCTTTATTAGTGATGCGCTGCCACCTCGGCAGCTCTACTAACAAAGTCACTCTTATCCAAGAAGGTTTACATCTGGGTCAAAGCCACAAGTAAGTTTTCCCATCAACTCTATCACTCATTTCTAATTTTATAGCAGGGAAAATATAACTGTAGGTGTATATACATCAGGGGGAAAATAGTCGGCGATTAGAAGGATTATATATACTACTTATTGATGCAACTTCTAAATATTACAGTGTACATCAAGAGGTTTGTTACCAGAAAAAAATATTTACTGTGAAGTAAAATGTATACATGTTCACTGTAGAAAAATAAAACAAAAATCACCTGTAACACCACTCAGAGTTAACAATTATATTTCACAAATATGTTAAAAGATATGGGTATATAAACATACAAGTTTCTAAAAACAGGAACTCTGTAGCCTGTTCTCCTCAACAAAGTGGTAAATCAGGAACATCATTCTACTTCAATACATCTACATCTGAACCATTTTTAATAATGCATATCATTCTTTTATATGTATATATCATAATCTGACAAATCTGATCATTGTCATTTAGGATGTTACCTTTCTCTCCCCATTGAAAACAATGCTACTGTAAATATACTTGTGTTCTTTGCATACTTGTCATATTATTTCACACACACAGAGTGTGTACTTTTTTAAAGGCTTCTCTACAGATAAGAATTACCAGTTTAGATTACCACCAAAACTGTATGTGATTTCCCATTTCCACACAACCCGTCAACATGATTGTTTTTAATCTTTTCTATCCTTACAAAGAGAGCATCTCATTTAATTTGTCACTGCTGAAATAACACGTTTCACATTCACTTCTTTTACTAATATGAACATGAATCAATACACCATGCCGATATTTTTTAAATTAGGATTACAGTCTTTTTTATTGACAGTTTTTTATTTCAATTATCACCCATCTTCTGTCACATGTAATGTAACCTTCTTCAGTCTATTTTCCTTTTAATTCTGTTTATAGCTACATCGGAGAAGGCAACAGCAACCCACTCCAGTACTCTTGCCTGGAAAATCCCATGGACAGAGGAGCCTGGTAGGCTGCAGTCCATGGGGTTGCAAAGAGTCGGACACGACTGGAGTGACTTGGCAGCAGCAGCAGCATAGCTACCTACAATCTTTATGTGGCCAAATGCAAAGATTGTTTTTGTTTCTATTTCCAGTCTTAGTGTTATGGCTGTAATCCTTTCCCATAGCAGGGTTAAATCAATATTTTATATTTTTCAGTTACTTTTAACATTAATTTTTTTTTACTCTATCTGTCCAAGATCTAAGGCAGAAATCTGAACCCAATTTCTTTTCCATTCAGTTTGCATTGTTTCCGTATCAGTTTCTCCTCTGATTTGAAAAAACAACTTTATGATAGATGTAAACCTTTATATATATAGGTTGAATGTTGTTCCAGATTGGTGTCATTGACCTATTTATACCCATACCAAACTGTGCATTATTTTTCTTCATTATACTCACTTCTATTCCCAAGAAAAATTTGAGTCCTAGTAAAGTTCTAAAAACAGTACCTCAACTAAACTTACATTAAAATTATAGATTTTTTGGAAGGCAAATATACTCACCACTATACCACCAACACCGCTAAAACCTACAAATATTTTGGAAGAACACTGGTATGTTTTTTAACCCTATCTTCCACTCCCACTCCAGGAATTTAACATGCCCTCCATTCATTTACATCACCTTCCTTGTCATCTACCACACTTAATATCTTCCTATTGATCTATATATTTTTAAGTTTATTAAGAAATTTAACTTTACTCATTTAAATTTTCTATTATATTTTCTATTAGTAAGTAGGTATTCCTGGTATTCAGGGGAGGCTCTTAATTATGATATGTTTATTGTATAACTGTCAACTTTAGTGAGTTAATTCTAACATTTCCTGACTGATTCTCTTGAACTGTCCTGGTAATATCATTAGCTAATAATGGCAAATCCTGGCTCCCTGTGGTGTGGTTTTATTTGTTTTTGTTTGTGGTCCTTCCTGAGAGCCTGACACTCTTGTAAGCACTCTGATAGACTTAGTCCTGACAAGAATCCTGAGGCAGATATAAACATCCCCTAGACAGGAAACAGAATTAGAAATTATATCACTTGCCCACTCTCACACAGCTAGTAAGTAATAGTTAAATGCTAATATGATTATTTGACACAGACATTTTGACATGTACTAAAAATCCCATCAAATGTTTTATTATTATCACCATTGAGAAACACAGGCAGAAGACATCCTTACGCCATCCACTTTAGGCAGGTGTCTTAAATAATGGATGATCAGGGTTGTCTATTGTGAACAACAATTAGTATTCTTTTTTCTTTTTTCCTTTTTTTAACACTTTGAGAGGGACATTTCAAAATAGGAGTAAAACATCATTTTAGGTAGGTGTCTCAGGCATTTCAAATTTCAAAATCCAAACTCAAAATTGTTGATAATATGCTATATTATGAACTATGGTAACTTTTCCTCCTTTATAGTATTTACATCTATAACTTTTATTTTCTCATCTACTGCATTAGTTAGAATTCAAAGAATCCAAGTCTCTGCCTTCTCCACAAGTTACTGGGTATTGGAGAAGAAACAACTAAACCAAGAGATTTCTAGCACTCCACATTAAAAACCAACCTCAGATGGGCCCTTAATGAGTTCCACAAACACAGTATCTTAGCTTTTCCCCTATCTTTCTCTCCTCCTCTTCCTCAGGCCCTTTCTCACTGAACAGACTCTTCCTAGTTGACCTCATCTAATTCATGGCTTTTAGCATTTCTGGCTAAGATCTCTTTTCTGAACCTTATACTTCTGTGTCCCACTAGGTACCACAAAATTCCACCCAGCTGTCTCACTGACTTTCAAATTCCACTTGCCCAAAATTGAACTCATTCTTTTGCCTGTTTCTTAGTGTTTCTAGCCCTCCAAGGGAAACATCAGATCTCAGGTGATAGGACTTGGGTCCTACTGACTCCCACATCCATCTCTCTCAATTACCTCCAACTTCCCCATTGTCATTGCCACAATGGGTTGGTCTAGCCACAATCATTTCTTTCCTGGGTTACTAACAAAAGCCTAAATTCATTTCCCAACCTCCAGGTTTGATTCTCTGAGGTCACTTCTCCAATGCAGCCTTCACACCTCTCTTTCTCTCGCCCTACCATCTGCCTTCCCTTAGGCATTCCTACCCATCCTCCAGGGAATCAGTACATTGTCAATTTCTCTATGACCACCCGAAACTGAGTTACTAACTACTGTGTTCCAGAAGCAATATGTATTTGCTCTATCAAAAGCACTTCTCACAGCACTTAACTTTCTTATTCCTGGAAAGCAGGGACTCTTGTTAAAGACTATCACCATACCGTACAATACCGGGGACACACAAGACTACGATGTTTGTCATTTGCTTGTTACGACATACATGAGGTGACAGTGGTGGGAAACGGGGTCTCCTTGTCTTTGTTTCTAATGTGCATGGGAAGGCCTATAAGGTTTCAACAATAAATTTCGCTCTTCTCAGATGGTATCAATCATGTTCATTACAAGATAATGTTCTCTATCAAGTTACAGAAGTCTGCTTATACTTCTACTTTACCAGTTTCTACTCATAATTGAATGCAACTTTAAATTGCTAATAGGCAAGTACTGAGATAACTCTAGAGATTGTGACACAAAGAATTACAGTTATATATCTCCTAATACTAATCTATGTACCCATGCAACCTTGGAATAAACCCTCAACTATTGTTAACACACAACTGAAAACAACCTGCTAATATACTAATCAATATTTTCATATCCATATTCACTAAAGAAATTGTTTTGTGGTTTTCTTTTCATTGATAGTTTTGCTATTTGGATTTTCCTGATATCACAGTATGAGCTGAGCTTTCCTTCCATCTTCTTCAATGTTCTAAAAACAGTTTCAAACTTTTTTGGAAGTGACACAAAGTCAACTTTCTCCCATAGTTATTGGCCTATTAAAATTTTCTGCTGTAAGTGTAAGGTTTATAATTTTTGTTTTCATAGAAGCAACCCTCACATCCAAGTTTTTAAATTTCTCAAATAAAACATCAGTACTTATACCAACGCACTATAATTTTTAAAACCCCTTCATTCCTATAATAATACATTCTTTCTTATACCTAATGGATATGTGCTTTTCTTTTCTTGACTTGCCACTTTTTAAATTGTACAGCCTTTCAAAGAAATCTTGCACTTATTTACAAATATTATCATGGTGCTATAGTTCTATTTTCGAGTTTATTAATTTATTTTACCTTTAATACTTTTTTCTGCTCTTTTAGAGTCAAGTGATTAGATTATATATATATATATATAGTTACCATTTATTTGGCACTACTGGGCCAAGTGCTAAGTGTTTTATGTGTGTTATCTCAATGACCCCTCGTCACTCAATAAGGCAAATATAACTGCCCTTATTTTAGACAAAGACACTGAGGCTTAAAAAAAAAGTTCCTTTGCCCAACAACAAAGTTGGGAAAATGAATAACTGACCCAAAATCTATCAGATTATAGAGAATGTTATTCTTAATTACCACTTATTAAGACATGAATTTTTAGCTCTTGATAAAGAATTGGTTACGTCCTGTAAATTTTTATTTGCAACAATTTCAATGTCATATTTCCAAATAAGGTGTTATTGTAGTTTTTCTTTTTTTTTTTTTCCTGAAACAAGTAAACTTAAGAGCATAATTATGAATTTTCAAGGTCTTTAAAAAAAAAACAAACCTTGAATTATTAATATAGAGTTTTACAGCAACTGAGGTCACGAAGTGGCCTAATTTGGGGGACTTATCAAGATTTTCCTTGTGCATCCCATATACATCTCAAAATAAAAGGTTTTTCAGTAACTGGCAACTTCAGCTTTTCACAGTGTTCTTTGGACAGATGCTCAGGCTGTTCTGAAGACCTGGCTGACACCTTGCACAAGCACAAAATCTGAATTTCAGGAGATAATCCTATGACTTCCAGTGTCAATTCCTTGCTTACCTTCCAGATCTCTTATACTCTTTTTTGTAGGACCTTTCCAGAGATGGTGATCTTCGGCTGTCCCGGTGCCTGTGTCTCTCCCGTTCCCGCTCTCTTAAAGGAATTAATACACAGAGCTGTTTTCAACAGAAAGACTCAAAAACACCATCTCTTTTCACTGAATTCATCTAAATAAATGGACCTCACCTCACCTAAGTATTTTACAGCACTATCCACTATGGGACATTTTTATTCACCCTTCATGTGTTAGAGGTTAAAGGAGCATTTCACTTTACGCAAGTTAACTACCTTAGACATTTCTTGCTGTTTTCTTTAAAAAAAAAAGAAGTCATACTTAATACTAAGCAATGAAGGGAATTTTATCATGATCTTCTCTTGAGACCTTCCAACCAGCCAATCATTCTACAGGGAAAACTTCAAAGGATTCAACTGCCTATTGATGTCTGGAACACTCTTAATTTTGTCCAACAAATAAATGCATATAATAAAGATTTGGACAAGGGTCTATAATGAAGAGCTCTAAACTCTTATAGGTTATACACCTGAGGTATAGTTCTTAGTCATCACTAACTACCATGAGACTCTAGACCACTTCACCTTTAAGTGCTGTTTTCATCAGGGAAAGGAAAAAAAAAACTCTAAATAGAGACACTGAGTTTACTCAGTGTAAAACTAGAATGCAGGATTTTAAACCTTCCAACATAAAGCTGGAATTTAGTAATAATGATAGTAATAACTTATGCGTCTAATCAATAAGTACAATGAGATCTGAAAAAAAAAAAAATTGGAATCCCAGTGGGTTTACATCAGAACTAAATCTAAAGGAAATAAATACTAGGTCTTAGACTGGGGCCAAAACATGCTTTATTAGCCTGAGTCCAGCAAAGAAGACTACAAAAATGTCTAAACTCAAAAATAGCCACCACCCCCCCAACCCAGCCACCACTTCCACTGCGGGGACACAGATTCAATTCCTGGTTGGGGAACTAAAATCCCATATGCCTGTCACACGGCATGGACAAAAAAGAAATAATAATTCCCTACCTATAGCCAAGTAGAAGAAATGTAAATTCACTGAAATCAAAACTTACAAAATTAATAAGAGATCTTAGATATTAACACAAAAATTGTTTTCCCACTTAAAAATCACCCCTTCCTCAAGAAAGACGTCTTTGAATAACACTTTTAACATATACTTAAGGCTCAGGTACACACCAGCTGTCCAAAGTAAAGTAGCCAGTGCTTGGGATTCCACATTCTTTATCTGATACACTTCTAAAATGACAGCTTACTTTTAGACAGCAAATCTCATCTAGTGAGTGGCATCACATGACAACGATATAATGTAATTTGTGATGGCATGGTGGCTGAAAAAAAACTGCCTCTATTTCCAAATAAAAACTCTATTTAAAGGATAGTCCTAATTTTTCGTTTGTTTTTGTAACATTTAGGGGATAGTATTTTGCATTCAAGGGTGGTACTTCTCATGATGACTGCTACCTCTGAGTGGCTATGAACTGAAAAGACCAGTATAAATCACTGTAATACTATATGATGAACCCATTTAAAGCAAGAAAAACGATGCTTCGGTTATTTTTCCAAAAATTCTTCCCGGTTTGGGACCATGAAGATATTCCCTAGATATACAATACTAGCTCTCCAATGGCTCCACACGGTACTCAACAGGACAGGTATGGGGTTCCTGTGCTGTAACACTGCTCAAATGTGGCAGGCCACTGCCCTGCTCCTTGCTGGCTGCCCCTTGCAGCTCTTCCTTTTCCCATTCCCTGGAGGAACCTGGATCTTTCACAACAGCAAATGCATGCATCTACTTCTTCACAAACCTTCTCTGGAAATAGTCTCCCCTGAAACAATCTTGTAATACTATTCACCCAGATTTCAGAGGAGGAGAAGAAGAAAAGGAAAAATGAAATCTGAAAAGCGTGGATGCACTTACCCCAAGAAGCCAGGGCAGAAGCAGCCAGAGGACAGACTGAAGAATTTGCATAAATTTCATCTAACTAATGCACAACTTTGTGAACGTGTTTTCTCCAATGTACTTTCAGAAGTTATGTACTAGCACTTCACAGGGTCCATGCTTGGTTCACAGAAGCATTCTATATAAGACAGTGGACTGACACTCTAAGAACCCCAGAGGGAACTGACTTTACTGCGGCTGTGACATTAAGGCCACTCCAGAGCAAACACCCCCAAGCACAACATCATAAAACAACTCCAGGGTAAATAAAGGCCATGTAGAAAGATAAGCTAACTGTCTAAGGTCCCCCACAGTAAAGGGGTTCTGGTTTAAGCTAATGGGGATTAAGGGTCATTTTTTCAGCATTTGATTTCACTTAGTGACAGGGATCCTCGGTTTACAGGACATCTGTGTTTCTTCAAGCTTAAGCCTGGATGGGAGAACTCAGGAATTTACAGCAGAACCCTAAAAACTACAGTACTCTCAAACAGGAAAAAAAAAAAAAAAGCCATCTGGAATGTTGAAGTTTGCAGCAAAATGTTTCCCCAAAGACAGGTTTAGTAACAATCACTTTAAGTCTGAAGAAAACTATCAAACTCTTTCGAGTTTAGATTTTCACCATAAAATTGTAAAATAAACCCTCACAGGCCTCTGCCAACTAATCCATCACAAAGGTAAGAACAAAACTGACAAGGAACAGTAGGTCATGCTGAAAAGACTTTTCAAAGTCTACCAACTCTAGTCAGCTTTAGCCCACCAGAATCGGTCACCCCTGCAGGAAATGTGTCACTTCTGCCTTCGACTGGGCATCAGGGAGAAGCAAAAGTGCATTTTCCTTCCAAACCTTTCAAGGCCTGGAAGGCTTCCTTCCAAACCTTTAAGACTGAGAATGAGTGCTACCATTTACTGGCAAAATGTTCTGTCAGAATCAAACACACAGCCGTGAGAACAACATGGAAACCAAGAAGCACATTAATTCCATAGGAGTCAAGACTCACTCTCTAAAAACCCAAGTAACAAGGTGACCTGGTTTGGGGACCTCGAACTTTTCAGCACAGAAGTTCCACAAGACAATGAAGGTGAGTGAACACACCACAGCAGCCAGAAGGAGAAGCACCATTACCAGCTTGACAAGTGGAAAACCAAAAATCTTCATTGATACAAACAGTTCACTGAAGGTACAAATAAATATTAGTAGAATCAATATGTGCACATTTTTATTTTTCCATTTAAACCAATGGTTCTTAGGTTTAGGGTAACAGACTCATACAATCTCTTAAGAATCTGCTGTAAGCCACTGATCTTCTTACAGAAAAAGATATATAAACATAAATTTTCACAAATAACTTCAGAGAATTTCTAGATACCCATCAATGAATGTCTGCTGGAAACCTTATTTCCTTGTAAATATAGATTTTTGGTCTTTTGGGTGGGGAAAAAAAAAGAAATTTAATCCGGAGTGCATTAATATGTTCTAAATGCAATTTTTTTTTTTTTCTAAATGCAATTTTATTTAGTATGCATAATTTCAATGCACCAAAATCAAATTAAAAGCTATTTTGAAAACTGTAACTTTGATAATGTATACCTAATATTATTTCATTTTATAAAGAAACAGAGCAAGAAAGCAAAAACATAAGATAAAGTTCCATTTATCCTAAAAATCAGGAAGCAAGTTCAGCTTGTTAACTAGTTGGATTCCTGACTGATTAACAGCGGCCTGCAGACCACCAATTCCAAAAGAACTCACAGTGCAGTAACCTGACAAGATGGTCATACTGAACATAATTAAATACAACGTCCACACAAACAAGATCTTTCATTGACCATCATTAAAATGCCGGATGTACTCTATAGTAATTGGCTTACATTCATTGAAATGAACCTGTGTTGCTAATCTGGGAATGCTTTTCAAAGTGGCTTTTTACCTGAGGTCAACTTCTTTGCTCATCAATTGTCTCTCCCTCTTTAATAAAACAGCCCTTTCCTTTCATAAACCGAAATGCACGGCTGGACCTTTTCGGTCTGGTTTGCTGAGCCGCAGAAATGGCCTGTGTCAGGATCTCCGCAACTTCTCTAAAAAACCACAGGTGTGCTTTACCTGCTCCGCTCGTAGCTCCGGTGGCGGGAGGGCGTGCGCCCTCGCTCGTGATCCGACCTGTAGCGGCTGTCCTGCCTCCTCCGGTCGGGGCTCCGGCCTCGCTCCCGCCGCTCCAGGGAGCGATGCCGCTCGCCCCTCCCGTGACTGTGGTCCCGGTGCCTGCGGTCGTCGAAGTGCTTCAGCCTCTCTGGGGACCGCCTCTCACTGGGAGCCTTGGGGAGCGGGTACGGAGGCAGGTGCCTGAAGTGAGGGCTACTGCTGTTACTTGCACTGGGCGGGAAGGAACTGGGGCTGTTCTGGAAGCCACTGAAGTTGGGAGGTGGGAAACTGTGGTGCGAGTACCCGGGCGGGTACTGGTAATTGACCTGCTGCGGGACGACCGGAGGCGGCGGCGGATGCGGCAGCGACGGCGGCGGCATCATGAAGGGGAAGGCGCCTTGGCCCGGAGGCGCTCCAGGGACTGGGGGGTTATTGGGACAGGGCAGCGGAGGCGGCATGGGAGGGAAACAGGGGGGCACGGGGAAGGGGGGCCTCATCTGGTGGTTGGGGAACGGGGGCCGGATGGGGCAGGGGGGAAGGGGGCCTTGCGCTGAAGGAGGCATGGGCGGAGGGAAGGGTACAAAGTCTGGTCTCGGAGGCAGAAAATTGGGCGCCGGAGAGTTGGAGAAGGTGGTGGAAGGGGCGCTGGGAGGTTCGTATTGGTATTGCACAGGAGGCTGCTGAGGGTGAAGCAGTCTCAGGTTTTGGGGCCTGAAGGCTGGTGCGGAGGGTCTGGCTCCATGTCCCCCTCGCCCTCGGGGACACCTGGGTCCTCCTGGGTGGAACGACATTCTGTGACTTTGGTGGAGGAAAGAAAAAGAGAAGAGACAAACTCACTATGTAAACAGCTTTCACCAATACCTGACCACCCCTTAGGCTGCTGGAATAGTCCACCCGTCTAATACTGAGTTCTCTGTACTGTCTGAAACTCCTCAGGGCCAACAAACTCCTCTTCCCAGGTCTCAGCCACTCAACCAAAGCCATGGTCAGTCCCTGGACCTTGTCACTTGCTAAGAGGCTCCACTTCCAGCATGATGAGGTCACATCCCAGAGTTCAACCATCTGCTACCGTGTCCTTCTTCAAGCTCCCGCCAACCTTGACCTCACCACATCATCCTGTCCACACACAGGATGTTTCTACACATACACTGAGCATCCTTGTGACACACCTTCCTTCCCACTCAGCACAGACTCACAAATTCAACTCAACATGTCCTAAAAGGAGTCAGTAACCTTGCCCTCCAAGAGAATACCACCTGCTCCTTTTTCAGTGTTTCCTATCTCATTGCATGCATGCATGCTAAGTCCCTTGAGTTGTGTCAAACCCTTTGTGACCCTCTGGACTGTAGCCCACCAGGTTCCTCTGTCCGTGGGATTTTCCAGGCAAGACTACTGTGGTGGGTTTCCATGCCTTCCTTCAGGGGATCATCCCAACCCAAGAATCGAACCCGTGTTTCTCATGTCTCCTGCACTGGCAGGCGGGTTCCTTACCACACGTGCCACCTGAGAAGCCCCTTCCTGTCTCAATAGATGAGACCATTCGTTGGTCTTCAAGTCGTACACCAGGGAATTACCTGACAACTTCTCTTCCCTTAACCCTTCTAGTTAAAAATTTATGCTCAAATGCCTGTATCATTTCAGCTTCATAGATACTTGAGTCCGTCCATTCCACACCATCCTCTCCTGCCTCGCTACTACTGTAATACCCTTGCAGGCCTTTCTACAACCAATGTCACCACCCCCAGGGTCTTGCTAGGTACCCTGCTCTCACACACGCTGTGGTTCTTTTTGGCAGGTCCTACAATGATTACAGGTCACCAGCTCATTACCTCATTTCACCTTTGATGTCTGCCTGACCTCAGAACGGCCAGTGCCATCAGGGCAGGGCTCTAGGATGGCTCCTTAACTGCTCTGGTTTGGGTTCCCGGCCATGGATATGACCTATGTTAACACATGCCCTCCTCCTCACAGATCTAAACCCTCCCCACCCCAGATGGCCAGTGTTTGTTCCTCCCTGGTTGCCCAAAAGGATTGCCATTACTATCAGACCACTCACCATGCACTGCCTTGCATCGTGACGTACTATTTGAATATGTCACATTTTCCACAGAGAATATAAACTCTAGAGAACAGAGAGAACAAATAGATATAAAAATGTTTCCCAAACTGCTCATGCTAGACAATATTTCTGTGATTATCTTAACACTGATTTTGCATGCTCCAATGCAGTTAGCATACTAATAAAATTAAGAGCATGCTGAACTAATGTTCACAACTAATTTTTAAGATGTCCTAAGTACTTTGCCAACAAAGGTCTGTCTAGTCAAAGCTGTGGTTTTTCCAGTAGTCATGTAGGGATGTGAGAGCTGGACTACAAAGAAAGTTGAGCACCGAAGAACTGATTATTTTGAACTGTGGTGTTGGAGAAGACTCGAGAATCCCTTGGACTGCAAAGAGATCCAACCAGTCAGTTCTAAAGGAAATCAGTCCTGAATATTCATTGGAAGGACTGATGCTGAAGCCGCAACTCCAATACTTTGGACATCTGATGTGAAGAACTAACTCATGGGAAAATGCCCTGATGCTGGGAAAGATTAAAGACAGGAGGATGCAACAGAGGATGAGATCATTGGATGGCATCACCGACTCGATGGACATGAGTTTGAACAAGCTCCAGGAGCTGGTGATGGACAAGGAAGCCTGGTATGCTGCAGTCCATGGGGTCGCAGAGAGTCGGACACAACTGAGCAACTGAACTGAACTGAAGTACTCGTCTCTATGACTCAAAAAATCAGTAGCTTAAAAGACTGGAAACTTAGGCATATTCCCTCTCTAATCAGCTAAAAGACCAGGGAGGGAAAAATCATTTCTGCTCTCCCACTCTACTTTCTTTCTCCCTCAGGGAGACTAGCATTTAAATTCAAACTTAACTATAATCTGGTCAACAAAACAGTTTTCTTTGATTCTCATTCTCAGTCCTTCCCACTGAAGAATGTTATGAAGAACAAAGTTTTCCAAATATTTGGGCTTCAGCAAAATGTTTTAAAAATCCAAACAAACATTAACTACAGAAAGTTTCTATTTAGAAGCATCTTCCTAGTCTTTCTAACCAAAAGTTTTACCAACAGGCTTAAGGCAGATTTTCAAACGGCTCATGAAAATAGTTTCAGATTATTTAGCCTTATCAATCACTGTGCTTAACAGAAAGTAGACACCAAATAATATTTCATTAATGATTACCAAGGGAACACTTCATGCAAAGATGGGCACAATAAAGGACAGAAATGGTATGGACCTAACAGAAGCAGAAGAGATTGAGAAGAGGTGGCAAGAATACACAGAAGGGCCGTACAAAAAAGATCTTCATGACCCAGATAACCATGATGGTGTGATCACTCACCTAAAGCCAGACATCCTGGAGTGCGAAGTCAAATGGGCCTTAGGAAGCCTCACTACGAACAAAGCTAGTGCAGGTGATGGAATTCCAGCCGAGCTATTTCAAATCCTGAAAGATGATGTTGTGAAAGTGCTGCACTCAATATGCCAGCAAATTTGGAAAACTCACCAGTGGCCATAGGGCTGGAAAAGGTCAGTTTTCATTCCAATCCCAAAGAAAGGCAATGCCTAACAATGTTCAAACTACAACACAATTGCACTCATCTCACATGCTAGCAAAGTAATGCTCAAAATTCTCCAAGCCAGGCTTCAAAAATATGTGAACCAATAACTTCCAGATGTTCAAACTGGATTTAGAAAAGGCAGAGGAACCAGAGATCAAATTTCCAGCATCCACTGGATCATAGAAAAAGCAAGAGAATTCCAGAAAAACATCTACTTCTGCTTTATTGACTACGCCAAAGCTTTATGACTATGTGGATCACAACAAACTGTGGAAAATTCTTTGAGAGGGGACTATCAGACCACCTTACCTGCCTTCTGAGAAATCTGTAGACAGGTCAAGAAGCAACAGTCAGAACCAGACATGGAACAACAGACTGGTTCCAAATTGGGAAAGGAGTACATCAAGGCTGTATATTGTCACCCTGCTTATTTAACTTCTATGCAGAGTACATCATGAGGAACACTGGGCTGGATGAAGCACAAGCTGGAATCAAGACTGCCGGGAGAAATATCAATAACTTCAGATATGCAGATGACACCATCCTTATGGCAGAAAGCGGAGAGGAACTAAAGAGCCTCTTGATGAAAGTGAAAGAAGAGAGTGAAAAAGTTGGCTTAAAACTCAACATTCAAAAAACTAAGATCATGGAATCAAGTCCCATCACTTCATGGCAAATAGATGGGGAAACAATGGAAACAGTGACAGACGTTATTTTCCCGGGCTCTAAAATCACTGCAGATGGTGACTGCAGCCATGAAACCAAAAGATGCTTGCTCCCTGGAAGAAAAGCTATGACCAACCTAGACAGCATATTAAAAAGCAGAGACATTACTTTGCTGACAAAGGTCCATCTAGTCAAAACTACGGTTTTTCCAGTAGTCATATATGGATGTGAGAGTTGGACCATAAAGCTGAGCACTGAAGAACATGCTTTTGAACTGTGGTGTTGGAGAAGACTCTTGAGAGTCCCTTGGACAGCAAGGAGATCCAACTAGTCCATCCTAAAGGAAAAATATCCTGAGTATTCATTGGAAGGACTGATGCTGAAGCCAAAACTCCAATACTTTGGCCACCTGATGGGAAGAACTGACTCACAGGAAAAGACCCTGATGCTGGGAAAGATTGAAGGCAGGAGGAAAAGGGGACGATGAGTTGGCTGGATAGCATCACACACTCGATGGACATGAGATTTTGAGCAAGCTCCAGGAGTTGGTGATGGACAGAGAAGCCTGGCGTGTTGCAGTCCATGGGGTCAGAAAGAGTCGTACACAACTGAGCAACTGAACTGAATGATTATCATTCAGTTCAAGACCCTCATGATAAACCTGGGCCTAAACAGCCCCTCCTGTCACCACAAGCTACTGAGGGCCAAAAGAATCAGGCTCAAACTCCATGCTTGGCATTTAAGGCCTTCTGCAATCTGGACCCAACTTCTTCCAAGCTAATCCTCCATTAACTTTCCCATGAACTGCCTATCATCCTGCATGTGTGCTAAATCATTTCAGTCATGTCCACTCTTTGCGACCCTATGGATTATGGCCCACCAGGCTCCCCTGTCCATGGGATTCTCCAGGCAAGAATACTGGAGTGGGTTGCCAGGCCCTCCTCCAGGGGACCTTCCCAACCCAGAAATCAAACCCTCCTCTCATTATGTCTCCTGCATTGGCAGGCAGGTTCTTTACCACTAGGGCCACCTGGGAAGCTCTCCTATCACCCTAGATGTTCCCAGTTCCTAAAATATGAAGTATTATCATCCAGCTTATTCTTTACTCCTGGTCTTCTAAAACCCCTCTCTGTGACTTTGCCCATTGAATTTTTAACCCATCTACCCATGTCAAATGCCACATCTTCTGTGCTGCCTATCTTGGTTCCCTTTAGGAAGTAATCCCATTCCCTCAAGACTTTCGTTGCTCTTAGTCTGTACTTCTTTTACAGCACTTACCAAAGACTGCCTCATATAATACTCATGTGTGTACATGTCTTAACTCCTCCACTAGGTTATTAGCTCCTTGAGAAATTGGGTTGACTCATAATCACTTCTGTATCCTTCACAGCCCCTGGCAGAACATCCTGCACGCAGTAGGTGATCGGTAAGTGTTCACTGGCTCACCATGTGTTTCTATGTTGCTACTGGACATTTCCCTACTGAATATATCCACATCCACAACAGGTCTGCATTACCAAAACCAGACAAAAAGCAGGCCTTTTCACTGATTCATGCAACATTTAATGAGCCTAAACAAGTGGGGCATGGTCACAGGCCCTGATCACTCAAAGATGAGTAAGGCACATAGTAAGCAGGGCTCCCGAAGCCCAGAATCCATATGCAGATACATTTTTTTAAAAATTACATAATGTGATAAACACAAGAAAAGGGACATGCACAGAATCCAGGGGAAACACAAAGGAGTGTACTGAATCTAGAGGTGGACAAGAGTCAGGATGGCCAATACTCCTGTACTGTGTGTTCACTGTTGTTGAACATTCACTATTAGGTCCTCATGGATATTTCTAGAAATAGATATCTGAAAACACTGATTATGAAACTGACCTATTAAAGGCACAGTCAGGCTGTGTTGTGGATGTGAACTTCAAGTCAAAACTCAAGGAACTCACTGCAACTGGAAAAATAATTATTTTCGGCGTCTGCCTCCTCTTAAGTTGCTGTTTGGAAGCAGGGAAACTAGGGGAGTCGTTTTGCAATTAATATGTGCAGGAACATCAGTCTTTATAGAAAGAGTTGCAAAGTGTGACTACATTTCTATTAACGCGCTCCTCCACCACCTGAATTCCCAGCCCGGTCACTTCTGTCTGGCTGATCCGTAATTGCGTGTTTCCCTGTTTACATCTCCCGCCAGATAGTGAGCCTCACGATGTAAACTTACAGTCTCACTCTCTGCCCGAGATCCCGGCGGCTCCAGGCCTGGAGCACCACATACGCGCCACAATGAATGAAAGGTCTCATTTTTCACTACTATTTATTTTCAGGGTCCGGGCCTAGGGTCCCTTATTTTTTTTTTTTCTTTTTTTTTTCGCCCTTCGCTGCAGATCTGAAGAGGAGCTGCCGGATCCTAACTCCCAGGCGCCTCTCGCCCCAGCCCCAGACGCCAGCCCCGTTGAAATTCGGATACTTGGAAACACTCCCTCTTCCAACACCCACAAGCTGACCCTTTTACCTAGAAAAAGCTCTCGGGCTGCGAGGTCGCCGTTAGAGTAAAGCCAGACTTATAGTGTAGCCTCCAAGACCGTAGCACCGCCCGCGACTCCGGAACAGGAAAGCAAGAGAATTAAAAAGCAAACCTGAGAAAGCCGGACCGCAAGAGGGGATGCTCTCGGGCTCGCCGCAGCACCTTGTGCACGGTGATTGGTGCTTCAATAAGAACGATAGACGTCTAAGCCAATCGTTCTCCTCGAGTCTCCGGCGCCCGCCTCCTGCCCCTTTCCTCCTCCAATCAGAAACCACAACCGGGTGAACGCGCGTTTACTCCCGGGAGAGGAGGCGGGCTGCAGCTCCGGCTCCTGAGGGAACCTCAGCTCCGGCTTTTTGGGGCTCTCACGCGCGCGAAAACATGAGTGAATCCGGGGGACAGCGTGCCCGGCTCCGGCGCTATCCTGAGCTCCCGGTGTGGGTGGTGGAGGATCATCAGGAGGTGAGCGGGCGGCTGACGGGCCTGGGGCAGGGTCCGCGAGGACTGAGGAGGCGGCGGAGCCTGGAGGCCAGAGAGAGAACCAGAATCCGAGCGAATTGCATTGCTGTGGGGAAAACACCAGGACGGCGAGCTTGGAAGAATAGGCCTCGACATTTATGCGCCGCTTGTTACGAGTCCGACAACTCAGTGAACCCTTGCGGTTTGCCCAACATCCCACGGCCAACAACTAGTGGCTTCGGGATTCGAATGCGGGCAGTCGTAACTGCAGGGCCTCGAGTCCTTAACCTGCTCATAACAGGCTTGCTGCTGTCTCCCGGCCTCCCCTTCATATTCCTGTGGTGTAGGTGGGAGGCTTCTGTTGAGAAGGTGCACTGTCATCTGTGAAATGGGTACAGAGTAGCTCTCAGAGCCGTTAGTAGTATTGTGTGAATAGTGTGTGCATGAATCTTTTAACACGGCGCTATAAAGTTATTTTTCTGTTTTTTGTAGTAGTGCCTCTTTAGCTAAAATGGTGCCCACATCTAGATTTCTGGAAGCCTGCGAGAGTCCCATGATCGAAGACTTTCTGTTTTTGATTGCTTTAATAATCCTTAGCAATTCTGTGGATGTTAAAGAGGAAGAGGCCGATTCCAGATTTGCGGATGAATAAAGAGAATAGGAAGGAAATTTAGTTTCTCAGGACCTACAGATAGTGTGCCTAGGTCTGAGAGCAAGCATGGGGTAGGTGGTGCGTTCAAATTCAATCTTAACTTAGAACTCTAGAGACTGTAACCAAACAAAGAGCCTTACAGGGGACCTAGCCCAGCAACCAGCATCCAGAAGGTGTGAGAAAGACGCAGAGACCCAGGGTAGCTTGAACACATCTTTTACACCAGAGTGTGTGTTAACCAGGAGTTCTTTTTTCTTTTTTTTCCTGAGTAACAAAGCTTATTTCCTCACATTGTTTTTGAGTTTATGATGGGGGTAACATGCCAACAAGAGATGCCCATTAAAGTTTTCAGAGATATCAGTCCAAAGTACTGAGGAAAAAAATAAAATTTGAGCTGATTATCTAAACCATCTGTAATAACAAATTGCATATTTTCCTACTTCACAACTTCAGTTCAGTTCAGTCCCGTTCGACTCTGCGACCCCATGGATTGCAGCACACCAGGCTTCCCTGTCCATCACCAACTCCTAGAGCTTACTCAAACTCATGTCCATCGAGTCAGTGATGCCATCCAACCAGCTCATCTTCTGTCGTCCCCTTCTCCTGCCTTCAATCTTTCCCAGCATCAGGGTCTTTTCCAATGAGTCAGTTCTTCACATCAGGTAGCCAAAGTATTGGAGTTTCAGCTTCAGCATCAGTTCTTCCAACAAATATTCACGACTGATTTCCATTAGGATTGACTAGTTGGATCTCCTTGCTGTCCAAGGGACTCTCAAGAGTCTTCTCCAACACCACTGTTCAAAAGCATCAATTCTTCAGCCCTCAGTTTTCTTTATGGTCCAACTCTTATATCCATTCATGACTACTGGAAAAACCATAGCTTTGACTAGACGGACCTTTGTCAGCAAAGTAATGTCTCTGCTTTTTAATATGCTGTCTAGGTTGGTCATAGCTTTTCTTCCAGGGAGCAAGCATCTTTTGGTTTCATGGCTGCAGTCACCATCTGCAGTGATTTTAGAGCCCAAAATTAAAGTTTCTCACTGTTTCCATTGTTTCCCCATCTATTTGCCATGAAGTAATAGGACTGGATTCCATGATCTTAGTTTTTTGAATGTTGAGTTTTAAGCCAACTTTTTCACTCTCTTCTTTTCACTTTCATCAAGAGGCTCTTTAGTTCTTTGCTTTCTGCCATAAGGGTGGTATCATCTGCATATCTGAGGTTATTGATATTTCTCCCGGCAATCTTGATTCCAGCCCGGCATTTCACGTGATGTACTCTGCATAGAAGTTAAATAAGGGTGACAATATACAGCCGTGACATACTCCTTTGCCAGTTTGGAATGAGTCTGTTCCATGTCTAGTTCTAACGGTTCCTTCTTGGCCTGCATACAGATTTCTCAGGAGACAGGCAAGGTGGTCTGATATTCCCGTCTCTTGAAGAATTTTCCACAGTTTGTCGTGATCCTCACAGTCAAAGGCTTTGGGGTAGTCAATAAAGCAAATGTTTTTCTGGAACTCTCTTGCTTTTTTCTTCACAGCTTGGGTGTGCTTCAAAGTTTTTGTAGTTTAGCATTGTTTTTCAGCCTGAAGTTGAGTATAACTCATGATTTCAGTGCCAATCCTGAACATGTGCATGTGTCTTTTACAGGTTCTGCCCTATATATATCGGGCCATTGGCTCAAAACATCTTCCTGCAAGTAATATAAGTTTTGTGCATTTTGATTCACATCCAGACCTCCTTATTCCTGTGGATATGCCAGCTGACACTGTATTTGATAAGGAAACACTTTTCGGGTAATATGTGACTTTGTTAATGACCTTTTTGTGTGTCTCAAATACACTTTGCAATAGATGATAAGCAGTTAAAAGAAATAGTTTTTGCTAAGCTCGTGAGTTTTGCTTTTGTTTTGTTTGCCTTTTTTATTTTATTTAGAGCAAGTATGGACAAACTTTCTCAACAATCCAGATAGTAAATGTTTTTTAATTTATTTTTTAGTTGAAGGATAATTGCTTTACAGAATTTTGTTAGTTTCTGCCAAACATCAGCATGAATCAGCCACAGGTATGCATATGTCCCCTTCCTCTTGAACCTCCATCCCATCTCCCTGCCAATCCCACCCCTCTAGATGGTCACAGAGCCCCTGTTTGAGTTCCCTGAGTTATACGGCAAATTCCCATCAGCTCTCTATTTTATGTATGGAAATGTAAGTTTCCATGCTACTCTCTCTGTTCATCTCACCCTCTCCTTCCTTCCCCAGATAGTAAATATTTTAGACTTGCTGACCATATGGTCTCTGTTGCAGCTATGTATTTTTGCCCTTGTAGTATGAACTCAGCTGTAAGCACCATGTAAACAAGTGTCAGTGGCTGTGTTCCAATAAAAATTTATTTGGAAAAACAGGTGCCCAACCAGTGTTTGCCAACCTTTGCTGTAGAATATAGAATTTTAAAAATAGAAGACTTTAGAAATCATCTGAGCCAATTCTCTCTTCTCCCCTTAGAAGTCTGATATGGAGGCACAGAAAAATGTGTCTTGAACTAATAGTTCAATAATCATATGTGCAACACATCTTTAATTTGTGTATCCTTTCTTCCAGTATTGAATCCCTCCAACCTCCCTATATGTTTTATTTTCAGGTCACAGATCCTATTGATTTTCCATTATATAAAACCATAGTGAATGGTGACTTACCAAGCGTTCTTCAATGATAAAGTTCCCTGAAATCCTGTCATTGTCTTTTTACTTATGTATTTATTACAGTGTAGCCTATTCCTACAAAATAAAAAGTTATGTAGCAGTTATTCTCCTGTTATAATAAAAAATTTAAAATATAGTGCTTGTGTGAATTAATTTTAACCTACTGCATTTCTTTTAGTTGACTCTAAAACTGGCTCAGATCACTCATCTCTAAAGAAATGTGGTAACTCTACCAGTGTCCTTACTCTCTTTTATATTTAGAGGTTTTATATTTTATAAATTGAAAAAATTATGAAGCAGTTATGATGACTATACAGTTAGTCATAGAATAATAGTTTTAAATTTTTTAGTCTCAGGATTTCTGTATACCCTTAAAAATTCTTGAGGTTTTTTTTGTGTGTGTGGGTTATATTTAGTGATATTTACCATATTTGAAATTAAAACTGAGGCGTCTTAAATATTAATTCATTTCATGGGACTTCGCTGGTGATCCAGTGACTAAGACTTTAAACTCCCAGTTCAGGGGGCCCAAGTTTGATCCCTGGTCAGGAAACTAAATCCTATATGCTGCAACTAAGATTCCACATGCTAACTTAATAAATAAATAAATAAATAAAAATATTTTTTAAAATGTTAATTCATTTCAAAATAATAGAACTTTATATGTTAGCATAAATATTTTTATGAAAGACAAACATTTTCTAAAGCAAAAAAAATTAAAATGGTAACAGTACTTTAATTTTTGCAGTTTTTTTAATAATTTGTTTTAATTTATTTATTTTTTAATTTAAGGATAATTGCTTTACAGAATTTCATTGTTTTCTGTCGAACCGCAACATGAATCAGCCATAGTTTGCAGATCTTTTTAATACTTGCCTTTATAGAAAACAACTGAATACCCAAGATTCTGCATTCAGTCTATTACCATATATTGTTTTGGTGGAAGTATATGAAGAAAATTGAGAAGTATTTTGATAGCCTTCCCAGCTATTGTGTGTGTTTAGTTGCTCAGTCGTGTCCAACTCTTTGTGACCTTGTGGACTGTAGCCTGCCAAGCTCCTCTGTTCATGGGGATTCTCCAGAAAAGAGTACTGGAGTGGGCTGCCATGCCCTCCTCCAGGGGATCTTCCCATCCCTTGAACCCAGGTCTCCCGAATTGCAGGCAGATTCTTTACCATCTGAGCCACCAGGGAAGCCCACCTAATTGTGAATATTCTTTAATACTATACCAAAACTTCACAAATGTTCATTCCTTAAAACTTAGTTGAAGTGTAGAATCCAGCATTCACATTCAAGCCTGATCAACTGTGGTTTATCAGTCAGTCTTCATTGTAAGAAAACTGTTCAGCTTTTAATTCAATTACAAGTGCTTTCCCTTGAGACAACCATGGTACTTCAGAGTATATTGCAGAAATGCTTTCTGTGTACTTCCTGTTTTGCCACACAGATTATTTTAAAATGTATACTCAGGATCAAGATTGAATAAAATCATGAAAGACATTCTCATGCAAAACTGGATGGGAGTGTGGGGCACTGGTGCTTGGTATTGATGAGTACAGTGATAGCTAGTAGAGTTTGGTGCCTTTGCCTTGATTAATCTTAGAACATCAACCACCACTGTTTTGTACTGTCAGCATATATGTCAATACAATGAAAAAGGGAAATAATGCCTTGGTGTTATTAGGAAAACAGTTTTGGTCTAGTGGTCACACTGAAAAGGTCCAGGAAACCCTGCAAGGCCCCTTGGACCACACTTTGAAACCTGCTATCTTAAAATATTCTTATGAATGAAATTACATTTGGAAAAACCCACTCACTAATAGTTCTTATGCTTTCTCTCTGTTTCTTTTCCAGAGAATTAAGTATTGAGAATTGGATTATGCCTGCAGTTTATGCTGGCCATTTTTCTCATGTAGTATGGCTTCATCCCACATGGGCTCAGCAAATCAGAGAGGGCAGGCATCATTTTTTAGTAGGCAAAGACACTTCTACCACAACAATCAGGTAATTTCCTCATATTCATGTGTATGAAAGGGAGTGGATACTTCTTTCTTGTTTTGGAATCCCTGTAATAACTTATAAGTATCTCTACACAGAATTGGGGTCAGATTAGCCCTCAACTTTTCCAAAAAGAGTTGTTGAAACACCAGGAACAAGTTGATTTTTGAATAAAATGATCTTCATCCTCTGGAACCCTGGCTCTGTTGATAACTCCATTAAATCATTGGCGTACCTTATACAAATGTATTTAATAATACATTTTATTATTTTCTTCAAATGTAAGTGTTGTCGGCTGAGTTTAACAATTAGCGTTGAAAAAGCAAAATTATCTCACTTTGATTTTTTTAATAAATTCAATGGTTTAAAAGTTGATTCAAAATTTTATCAATATGATTAGCTTTTGATAATTATGTAAATTAAATAACAGCATCCTTTGACTTGAGTTATATGCACAACTATTTCTGTTGTGTAAGTTGTTTAACCAGTGTTTTGTGTATCTTGTGATACTGTACTATCTTTAGAAATACCAGAATGTTCTTGGCTTTCTAAATTCTCTTGTTATGGAGTGAATGTTTTAAGCAGTGGAATCATAACTTTTAGAACTTTTAGAGGATAGTAGAATGAAATGGTAATACATTGAAAATGAAATGCAGTCTTTCTCAATGATACTTTTTATTTCTGATTTATTAATGATATTGATAATAAAAGTTATACATAATACTGGCTTATATGAAATAGTGTTAGGGTTTTTATTGAGTACTTCAATGAGTAGGCCTTATTTAACCTGTAACAGGTTTCTGCAAAATCAAATCTCAGCAATCTGAAACAGACATTTGAAACTCACTGTGTAATAATAATATTAGGATGATATTGATTATCATGATTTTAGTTAATCCTGCAAATAAAAATTGATGAAAGAGACACACATATAGGTATGCAGCCTGAGATGTGTGTGTGTGTGTGTGTATACAGATATGAACAAAGTAAGATATTCCTCATTAAAGAAAAATACCCATCTAAGTTGGTGGATACAGCATTTGTCTTAGGGTGGTGCATGCGTGCTAAGTCACTTGGGTCCTGTCCATCTTATTGCAACCCTATGGACTATAGCCCACCAGGCTCCTCTGTCCAAGGGATTCTCCAAACAAGAATACTGGAGTGGGTTGCCATGCCCTTCCCCAGGGGATCCTTCCGACTCAGGGATCGAACCCATGTGTCATAGCTCCTGCATTGGCAGGCATGTTCTTTACCACTAGCAACACCTGGGAATCTTAGGGTGGTACAGCTGTTAATAAGCTTGGATATTGGTTTTGTTATGTCATTAATTTTTTTTTAAGAAAGTTATATCTTTTTAAATATAAGGCTGTATATGCTGAAGAGGGGTGGATGAGAAATAAATATTAATACCATCATTTTAAATTGGATAGGTCCTACCCCTGGAAGAGCCATTTGGTGTCACTGTTCAAAGTACTTACCAAGGCATAATACAGTTGAAAAGCTAAGAACATGCTGATATGTCTAAAATAAAAAATCTGTAACTTGTGAAATGCTGCACAGGATTTTTTTAAGTTGCTTTACATATTAAAATATTATAGTTATATAAAATTTAATAAAGCTTTGAAATATGTCAGAGGGAGTTTCTACCAAGAGATATTATTTCCAGGTATAATTTTTCTCTCAAGTGATTTTTTGGATGCAGTTCCAGCTGGTATGACAGAGATCCAAAGCACTAGTTAAACAGGATCTTTCATTTCTTTTCTCCAGTTAGAGTTTACCATGTGCAGTCCAGGGCCAATATGGCAGCCCTACAGTTAAACCCCAAAAAATTTCTATCTTTTTGCTCCACCCTCTCTAGAGTGTGGCCTCTGAACTCAGAGTCCAAGTGGGGTTTGCTGCTACCATGTTCACATGCCAGTCAGTGGGGAGGGGAGAGCAAGGCTTTCTCTACTTCTCTTACACTCACGACTTCTGGGCAGAGCTGAGTCAACTGGCCACACCTAGCCGAACGATGCGTGAGTGCGTGCTCAGACGCTTCAGTTGTGACTATCTCTTTGTGACCCCATGGACTGTACTGTCCATGGACTTTTCCAAGCAAGAATACTGGAATGGGTTGCCATTTCCTACTCCAGGAATCAAACCCTGACTCAGGGATCAAACCTGGGTCTCCCGCGTTGCAGGCAGAAGGTAGATTCTTAACCTTCTGAGCCACCTAGCTGCACAATAGACTACAAAATATGGTCTTTGGGCAGTTGTGTGCCAAGCTAGAAATTTGAGAACCCTGTTTCCAGAAACTACAAATATTAGAGACAGCTCTTAGTTTGTGTCAAACATGTCCTTTTTTGTATTTCTGAAATTCTATATGTTGCCGGCTAATTTGTCCACTTGTCTTGAAAGTAATTTTTTTCCTCTAATCCAGGGTTACAAGTACAGATCATTACTTCCTAAGTGATGGCCTTTATGTAACTGAAGACCTGCTGGAGAACCCAAAACCTTTACAATTGGATGTAATTATGGTAAAACCTTATAAACTCTGTCACAGTCAAGGAGAAAATGATGTAGTGTCTTCTGCTAAGAAGCCAAAGCTAGCCCTGGAGGACTCAGAGAACACTGCCTCTACTAATGGTGACTCTTGTTCAGAAGGACTGGAAAAGGACACAGTGACACAGAGAAGGGACCACACTTGTCTACAACCATCATGTTCGTGTTCTTCTGAAAGCCAAGAATGCCAGACTGCAGTTAGCACTGGAGAGATTCTGGAAATTTTGGAGAAAAGGGATGCATTTGTTTTAGATATTGACTTAGATTTTTTTTCAGTCAAGAATCCCTTCAAAGAAATGTTCACTCAGGTAAATGTGGCGTTTTAAAAATGTGCAATCAAAATCCAGATATAACTTTTGACTTCCCCCAAATAAAATTTTTGATAGGTTGCTGATAACAAGAGCCTTACTGTTAATGTAAACAGTAAATTAACACATATTTTGTATATTATATGTATTAAATACTGAATTCTTGTAAGGTAGAGAAAGGGTTGAGAAAATCATAAGGAAAATACATTTACAGTACTGAACTGTATTTATCAATACTATACGTTTATGTGGTGTTTAAAGATAAACCTATATCAATGTGTCTTATATAAAACACTGCTACATATATTACTAACACCAGATGTCAAAGATGAAAAGATGTGATAAAGTCATATTTATTTACATTTATAGTGATTCATACATTGATAACAAGGAAGCAGCAATGTGATTGCTTTAGGTAGCCTAATATAATCAATGTAATTACTTCATGGTAGCCTAACCTGGACACTAATGAATGAATCATTATAAAAATTTTATAGCATATTATAGTCATATTCATAATACAGTATTGGAAATGTTGTTATATACTTTTCAATACTACTTATCTGTGATAAGTTGATATGCAGTTTCTCCAGTTAGAGAGGCATGTATTCTTTAAAATGTAATTCATTGAAAGCAAAGTTATAAAGCCATAGGAAAACTAACATTATTAATTTTATATTAAATATCATTCATCTTATGCCTATGTAAGAATAGGTTAGTATCTACATAAATTTTATTCATTCATGACATACCTAACTTTTTCTTAATTGTTTTCAATATTACTAGTCTGTACAGTTGGTATGCAGATTTTTTTTTCAAATTGTTGCGAATCTCCAAAATCTTTTCCTCTCTACTGAAAAATATCCGTGTATAAATGATCCTGTGTAGTTCAAACCCATGTTGTTCAGAGGTCAACTGTAGTGTAATCTAGAGCAAGAGTGGTGGGACCTTGAGTGCCCTCCCAACTTGCAAATAAGAGAGAAAAATTGCCCACTGTTTCTTTCCTGCTGTTGTGAATGTACCAGTAACTATAACTTCCAGCGTTCAGAATTATAAAATGACTTTAGAGATGTTTAGAAAACATGAGAATGGGCATACCTGGAGGCTAAAAAACCTGACTTTATGAATTTATCCTACAAGTATACTCACCAAATATCTGTACTGAGAATTTCTAAAAGGTTACATAAGTGACTTAAATGGCAGTTACTTCTTTTCCAGGGCCATAAGGAAACCTGGGGAAGTGGGGATTTTGTGTCCTTTATACCCTTTGGTGCTATTGAACTTTTTGAAAAGAGCATGTATTATACTTTATAATGTAATAGCTATTTTTTTTAAAGAACATGTTTGGTAGTCAGAAAGATTTAAGTTCTGTTTGTTACTTGATCTGCTTATTAGCTGCATGATCTTGGAAAAGTTACTTAACCTTTCAAATCCATGGTTTCTTCAAGTATAAAATCAAAATAATAATCATACCCAATCACAGAATTGTTATATGAGGATAGTGCACAGCACTGTGCTTAAGGAATTTTAGATCTTGCCTATAGACCCTTCCTGACAGTGCTCCTGTATGGGGCCAGGTAGACCTACCTCTAAAGGGGCTGCCTGGCTGTGCTAAACGAGGACACACATTCTCCTGTAAAATCCTCCCATTGTACCTGTTTGTACTCTAGCATTCTCTCCTGTGGCTAGGGAATGGACTGCAAAGTGCAAGTGGAAAGTTTTCTTTTGTTGTTACAGAGAGAGATACATATATTTCCTATACACTTGATCTTAGCCAAAAGGCTGAGAAGTGATTGTATTTCCTATACATAGCTAAAATCTATTTACATGCTAGGATGTATCCATTTATAAAGTAGAACAGTATTAGAAATATTTTCATTCATTACCTATTAGCCATCAAGTCTTCTTCCTTAATTAATTTTTATACATTGTTATCATGCCCAGATGAATAGTTAGTCTAAAAAAGGGATAATATTTACAATGAAATAATGAATTACATTATTCCCTGATTTCCCAGACTTCCTTTAAATGATTATCTAAGATATTCTTGTATCAATGTCATTGTTTACTTAAAGTATATCATTGAAAAATTAATCTTTTTTCTACTATATGGGTTCTTTGTTTTGTCTTTCAGGAGGAGTACAAAATCTTACAAGAACTGTACCAATTTAAAAAGCCTGGAAGCAACCTGACAGAGGTATCCTTCGTTTCTTTTGGTCTTGTCTAAAGGGCTTCCCTTTAGTGGTAAAGAATCTGCCTGCCAATGCAGGAGACGCAGGTTCGATCCCTGGGTCCACAAGATCCCCTGGAGAAGGGAATGGCAACCCACTCCAGTATTCTTGCCTGGGAAATCCCATGGACAGAGGAGCCTGGCTGGCTACAGTTCAGGGCATTGCAAAAGAGCTGGACACAACTTGGTGACTAAACAACAACAATTTATCACATAGCTAATAGTATCTTACCTGATACTAGGTTACTCTCAAATAGCAGCCCCAAATCTTGATATGTGTTTCTTGGGGAAACCCATGGTTAGTACTTGAAAATCATGTGTTAACTGATTGAATTGAAATTTTCATTGTAATGGGATTTCACTTATTTTTTGAAAGAGTAACTATATAATCTCAGCTTTTCAATGTGCTTAAAGGAAGATTTGGTAGATTGTGTTGATAATCGAATTCATCAATTAGAAGATTTAGAAGCTGCTTTTGCTGATTTGTGTGATGGCGATGATGAAGAAACTGTACAGAAATGGGCTTCAAACCCTGGGTAAGACTCACAAAGATTTTTTTCTTCAACTCTACTGTGTTTTAGTCCTAGATATATTGCTAAATTTGCTAGATAAATTTCTTTTTAAAAATTCCTATCTTTTGCTATGTGTATTACCTATTCAAAATATTCAGTGCAGTTTTCACTTTAAAATAAAATGTTCAGAAACATCCCTGAAATATTGTAGAACTTTATTGTCATTAAGGAAGGCAGTGGTATGGAAGAATAAACCATTGTAATATTAATCATATCAATAACTACTAATTAGGCACTTTAACATAAGTTAGTTTTTTCTCTTTAGTAGAGGGAACTAGATCTAAAAATGATTCCCCCCTCTTTGAAATTTTGTTGGAAGAGGGAGAGATAGAAATAAGTCTCAGAACATGATTCTCCCCAGAAATATTTTGTGTACCTACTATTTGGTGATTTTGTGAAGTCTCAAGCCAAACTTAAGCTTAAATCAAACAAAATAGACAACTTTAGAATCCTGAATCTAGCCCACAGATGGAGCCACCTTCCACTGAAACCCACCCATCTGCTGACGCTTAGCTCTTCACCACCTGCAGGCAGTTCTGTCACAGACCTGAAGAAAAAACAAAGGAAAAGTAAGACAGCAACAAAAGTCTCCCCAAACTTAGCATACCCCCAAAAGGGTCATATCCTCAGCATGAACAAGTCTTCACTGTTCCTAAGGAAGTAGAAGAGGTGGATGACTAGGGTCCA
Source organism: Dama dama (assembly GCF_033118175.1). Taxonomy (NCBI): domain Eukaryota; kingdom Metazoa; phylum Chordata; class Mammalia; order Artiodactyla; family Cervidae; genus Dama; species Dama dama. Next base: position 49,017,528 of record NC_083705.1, on the reverse strand, counting down.
GAACCCCAGAAAGTGTCGTTAATAAGAAGGAAGAAGTAACAGGATCAGTGGGTAGACAGGCCTCCATACCTCCATTTTTGTTTACCTTTTCCCTCCCAGCAGATGAGTGGGTATTGGTAGAGGAGGCATTAAAATACTCGAAACATTAATTAATCAAGGCTTCCAAAGAGTTCCACCTATAGTAAATAACTTAAAAGCACCATTGTTATTATATCAAATGGTATAGAACTTTACCAGTTATAATTGTATATGTCAATAAATATGTCCTGAATTTTTTTCTCAGCTTTTGGGAAACATTCTTTTTTCATCACGATATGCTAAAGGCACTTAGTTTTACTGCTGATCAAAATAATTTTTAAAGTCATAGTAGAATTTTCATTCTTAAAGAGGAAAATCTCAGTTTCTTGAGTGCTAATTTTCAATCTTTAATACAATCTGTAATCTTTGAAGTAAGAAAACAGCAGGGAACATTTATTTCTTAATATTTTAAGACGATGTTTGAACAACTCTTATCTTTCATTTCCAAAACATCATATAAAACATATTGTTAATGGTAAAATTTTTTTTTGTTTTGTTAATGGTAAATTTTAAGGGTAATGTATGATTTGCTACTGTCATTTTAATTGAGGTGGTGTAATGTTTTATTGAGGGGTGCTTTTTTTCAGAATGGAATTACTAGTTCCACTGGTACAGAGTTTGAAAAAACGGATGGAAGCACCGGACTATGAAATGGTAAATGTTTATATTGAAGTATAAAACTGACCCTTTAAGAAAGGCATTTTTGTGGCTAGAAAAATGTGCCCTCTGTTAAAGTGATTCACTCTTATTTGTGTTCCTGGAAAGCATGAATGGACATTTTTTTTTTGTGGAAAAAGTATATACTTTTTAGAAGCCAGAATACTGGAAAAGCTTTCCAGGAAAAACAAGCTTTTGCTAATTTTATGTATGAAGTAAAAGTGCTGTTGACTTTTTACACTTGATCTTAGCCAAAAGGCTGAGAAGTGATGCTGTGGACTTTTTAATTTTGTCTATGATCAGATATCCCCTTGCCAGAGTAAAGAAAGTATACAATTTCTAAATTTGCTCATTCTTTATTCATTCATTTTTATACTCCTTTCACACTTCTTTCTTTCCTCTCTGAAAACTTTTCTGATTAAAAAAACCAAACAGACAAAAGAAGGCTCTGTGGCCAGCACATCTTGACTATATTAGCTGTATAACTTTGTTTGCACAGCAAATCTGAATACTATTTTAAAAGAAGATGCCCTTAATGGTAATTTCTTTATTTTTATATCATTTTGCAAATCTGAGTATAAATTTTCCCGTTTGAAATTCAGGTCCCCTTTTCTCAAATTTTGTGCCAGAGCTGAGACCACCAGTTCTGCTTCTTTTACTTGTAGTGTTTATTTAATAAATTGTGGTTTTACTTTAGTGTTTTATTTAGTTGTGGTATATAATCAAATCACCTTATTTGAACTGAAGTTTATATTATTGATTTAATCCTAGTTTTGTAAGAATAGAAAATAACAGCAAAAGACTATTTGGTTAAATCAGAGCTAACTCAAAGCTCGCCTTTTTTTTTAATGGCAAATTTTAAAAATGATAGAAGACTCTTAGGGTTTAAAAGTGCTTTGAGCTCATATGATATTATTGAAAGTATCTTCTACTTTAGTCATTACTTTGCATCTGAATTTTCTGGTGAGGGGGCAAGAGTTTTCTACATTGTTTGTTGAGAAAAAGGATGGCATAGGCCTGGTAGCAGATTGTGTAGCCAGATGCGATGTACCCATAGCTGCAGGATTAGAACACTAAGTGTTTTGATCATTTTAGTAGAAAAGAGCATGCAGAGTCTCTCTCTTTAGTGTATTGACCAATCATTGCCAGTTAAATCTTTGATGTGTATCCAGAGCCTCCAGTAATATAGTAAATTAATGTTTTTTTTCCATGCTTTGCACTTATGTACCCTAGGTAAAACTATAACATATTTGAATTCCAGTTTTTAAAACTTTAAAGCAGAGGCTGCAAAATGTCAGCCTGTGGGCCATTTCTTGCTCTCAGGCATATTTAGTTTAGTGCTGAGACTGAAACACCAGTCATTTACATTTAAAACACATGTATATCAGTATATATGGTTATATATAAAGCATGCACAAGAAACTCGAAACAGTAGGTTCAGTAAGGTAAGAGAAATACTTTCATCTTTTATCTTCTTGAAGCTTTAAATGTAGTGCTTGTTGTATGTATTTAAAAATAATTTCTTGAAAGAAAGGAAATATGAGAATACTATGTATAGACTTAAATCAATTTTTAGAATCTTAAGTAAAGTGAATAACTTGATAGAAAATGTAAATTGTCAAAATAGACTCAAGTAAAGACAGAAACAGAGTGAATCTACAATCATAAAATAAATTTTAAAATTGTTCCTAGAAAAGGCATCAGGCCCAAAAAGGTGTACAGACCAGTTCTTCCAAAACATCAGAAAATAGATAATTTCTGTGACATGGAAACTGTTAAGGAAAAAGCAATCCTAATCCACAAAAATATTAAAAATTTAGTCAGCAAGGCCATTAATGGTTAATGAGTCTTCTAAAGACAACAACATTACAATGTAATTTTTAATTGTCTTATTTTCAGGTTCACCAGGCTGGTCTAACCTGTGATTATTCAGAACTCCCTCACCATATCAGCACAGAACAAGAAATTGAACATCTTATTCAGTCTTTGCATAATGTTCTAAAAAATTTACCAAAACCTACTCTAGTGACAATTGCAAGGTAAGTGTAGTAGCTTGAATAATGGCCCACCAAATATGTCCATGTCCTAATATTCAGCACTTATATGAGTATGGTGCCTTATATGGCAAAAGGGACTTTGCAGATATGATTAACTTAAGGATCTTGAAAATGAAAAGATTATCCTGGGTTATCTGGGTGAGCCCAGTGTAATCACAGAGGTCTTAATAGGAGGAATACAGGAAGGTCAGGATGAGAGAGTAGAGAATGCTAGACTGTGGACGTTGAAGATGGGGTTTGAACTGAAGAGTGCGGGCAGCCTCTGAAAGCTGGAGAGGCAGGGAAGCAGATTCTTTACCTAGAGCCTAGAGAAGAAATACAGCCTTGCCAGCACCTTTGTTTTAGGACTTCTGACCTCCAGCAGAACTATAAGATGATGAATTTGTTTTACTTTAAGTCACTAAGTTTGTAGTGATTTGTTACAGTGGCAGTAGGAAATTAAGTCTCCATAGATGAATCTAATGATTACTATTACAATAGTTCTTACCAACTTTTTACCTACTCAGCTCAAAATTCAAGTGTTACATTTTCTCTTTCCTATTGGTGGTAGCTGGCAAACAGCATACAATTCCTGTTATCTTGTCTTTGAAGTTGGTGATGTTATTCAGTTGAACATAAGAAATTCCGATATCTGTGTCATACAGATAAATATTTAGCTGCTGCCATGTTTTACATTTGAATGTATAAATGTGCTGAATAGTTACAGCAGTTTAATAAAAATTTCTGTGTTAATCTTTGGACTCATTCTGCATGGAGTGTTTCTAAAATAATACTTTAAATGTTCAGGCAAGTTATATTTACATATTTTATGACAAGTTTTTTGTGACTCTCTTTACCATTCTGAATGAATTCATAAATAATCTAATCTACATACACATAGGGCTTCCCTGATAGCTCAGTTGGTCAAGAATCCGCCTGCAATGCTGGAGACCCCAGCTGGACTCCTGGGTCAGAAAGATCTACTGGAGAAGGGATAGGCTACCCACTCCAGTATTCTTGGGTTTCCCTTGTGCCTCAGCTGGTAAAGAATCCACTTGCAATCAGAGACCTGGGTACAATCCCTAGATTGGGAAGATCCCCTAGAGAAGGAAAAGGCTACTCCAGTATTCTGGCCTAGAGAATTCCATGTACCATACAGTCCATGGGGTTGCAAAGAGTCAGACACAACTGAGCGACTTTCACTTTCTTTCTTTCACATACACATGTAATTTAAATATATTTAGATAGCATATACAATGTGTAGATGATGTAATTGTCTTAATCCGTTCCGGCTGCAATAACAAAAATACCTTAGACCAAGTAGCTTATAAACAATGGATATTTCTCACAGTCCTGTAAACTAGGAAGTCCAAGATGAGAGTACCAGCAGATTCACTGTCTGGTGAGGACCTGCTTCCTGATTCATAGACAGCCATCTTCTCTCTGTAACTTCACATTGAAGGAAGGGGTGAAGATGCTCTCTGGGGTCTCTTTAATAAAGGTATTAATCTCATTCATGAGGACTCCACCCTCTGACTTGATCACCTTCCAAAGAACCCCCACCTCCAAATATAATCACATTGGAATTAGATTTCAACACAGGAATTTTGGGGGCACATAAACATTTAGCTTATAGCAATAACCTACCTACACATATAATTTAAATATATATTAAATATATACACACACTAAAAAAATAATAGCATAAAGGAGAAAGAGTAATTGATGATAAAATAATACATATTAAAATGCCACACCAAACTGGAATCTTTACAGTCACTAAATGTAACGGTTAAAAATGCAGACAGATCCAACCAGTTGTATTGCCCAAATACCGTCAACAGCACTGCTATAGAAACATGGTTATTCTAGTCACAGCAAGCTCTTGATAAAGTTCTGAACTTAAAGTCTAATCTTCCTTCAGTTCACAGAGTATCTGCATTCCTGGAAAATTTAGTTTAAACCATTTCAAAAATACAGCAAACTATTTGTAGAAGACTATTAAAAATAGGCTCAAAAAATTAAAACCGAATTTTTCACTTGTTTAAGTGCTCCACTTTATTTGGAAACTGCAGGACACAGGAAAATTCATATTCATATTCATATTGCAGTAGTATCCTACATATTGCAAACACTCAAAATATGCAGACCCTCTCTCCTAATTGTTATTGTGACAAAAATGTACCTGCAGTTATCTAAAACTCCCTCCTGGGGGTTGCTCCCATCAAGAGCTACCCTAATACTGTTTTCAAGAAGACAGAAATCTGTGTGAAAGCATCAAAGTGTCCCTTATTTGTTAAGGCTAATAAATTAAGCTTTTACATATCATGCTTTCTGCAAGGTCTTTATCCATATGTATGTGTTAGACAGTATTTAATAATTTTAAATTGCTCTGTGTCATTTATCATGTGTTACATGTTTATATCAAGCCTCAGATATAGCCTAATCATCATAGAATGAAATGAGCTCATCAGAAGTCTTACAGATTGTTTAGGTCTAAAATACTTGTTAAGGAGTAGGCTAGATAACTAATTTTATTTCCTTCTATAAACATTTCCATGCCATTTTCCAATCTAGTGGAATTTCCAATGGCTTTCCTCACCCTAGTCCAGAACCAGGAGGCACTGATAAAATCATTTTAGATACTAACCCAGCTAAAATTGTCAGCAACATTGTTACTGGCTGGTACCACCCAAATTGTAGTCAGTGATTCTAGAAAGACTCAAAATACAGATTCCTGGCCCATACCTCTTTGCTCTTTCCTCCTTAATACTACCTAGGAGACTAATCCCAACACCAGCACATCCACACATTTCATTTTGGATGATCTTGTATACTTGTGTGGTGAGCAGATTATTAATAGAGGCAGAACCCTTTTATCAGTTGGAAAGCTTCCACCCTCATAACTTCTATCCTGTTTGTACACATAATAAAAGAATGTGAAACATGATGCCTAGTCACTAATATAATTAGCACCAGTGTTCCCAAGCAACATCTCCCTCTTATGGAAACAAGGGCCTAGTACTAAGCACTGAGGCTTTGGAGATGTGCTTTATGATGTTGAATCCCATCACCAACATATACCCGTGCAGGTTAATCTTTCTCAGTTTGACTCCTTTAAAGGGATGGTAAAGGTATCTATTTCATAGAGTTGCTGAGAAAGTTAAAGAACATAATACATGTAACACACCTGACATATAGTCAAGGTTTAGTAGCTTTCAGTACAGCTTCATTTTTACTTTACATTGAATTCAACACACACAGGCTTTTCCTCACTGCCCAGTATGATCTCATTCTACTTATGTATATTTTTCTTTTCTTTCCTTTCTCTTTCTCTTCTCGGTTCCAGGTCAAGTCTGGATGATTACTGTCCTTCTGAGCAAGTTGAAACCATTCAAGAAAAAGTCCTCAGTGTACTACGCTCCCTCTATGGGACTCTAGACATTCACCTGGTGTATTCAGCAGAGTCCACTGCATCTTGAAGCATCACAGCACTAGGCTTCTGTTACAGCTTGATGTAGTAACAGGGTTTTCATTAACTTATTTTCAAATGAGTCTTCCAGAGAATACCTTAATATTATTGAATAACTTTCCATTTAAAATTTTTCAGGTATTTTGAATCTCCAAACAGATATCACCAGTTGTTGAATGATGGCAAATTTTTTTGGCATCAAGCTTACCCCTAAGTGACGGATCTGATGCTCATCTTTCTTTTTATCCGTCACTGTCATCTTCACTTTTGTGATGGGTTTTTCCGCTTTTCCCCTCTTCTTAGGTCGGTTGGACTATATGAGATTCACTCATTCATTTATTCATTCATTCAGCCAACTGACATTTTTTTAACTCATACATGTGCTGGTCATAATTTAGTGCTGATTATATGGTTACAAACAGAATAGACAAGGCCCCTGCCCTCCTGGTAGACAGCTAAGAAGTGTATTAAGGATTGTGAGACATGTTATAAAGGAAAGGAGAACCACAAACATGTTTAAGTGTACTATTAGTACTCAGGGCATCCTGGCCTTACAGGAAAGTAACATTCTCAAAAGCTACTACCAAAAAAAGTAAATAAATAAATTAGCCAGTCCATGAATATTTCCAGGATTTAGGATTCTGGCCCAGCTCTTACGGAATGCTTTCAACATTGTTGGTGTTAAGGAGGTCTATTTGAGTAAATTCAATCAAACAAAAAGCAACTTTTCTTTGCTAATCAATAAAATCCCCCAGAGTTTTTATTCCTCCAGATGGTGAGTATGGGAGTCAAATAACCTTATAGTTCCTAAGTGCCACTTTATTGGCAGTCTTGGTTGATAGTTTTTTCAAATAAACTAGCTTTTTATGTAAATAGTAGGGAAAAACTTAAGTCCTTGATTCTGATTTCGTAAATACCCAAGAATGTAACTGCCTTCCACCACTCTCTCTATGAGTAAGAGACCCTACCTAAGCTACTCTTGATCATGAAACTTTTCATTTACATTATTTGCCAAAGTCTTCCTCTCTTCAGTATTCCTCATGTTCAGTAATCATTTTTTAACTGCCTACTTGGTTTCCTTTAAAAAGTAGGATGTTACTTACAGAAAAAAAACCACCCAGCCCTCACTTTTAGCACAGCAGTCGTTTTCATTTTCGCACATATCTTTCAGGACTTGCACAGGTGTTTCTGTTGAGTTGCATGTAGTTGAAATTACAGTGTTTCCTAACTTAATACCCAAGGTCATGTTGCCATTGCCACTCAGTAGATGGCACCAGATCCCCTTTTTCCAATGATTGTATTTTACAGCAAACCTTTCTTGTCCCTAAGTTGATTTCCCAAGACTGATAAGTATACATGCTTATTTCTGTTGTGAAAAGCAAAGCAAAGTGATTTAGCCTTCCATTTTGATAGAATATTGTATGCCAGAAAGTGTAATTTCCCTGTAAAATCAGAATTGCAAAAAGTGCTATTTATTTTTCAGTGTTGAAAAAATTTATTACAGTTCTGTAAGTGAGGTTGCTTTTATAAGTAAATTATTTTGCCTGATAAAATAAATTAAAAAGTGTGTTAAGGTTTTAAAGATTTAAAACCAAACTATAGAACTAATTAATCGTATTTGATCTTGGGGTGTTCCTAGCATTGATCTTGTAAGTTTGGTTTAATAGTCATTTATTATAGGTCCCATGAACTCAGATGATGTTCATCATTGTTTTTAACTCAGGTAGAATGAAAGGGCATCAGTTTCCTTTTTAAGAATATTCACATTGTTCTCATGCTCTGTAATTCTCTTTGAAGAATAAAATTCAGTTCCTACTTGTTAAGTGGAACCAAGTTAGTAAATTATGTCTCTGCACATTTCAAACAGGAAGGTACTTAGTTTATCAAGACATCCATCATTTCTTTTCTATTCTAAGTACCAATGAGGAATACCACAGTACAGTGCTTTGAATTATGTACAAATATCACTCAGGCATGGGATTTTGAGCAACTTTTTGAAAAATGTGACTTAAATGTTAGATTAGGCCGTAACTTTGGTAACTGACAAGTATATATTTCCCAGTATCTAGGGGGAAATTTTTTTAATCTAGAAATTTTTTTGTAGACGTCTTATCATTGTCTTCTAGGTTCCCAGGAAACTCTTAGTCAAAGGCCTTCACTCTTTATATGATGTCCCCTCCAAATCTTCATTTTAGTAATAGTGGCCCCAGATTGCTGACAGTATATGCATCACACTGCAAATAGTTTATAGTATATTTCTTAGTATAAGATTTCTCATTTACCACACTTAATAGAAACCACTTTCATAAAACTTACGAAATTTTTGTTAGACATCTTTCAGAAATGCTCAAGATACCTGAGGATCATGTGTGAAAATACTCACTATGGGACTGTTCTGTACCACCTGGTCATCCTGCATTGCAGCATTCTCTTAAAATGCTTGTTTGTGAACTAACTGGTCCTGGACCACCTCTGGTTTTGTAGATCTAGCTGCCCTCATGGAATTCCAAACATCAGAGCCTTCTTTTCCTTTATTCTCATTTGAGTTCAACAAATGAAGTTAAGAGTGACTACAAAGGTTTCTGTGGAGAAGAGTTCTCTGAACAGTGAACACTCTGGGCACTCACTGGAAGGGTGTAGCTTATCATTACAGAGTAGTAAGCTGGCATTCTGTATATTAGTATCTTGTGAGTTCAGTTCCTGTGATTCAGAAGCAAGAGTGCATTTCAAAGGCTGAGGCTGTACAGTTTCACTTCCGTCAAAGACCTTCCTTTTTGACTAGGCAGCCAGCCTCCAGCTCCAGCATTCCTACCATGTCTGTAACTTTAGACAGCCTTCACCAGCAAGCACATCTCTGAAGCTGCCTGATAGGCATCAGCACTGTTTAGAAGCCTTACCACCCTAGTTGATGTGAATCATGCCAAGGTTAAGACAAGAGGTGTCACGACTGAAACAGAGCATCGTGGTAGGAGTGTGAGCTTCCGAGGGGGTGTCTGCCCGGCTCCAGTGCCCCCTTCTTCCAGCTGTGGGACCTCAGCCTCAGCTTCCCCTTTACAGTGATAGTGTGAGAAATAACATATATAAAGCCCTTAGCACAAAAGCCATTCAGCAAACATTGGCTTTCATTTGCAAATCCAGTCCTACTTATAATATTCTGTGAGGGCTATTCCAAGTCTTAACTGCTCTTCTCATGCCTCCTAAACCCTGGTCTTTTTAAACCCCATGTTAGCTTCCACTGTATTCCTGTGAATAGTGGAATTTCACTTTCTTTATTCAAAGAAGGCAGGTCCTTGCCCATAAGGGAAAAAGTAACAGAGGGCTTTAAGCAGAGATACTTAAAACTCTTGTCTTGAATTGGTGCAAGCATCCATTTATTCACAGTTGTAAAACTTGTGCAGTTAAGAGGGTCTGGGATATAAAAGCCTGCTGCAGTCTCCCTCTACCCTACCCCTCCTGCTGCTGGTAGATAAAGCTAGAATCTGTGGGGCAAAAACTGTGATGGAGACAATGTTTGGAAGTTGCTAACCCCCAGCCACTTATAAGTTACCTTCATAGAGCCACTTTTGACATTGCTTATTTATTTATAGGTGACGTCCAGCAACAAAGCCCCTCATGAACCAACCAGGGCATGACAGGGAGGTGGGAGTAGAGCATCTCCAAGCAGTTCACTGTCGTTTCTAAACCAGCCACAAGCATTCCCTTCCTCTGGGCCTCAACATTTCGACAGAGCAGCCTCCACTTGTGGAAGGTTAAGGGAAGTGGCATCATTAGAGAAAGGGGTAACACCTCTTATCAGCTTGTAAGCATGCTGTCTTTGAGAGCAAATCGAACAAATACAGGTATTAATATAGGAACAAACATTTTCCAAGGATTAGGTGTGTTAAACACCTGAGCCCAAAAGAACTACAAGATAATACCTGTAGTCTATAATGATTGTGTCCATAGAATAACTTAGTTATAAACAAAGGAAAGGCAGTCGTGTCAGTTTTCCAGCTTCTTTTGTGATCTGTTCTCTTATAGATAAACCTGATAAACCAAGTTCCACAATGCTGGTGTCAACATGACATAAAAATCCATTTAGTTCATTACAGGCCAATAGAGCATAGATGAGCATAGATGCAAAAATTCTCAACAAGATTCTAGCAAACAGAATTGAACAACACATTAAAAAGCTCATACACCATCTCATACACCATATTCAAGTCAGGTTTATTCCAGGGATGCAAGGAATCTTCAATATACATAAATCAATCAGCCTGATACACTATATTAATAAATTGAAAGATAAAAACCATATGATCATTTCAATAGATGCAGAAAAAGCCTTCAACAAAGTTCGACATCCATTTATGATAAAAATACTTCAAAATGGGCATAGAAAGAACCTACCTCAACTAGTAAAGGCCATATATGAAAAGCCCACAGCAAACATTATTCTCAATGGTGAAAAACTGAAAGCATTCCCTCTAAAATCAGGAACAAGACAAGAGTGTCTGCTCTTACCACTATTACTCAACATAGTTTTGGAAGTCCTAACTACAGCCATTAGAGAAGAAAAAGAAATAAAAGGAATCCAGATTGGAAAAGAAGTAAAACTCTCACTGTTTACAGGTGACATGATACTATACATAGAAAACCCAAAAGAAACTAACAGAAAATTACTAGAACTAATCAGTGAATTCAGCAGTCACGGGATACAAGGCCAATACACAGAAATCACTTGGTTTCCTATATAGTAACAATGAAAAATCAGAAAAATTAAGGAATCAATCCCATTCGCCATTGCAACAGAAAGAATAAAATATCTGGAATGAGCCTACCTAAGGAGACAAAAGACCTGTATACAGAAAATTATAAGACACTGATTATAAGAAATCAAAGATGACATAAACAGATGGAGAGATATTCCATGTTCCTGGGTAGGAAGAATCAATAATGTGAAAATGACTATATTATCAGATTCAATGTGATCCTTATCAAATTAACAATAGCATTTTTCACAGAACTAGAACAAAAAATTTCATAATTCATACGGAAACAAAAGATCCTGAATAGCCAAAGCATTCTTTGAAAAAGAAGAATGGAGCTGAAGGAATCAACCTTCCTGACTTCAGACTACACTACAAAGCTATAGTCATCAAGACAGTATGGTACTGACACAAAAACAGAAATATAGACGGGTGGAACAAGATAGAGAACCCAGAGATGAACCCATGCACCTATGGATACCTTATTTTTGACAAAGGAAGCAAGAATATACAATGGGGCAAAGATGGCCTCTTCAATAAGTGGTGCTGGGGAAACTGGACAACTACATGCAAAAGAGTGAAATTAGAACACTACCTAATGTCATACACAAAGATTAACTCAAAATGGATTAAAGACCTAACTGTAAGACCAGAAGCTAAGAAAACATAGGCAGAGCACTTGACATAAAGCAAGATCTGTTATGACCCACCTTCTAGAGTAATGGAAATAAAAATAAACAAGTGGGACCTAACTAAACTTAAAAGCTTTTGCACAGCAAAGGGAACTACAAACCAAACAAGGAGAAAAGACAACTCTCAGAATGGGAGAAAATAGCAAAGGAAAAAACTGACAAAGAATTACTTTCCAAAATATACAAGCAGCTCATACAACTCAATACCAAAAAAACAAACAACCCAATCAAAAAGTGGGAAAGGGACCTGAAGATACATTTCTTCAAAGAAGACACACAGATGGCTAACAAGCACATGAAAAGATGCTCAACATCACTCATTATTAGAGAAATGTGAATCAAAATTACAATGAGATACCACCTCATACCAGTCAGAATGGTCATCATCAAAAAGCCTACAAACAAAAAATGCTGGAAAGGGTGTGGAGAAAAGGGAACCTTCTTGCATTGCTGGTGGGAATGTAAACTGATACAGCCACAATGGAAGATGGTATGGAGATTCCTTAAAAAGCTAGGAATAAAACCATCATGTGAAAAAAAAAAAAAGGCATCATGTGACCCAGCAATACCACTCCTAGGCATATACCCTGAGGAAACCAAAATTGAAGAAGACACATGTACCCCAGTCTTCATTGCAGCACTATTTACAATAGCTAGAACATGGAAGCAACCTAGATGTCCATCGACAGATGAATGGGTAAAGAAGCTGTGGTACATATATACAATGGAATACTACTCAACCATAAAAGGGAACACATTTGAGTCAGTTCTAATGAGGTGGATGAACCTAGAGCCTATTACACAGTGAAGTAAGTCAGAAAAAGAAATACAAGTATCATATCCTGATGCATATATATGGAATCTAAAAAGATGGCACTGATGAATTTATTTTGAGATCAGCAATGGAGAAACAACAGATCTGTGGACATAGGGGGAGGGGAGGAAGGAGAAGAACAGATGTATAGAGAGAGTAGCATGGAAATTTACAATACCATATGTGAAATAGATAGCCAGTGGGGATTTTCTGTATGACTCGGGGAACTCAAACAGGGGCTCTGGGACAGGCTGAAGGGTGGAATGGGGAGGGAGATGGGAGGGAGAGGACATGGTGTGCCTATGCCTGATGCTTGTTGGTGTGTGACAGAAAACCACAAAATTTCTGTAAAGCAATTATCCTTCAATTAAAAATTGTTTTTAAAAATCCATGTAGTTTGGTTTTCTGCCTAAAATTGAAATCTAACATTTGACATTGCTCTTCAGAAGAACTTTTGGTCTCTAAAAAGAATATTACTCTCAGAGTATATCTTTGCTGACTCCTGGAGTAGCAGCACTGTCCTTTACTTCTGATTTTCTTTCTACATGGAGTCACCATCCAGGACAGTTCTGGCCTTGCTCTGCCCTTCCGTCCACTCCTTCCCAGGTTAGGCGGAGTGAAAGGAGGGAATCACAGGGTGCCTGTTTACAGAAGGTGGTTGTGCCTTGCCCTTCCACGCCAGGCATTGGTAAGAACAGGCACAGTGGTCCAGTGGTGCCAGTGAGTGGCAAAGTCTGTATTCCTGGGCTGCGGTGTAGGAGACAAGTTGTTACTACAGATTTAAGCCATGTTCTCCAATATCAGTTTTATCAATAATGATGACATTTTTATCTCCAATCTGCCTGAATGTCTGTACCTGTTTCCAAGTTGTTTAGGAGCTTACTGGAGAATGGTGATGTTATTGACCTTCTTCAAACCCCAGCTTGACAGTGCTTTCTTGTTACATACCATGGAACGTTTATAAATGCGGGTAGCTCTTGGAATTCCAATCCAAAAGAATGGACATTCTCTGACCATTCTGAATAAACCCACAACATACCTTCCCTTTAAACAGTCTGTTTTTCTGCTATGCAGTATAGACATTTGAAATTTCTTTTAAGATATATTTTGCATTAAAAACTTTTAAAGGCTTCTTTTTTTTCTTTTCAGTGCTTTTCTTGGATGGCAGACTGGTGTTTTATTTTTATTTGACATCATGCTAAGACCGGCAGCACAACACCCTAGTAGATTTCCTACATAAGTAATGACCAATTACAAAATATAACAGAAGAAAAGATCTTATTTATAATAACATAACTTCACCAGAAAAAGATATCTATGAATAAACTACATGAAAAAATTACCAAGTAAACAAGAAAAACTTTACAAAAGTGTTGAAGAATATAAATGAAGGCCTGAAAATTTATGGAAAGATATGTTTATCTGAAATGGTTAGCCATGTTTATCTATGAAATGTATAGCCATGAAATTAAAAGATGCTTGCTCCTTGGAAGAAAAGCTATGACCAACCTAGACAGCATATTAAAAAGCAGAGACATTAATTTGCCAACAAAGGTCCATTTAGTCAAAGCTATGGTTTTTCCAATAGTCATGTATGGATGTGAGAGTTGGACTATAAAGGAAGCTTAGCACCAAAGAACTGATGCTTTTGAATTGTGTTGGAAAAGACTCTTGAGAGTCCCTTAGACTGCAAGGAGATCCAACCAGTCAATCCTAAAGGAAATCAGTCCTGAATATTCATTGGAAGGACTGATGCTGAAGCTGAAACCCCAATACTTTGGTCACCTGATGCAAAGAACTGACTCACTGGAAAAGACCCTGATGCTGGGAAAGGTTGAAGGCGGGAGGAGAAGGGGATGATAGAGGACGAGATGTTTGGATGGCATCACCAACCTGATGGACATGAGTTTGTGTAAACTCCGGGAGTTGGTGATGTACAGGGAAGCCTGGTATCCATGGGGTTGCAAAGAGTTGGACACGACTGAGCAACTGAACTGAATGTTTATCTAAGAAGATTCAACATTATAAAGATATCAATGCTTCCCATATCAAACTCTACCTATAATGCAATTTCAATAAGCATACCAAGGAGATTTAACTAGTAGCACTAGTTCTAAAATTCATATAGAAAAATGAGGGAAACCAGGGGGAAAAATGTAAAGTAAAACTTAATGAAGGGATTGGCTCAAGAATTTGCTTGCAATGCAGGAAACACAGGAGACTTAAGTTTGATCCCTGGGTCGGGAAGATCCCCTGGAGGAGGAAATGGCAACCCACGCCAGTATTCTTGCCTGGAGAATCCCATGGACAGAGGAACCAGGGAGCTACAGTCCAAAGAGTCAGACACAATGAGTGACTAAGCACAATGTACCAAAGCACATTATAAAATTATATGAATTAAAACTGTATTACTGGCATGTGAGCAGGCAGACAGGTGAATAGGATAGAATAGAGTCCAGAAGTACACCTACACTAGATAAAGTAAGGGAAACTGGTTTAATGAAAGAAAGGGGGAAAAATGAATGACTCATATAAAATGAAGTATTATTTCTCATTTTCATAATGTCCAAAAACAGGTGCTCCTGCTTGGCAGGCTCTCCTCCAGATGAGGACTCTGGGGCTCATGCTCCTTCCATCTTTAGTTCTGCCACCCTCAACATGCGGCTTCCCATTTTTCTGGAGGGTATCTTTACTCCATCTGGCAAAAGACAAAGAGGATGGAGGATAGTGTATGGGAGGCTGTGATAGGCCAGGCCCATCAGCAACTGAAACTGGGAAATTATCCTGTTGTGCACCCAGAGAAATGAAGGAAGAGCTTTAATGAATATGTAGCATTCTCTCCACATGACCCCAGTACACATGAAATTTAATATGTCACCAGGGTGGTGTTCAGTATCAATAGTGAGATATGAATTATTCAATTGATGATGCTGAAGAACTGGATAGCTATCTCAAAATGTGTTGGATTCCCAATTCACTCCTTATAACAAACTTCAGTTAAATCAAATTTGAATGAGAAAAAAAAAAAAGGAAGGAGACTATTAGAAAACACAGGAGAAAAGGGAAGGCCTTTTTTTTATAAAAGAAGCATGCCTGTGTGGACTGATGCTGAAGCTGAAGCTCCAATAATCTGGCCACTTGATGCCAAGAGCCAACTCATAGGAAAAGACCCTGATGTTGGGAAAGATTGAGGGCAAAAGAAGAGGGTGGCAGAGGATGAGATGGTTATAGCATCACTGACTTAATGGACATGAATCTGAGCAAACTCTGGGGGATAGTGGAGGACAGAGGAGCCTGGCATGCTGCAGTCTATGGGATAACAAAAAGAGACACAACTTAGCGACTGAACAACAGCAAAATGCCTGTGTAGAAGACTCAAGGAAGTGTGGGGTTAAGACTGTGCAGTGCATTCACCCAAACACAACTATCCCAAGTTTCACAATCATATTTCTTGCTTTTCAGGGCCCTTACATTAACAAAGAACATCTGCTTTGGCTCGCATTCGGCATTGTAGCGCTGACATTTTTATTATTCAAGCTCTGAGGCTAATATTCAGCAGAGCCTGCCCTCCTACTGCAGGAGGTAAGCATCTAATTAAAATCCACCATGACAGCCTTCTGGCTCTCATGACATGCCCCGAGTTGAGAGCTGGCTGCCCTGGTGTGTCAGGGTCTTTCTTCAGAGCTTCCAGGAGAGTTAACGACAGTCAGCCACCTCTACAGTCCTTATAAAACCATTGCCCCATACCTTTCAAGAGCTACTCTGTACTCCCGAGCCTGGCCCCTTCTAAACATTCCCTCATCCTTAAACAATCAGAGGTGTTCGCATGCTCCATGCCTCCAGCATGCTGTGGGTTATCACTACCCCTCCTCAGGCCTGGAAGGAAAGTTATGACCAACCTAGACAGCATATTAAAAAGAAGAGACATTACTTTGTCAACAAAGGTCCATCTAGTCAAGGCTATGGTTTTTCTAGTAGTCATGTATGGATGTGAGAGTTGGACTATAAAGAAAGCTGAGCACTGAAGAATTGATGCTTTTGAACTGTGGTGTTGGAGAAGACTCTTGAGAGTGCCTTGAACTGCAAGGAGATCCAACCAGTCCATCCTAAAGGAAATCAGTCCTGAATATTCATTGGAAGGACTGATGCTGAAGCTGAAACTCCAATACTTTGGCCACCTGATGCGAAGAACTGACTCATTTAAAAAGACCCTGATGCTGGGAATGACTGAAGGCAGGAGGAGAAGGGGACGACAGAGGATGAGATGGTTGGATGGCATCATCAACTCGATGGACATGGGTTTGGGTAGACTCCGGCAGTTGGTGATGGACAGGGAAGCCTGGCGTGCTGTGGCTCATGGGGTCGCAAAGAGTCGGACACGACTGAGCAACTGAACAGAACTCCTCAGGCCAGCAGTGAGGCTCTTGAGGCCTCCTGGCATCGAGAGGGAGCAAATTCTGTAGTCCCATTCTCAAGGGTCAACTTTCCATAGCCATCTCTTTCAGTTCAGGTTCCCCCAAAAGCAGACCTGGAAGCAAGAATTACAGGGCAGGTAGTTTATTGGGGAGGTGATGTCAGGAAGAGAGGGCATGCGGAAAATGAGATAGAGAAAGAAGAAAAGTCATTAAAAAATACATCAAAGAGAGGATTACTGCTACAATCAACAAGAGCTGAATTCACTCTGAGGTGCTGCCAAGAATTGCCCACTGAGAGATGGAGAAGCTTGCATATTTCTCCACCAATTTCCTTTTCTTTATTGACTGGAGGTTGCCTCTGAGAACCTGACATGCTGCTTCTTCCCAGCCACCCTTTGGAAGCGCACCCCTGCAGAGTGGAGCATGTGCCAGAGATGACCACTGGATGACTCAGGAGGAGAAGCAGAAAGATCTAGACGTAGTTGGATGCTGTCAGAATGCACAGGAACTGTTTCGTATGACTGCAGGCAGTCACTGGTTAAACACCAACAGCATCTGCTGTAGCAAGAATAAGGCACCGATTCTGTCTATGTTCCTTTCAAGTGAGTGGTGTATTCAGTATACTACGGTATGAATAAGTGCTAAAAGAAAGTGTTTGTATATCTACAAACTATCTCTAGGGGATTTCTACATGCTATGTATTTTACTCTTCTTGTAACTTTTCTGTTATACCTGGGTATTCAGGGTAAGAGGCGGCGGCTCCAGGGTAATATTAGTCTACCAAAGGATAGACTGTGAAAACATGTATGATGAAAACTGACAAATAATAACAGAGTACAGCGAAGTGACGAGATAGCAAATAGTCGTTCACAATTGGTAGTTTTCCTATTCACCAGTAATAGATAAAAAATGTAATTGAAAGGAATTTCCAACAGAAACCTAAGTATAAAACACCTAATAATAAACATAGCAATAAATATCTAAGATCTTTACAAGGGAAAAAGTAAACTATAGGACATAGATGAAGACCTAAATAAATGGAGAATATTTATGGTCTCAATATTTTATGATGCCAGTGCTCTCCAAATTGTTCCATAAAGACAATGTAATCACCTAAAATCCTAATAGCATTTAGTATATGGTTTAACAAGCTTATTCAAGAATTCATAAGGAAGGCTGACAATTATGGACAATTATGGAGGAGGGAGAAATTAAATGATCAGTAAACATAAAACTCAATATTGTTCTTCCTAGTCATTACAGACATGTAAATTAAATAAGATGTAACTTTTCACCACTTAATTGGCAAAAAAATAAATAAAAAATGTTGACACTACCAATCGAGAGTGTGAGGAAATGGTATTCTCTCACTTGACTGATAGAAATCATTTATTTCTATTTAAGTTTCTCTGAAAAGCAACTTTGCAGCAACTATGAAAATGGTAATTATTCATTCTCAATGGCCCAGCAATTCCATTTCTCAATATCTATCCTATATGCATCAATCATACATTTTAAGTGGCATGCACAAAGATATTCTTATCTATCGTTCACAGTTGCAAAGAAAAGAAGAAAAGGACAACAACCTAAACACCCATCGATACATTCATGAATGGCTACACAAGCCACAGTAAATCCCTACTGAGAAATATTATGTAGTAATTTAGAAGAATGATGTAAATCAATATCAACTGACATGAAAAGAATAAAAAACAAGGTTTAGAATACTGAATTCAATAGCATCACCCCACTTATGAAAAATATGAAACACCACAAAACAACGTTAAACACTTGTACAGATACAAACGTGTGGTTATACATTAATTTTTTAAAGATATTCACTGCCCGGGAGAGTCATCACAAGCCACATGGGGCTATGTAAAGTTACATTTAAGTTAATGTAAAATTGATTTTAAAATTCAATTTTTTGGTCTCACTAGCCACAATTCAAGTGCCCAGTAGCCACGTGTAACCTGTGGCTACTGAACTGTGGGCGCAGGTACAGAGCACCTCTGTTATTGCAGAGGACTCTACCGAATGCTGCCAAGAGTCTTAATACTTGTTATACAACGGTCCTTTTCAAGGAGGGGTCCCTACACCAGCATCTGCTGCTAGGAGCTTGTGAGAAATGCAGAATCCTGGGTTTCCACCGCCCATCGCCCCCCACCGCCATGACTTACCAAACCAAAATCTACATTTCAACAGAGTCTTTGGATAATTATATGATCAGGAAGATTTAAAAGCTCTGCTTTAATCTGCAGTGATATTAGCACCATCATCACCAACAGTGAGAAGTCACTTCGGCTGTTCTTCCCTCAGTGCCTGGTAAAAGACTTTACACTCATAAAAGCTGGGCCATTACCCACTGGTTATCAAGCAGTAGCATTTTGGTTTGAATTTCCTTAATTAAATGAGTTTTTAAATTTTGGGGTGCTTGTAGGATGGAACCTATTTTTTTAAGGAGGTTAAAAAAAATATATACATTTACTAATTACTCTTAAAGGATGCTTCACAGTTGCAAGATATCATTATCAGCAAGAGATTTGAAAAGAAATACGGTAAGTGGTTCTGCAGATAACAAACAGTATATGGGTGCTTGGCTCAGAATAAAATTTGCTGTAACAGCATCACTTACAAAATCAAAATTGCACTTTCTTGAGAATATAGATAGAATTGAAGATGATATCCTCTTGAAATGTGTTAGAAAACTCAAAAAGCAATGATGAATCCATTGATACAGGCATTTCTGCTACTGAACAATTTTTTGAAAAAGCCAAATTTTCTTCTGAAAACTTGCACACTAAAAGTAACAGCACTTATAGGCCAGGAGGTTGGTTTGGAGGGGAGTGTTGAAGCAGACCACTCAAAGCAAATGCATTATGTAACAAGAGAACTTAAAAAATCATTTGTTTTTATTGAAGTCTAGTTGATTTATGATGTTTCAGGAGTATAGCAAAGTGTTTCATATATATGAATGCACAGATAGATTCTTTTTCAGATTCTTTTCCATTATAGGTTATTTTAAGATATTGAATATAGTTCCTTGTGCTATACAGTAGTTTCTATTGTTGTTTATTTTATATATAGTAGCCTGTGACTCCAATACTTTGGCCACCTGATGCGAAGAACTGACTCATTGGAAAAGACCTTGATGCTGGGAAAGATTGAAGGCGGGAGGAGAAGGGGATGACAGAGGATGAGATGGTTGGATGACATCACCGACTCTATGAACATGAGTTTCAGTAAGCTCCAGGAGATAGTGAAGGACAGGGAAGCCTGGCGTGCTGCAGTCCATGGGGTTGCAAAGAGTAGGACACAACTGAGCAACCGAACTGACTGACTGATCTGTTAATCCCAAATTCCAGATGTATCCCTCACTCTACTTTCCCCTTTGTAACATAAGCTCATTATCTGTGTCTGTGAGTCTATTTCTGTTTTGCATATAAGTTCATTTGTATCACTTTTTAAATTCCAAATATAAGTGATATCATATGATATTTGTTTTTCTCTGACATGCTTTACTTATATGATTATCTCTAGGTCCATCCATGTTGCTGCAAATGGCATTATTTCATTCTTTTTATAGCTGAGTGATATTCCATTGTGTGTGTGTGTGTGTATATATATATATATATATATATATATATATATATATATACACCACATCTTCTTTATCCCTTCATCTGTTGATGGACATTTAGGTTGCTTCCATGTCTTGGCTATTGTAAATACTGCTGCTATGAACTCTGTGGTGCATGTACCTTTTCCAGTTGGAGTTTTCTCTGGGTATATGCCCAAGAGTGGGATTGCTGGATCATATGGTAACTCTATTTTTAGTTCTTTAAGGAACCTCAATACTGTTCTCCATAGTGACTGTGTGCCGCCAACTGTGTAAGAGGGTTCACTTTCCTCCATACCCTCTCCAGCATTTATTATTTCTAGACTTCTTGATGATAGCCATTCTGAAGTGTGAGGATACCTCATTGTAATTTTGATTTGCATTTCTCTAATAATTAGTGATGCTGAGGCTCTTCATGTGCCTGTTGACCACCTGTATGTCTTCTTTGGAGAAAGGCCTATTTAGGTCTTCTGCCATTTTTTTCATTTTTTTTTTTAATTGAGCTGTATGAGCTGTTTGTATACCTTGGAAATTAATCCCTTGTCATTCACATCATTTGAAAATATTTTATTCATCTATTGAGATGATCATATGGTTTTTATCCTTCAATTTGCTAATTGGTTTATCACATTGATTGATTTGCAGATAAAAAATCCTTTCATCCCAGGGATAAATCCCACTTGATCATCATGCATGATCCTTTTAATGTATTGTTAGAGTTGGTTGTCTAGTATTTTGTTGAGGGTTTTTACATGAATGTTTATCAGTGATACTGGCCAGTAATATTCTTTTTTTGTGATATCTTTGTCTGTTTTTTGCATCAGGATTATGGTGGCTAGAATGAGTTTAGAAGTGTTCCCTTCTCTGCAATGTTTTGGAATAGTTTCAGAAGGATGAATGTTAACTCTTTAAATGTTTGGTAGAATTCACCTATAAAGCCATCTTGTTCTGGACTTTGTTGGGAGTTTTTAGGTTATTGATTTAATCAGTACTGGGAATTGATCTGTTCATATTTTCTATTTCTTCTAGGTTCAGTTTTGGATGATTCTCCATTTGTTCTGGCTCACCCATTTTAGTGGTTCCTATGATCCTTTGTATTTCTGTGGCATAGTTTATAACTTCTTTTTCATTTCTGAGTTTATTGATTTGGGTCATTTCCCTTTTCATCTTGATGAGTCTGGTTAAAGGTTGATCAGTTTTGTTTATCTTTTCAAAGAACCAGCTTTTGGTTTCATTGATCCTTTCTATTGTTTATTTTAATCTCTGTTTCACTTGTTTCTGCTCTGATCTTTATGATTTCTTTCCTTCCATTAACTTTGATTTTTGTTTGTTTTTCTTTCTCTAGTTGCATTAGGTGTGAGTTGGGTTATTTATTTGCAGTTTTTCTTGTTTCCTAAGGTAAGTTTGTATCACTATAAACTTGCTGCTGTGCTGTGTCCAGTAGGCTTTGGATTGTCATGTTCTCGTTTTCTTTTGTCTGTAGGCATTTTTTAATTTCCTCTTTGATTTCTTCAGTGATATACTGCTTGTTTAATAGCATGTTGTTTAGCCTCTACATGTGTGTGGTTTTTGCAGTTTATTTTCTTGTCATTGATTTGTAGTCTCATAGCATTGTGGTCAGAGAATTTTTCTGAAAAGAAGTATCCAGTGAGAAATGCTGGCATAGTAACAAGTGACAAGTTAAACTCTTAATAAGGAAATACTACAGTAAGATTAGAGTCTTACCTTTTAAGAAAAAAAAAAAAAAGCTGAAAGTAGCTTGATGAAAGAAGATACAAAAAATATATTGGGCTTCTGGGGTACCACAACAATCAAAATGCACAAAGATGGTGAAAAGGAAGTACTCTGCTCTTCCAAGACGAAACATGTAACCAAACTGAGCCCAAAGGAGGAAGAAGTCGGGAGATGGGGATGGGTGGAGAAGAAACAAAGTACAAAAGAGTATCTAAAGAGTTTATGGTATATTACTCTTCACATAGCAAGAAGGAGATACAAGAAAATACATACGTATCTTCTTTGTGAAAGATACACAGATTTCCTGTGATTTACAATGGAGCTATGTCACAACAAACCTATCTTAAAGTTGAAAATGCATATAATACACCTAAATTACCAAATATCATAGCTTAGCCTAGCCTACCTTAAATGTATTCAGAATACTAGCATTAGCCTACAGCTGAACAAAATCATCTAACACAAAACCAATTTTATAAGAAAGTGTCGAGTATCTCATGGAATATTGAATACTATTCTATGCTAAAAGTGAAAGACTGGGTACAGAATAGTTGTGAGTATATTGGTTGTTTACCCTTGGGATCGCATGGCTGATGGAGTGGCAGCTTGCTGTTCCCACCCAGCATCCCAAGAATATCTACCGCATATTGCCAGCCTGGAAAAGACCAAAATTTGAAGTATGAATATGTATAACTTTTATACCATCATAATATCAGGAAGTCATACGTAAAAAAATCTTAAATCAGGGATCATCTATACAGGAAAGATAAACGAGAAACTAAAGAGGTGGGTTACCTACAGGATGTGGATAGCAAAGGGGTGAAAAGATGGGGAAACTAGAAGTGAGTGACAGGGGTGAGGAGGGAATGATGCTTTTCCAAGTACAGCTTGTGTACTTTGAAAACCTTGCTAATGTCTCATATAACCAAAAAATGAATTATTAAAATCCACCAGGATGGGAGAAGAACCGGCAAATAGAATATAAATAGTGACAAATCAGCACGCTAAATATATTGCAAATGACTAACATAACCATACTGAAGGAGATGAGGAAGAAAAAAACTGACCAAACTAATTTTGGAAAACAGTATATTAACTGGATACTGAAAGCCTAGAGAAAAAGAGCAGTTTATAATTACTTACCCTAGCTAGTAAGTTTGTTTCTCACCGGAGTGTAGATTAGCAATTCGGTATCTACGTTGTGTGTGTACTAGTACTGAACAAGTAAGTGAATAGACGGTACCTGAGGGCCAGGATTCTCGCTCTCAGAGAAACGTTACAAGTAAGAATGGAGGAGGGCATGGCTAGAAGGAACCCTGGTGATTAACTGGAATCAGAGGTATCAGCACTGAAATCATTATTTTTAGTACATATCTAATATGCACGCCAGACACACACAACACACACCCATCCATACATTTAGATGAGTGTGTATTATGTGTGGGTTCAATCCTTGGGTCAGGACGATCCCCTGGAGAAGGAGATGAAAACCCACTCCAACGTTCTTTACTGTGAAATTCCATGGACAGAGAAGCCTGGAGGGCTACAGTCCATGGGTTCTCAAAGACTTGGACACGACTTAGCAACTAAAACACAACAATGTGTGGGTTAGTATACACACATATATCTCCTGGTTCCATCTGCTAAGAAGGCCAAGAAGCAATGGTACTCTTATGACAATAAGCTTACCTACTACCTAGGTCTTGGATTCGAAACACCATTCCTCAATGAAAGGAACGAGACCTTTGGAAAATACAAGATAAGCATGGAATGGCCTGTTGTACCAGAAAATAAGGAGGTACTTAAGGTACTTGAAAAAAAGATGGTGGAAACATGTCAAAAAGACACAGGAACCAATGTGAAGAAGTTCCCAATGGACAAAGTTGGAACAGTTTGAGCAACAAAATTAAAAATAATAGTATTGGATTTGAGCTCAGAATAAAATAAATTTTTATGAATCCATACCAATATACAAAAAGGAATTGAATAAATACATGGATGGGGGAAACTGTATCTCTTCTTACAAAAATATTCTAATAGACATAGAAGAAATTAGAGAAATTAAAAAATTACCACCAGGCAGATACCACCATAATAAATATTGCAGGCCTGGTCAATTTGATGGATGTTAAAATCAGCTATGAGTGTTTGGGAAGAAATAAGATATTTCATAGTCTCAAATTATTTCTCTAGGATATTTGTCAATTACATAGGGAAAACACTAACTTTACTGTGGAGAAGCTCTGTAGACACCTTAGCTAAGTGATCACCAGCAATAGATCACATAGAAATGAATGTCTCATTATGAATGAGAGGGACACAATATCATTTCTGGAAGTTCAGTTCAGTCGCTCAGTCATGTCTGACTCTTTGCGATCCCATGGACTGCCGCACGCCAAGCCTCCCTGTCCATCACCAACTGCCAGAGTTTACTCAAACTCATGTCCATTGAGTTGGTGATGCCATCCAAACATCTCGTCCTCTATCATCCCCTTCTCCTCCCACCTTCAATCTTTCCCAGCATCAGGGTCTTTTCCAGTGAGGCAGTTCTTCGAATCAGGTGGCCAAAGTATTGGAGTTTCAGCTTCAGCATCAGTCCTTCCAATGAATATTCAGGACTGATTTCCTTTAGGATGGACTAGTTGGATCTCCTTGCAGTCCAAGGGACTCTCAAGAGTCTTCTCCAACACCACAGTTTAAAAGCATCAATTCTTTGGTGCTCAGCTTTCTTTATAGTCCATTTCTCACATCCATACATGACTCCTGGAAAAACTGTAGCTTTGGCTAGACAGACCTTTGTTGGCAAAGTAATGTCTCTGCTTTTTAATATGCTGTCTAGGTTGGTCATAGCTTTTCTCCGAAGGAGCAAGCGTCTTTTGATTTCATAGCTGCAGTCACCATCTGCAGTGATTTTGGAGCCCAAAATTAAATTTTCTCACTGTTTCCATTGTTTCCCCATCTATTTGACATATAGTGATGGGACCAGATGCCATGATCTTAGTTTCCTGAATGTTGAGTTTTAAGCCAGCTTTTTCACTCTCCAGTTCCACTTTCATCAAGGGGCTCTTTAGTTCTTCTTCACTTTCTGCCATAAGTGGAGTGTCATCTGCATTATTGATATTTCTCCCGGCAATCTTGAAAATACAACACCTAATCACAAGAAAACATCAGGCACCTAATCACAAGAAAACATCAGACAAACCCAAGTTAAAGACATTCTGCAAATTATCGAGGTCATGAAAGACAAGGAAAGGCTGAGAAACCATCACAGATTACAGGAAACCAAAGGGAGTGCAATTTGGATCCTGGATTGAATCCTGAAGCAGAAAAAGAACATTAATGGGAAAATGAGTGAAATTTAAATAAAATCTGTGTTTGGTTAGCAGTATTTACCAGTGCTATTTTTCTGGTTTGGTATTAATAATTGTATAATGGTTATGGAATTGTAAAAATTATGGGAAGCTGGGAGAAAGGCATATGTAAACTATTTGTGCTATTTTTGCAATTTTCCTCCAAGTGGAGAAGTATTTCAAAAGAATAAGAGAATATAAAGAGCATTGTGCTCAATACTCTACTCCTTTGTAGTTGCTGTATTCAACCCTGCCAATGCTCTTTCATCTCCCTGCTCTACTTGATGGCACAAAATATTACATGCTGGGAAGTTTTGCAGATGAACCAGTATAGTTTCCATGGCATACTGCCCTCATTTCCCTACTCTCCAATCTCATATGACCGAATTCACATTAAAGACTTATAGCAGAATAGACAGTGTTGACTCTTTGCTACTCCTTGGACTATGTAGACCGCCAGACTCCTCAGTCCATGGAATTCTCCAGGCAATAATACTGGAGGGGGTTGCCATCCCCTTCTCCAGGGGATCTTCCTGACCCAGCGAATGAACCCAGGTCTCCTGCATTGCAGACAGATTCTTTACCATCTGAGCTACTAGGGAAGCCCCAGACTATACTGAAGTTGCATGTGAAATCTTTGATTACAGTGGAATCATGAAATATAAGAGGGGGTAAAAATAAGTATTTAAAAATCAATACAAGCTTGCAATAACCAAAACAATGTTTCTGATTTCAAAACTTATTATAAACCTTCAGTTATCTAAACAATGTGATACTGGCATAAGGACCGGCATATTGACCAAAGCAATAGATTAGAGAACTCCCAAATAAACGCAGAGTCAGACACGACTGAGCGACTTCACTTTCACTTTCAAATAAACCCAAGCACATCTAGTCAATTGATTTTTCAATAAGAGTGCCAAGACCATGGGGAAAGAACAAACTTTTAACAAGTGATACTGAGAAAACTGAATGCTGCTGCTCCTGCTGCTGCTGCTAAGTCACTTCAGTCATGTCCGACTCCGTTCGACCCCATAAACGGCAGCCCACCAGGCTCCCCCGTCCCTGGGATTCTCCAGGCAAGAACACTGGAGTGGGTTGCCATTTCCTTCTCCAATGTGTGAAAGTGAAAAGTGAAAGTGAAGCCGCTCAGTTGTGTTCGACTCTTAGCGACCCCATGGACTGCATCCCACCAGGCTCCTCTGTCCACGGGATTTTCCAGGCAAGAGTACTGGAGTGGGGTGCTATTGCCTTCTCCAGAGAAAACTGAATATTCCCATGCAAAAGAGTGAAGCAGGATCTTTACCTTATACCATATACAAAAACTAGCCCAAAATAGGTCAAAGACCTAAACTTAAGAGCTAAAACTATAGAACTCTAAAATGAAAACATAGAGGACAATCTTTTTTGGCTATGACACTAAAAGCATAGGCAACAAAGGAAAAGCAGAACTGGACTTCATTAAAATCAGAGACATTTGGGACTTCCCTGGTGGTCCAGTGGTTAAGACTCCAGGCTTCCAGTGCAGGGGCATGGGTTCAATCCCTGGTCAGGGAACTAAGATCCCACAAGCTGTGAGGCACAGGCAAAAAACAAACTAAAAACCCCAAATCAAAGGCATCTGTACACTAAAGAATATTAGCAAGAAAGTAAAAAGACAGCTTCCAGAATAGGAGAAAATATTTGCAAACCATCTATCTTATAAAAGATGTTAATCCAGAATATATAAATAATTCCAACGATGCAGCAGAAAAAAAAAAAAAACAACTACCAACCCTCAATTTGAAAATAGGAAAAGGTCTTGATAGGCATTTCTCCAAAGAAGATATATAACTAGAAAATAAGCACATGAAAAGATGTTCAACATCATAATCATTAGGAAAATGCAAATGAAAACCACAATGAGATACCACTCTATACCCATTAGGATGGCTATGATTCAAAAGATAAACAAACAAAAAAGGAAAATAACAAGTGTTGGCAAGGCTTTGGAGAAACTGGAATTTCCATGTATTGCTGTAAAAATGTAAAATGGTTCAGCTGCTGTAGAAAATAGTTTAGTAGTTCCTCAAAAAGTTAAATATAGAATTACCATATGACCCACAATTTCACTCCAATCTATATACCTCAAAAAACTGAAAGCAGGGACTCAGACACTTGTACACAAAGTGTACATAGCATTACTTACAATAGTCAAAAGGTGGATACAACCCAGATGTCCAACAACAGGTGAATGCATAAACAAGATGTGGTATATACATACAATGGGATATTATTCAACCATAAAAAGGATGAAATTCTGCTACATGCTGTGACACGGATGAACCTTGAAAACATTTTGCTAAGTGAAATAAGCCAAACACAAAAGGACAACTATTGTGTGATTCTATGTATATGAGGTATCTGGGACTGAACCTGGGTCTCCTGCATTGCAGGCAGATTCTTTACTATCTGAGCCACCGGGGAAGCCCATGGGGTACCTAGAAAAGTCAAATTCAGTGACAGCAAGTAGAATAGAGATTACCAGGGCCTGGGAGGAGGGAGCAATGTGGAGTTGTTGTTTAATGGGCACAGAGTTTCTGTTTAGGATGATTTTTAAAGTTCTGGAAATGGATAGTAGTGTGTGTCGTACAACATTGTGAATGCACTTAATGCATTCACAAAATGGTTAAAATGGTAAATTTTATGATACATATGTATTTTTTCTTTAAGTTTTGTTGAGATATAACATATAATAAATGGCACATATTTAAATTTTCAGTTTTTATATGATACGTATATTTTAACACAAAAGCTCAATACTATACATGAAATTCATATGATATTGTATGTCAAATATACTCAACTAAAAAAAAATTAAATTACATCCCAAAAAACTCAGTAAAGCATTTGATTTTAAATACAGTCATATAATCATAGTAATTAACCATTAGAGACATTTAAAAATTTTGTTTATATCCCCCATAGTTTATATATTCTAGTTGTCCAAAGAACATTTTGAGGAACTTATTAGGATAATGAGGATCTCATAGATATAGTCTGCCTTATCAATAAGTATATATGTTCGTGTATGTATGTTGTGGTGTATGATGAGTAATAGAAAAAGAAGAGGGTGCTACCTCTTCATTTTGAGGAAAGATCGTTCTTTTTGCTTGTCCTGGGGAAAAAGGAAATTGATATGACATACTTTTGGGAATGCTGCAGATGATCAAGAAAAAAAGGAGGGAAATCATGTGTTACCAACATTAAAAATGAAGGAAGGGATATCACCACAGACTCTACATATGTTAAAAGGCAAATAAAGGAATGAAGTGAATAACTTTATGCCAATAAACTTGACAAGTTGGTTAAAAGGAAGAGTTCTTTGAAAAAGACAACTTACCAAACTAATACAAAAAGAAACAGAAATTTTGTGTAACTATTTTTAAAGTTGGAATTGATGATCTTTGCCTTCCTGCAAAGAAAACTACCGGTCCAGATGGTTTTCTTTGGGAATTCTATCAAACATTTAAGGAAGAAATTATACTAATCTTACACAAACTCCTTTAGAAAATAGAAAGTGTTCCCAATTCATTTTATGAAGCCAAGATAACACTGCCAAAAACTTGACAGAAACGCTATAAGAAAACTGGAGACCAATCTCTAAGTTGCAAAAATCTTTCTGGAAGATATTAGCAAGTCAAAGCAGCAATGATTAAGTAGGTGTATTCTAGGAATGCAAGGTGGCCTTAACATATGAAAATCAATTGGTGTTATCTGACAACTTAATAGAAATAAGGAGAAAAACTGTAAGATCATACCAATAAATGCAAAGCTGCCTCCTAAAATTCAATAGTCATCATGATTTTAAGATAAAAACCTCTTTGCAAATTAGGACATAAAAGAGAAATTTTTGTTGAATTTAAAAGGCACCTAGGAAAAGTCTAAAGATAGTATTATACTTAAAGATGACATATTAAATATTCTTCCCTCAAGATTATGACCAAAGTTAAGATGTTTACTCTCATCACTTTTTTATCAGTATTATACTGGAGACCCTAGTCAATGTTAAAAGGTAAGAAAAAGATATAAAAGTCATACATATTACAAAGGAAGAAATAAAATCATTACCATTGAAACAAGCATTAAAATTCACAAAATACTTAGAAACAAATTTAACAAAAGATATGTAAAACCTCTGCAGTGAAAACTGTAACACATTACTGCCAAGACTTGAGCTGCAATTTAATGACTGCTATCTATTAAAATGCTTTGTAAGGAGATTCTGTTGCAGGCATTTTAATGTTTTGAGGAAGTCTTCCTCAAGCTGGACAAAAAGCAATATCCCTGGAAAGATTTGCAGGCCCCTGGAAAGATTTGCATTACTATCACTCAGTCCAACTAGTTGTTGTTTAAAATTTTTATAACAGAAAAAAAAAGTCTGCAATTATTATGTTTTTTCCTCTTCCTACCTGAATAATATTTATGTGCCCTTCTCACAGCACACTATACACGGCATTCCAGGGAAAGCACTACTGAAAACCCAAGCATTGTATCTTGTTGCTTTTCCTTCCATGTTTGATTAGTATACCCTGCCTACATCATCCTCAACTCGCCATCATCCAGCAACTCTGAAAGCCACGCCAGGGGCAGCCCACTGAAACCTGGTGGGTGCAGAGCAGTCTCTCTAGCCCTGACTGGAAAATGACCCATAAAAAGTAGGGTGCTCACCTGCTCCTGTAAGAGGTAGGTACATGCAAAGAACCACCATCTACCTCTGGTTTCCATTTTTGAGTTTTTGTGAGCTTAATTCTGACCAGTCTTCAAACAAAGCCATTTGCCCTGTTAACAAACAAAAGAAACTGTACTTGAATACTTGGTGTAGTATTAAGCAATATTTGGACTTGTCTTTGTCAACTCAAAATTATTTAAAGTTAATTTAAGAACTTTTTATATTTAGTTTGGGTTTTCCTAGCTTAGATTAGTAAAGCTAATTAGTAAAAAATTCACTGGGGGTGGGACGGGGTGGTTTCTAAATGTTTGGTTTATATTATAGAAATTAGCAAAAGGTTTTTTTCTATTCATCAATCCCAAGTTATAAATAAGGGGAAAAGAACAGTTTAATGTCTTTACCATTCAATTGAAACATAAAAAGTAGCATATTTGCCCACAGAAACAAACAGACTCTGTGGTAGGTGGAATAATACCCCCCTCCCAAAGAGGTGCTCATCATAATCCCCAAAACTTGTGAATATATGTGGCAAGGGAGAAGTAAGGTAGCAGATGGAATTAAGTTTGCTAATTAACTGATTTTGAGATGGGGCGATTAGCCTGGATTATTCAAGGAGGCCTGTGTAGTAACAAAGGTTCTTATAAGTGAAAAAGGAGAGGCAGTGTCAGAGTGATTCACCAAGAGAAGGCTCAGCTAGACATTACTGACTCCAAGGACGCCAGCAGCTAAGGAATTCAAAGCCTCTAAGAAAACAGATTCTTCTCTAGGATGTTAAAGAAACGCAGCCCTGCTGACCCCTTGATGTTAGCCATTGAGATCCATACACTTATGACCTATAGGATTATAAAATGATAAATTTGTGTTGCTTTAAAGCCCTAAATTTGTGGCAATTTGTTACAGCTGCAATAGGAAATACAGACTCTTCACTATTAAATCACATTGTAATTGAGTAGTTTGAACACGAGGTGGCACTAGAGGACCAGATTTGTCAAAGAAGTCCTCTCATTTTTGTGGTACTAAGGGCAATGATGACTTCCCTGGTGGCTTGAACTATAAAGAATCTGCCTGCAATACAGGAGATGGGGTTTGATCCCTGAGTCAGGAAGATCTCCTACAGAAGGGCATGGCAACCCACTCCAGTATTCTCGCCTGGAGAATTCCAAGTCCATGGGGTTGCAATGAGTTGGACACGACTGAGAAATTAACACCCACAAAGGCAGTGATACAATTTTATTCTAATACAGGTTTTTAAATCGTCTCGTCACATTTGCACCTAAGTCTTCTTCAGTATTGTTGGCAAGTCCCTTAAATTGGCCTTCATGATTTTTTTTTACTTAATGTGTAGTTGATTTACAACACTGTATTAGTTACATGTGTACTGCAAATTGGCTGGTCATATGTATGTATATATGTGGACTTCCCAGATGGCTCAGTGGTAAAGAATCCACCTGCCAAGCAAGAGACATGGGTTTGATCCCTGGATTGGAAAGATCCCCGGATCAGAAAGATCCCCTGGAGAAAGGCATGGCAACCCACTCCAGTGTTCTTGCCTGGAACTCCCATGGACAGAGGAGCCTGGTGGGCTACAATCCATGGGGTCAAAAAATTGCTAACACAAGTTAGCAACTAAACAGCTGTATATATATATATATATATATATACACACACACACATATACACACATCTATATATTCTTTTTTATTCTTTTCCATTATAGGTTTTTACAAGATACTGAATATAGTTCCCTGTGCTATACAATTAATCCCTGCTGTTTTTAATTAATTTTTAATTTGATTTCTGGCAGTGATTTTTTTAATCCAGAAATATAAACTATAAATTAATTGAAACGACTATAATGTGTCACAAGTGTGAGGACTTTTTTGTTCTTGATGCCTTGAACACTGACAGCAGCCTATAGCAGGCGCCCAGTAGATTTTGTTAAACGAAAGAATATCTCATGTCCAATTTCCATATATAAATTGTTTGTCAAGTCTTTTCTCACATTAACCTGAATCATCTGGAACTTGAAGAAAATCCTTTTGCCCAAGAATTTTGAATTTAGTACTATTCATAGAGTCCTCGTTAATTCAAATGCACTTACCATGCATTCTTTGTGCTAGAAACGGACAGCCATGGCTTGTTCTGTGGAGCCTGCCCTGCCCTCCACCCAGGTGCATCCAGTTCTAACGAAACACCCCAGGTGCCTCTCCTCCTTCCAGTGTGTGTGGGTGACTTTAGGGGAGTACATGGTCTGGGTACAGGCTTCCCCGATGGCTCAGCAGTACAGAATCTGCCTGCGGTACAGGAGATGCAAGAGATGTGGGTTCAAGCCCTGGGTAGGAAAGATCCCCTGGAGAAGGAAATGCAAGCCACTCCAGTATTCTTGCCTGGAGAATCCCGTGGACAGAAGAGCCTGGCGGGTTACAGTCCAACAATAGCAAAGAGTCAGACACAACTGACACTCACACGACTGACGCGACTGAGTGTGCACACGCGCGTGGTCAGGGTAACTGGGGACCACCGGCAGACCGCTTTGGGAGGCAGGGTTTCCAGGTAGTCTGTTGCTCTGCGCTTGCGTGGCCCTGAATGCTTTGTGCTTGCTGCTCCTTCTGCCCCAGGGCATTGGGCCTCTCCATTGGCTTGTCCAGTTCTCCAAGTCAAAGAGAGAACGGGTCTGTTTTTGGAGAGTTTCTTTCAGAACACTCTGTCCCCAGACACCCTGTAAATTCTGATTCCGCTCTATGCTTGTAGAACTTTGTTCCTCTCACTCTTTTCATGTTGTTTTATGGTCAGTTGTATAAAGTGGCACCGGCTTGTAACTTCCCTGTGGAAAGATCATATTTTATTCTTTTTTTGTATCCTCAACCCCCAGCCAATACTAGGAACAAAGTAAATGTTTCCGAAAGGTGGGGCGGCGGAAGACTGTCTCATCACTGAACTCACACTGCAGATGAGCAAAATAACTGCTGCTGATTTCTTAATATTTTTTATTAATTAATATGTTAAAATTAATTTTTATTGGCCTCTAGTTGATTTACTGGAGAAGGCAATGGCACCCCACTCCAGTACTCTCATCTGGAAAATCCCATGGACGGAGGAGCCTAGTAGGCTGCAGTCCACGGGGTCGCTAAGAGTTGGACACGACTGAGCGACTTCACTTTCACTTTTCCTTTCATGCATCAGAGAAGGAAATGGCAACCCACTCCAGTGTTCTTGCCTGGAGAATCCCAGTGACGGGGGAGCCTGGTGGGCTGCCGTCTATGGGGTCGCACAGAGTCAGACACGACTGAAGCGACTTAGCAGCAGCAGCAGCAGCAGTTGATTTACAATGTTGTGTTAGTTTCTGCTTTATAGCAAAGTGAACCAGTTATATATATACATATATCTACTCTATTTTAGATTCTTTCCCCATATAGTCCATTACAGAGTACTGAGTAGAGTTTCCTGTGCTAAACAGTAGGTCCTTATTAGTTATCTGTTTTAGGATTCCTTAATATTTAAGTATGGGTGTGTGAACTTAGGTTTAACCCAGAAGAAAGAAATAGTCAGGATTACATTCATCATTTGGGTATAATTTCCATTTACAAAGTCTTAGGATAATAAATATCGTGAAGCCCAAAATAAATGCTGGCTTTCCTCTTCTAAAAAGATAAGGAATTTGAATGCAGATTGTAATGTTTTTCTTCAAAGAGGAATGATTTGCCATTCTTTAATCTGATAAAGCTCTTTATACTTCAAATACAGGCTCAGGCTTTAAATATTAATAACTTCAGAAAGCAGGAATCAAATCCTCAACTTTTCATGAATTAATTATCACAATTTTAAAACTCCAATTTCATAAAGCAAATCATAAAGTGCAAAATGGCTTTTCCAAGTAGGGTATTCTTTTTGGTATAATTCATATGATCAAATAAAATTTTATGTATATTAAATTGAGTATTAATACCCTAACTGAAAGTTTCCTGTTTCTTGTTATTGAATAATTTTAACTATACATAGTCAGTAAAATGACTATGAGTAGCATTTTTAATCAACTTTCATTTTTATCAAACTGCTGTTTGCATAGTATAAAAGATCAAATATTGCTAAAAGTAACTTTTATAAAACAACAGTCTCTCTTCTTTACCTTTCCATCCCAATCATCTGCCAAGTAATCAATTTCAACTTTTTAAGCTATTTTCTCTAATTTTACTTTCTTATTTCATTTTTTAAAAAATTATTCATTTATTTTTGGTTGCGCTGGGTGTTCATGGTTTGTGGGGCTTCTCATTGCAGTGGCTTCTCTTGCTGCAGAACACAGACTCTCGGCACACAGGCTTCAGCAGTGGCAGCTAACGGGCTCCGCAGGTGACTCCTGGGTTTATGAGTGTGGGCTCCGTAGTTGGGGTGCATGGGCTTAGTTGCTCCTTGGCATGTGGAATCTTCTCAGACCAGAGACTGAACCCGTGTCCCCTACTTTAGCAGGCAGATTCTTATCTACTACACCACCAGGGAAGTTCTCTTATTTCTAAATAATATGTCTATACTGCTATCCTTGCCTCATCTGAATAGACTCACCTATTGATTTCCTATTACAGATGCCAAGGCTTTCAGCTTCTTTATAGCCCCTCTTTCTTTTCCACCATCTTCTCAATAAAATTATGTCTTAAATATCTGTTCAATTGATGTTCAGTGTTTCCATAATTTTGACCACATATATATAGCATGTAGCATATTTTTGCATCAAGTAGCATGATTATATATCCTTTCTTATATAACTTGTTTTTTTCCTGTAATTAGTAATTGCCTCATTTAAAGACATTTTCTTAATTTTCTTTGAATACCTGACTAAATAGTCCCACATCCTCAACAGCTCTGTAAAATGTCTGTCATTGGATTTTAAATAAACTATTAAACATTTTAAATAACTATTTATTAGTTAAATAACTGTTAAATAACTGAAGAACTGCATCTTAGGCCCTCAGCCCCTTTCAGTCCAAGACAGTCCTTGTGTCTCCACCCTCCTGTTACATTCTGGATGCATCCACCATGGGCCTGTTGCTATTCTGTTTTGTTGGAATTTCCATTCACCATCACCCTGCGGATTCCGTCTGCCTCTCCTAGGTGTTGTTTCCTCAATCTCTTGTGTCCCAGTGTCCTCCTTCTAAAGCGAGTCCTTTCGTGTGAGTGTGCTGTGTGTATAATGTATGTACTTAGTCTCTGAGTCGTGTCTGAAGCTTACAACCTTATAGACATAGCCTGCTGGCTCCTCTGTCCATGGGGATTCTCTAGGCAAAAATACTGGAATGGGTTGCCATGCCCTCCTTCAGGAGATTTTCCCAACCCAGGGATCAAACTCAGGTCTCTGGCACTGCAGGCAGATTCTTTACGGTCCGAACCATCCACAAACAGCTTCCTAGGAAGGCTGGTTGGAAAGGACCTGTCTGGAGGTCCTCCCTGTCTAAACTGTCTCTTTTCTACCCTCTCACTTGATGGAGAGTAAAATTTTCCCTTGGAAATGTGAAGGGCTAGCTTCATTATCTTCTTCCTTCCATTTGAGAAATGTAATGCCATTCTTGTTTTTTGTTTGTTTAAGTTTTGCCTGCAGCCCAGAGCATGCAGGATCTCAGTTCCCTGACCACAGATGGAACCCTTGCCCCGTGCAGTGGAAGCACAGAGTCTTAACCACTGGACCACCAGGGAAGTCTCAGTTTGATGGCATTCTTACTCACACTTTTCTGCTCATTACCACCTCCCTCAACCTCCACCTCCACCCACAACAGGACTTTTACAATCTTCTGGTTTTCACTAGTGTTTGAAATTTTTATGATGATGAGTCTTTTGGTTTTTTTGAATTGTTCAATGATTTTAAATTTGTTTTTTGTCTTTTATTCAGTGGGCTTGAATATTCAAAGGACATTTTAGGCAAAAAAAAAAAAAAGGCTGATATTCTTCAGCTTCAGAAAATTCTCTTATTTTATTAACACCTTTCTTCATCATCTTTTCTGTTCTCTTTTTCTGGAGTTCCTATTATTTAGTTGTGAGGCCTCCTGAATTGGTCAACTAATTTCTTAAGTTTTTGTCTCTTACTGTCCAATTATTTGCCACTTTGCCCTAAGTTTTGGATTCCCTAGCTACATCCTCTGCTTTTCTACTAGATTTTGCATTTCTGCCATCTAATTTTTATTTTCCTAGTATTTTTGTTGTCATTCTCTAAAGATTATTCTTGTCAAAACTACCATTTTGTTCCTGTCTTACAAATACAATATTTTCCCTTATTTCTCTGAGAACTGTAATGACTTCCCCCCCAACCCCCATTTTTGTTCTTCCTCCAAAGTTTCAGTGTCCTTTTTCTTTTTTTACTATACAGGTTTATCAGAGGTGTAATTTGTATGCCATAAAATTCACCCACTGTGTCTAATTCACTGATGTTTAGCATATTTCTTCAGTCAGTCAACCATCACTTCAGTCTAATTTCAGAACATTTCCACCACCCCACAAAGGTCTTTGGTGCCTGCTTGCATCTTCATTCCTAACCCTAGTCCCAGTCAACCAGTACTCTGGCTTCTGTCTGTATACTTTTCCCTTTTCTAGGCATTCCGTATAAATAGAACCACAGTGTATGCCCTTCTGTGTCTGCTTTTTCATGTTACGTGCTGTTTTTGAAGGCCATCTTTTTGCAGCATCAGGAGCTCATTCCTCTTTGTTGTTGCAGAGTGTTCCCTTGTGCCGATGGATCACATTTTGTTTGGACAATCAGCAGTTGACTAGACATTTGGGTTGTTTCCACTTTGGAGGAATTAGAAACATCTTTTTGTCATTTTAATATTTTATTTTGAACTCTGCATTTCACATTAGAGGATTTTTTTTTCCCCCAAATGTATGACATTCTCTAGCAGTCTGCTCATACTTAGAAAGGAAGGCCAAAAAAGTTACTTGGAAGCTGTCTGTGTACATGGTGGGAGGTGGTAAAGGGCTTTGTTGTAATTCTTTGGGGAAATCCTCATATCAGCGGTTTTCATCCTTTTCTCTTGGGCTGGTGGAATTTTCCAGAAAAGGCTCTGCCGATGTCTTGGCTGGAGGGTATAATTCTAGCTTCCAGTATTCTGAGAGTTGAAAGGAGGGAGAAGGCTGAGATGTCCCAAATTCTAGGACATAACTCTTACTTGATCCCTCTATTATCAGTGGGAGATTCCTGCCTCTTTCAAATTGTGCCTTGTGTCCCTGAGTCCAGAGACCCTCTGTTTTAGTATCTTTTACTGGGGCAGCTCCCAGAGTAGAGGAGGAGATCTGGAGATGCTTTTCAAATAGTCTCTCTATTTTTAGCCCTACCATTATCTGTACCCCCCCCCCCCACCCCGCCCCATCGCCATTCCCACAGTTATCTGGTGCCGATTTCTGAGCCTCCAGGGTTCTGCTCTATAAAGCAGGATACCTCCCAGCTTCACCCACTGCAAGTTTAGGATTAACTTTCTTGGACCCGCTAATCCATCTACCACTTTTCCATCTTCTTTACAGTATCCAGCATTTTACTGCTATTGTGTTCTTTCCTCTTTTCATCATGGGTTTATGCTTCTATAAAAATCCTTTTACTCTCATTTTCATAGCATTTTCATTGGGAAGAGAGTATTTATTCAACCAGCCATCTTTAATGAGAATCACAATTTAATTCTTTCATGAAAAATGCAACTTCCAATTCCAAATAATTTATGAAAATACCTCACCCTCAAGGAAGTGCTGCATAAGCCTCCACTCCTTAACTGTGTGCTGCACATAGCAACTTCCGTCCAAGAGCACAAAGCAGGAAGGAGGGGTGAGGGAGGAAGGGCTTTATGGTGGAGACACCTGATAAACCCTCCCACAGCCAGGCGATCAAGGTCTACATCAACAGTGACGAGTCATGCAGACAGTATGCACCCTTTGTGGTCCCACCCCCCCAAACCTGTAACCTCAGCCTAATCATGAGAACACCAGATAAATCCCAATCAAGGGACAATCTACAAAGTACCTGACCACGACTTCTCAAGGGGCTTCCCCAGTGGCTCAGCGGTAAAGAATCCGCCTGCAGTGAAGGAGCTGCAGAAGCCAAAGGTTTGATCCCTGGGTCGAGAAGATCCCCTGGAGGAGGACATGGCAACCCACTCCAGTATTCTTGCCTGCAGAATCCCATGGCAGAGAAGCCTGGCAGGCTATGGTCTGTGGGGTTGTAAAGAGTTGGACTGACGTGATTGAGCATGCACGCACTACTTTTCAAAACTGTCAAAGTCATCAAAAGCAAGAAAAGACTGGAGAACTGTCATTACTAGGAGAAACCTAAGAAAATATGACAAATAAAGGTAATATAGTAACCTGGGTAGGATCCTGGAACAACAACAAAAAAAAGAGCATCGGGCAAAATCCAAGGAAATCTGAATAGTGTATGGACTGTGTGTGTGTTAGTTGCTCCGTCATATCTGACTCTTTAAGACTCCATGGACTGTATGTAGCCCACCAGGCTCTTCTGTCCATAGAATTCTCCAAGCAGAAATAATGGAGTGGGTTGTCACTTCCTTCTCCAGAGGATCTTCCCGACCCAGGGATTGAACCTGGGTGTCCCGCATTGCAGGTGGATTCTTTACCATCTGAGCCACCAGGGAAACCACTTTAGGTAGTGTAGAAAAAAGTAGAAAGTGTTAGTTGCTCAATATTTATGTAGCAATGTTCATTAATTGTGACAAATGTACGAACTATATTAATGGGGAAACAGCAGTGGGACATGTGGGAATTCTTTACTATCTTTGCAACTTTTCTATAGATGTTAAAAGTATTCCCTTTAAAATTTTATTAAATTTATTAGGGGACTTCCCTGGTGGTCCATTGGTTAAGAATCTGCCTTCCAATGCAGGGGACATGGGTTTTATCCCTGGTCAGGGAACTAAGATCCCACATGCTATGGGGCAACTAAGCCTTCATGCTACAACTACTGAGCCTGCATGCCATAACTACAGAGAAGCTGAGCGTTGCACTAGTGAACCCCATGTGCCACAGTGAAGATGC
Source organism: Dama dama (assembly GCF_033118175.1). Lineage (NCBI taxonomy): Eukaryota > Metazoa > Chordata > Mammalia > Artiodactyla > Cervidae > Dama > Dama dama. Next base: position 48,978,187 of record NC_083705.1, on the reverse strand, counting down.
ATAACAGCCAAAATTCTTTTAAATTAAAAGTAAATGAATCTCTCATTTATACTTTGGGTATTTATTGACACCACTATCCTGACAGAAAGGTATCAGAAATTACCATTTTACAATTTGACTCATATCGACCAAAACTACTAGCAATCTGTTCCAATTCATGTATTTGAACACTTCATTCATTCTCTTTTTCAAATATTTCTTGAGCAAGTACTATGTTTCAGGAAATAAACCTGGTACCAAGCCACAGAGATTAATAAAATATGATTCCTATCCCACAAGAAATTTGCTTTCTGGAAACACAGACTGTCCTAGAACACTTCTTATCTTCTACTTCTCTGGAAGCAAACCATCTACAATAAACATATTTTGCCATCCCTATGGCAACCCAGTCCAGTATTCTTGCTGGGATAATCCCATGGAGAGAGGAGCCTGGTGGGCTACAGTCCATGGGCTCACAAAGAGTCGGACACGACTGAGAGGCTGAGCACACGCACGCCTTACAAGTACGAAGAAAATAATAGCTGAAATTCTTCTCTAGCTTTTGAACTCTTTTGTTTAGGTGAGACGTTGAATTCACTAAAACTGCATTTTCCGTTAAGACACGTGCGGGAACGATTAGCCAAAAACCTGGTAGAAAAGGGCGTGCTGACCACAGAGAAACAGAACTTCCTCCTCTTTGACATGACGACGCACCCCCTCACCAACAACAACATTAAGCAGCGCCTCATCAAGAAGGTGCAGGAAGCCGTTCTCGACAAGTGGGTGAACGACCCTCACCGCATGGACAAGCGCCTGCTGGCCCTCATCTACCTGGCCCACGCCTCCGACGTCCTGGAGAACGCGTTCGCGCCCCTGCTGGACGAGCAGCACGATGTAGCCACCAAGCGGGTGCGGCAGCTCCTGGACTTGGACCCCGAGGTGGAGTGTCTGAAGGCCGGGACCAACGAGGTGCTGTGGGCGGTGGTGGCGGCCTTCACCAAGTGACCCTGCCCCGAACCACGCGTCCCCCTTTCTCTCTCGGGAACCAGTCGTTTTTCTTCTTGGACTTCTGGTTTTCTGCAGTTTGTACTTCCCATACTGTAATTGGCTTCTGTTTGATGAAATGGTGGGTGGCTTTTCCTGTTGTGGGTGTGTGCATGCAAGAAGCTGTGGGTATGAGAGAACTTTCTGTTCAGGTTTAGAAGACAGAAAGTTTTACTGCCTTTTGGCATTTCATTCCTTCTTGAGTTCAAGAGAGTTGCTGTTCTTACTGTAACAAGTTTGGATTTTTGTTGTGTTTACTTTCAAACTACCTCCAGTTTTTTGTTGTTGCTTTTTGGGTTTTGGGGGGTTTTTTTAACAAATTTTTAAAAATTAAAGTACACTTAACTTACAGTGTTGTGTTAGCTTCAGGTGTACAACAAAGTGATTCAGTTGCACATATATGTTATTTTCAGATTCTTTTTTATATGTTATTGTAAAATATTAAGTATAGTTCCCTGTGCTATACAGTAGGTCCTGGTGGATTGTTTTATATGTAATAGTGTGTATATGTTAATAAAGTGAAACTGAAAGTGAAGATCGCTCAGTAGTGTCTGACTTTTTGTGACCCCAAGGACTATACAGTCCATGGAATTCTCCAGGCCAGAATACTGGAGAGGGTAGCCTTTCTCTTCCCAGGGATCAAACCCTGGTCTCCTGCATTGGAGGCGGATTCTTTACCAGCTGAGCCACCAGGGAAGCCCAAGAATACGGGAGTGGCTAGCCTATCCTTTCTTCAGTGGATCTTCCACTGATTCAAACCAGGGTCTCCTGCATTGCAGCTGGATTCTTCACCAACTGGGCTACCAGAGAAGTCCCCATATGTTAATACCAACCTCCTAATTTACCTCTCACTACCCCTTTGGTAGCCATAAGTTTGTTTTCTGTGTTTGTGGGTCTATTTCTGTTTTGTAAAGTAAGTTCATTTGGATCATTTTTTTTTTTAGAGTCCACAATAAGCAATATGATATTTGTCTTTCTCTGTCTGATTTACTTCACTTAGTGTGATAATCTCTAGGTCCACCCATGTTGCTGAAATAGGTTTTTTCATTCTTTTTTATGGCTAAGTAATATTCCATTGTATGTATGTACCACATCTTCTTTATACACTTCACTGTCAGTGGACCTTTAAGGTTGCTTTCATGTCTTGGCTTCCATGTCATAGCGCTGATACGAACATTGGGGTGCATATATCTTTTCTTTAAACTACCTCCAGCTTCAAAAGCACATCATTAGCATCTCTTGAGTTTAAGTTTGTCCACAAGTACAAGTTCTTCTGTATTCTTAACTCACCAAAAGTAAAAAGCTGTACGTATCAGGGTATATTTTGGTAAAGTTCAGTCAAGATACATACCTTAACAATTTTTTTGTTGGTATTAAGCTAAGTGAAATGAGTCAGAGGAAGACACATATTGTATATCGCTTATATATAGTATCTAAAAAAGCCAAACTCATGGGAACAGTGAATAGGTTACCAGGGGCTGAGAGTAGGGGAGATGGGGAGATGTTGGTCAAAAATTACAAACTTCCATAAGATGAATGAGTTCTGGAGATCTAATGTACAGCTTGGTGATTATAGTTAATAATATTGTATTATTTACTTGAAAGTTTCTAAGAGAGGAGATCTTAAATGTTCTCACCACAAAACAGAAATGGGGTGCTCGTTTCGGCAGCATATATACTAAAATTGGAACGATACAGAGAATATTAGCATAGCCTCTGTGCAAGGATGACATGCAAATTCGTGAAGTGTTCCATATTTTTTATAAAACTCCTAGAGGAGAACATAGGCAAAACATTCTCCGACCTAAATCACAGCAGGATCCTCTATGACCCACCTCCCAGAATATTGGAAATAAAAGCAAAAATAAACAAATGGGACCTAATGAAACTTAAAAGCTTTTGCACAACAAAGGAAACTATAAGCAAGGTGAAAAGACAGCCCTCAGATTGGGAGAAAAAAATAGCAAATGAAGAAACAGACAAAGGATTAATCTCAAAAATATACAAGCAACTCCTGCAGCTCAATTCCAGAAAAATAAATGACCCAATCAATAAATGGGCCAAAGAACTAAACAGACATTTCTCCAAAGAAGACATACAGATGGCTAACAAACACATGAAAAGATGCTCAACATCACTCATTATCAGAGAAATGCAAATCAAAACCACAATGAGGTACCATTACACGCCAGTCAGGATGGCTGCTATGCAAAAGTCTACAAGCAATAAATGCTGGAGAGGGTGTGGAGAAAAGGGAACCCTCTTACACTGTTGGTGGGAATGCAAACTAGAATAGCCGCTATGGAGAACAGTGTGGAGATTTCTTAAAAAACTGGAAATAGAACTGCCATATTACCCAGCAATCCCACTGCTGGGCATACACACTGAGGAAACCAGATCTGAAAGAGACACGTGCACCCCAATGTTCATCGCAGCACTGTTTATAATAGCCAGGACATGGAAGCAACCTAGATGCCCATCAGCAAACGAATGGATAAGGAAGCTGTGGTACATATACACCATGGAATATTACTCAGCCATTAAAAAGAATTCATTTGAATCAGTTCTAATGAGATGGATGAAACTGGAGCCCATTATACAGAGTGAAGTAAGCCAGAAAGATAAGGACCGATACAGTATACTAACGCATATATATGGACTTTAGAAAGATGGTAATGATAACCCTATATGCAAAACAGGAAAAGAGACACAGATGTACCGAACAGACTTTTGGACTCTGTGGGAGAATGTGAGGGTGGGATGTTTCTAGAGAACAGCATCGAAACATGTATATTATCTAGGGTGAAACAGATCACCAGCCCAGGTTGGATGCATGAGACAAGTGCTCAGGCCTGGTGCACTGGGAAGACCCAGAGGAATCGGGTGGAGAGGGAGGTGGGAGGTGGGATCGGGATGGGGAACACATATAAATCCATGGCTGATTCATGTCAATGTATGGCAAAAACCACTACAATATTGTAAAGTAATTAGCCTCCAACTAATAAAAATAAATGGAAAAAAAAAAAAAAAAACAGAAATGGGATAACCATGTGATGGAGGTATTATCTAAGGCTATGGTGCTCATAAGGGCTTCCCAGGTGGTGCTAGTGGTAAAGAACCCACTTGCCAATGCAAGAGATGTTAGAGACGCGGGTTCAATCCAGGGCAGGAAGATCCCCTGGAGAAGAGGATGGCAACACACTCCAGTATTCTTGCCTGGAAACCCCATGGACCAAAGAGCCTGGTGGGCTACAGTCCATAGGGTCACAAAGAGTCAGACAGGACTGAAGCAACTGAGCACACACGCATGGTGGTCATCACTTTGCAGTACTTGAGTGTATCAGAGCAATAGGTTGCACACCTTAAACCTCCATACTGTTGTATGTCAGTCGTGTTTCAATGAAATGAGAAAATTTTTTCTTTATACAATCTTATCATATATTTTCACTATTAAATCATAAAAGTGAATTGCTCCATAAAGTCAATTGGATTATGTACATCTATTGATGCTGTGTATAGTGTGCACTGAATCACTCCTAGAATTGCTGTATCAATACACAGCTGTTACCATAGCTTTATAATAAATCCCAATATCTGAGAGGACCTGTCCTTCCACAAAATTGCATTGGTGATTCTGAGCCCTTTGCTCTTCCATATAATTTTAGGAACATCTTATTGAGTTTCTTGAGCCATCCTATTGGGATTTTGATTGGTATGACATTGACTGTACAGATTTATTAGAAGGAGCTGACATCTTTATGACATTGAGTCTGTCTAGGGACATAGCATAACTTTCTGTGGTAAATTAAATACGACTCTACCTTATTTGCAGCTCCTTCTATTAAGAGGTAGAGTCTATTCTGCCACCTCTTGAATCTGGGCTAAATTTGCTCTCCACTCTTATCCAACAGAATGTAGCAGAAGTGACATCTTGCAAGTTTCAGAGCTTGGGACAAATAAAGTGATGTGGTGTCTGCCTTCATCTTCTTGGAATGCTGCCTTGAGACCACCATACCATAAAGAAGCCTGGGACAAAAGGGCCTATGGAAGAGAACCTCAGCTGTCCCAGCTAAGTTCAGCAGCCTGCCATCTGACCTGCCAGCTGAAGGCAGCTGTGTGTATGAGCCTCAATGAAAGCAGCAGAGAACTGCTCAACCAACCCAGAGAATTGAGATGGCATTGATTTAAGCTATTAAATTTTGGGGTGTTTCATTCAAAAACAAAGACTAGTCAGGGCTTCCCAGGTGGCACTAGTGGTAAACAACCCACCTGCCAATGCAGGAGACACAAGAGATGCAGGTTCAATCCCTGAGTCGTGAAGACCCCCTAGAGGAGGGCATGGCAACTCACTCCAGTATCCTTACATGGAGAATCTCATGGACAGAGGAGCCTTACAGTTTACAGTCCATAGGGTTGCAAAGAGTTGGACATGACTGAAGCAACTTAGCGCACACACATGCAAAGGCTAGTTTAAAGAGAAATTGGTACCTAAAAATGAGGTGCAGCTGCAATACAAGCCTAACACGTGTCATGGTCTTGACACTGGGTAGTAGGTAGGAGCCGGAAGGGTAGCAAGGAGACTATTAGTAGAAGCTGGAAAGTCGGTGAGGAAGCTACTATTTTTTATTTTATTTTACTTATTTATTTATTGGCTGTGCTGAATCTTTGTTGCTACACTCAGGCTTTCTCAAGTTGCGGCAAGTGGGGGTTACTCTCTAGTTGCAGTGCAGGGGCTTCTCACTGCAGTGGCTTCTCTTGTGGAGCATGGGCTCTAGGTGCACGCAGGCTTCAGTAGTGAGGCACATGGGCTTAGTTGCCCTGCGGTCTGTGGGATCTTCCTGGACCAGGGATCAAACTCATGTCCCCTGTATTGGCTGGTGGACTCTTAACCACTGGACCACCAGGGAAGTCCGGGAAACTACTATTGAAGTCTGGAAGGATGGTAAACCATGTCTTGTGCTAGTGAAAAGTTGGCAAGATTATTACCAACGAACACCATATAAAGCAGAAGAACCACCTGGTCAACCTGTAGAATCATGAGAAATATTGAATTATTGTTTCATTAAGACAATAAATTTGGGGGTAGTTTACATAATAAATAGTTGAAAGACAAACTTGTGAATCTGGTTGTCTTGAACTGAATTGTGTCCCCTCAGAAATTATATATTTTAGAATGGGACACAGAAAGGCTTTATTCATGAACAAGTTTGTCAACTTGGCTATAGAGTGATCAGGTGGGAACAATAAGATCATATCAGGGAACCCTCAAAGGCCAAAATGTAGCAATCTTTTCTCTAGGACTGTTCAATTTCTCAACAGAGAGACCTCTAGTTTCTTGACCGCGTGGTAGCTATCTTGCTGCAGGTATTCTCAGAGAGAATGACTGGTGGTGGAGACAGAAGCAATGATGATCATCCTTCTTCTGGCTTATCCTGCACAAAGAAGACAAAATGATAAATCCTGGTAACAGACTCAGATTTCCCAATTATCTTTTCAGTGCCTTACTAGAAAATATAAACATAACAAGGATCCCCAAACATCTGTTTTTCCATCAGTTCTGTTTTCAGGCCTACATCTCATTTTTGCCTACCAACATATGTCCGGTTTTTGGTCTCCAAGTTCTCTAGGGTTCTAGCAGTCAAATCTTCCTTCTTGCCCCAGTCTTCCTTTCAGTCAGTTCAGTCACTCAGTCGTGTCTGACTCTTTGCAACCCCATGGACTGCAGCACACCAGGCTTCCTTGTCCATCACCAACTCCTGGAGCTTGCTCAAACTCATGTCCATCGAGTCGGTGATGCCATCCAACCATCTCATCCTCTGTCATCCCCTTCTCCTCCCGCCTTCAATCTTTCCCAGCAACAGGGCCTTTTCCAAAGAGTCAGTTCTTCACATCAGGTGGGCAAAGTATTGGAGTTTCAGCTTCAGTGTTAGTCCTTTCAATGAATATTCAGGACTGATTTCCTTCAGGATTGACTGGTTGGATCTCCTTGCAGTCCAAGTGACTCTCAAGAGTTTTATCCAACACCACAGTTAAAAAGCATCAATTCTTCAGTGCTCAGCTTTCTTTATAGTCCAACTCTCACATCCATACATAACTACTGGAAAAACCATCTTCCTTTGGAGCCCTTTAAAGATATGCCTTTCTCTGCCTTTTGAAATCTCATCTATCTTGTTTTCATCAACTGATGGACTATTTACCTTTTATTTCATTATTTGGGTTTATATATTTTTTCATTCATCAATTATAACTATAGAGAAGTCTCAAGAGAGATTAAAAATAAACAAGTGTGATCAACTCTTTAATGAAAAATATGTAGGCACAATTAGATCTTTTTGCAGAGAGTCAAAAGCAGCTTAAGATTATGACCAAATTAAAGAGAAATACTTGGCAATAATATAAGAAAGCAAGATTCTCTATCAAATCATATATGCTCAGTTATTAATGCTGGCTTTACCACCTGCTGGTCATATTATCTGGGGCAAATTATTGGATGTCTCAGAATCTCAATTTCCTCTTCTCTAAATAGGATTAATAATACCTTAATTATTTTTAAGCATTATAAACACATTCAATGTGCTTAATAAATCTGTTTCATTTTTGCTTTGAAATGAATAAATAAATTGGAAATTAGTGAAATGCGCATCAAGACTGGTCAATTAAATTTCAAGTGTAGGTTAATGATCCTTCTGCTTACCAACATTGTACTAGGAAATCTATTGTAAAGAAAAGAACATTTTCGTTTTGAGGGATTTTAGTCTATTATCCAATTAAGTCTTGTCTTTAAAAACCATACTGCTTGATCTCTTCCTCAAGAATTTTCCCCATCTCTTCTTTCTGTCTCATAAGTCTTACCTGTTTGAAAAGAAGATGGATGAAGTGTGTCACCCATGGTCCCAGCAGGAAGCTAACTTCACCTCAAACAGTTCCAAAGAAGGGACTTTAACAAGGGGACTCCTTCAGGACACACGCACAGGATACTGAGGCACCCAGAGGCTGGCAGTCACACTGGGTAACCATTACCACGTCAAGGACAAGAGGGCCAAAGGGGAGGAATAGAAGGACTGGACCCCTGGGGGAGTTGAGATGGGGAGGAGGAACCACCCAACAGAACCCCAGCAAATGGAGGAAGGCAGCAAATGTCTGAGGCTTAGCAAAACAGGAAGGAAGAGAGGAAGAAATAACCCAGCATGCCTTTCTTCTTCCATCTTCAGTTCCCCTTGGCTGCTGGAAGCCAGTTGTCAAGGGAGCCTGAATCATGCCATCTACACAGGTCAGCTTCCTGGGCCCCAGAACAAGGTGGAGAGCACAGCTCCAGGGAGCAAAAGGAGAATGATCAACAAGTGAAGACTTTAAGAAATACTTGTTGCGTTTGTTGTTGTCCAGTCGCTGTCATGCCCAATGCTTTGCAACTCCATTGCCAGGCCTCCCTGTCCCTCATTATTTCCCAGTTTGCCCAAGTTCATGTCCATTGAGTCGGTGATGCTATCCAACCATCTTATCCTCTGCCGCCCTCTTCTCCTTTTGCCTTCAATCTTTCCCAGGGTCTTTTCCAATGAGTTGGCTTGTTGCATTACTTTGGGGAAAATCAATATGTGTGAAAAGTCTAAACATTCTCAATGATAAGTGGCTGAAACAGGAAACTGCAAGCCATCTTGTAAAAAAAAATTTTTCTTTACATTTGATGACTGTCATATGTAGAAATAGGTGAGGATAGAAATACAGGCCTTCCCAGTTAGAAAGCAGGTTTGTTTCATATTGCATGTTCTGTGCCTTATCAAGGTGTCTCCTACTTTATCACTTTGATGATGGAACTAACTGCCACTCAGAGGAAAGAGATGGCAAAATAGCTCTGAACTAGTGGAACGCACCAGGCTAAAGTAACAAGGACAGTTTCCAATGTGTGCAAGAGTGCAATTTCAGAAAATGTCTCAGCCTTGTCATGGATGTCTCTAAGGATTTGTTTAAAAAATTCAAATGCCGCAGATTTATTTATTTTATGCTGGGAAATCCACTGTGCCTTCAGTTTTAAGCTCTAGATGACACTTAGTTTAATATGATCCTCAGAGTGAGAGTATATATTCCTTGTCTTTTACTTAAAGCCTAATGGGATGCCAGGCAGCTTTCCCTTTTATTAATAATAATGACTGATCTTAGCATATGATTCAAAATAATGTCCCACTCAGCAAAGCTATGCCTGACATTTTGGTGCTCTGCGTCAGTATAAATACTTATCAAGCCATGTGTCTTATTTCAGGTTGATGACTTTTTCTACTAGGAATCAGTGGATAGGATAGTGAATCTACTAGGATTCAGGGGCCTGTGAAACCCTTAAAATTGATTGCAAAGTGTTTGGCACACATACATTTTTCTAGGAAGAAAATCTATGGTTTCACAGATTCTCCAAAGCTGTGCCTTCCTTTGCCTTCTTAAATTAATTAGCATTCCTCATCCAGTTTTCATTAACTAATGGCCCATCTACCTTTTATCTCTTCGTTTGGGTTTACATATTTTCATTTATTAACTATCATTATAGAGGATTCTCAAGAGAGAGAAAAGATGCACATGTGTGAGCAACTGCTTTTAAGAACCATGGCTGAATACAAATCTACTAAAAGGGAAACTGGGTGAAAGAGGAGAGCTCTAAAAAGATTTTTTTTTTCAAAGAGATAGGATTTACAACAAAGACACCTTCTCTGACAGTCTTGTTGGCTGGTTTTACGGTGCTTTAGGTGAAGAGTTTGGGATGTAAAAAATAAAAAGTAAGATAGTCTTTCCCTGATTCTAATGATGTGTCCCTGAACAGAATTCGTCTAATGATCCTGGATGCATTCTCTTTTTGAGACTTTCATCCTATTTCTTTCCAAATAAATACAAGATGGTAGGACAATGTTTGTGAGCCTGCCAAAATGACTACAGGCATGGATAGAATAACATGTAGTCCATGCTAGGAATGGTACATTGATATAAAGGAATTGTTGTCTGTTTGGGCAAGTGTTACACAGATACGGGGTAAGGAAGGGGTCTCAAACTCAAATGCCTTTTGGCATTTGGGACCTAGGCTTTTATGAGATGGGCAAATAATGCTGAACCAAAGAAGTTATGCTCTCTATCCAAAGGGGGCAGTCTTTAGTCAACTCCACTTTTTTGGATGAAAAAAAAAATAGGATTTGTAGAAGTTGGCAACTAATTCAAAACATTTTAAAACACTGTGTGGGATGAACATATGTTTCGAGGGTGTATTTGGCCCAAGGGGTACCGGTTTGGGATCTCTGGTGTAAAATCGTTGTTCCCAAGCCTGGCTGCAGATCAGAATCATCTGTGGAGCTTAAAAAACACAGATGCCCGGTCCCCTCCCAAAACTGACTGAATCACATCTCTGGGGGTGACGCTGATGTCCAGCCAAGTTTAAGAACCACAAGAGCAAAGAATGGTTGATGCAACAGCATTTACCATCTTTAAAACTACGAAATTAAAAATCGATCACAATAAAGGGAGTCAGAAGAGAAATGAACAAACTGTCCCCATGGAGAGCAGACATAGTGAAGACTTACAGGAATACTTTTTTTAAAACGAGTCTCCCATGTTTCAAATTTTGTCTTCCTGATCTTTTCAAGAGAGCTCTGCATTCTAATAGTAACCACTAGCCATGTGCAGCTACTTAAATTCAAAATAAAATCTTGAAAAATGTAAAACTCAGGTCATCCTTAGATGCACTAACCACATTTCAAGTGCTAAGTAGCCACATGTGGCTTGTGACTCCTCAGTCAGTACACATAGAGGAAATTCACCGTTGCAGGAACTTCTATTGGACAGCCCAAGTAGAGAGAGTATATATGAAAATCAAGAGAGCTTTGTAGACTTTTTAAACCATTCATGTGGAATTCTGATATTTCTAGGGGGTAGTAATTATTAGTATAGAAAAAACTTCTAAATTGTCCACATAGATCTATGCCCTGAAAAAGAGTGATGCTTAACCTAATGCAAATTAATTAGTAGATATGGAGATATTTTTAAGTGCAAAAGTATTCAGTGCAATCGTTGGACAAATATTTATTCAGTGCCTTCTACCTGCCAAGCACTCTGCTTTGTGTTTTTAAATTATTCATGGAATGGAGTAAGGTTAAAAAATTGGCTTGGGCAGCTTCCAAGAGCTCTATTCTGGGGTATAAATATCACCTTTAGTTTTCAGTCTACTTTCCCCTTTTAATTCTCGGGTGCTCCCCTTTTGAATGCAATAGCTTTCATTAGGTTGAGACATGTTTTTTGGAATATGTAATGGAGCTTAATGATTTAAAAAGAAGAAGATAAAGGCAGCGATGGCTAACAGCAGAGCAGTTTCTCTTTGCTGAAAATTGTAGATGTCTGGTGATGGGTTTTGATCTGACTGTACTAGGTGGAGATGTGACACTCTGCCCAGTGGTGTGACATCAGAACAACATTCTACATAGTCACTCCACCGCAGTCGGTGCATGCTTCTCACTCTTATTCAAATGGCATGCAGTAGGATAAAAATTCAGTGGGATTAGACAAGAGAGAAAGAACCCTAAAGTCAAGGGCTTTCAGGCCTTGGAGTTAAATACAAACTTTTAAATTTGTACAGAAACTGAAACTCTTGAGAATCAGAACATCCTAAATAAAGAAGCATGTGTTTAGGTACAAAAATCATAAAATAACCTAGAGAAAGCATTGTTGGATAATGTTAAGGTATGACCAAGCTTGAAAGTGAAAAGTGAAAGTGTTGGTTGCTCAGTCATGTCCAACTCTTTGTGAACCCATGGACTGTAGCTTGCCAGGCTCCACTGTCCACAGAATTCTCCAGGTAAGAATACTGGAATGGATTGCCATTCCCTTCTCCAGGGGATCTTCCTGACCCAGTAATCGAGCCCAGGTCTCCTGTATTGCAGGCAGACTCTTTACCATCTAAGCCACCAGGGAAGCCGGAGCTTAGTGATAAATAATTACTGGATGCAAGGTGGGAGTAAATGTGGCCATTCAGAGGGTGGAATGGCTTGGTGCCTAGAAGTCTCTAATCATGAACAGTTAATAAATTCCTCAGGGACATATGGGTTGGATTTTAAAATGGTCCAACAAGTTAACTTATTTTTTGTCTGTAGCATAAATCTGATTGGGTATTTTATAGTCTCTGTATGGCTCTTAGGATAATGATAATAAAGGCTGGAGTTGCTTCTGGAATGCAGTAAATACTTGAGTCCTTATCTTGGTAATGGTTACATATCTCTGATAGTGTTAAGGAGTCATGACTAAGGGACTTAATTCTGGGAGTTTTGCGGCTGGTCCTCCTTTCAGGACTGCAAACCCTGGTTATCTAATCTTACCTCATAGCATGAACCACCTCCTTTATGGAAATGGCAGTCAGGCCTATTGATTCAGCATCAATGAATGACTTGCACACAATAAATGCCACAGTGGCTTGAGTCACTTTCTCTCTCTCACACACACGTCTATATTTATAATCCATATGAAAGACGTGCCAGGCTGGGTTAGGTGGTATGGACAAAATATCGATAAAACACAGAACTTACCCTTGAGGAACTCATATTCTAGAAGGGAAATTCTATGAGTAAACAAATAATCATGTGATGTTATTGTGTTCAGTCACTCAGTGTTGTCCAACTCTTTGCGGCCCCATGGACTGCAGCATGCCAGGCTTCCCTGTCCTTCACCATCTCCCAGAGATTGCTCAAATTCACATCCATTGAGTCAGTGATGCCATCCAACCATCTCATCCTCTGTTGTCCCCTTCTCCTCCTGCCTTCAATCTTTCCCAGCATCAGGGTCTTTTCCAGTGAGTCAGTTATTAGCATCAGGTAGCCCAAGTATTGGAGCTTCAGCTACAACCTCAGTCCTTCCAGTGAAAATTCAGGATTGATTTCCTTTAGGATTGACTGGTTTGATCTCCTTGCAGTCCAGAGTCTTCTCCAACACCACAGTTTAAAAGCATCAATTCTTGGGCACTAAGCCTTTTTTGTGGTCCAACTCTCACATCCATACATGACTACTGGAAAAACCATAGCTTTGACTAGACAGACCTTTGTTGGCAAAGTAAAGTCTCTGCTTTTTAATATGCTGTCTAGGTATGTCATAACTTTTCTTCCAAGGAGCAAGCATCATTTAATTTCATGGCTGCAGTTACCCTCCGAAGTGATTTTGGAATCCAAGAAAATAAAGTCTGTCACGGTTTCCATTGTTTCCCCATCTATTTGCCGTGAAGCAATGGGATCAGATACCATGATCTTAGTTTTTTGAATGTTGAGTTTTAAGCCAGCTTTTTCATTTTTCTTTTTCACTTTCATCAAGAGGCTCTTTAGTTCCTCTTTGCTTTCTGCCATAAGGATGGTATCATCTGCATATCTGAGGTGATTGATATTTCTCCTGACAATCTTGATTCCAGTTTGTGCTTCATCCACCCTGGAATTTTGCATGATATACTCTGCATATAAGTTAAATAAACAAGGTGACAATATACAGCCTTGATGTCCTCCTTTCCCAATTTGGAACCAGTCTGTTGTTCCATGTCCAGTTCTAATGCTTGCTTCTTAATCTGCATACCGGTTTCTCAGGAGGCAGGTAAGGTGATATGGTATTCCCATCTCTTGAAGAATTTTTCACAGTTTGTCGTGGTCCATACAGTCAAAGGCTTTAGCATAGTCAATGAAGCAGAAGTAGATATTTTTCTGGAATTTTCTTGCTTTTTCTATGACCCAACCGAAGTTGGAGATTTGATCTCTGGTTCCTCTGCCTTTTCTAAATCCAGCTTGAATATCTGGAAGTTCTCGGTTAATGTAAGTTGAAGCCTAGCTTGGAGAATTTTGAGCATTATTTTGCTAGCCTGTGAAATGAGTGCAATTGTGTGGTAGTTTGAACATTCTCTGGCATTTCCCTGCTTTAGGGTTGGAATGAAAACTCACCTTTTCCAGTCCTGTGGCCACTGCTGACTTTTCCAAATTTGCTGGCATATTGAGTGCATCACTTTAACAGCATAATCTTTTACGATTTGAAATAGCTCAACTGGAATTCCATCACCTCCACTAGCTTTGTTCATACTGATGCTTCCTTAGGCCCACTTGACTTTGCACTCCAGGATGTCTGGCTAGGTGAGTGATCACACCATCGTGGTTATCTGGGTCATGAAGATCTTTTTGTATAGCTCTTCTGTGTATTCTTGCCACCTCTTCTTAATATCTTCTGCTTCTGGTAGGTCCATACCATTTCTGTCCTTTATTGTGCCCATCTTTGCATGAAATGTTGCCTTGGTATCTCTAATTTTCTTGAAGAGATCTCTAGTCTTTCCCATTCTATTGTTTTCCTCCATTTCTTTCCATTGATCACTGAGGAAGGCTTTCTTATCTCTCCTTGCTATTCTTTGGAACTCTGCATTCAAATGGGTATATCTTTCCTTTTCTCCTTTGCCTTTAGCTTCTCTTCTTTTCTCAGCTGTTTGTAAGGCCTCCTCAGACAACCATTTTGCCTTTTTGCATTTCATTTTCTTGGAGACGGTCTTGACCACTGCATCCCATACAATGTCACGAACCTCCATCCATAGTTCTTCAGGCACTCTATGTATCAGATCTAATCCCTTGAATCTATTTGTCACTTTCACTATACAATCGTAAGGGATTTGATTTAGGTCATACCATTTAGGTATGAATGAAAACCACTAGGCTTTCCTACTTTCCCTACTTTCTTCAGTTTAGTGGTTTTCCCCACTTTCTTCAACTTAGCAGTTTCCCCTACTTTCTTCAATTTAAATGTGAATTTGACAATAAGGAGTTCATGATCTGAGTCACAGTCAGCTCCCAGTCTTGTTTTTGCTGACTGTATAGAGCTTCTCCATCTTTGGCTGCAAAGAATATAGTCAATCTGATTTCGGTGTCTACCATCTGGTGATGTCCATGTGTAGAGTCTTCTCTTGTGTTGTTGGAAGAGGGTGTTTGCTATGACCAGTGCATTCTCTTGGCAAAACTCTATTAGCCTTTGCACTGCTTCATTCCGTACTCCAAGGCCAAATTTGCCTGTTACTCCAGGTGTTTCTTGACTTCCTACTTTTGCATTCCAGTCCCCTATAATGAAAAGGACATTTTTGGGGTTTTAGTTCTAGAAGGTCTTGTAGGTCTTCGTAGAACTGTTCAGCTTCAGCTTCTTTGGCATTAGTGGTTGGTACATAGATTTAGATTACTGTGATATTGAATGGTTGACCTTGAAAATGAACAGAGATCATCCTGTCGTTTTTGAGATTGCACCCAAGTACTGCATTGTTGACTATGAGGGCTACTGCATTTCTTCTAAGGAATTCTGGCCCACAGTAGTAGATATTCTTCTAAGGGATTCTTGCCCACAGTAGTAGATATAATGGTCATCTGAATTAAATTGCCCATTCCAGTCCAGTTTAGTTCACTGACTCCTAGAATGCAATAACAGAAATACAAAATTGGGGGAATGACATATATACATAAAAGAGGAGATTGTTTAGGGACTGTGGATAAAAAGTCCTCTCTTACTTGGTGTTGACTTTATTAAAAAAGATGAAGAACAATAAGGATAAGAAAAATGTTGGTGTGTTGCTAGATCCAAGGCTGTAATATTATTGTTTTAATCTTGGTCATCATCCTGTGTTGAAATAGCCCCTAAACTTCCTACTCCCAGACTGAAACCACATGAGGAAAAGACCTGAAATGAAGCTGAGAAAGAACTAATAGTGGATGGGAAATCAATCTTAATACCTAGATATGTTTGAATATGAAACACTAAAGAGGTGGGTCTATTATTGAGGCTGGTTGCATTAGGCTGTGTGGAGCAGCATATGGCAAAGGAGCACCTCAGCTCAGTGTCAGGAATGATTCATAGACTAGCCTTTCAAAATAGCAAGAGTGGAGCTGACTGGTTAATTGTGAGGAGCTGTGATCTAGAAGAGCACAAAATGCAACAGATCCATCAAATGAAGTTTACACAAATACTTCAAGAAATAGAAGCAAAACCTCGGTTTTGGCTACGTTGCTCTGTGAAATTTTGTATATTAGGTAGACCTGGTCATAAGTGAACAGTCATCTTTCTATCGACATTATGAAAAGCGGAGCCATCAGCCCTAACTGCAAAGTATCACTATAGGTGGGGTAATAAGTTTACAGGAATCTTTAATATTTGAAAAGACCGTAAGCCCTTGGATTAATTTTTCTCTGGATGGAAGCCAAGAAGTCTTGCTGGAACTGTTTGTGATCTTGTCTCTGCTCCTATTTCATCTGAATTTACACAGTGCCTAAGATCAAGAGTTCTCAGGTAGAATTGTCCTCCACCTCTAGTACTAGGGTATTAATATCCCAAACTACTCAAGGTGTATGAGTCCTTTGGTCTATTTCACTGCTTAGTAGTCAGCCAGCAGGCTCTGGCACTGCCTTTAGGCTGGATCTGTTCTGATTGGCTGGTGCACTAACTATACCAATTGGAATATTTGGGGTATTTACCTTGCTGTATTACCAGAAGATAGAGATATGCCTTAGGTGGAAGTATAAAATAAGGGAGTGGATTTTAATAGGCACACTCCAATTTATACTTTTAAACTCGCCAACTCAAACTTGAAAATAGTCTTCTTGGATGATTCCTCTTCAGAACATATTAAAAACAACATTAAATTTTTTCCTTCAGATATTTGTAGCATATTCATTTGGATGTATAGATGATGGCCTGATTGCTAAGAAATCACTCACGGTGTCTACAGTTGTGCTTCCATGTTAGATCTCATGGAAGACTGTGGTCAGTTTGTTTTATTAAATGGTAAATTACCTTTCTTTTGAGCTATGCCCCTCCCCGCCCATGTCACATTATGTAGCAGTGTTAACGTGCACCTAAATAAAAGCAATAAAATCAAACAAGATAAAACACTGGAAGAGCTGAAACATGTAATTTTATGTCTTTGGGCTGGGACCGCCATATTCGTGGCTAATAAAAAGAAATGTAAGAAGATGTACTAATTCATTCCATAATGTCAGATTTCTGCTAGTCAGGCAAAAATGCACATGAAGATCTGCACTCACCTTGCTATCTGTGACAAACAGCGTGACCTCATTTAGGTTAAGAGAGGGGCAAGTAGAAGAATATTCAAAACCTTTGTAACAACCCTGAGAAAACCATACTTCAAAAAGACACATGCACCCCAATGTTCACTATTGCAGCAGTATTTACAATAGCCAGGACATGAAAGCAATCTGGATATCTATCGACAGATGAATAGATAAAAAAGATGTGGTATATATATATACAATGGACTATTACACCACCATAGGAAAGAACAAAATTGGGCCATTTGTATAGGCATGAATGGACTTAGAGACTGTCATACTGAGTAAAGTAAGTCAGAAAGAGAAAAACAAATATTATATATTAACACATATATGTGGAATCTAGAAAAAGGGTACCTATTTGCAGGACAGAAATAGAGACGCAGATGTAGAGAACAGACTTGTGGACACCGTTGGGGGAGGAGAGGGTGGAAGGAACGGAAGGAACAGCACTGACATAAATACACTACCACGTGTAAACTAGATGGCCAGTGGGAAGCTGCCGTATAGCGCAGGGAGCCCAGCTCGGTGCTCTGTGACGACCTAGGGGGTGGGATGGCGTGGGTGGGAGGGAGATGGAAGAGGGAGGGAATATATGTGTATCTATAGCTGATTCACACTGCTGTACAGCAGAAACTAATAAAGCATTGGAAAGAATTATCCTCCAATTTAAAAAACAAAAACAAGCAAATAATTAAAAGCCTTTATAACGAGGCTCCCTCTGTCCTGGGTATTTGTCTTTTTGGAAATGTACTGAAAAGCCCTTGTCAGGGACCAGATACGTAGTAAAGGACAGGATCTATTCAAGTGATGAACCCAGATTTATTCAATTTGTATAGTCGTACGTGCTTGCTCACTTGCTCCAGTCATGTCCAGCTCTGCCACCCCACGGACTGTAGCCTGCCGGGCTCCTCCGTCCATGGGATTCTCCAGGCTGAGTACTGGGGTGGGTTGCCATTTCTTCCTCCAGGGGACCTTCCTGACCCACAGACCTTACAGTTTTAAACATATTTTTCCACACACTATCCCAGTATGGGACTCAGGATAGTTTTTACCCTCTTTTTATAGATGAAGAACCCATGACTCAGGGAAGCTGAGGGGTTTGCTCGTGACCGCACAGTCAGTGAGGGGCTGAGGACACACCCAGATCCCTCAGCTCTCAGGAGTTCTACCTTGTTCTACGCTGTGAGCAAAGACTTCGTGGTGGGCCCATCAGGTGACATGATCGGCTGTATACTTGGTCTGTGACCACCTTGGCAACCAACAGGGCCACCCTTTGGTAAGGAAGAGTCCCACTTGTGCTTATGAGGCTATTCCCTGTCCTGTTGCAGAATCAGAACTGAGGGTCCTCTTAATGTGCCCCCTAGTTAGAGCCTGGCACGTATGAGGCACCCCACAGATATTTGACTGCAGACCCTGAAATGTCACGGGGAAAATAAGAGAGAACTGGCCCAGGTACTCAGCTCATCTTCTGGTGCAGGTGACAACTTCCATCTTCAGCTGGTAACACTCTGTTGATTGGCCTGCTTTTGCCAGCTCAGGAGGCTCATTTCTCGCAAAAATGGGCAGGAAAGAGAGTTGTTTTCCTATTTAACTGGAGAGTAATTTCAACTTCTCTAATCACTGCCCAAGTACTGCCAGCCATGTGGAAAATGAAGGCCATCCACTGAGTAAGTTTTTATTCATTCAGAAGTTTGGCTTTGTTTAGTCAGTCCCAAGGGTCTCATTGCAAATATGAGATGTGAGAGCTCGGCCTTGCCAAGAAGTTACTTGATTTACAGCGACTCTGTGTGTGTGTGTGTGTGTGTGTGTGTGTGTGTATGAGAGAGAGAGAGGGGGCCTGGGAGAGACAGAGACAGGGCCTGGGAGATAGACCTCACTCTGTCTGATGGGAGAGCTCGCCCCTGGGGCTGGGACAGTGTCTATAGCACCCAGCTAAGCCAGCCTGGCTCATCAGGGAATGTCTCCTTCAGAAAAAGAACCATGGCAGCAGGAGGACTGTCTCATCCTCCACCACACCAGATTTCTCTCTCTTCCATTTTTTGGCTGTGCCACATGGCATGCAGAATCTTGTTCCCTGACCAGGGTTAGAACCCATGCCCCCTGCAGCAGAAGTGCAAAGTCTTAACCACCGGACCCCCCAGGGAAGTCCCCAGACTTCACTCTTTGACTTGTTGTTCTGCATGTTACCTAGTCTTAGATCAGTAACTGTCAAGTCGACTTGATAAAACATGCCTGTACCAATGGCCAGCTTCCCTCTCTGTAAGTGGGAAATTACCGTAGAAGAAAAGTTGAAACACCGACCAGATTCCAAGTTGCCAGGAGAGCACTGACAAATCTTTCTCTAGCTTCAAGACGATATTCCCTCTCCACTATAATGCAGCATAGATACTCCTTTTTAAATATTATTTTAGAGGACTTTCCTGCTGATCCAGTGGTTAGAACTTCACTTTCCAGTGCAGGGGTTTGATCCCCAGTCAGGAAGCTAAACTCTCACATGTCTCGGGGCCAAAAAAACCCCCACACAGAACATAAAACAGAAGCAATACTGTGATAAATTCAATAAAGATTTTAAAAACTATTTTAGTTATTGAGGCATCCCCACTTGTAACTTCAGGTTGCAACAAGTCTTAGCAGTTACTACTGGCATAATTGACTTGGGCATTTCCACACTGGTTCCCTTCCTTTTTAAAATGTTTTTTTATACTCCTCAACAGAACTCTTGCATGGAAAGCTCTTGGACGGACTGTGAGGAAATGGACAAGTGGAGAGAGAAATTATGCTTTTTTAAAAAACTTCTCGTTGTCCTCATTGTAATTTCTGTGTCAGCAGTTTTCCTGTAGGGAGCCTTGATTTTTAATTACTAGAAAAAGCGTAAGCCTCAGCCCACACCTTTGGAGCATGTATGATCCACCGTGGGAATAGCTCATGAAAAGCAGTGTCGTTGCACAGTGCAAAGCCCGCAGCTCCAAGAACAGACAGACCGCCCAGGGCGTCGTGACGTAGCCAAGTGAGACACGGCTTCAGCACGTGGCCACTACAACTTTAGCCCCAGCAGCTATTCTTGCCTACTTGTGTAACTGCTCTAGGAGGCCACGAGCCTAGGGACATCCAACATCTCTCTCTTTCTCTAGGAAGCTCTCCCGAAACTCAGGCACACGGAAGCTCAAAGGTTATCTCTTGAGGGGACCAAGAGTAAACTGCAACAGGGCTACGCACCTGGGTTTTGACAGGAGTTGCTGTGGGGAAGGTTCCCATGGCATAGTGGGCCGTGCTCTGTGGAGGCATGGGGACACCCCAGGTGCTAGAATCGTCCTTGGTAATCTTTTTTTCAATTTAATTATTTACTTATTTAGCTGAACCAGGTTCCAGTTGCAGCGTGTGGCATCTTTAGCCGTGGTATGAGAATTCTCAGCTTCAGCATGAACGACCCAGCTCCCTGACCTGGGATCGAACCCAGGCCCCCCGCATTGGGAGTGCGGAGTCCTAGCTACTGGCCTGCCAGGTAAGTCCCTCATCCTTGTGTGTCTACCTCCAGGAAAGATACACTGCTCCCCAGTCCCCTGAGCAGTATGAGAGGCCCCGGTTTCCAGCAGTGAGAATCAAGTGTCAGGGCAAGGGCCTCGTTGTTTGGGACGGTGAAAACCTCCCACAGTCGGGTGCCGCACTGGCTGGCACCTTGGCCGAGGCTGTTCATAACAAGCCCTTGTTCTGAGTTTGGAAGGTCTGTGGAGTTCTTTGTTTTGAGGGGGCCTCTGAGGAGTTGCCCACATCTAGCAGAATTCCTCAGAGGCCCCGACAAAGAAGAAGAAACTCTGTTGTGTGCCCAGGGTTTGTGGTTTTGGTTTGCTGAACCACCTGGCCTGGCCCAGGTCTTATCTTGCTCCCACCTTCTGGTGCCTGCTCCCCTGGGCCATTCACCTCAGGCTCTCTCTTCCCTCCCTCCCTGCCCTCGCCTGCCCTCTCTGCCCAGAGGCAGTCCAGCCTCTCCTGGTTTTGAACTCAGCTCTCCCTCCTACCATGCTCCCTCCGACCCTCTGACTGCAGAGCTTTCACACCTAAGGAGTCTCTGAACACACCTCCCTCCATGGCCCCGCTTGCTCTTGTATTCCCATCAGAGTCGATCCTCATGAAGGCAACCCCTCAGTTCTACTCTGATGGCTCCCCAGGTGCTCGCAGCTGCCACATGCGGGCCAGAAAGGAGGACTCACGGCCCTCGGTTTGCTGTGCTCATGTATCACTGCTGCCCAGGTAGGCAGGAAAGCATCTTGGCCAAAGATAGACAGTGGAAGCTTCCTAAGAATGCCTATCACCCTTGGCCCAGGGAAGACTGACGTCAGGATCGCCTGCCTTCTAGTAGCTTGGAGTCCTGGGCTGGGCTGATCCACCAGAGAGATGGAGGCTCACGTTGGTGCTACTCCTTCCCAACCCCCACCTGGTTCTGACAGTCCCCGGGCTGGGTGGAGGAGGGATGGATATGTGTGGTGACAGCAGGCTAGATCTTTCTTTCTTTTGGCAGAAGGAAGTGGCTAATCGTGCACAGAGGCATGGGGGACTGTTCCCTGGAAACTGGAGACCAAAGTGACCAGGGACCCAGGGTCAGCAAGGCTGGTAAGTCAATGTCAAGGAGAGATTCCAAGAGGGGTGGTCATTGGCTGATGAGGGATGACAGCTTGAGTGCTGTCGCTGAAGCAGAGTGGTCATAGCAAGCAGGGCATGGGAGTGTCCACTGCACTGTGCAATTTGAGGAATCACAAATAGGACACTCAGGAAAAAGGGAACCTCTGAAAGGTCAGTAAACAACTAACAAGAGCTACAAGGATGGCGGGGCTAGACCAAGAAAAGTCCAATGTCACCCTCCCCCATCGGTCCCTCCATTCCCTTCTTGTTCTTGTGGCACTATCACTGTGGTTGGAAGGAGAGTGGCCCAACCTGGATTTTAGCCCACCTGGGGCCAACAGGAAGTGACACAACTCTTCTTGCAGAAAAAAAAAAAGAGATTGGACTGCAAAGAAGTGTTTGACCTCACAATACACTGATACGGGAAGCCACTCCCCTCTGCCCAGCTTTCTGTCTTTGGCTTGGCCCCATTGTGCCATCTTTCCTACTGCTGGCACAATAGGTTTCTAGAAGACTGTCCAATTTTCAATTGTTTTAAAGATTATTTCAGGATAAAGATGAATCCGGGGAGTTCCGGAGTGTCCAGTAGCAAAGGCTCCACACTGCCAATGCAGGGAGCCCAAGTTCAATCCCTGGTCAGGGAACTAGATCCCACCTGCAGCAACTAAGAGTTCACATGCCTCAACTGAAGACCCCGCATGCTGCAACTAAGACCCCTGCACAGCCAAATAAGAAAACGAAAATTTGAAAAATGAATCTGAATGAACTGGTGTACACACAGGTGCACCCAGAGAAAGCAAGCATTCCCTGTTTAATGCCCCTGTTTTAAGCTACTCTCTTAAGCAAACCTTCCAACCTCAGCTGTCATCAGGACCAGGGTTGGACTGGTAACTTAGCATCTTAGTAATGACTCTATCAATATCATCAGAGTTTCAATCGTGTGTGTGTGTGTGTGTGTGTGTGTGTGTGTGTGTGTGTGTATCACTCTAAAGCAATGCTTTGCTCCAGGATATGAGGAGCCCTTCTGAGAATGTTTTCTTACTCAATCTCTTCCGCCCACTCTGCTCTTGCATCTGCTCACTGTAATGTATTAGTCTTATGTCCATATCTTTTGTTACTGATAGTTTCAAATGTTGGAAGCTCCTTTCTGATGGTCATATCTCCTTTCTTCAGTCTTCCATTTTTAAACATCCCATTTCATCATTTTGAACACTAAGCATTTTGAATGACCTTATTACCTATATGTTTGATTTCTGAGTTAGGGTGCAGTAAACATATTTAAAAGTGAGTGTCATCTTTAACAGGTTTGATGAGTCTTGGAGATCAAGGGTGGCTTGATGCCACACAGACATGGCTGATGAAGTTCATGTGTTCATTCATGTCCATTTCTTCCTTGTCTCCCATTGATTTACAGAGTTGCTCATCCTCAACAAATTCATAGAGAGTGGTAGAAAACATTCTAGAGTAACTTGTCCTCATAAAGAGCATGGAACTGGTTTTGAATGACTTAGAGGAAATTTGATCAGGTAATGGGGTGGCTAGGTCTTAAAGAATCTACCTGCAGTGCAGGAGACCTGGGTTTGATCCCTGGGCCGGGAAGATCTGCTGGAGAAGGGAATGGCAACCCACTCCAGCACTCTTTCTTGCCTGGAGAATTCCATGGACAGCAGAGCCTGGCAGGCTATAGTCCGTGGGATTGCAAAGAGTCAGACATGACTGAGCAACTAACCCTTTCAACACTTTCAATGGAAACAAAGATGAGTCCTTCTCCTTGGGATCTGGGCACAGTGCAGAGTACACGGGCTCATTGCATGAGACTGGAGCATGGAGCATGGACCAGAGGGCCAATGACTTGGGTGCAAGCCCTGGATCTCTCACGAACTGATAGGAAGTGTGCATGACCCAAGGATAATTGAGACTGGAATAGACCAAAGTCAAGCCATTTAAGATGAATTAAAATTTTAAGCAAGGCTTCTTTTTAATATAAAAAATGAAGACACAAGTTATAAAAATAAAATTTTATCATATCCAATAGAACACAGATTATAGTTGCAACTCTATGTTCATTCTTAAGATGAACACAAATAAATCTCATGTGGACATTTTGGCATAATTTTAAACTAAAATGATATGTGGCATGATACAACAGCCTTCACTTCATGTGTAATTTAATAGCAAAATTTTTTTTGGCAAACGTGTTAGAAACTTTCATTCATTTTTCCAAGGCTCTCTCACAATTCCTTGACATTTAAATTATTGTTTTTCGAACCCCACATCCTGTTAGAATCCCTGCTGATTTTTCTTCTCCAAATGTTAGCTGGTTTACCTAGTTCATCAGTGATTTTTCATGCATTTTCAGCAATACTTCTCTCTTCCATCAACTTTATAGACTCTTGTATCTTTTTAAATAATTGCAATTGTTTTCCATTGTCATTCTTGTGTTGCACTATATCCTTTCATTTTTTTTTATTTTGAAATTTTAGGCTTACAGAAAAATTGTAGACACAGTCCAGAGTTCCTGTGTACCCATTACCCAGTTGCCCCCTAATGTTAGCAACTTACATAGCTAGGGTGAATGATCAAAGCCAGCACATCAACGTTGGCACGTGATTGTTAACTAAACTGTAAACCTTATTCAAGCTACACCAGTTTTTCCATGCATATTCGGTCTTCTGTGTCAGTATCCAGTCCAGGAGCTCCCACTGCATTTAGTTGTTATGTCTACTCAGTGCCCCCAGTCTGTGAGCTTCCTCAGCCTTGCCTTGTCATTCATGACCTTGACGTTCTGGAACAGTACTAGCCCTTTATTTTGTATACAGTCTCTCCATTTGGTATCTTTCTGTTGTTTTCTCAGGATTTAGTTGAGGTTATAGATTTTTGGTGAGATCTCAGGAGTCTACGCATCCTGCCTGGGGCTACATGATATTGATGTGTTCTCTTACTGATGATGTTAATGCTGTTTGTTTGTTAAGATGATGCTACAGGGTTTCTCCACTGTAGAGTCACAGTTTCTCCTTAATTAACCGAAATCTTGAGAGAGAGAGAGATGTGCAGAGCCTGGACTTTTCCTATTTTTCTTCAAATGTTCATTCTCTAATTTTAACATCCATAGATGTGTCTTGCATGCAAGAATTATTACTTGGCAAGTGGGAATTTTCCTATTTCCCTCATTTGTTCTACACTTATTAATTGGAATTTGGATTTTGAAGACTCAAAAAAAGAATATAAAATATCTCATTAACTTTTATATTGATTATTGAAATGTCAATTTTAAGATCTATTGGGTTAAACAAAACATATTATTAAAATTAGCTTCCCTTGTTTCTTTTTCTTTTTTTGACCACATGATGCAACTTGCAGGATCTCAGTCCTGACCAGGGATTGAAGTCGAACCCCCAGAAGTGGAAGCTCAGAGTCCTAATTACTTCTTTTTACTTTTTATGATGTGGCTACTATTAACAGAAAAACTCAAAATGATATAAGTGGATACACCTGTGGCTCATATTACTTTTTTATAGGACAGCGCTGCCCTCAGGACTCAGATAGACACTGTGCCTATCTCCTAGGATGATTGTGAGAATTAAATGTGAATGTTAATTATACAAACTGTTTGGCATAGTGCCCAGCATAAAGTAAGAACTCAATGAAAATTGGCTATTATTATTGAGTTAGGAAAGAATGGTCACTCTTGTGAGCTCTTGACTTCTCAGGGGAACACAAATGTTTTCCTTAAGAACTTCATTCACTCAGGACTTCCCTAAGAGGAGGATAGCCTGCTGTAGGCAGTGAGCTCTCCTCAGACCTGGAGAGTATGTGCTTTAGTTGAGAGCCAGTAGAGAAAACCAAGGCTTGCTTTTGGAAAACTGGGCTGGTCTCTGATCTCTAATAGGAAATTAAAGAAGGTGAGAGGAGAGGGAAGAAATCATACTAAGTCAGCCTCTGAGATGTATCTGCCTTGTGGGGCTGATGCCTAAAGGAAAAGACTGGTGAATGACGGATACAGACTCATATTAGGGCTTTAGTCATCAGTGATGGATAGTCTGTTTACAAGGCATCTCTTCATTCTCCATTCTCCATCAGTCCTGCAGGTAAGGCCACTTGGTGCTCCCCCTTATTCCTGGGGCATAACTGACAAATGTGCCAGGCTGACACTGTGTACCAAAATATGCTTTTCCATTTATTAGCCTCCCAGGTAGTCTCTTCCTGATGGCAGTTAGGACACAAGCCAAATTCCCTTTATCTAATGACTGGCAGTGCTGGCAAAGATTCTCTGGATCTGTTATTTCAGCCTAGAAGTTATTTGGCCTACAGGCAAAAAAAAAAAAATATGAAAAATCATGAGATGATGAGTATTCCACATATGTCTCTGTAAAGATACATGGATAATTACTGAAACCACTTTATTCAACCAGCTTATGTAAGTAGTCTTTACCACATCTTAGGCATCATTCAAAGTCTTTCCTTATAATAAGTTAATCTTCATGTCAACCCTGTGAGGTAGATACTGTCATTATCCCTACTTTACAGATAAGGAAACAGAGGCTCAGAGAGGTTAAGTTACTTTCCCAAGATCACACAGCTAGTTAGTGGCTAGAACTGGGATTTTAACCTAGGTAGTCTGGCTCCAGAGTCTGTGCTCTCAACTATGACTCATATTGTCTCCTGCCCCGAAAAGGAAAAAAATCAATAGTAGCTTTGTATTTGAGGTTTTAAAATTAAGACCTATGGAGATGTTTGCTCACCTTAATGGGTAATTGCTCCCCTTTTCACAAACTGGCAGAACTCCATTTTCCAGAGGAGGAAATTGAGAGGATAGGATGAAGGGTTGTCTGTGCTTTTCCCAAGCCCAGGGGCAGTTGTTTTTAAGGACAATTATTCACAAAGACAAGAGAAAGCCTTCTAACTGGTTGTCCCTTAAAGAATGAATTAGTTCAGCTGGGTGGGTATGTCTGTGTCTAGTCCTCTGGCTTTCTATATTTTGTGTGCTATCATTTGCTAAAGATATGACAGCATGCTCTTTGCTTGGGTTTGCAGCTAGGAGACCTATATGTGTTTTCCCACCTCCCCCAGGAATGCAGCCAGAAAAAGTCATGGCACCCAAGAGCCATCTGGGAACGCTTCCCAGCCCCGCTCCACACTGGGGCCCCGAGCCAGCTGCACACACCCACCAGCTCCAGCCTCCACCTGGATTAGACTCACCGCAGAGAGCTCTGTCGCCAGGGATGGTTCATCTGGGATCCCGGCTGTCCAGATCCCAGCAGGTGGTCCTCTGGGAGGGGAGAGGCTGAGATAAAGGTCTGAATTCAGTATGTAGGGTTCAGAGTTGACCTGCAGCTGTGATTGAGCTACCACCAGGCTCTGGAAGTGTGAGTGCATTCCTTTGATTGCTTCCAAACTCCTTTGTCTTACCTGAGAAATGAGGGTAATAGCATCTTAGCTCATATCAGCCAAGCTGGCAGACCTGCTTAGAGGTAGGTGAGAGATCTAGAGAGGCACAGAAGAGCCTCTTGATGTGTTTTCATTACATTTACTTAGGCGGTAGAATCATAGGAGCTGGGGTCTTATCAGAAAACAGGCAGCACACTCAAACAAGAATAACTGGGATTTTAATGGACAAAAGCGTGGACAAGTTAAGGGAATCCAAAAGGCATAATGAAACATGCCAAGGCTATCAACAGCAGGGAGCTGTAACTATCCTAGGGCAGAGGAAGCTATATCTACAGAGAGAGGGCATGTGATTATATGATGGACTAGGGAAATCCTCTGGTAGGAAGTAAGACCTCAGATAGAGCAGCAGAGTCACTGTCAGCCTAGAGCCCAAAGGAGAAGCCAGAGGGATTAAATGTTCCTCCTTGTTGTCCTGCCTCCGGTCTCTGGCTGGTGGGACCCACTGTCAAACCCAACTGGAAGGCAGGAGGCAAGGAGCAAAACAGGAGGTCAGCCTCCTGAGGCAAGAAGGAAGGTAGTGAATAGTGGGAAGCGAATCTGGAAGGCAGGCAGGACTACCCAGTCTGGAAAACACACATTAGTATCGCTTTTGACTTCCAGGATTGGATGCGTTTGTTTTTTAGAGGTCTTGCACTGTGGAAAGTCAGATATGCTTCTTAATAGACAGCCAAATAGAAGAATGATTGAAGAATGGTTCATGCTACATGTTGCAAAAACAATATGCTTTTTAGGTACCTTTCTTGGGCAAATCAAGATGTCCAGCAGCAATTTAAAGTAAGAACATAATAATACTAAAATATTATCTAATGTTGGCAAGTATCAGGCAATTAACTAAATGGTCTGTGTATATTACCTCCCAATATCATCAGTGCCACTTTATTGTGCTATTGCTACTCATTCATTTATTCAACAAATATTTTCTGAGTACCTGTCTTGTGCCGGGCACTGCGTCAGTAACTGAAGATCACATTTCCAAACAAGATAGATGGATTTTCCACCATGACGCTTGCAGTCTATCTTAAAAAGCAGACATTAAACAATTTCACAAAGAATTAAAAGCAGCTGAGATAAGTACTTTAAAAGCATATAGTACCATGACAGATGAAACTATGTGCAGGGCAGGAATAGAGACGCAGATGCAGGGAACGGATGCGTGGACACGAGGGTGGGGGAGGGTGGGTGGGACAAATGTGGAGACTGGGATTGAGGTATGTGCACTGCCGTGTGTAAAACAGGTACCTAGTGGGAAGCTGCCATATAGCACAGGGACCTCAGCTCGGTGGTCTACTGTGACCTAGATGAGTGGGATGGGGGAGGTGGTGGGAGGGATGTCCAGAAGGGAGGGGATATATGTATACACCTAGCTAATTCACTCTGTTATACAGCAGAAACTAACACAATATTGCAAAGCAACTATACCCCAATTTTTTTTTTTTTGCAACTATACCCCAATTTTTTAAAAGATAAATAGTATTGTGAAATGACACCTAATCCAATCTGAGAGAAAGGAAAGGCTTCCTGGAGGAGGGGAGGTCTAAGCAGAGTCATGAAGAGTAAGTAGGAATTGGATGAGGGGTAAATTGAGGTAGAAAAAGAGCCTCCAAGGCAAGGAAGCAAAATTTTCTGAATTCCGTGGAATGAAAGAGCACAGTGAATTGGAGCGCCTAAAGGTGGCTAGCGCCACTGGCTTTGGTGAGCAAGGGTGGAAAGGTACAAGGTGAGGGGGAGAAGTAGGCAGGCCAAGGATGTGGCTTATTATTCCAAGTATGGTCTTCATGCTCTGAAGGGTTCCAAGCATAGTGGTATAAGCTTTTAGGAAAATGATCAGCTTTCCTGTGGAGCACGAGCCTGAGGATAGAGAGACAATCTTGGTGCTGGGTTCATTTAGGTGGTTTTCCAATAGAAAACCGTCTAAATCAAGGGTTGAATTGACAAACTGTCTCTGGGAAGGACCAGAAAGTAAATATTTTCTGCTTTGTGGGCCATATGATTTTTGTGGCAACTCCTCAACTCTACTCCTGCAATACAAGCAGCCATAGGTAATCCATAAAAACTGAGTGTGGTTGTGTTCCAGTAAAACTTGATTGCCAACTCCTCGTGGTAGACAAAAGATGAAGGTAGAGCCTGCAGGTACTTGAGAAAGATCGATAGGATGTACTTTTTGGAGATGAGGGATGAGACTTTTGGTTTGGGCAAGTGGACAAGCTCTGATACCAGAGCCTTGTTTACTGGGATAGCTAAAGAACACATGAGAAATCTGGAGGAAAAGAACATAAATTCACTTTGTACTTACACTGTTTGAGGTATCTCATTGTAGGAGATACACAAGTGGAGAGACACTAATGCTGAGAAGGAAGAAGCGGGTGTCGATTTTAGGAAAGATCTATTAATCTGGAGGTAGGAAGTTAAAGGAGCTCCTGTCTCATAACTTTTATGTTATCTGAGAATTAGAAAGCAAGATCACCTCAAATAAAAAGAGAGTAGGACAAGGATAAGACAAGAGGAATCAGAAATTTGAACATAGAGGAGACGGTTTAAAATATTGTGTAGGTGGGAGAGTCAGTTGACTAGTGAAATGGTTACGGAACATTGTTTAGAACCAGTTGAGATGGGCCACGAGGAACTTACCATCTACTTGGGTGTATTTTTTTCCATCAATGATTTAACTGTCAGGTATACACTCAGGGAGTCCCTTGGACTGCAAGGAGATCAAACCCGTCAATCCTAAAGGAAACCAGTCCTGAATATTCATGTGAAAGACTGATGCTAAAGCTGAAGCTCCAATACTTTGGCCATCTGATGAGAAGAGCCAACTCATTGCAAAAGACCCTGATGCTGGGAAAGATTGAACGCAGGAGGAGAAGGGGATGACAGAGGATGAGATGGTTGGATGTCATCACCGACTTGATGGACATGAGTTTGAGCAAACTCCTGGAGATGGTGAAGGACAGGCAAGTCTGGTGTGTGCAGTCCATGGGGTCGCCAAGAGTCAGACACGACTGAGTGACTGAAGTAAACATACAGGTTCAAGGAAGGGCCAGGTTCATCCTGGATTGGGGCTTTCCAGGTAGGTGTAACCAAGACATAAGACAGTTTGGTTAGAAAGTAATGGAAATGAGGACTTCCTTGATGGTCCAATGGCTAAGACTCCAAGCTCCCAGTGCAGGGGGCCAGTGTTCCATCCCTGGTCAGGAAACTAGATCCCACATGCCACAAAGAAGGTTGAAGATCCTGCGGGCTGCTACTAAGACCCAGCACAACCAAATAAATAAATATTTTTAAAAGGGGGATGATAGAGACAAATGCTCAGGGCTGGTGCACTGGGAAGACCCAGAGGGACGGGATGGAGAGGGAGGTGGGAGGAGGGATCGGGATGGGGAACACATGTAAATCCATGGCTGATTCATGTCAATGTATGGCAAAAACCACTACAATATTGTAAAGTAACTAGCCTCCAACTAATAAAAATAAATGGGGAAAAAAATAAAAGGGGGATGATGGAAATGATAGGCTGTAAAATAAAAGCATGGGTGTCCCTCACTTCGCTCCTGACCTTGGGTTATAGGTGATGCTTGTTATGACCAAATAAACAGACTTTTTTAGAGAGAGTTGTGGGGGGAAGTTGCATCTTCAGCAAAAGTGAAAGTCTAGGGTTGGGAAAAGCATCTAGAGAAGAAATGGGGTGGTGTTGAGGAAATAGGGATACTTGTTGACAAGGGAGTGGGGATGCTGATTGGCAGTGCAGGGGACAGGGTGGGAAAGGAGACTGCTTTGAGCCTGTGGCAGAATATCATGGGGATGAGAGCGTGGCAAACAGCAGAAAACCAAAGACGGCTTAGTGCAGAAGGCACTGCGCTTGCCAAGTCTCCAGTGTCTCTTGCAGGCTGTGGAGCACTCAAGCCACCCAGGACTCAGCTGAGACGTAGAAAATAGAAAGGGGCCATGGTAGTGCCAAGCTTGCTTCCACTAATCGCCTGTGAAGTGCTGACAGTTGCGCTTGGCGGCATGTGTGTGGTCATCTAGGAGGCGGAGGGCAGGCAGCATTGCATCACAGGGCACGGCGTCTGGGCCAGCTTGCCCAAGGTCACCCTGTGGGCATTGGCAAAGACTAACTGGTCATCAGCACGTGTGCTGTTAATTAGGATTGCCTTACTTCTTCTGGCTGAATCAGGGTCCAGACTTTTCTGGTGCCTTCTGCATTCTATGTGTGCTGTCAGAGAACCACAGCCAGGGCTAGGATGAAGCAAGAGAGGTGCTTCGGGCACAAATTAGGAGGCCTTTCTTCACTCTCAGTGTCAGGCACCACACTGCGTGTGCATGCTTCCTACAATTCTGAACCTCACCCTCGTTCCTAGCCCAGTAGAAAACTCATATAAAATGCTATCTATGGGACCATTCACTTTGATTTTAGATAAAGGTTTGCCATTGGCGATTCTAAGGAGAAAACTTAGTTTTGGAATAAACTCTGAGTCCTTATTAGAAGAAAAAAAAAAAGCCTGCACAAAGAAGCAAACTTTGGACAACTTGGCTATGTGACACTCTGCATTACTATATTTTCTGTGAACTTTTTTGATCTCAAGAAAAGCCCTTTCTTGCAGATTCATGCTGGAGATACAATATTGATAAGCCCCATGACATTCTGACTGATGGTAGATGCCTCGAAAGACTTTAATAAGAAAAATATCATTCTTTAAGGAGCATTTGGTATTTATCATAAGGAATTAATTTATAAGTCTGCTGTCTTCATTGGAGAATATTTCCTCTGCTCTGGCCTGAGACAAAGATATGTTTGCACTCTTCAATGACAAGGAAACATGGATACTCAAGTCCTAAAGTCAGTTTTCCTATCCTCAGAGCCCACAGTCCTGTGACACAGTGTCTTGATTGTGAAAAACATGTGTTCTATATTATGCAATAGATAGAACTAGCATTTCTGAAATGATGGGCAGAAAAGCAGCCACCCCACCAAGCCCACAGGATCTTTTTCCACTGCCTTTCCAAAGTATGCTGTGCATCCCCATTGGAAGCACTTCTAGGAGAGTCAAGTGGGCAAGTTGATGCCTACAAGTCTCCTTTGGGCTCTAGAATTCTGAGATCTTGTCATCTTGTGTTTGGCCTTCATTCATTCGTGGGTTTCTTTTTTCTTTTCCTCTCCTTATTTCCAGATGGTCTGATTGTCTATGTTACAAAAGCAAATTATTCAACTGAAATTTAGGTTATTTGCTTTGTTGGTAAGTACACAGTGAAGTGGAAAAGATGATTCACTTCTCCCTGGATTCATGAGAAATTTTAACAAATTGAGAAAATGGGCATTTAATGTTATTTTAAACAGTGTTCTATTAATCAGAAATGAGAAGGCACCGTGACTTAAATAGAAGCCAACCAAGACTATGATCCCTGGGGCTCTTTTCAAGCAACAGCCCTATGAGGAACCTGCTCAGATGGGCCATTAGAAGGAAGGAGTCACTCAACATTTGCTAAAACCAAACAAAATGAAGATGTTCTTCATATTTTCCAATATGGCGCTAGTGGTAAAGGACCCCCCCCTCTGCTGATGCAAGAGACTTAAGAAACACGGGTTCAATCCCTGAGTCGGGAAAATCCCCTAGAGAGGGCCATGGCATCCCTCTCCAGTATTCTTGCCTGGGGAATTCCATGGACAGAGGAGCATGGTGGGCGATGGTCCATGGGGTTGCAAAGAGTGGATCACGACTCAAGTGACTTAGCACAAGGTGATGTTTGGAAAATGGGGTGTTTTCATTGGCTCTGGCTTTCTCAAGTTCACTATATCATATCTGCAAAGGCTCTACTTTTGGGGAACTTCACTGACTGGTTCATTGCTCTTGAATACAGAAGACACACAAAATGTATTTCTTAGGTCTGGCCCACTAATCCATACATCAAGAAAGTAAGTCATTAATGATGATTTATTGACAGCCTTATCAACCACCCTTGGTGATCCTTGCTGTACCATGAGATGAAACGTAAAGCATCTTATTCATGGACATTCAACTGCAGACCAAAATCGCCATTCAAAGAGTGTTGCTCTCACCTTCTCCTATTTGAAAAGATCTTTAAATTTTTTCAAAGTACTTTTGCATCCATGATCTTACTGGGAACTCAAGATCCTAATGAGACCTTCAGAGGCAAGTGTTATTATTCCATTGTAGAGAAGCTTGTGGGAGGTTGCTCCGAACCTCTTTGTGTTACTGTGATTGGTCACAGAACATGGTGCTGCCTCTCTGTTGCTTTCTTAGGCTGGGTATCATTGTGTGTGTATGCTCAGTCACTCAGTTGTGTCCAACTCTTTGCGACCCCATGAACTGGAGCCCACCAGGCTCCTCAGTCCATGGGGATTTGCCAGGCAAGAATACTGGGGTGGATCGCCATGCCACCTGCCTTTTATTTCCGTGTCCATTTTAGCTGTTCCAGTCAAGACAGGTGCTAAGACTGGCAAAAGAGACAGTGAGACATAAAGACGTAAAATTAGAAAAAGAAAACAAGAAAACAGAAGACATAGACTAGCAATATATTTATTTTTATAATTGCTTTTTTGGGTGATTATTAAGTGAAGATATCTGGAAGCAGAAGTATCTGAGGAAGGAGTAAAAATAGCATTTGATTGACTTAGAACGATGCCTTTTCATAAGTAAGCAGAGCAGAACAGAACAAGGGAGGCAATCAGCAGGGGAGTTAGGAGTTTGGAATGAGAATGTGTTGTGTACAAAATGAGAAGCCGGGAAATATCTTACCTAAATAGTCTACAAATTTAGATACAGAGTGACTTGACTGAATTGCAACAAGGTGGGAACAGGGAAAGAGGAACACAAGCTCCCAACTTCTGGAGGGAAAGTATCTTTTACATCTGTGCCAAGGTGGTAGACACCCTAAGACCCAAGAAGAACCTCATATCCTGTCTCTTGTGTGAATCAAAATAAAATCATTATAAAACAAAACCTATGTATATATGGAACTAAAATAGCTTTTCCTTAGATATGCTGGTTGCAAAATACTGGTAACCTTCATCAAAGCCTTACCTCTCTCCCTTCCTCTGTTTCTTTTAGTAGCCTTGTTTCCCTGGTGCCCTAAACACGTGACAGGATTCAGCACTGGACAGAATTATTGAATCATCTGTATAAATTGTGACAGTAACAAGGATATCTGGTCTATACTTGCAAGTGTATAAATTATTTTTTTCCTGCCAAAAACTGTAAAAAAATTACCTTGGCAACCAACACTTACTTAGTATAAATGGAAGGCTGAATCAAAGATATAAAATCACGGATCATTTAACCACCTAAATAAATAGAAGGAGAGATAATATATTCCGTGTTTTCTCCTCCAGGAGAAAATAATAAAGTCTGCCCATGTGGTATGATTATTACAACACTGAAAATAACAAAACACAATTGTGTAAGTTCTAATGCTGTGTTCATGGATACAGTTAAACACCTGATTTTCAGTATGCATGGCATGGGATGACAGATACTTAAACCTTTCCCCCAAACAAGTATTTTAAAATAGGATGCATCAAATGTAGGCCCATTCTGTGTATTGACTAACCAAAGATTTGGCCTGAGACAGAATAAATATTGCAAATTTTTCCTCTAGGTTTAAAATAAAATCTATCACCACTATGACCAAATACTAGAATGTGATCTAACTTGGCCTCCCTTCCATTTTTAAAGTCTCTCTAAATCAGTGTTTCTACAAGTGTCTTCTGGAAGCCACCTAAGTCACAGTCACTGGTGTACTGGTTAAAATTCAGTACCCAGAGCCCCTTCACAGACTCAGCGTACATGGTCTGGGGTGGGGACAGCGGGGGGTGGGGGCGTGGCGGGGACGAGGCCAGATTCAAATTTTCAAATCTTTTGGGGTGCCTTAAACACATTCCAGATTAAGATCTGCTGAATTAATGTTTTACTATCATGGTTCTTTAAATTTAAGCCCTTCCTTGGCCTTGGGATGGCTCATTCCAAGGTGAGTTCAGAAATGAAAGATTTAGTAGCCAGGAATTTGCAGAAGAAAGGTAAACAGGAAGCTAGAATCGGTTCTGGAGATCAAATGAACCCACAGAGGCTGGGAGGAAACAGGGAATTAAGCCAGTTGTTAACTAAGGCTCCTCCTCCTTCCCCCTGGAAACATACTTGGAAGAACAACTGAAGAGGAAAGATGGAAAACAATCTTCACGATTTCATATAAGCTGGTGATGAAACATCCAATTTTATTCCAGCTGCCTGGTGAGGGTAGATTCTTCTTCATAGAGGGGAAAGCTCAGAGGTAAACCAAAGCCGTGATAGTCCATAGGAATCCACTCAGACTCACCCAGAGAAAGCTGCATTCTTTTACCTTATCACTGACATGACTGTAGCCCAGGATCATACATTTCCCCCCTTAGGTCATTATTTTAATCTTTGTCTGTCCCTAAACCTTAGGTTTTCTAGATCCAACCTCCTCCTGCCCATCAGGTATATTATAAGCAATAAATTAAAACGGCAACTTGGTTAGACATGCTAATCTCTGACTAAATATTTAACAAGGGGGCAGAAAAATTTACATTTTGATCTTCAAACACTGGAAAATAAATGCCCTCAATTGTGAGCTTTCCAAATTGGCAAGACTGCAAGGGCAAAACAAAATTTCCATCCGTTTGACTGACCCCTTGAGAGGTGAGCTATTATTAGCAAGCAAGAACTTGCCAGAATCTATCTGGAAAATATCGGACAAAAAGTGATTGAAATGAAAAGTATGTATTTTCAGCTGGTCAGTGGAACCATGTCTGAATGAGACAGATGATAAAATATTACATATGCACATATAATATTTATGCCTACACATCATGCAGACAATATATCATATAGGTCTATATATTGAATGATTCATTTTAATTCAGCAGATATTTGTTGAATGGCTGTTGAGTTGGACACTAAGCAGTGCTAGGTTTGGGGAACACAAACAATAAGATCTACATTCTCTTACCTCCAGGAACTCACAAGTTGGAAATGTGTGAGAAGGATCACTGATCTCTACAACTTCATGCAACCTGACAAAGGTGATATTAGCCGCTCGCAGAAAAGAAGCCTTCCTTGAGAAAATGTTAACCTCTTCAGGAGTTCCGCAGACATAGGAGGTGGGGAGTGTCCTTCTGGCAGAAGAAACAATTTACAGGTGAGGAGTGCATGGCTGGGATGCAGGGATTGGGAATGGGTTGGGTAAGGGACAGTAGTGCTTATGGTTTGAATGATAAGTTCATGTACATATTGACTTATTCAGCAAACTTTCAGTGGTGTTAAAGGAGATAGGCGCTGGGTACAGAGGCAGAGGAGACGTGGCTTGCCCCGTCATGGCTCATGTAATAGGAAGAGAGTGGTGGAATACAGAATGGTGACTGCAAACCAAACAGAAACCACCAGTCCTATTTGATTCTAGATGGATTTTTTTTTTTTTTTGGTGTTCCAATGATACCTTTCTAGGTAATAGCTGCCATTTCATCGAGCACCTCCCAAATGCTATGCTGAGTCGCTAGCTATCAATATGTTACTGCTGATCCTTACAAAACCCCAGCATGAAGGGTAGTTTTTTTATGTACAGATAGAGAAACTATGAGTGCCTAAGATTGCATTGCTTATAATCCATGAAGCTTGGATTGTACAGA
This sequence comes from Dama dama, assembly GCF_033118175.1. Lineage (NCBI taxonomy): Eukaryota > Metazoa > Chordata > Mammalia > Artiodactyla > Cervidae > Dama > Dama dama. The sequence continues at coordinate 48,941,368 of NC_083705.1, read as the reverse complement.
CATTGATCTCACTGACCTGGTAATTATAAATGCTACACACCAGCTGAATTCAAGTACTTCCCCACCCTACCCCCTGCCAAATACACTATCTCAAAATGACTTGGGGCCACTATGGCCTCTGAGGCTGCAGGACAGCTCTGCAGAATCCTTGCAGGTGATTTATGTCTGTCTGCTCTTCCAAGAGACCAGAGCTTATTGCCTTGCCCGGCAAAGCTGCAGCGACTCCCTGCCCCACCCATCTGTATCCCCCCAAAGCAAAGATTTCCAATTACTGCTCTGCAGAAAATGTCAAAAGCATTACTCAACTATTCATTATCCCAGGTTTTGTAATTTTTCATATGTTTTTACTCTTATCTGCTAGCACTTGAAAAAGACCAGCTTTTTCCTCTTAAGGGAGCTTAATTTGCAGAGCTATGCAGTCTCCCTATTATGTTCTTATCACCCTCTCCCTGTGGTAGGCAGAATGACAAGGATGACAAAAAAAGAACCAAAAAATATTTGAAGGCCTTCCTGAAAATCCACGAGAATGAGGAATCCGAAAAGCCAGAGGCTTCTGTTCCTGGAGTGACCTGGAACAAGGCTGAGGGCAGCGGGCATTAACTGTCACAGTTCACTCAGCAGGGGCTCTTGGCCCTTCTCAACATGACCACCACCCCGGGGCCACGGGACTTTGAGTATTTCTTTGAGTGGTTTAACTGGGGGATTAAGCAGCTCTGAGGTGCCAAGAAGTTCCTCTGAAATTCTTGAAATTCTTATTACGAGTGTTCAATTAACTTCGGTATCCCAAAGACCAGAGGCCAAGGGTGGCTTGGGGTGGCTTAGTCCTTCCCCCCACCTCCCGTCTCCTTTGGCCTCTCCGACTCATTTTTGATTTATACAGCGCTTGGCATTTTTCTCAGTGCCGTGAAAAGTGCTGTGCAAAGGCCACTTCCAGTGCCCTAGCTCCCGCTCTTCCACCTAGATGGCGCCCCAAGCCCCGCCATCTGGAAATTCTGAGCTGCCATCTCGTTCCATCGTTTCCTCCCCAGGATACCCAGATTTCCGAAGCCAGCGCCCGGGTGGGGGTGGCGGGGGGGGGGGGGGGGTGCTCCGAATTCACCCGCAGGGACTCTCTGCCCGCGGGAGTGCGGGGCTCGGGGGAATCCCCGCCCACCTGGTCATTCCTGCAGGGGAATCCCCGCCCCCCGTCCCTGTCAGTCCAGGAAGGGAGTTCCCGCCCCTCGAATCTACCAGAGGGAGGGAATCCCCGCCCATCCAGGAGGTTCGGCAGAGCCCCAGCGCCGCGCAGCTGGGAGAGCCGGGCTTGGAGAGGGCTCTCGGCGCCGGTGCGTGCGGCCCGGGACAGCGGGGCGCGGGAGGTGGCTGCGGCGGGGACCCGCCGGGCCGGGGACGCCCGGGATTGCGCCTCCGGTGGCTGCGGGCGAGCAGCGGCGCGGCGGCTCTCGGCGCGGCGGTGGCACCGGCGGTGGCAGCGGTGGCGGCAGCGGCGTGGGGACCCACCGGGCGGCGCCTGGGTCCGGACGCGCGAGGAGCAGCCTCCGCCGAGCCGCGTGCAGGTGAGGCGACCGTCCCGCTGCGGCCGGGACGTGGGGCTTCGGGTGGGTGGGGGCGGCGAGGGGTGAGGCTTGGCACCCCCGAAATCTCGTGCGCCCAGGAAAGTTTAGTGACAAATCCAGGTGCCGGAATCCCAGCCCCAGGCAGGCGGTGAGTAGGGGCGCGGAACCCCGGTCCCACACTGGGCGGTGCAAACTCCGGGTTCATCCGGCCAGGGCAGGGAGGACGCGGCCGCGGGAAGAGGGCCCGACGGAACGGTCTGGGGACAGCGGGGACAACCCGAGACGCACTGCCGGCCACATTCAGGACAGGGCCTGAAGCCCCTGCCTGGGCGCGCGCCCAGGATCCCCAGCCCCCGGCCATCGCCAGGTCCCCTCCTCTCGGGCGGACGTACTCAGGTGTTCTGGCCTCAGGTGCTGCCTTGGCGATCAAGGCAGCACCTGAGCACCTCCCGCGCCTACTCATCACTTGCCCCCTTCCTGCCTGGAGAAGAGACACGCGGCGCCAGGGCAGGGCGCGCGAAGAGCAAGGGCATCTTTGGGAGGTACTGGCTTCTGCCAGAGAGATGGGGAACTGCGGTTGGGAAAATCCTGCTGGGCCTTCTCTCCTGCTGAAGTCCAGGTCCTCCGCAAACCTGGCCTTCTTTCTCCTCTTTTCTCTCTCTCTCTCGCTCTCCGATGTGCGTTGAGGTTTTAGATCTTTGGGCTGGTTGATTTACTGCAGTGCTGAATTGGGTGCGGGAGGGTCTAGGGTCCCTGGCTGAAGTTTCCAGAAGCTTGTCCTCAGCAGCCCTGATCTGTGCCAAGACCTTGATAAGGGGACACTGGAGTGTGAAAAGGACAAGGTCTGGCACAGGCTGGAATGGCAGGCACGAGGGCATTCCACAGCTGCAGACGTGCCCGGGGACTGGAGGTGGAGGAGTGCTGGGGAAAGGAGCAGCCTCTTGCATCTTGCGCAGCCTCTTGCCATCTGAGCCACCATGGGATTCCCTGGTGGCTCAGATGGTAAAAAAAAAAAAAAAAAAAATCTGCCTGCAATGTGGGAGACCTGGGTTTGATCCCTGGGTCTGGAAGATGCCCTGGAGAAAGGAATGGCAACCCACTCCGGTATTCTTGCCTGGAGAATTCCATGGACAGAGGAGCCAGGAGGGCTACAGTCCGTGGGGTCGCAAAGAGTCAGACACGACTGAGCGACCCACACTTGCCTCTCACAGAGGCCAAGCACTTTGGATGGATGTGTTTTCCTTGACAAATCATAATGGAGGCAGTTGCAGAAACTCATACTCTGGGTCTGCTTTTACAAGAGCCCCCGCTGGACCTTCTATGCTGCTGGTCCTTCCCCAGCGAGGCCTTCCCAACTCAGTCTGCTCTGAGCTTGGGCTCTAAGGACCTGGTTTTCTACCCACTCTAGGGTTAGCTTTTCTGGTCTGTGACTTCTGAGTGGGGGGTCAAGTAGGAACAGGCTGGCAGATGTGGTGTAAGATGTCTGCTTGTGGGGGCAGAATAGAGTGTCCCAGAATATACCGTTGCCTGCAAGTGGTAGGTTTAGCTTCCCCAATTCCTTCTTCCACTAGAATGGGCCCCAAACCTGCTGCTCCACTAATAACCACAGTGGTGAGGAGTGGGGGGGCGGAGTGCAGAGTGAGATGTAGGAGTAAGGGAGTGGCAGGTGCTGAGAAAAGAAGAATCAGAACCATGTAAAGTACATAAAATGAAAGTGAATTCGCTCAGTCTTGTTGGACTCTTTGAGACCCCATGGACAGTAGCCTACCAGGTTCTTCCGTCCATGGGATTTTCCAGGCAAGAATACTGAGTGGGTTGCCATTTCCTTCTCCAGGGGATCTTCCTGATCCAGGGATTGAACCCCGGTCTCCCGCATTGCAGGCAGATGCTTTACCTTCTGAGCCACCAGGGAAGCCCCATGTAAGGTGCATAAATGTACTTTAACATAGTTAACATAGTTAGGGCTGCCCTGGTGGCTCAGAGGTAAAGAATCCGCCTGCGGGGCAGGAGACGTGGCTTCGACCCCGGGTCAACAAGATCCCCTGGAGGAGGGCATGCTGACCCACTCTAGTGTTCTTGGCTGGAGAATCCCCATGGACAGAGGAGCCTGGTGGGCTGTGGTCCACGGGGTCACAAAGAGGTGGACGTGACTGAAGCGACTGACACTAACATACATAGTTATGAAGCGACTGAATTAACTAACATAGTTAATATGATCCTGGAAAAATACTGAATTCTGCTCTAAGTCTCTATCATTGAAATTGATTTTGCATGCACTTAAGGCAGTTTACTATTTAAGGAAACATCATAATTTCTCCATTCAGTTCAGCCGTTTTTGGAGTACTGGTGGTTTGCTGTGCGCAGGGGCTTGGAGGTTCCTGGGGACGTGCGTAGGTGACAGAGCCTCCCTCCTTCCTGTCAGAGCTTCAGTCTGTCAGGAGATATGAGATGGACACTGAGAGCTCTATGCAAACCAGTGCCCATGTGGCAGGTATAGACACCCCATGTTTGTTGGGTGATGGGATGAAGGGATGATCTGATGAGTAAAGTGCCTGAAGAATGATCCTGATGGAACATTTTGGGAGGATGGTGGAGAAAGAAACCATTTTTGACTGAGGGGATCTGACAGGCTTAATGAAGGAGCTGTGTGCTCTAGGATGATTTTAGTCTGCTCTCTTGCAGGAAGAATTGGGACTGGGGAGAAGTGAGAGGTGAGGAGCCGGGTGAGCTTATGGTAATAAGATGGGGGCAGAATGTATTGGAGGTCTGAGCTGGTGGGTGGCAGCGGGCTTGGAAGAAAGGAAAGGCTCATCAGAGATGGGCTTGGAGTATGGGCACCGCTTAGACTGGGAGTAAAGAAGAAGCAAAGGTCACCTGCAGGTGAGGGGCAGAATACACAGTTGGCTGAAGTGGAGGGGTTTAGAGTTTTAACAGTCAGCAAACCGGAAACCTGGAGAAATCCTTTCAGACTATTCCTTTTTGACTTCTCCCACATTTAATCAGTCTCAAAGGTCTACTGATGGCCTCCACTTGTAAAACCCATCCACGGCTTCCAGGACCTGTGGGATGAATTCCCAGTCCTCTGCCCATCTTCAGACTTGTCTCCTGCCATGTCCCACACACACACACACACACACATGCTATACTGCTCCTGACCTGTCCTCCTCTCAGCCTCTGTGCTGCTGTCCTTCTGGGTGGTAGTGGGAAACCGAGGTCCTGGAATATCCTTTCTCCCCTGGTCCTCCTGCTGAACAGTTTTTATTTTTCAAGATCCGACTCAAAGCCTCCTCCTCTGTGAATTCTCTGCCTCTCCCTCTCCTAGGAGATGTAAAGCAGTCCTGCCTTTTGTCCATCACTCCTACAGAGCCCCCTTTGCACATTCATCATGCTGCCTGGGCCTGTTTCTTTTTTTTCCTTTTGGCCAAACTGCATGGCATGTGGGGTCTTAGTTCCCCAACCAGGGATCAAACCTGTGCCCCCTGCTTTGGAAGCACGGAGTCCTAACCACCAGACCATCAGGGAAGTCCTGGGCCTGTTTATTTAGAACCTTATCTCATTCATGCCCAGAAAAGGCCTCGACCAATCTGTCACCCGCCCCCCCACCAACTTTCTCAGGCTGGACAAGGAGAGAGACAGAATCTACACTCCAGATACCAGCACCCCCCAACTCCATCGTGCCAGCTGATTGTACTATAGGGTATCGTCCCAACTCCGGCTTGAAAGTTCCAGAACTAGTGGGCTGCACAAGATAACACAGACGGTATATACTCGCTGGCCTAGATCATGTGGGCCCAAGTGACTCAGACTATGGGTGGGGGGAGGAAAGGGGGTATTCCTGTTGGAAGGTGGCCCCAGGCTCCTCTTTCTGCATTGTCCACAAGGAGAAGCATCCCGAAGAAGACAAACCCACAAAAGGTGAGGAGCAAGCCCAAGGAGAGGCTGAATCCCATTAACAGGACAGACTTGGAGACTTGACAGTTTTTAACCTCTTTCTTCTGCCCTCAGAAATGTGTCCAAACTACCAAGTAGGCTGCTCAGCAGGCAGTCTCCTGAGGAGAGTGGGCGGACAGTGCAGCCAGGAATGTGTGAGAAGGCCAGCGTCTCAGGAGGAGGATGGGGATCGGCCACCGACAGAGACTGAGCAGAGCATGTGTGAAGGGTGCCCGTGGCGGCCAGCTTGCAAGGGACGAAGGAGGGAGTGGTTGCCAAGGCAGTGGAAGTGGGGAGCATAGATGCTGAATCCGGAAGCATGCCAGTTGAAAATAACAGGAGACTCGTTGGAGGAGGTGGTAAGTTTTAAGGTGTAAGGGAAGGTTTATTCAGGGAAGTCCCCAGGCATGTTTAGAAAACAAAAGAGAAGTGGGAGAGAATGGAGTCAAGAAATGGAGTCTTCGGGAAGGAAGAGGCCAGAAGCGTCAGGAGCAGGTGCAGAGAAAGAAAAGAGCTGACATCTGCCTTCCCTGGAAGGTAGGAGAGGAGCAGAGGTGGGGCGAGGCTCTGGAGGAGCCTGCACCGCCGCGGAGGGGAGTGTCAGCCTTGGTAAAAGAGAAGGGATGCCCGCTGACAACCAGAAGGCCACCGTGTCAGGCTGGGAGCTTGGGGGACAGGCCACTTTGGCCAGGTGATGAACCTGGCTCCTGGCACCGGCAAAGACAGCCCAGAGGGAAAGGAGGGATTGTGGAATTGGGGTTACAGACTTGGCTGGAACCTCTTATTGGCCAGATGCTTTGAAATTTTGGAGCTGTGGTTTCTTCATGTGCAAAGTTGGGAGAAGAGCTATTTTTCAGGGTTATTCTTAGGAGGAGTAAAAAGAGATACTGAGATATGCATGTGTCTCAGTGATAACACCTGGGATGTCTTGGGTCTCCATGAGGGTGTGTTGAGAAGTGGATGAACCTCTCGCCAGAGTCAATGACAGCCCAATTGAAAGCAGAGGCAGGACTGTTTAGTAGACCCAGCAGGAGCTTTCTCTCTCTCTGGGTGAAAGATGTTATCACGCCCTCTCTGATGCGATGGTGAAGTTGGCAGGGCCCAAAGCAGGGGGATCCTGGAGGGTCTCTCCTCTCCTCAGTGGTTTCTGAAAGGGGCAGTACTTTCAGATTTGCTAATTCCTGCATCCCAGGAAGCTGAGACCCAGAAAAGCAGAAAACTCACCTCATTTCAGTACAACCAGAGCTAGAATCATATGGTGGCTTCCCTGGTGGCTCAGACGATAAAGAATCTGCCTGCAATGCAGTAGACCCGGGTTTGATCTGTGAGTGGGGAAGATCCCCTGGAGAAGGGAATGGCAATCCACTCCAGTATTCTTGCCTGGAGAATTCCATGGACAGAGGAACCTGGTGGGCTGCAGTCCCTAGGGTCGCAAAGATTTGCACACGATTTAGCGACTAGCGGACTACACAGGGCTAGAATCACAGTCTAAGTTGCTCAATCTGGGAACCATTGTCTTTCAATGGCAAGAAGCAGGTGAGTGAGGAGGAATTCACAGTCTGTGTACCCTCCTTGGTTTTATTAATGGCTCTGTCGTTATACTTAGAAAGATTAGATAAATATTCTCACTCCTTCATAAGGAGGGGAGGCTAAGGAGCGCTTAACTTGATTTAGGAATTACTCAATAGATGTGTGCCAAATTAAATGATATTTGGGGAAAATGTGCAGAATGTTTTTTAAGGAAAGAGAAGTATAAAAATATGTACTCAGATTATCCTTGATTTATTTTTCCAACTGGATAGTCTGTGTCTAGATTATGTTGTCAGTTAGGCTTATGCATAGGTTCCACACAAAATGATAGATCCTTTTATGGCATTTAAAACTTTTTCATCCTTGATCTTTATAATAACCATCTTCTAGAAATGGAAAAAAAGGCTGGTCTTGGGAAAGAATACATTTGCCCCAGAGTTCTGCAGCTCTGAGCAGAGACAGGATTTGAACCAGGTAGGGCATCAGATTTAGACTTGAATGGCCCCTGGTTTAAAGAGCTCAGCATTCTATTTACAAATGTGTTCAAGAAAACACTGGGAGCATTTATGGTTTGAGAACTCAATTGTTGAAGAGGCCCTTTGTGGTCTGATAAGGCGGCCAAGTCGAGAGCTGGCTTGTTGGGGCACTAAGTGTGCAGAGAAGACACATTTGTCTCTTAAGTCTTTCCAGCTCTGGGAAGAGGCCTGCCCCTGGCTGGGCCCTCTCTCCAATGCCAATAATGTCTTTGCCATCCCACATTCTCACTGGGGCTGGGAAACAGTCCCCATTTTGAGAGCTGCTGGCTTCGGGGTGCACGTACTACCTACACAAATACACTGAGTGAATGGTGACTGGTCTGTTAACTCGCAGAGAATCAGAAACTTCAGAATTAACTCTCTTTATGAAGCAATCTGATGAAACCAGCGAGCATGGAACATCTGGCTGATTGAGTTTTTCTTAGATTATTTGCTTGTGGGTTTTAAAATGTTTCTGTGGCTCATCGAACACTCTAGCATGAGAAGGGCTTTGGGAAAAGCAGGGTTTGGGAAACAAAGAGGACTCATTTTGTCGAGGCTTTAGATGAGATAATAGCAGAGAGATAGGGGGAGTTTTGTTGCCTTAAGCAGCCTGAAATGCTTAGCTATCCACATGAGGATTAAAAAAAAAACACATGCCCTGAAGGATTTGCAAATCCCTGAAGGAACCTAATCTAATCCCTTGCCATCAGGTGGAAGTAAATTTAGCACGTTGCAGAATGGACCCGTGGCATTTGAGCAGCCTCCTGAAGAGGGGCTTTCATGGTGTGTGTGTGGCCCTTAATAGAATGAAGCTCCAGACTGGGGTCCTGGAGGGCTTTGGCAGGAGTGGAAGTAGATTTGGATGAGCTACTCATGGTTTCCCTTTTTGTCAGCACCTGATACCTCTAGCACTTGGCCTTGCCTGCGCTGGACCTTAGCTAACACTGCCACCTTAACTCAATTGTCTGAGTTAAAACACATACGCTCTGGCTTCCGAGGGTTCATCATCCTGCTTCACTAAACATAAAGATGCACGGATGCAGTACAGAAAAGATTCCTCCCATACCCAAGAGCCATGAAATCCAAAGCCCTCTCCGAGGCTAGACGTGCCCACTGCAGGAATACAAGCTCTGCCGGGAGGAGGCTGGGAGGAAGGGTAATTTTGGATCAGGATGTTCTCAGCAGAGGGTGGGGGCACTAGTCTGCCTGACAGGGGAGACCTCTGGGCGTCTAGAGGAGGTGGTGGGAAGAGACACAGTGCCTTGGAGACTGGCTCCCTGGGGGCCCTGTCTGACTGCTGTCACCCCTGATGAGCTGCTGGGGATACCTGGGGAGGAAGATGGAATAAACACCAGCTCTTTTGTCCCTTTCAGCAAAGGCCAGTGCTCTGCATGTGTGCATGCATGCATACTAAGTCACTCAGTCATGTCTGACTCTTTGTGACCCTGTGGAGCCCACCAGGCTCCTCTGTGCTTGGGATTCTCCAGGCAAGAATACTGCAGTGGGTTGCTGTGCCCTCCTCCAGGAGATCTGCCCAACCCAGAGGTCAAACCCGTGAATCCACGTCTCCTGCATTGGCAGGCGGGTTCTTTACCACTAGCGCCACCTGGGAAACCCCCACTGCTCTGTGAAAGTGAAGGTCGCTCAGTCGTGTCCACCTCTTTGCAACCCCATGGACTATACAGTCTGTGGAATTCTCCAGGCCAGAATGTTGGAATGGGTGGGTAGCCTTTCCCTTCCCCAGGGGATCTTCCCAACCCAGGGATCGAACTCAAGTCTCCCTCATTGTAGGCGGATTCTTTATCAGCTGAGCCACAAAGGAAACCCAAGAATACTGGAGTGGGTAGCATATCCCTTCTCCAGCGGATCTTCCCAACCCAGGAATAGAACAGGGGTCTCCTGCATCGCAGGCAGATTCTTTACCAACTGAGCTATCAGGGAAGCCCTCCAGCGCTCTCTAGATGCCTTCTAATGCGAACTTGCTTGTCCTGTTTATGAATCTTGGGATGTTGTTGCAATTTCGGTATTCCACAAGACCCTTTCTCTGTTAGCCATGCTGTCTGGGGTTGGTGTAAACAAGTTTGAACACCCCGTGATGCTCTCACCTCTGAAGAATATTAAGTGGTTCCTGACACTTCTTATATTTGCAATGCAGGTGATCACATATAATTATAAAATCTCTTCTGGTGTTTGAGCATTTCTTTTTTTACACCCATGAAGATGACGATGGAGCCAATTTTAATAAAGTCAGATGTCAACAAACTCTTTACATTTTGGCATGTTGGCCAATGGACACTTATAAAATGTCTGATTTCAGCTGTGTTTCACTTGGATTCCCCAACCCCCCTTTTTGACACAGTGTATTTTATAGAGATTGGGATAAAACTAGGGTGTGCTGTATGGGTCTCTTGGTAAGAAAATTAACTTCTAAGGCTAACACAACCGTGCAAATATTATTACAAAATCACTCAGCATATAATTTTGGCATCGCTTTCCTCCAGTTTTCTGCTGCCCACTCTCCACTCCAGCCCCGCCCTGATCACCGTTATTCCCAATATCATTAGGCTGACAGAAGAGACAGCTGTCCCCAGAAAATGTGCTCCAAGTGTCCCCATCAGCACAGATTCTCATGACAGTAGGCAGTGAGACAGCTCAGGGAGTGGAAGGTGCTGGAAAGGATTGCATTAACTCCTCTCTGGATCTGCTACTCATCTTTCAAAACCTGAGCAGATGTGAGGCTTATTGTTTTCATTATGGTGATGGCTGGGGAGCAGCGTTCAGGCGCTGGCACCCGGGAGTTACCCACGGCACCTGAGCACCCTTCTCACCTTCTGGCCCCTCACCTGCTCAGCATCCTGGGCACAGTCTATCTCTTGAGGGTCTCTGAAGATGATCGGCCCTTTTCTTCATACACTTCTGAATCCACACTCCTCAGAGTGTGTGTGTTAGTCGCTCAGTCGTATCTGACTCTTTGTGACGCCGTAGACTGTGGCCCTCCAGGCTCCTCTGTCCATGGGATTCTCCAGGCAAGAATACTGGAGTGGGTTGCAATGCCTTCCTCCAGGAGATCTTCCCAACCCAGGGATCGAACCCAGGTCTCCTGCATTGCAGGCGGATTCTTTACTGTCTGAGCCACCAAGGAAGCCCTCAGTATCTGACATGACACTCAGTACATGAAGCTAAATGAACGTTGTTTGAATGTTCCCTAGTTGGCAGGAATAGTTCTGGACACTTTAAAATGTATTAATTCATTTAATTCTCATAACCATCCGATGAAGTTCACGCTGTTATCATCCCCATGTTTGTTTTCTAAGACTGCTGTGAGAAATGACTACAAACTTGGTGGCTTAGAACAGCAGAAGTTTATTCTCTCATAGTTTGGGGGTCAGAAGTCTGGAGTCAGGTGTCGGCAGGGCCATGCTCCCCCTGCAGGCTCTCGGGGAGGAGACTTCCTGGTCTCTTCCGGCTTCTGGGAGCTGTCAGCACCCCTGCGGCTGGCCCACTCCTGTCTCCATCTCTGTTCACACCACCTTCTGCTCTGTGCACTCGTGTCTTCTCTTATGTCTGCATGTCTTTGTCTAACATGTCTCCTATAAGGACACTTGTCATTGGATTTTGGGCCACCCGGATATTTCAGGATGATCTAATTTCAAGATCCTTAATTTAATTATATCTGCAAATAAGGTCATGCTCACAGGTCTTTTTCAAAGTCACCATTTAACCCACTGTGTGCCCTTTTGCAGATGGAGTATTGTGATTAGCCACATTCTCCAAGGTTACAGGAGTTTGCGGAACCAGGATTTAAGTAGAGCAGTCTGGCTCTAGAGCTTGTATTCTTGAACTGCAGATCTTCCCTGACTTACGATGTGGTAGTGGTGGTTTGGTCACGTCCGACTCTTGGGACCCTGTGGACTGTAGACCACCAGGCTCCTCTGTCCGTGGGATTTCCCAAGCAAGAATACTGGAGTACTTGCCATTTCCTTCTCCAGGGGATCTTCCCGACCCAGGAATTGAGCCCAGGTCTCCTGCATTGCAGGTAGATTCTCTACTCACTGAGCTACAAAGGAAGCCCCTGTAATACAATATGGTTACATACTGTAAGAAACTCATCATAGTAAAATTGCAAATATCATTGAAGTCAAAAATGTATTCAATACACCCAACTTACCAAACATCACAGCTTAGCCTAGTGTACCTTAAAGGTGCTCAGAACACGCATTAGCCTAAAATTGAGCAAAATCATCTAATGCAAAACCTATTTTATTTGAAGTATTGAACACCTCATGTAATTTATTGACTACTATGCTGAAAGTAGAATGGTTGCAAGAGTGCAGAATGGTTGTAGGTGTATCGATTGTTTACCTTGGTGATCGCGTGGCTGACCAGGAGCTGCAGCTCACTGCCACTGTTATGACATCTCCCAGAGTGTCATAACAGCTTATCACTAGCCCAGGAAAAGATTAAAATTCAAAGTGTGGTTTCCATTGACTGGGTATCACTTTTGTACCATCATAAATTTGAAAACTAAGATCTGAGATCATGGCATCCAGTCCCATCACTTCATGGCAAATAGATGGGGAAACAGTGGCAGACTTTATTTTTTTCGGCTCCAAAATCACTGCAGTTGGTGATTGCAGCCATGAAATTAAAAGACGCTTGCTTACTCCATGGAAGGAAAGTTATGATCAACCTAGACAGCATATTAAAAAGCAGAGACATTACTTTGTCAGCAAAGGTCTGTCTAGTCAAGGCCATGGTTTTTCTAGTAGTCATGCATGGATATGAGAGTTGGATGGTGAAGAAAGCTGAGCGCAGAAGAATTGATGCTTTGAACTGTGGTGTTGGAGAAGACTCTTATTTAAGAGTCCCTTGGACTACAAGGAGATCCAACCAGTCCATCCTAAAGGAAATCAGTCCTGGGTGTTCACTGGAAGGACTGATGTTGAGGCTGAAACTCCAATATTTTGGCCACATGATGCGAAGAGCTGACTCATTTGAAAAGACCCTGATGTTGGGAAAGATTGAAGACAGGAGAAGGGGACGACAGAGGATGAGATGGTTGGATGGCATCACCGACTCAATGGACATGAGTTTGAGTAAACTCTGGGAGTTGGTGATGGACAGGGAGGCCTGGTGTGCTGCGGTTCATGGGGTCACAAAGAGTAGGACACTGAACTGAAAGTTGAAAAATTTTAAGTTGAACCATCATAAGTTGGGGGACCATCTGTCGTCTCTGCCTCTCAGTAAATGTGCTCCCCTGATTGTTCATGGTATGAACGGATGGCAGGATGGGTGGATGGGTGAAAAGATGCTGATAATAGTAACTGATCAACACTCTACTTACCAGCATAATGAGAATTATACCAACATCAACAGATAATCATTTTTTTATGCTGTTGCCTCAGAACTTGACCTTGGGTCCTGTTCTCTAGTTAGTCTCCCTTCTGAGGAGATCTCATCTACCATCTGTGTGATGTTGCCTCCCAAATGTATGTCTCTAGCTTACTGACTTCCAGACCCACATGCCCACTGCCAGCTTGACATCCCCACCTGGGTAGAGCATGGGTGCTTAGACCTAGCAGGACTGAAATGGAAGCCTTGAGATTGCCCCTTCAGGCCAGTTCTTCCCTTCTCCCCTCTTCTCAGTAAATGGCACTGCCATCCCCTTGTGGGGCTCATTCCCTCAACTAGAAGCTACCTCTTTTTCTTCTCTCTGCCTCACACTCACCAGGTCAGTGTGTGAGTCCTGCTGGGCCTTCCTCCAGAATCCGTCTCCTGCTCCCAACTTCCACCGCAGGCTCCAACTTGAGGCCGCTGCCCCTTGTCCCTGAAGCCCTGCTGCCGTGGTCCTCTAACTGGGTCTCCCCAGAAAAGCACTCTTGACCCCCCTGTCCTTTCTCCTCAGAGCAGCCAGAAGGGGCTCTTAACACACAAGTCAAGTCAAGTCACTCTGCAACTTCAGCTAGGGGGTTTCTCATTGCCAGTTGAATATCACTCAGGTCCATTTCTCCCACCTGCCTCTCAGGTGACGTCCTGTGTTCCCACTCTGCGCTGTCACTTTCTGTGCCCAGACACGCTGTCCTTTTTGGAACATAGCGGTCTCTATCCTGGAGGAATGCCTTACCCCTTTCTGGAAGCTTCTTCCTCCAAACCTTCAGAGACCTTCTTCTCCCGCAGTCATATAATCTAAAATGACCCCATCCCCCAGGTGCTGTATCTTGTTACTCTTGTTTCATTAGAAATAAAGTTTTTCCATTTGCTTGTTGTTTATCTCACCTGTTGGGATGTAGATTCCATCAAAGCAGGGCCAGTGTGCTTTTCATGTGTCCCCAGTGCTGACGACAGCGCCTGGTATACAGTAGGCCCTCAGTAAATAGCTGTTTGTACAAATAGAGCGCTTATTACATTCCAGGCACGGATCCCAGTTATCCTTACATTCCAGGTGATGAAAAGTAGGCTTAGAAAGTTTAAATTGCTTGCCTGAAGTTGCATATCTGTTAAGATCTGGAACAAGAATTTGAATCCAAATCTCGCTGTCTCCTAAGCCCGTGTTCTTCCCCCATTATTCCACCAAGTCTCTGAGAAGCAGGGACTGCCCAGGATCTCTGTAGAACTCTGAGTTTTCTAATTAATTTTTCTGCTGAGAAACCCAGGACACAGATTGTTAAAACACACGGAGGAAATATACTTACTTAGATTCTCAATATACTACTTCCCTGAAAAGTTGGCCCTGGGGCTTAAGCTTGAGCAGTTAAGAAGTTCATTTCTTTTTTTCTCCACTTAGGAATTTAGGCTCAAGACGTTTTCAGATCCATCTGGAGAATTAATGGTTTAAACCCTCTTCCTTGAATACTTACAGGAAAGGCAGAGATGACCAGGTTGCATCCTGATCGTCTTCATAGGAAGAATGCAAAGGTGGAATTTGCCTTCACAAGAAGCCCTGAGATCATCCTCCTCCTGGTCTTCCTTTCATATACCTTTCTGTAGTTTTTTTTTTTCTGCCTCCCTGTCTCCTCCAGTGGATAAAACCCTGGGATGAGAACATGGACTCCGGTTTTAGATTGGTTGATAGCAAGACCCTCTGCATTGGGTCTTGCTAAAACACTGGTCTATTTCTCTGTCACCAGTTTTGGGCCAGTCATGGAAGAGGCCAAAGAATATATTCTTGCCAGGATGTGGGGCTCAGAGGAACTTCTGCCAATCGTGCAGACTGGGAGAAATTAGAAAGCAGCTATTTATTTCCTTCCCTGCTCTTGGACCTCTTTTTAAAAGTAAGTTCCATCTTGAGAATTACATCAGCATCCTGATAAGTAAACATCAGACGAGAAGCTACTCTTTCAGTAATTGTGAGAATGGCCAAGACCCACAGATGTAGGTTGGGCTTTTATTTGTAGAAAGAACTATAGTGGCTGATGAGTGTATTTGGCAAATATAGCTGCCTTCCTGCAGGGAAGCAAAACTCTGGCCATTTGATACGTCATGCGCTTTGCCACTGCCATCATGAGTGGGATTTGTTATGGTAACCAGAACTCTGCCCGGAGGGTTGTGCGTGTAAACTGTCACTCATTAGCAGTCTCCTTTATTTCAATCATAAACTGAAGAGGAGCTGCTCACTGTTTGTGCTAACAGGCAGATGGGTAGTCAGAATGGAGCCCAGGTACAACTGTATGTGCTCTTTGGAGGTAGAATAGCACCACCACCACAGCTCTCATTTGCTGGATGAAGAAGTGTTCCTGGACTTCCACTGGTTGAAATCCATGCTGGAACCTGCACCCTGGGATAGTCGGTCTTATTATTTTTCCTAACTCTTTCTCAACTGCTACTCCCCATCTTCCTCTTGACCCAGCCTGTAAACTTTGCTAACAGCGGTCATGCAGATAGAATGTAGGTAGCTTCCCATAAAACCATTGAAAACTATGAAAGCTCAGCAGACATTTGAAGGACGTAATATGGTCAGCGATGCTCTGTTCTCTCCTAGAGTTTGTACTTTGTCCTCACTGCTGCAAATCAACTTCTTCCCCCTTTTTCATCCAACTAGTATTTATTTAGCACATATACATACAGAAAAGATATACACACTTCATATTCAGTGCATGGGGAATAAAAATAAATAAAATTATGCTTACTAGAATTACCAATCCCATCAAATTATTTAACTAACTTTGGGGGTGGAGGAGAAACAATGGAGACAGCATTGCCTCAGGAACATGGTGAGTTTCCTGAACGCTGCTTTTGATGGAGATTTGGAACTGGCTAAGAACCCTTTAGGCATATTTACTCCTGGATATATTTCTAGGCCTATGTAAATCTGGGTGATGTTATGTTGTGCTCTATCATCTGTGGCTGGGAATATGAACCACAGTCCAAAGTGAAACCAGAACCACTTCTTGAGTTGATGTCAGCAGTGGGTCAGAAACTAGACTGGAAAGTTCTTCCAGGCAGAAGCCACGTCTTGTTTGGTGCTGTGACTCAGGCCTATTGTAGATCCTGCATAAAGATTTTTTTAAATGAATGAAACTGGTGTTAGATCAGCATGGCTGCGTGGGGAGAAGAATCTGGAATACATATTTCAGGTCATACCTACAGGTAATCCATGAAGCCTGAAGCCTGAAACGGCCCTGCCCTTCAGAAATTTATCACCTAATAGCAGAGCTAGGAAGTCTGAGGCATGCTAGTTATGATTTAAGATGCATGGGAAGATGAATCTTCTGATGTAAGTGTCTTGAGAGTTATCTTTCCTTCACAACATTTTTCCAAATGAAAAGATTTCCACTGTACACACTGATCATTTTAGGTGATTTCATGAGCATTGCACTTGTACAGCCCTGAGGCATCTCTTCAGTAAATCAGATACAGACCTACTATGTGCTGAACTCTTACATTCTATTAGGGAAGGCAGGCATTCAGTGTGTTTTAAGCTGTGTCCAAGAACATGACCTTCTAGAGAAGTGATTCACCTCCTTGTTGTGCATCCCAAGCTGCTCTTATCAAGGTCGCTAGTGACGTCTACATTGCTAAACCTAAGGGCTAATTCTCAGCCTTCCCCTTGCTCCTTCAAAGCGTTTGATCATACATACGGTTCATCCCTGCTTTATCCTTGAAAGGCATCCTTCCCTTGGCTCTCTGCATACCATACTGTACAGACCTTCCTCCTCACTCACCAGCCAGCATTCCTTCCCCAACT
This sequence comes from Dama dama, assembly GCF_033118175.1. NCBI lineage: Eukaryota > Metazoa > Chordata > Mammalia > Artiodactyla > Cervidae > Dama > Dama dama. Next base: position 48,924,650 of record NC_083705.1, on the reverse strand, counting down.
TCTTGACTGCCTTCTCTCTTCTCCCTGACCACTCACTGCTGAAGGGCCCAGCACTCATTACTCGCACTTGTCTTTTCTTTCTGTGATTACTATCTGTGGTGTCGGTCATTCTCATGGCTTTAAATACCATCCATCAGCCAAGAATTCACACTACTGTATCTCCATCTTGTGCCACCTGCATATAGAATTGCCTACTTGACACCTCCGATAATAGTCATCTCAGACTTTAACGTCTAAAAGTAAGTTTCTGATTCCCATCCCTTCCCCTTCCAGATACTTTGTCTTCAGTTAGTTCTTTAGTGTATACGCAGAATCTGACCATCCCACATCGCCTCTCTTCATCCCTGGTTCCTCGTCTCTCAAGTGGGCTCTTAGGCGCTGCTCGATTTTTACCTCTTCCATTTCACCGTATGGCATATTCTCAGCAGAGCAGCCAAGTGATTCCAGATTCAAAATACAGATCAGATCATATTAGTGCTCTGTTCAAACTTCTCAGAGTAAAAGCCAAACTCATTATTTAACCTACCAGGCCCTTCCCTCCCTCCCTCTCTGCTCAAGCCCCACACCACCCTGGCACACCTCTGTCTCAAGGCCACTGCACCTGCTGTTCCCTCTTTCTGACAGGTTCTTCTTTCACGTCGCTGACTTGCTGCTTCCTTCAGGTCTCAATTCAAATGTCGCCTTCAGTGAAGCCTTCGTGCCACCCTGCCCCAGCCTGAGATTTCATATCCCCCTTCTCAGGTTTATTTTCTCCTTTGCACCTTGTCAGTTTTTAAACATATATTTTACTGACTCAATTTGCTTTTCTGCCTGCTCTGCACCGCTGCAATGAAAAATTTATGAGGCTATTTTTCTGAAGAGGGGAGCCTATGTGATTGACTCATATCTTCAACACTGAGAACAAGGCTTGGCATACACCAGGCACTCAGGAAACAATCTGTTGAGAGAATGAGGTAGAACCAATGGTATTTTTCACTTAAGTATTGATGCCCCCGGGGATTGTGATGTAATTGGTGGGATGAGCACCAGCATTGATATTTTCTGAACCCTCTCTGGGTCATTCCGATGTGGAGCTGGGCATAAGTTGTTCATTCTTAGAAAGTCCGTTAGTCTCTAGACTTAAATTTCAGGGGATGATTTTAATGAAGTTTGTGCTATGTGTAAAAATTTCATCAGAGCATCTTCTTAGCAGGAATGTAGTGGACATTCATCCCTGCATAACCTTGCTGACTTTTTCCTGGAGGCACAAACCCCCCTCTTGCTGAATTAAGTGTTTTCTGTGTTAATTTCCCCACTGGACTTTTCTCTTTATACTCTCAGCTATCACCATCAATGTATCCGTGGGTTCTGTGTCTGCAGAACATAGCTGCATGTGTCTTCAGCCCATAGCTGATGGAAAATTCCAGAAAGCTCCAAAAAACAAAACTTGAATTTACCAGTATTTACATTGTACTTATAACCATTTACACTGTATTAGGTATTATAAGTAGTCTAGAGATGATTTGGGCTTCCCTTGTGGCTCAGACAGTAAAGAATCCACCTGCAATGCGGGAGACCTGAGTTCGATCCCTGGGTTGGGAAGATCCCCTGGAGGAAGGCATGGCTACCCACTCCAGTATTCTTGCCTGGAGAATCCCCATGGACTGAGGAGCCTGGCGGGCTACAGTCCATGGGGTCACAAAGAGTCAGACATGACTGAGCAACGAAGTACACAGCACACAGAGATGATTTGAAGTATAGGGAAGAATGTGCATGGGTTATATGCAAATACTATGCCAGTTTCTAGAAGAAACTTGAGTGTATTCTGATCCTGGTATCCTCGGCAGTCCTGGAACCACTGCCCCGTGAATGTATTTGAAAAGTGAGAGGGAATTTGGGTCCAGCTTAACTCCTCTTGTCTGCATGGACTATGCATTTATTTCACACCCCTGCACCCAGAATGCCCCCCAACCCCTTGCCTAAATTCTGTCCATCGTGTAAGACCCAGGCAAAGTCGCCTTCCCTTTGAAGAGTGTTTCTCCTCACCCCCCCCCCCCCCCCCCCGCCCAGCTGGCAGTCTCTCCTAGAACGTCTGGCATACACGCTGCCTGGCATGTTCTCTTGGCATCTAGCACATGCTGCCCTGGTTGGTGAGTCTTCAGGTGAAAGTGTCTTTGGTTTTAGCTCTCCCAGGCTAGGCTGTAAACGCTCTGAGGCTCTTGGCCATACTGCTTGTCTCTTTGTATCCCCAGCACTGTCCTTTTTAAATGCATTGGTGGCTTCTCAGGCCCATTGCCAAGGGGATGGTGTGTCACTGTTGGTATAATTAGGGACTGTACCCTTCATAAGCTCTCTGGCATTTTTTAACTCTGGGTTATGTTGATCTGTGGGCTTCCCAGGTGGCGCTAGTGGTAAAGAACCCCCCTGCCAATGCAAGAGACAGAAGAGACGTGGGTTCAATCCCTGGATCAGGAAGATCCCTTGGAGGAGTGTTAGTTGTTAAGTCGTGTCTGCCTCTTGCAACCCCATAGACTATAGCCCACCAGGCTCCTCTGTCCATGGGATTTTTCAGACAAGAATGCTGGAGTGAGTTGCCATTTCCTTCTCCAGGGGATCTTCCTGGCCCAGCGATTGAACCTGAGTCTCTTGCATTGCAGGGAAATTCTTTACCATCTGAGCCACAAGCACAGCAATCCACTCCAGTATTCTTACCTGGGAAATCTCATGGACAGAAGAGCCTGGTGGGCTATGGTCCATAAGGTTGCAAAGAATTGGACATGACTTGAAGTCACAGCACAGCACAGCACAGCACACATTATTGATCTGTATCTTTCTCATCTCATAAACAACTAAATACATAGCTTATAAGAATTAGAATCTAGGATTGCAGTACCGTGGTTGAAAATGACATACCCAAGAAAGCTCAGATATAATCACATTTGCCTTTATTTTCGAAATCAGATTCAAGGAAATAAATTTAAGCTCCCTTTAGGGAACTGCTGGCTGGAGTTCCTTGTCTCCTAGTTCTGAGACAAGAGCACCATGCAGAGCCCTCCTCTCTCTGTTTGAAATGGTGGCTTTTCTGTTATAGTCTCATTCTCAGGCTAACATTCTTCATTCCAGCAGGCTGGGAGATCAGGTAACCTGATCTATGGGAGTAGGAGGAAGGTTTAGAAACTAAGGTCTTAACACCTTTGTGACCTTTTGAAGCCCTAGGATTGGGGGAAAGTGATGTCATGGTGAGACGGGAAATGTTATAAACCTGTAAAATGTCATAAAGCAATTTCCAGCTGGTATTAGGTGTATAAGACACAGCAAAGAAAAGGGCATTGTGTTTTTATCCACTGGGGATAAGGTTACTAGATTGGTACATCATGGGAAAGCTGTTGACATAACGAATTTGGACTTTTCAACAAGGTGTTTGGATGGTCCCTTGTGATATCTTTGTAGGCAAGATGGAGGAAGGTGGACTGGACAGTTGTGCAGTGTGGTGATTTGTAGCTGACTGGCTAAATGCCCATGCAAAGAGGTTGACGGATTGATGTCCATCCAGAGAGAGGGCTCTGGCAGTGAGAGTCTGACACAGTTCTGCCATTGGATTTGTCCTACTGCTGTTCAGTGTTTTTATCGATGACTTGAATAAAGATGCAGATGACACATTTATCCCATTTGCTCATGACCCAGATCCGGGAAGCACAGTGACCTCGTTTCACACCGGAATCAGAATCTAAAATGACATATAGGATAGGCCACATTTTGCAAGATCAGCCAAGGGCTCAAGTGAAGGTCCTTCACTGCTGTCTGAAAAGCCAACTGCATTTATTACAGGACAGTCAGGAATCTGCTATCATAACGATCTTTTTGTAAAAGATTTAGGCAGTTCGTTTGACTGGGTGGTCAGTGTGCACCAACAGTCTGATGTGACTATTAAATAAATGTAAATCCCAGATGTGAGGGGCCAGAAGCAGTGTGGAGCCTCTGCTCTGGTCCCACACATCTAGACTATTGTGCGCTGTTCCGGGCAGCACGTGGTGTAAAGTGACATATTCAGAAGCAAGGGTCCAAGATTCGAGAGCTGGTAGGAAAGATTTTCAGGAAAGATGATGGTGCCTTCCAAGTCCTTTCCCTTTCATCCCATGACCCTGTGGACCATCGCTTCACTCACTCCTTTTCCAATACTCTAAACTCTCTATCTTCTTTCCTTTTGCTGTCCTCACCGTCCAAAATCCCTGCACCAAATAAGTTCAATCACTGTCATTTTCTGCCCCTGTGTCCTGACTGCTGAGGATTTCTGTGAAAGAGAAAAAAACCCACCATGTATTTTGATTGGCACACCTGCAGGATAATGGCCTCTGAACTCATCATCATCCTCCTAGGCCGGCAGGCAGGTGGACAGTCTCACAGGACCCCCATCATCCTTCCCTGCCATTCCCCCCACTGCCTGCACTACCTCTCCCCCTCCCCCTCAAACTCCAACCTAGAGACCTTCTCCCTCCCTTCAAGAAAACCTTAAAGTTTTCTTCACAGAGAGAATCCATGAAAATTCCCTCAGTCCTGCTCCCTCGCTTACAATCTGTCCACCTCCAACCTGTGCTGTTTCCTTCTTGCCTGAGAGAATATCCCTCCTTTTATTGAACATTTCCCTCAGATTCAGCTTAACAATCACGCTTAATCAGCCTGCTCTTTCCCCTCTGTTTTTACCCTCCCCCGCCTACAAGACTTTCCTCTCTACCATGTGCAAACCTCACCCCTCTTTAATTAAGTCCTCTCTGCCTTTATATCCTTAACAGCCAAATTACCTGAAGATTTGGTCTGTGTTGGCTGTTTTTACTTCTTTCAACTCTCATTGATCCCTCAATGGACCAGGCAATCTGGTTTCCATTCCCAATGCTCCATTGAAAGTCCCTGGTGACAACTGATGGGCTTCTAATTCCAAATCCAGTGGAGATGTTTCAGTGCTTCATTTGCTTGGCCAGTGTCTCCTTAAGGAAGCACTGTTCTCCAGCGTCTCTGCTCCCACTCCTGTGGATTCTTCCTACCTCTTTAACGGTTGCCTGGTCTTACTCTTCTCGCTGAGCTGCTCTCCATGGAGTGCTTTCATTTATTCTTGCAACAACTTTGACTTCCCCTTCCTTTTTGGTTGGTTTGCTCTTTACCTCTTAGGCAGTGATGTTCTCATTCCTCTCTGGGCCGTTTCAGCCCCATTTTCCACTTCAGCCACCCACTATCTACACATCGCTCCAAAATCTGTACCTTCAGCCTCCAGCCTCCTCCTGAGCTCCTTGTCCAGTGCCTACTACTGACCTCAGGTGGCCTTGGCCTGCAACAGTGTGGAGCAGGGCTTGGGTTCCCAACAAGAAATTGAGGCTGACTCGTGGGGGTGAGCACCAGATCCTAGCCACCAGAGCAGTGGTCAGTGACAAGGGCACTGGCCCTTCGGCTTTGCAGAAAAGAATTCCCACAAAGACAGAAAGTATTTATTCAGAGGAAAAAAAGAGTACAGCCTGTGTGGATAAACACATGGGCAGGCTTGGGGGTGGGGTGAGTCCCTCAGTTACCCCCTCATGGCAGTTTAAATCACTTATATGGGGCATTTCTTCCTTTGGCCAATCACTTTGATCTGCCTGGTTCACCATCCATATTTGGTATATCTCAGGATCCTTCTATGTATGTGCAGGCATCTCTTAGCCAAGATGAATCCTACCACAAAGGCCTGTAGGTAGCTTAGCATCACTCCCCTTTGACCTCCAGGAAGGCTTTCTGTGCATGGCGCATGTGTGGTCAGGGAGGTCTCCTGACTTTGAAAATGAGAAATATATGGTCTGGATAGGGCCTAGCCATATCCCTTAATTGGCCTGCTGTTCTCATCTTGAGATTTCGGTCCATAGGGAATGAATCTCCAATTGCCTTACCCTGGGGTGGAGGTGGGGGCATCTACCTCCTGCCTCACTTCCACCTCCATCTGGGGACTCTGAGGCACTCCAGAGCATCACATCCCAGACTGAGCTCGTCGCCTCTGCCATCTGAGCCTGGCTCCACAACCCCTACCCATTCCCTGTCTTGGTCAATGGCACCCCCTCAACCAGCCCTCAGACAAGAAATCCGAACTCACCCTTACCTCTCTGTGGTTCTGTATACTTGCATATGGGAGGTTTGCAACTCTAACCCAGAGGGTGGCCAAACAAATAATTTTAATGGCTTTCCTGGGTAGGACTGCTAAGACTTAGTCTTGTTTTGGATCCAGAAGCCAGAACAAAGGCCAAAACATTTGAAGTAAGGGACAGAGATCCATGGGAGACATGGATCTTAAGGGAGACAGCTCCATGTTGGGAAGATTTTTTTTTTAACTATTAGAGCCTCAAAGTGGCATGGGCTGCCTTGAGGGGTGGTAAGTTTCCTTCATTGCAGGCACTGAGCGGGGAGGCTGGAGGACTGTTACAGGGCTGGGCTGGGGGACTTCTAATGCCTCTACCAGCTCTGAGGTTTAATTCAGCAGCTGATACATTTTTCCCGTCTGCTTTGTCCACAGCCTCTCATTTCTGCTTCCTAGTAGATTATTAGCTCCATTTTACGGATGAGGAATCAGAAGCTTGAGGGTCAGCTAATTTCCCAAGGTGATCCAGCTGAGTGATCGGTATTAGGGACGGGCCTCCAGGGCTGACTTGTGTCCCCACCGCCCACTGTTTGTGTGAAGCTGCCTCCTTCTATTCGGTATTGGAAACAGATGTCAGTAGAGTGTAGTCAGCTTACAGAGCAGGTAGACCTTTGAAGCTAATAGAAAGGAGCTCTTTTTGGATTCAGAGCTTAAATAAATTTGAAACTTAAATTTTTCTTAAATATGTCCCCATATTTATTAGTCTATTAACCTTCCCCTCCGTTTCTCCACATGCTTTATCATTATAATGAGCAATCCTAATAAACAAATGCAATTTTCTTCCTAGGCCACCGCCTCCATTTCTTAGAGGCTTCGTTGTTGTTATTTAGTTGCTAAGTTGTGTCTGGCTCTTTTGTGACCCCCATGGACTGTAGTCCACCAGGCTCCTCTGTCCATGGGATTTTACAGTCCAGAATACTGGAGTAGGTTGCTATTTCCATCTCTAGGAGATCTTCCTGACTCAGGGATCACACTTTTGAGTCTCTTGCCTTGGCAGGCAGATTCTTTACTGCTGAGCCACCAGAGAAGCCCTTTTCCCAGTCTTGGGAAGGAGCAAATGAGACAGGGTTAATGCCTCCATTTACTTAGAATGGTTTGTAATGACATGCAGGTCCCAGATGCAGACGGTCTGTGTTGCTGCCACAGTACTGACCTGCTGGGTGACCAGTGCTGAAGAGAAATCCTGGGTTTTCTTTTAGGAACTTGAAAGAAAGGGAGGAGATGCTGCATATCTGGGGAAGGGAGGGACTGGCTTGAAGTGGAGAAAGAATATAAGCAAATATTTACATTTTCATTTTTGCCTCTAATACCATGTCCTGGAGAGAAACAGAAGACTGATAAAAACAGCAGATAAACATCAAAGTGAGCGGTAGTCAGTCTAGGTCAGTACATGGGCAGGACCTGGGCTCAGAGATGACGGTTGAGTTGAGGATCTAAAATCCAGGCTATAGAGACTCGCCTTGCAGATAACCTGTGAGTGGATATTTTTGTGGGCCTTGCTAGCTGCCCTCCCCAGAGCTCTGAGGAGCATTTATCCTCTTACACGCTCTAAGGTATATGATTACTTCTTCATCTTTCACCTGATCCCAACCTTATTGTTTGAGTACTCAGAGTTCTTCATCTGTAGGCTGGAGGGTTAGGCAAGGATTGAGGAAATAAAATCCAGCAACAATAGAATAACCAACGTCTCTCTCAATGCTTTTTTTTTTTTCCAGAGAGATTTTTCAAGTGACAAAATCATAGCTGCTGTCATTGTGAAAGGTGCAAAGCAGGATGGGGAAGGTTGAGTGAAAAGAATAATTGACCAGCAGCCAACACTCCGCTCTAGTTCAGATACTGCTGCTGTCTAGTTCCAGATCCTAGATTCTTCACACTTGGAATGAAGCAATTGCGTCTAATGATTCTTAAAGTCCCTTTTATCTCTTAAAGAAGAAAATGTCCTGACACACAGTCATAGCTCAGTACTCCACATGTTGCCTATTACTTGAGAACAATCATCCATTCCTGTCTCTCATCGCTAAAGACCCACTCATGTCTGTAGTGCCTTGGAGCTCACATTCTGTCCTAAATGAATAAACTCCTCTAAATCAAGCTACCCATCAAAAATACCCTCTTCTGTCAGGAATAATTTCTGTGAATATTAAAAAGCTTCCAAGGCATGAAAAATTCAGTTTCCCTTCTACTGACAATTATTTCTTCCATGAACTGTTAGAGATCATCTGTTTTAATCTGAGATTTTATAAATGGACAAATCTAGGCCCAGAGAGGTTAGGCAGCTTTCTGAGTGTCACACAGCAAAGACCCTCCTGTAGGACATTTCTCCCTACTGCTCAAAATGGAAAGATGCAGGTACTTGGCAATCAGCAGTTAAAAGAAAATTATAGTTTGATTTCCAAGAGAGTTATTTTTAAACAGGAGGCTGTTCCACCTTGGAATTTTGAAAGAAAAAAAAAAAATAATAAACAAGTGCACTAGATTTGTCCTTTTAAGCCAACTGAAGGAGTGTGCCCTCTCTGCTCTGTTGAAATTGGCAGGCTGACATCGTGCAGACAGACTGTTCTGGTCTACTTGGTTAGTTGTTATCCCAAATGCAAATCTGACTCACGGGTGAGATCATGAGAAATCTGGACTATTTTTCATGATGACTTTTTCTTTCCTAGTCTAATTTTCTTTTGCGGTATTTGGCTGTGTATGATACCCACGGTGGGGAACAGAATCTCGGGAAGGTTGTTCCTAGGATGGTCTTTGCTGTCATATGAATCAGAAGACAGCTGGGGCAGGTTTGGCCATGAACTGTCTGTGGCTTTGGTGTGGATGTTTAGGGGTGTGTGCGTGCAGGTATCTGTATGTGTGAGTAAGTACCCGAGTGTGTGCTGGCCCTATGGCAAAGTAAGATGTTTTCTGTCTTCAGGGATTTGAGGGATTCTGGGAAGGCCCTCCTTCTAATCAAGTGAACGATTAAATAAACATTTTTCACTGAAAGAACGTTTGTTTAATATCCACCTTTTGCTGGGTGCTGATAACAGGGGCTCCTATCACCAAGAGGTGACTGATGCTTTTGAACTGTGGTGTTGGAGAAGACTCTTGAGAGTCCCTTGGACTGCAAGAAGATCCAGCCAGTCAATCCTAAAGGAAATCAGTCCTGAATATTCATTGGAAGGACTGATGCTAAAGCTGAAGCTCCAATACTTTGGCCACCTGATTCGAAGAACTGACTCACTGGAAAAGACCCTAATGTTGAGAAAGATTGGAGACAGAAGGAGAAGGGGATGACAGAGGATGAGATGGTTGGATGACATCACCAACTTGATGGACATGAGTTTGAGCAAGCTCCGGGAGTTGGTGATGGACAGGGAAGCCTGGTGTGCTGCAGTCCATGGGGTCTCAGAGACTTGGACACGACTGAGTGACAGAACTGACTGATCACCAAAAAGAGATTCAGTTCAGTTCAGTTCAGTTTCTCAGTCATGTCTGACTCTTGATTACATACAATTAAACAAGTAAATGCTACCTAATCTGTGTATTAGGGTGATGTTAGCTGCTGTGACAATTGAACCCCCAAGCTTTAGTGTTTAAAACATAACACAGAATTATTTCTCTGCCACTTAACAGCCTTATGCAAGACTTCTTGGTCAGCAGGCAGGTCTCCGCACTCTTTCCATCTGGTGTCCTGCAGTTTCCTGGAGCTAAAGTGTACACTCTGCCCCTCACTGGGGGGAGGAGAAAGGGGCAGACATTCCTCTGAAATGTCTTGGTTTGAAAGTGGTACATCCCGTGGGTGAGAACTAACCACAGGGCCTGTGTGGATGCAAAGGGGGCTGGAATAGGTGGCCATGATGAGTCTATATGGTGGAAGGGGACTCTGTGGGATTTCAGGGTTTAGGTGGTACCTGTGCTACTGTCTGATAAGTACTCTAGTGGAGGGCAGTGTTTAGGATTACTACTCCAACACAGAAGAGAAGCACCTGACCTGGGATCAGGGTACAGGAAGGAGCCATCGCTTATTCTCTCTGTCTCTTCTCTTCCTGCTGAGCCTGGCTTCAGTTCTCAATGTGCCACTGTCTGTATCTCTCACACCCCTGCACATGTGTATTAGGGTGATGTTAGCCGCTGTGACAATCTTTCCTCTCTCTAGAACGTTTCTCCCACCTCACCTTGCCCCTTTCCCTTACTAACTTAATATTCCATCAGATTTGCAAGGTGTTTCTCCCAAGAAGCCTTTCCTGGACCACCAAATCAAGCTCTGTGTGAAGGCAAAGCTGGGAGATTTTTATTTATTGGGATTTGAGAGCCCCCAGGAAGGCATTCCGCCTAATCAATTGGCTGTTTTATGTGGTATAAACTTCAGGGGATCAAGGAGCATTGAGGGGGAAAGGGAGGTAAGGGGACCATAAGATGAGTGGGGAGGGAGGCAGGGACCTTCACACCCTTCCCATCACTTGGATCTGAGAGCTCCGGCTCTTTGCAGGTGGAGAGACAGCAGGGGGCTTCCAGGCCACCTCTGTTCAGGAAACTACATTACTGCTGGTAGGTTTCAGGAGTTGTTTCTCAGGCCTGATTTCTAGAGAATAGGTGAGAAATTTTCCCAAATGCTGGTTAAGAGGTGGGACACTCAAGTCAGTGTAGAGGCCCTCCCTGGGGGAGCATCCTTGTAGCAGCACAAAGAGATGGTTACGCCGCCAGCCTGAGTCTCTGAGCAGAGGCCGGAGGGAGTGGAGAACCTTCCTGGATTGAAGCAATGATGGAATGCATCTTCCTGTTCCAACAGGCCCCGGATCTTACAAAGAAACATGGGGTTTTAATTTTTGGATGTAAGACATGAACATGTTTGTCCTGCAGCTGGACTTATCTCCTTGTTCAAAAAATATTTTCATCCTAATTATTTGTAATGATCTCAAGGAAAAGTGCCTCTTGTGATTAACTTGACAGGTTCATACATGCAAGGGGCCTCCTGATCCTGCATTTATGAGGCTGTTTTTATTGTTGAGGTTACCATCAGAGTGACCTAAAACAGACCTGAGAGCTGGGTGCTTAGGAAAAAATCTTGGCAGGATGGTTTAGGAAGGACACTGTGTCAACTCCATGGGTTTTTTTTTTTTTTTTTTTTTTTCCAGAATGCTGTTTGTTTCTCTGGACTTCCCCACTCCAGTCGGAAGGCTCACTTTTGTGAAGCCCCGGGCTGGATCAATATATTATGGGAGGATAACCTTAGGTACAGAAACCAAAGGCAAAGAATCCGTAGTCTGAAGTAAATCTTTGAGTTGGGATGGAGCAGAGCGTGACTAGCAGCTGTCTAGCAACCCTGAGGCTCTCCACCTCCCACGTGGTCCATTCTGTTTCTTGTGATTTGTCAACCGAGTACAGACCTGCATTCGTTCCCAGAATACTTAACAGAAGCACCTGCTTGGCACTCTTCTTGGCACCAGGGATGCAGAGATGAGCAAGGCCTTCAAAACCTCTGCCCCACAGAGTGCTCACATTTTAGGAGGGGGGAGGCCAGGCATAAAACCAGTAAATGAATGGATATGCAGTATAACTTCAGGGACTATATGCTTCTTGAAGACAAATAGAGAAGGTTAAGCGGCTGGAGAGTGATGGAGGGAACTTGGTTAGATCATGTGGGTGGGGAAGGCTGCCCTGAGAGTGATGTTTGAGCAGAGGCCTGAGAAATGAGGAATAGAGCCAGGTCCTGATCCGAGGGCAGGGACATCTATGGACCCTGAAGGAGGAAAACCAAGAGGGCTGGTGGCAGTGGGATCGTAGCCGGGATGGGGCACTGCAGATCACCAGCAGGCAGGAGACAGTGGGGGTGACGCTACTAGAGGAGACTTTCACCTCTCTGCCCAGGAAGGTAAGGGAAGTGTGTTGGGAGAGCAGAGTTCTCCAATGAATTACCTTTTTTTTTGGTGGTTGTTCAGTCGCTAAGTCGTGTCCAACTCTGCAACCCCATGGACTGCAGCACACCAGGTTTCCCTGTCCTTCACTATCTCGGAGTTTGCTCCAACTTGTGTCCATTGAGTCGGTGATGCCATCCAACCGTCTCATCCTCTGTCATCCCCTTCTCCTCCTGCCCTCGATCTTTCCCAGCATCAGGGTCCTTTTGATTGCTGCGATCTAAATACAGGCAGATGCCTAGGTGTGGCTTCCAGTCTTTACAGGAATTTGCTTTCTGGTGCAAAGGAAGGAACTGAACTCGGACAACCTTGTTTGGAGAAAGCCATTTGGACGCTGCTGGAATATAAAACCGCTCCTTTCTGTCCTCAGGACCCTGGTGCTGCCCACCGCCCGGCAGGCGCTTGCCCTGAGGTAACAGAGGACTTTGGGTCTAATTGGCCTATTGTACGGCCCCTCCGACCATCGCCTGGAAAATCCCTCGGCTCTGTCTAGTTAATGGTGGCTCCAGTGCTAATAAATCCTTTGAAATCTTCTGCTGTGGTTGGGTTTTCATGACGCATTTGCATGTCAAGATCATTTGGGTTTCGGAGTTTCGGTCTCCTGCTGTTCCTAATGTCATAAACGGATGGTAATAACCCGGGAGGGGATTATGTTCCAGGGTTGCAAGTAGATGAGCTTTAAAAACATCCATCTTATTTGCGGGCAAATATGGCTAATGACAGGCTGGGGAAAACAAAATAATTCAAAATCTGCAGTGAGTGCTTGGTTATTTCCAAAGGGCCTGCTTTTTAATGAAGTGCAGTGGAGAATGAAGGACAAGTGGGGAGAAGTAGTCACAGCATTTCGGGAGTTTCTTGGGGGTTAAGGAGGCTTTTCAAAAATAAAAATAAACTCAGGTTATCTGGGGCAAGGGAGCCATGTTAGAGGCCCACCTCCTCCTTGCGGGGCTGGGGCTGAATCGCAGGGCCTTGCAGCTCCATAGTTCATGGAGGAAAGCAAACCTGTACCACAGGGGTTCTCCCTCAGTGGAGATTTTGCCCCAGTGGACACTTGGCAATGTGTGGACACATTTCTGGTTGTCCCTGGTGGTGCCGGAGGCACCTAGTGAGTAACTGACAGTATGTGTGTTGCTAGTCACTCAGTCGTGTCTGACTCTTTGCGACCCCATAGACTGTAGCCTGCCAGACTCCTCTGTCCATGGGATTCTCCAGGGAAGAAAACTGGAGTGGGTAGCCATTCCCTTCTCCAGGGGATCTTCCCAACCCAGGGATCGAACCTGGGCCTCCAACATTGCAGGCAGATTCTTTACTGTCTGAGCCACCAGAGATGCTGCTAAATATCCGACGATGCCCAGGACAGCCCCGCAAAGAAGGATTATCCTGCTCATGTGTCCAGATGCTGAGACTGAGCACACATCTTTCTGCCTGCAGCTCCCTGTCCAACCCCCAGCTGTGAAGTAGCTCTGCCGCCCTTTCCTGGGAGTTACTTTGTCTCCCAGTAAAGGCCTGGAAGGGGCTTAGAAATGATCTAATATGAATCTAAGCTTCACAGGTAGTGCCTGGAGGACTTCAGACAGATTGAGTGACTTTCCTAAGTTCACACAATTTGTAACAGAGGTGGGATTAATGAACAGGAAAAATTCCCGTTCCTCCTCCAGGAGTTTTAGCAGAAGGAGTTTTTACAGGTTTTTAATATTCTCCTCTTGGATCAGCACTTTTCTCATTCTTACAGTAACTGTTTGCTGAGTGTCTGCTATGTTCCTGGCACTCTGCAACCATCTGTCACCTGAGTGACAGGAAGCCTGCCTAAAATGGGCAATGCAACCCTGATGAGAGGATTATAGTGCTTGGAGGGTTTATGCTGGGCAAGGACTATACTAAATCCTTCAATAGATTTTTTTATTTCATTAAATTCCCCACACAACCCTGCAGGCAGGTACTATTATTATCCCCCTTTCATAGGTGATGTACTAAGACCGGGGTCACTTAGAAGGTTTTAGGACCAGGAATTTGAGCCTAGTTCTATTGAACTCCAGAGCTAGAACTCCAAGCCTCTGAGCTCTCCTCTTTTTGTACATGGTGATGAAAGATTAAGTTGTTACTATAGTCAGGAGGGCTTCCCTCCGCTTACCAGTGGCTCAGCGGTAAAGAATCCACCTGCAATGCAGGAGATGCAGGTTCAAACCCTGGATCAGGAATATCTCCTGGAGGAAAGCATGGCAGGCCACTCCAGTATTCTCTCCTGGAGAATCCCATGGACAGAGGAGCCTGGAGGGCCACAATCCATAGGATCGCAGAGTCGGACACAACTGAAGCGACATAGCACGTATGCATAGTCAGAAGACTATTGTTTTAAACTACTGTTTTAAGAGTTTTAACCAAAACTTTAGGAGAAGAAATGTAGATACGTTCTTCTGGATTATATCACCCAGGCCATCAGTGGCGGTGTTGCTCATTCCTTGCTTGCTGTTGTCTTTGGATTTTCCAGGCATATGGGTACTTCCATTTAACTTCCATCAATACTTATTTTTGTGAGCATTTTCTGTGTTAGGGAGGTGGCTAAATAGTGGGGATTCAGTGAGCAAAATACTTGTCTTAGTTTGGGTTCCCCCCAAAGCCAACCCTGAGACAAGGATTTGGGTTCAGGAAGTTTATTTGGGTGCAGAAATTGTGGTGGGGAGAGGGGAGGTGCGAGAGGAAGGAAGGAGAGCTGACAAAGGGTTTGCAAGGTGGTTATTGCCATGACAACAGGACTTCAGTCCCTCCGTGGGTCTCTAATACGAGACTGAGCAGAACACCCTGCAAAATGGCCAAGTGAATGCTGGGTTCTTTACTCACTGACTTCCACTCCACTCATTCCTTCATAAACACCCTGGCACTTCCCTCAGGCAGGGATACAGAAGAACTGCAGGGCAAGTATGGGACTGTGTGGGTGGCCCCCCTGTTGGTTCAGATGGTAAAGAATCTACCTGTGATGCGGGAGACCCTGGGTCTGGAAGATCCCCTGGAGAAGAGAATGGCTACTCACCCCAGTATTCTTGCCAGGAAAATCCCATGGACAGAGGAGCCTGGCGGGCTGTAGTCCATAGGGTCACAAAGAGTCAGACATGGCGGAGTGACTAACCCTTTCACTTTCAGATGATCTCCAGGGAGGGTGGGCCAGGGGCTGTGACCACATCTGCTCCAGTATAATTCCTGTCCTCAGGAACTCACCCTGCTCTTGGTAGGGGAGTTAGAATTCACCGAACAACAGGACAGTGGGAAGATGAACACAATGAATGGAGGATGGCAAAAAAGAGATGATGACTCCATTGTGGGAAATCAGGGAAGGCTTTCCAGAGGAGGTGACATTGAAGGGCTGAGAGCATATTAAATATAGATCCCCATCACCAGCATCTTCCTTATTCTCATAGCTCTGGCATAACACGGAAATGCCATGTTGAGTGTTGCCTGGCCTTTGTTGTTGAATTCTCCTTCTTTCTGCACCCTGTCATTCCAGGAGACTCTTGTGGTCAGCATCAGGACCGTGGCCTGGCCCAGCAGTGGCTAGAGCCTATAAGCCATTGTCTTGAAGTTGTGTAGCAAAGAAGCTGAGGTCAGTCCTGCTGCCCTCCACATCCACTAGAGCTGGCCCTTCTTTGCAGTTGTTACTGGCGGGAAATCTTGGACGAGTCGCCACCCTGGCTGAACCTACCTTTCCTGGTAGCCATCCAGAAGGCATGAATCCATGGCTTTCACTAATACTTCTCAGTGCAGAGTTTGAGTAGGAAAAGCTTGCATACAGTTCACGTGGAGCGCTTGTTAAAATATAGATACCTGGGCCCCACCCCTGGAGGCTCTGATTCCACAGTTACGGGGTCAGGTTAGAGATTTTACATTTGACACCCTCCTCCTCTGCTGATGCTGCTACTCTGCTGATGCTGCAGTCCATACTTGGAGTAGCCAAGTTCTAAGACCTCTCATCCAACTTCCTCTTGGCCTGTTTCACCTAGATCAGGGTTTCTCAGTGCCAGCACTCTTCTTTGACATTTAGGACCAGATAATTCTTTGTTGCGGGGGCGGCCTTGTGCACTGTAGGATGTTTAGCAGCATCCCTCGTCTCTAGCCACTGGATACCAGCAGCATTTCTCAGTGAGTGAGTGTTAGTTGCTCAGTCATGTCTGATCCTTTGCAACCCCATAGACTGTAGCCTACCAGGCTTCTTTGTCCATGGAATTCTCCAGGTAAGAATACTGGGGTGGGTTGCTACTTACTCCTCCAAGGGATCTTCCCCCCCAGGGATCAAACCCAGGTCTCCTGCATTGCAGGAGGATCCTTTACCATCTGAGCCACCAGGGAAGCCCAGCATTTCTCAGTAGTAACAACCAGAAATGTCTTCACACATTACCAAATGACCCCTGGAGGCAAAAATCTCCCCAGCTAGAGAACCACTGATGAAAATGCTCTTAAACACTGCCTCTCAATTCACTGTACATATGAATTAAAGGATCTTATTAAAATGCAGATTCTAATTCAGTAGATCTGGGGAGAAGCCTGAGAGTATTTCTGCTGAGCTCCTGGGTAATGCTGTTACTTCCGGTTGGGGACCATGCTTTGAGTAGCAGCAGTCCACACTCCAGTGAGGGAAGAGCTTTGGTTGGACCCAAAGGCTCAAAGGTGTTGCTGCAATTGCTTGTGATTGGCCAGTCTCTCTCAGCCCCTCTTACTTCCCCAGGTTGATGAAAGCTGTGGCTGCTGCCTTCCCCTCCCCCACCAATCCCTCCTCCAGCCCAGGGGTCTCTTGTCCTTGTCTGGGAGGAGTTAGCCTTCCTCTTGGAGTGATAGCAGATCTGAGTTTGCCTTTGTTGCGTACATGGGTCTCACTAAGGTCCTCTCAGTCCTCAAAGGGCCCACTTTGCCCTTTTGAGTTTTTTTTGGCTTTGCAGGGTCTTCATTACAATGCATAGGCTTAATTGCCCCGCAGAATATGGGATCTTAGTTCCCTGACCAGGGAACAAACCCACACCCCCTGCATTGGAAGGTGGATTCTTAACCGTTGGACCACTGGGGAAGTCCCCAGTCTTTTATTTATTTATTTTTTAACTTGAGTTTCAGAGGGAGCCTGCTTTATGGAAGGTAAGAAGCCCTGGTGTGCCAGCTTGCAATTTTAGGAGGTTGAGAGGAGATAGTGTCTGGGGACTGGGGTTTAAAGCATGGTTCTCAGCCAAAGAAGAAGCTGCAATCATGGAGCAGGGAAGGCCTAAGGCGGTTGGTGCTGGGAAGAGGGGGGCGCCGCCCCTTTACATAGCACTGAACCTAGGAATTACTCTGGCGATGAGCCCTTTGTAGATGTCGAGAAATGCTGTCACCTTGCCCGTTGTTATTTTTAGCCATTGTCTATTTCTTATTGTTGGTAGCAGTAAGAATTCTTAGGAGACCTTTTCTCCACACTTCACTGAGAAAGTTTGAGATAGTATGGGGAAATACAAGTGGCTGTTGCACCGGGAAAGTCACCCAAAGTCACCCAAAAAAGCCACCCAAGGGTGGAAGAAGGAGAAGGGCAGCTGGGAACTGCCATGCTGGTCTCCAAATAGGGGTGACTGAGATCCCCACGGGGACATCTCAAGTGTCCAGAGCAGCTTCCTTACCTGTGACGGCTGGTTCTGTGAGGACAGGACTGTGTTCCCTTCAGTACAGACTGTTTTGAGGTTGGGAGTGAGGGTTCTCTCCACACATGTGTCCACATTTCTATGGGAGAATGCATCCCAAGCTTTAAAAAGTGTAAGTTGCTACACTGGGGACTCCTTCCAGCTGAGCTTGGCATGTTGTATTAGACATTAGGGTTGGTTTAGTCACTCAGTTGTGTCTGACTCTTGCAAGCCCATAGACTGTAGCCCGGCGATCTCCTCTGTCCATGGGATTTCTCAGGCAAGAATCCTGGAGTGGGCTGCCATTTCCTTCTCCAGGCAATCTTCCCGAGACAGGGACTGAACCCGGGGATTGAACCTGGGTCTCCTGCATTACAGGCGGTCTCCTGTTCTACAGCGGATTCTTTACCAATGAGCCACTGGC
Source organism: Dama dama (assembly GCF_033118175.1). NCBI lineage: Eukaryota > Metazoa > Chordata > Mammalia > Artiodactyla > Cervidae > Dama > Dama dama. The sequence continues at coordinate 48,906,572 of NC_083705.1, read as the reverse complement.
GGAGCCCTGTGTTAGATGATCCTTAACCAGACAGTAGGATGTGATGCTTGGGTTTCCAGCAGGAAGGCTATGTGCATCAGGCTTATTGTGGAAGGACTTGTGTGGGATAGAGAGAAGGGAGATTAGTTAGTGTTATGGACTGAGGCTCTAGTCCATATTGTGATGGTATTCAAGATGGGGCCTTGGGAAGGTATCTAGGTCATGAGGGTGCAGCCCTCAGGATGGGATTAGTGCCCTTAAAAGATGTGAGAGAGCTGGCTTGCTCTCTTCCCCCTGCCACTACGTGGAAACGTAACCAGGAAGAGAATCCTCACCAGGACCCAAATAGGCTGGCCTCTTGACCTTGAAATTCCCAGCCTCCAGAACTGTGAGAATACATTTCTGTTGTTGAAACCACCCAGTCTGTGATGTTCTGCTCTAGCAGCCCAAGCTGACTAAAACAGTCAAGAAGATGACTTAGACCTACAGGCTTTCTGTTTCTCTCTGTGAAATGACAGGTGTGCCCGGTGTGGGAGCCTCTGTCAGTCTAGTGAGAAATGAGAAAAACAGATCCAGACAGTGAGTTTTTTTTAAAGCTAAACCTCTTCATTTTAAAAAGAGAGCTCTATGCTCTTCTGTTTACTTTGTGTGTGTGCTAAGTTGCATCAGTCATGTCTGACTCTTTGTGACCCTGTGGACTGTAGCCCACCAAGCTCCTCTGTCCATGGAATTCTCCAGGCAAGAATACTGGAGTTGGTTGTCATTCCCTTCTCCAGGGGATCTCCCCAACCCAGGGATTGAGCCTGTGTCTCTTAACGTCTCCTGCGTTGGCAGGTGGGTTCTTTACCACTAGTGCCACCTGGGTATAAGATTCTATTTTATACCCAGGTTCTGTTTACTTTAGAAGAGGTTAAACTGTCTTGCTATGAATTAAATTATGCTATTCCTCAATGATATTTAGTTTCTTTGTTGGCCAAAAGTAGTTAGAAATACTTTAGTTCCAAAAATAATTTGTAAAATTTTTATTGGCCTGTGAAATCCAGTTGTCTATAAGCCACTGGATCAGGCAGTTATACAAGCAAAGGGAAGAGATGATAGCAGTCTGGATGAGGGTGGCGACTATGGGAGGGGGAGGGAATGGAGGAAGAATGCAAAGAACTTTGTGACTGGCTGGATGCATTGAATGAGGACAACTTAGAAGGTGATGATGGGACCTTTTAAAGAAATATGGACGTTGGAGAGGGAATGAGTCTGGTGATGGATGAAACATTGAGGAATCATCATCATAAAACATTAATGACTATGATTTGTTGAGGGCGCATCCTGTGAGCTTTATTTCCATTATTTCACTTAATCAATTTAGCAGTCCTTTGAGGTTGGTGCCGTTGTGGCCTCGGTATGACGAAGGAGGGTGGAGAGAGAGGTCAAGTGACACTCCCTTCTTGTCAGAGCTGAGAGGTGTGGAGGATTCAGTTGGGACTTCGGGAGTCTAAAGCCCAAGAAGGTACCAAATCACTACTCTGTGCTGTACCACTGTCTGCGAGACCCTCCACTTGTGTGAGGCCCATCAGTGAGACTCTCCTTACTTGTGATGATGATTTCATGGATATATGGTAGTTGGTTTTAGTCACTAAGTCGTGTCCAACTCTTGCGACCCCGTGGACTGTAGCCTGCCAGACCCCTCTGTCCATGGGATTCTCCAGGCAAGGGTACTGGATGGAGTAAGTTAAAAGTAATCATTAAAAAACCATATGCTTTAAGTACATGTCATTTGTTGTGAATCAGTTATACCTTGAAGCTCTTTATAAAAACACGTGGGAAAGATGGTGAACAGGCATTCACCCTGAGCCCGAGTGTATTGGTCTGAGGGTTGGATTCCCTGGGAGGGTAACAGCATGGAGGAATTTCCTGCGGGGGATCTCGCATGATGGGACACTCTGATGGCAGGGTAGAAGTGTGTCTGATGGAAGGAGAAGCTGGGCTGCTATGCAGGTTCAACCAAGGATGTGGGCAGTTCCCATGAGCTCTGGACAAGCAGGGCCCTTAGAAGTTGTCCTGAGCTGTGATCAAGGAGCCAGGCCCGGATGCCCCACACTGGAAGCAGCTGCTGCGGGCAAGTCCCTGAGAGCCAAGGGCCGTGTGCTGGCAACACCGCGCCCCCCCACACCCCACCACTGGAGCTTCAACCCTGCATCACAGCACTCCCTATAGTCTGGGAGCCTTAATCTTGGTTTTGCTTTTCAATTATGTCAAAGGGAGAATTAGCTAGAGGGTCCTGCCTAATTAGGTAACTCTTCTTGTTGTTTTTTTTTTTTTTAAGACATTGATGGTGTTCATGTTTAGTCCTGCCAGACTGTTTGAGAGTCAGAGAAATGGGCGAGATGGTGGTCTCTGGCTATAAAGCGCCCTCTATCAAACTAACCAAGAAGGGCTCTCCTGTCTTGTGTGGGAGTCATAATGACCCAAGTTGTCTTCCTATTAAGAAGACTTTACAGGTGCTTCTTACTTCCCTTGCTCTTGAATGAAGTATCCATGCCGGATTGGCACAGATTCCCAAGTTTTCTTGTGGAAAGCAAAACATCATTTTTTGCAAAGAAGCTTATACTTAGAGACATTTCCAGTAGCTTATGCTTTCAAAAGTCTCCCTCTCAAAAGCGGAGGATTTTCACAAGTAGGTTTTAGGCAGCTGCTCTTTCATCTTGAGAGATGCTGTCTCTGAGAAGGACACTGAGATTCGTCACATGTGCCTTGGCGGGCACTGTGATCTGATAAGATACTCATCACTGTATCACGTGGTAGGGCATTGTGTTGGATTGGATGGTATTTTTTGTAGCTAGTGCTTAGGCAGTGCCTACTATGTGCCAAGCATTGTCCCCATGCTTTGTAAACATAAGCTTATTTAATTTACTCTGTGGCGTCCCTATAAAATAGGGCTTCCCAGGTGTTTCAGTGGTAAAGAACCTGTCTGCCAATGCAGGAGACACGAGACTAGGGTTTGATCTCTGGGTCAGGAAGATCCCTTGGAGGAGGAAAAGGCAACTCACTCCAGCATTCTTGCCTGAAAAATCCCATGGACAGAGGAGCCTGGTGTGAATTACAATCCATGGGGTTGCAACGAGTCGAACACAACTGAGCACACATACGTGAAAAACAAATCCCTATGAAACAGAATCTTTCTATGGTTGAGAAAGAGGCTTCGCAGATGGCTCATAGGTAAGGAACCTACCTGCCAATGCAGGAGACATAGGTTCAATCCCTGGGTTGGCAAGATCCCCTGGAGAAGGAACTGGCAACCCACTCTAATATTCCTGCCTAGGAAGTCCCATGGGTATAGAAGCCTGGTGGGCTATGGCAAAAGAATCGGACATATCTTAGTGGCTAAATGACAACAGCAAATGAGAAAGCAGTTATTTCTGACCTCCAACTAATGGGCTGAAACTTTGGAAATTTAGTGTATTTATGGCTGCTTAATCCATTTTTAGGGCTTCCCAGGTGGCACTACTGGTAAAGAATTTGCCTGCCAATGCAGGAGACTTAAGAGATGTGGGCTCGATCCCTGGATCAGGAAGATCCCCTGGAGGAGAGCGTGGCAACCAGTATTCTCACATGGAGACTCCCTGGACAGAGGAGCCTGGCAGGCTACAGTTCATAGGCTCTCAGAGAGTCGGACATGACTGAAGCAACTTAGCACACACCCAATCTATTTTTAATCTACTTCCTTTCAGGAACAGATATTAGATTTTTGAAGTTTCTTCTTTTTATTAAGTCTCTCAGATCTCATAGTACTGAGACTGTACCAACCATGGATTGTCAGTCCACCTTCAAGAGCTCTGTGGAATACCTAAATTTACATAAAAGCACAAGATATGTAGAATTTGATCAAATCCTCAAATATTAGCATCCCCCAAATGTTCAGCTCTACAGGTTTTAAATGTCTTCAAAAAAAAAAAGTGTCTTCCATAGCATTTTGCTTAGATGTCAGACAGGGAGTGCTTTACGTTTATGACATGCTTTGTATTCGGAAAGTGATTGAGAAAACCTGCTGTTATGCCCGATGTCCGAATTCCCGAGCAGGAAGAGAGACGGCCCCCAAGACAATGCAACTCGCAAAAAGAGAAGTTTATTGCTGACTAGAGTCAGGGCTCCTGCCGTATCCAACGCAGTGGTGCGGGGGTCAGAGAGCCCCGAGCCCAAGCTGTTACACAAATTTATAGGGTGAGCACATGCCGTTGGTAGTTGGTTTAAGCGGATTGATTACAAGTTTGCTCGCGCACGCGGGACTTTCCCGGGGGTTTCCGCCCCGTTCCTAATTGGCAAACAGTGATCAGTGTTAAGCTGATTGGTTGTATCCAGGTGGCCTGATAATCTTACCACCCAGAAGTAGGAAGGCCTACTCCTAATCTAAGCTGCCTGCCATGGCATTACTTCTGCTCGCCTCACACTTGCCAATCCCCATTCACTCATTCTTTCATTCATTCACTGTTGAAGTAGATGTCATGGAAAAGCCAAGTGGAGGGTGTTGAGGCAGTCTGAACTCAAGTTGGAAAAGAATTTCCAGACACAGGGCATTTCAGAAGGGAATGAATTTATTAAGAACAAAGAGCAGACATTTATTAAGAACAAAGAGATAACGTGGGCACTGCGAGTGCAACGGGCCAACAGCTCCTGACAGGCCAGGGAAAGCTGACAGTCTTTGTGGGTTAATAGCCAATTGTTACAGCCTCAAGATAAAGAAAATTCCTGCTGGAAGGTTAGTGTTAGGTGATTGGTTAAGGTGCTTTACAGTGTTTACTGAAGTGGGCATCTTTGCCTGATTTGGAGTCAGGAAGCTTGTTAGTGATGATCAGGGGCATTTGTCAACAAAATCAGGGGCTTTTTGGTTACAGAGGAGCTCCATTAGCTTCAGAGGTCTCCTTCGTTCTGGGCTCTGCTTGTGTGGTTTTGGTGGAAGGCCTGCACCTGTGGCATTGGGGAAGAACTCAACAGAGGATACATCTGGAGAGGAAAAGACCCTTCACTGGTTGCCTGACATCAGCATTTGCCTGGATCCTGGGTACAAGTCTGATGGTAACTCTAGCTTCCCTTCACAGCAAAGGCTTTTGTCAGATGGAAGCAGTAGAGCAGGTGTTGAAAATGGGCAAACTTTGGCTTTGCAGACAATGCTACAGAAAGTCTTCCATCCATCCATCTCCTGGGGAAGTTAAACAGAAGAGTGCTGGGTCCAAATACAAACTCTGAGGCTGACTGCAAGTGGGTGGTAGAGTGGGCTAGCTGTGAACTCGGCCTCCTGAGGATTGGGAGGAACAGTGTACTTGAAAACCAATATGTATATTTTTTTAACTATTCCCCATTTGTGTCGGCCTCAGGAAGACACATCTTCCCATCCTGCCTGGAACTGACCTCCCTGCTGGTCCCGTTTCTGTGACCAGACCCTGGTGTGAATACACATGGGCGGGCAGGAGTGACCCTGTCACTCTGCAGCCTGAGGCTGCCAGGCTTCTCTTCTGGACCTGCGAGCTTTATGTCTCGGCTACTCTTTGGAAACGCTGTGGGCTTGTCCTTGAAATCCCTGACTAGGCGCCAGGCCCGGCTGGTTTGTAAATACCTCCTGTTTTGGGTGCAGGCAGCCTGCTCCTGCAGTTCACAGAGATGCACCGCAGCGACTGGCCTGCGCTTCTGTAGCCAGCCTTGGCTTCTCTGGCTATAGTTGATGTCAGCTGGGGGCACTGGCCACCTCTGAGCTCCTACCCGGGATTTCCCCAGTCTTCTTGCCCTCAAGGTCAACACCTGCAAAATAATTACCACTCTACAAGTAAATGGTTTTGCTTTTTCCATGAATGGAGCTCATTGCCACATTATCACTAAATGCTTCTGAATATGGAGCACTTGCCTGGAAAATTACTTGTTTCCTTCCTTTAACATGTGATAAACATTAAAGGTTTAAGACTGTGGGTTTATTGATACCTATAACATCTGTTTATTTTTAATGGGCTTTTTATTCTGGAGTAATTTTAGACAAACAGAAACATTGCCAAGATAGTAAGGGTTCCTGTATACCCTTCATCCTGGTTCCCGCATTATTAACACCTTACATGACCGTGGGCCATTAGTCAGAACCAAGAAGCCGACATGGCACGTTTCTGTTAACTAAACCTCACACTTGATTCACATTTCACTAATGTCCTTTATCTGTTCCAGGAGCCTATCCAGTACGTTTAGTAACACCTTTAACATCACAGTGTGTCAGGGCATTAAAAAGGCAAAACAGAATGAATTGCATTGATTATGGGGTTCTCTTATAGGAAATATAGGGTTCCTTTCTAATCACAACTAAAACTTGGCTGTCATGTATCATCTTGAGTTGTGAACAGCAGATGGTATCAACTTATTTCACATCGTAGTGATCACAGGTTTCCCACAGGACTCATGGTTCTGCTTGGATTTGTATCCAGGTACCTCACTTTATTGGTTTTATGACCTCGAGAAACTAAAACTGAACTTTGTGTTCCTCATATCATATATATATTATGCATATATTGTATATGCATATAAAATATATTGTATATATTATATACATATATAATATATTGTATATGCATATATAATATATGTTGTTCTTCAGTTGCTCAGTCACAGCCATCAAGGTGATGACTGTGCCTTCGTTTGCCACCATAGTGTGAAATAGTAGAATTTGCCCAGCATTCTTCAGTAGATAAGTCACATCTGACTCTGCAACCCCATAGACTGCAGCACGCCAGGCTTCCATGTCCTTCATTATCTTTCAGAGTTTGCTCAGACTCATGTCCACTGAGTCAGTGATGCCATCCAACCATCTCATCCTCTGTCATCCCCTTCTCCTCCTGCCCTCAATCTCTCCCAGCATCAGGGTCTTTTCAAATGAGTCAGCTCTTTGCATCAGGTGGCCAAAGTATTGGAGTTTCAGCTTCAACATCAGTCTTTCCAATGAACACCCAGGACTGATCTCCTTTAGGGTTGACTGGTTTCCTACCATATCGTATTACAAAATGCTATGTGGGAAGTTTTCAAAACTGTAAAACTCTTTCCAAAAGTTAGTCCTTATAATAAAAAGTTCACCTTAAGAAATGTTTGATTAGAAATTATTTTTGAAATATTTAGAAGCTAATTTTTAAACAACTGTTTGAATCAAGGAGTGTATATTTTTTTCAGTTCTCCTTTCTGGATGATTTTGACCTCATTAAACTTTGAATCCTTGTTTCTGACCGTGGAATAGTGTGGCCAAGCTTGAGTAATTTAGTGTTTGGAAAACTCTCTCTTCCTATCACGTCAGCTTGTGGCCGTTCCCTGTTGCTCTCAAGGCATACGATGTTTTTGATGAATATAGAAACTCCATTTCACAAACCCAGCTCCCCTGAGCTGCAGTTCAGGTCCCAAGAAGGCAATGGTACATTTACAAGAAAGAATGCTAGAGAGATGCTTACTCCAACTAAATCTATTGGAGTGACATAGTTTAGATTCTTTCACCAGGGGCAGAAAATGCAGAGTATAGGACTAAAAGAAGGATGTAATCTTTTTGGAACACCACATGTCATCTTCTCCCTACGACCCACAGAGATAATTATATGATTGGAAAATTAGACCCAAGAGGGAAGTTGAAAGGAACCAGGACTGGTTAAACCAAAGGAGGGAAGAGTCAGAGGTAGGAGTGATGGACTAAAGCAGCTGTTCCACATTTCCTGTATGACCGAGGAGGAGGAGGGCGGGGAGAGCTAGCCAGGCTTAGCCAGAGGGTGAAGGTTAGCTTTGGCAATGACAGGGGTCAGTGCTTGAATGGGATATTCTGATGACTGTGGTCACTTAAGTTTGAGTATTTAAGGCCAATGCAAATAAATTTATTTCTGCCAAAGTACTATATTCATAGGCAGGGCCCTGGGAGGTCTCAGTGCCTTAGTGACAGCCTTGGCTTTCCTGCAGCCCCAATTCCTATCAGTTCAATTCTGGAGTTTCAGTTTGGTCGCTTGGTCGTGTCCGACTCTCTGTGACCGCATAGACTGCAGCACACCAGACTTCCCTGTTCATCACCAACTCCCGGAGCTTACTCAAACTCATGTCCGTCAAGTCAGTGATGACATCCAACCATCTCATTCTCTGTCATCCCCTTCTCCTCCCGCCTTCAATCTTTCCCAGCATCAGGGTCTTTTCCAGTGAGTCAGCTCTTCTCATTAGGTGGCCAAAGTATTGGAGTTTCAGCTTCAGCATTAGTCCTCCCAATGAACACTCAGGACTGATCTCCTTTAGCATGGACTGGTTGGATCTCCTTGCAGTCCAAGAGACTCTCAAGAGTCTTCTCCAACACCACCGTTCAAAAACATCCATTCTTCAGCACTCAGCTTTCTTCATAGTCCAACTCTCACATCCATACCTGACTACTGGAAAAACCATAGCTTTGACTAGACAGACCTTTGTTGGCAAAGTAATGACTCTGCTTTTTATATGCTGTCTAGGTTGGTCATAGCTTTTCTTCCAAGAGGCAAGCGTCTTTTAATTTCATGGCTACAGTTACCATCTGCAGTGATTTTGGAGCCCCGAAATATAGTCTCTCACTGTTTCCATTGTTTCCCCATCTATTTGACATGAACTGATGGGACCAGATGCCGTGGTCTTAGTTTCCTATAAAGGTGTTCACTTGGGAGAGGTGTAATGCTACACTCTCACTTTCTGTTGAAAGCAAGGCTTTGTTTCAACAAATAAGCCTAGTACTAACTAACACTACTAACTTTGTATTTAAATAAGGTGTGTAATGGTAACGAAATGTAAAAATAAGGACTAATTTGGGTGCCTTCCTTTTCCCTTCAAAATTCTCAATAACCATTTAATTGAATTCTGTTTTTGTTTTTTTTTTTTTTTTCTCTTCTCCATGGTTAAATAGAACTAGCACAATCTTAATTTTACGGCCCAGTGTGTACACAGCTCAGATATTTTGGGATTTCAGAGCAGCTAAGCCTCAGAGGCACCGCAGGTAAATTTCACACAGGCCAAGACACTCCATATCCACCACAAGCTGCCTGATTCCTTTGCATCCTCTGCTCCTGCCTTTCCCCACCTCCCATCCCTCGTCCGTGAACTGAAAGAGAGAGACCCCTTGTCCTGATTTTGCGTAAGTGTGCAGCTTGCTGTGGGAGTCCCGTGATATTCTCCCATTCTCTAATCAGATGGGAGTCCTTTATCTTCCTTTGGACCTGACCTATGCTCTGACTGTATCTCTTGGAGGTGATCTCCCGCCTGACCCCTGCCATCTGGTGTTTGCCAGCAATTTGCATCAACTCTTAAGTTTTGCTCATTAAACACCCTCTTTGGCAGCTCTGTGGCTCCCCTGCAACTTTTACAGCTTGGCGTTGGGTACAGGCTGCTTCCAACAGAGCCTGAAGGTACAAAACTTGTTAGAGCAGAATGCTAAAAAAAAAAAAAAAAAAACTTGGAAAAGAAGGTCATAAGATTTTCATGGAGATGTAAATAGATTTGTCTACAGTTTTAGAGGGTAGGCTGTGGAACCATATTCTTTGAAGTTTTTGTTTTTTATTCTAATTATACTTGTTAGGTTGCTTTTTAAAAAGTATACACAGAAGGATAAAGAAAACAAAAAAGTGACTGATAATTTCCCTGTTCAGATAATCTCTTTTGGTGGTTTTTTAATGGAAAACTATACATGCTTAAAATTCAAACAGTGCAGAATGATAAAAAACTGAAACTGAAAGCCTTTATACTTAAACATACACATATTTACACAGAAGGGTAATAAAACACAGAGGTTCTGTACTTGGTTGAATGTGTCTCAGAGATGGTTCGAGGTCAGCACACAAAGATTTCCTTCACCTTTTGTATCATCTGCAAAGTAGTTCATTGTATAGACTTATAATCTTTTATTTAACCAGTCCTTTGTTGAGACACACAGCTTGTTTTTAATTTTTTTACTGCAATGAAGATCCTTATACACACAGTTTCTTCCATGTGTATCTGTTGGATAGATTAATAAAGATAGGATTACTGGAACAAAGAAAACATGCACTTTTTTTTTTTAATGAAGAGAGGTTTTTGGATCCTCAACTTCTTTTTTTTTTTAAAAAATGATCTATTTATTTTTGGTTGCTCTAGGCCTTCCTTGCTGCACACGGGCTTCCTCTAGTTGCCATGAGCTGGGGCTACTCTGTAGTTGTGGTGTGTGGGCTTCTCATTGTTTTGGCTTTTCTTGTTGTGGAGCCTGGGTTCTAGGGGTGCAGGCTTCAGTAGTTGGGACACACCAGCTCAGTTGACCACTAGCATGTGGAATCTTCCCGGAGCTGGAGCAGGGATTGAACCTGTGTCCCCTGCATTGGCAGGTGGATTCTTAACCTCTGGACCACCAGGGAAGTCTGAAAACATGCATTTTGAATTTGGTAATATAGTGCCTTATTGTCCCTAAGAAAGGTTGCACAAATTTACCCTCCCAACAACAGTACAGAAGGGCCACTTTCCATGTAGGCTCATCAATGTTTAAAAAAATTTTTTTTTCACCCATTTGGAAATTGTTTTGTCCTGAGCTTGAACCTGGAATTCATTTGGGTTTTTCTTCCCCAAATGCAAGGTCAGTAACACTGGTTATCAAACACTGTGTGTCCCCCATAGATCTGAAATGCTGTGCTCACTGTGTCTTATGCTGATTATGTGCAAATATACATCTCCACCATTGAACTCCTTCCTTGTGTATCAGCCACCAGCCTGCTGCCAGCTCTTGGATGTCTGATAGGTGTGTCAAGGGAGAGAGATGATAATAGAGTCTGTGATTTACTACCATCACTGCCAAACCTGCTCCTGCTCATCTGCTCTTTTTCAGTAGTGGCAACATCCTCCACCTGGTGACTCAGACCAGAGAACCAGCGTACATAATCCTCATACGGATTAAGGTTCCTTTCCTTTTTCTCCTCCTTCACTTCTAGCCAATCTGCAGACTGGCACTAGGTAAATATCGTGTCCCAAATCAGACCTCTTGTTAACATGTCCACCACTTTGATTTAGTTTACGCCAACATCGCCTCTTGGGTGGATCATTGCTGGGGAAAACTGAAATCGCATTTCCATTTCCATTCTTATCTTTAGAGAGTCTGCTCTACACAGTGGCCAGAGTAATTTTTTTTTAATTGCTAATCAGATCATATCTGCAGACTAAAACCCTCTAATGGTTTTGCATCTCAATTAGACTAAAATCCAGCCTCCTCACCAGCCCCTGCAAGATTTATGGGATCTGGCCCCTGCTTGTCTTTCTGGCCTCTTTTCCTGTCATGTGTGATCTTTTTTCTGTCTCTTGAACACTTGAAACTCATTTCCACCTTACAATGTATGCTTTCGCTCTCCTCTTTGCCTGGAATGGGCTTTTCTCAAGCATCTTTGTCATGGTCGATTCCTTAGATCTTAACACAAGTATCTCCCTCACAGCTCTGCATCTCATTGTCTTGCTTTATTTTCTCTGCAGCACTATCACTATGTGAATTTTCTTATTTGTTGTCTCAAAGAATTTAGTTTAGAATTTTTGTCTGTTCTGTAGTTATTCAGCATCTTGAATAGTGCCCAGCAGGCAGGCACCTGAGCCAATTTCTGGAGACTTATTTTGCACCATTGTCCTGTCTGTATGTGCTCCATTGCTCAACCGCTTTCATTGTTGGCAACTTCATAAGAAGTTTGAGCGCTTCTAAGACCAGGCTTGGGCTTCCCAGGTTGCTCAGTGGGTAAAGAATCTGCCCGCAATGCAGGAGATGCAGATTCGATTTCTGGATCAGTAAGATCCCCTGGAGGAGGGCATGGCAACCCAGTCCAGTATTCTTGCCTGGAGAATCCCATGGACAGAGGAGCCTGGCGGGCTACAGTCCATAGCGTCGCAGAGTCGGACACGACTGAAGTGACTGAGCAAACACGTATGCGAGACCAGGCTTGCTCTGCCCTAACCCCTCAACCCCCCTTATCTTTCATAACTTGCCTAGCTATTATATATGTATTTTCTAAAAGTGTTCCTTGTTGCTATTTTAATTGGATTCACATTAAATTTGTAGATTAATTGAGAAAAAAATCATCAAACCTTTTCGTCTAAAAGTAAGCAAGCCTTTTTTATAAACTTAAAAATTTCTTCCAGTCCTTCAATAGATTTTTTAAATTTTTTCATATGCAGAATTTAAATCATACACAGAAGTAGTGAGAACAGTGAAATGAGCCTTCCTGTACCCATCAAATAATCTCTGTCTCACTCAACCTGTAGCCATGTCTACTCTCCACTCCCACTCCTCCCCTGTCTTATTTTCAAACAAATCAGTGACATTATTATCATCTATAAATGTTTCAATGTGTATTTCTAAAAGACAAAGATGCTATTTTAAAATATAGCCACAATACCATTATTATACTAAAAAACTAACAATAGTTTAAAAGTTGTCTTCTAATAGGTCAGGCATGTTTCTTATTGAATACCTATGCTAAGTCACTTCAGTCATGTCTGACTCTGCGACCCCAGGGACTGCAGCCTGCCAGGCTCCTCTGTCCATGGGATTCTCCAGGGAAGAATACTGAAGTGGGTTGCCATGCCCTCCTCCAGGGGATCTCTCCAACCCAGAGAGAGAACCCTAGTCTCTTGTGTCTCCTGCAATGGCAGGCAGGCTCTTTACCACTAGCACTACTTAAGAAGCCCGTTGAATACATATATATTTATCTATATCTGTATATGCTATCAAATATCAATATATCAAAAAAATTTTTTAATCTTTTAAAAATTTTATTTATTTGACTGTATCAGGTCATAGTCTCCAAATTCAGGATCTTTCGTTGCAGCTTGCCGGCACTTCCTTGTGACCCGTGGGGTCTACAGTGTGTAGGCTCAGTAGTTGTAGTGCACAGGCTTAGCTGCTCTGTGGCATCTGGGATCTTAATTCCCTGACAGGGGGTGGAATCTTCATCCCCTGCCTTGAAGGGCAGATTCTTAACCACTGGACCACCGGTAAAAGTGAAAGTGAAAGTCACTCAATTGTGTCTGACTCTTTGCAACCCCATGGACTATACAATCCATGGAATTCTCCAGGCCAGAATACTGAAGTGGGTAGCTGTTCCCTTCTCCAGGATATCTTCCCAACCCAGGGATCGAACCCAGGCTTCCTGCATTGCAGGCAGATTCTTTACCAGCTGAGCCACAAGGAAAGCCCCTGTACCACCAGGGAAGGCCCTAAAAAAATCTTTTTTAGTTTCTATTAAAAGCAAAGATACTGGACACCTGAAACTAACACAATGTTGTTAAACAACTATGCTCTAATATAAAATTTTTTAAAAAATTTTAATGGAGGTATTGGTTTCCACTGCATCTTTCAAACTATTATTTTTGTATATGCTAACACTAACAATTTTCATATATTAATTTTGTGATCTGCTACCTTATTGGATTTTCTTACTGTTTCTAGACTTTTCTAGTCTTCTCATGCCTGCCGTTGCAGGGGTCTAGGATTGAGGAATCAATGTGGCAGGGGCATACACACTCAGGATCTTGGCCCATTTACCATGCACAGGGTTGAGGAGTTGGTGCAATGAGGCTTATGGGGACCCAAACCGGGTATTAGATCCCAGAGGGAATTTAATCCATTTGGGAATTCATTTGAGACATAAAAATAGACAAAATGGTACACTCACACATGCACAAGAAGTGCATCAGTAAGTCCAAACAAAGTCACCAAGTTTCAAGAAAGGCTCGTGGGGACCTCCCTGATGGTCAGTGGCTAAGACCCTGTGCTCATGATGCAGGGGGCCCAGGTTTGATCCCTGGTCGGAGAACTAGATCCCACATGCTGCAACTAAGAGTTCACATGCTGCAACTAAAAATCTCACATGCCATGACTAAGATCTAATGCAGAAAGGAAGAAAGGCTTCTGAGTACAGGTGAGCTCACAGCAGGATGGGGTACAGGAGATATGGACGGGGTCTGGCAGGGAAGCGCATGGACACATCCAACCTAGGAACTGCACATCCACAGTTTCTTAGGGAATCCTCAGGGCCAGGTGTTATTCAGAACTCAGCTTTTTTTGTTTGTTTGTTTGTTTTGATCTTTAGAAAAGTCAAGTGATGCACATGAAGTGTTACATGCTTCTGGAGTAATCAGACCCCACTCGTAATCAAATGAATTGATATTTTGGCAGGAAAACATCGACTATTACAAGAGGAGGATGGAGAAAGACTCTAAATGGGCTCAAGACAGTTCAGATCAGGCAATGTTTCTCTGCCAAAAGCCTTACAAAAACGCAAAGCCCTTTGGGGTTGGGAGCTGCAAACAGGAGCTGTGCGCCTGGAGGGCAAAGGCCCTGGAGAGACTGAACAAGTCCTCTGGGGAGGCAATAAAGGGATGTGCAGGGCTGGTCTTTCTTTCCCACTGGATTGACTGCCATTGAATTGGTTGACCTCCAAGGTCCCATGCTCTGAGACTCTGCAGTTACACATAGAACATGCCAGAACCTTGGACTTGCTGATGATCCATGCTTCTTACAGCTCCATGACCTAAGGAGTTTCCTATGACCTCCCCCTACACCCCTCGCCCCCCACCACATACACTGTGGCAAAACCCAAGGGATTGTGTCTTGAGCCACAGGCGCACTTTCCCTACCAGGCAGCTTAGGATGGGTGCTGGGGCACCAAGGGATGGACCAGAAGGTGGTCTTCTTACACCTCGAAGCTGAGGAGAAGCACTCTAATGTGGGAATTACCTCCAGCCACCTCCACCCCTTTTCTTTTTGCCTCCGTGAAGGTTGAATGGATGTACTGTCAACTGGACTTAACATTTGCTCTTCTTGAGGAAGTGGGGTTTCCTCTGAGCAAGCCGGGAGTAGGGAGCCAGGTCTCAGCCAGTCAGAGCTCTCTGACAGCAGTTTCTTTGAGTTTCTGGGCCTGCCTGTGGTAATTAGCATTTCTGGTTACCCGGGCAGCAGCACTGGAAGCCTTGGGGGGCCGCTGCTCTGTGCACGGCCTAGGAACCAGATGGCCCGGCGTCTAGGCTGCAGGATGGGCTTGTCCGGACCCATTTCCAGGTGGAACCAGATCCAGCCGAAAGGTTTACTGCTGTTCAAGCAAAACCATGGGTCACGCCGGCCAGCCCTTCCCATGTATGTGGTGAGTCTGTGGAGACAAGCTAAAGGTTTTGGTGTGAAATTGGGCCCTCAACTCCCGCCCCTTCAGACTGGATTCTGCGAGCCTGTCGCGGCTGATTGCATCCTTAGCTTCCTGAAAGGGAGTTCACCCTGACCTCTGAGGTTCTCCTCTCTGTTCCAAGAGAAGAGACTCAGGAGTTTCCTCTGAGGCTCTGCTCTCTGGGGCAGGGAGACTGCTGGCAGGTTAGGACGTTCTCCTTCTGTGCCTTCATCTCTGTCCCCAAGGAGGGCAGGAGTCCTGATCTGTTTCTCTGCTCTGACAGTCAAGGCTGAGGCGTCTCTTGGTGGGGTCTTGCTTTCCAACTCCTTCCTTAGGAGGGAGAACGGGGAATTCCCACAGGCCCCTCGGAGCTATGTTGGTGCTGGCAAACTCATTGGGATGACACTCAAGTCATTTGAAACGATGTCTCCCCGCCCCAGAGCTAGTCATCCCCCGGCTCCTGGAACGGGCCAAGCCCCAGAGATAACTCTGGTAAAAATATCACTGGGGATTGAAAATGTGTTCAGCTCCTTAGTGCAGCTTCTGAGGCGGCTGCAAGGAAGGCGCTGTAAGAGCGGTTGTGGTCTCCTAGCTGGAAAGAGCAGGCGGCGGGGCCGTGTTTCAGCTGGGCCCCAGACAACCCTGGCACGATCCTTAGTATCATGACGCTTCAGTTTGCTCATCTGCTAAATGGAAATAACTCACGGAGTCGCGGCCAGCCCGTGCCCGGGATGTGCTCAGGAGGCGCTGAGGCGGTGGGGATGGCGTGGTGTTGGCATCCTCGTTTCCTGGAACCGTCGTTACAAAGGACCATATGCTGGGCGACTTCAAACCACAAACACTTGTTTTCTCCCGGTTCTGGAGGCCAGATGTCCAAAATCAAAGTGTGGGAGGGGCCCTGCCGCCTCGGAAGGTCCTGGGGGAGGGTCCTCCCTCGCTCCTTGCAGCTCTGGTGCCTGCCCCCGTTCCTCAGCTGTGGCCCCGTGGCTCCAGCCTCGGCCTCCGCGGTCACCCGGCCTCCTCCTCTCCTCGGTGTCTTCTCTGTGGGTCTCTGTCTCATCTCCCTCTGCCTCGCAACTGTAAGGACACATGTGGTTTGCATTTAGGGGCCCACTCAGTTGGTCGGGGTTAAGAGCTTCCTCTCAAGATCCCTAACTAAATCACCTGTGAAAACACAAATTTTTCTTCCAAATAAGGTAACACTCACAGGTTCCCCGGAGAAGGCAATGGCAACCCACTCCAGTACTCTTGCCTTGAACATCCCATGGGCAGAGGAGCCTGGTGGGCTGCAGTCTATGGGGTCGCGGAGAGTCGGACATGACTGAGCGACTTCACTTTCACTTTTCACTTTCATGCATTGGAGAAGGAAATGGCAACCCACTCCAGTGTTCTTGCCTGGAGAAGCCCAGGGACAGGGGAGCCTGGTGGGCTGCCGTCTATGGGGTCACATAACAACTGAAGCGACTTAGCAGCAGCAGCACAGGCTCCCAGGACTGGGATGTGGATATAGCATTTTGGGCAGCACTGTGAGGAGCCCACCACACTCCATACTTGGGGTGGTGATGATGGTGATGGAGACAGTGACAAGACAGAGCAGTAAAGAGGAGCTGACAAGTCTAGGTGACCTGAGAGGGGTGGTCAAGGGTGGCGCCCAAGGGGCCTGGTCTCTGGCTTGACCTGGTCACTGCATCCTAGACTGTTCTCTATGCGGAGCTCTGACACCCTTGTGTCCTTCTGCCCCAGCTTTGCTGGGCTCCTGGGCCAGCTCCCGTGAGCCAGAACGTGGAGGCCTTGTGCCTTTCGTTCCTCAGGCCGGTTGCCCACCTCATCTTCCGCATCCTGACCTGTCCAGGGCCCTGATCTGCTGAGAGCAGCCATGCAGGATGGACGATGGCGACACGCACTGCCCAGGTCCCGGCTGGGGAAGGCGGCGTCTCCCCCACTTCACCCCCCATCACCCCTCCTCCGCACGGGATGGCACTCTTCCCAGCCAGGCTGCTGCCGTCCTCAGGGCCCTGCTTGGCTTAGGTTTGGTGGCATGTTGTTTTTTAATTTCAGGATGGGAAGAGGCAGCTTTCGGATCTGGCAGGAACCTTGCTGTGCAGAGTGAAATCCCGGGTGGAGAGGATGCGCCTGACAGGGGCCTGCTGTGCAGTTAATGTGGTTGGACGTGAGGTTTCCAGGCCCTCTGGTTCCCCCCGGGGGCTGAATCTGTAGGTGGGTGCTGGAGGGGGCGGTGAAGAGTGAGGAAAACATTCTTTTCTGTCTCCTTCGCTGATGAAGCTTTGGGGCTTGTCGATTTCACCCTCAGCAGAGAGCTCAGAATGAACCGGAGTGGCCCGTGTGTGTGGTCAGGGCAGCCAGGATTCAGCTTGAAACTCTCCGCAAAGTTTCTGTGGAATTGGGGGAAAGCTGCTCTCCACTCTGCTCGCTCATTCCCCCTACACAGATCAGTGAAGGGACGGGAGTTAGGAGCCTGAGTTCTAGCCCCACTTCTGCTCTTACGGTTGAAAACTTTGAGGAAGCCACTAAACACTGAGCGTCTGATTCTTGGAAGGTAAGAGATAAGAGCGCTTCAGTCTGTAGGTGAATGAAAGGAGCAAAGGAGATCTCACCTGTGAAAGCCCTTTTGGAAGTAGGTCATCACTCTGTCACTGCATCGAATTGAATATTTATTTTTTAATATCATGTGGGCAATTCCTAAATAATGCCTTTGTAACGATGGTTACATTTTCAGATGTCAAAAGCAAAAACAGCACCCGTAGACTGTGAAGAGCCAGAAATGACATCAAGTGTCTTGGCTGGATGTGAACTCTCAGGGGACAGGGTCACATCTTCTGTGTTTTTCTATATTTTCAAATCTTGGCCACCCTGCTTGTAGGAGTTGCTCCATACATGCTAACCGACAGACCCAGTGGTCACTTGGTTCAACCTGCAGCTTCACCTGTGAGGAGTACAAGGCCCAGAGATGAAACGGGACAGGGAACTCCAGGTATGTGCTGCTGGCGGTCCTTTCCTCAAGCACACACACTCTCCCATGGGCTGTGCCCTTAGGCTAGATTGCCTATATTTTAATTTTTTTTGCGAACGTTAGACTCCATTTATTCTTCAGAATCCACCTCGAATGCTGGGTCCTCAGAAAAGCAAGCATTTTCTGGCCTCTCAGGCCATTGTTCCCTCCTCCCCAGGTGTTCTCTTAGGGCCTGGCCAGAGTGAGAAATATAAGGGCACCAAAGAACACAGTCATCAAGATGAATGATATCTTAATCACTGTTTTTAACAAAATAAATGTAATGCAAAATAAGTCTACCTTGAACCAAATGTCAGCATTTGGAAGAATCTGACCCTGCCTTGCACGACTCAGTCTCGTTGATTTCTCCCTAACCCCATTGCTTTCCATGGATCTGTCTTTATTTAAAATTGTGACATTTTGCTCATCAGGCATTTTTGCGCTAATTTTGATTTTGCAAACTACTGCATTGGTTGTGTCTTGATTACTGAGTTTTTTGAAGCCCCTTAAATTTTGTACCTGTTTGCCCTGGCAATTTCCTTCTTAGCACCCAACACCTAAGGGGCTCATGTCTTTGCAGGGTCCCTCCCACTGCAGGCTCGCCGAGGGCAAGGACAGCATTTTTTATTTGGGTATAAGAGAAAGACCTGATTGGGCCTCCTTAGTCTGTCTTTGCTTTCAGCTGAGATCCTGCCCAGTCCCACTCTGAAAGCATTTGGTGAAGGGTATGAATTTTACTGAGGATTTTCATGGGGAAGGCAGAGGGGCATAATGTCTTCAAAATCCTACTTAGACATCTTTTGATTCTCTTCTTCAGAGTTCTTCTCTCCTGCCAGCTCTCTTGTCTCTGCTTGTCCTTCTCTTCATTTCCATATTCCTGAGCAAAACTAATGCCCAACCACTATTATTCCTTAAAATTTCCTCTTGAGTGGTGGTGATGATGAGAACGATGGGAAGATGGTCTTATTAATCATACTGCCCCACAGACACAGTCCCTGGCACCCAGAAGAACTCAATGAGTGACTGACAAATGAATGAGTGAGTGAATGAATGAATAAGTGAGTTAGCTAAGGAATGAACAAACCCCAGGTACAGTAAAGGGGTTTTTTTTTTACCAGGGGAAGAGTTCTTCCACACCACTTCTTAATTAAGCCCCAAAGACCCGTTATGAAATTTGGCAAGTTACAGTGGTTCCCAGGTGGCTCAGTGATAAAGAATCCGCCTGCCAATGCAGGAAATGAGCGCTTGATCCCAAGGTTGGGAAGGTCCCCTGGAGAAGGAAATGGCAACCCACTCCAGTATTCTTGTCTGGGAAATGCAGAGGAGCCTGGTGGGCTCCAGTCCATAGGGTCACAAAATAGTCAGACACGACTTAGCATCTCAACAACAATGGTTCTCTCACTGCTTTCTTTTAACAAAGGTGAATTTCCCTGGAAATCTGTTCTATGAAGTGTCTTAGCATCACCTTCTCTCTTCTTCATTACATGTCTCTGCCCTGGGATCCTCTTAGCCAGGAGCACCAGCCATAGAGACAACTGTGGTTCCCTAAATGAGCCTTGGCCTACACTGGGGGAGGTTTTATTCAGGTACCTCTCAAAGGCTACAGCGATTCTGCTTTCCAGTCCCAAGGTTCTAAAGTCATTGTAGCATCCTTCATCCCCAGGCCACAGAGTCGTGCTGGATTCCTCTGTCAGAGATTCCAGAACAGGACTGGCTATTAGAGCTTAATTGTGCTCACAGGGGCATAACTCACCTGGGACTCAGGAAACTTCAGTATAACCAGGACATTGTTAATGTTTTCAGACAGTAGAAGAAATTCACTATAGACAGTTTAGAAAATAGAAAAGAATATTAAGATGATTTAAAGTCACCTGGAATCTTGTCCCCAGTAGTTACCACTGTTGACATATCCTGTGTTCTTTCAGACTTTCTTCGGTTTCTCTTTCTTCTCGAGGAGGAGGGGAAAGGGATGCCGACATGAAGACCTTGCCAGGTGCCTGGAGTGAGGGGAGGCCTCGGTGATTTCTGTGTCCCATCTGGGAGCTGGAGGACCTTGGACTCAGTCAGAGTGCCCTGAGTTGTGTCCAGCACCTCCCAAGCTCTCAGTCTAGGAATCAAGTCTTTGCCTCCTTCCCTGTTTTTTCAGACAGAGTCTCACCAGCAGGAGCTGCCTGTGTGTGTTAGGAGCACAGATATTGTTAGGCTCTGACTCCGCTTGGGTAATGTTGGCCGGAAGGGGGCTGGGTGAGACCAGATCTAAGTGTCTGCCAAGTGCTAACAGTTGTACATACGTAATTTCATTTACTCCTCACAACAGCAGAGCGATGGGGGTTATCATTGCATGTGTGTGTGCTAAGTTGATTCAGTCGTGTCCGACTCCTTGTGACCCCATGGACTATAGCCTTCCAGGCTCCTCTGTCCATGGGATTCTCCAGGCAAGAATACTGGAGTAGGTTGCCATGCCCTCCTCCAGGGGATCTTCCCAACCCAGGGATCAAACCCACATCTCTTACATCTCCTGCATTGGCAGACAGGTTCTTTACCACTAGTGCCACCTAGGAAGCCGTGGGGGTTATCATTATCCCCGTATGAAAAAAGAGTAACCCAAACCTCAGGAGGTCAGGCAAGTGCCCAGGACCCCACAGGACCCCCTGCAGAGACAGATGGCAGCCCGGGGTCACCTGCCTCCCAAGCCCAAGCTGCTTGCTGCATCAGCCTCTCTCCCCACTTTGCATTTGTGCCACGGCTGGGCTGGTGGAAAGAGGATCTGTCTCCACTTAGAGTATTCTCTGTTCTCTCAGTGGAGAAGATGGGACTCCCGAACACCAGCCTGTTTTGGGCTTTGGTTTTATGTTGCATGAATGAGGCTGCTGGTTTTTATTTACTCATTCAGCAGATATTTGCAAGTGACTGGTGTGCCCCAAGCATTGAGCTGCCCTCAGGGGTGGAAAGGAAAAATAATAGGATGTGCCTGCTTTCCGTGGATTTATATCTGATAGGGGAGAAAGACAAGTGAATACCCTTCACTGTGGTAGGAACTGTGGGAGGGAGGGCTGGGGCCGGAAGGAGAAGCATCTCAACCCCAAACGGCCTTATGAAGATGGGGTGGGGGTGGTTGCCCAGGGGAAGTCATTCTTGAGCTGAATTTCTAAGGTATAGAGGTGTGAATCAGCGTGAGATTCAGGAAACCACACAGGGTCCATCATGGCCAAAATTGAGAGTGGAGAGTGGGGGGTGAAGGACATAATCTGGGGGGGCTCAGAAGTGCTGGATCAAAAAGGAGGGTGGGTGATCCACTGACTAGTCTGAGTGCAATCCCCATGGATTCTGAGGATCAGCTCCGTGTTTTAGAAAGACCACACTGTGGCCTCGGGGTGGAGGCTGGTTGGTGGGGGACAAGCTGGACACAGGAATCTTTGCAGCAGGGAAACTATTTGACCCAAATACTAGTAGGACAGAGATTGGGTTGGAGGAACAAGATGTGAGAGAGACTGGAAGGAAGACTCCACACAAGGAGGTCCAGAGACAGAAGGACATGAAGAAAGCAAACATGATTGTCTGGGACCCAGGTGGACAGTGTGGCCTTTCGGGAGATAGAAGGGGGAGGATGAGTTTGAGATGAGCATGAGCTAAACAGACAGTTCCCAAAGCCTGGACATGTAGGATCTGAGGGCCTTGCTTTGGTCACCCTCTCCTCGTTCCCTTCCTGTGTTCCTGCTTCCTTTTACCCAGCCTCCAGCTGTCAATCCCTGGATGCAGCTGACCCTGCCGCGTGCGTCTGTGTGCTTTATTCAAGCCAGGGTGGCTCCATGCCCTGTGAGACCCTGACAGTGTCCCCAACATCCCCATTTTACAGATAAGGAAAGTGAGCCCTCTCCCCTCCAGTATTTGTAAGCTGTTCTGTACCAGCCTCCCAGTGAGGGAAGAGTCAAGTCATTGTCTGGCCAAGGGGGAGAAGGGCGAGACAGGGGACTTAAGCAAGGTGACCAGCTCATCCTAGTTTGCCATGACTGTCCCACACCCCAGCACTGGAAGCGCCACATCCCAGGAAGCCCTTCAGATGTGGGTACACCTGGAGGGTTGATCATCTGAAGCTGGGTGGAGGAAGGGAGGGGATCTTCCTGCCATGTTAGGAGCTAGGCATCCTCTCGGTGTGGGCTCCTGTCCCCTCCCAGGGCTCTGGGACACTGTAGCCAGGCCACACTCAGACGGCCTCTGAGACTCGAGTGCTTCTTCTGCCAGAGCCACCTGCCTTCTGAGCCCTGAGTCCCCCAGTCTGATTGTACAGACCCAGTACTCAGCACACAGTGGTGTTAGTCTCGCAGTCATGTCTGACTCTGCAATCCCACAAACTGTAGCCCACCAGGCTCCTCTGTCCATGGGATGCTCCCAAGTAAGAATACTGGAGTGGGTAGCCATTCCCTTCTCCAGGGGATCTTCCTGACCCAAGGATCAAACCCGGGTTTCCTGCATTGCAGGCAGAGTCTTTACTGTCTGATTCACCACACAGCACAGGGTAGGTCCTCTATAAATAAGTGCCCGGTGATTGAAGCCTGGGCTATATGCGGAAAAGAGGCAGAGTTTAGGGTAAGAGCTTTCTCTTGACGAATCAAACAGCTGATCTCAGGACTACACACAGGTGTCTTTCTGCTCACAATCCCTCTGAAGCCTCCAAGATAAAAGTCTTCTTCCTGCTTTATTTAGAAAAACCGATACCTGTTCTAATCTCCCCGAAGCCCTTACTCTGCTCAGACCAACAGTGCCTGAAGCAGCTTTGATGTCACACATTTGCATCCAGAATGGTAACCCTCACCCTCTCTCCTGTTTGGAAACCGTGGGGATAATGAGCACATGTTTTTCTAATAATGAGAAGATGTGCAGGCATTGACACGTGAGAATAGTTTCCAGTCCTAAGTTAATTAGCAAGCTGGGGAGCCCAGATAAATAAAGCTTCCTGTTTTCCTTTCCTGGAGTCTAAAATATCTGATCTGGAGGTTCCCTCCCTTCTTCTCCCTCCGCCCCAAGCGTCAGGATTTGAGGGAAAGCATTTAAAAGCCTGGTGATTTGTGTGCGTGAAACTGGCTGCTAAGCGGATATATGGCCTGTGTTCTTACAGAAACTCCAGCTCATAGATATACAGTCAATTCTCCATTATTTGCTGGCCAATTACCAGTCTTTCTCTGTCCCAGCCTTGGTTTACACATTCTTACTGACTTTTTCATGAGCTTTATTGCAGCCTTTCTGGAGTCGAGATTGGAGAGGGTTATGAAACATTACATGGCCGTGCCCTCTGTTAGTTTCATATTACTCTTCAAGCCATCCCATGAAGGAGGCATCCTTGTTATCCCTGTGGTATAGATGAGAAAACTAAGTCTTAGACAAGTTAAGTTACTAGAATTGTTAAGTGGGGAAACACATTTAAAGCCAAGTTTGTCTAATGTCAGGGCCCAAGTTCTTCACTAGTGAGTTCAGCAAATTAAAATCTTCCTATATTTTAAAAGGTTATCTATCTCAGCTTGGGCTGCCATAACAAAATACCATAGACTGGGTGGTTAAACAATGTTTATTTCTAACAATTCTGGAGGCTGGGTGGAGAAGGGAATGGCAACCCACTCCAGTGTTCTTGCCTGGAGAATTCCATGGACAGAGGAGCCCGGCAGGCTACGGTTCATGGGGTCGTAAAGAGTTGGACACGACTGAGTGGCTAACACTCTTCACTCTGGAGGCAGGGGAGACCAAGACTAAGGTGCCAGCAGCTTTGGAACCTGGTGAGGGCTCTTTGTAGTTCACAGATGGCCATCTTCTCCTTAGTGTCTTCATGTGACCTTTGGTGCATGAGGGGACAAAGAGAGACTTCATGTCTCTTCCTCTTTTTATAAGGGTATTAATTCTGTCATGAGTGCCCTACCCTCATGACCTAATCTAACTCTCATTACCTCCCAAAGGCCCCACCTCCAAACTATTACCTAGGGGGCGAGGGCCTCAAGAAATGGATTTCAAGGGGACACAAACATCCAGTCCATGCAATGTCTAAGCAAAACCCTTACTTGAATGGGGACTTCTTGTTGACAAGTGTGTGTCTAGAAGCTGACTTAGCATCCCAATTTTTTGCCCACCCTGTAGTTTCATCAGCCTTCTCTTCCCTCCCTCTCTCCCAGTTTTCAAAATTCTGCCCTACTCATCTTCTCTCCTCTCTGTGAAAAATAGTAAAACTGGGAATAGTTATTGTCTTTCAGCAGATTGAACAGTCTTCTCAAGAAGCCAGAGAGCAGGCCCAAGAGATGATCTCAAAATTTATTCCAGCCAGAAGATCCTGTGTTGCTTTGTAAAAGTATAATAAGAATCTGAGACTTGGAGTTCAATGAGTGTGTTCCCCTGGTTGATGGTGTGTTTACTGAATGTCGGTGGCTGTTGCTAACCATGCTTTGAAACAAGAGACATGTGTTTTTAATAGAATCACAAGTTTTATGCCTTGTTAAAAATACTGACATGGATGTTGGCTGGAGGAATGAGGCGGGATGTTGAAGGGCTGCTATGAATTCTCCTCTACTGGGCCAGGGGAGGGGGTCTGCAGGAGGATGGCCTGTGCCCTTGCCTTTGCTCTATTTCAGATGGATTGCCCTTCCCCCTCTTGTTCTCTTTTGGAAATGACCACTGGCTACCAGCTGGCCTTCTCAGCTCCACCCATCTGTGGAATAGCAATGGGCTTCATCCTTTCTGAATGGAAGGACGGAGTACTCGTGTTTACTTTCCAGAGAAATTTTGGCTTTAATTGTCAAGAATATCCATTGGATTTTGTGGAAAGCCAAAATTACAGGGTGTTTCAAAAGAAATGTAGCCCTTATTACTTCCAGCATTGCTTTCTGAATGCCAGGAACAGGGGCAAGGGCCTGACCCCACACACAGGATGACAGGCAAGCCTCAGGTTCCCCAATACAACATGTTGCGAGTTCTGTAGTCATCATGTCTCTTTTGTGATCCCCCGGAACTGCAGCCCTCCAGGCTCCTCCGTCCACAGGATTCTCCAGGCAAAAATACTGGAGTGGGTTGCCATGTCCTCCTCCAGGGAATGTTCCTGACCCAGGGATCGAACTTGTGTCTCCTTCATTGGCAGGTGTTTTTTTTGTTTTGTTTTGTTTTGTTTTGTTTTGTTTACCACTGAACCACTTGGGAAGCCCTCAATACAATACCGGTCCCTAAAGTGATGCCTTCAAGTCCTTCTTTAACTTCAGTTTTCAACACAACATGTGTTCTTGTTTCCCTGATGGTAAAAGAGATATCTGTAAAAAAAAAAAAAAAAAATGAAGTCAATTTTCAGCAATTATTTCACCATCCATAGATACTGCTCATTTTCTAAGACATTTCTTTTTATCTTTTGTGTCTGTCTTTGTAGATATATAAATAGAATATTTCTAAAACTGAGCCTATATGCTAACAGTTTTGAATACTGCTCCCATGCCCCACTCCCCGCCGCCCAATAGCACATGGTGTGTGTCTTCCCATTTCATCAAAGAGCCTCTTTCAGGTGCGTTTTCTAAAAGAATGCGTAGAACTCCATCCAATGAATACATCACAACCGACTTAACCAGTGCTCTTTGTCTCAGCTCTTTTGACTGGCAGATTTTTCCTTCTATAGAAAACACAGTAATATTCTTGTCCTTTATTCTTAATTACTTGAAATGTTTCTTTTGTTTGAAGTATCACTGCTTTTGTTCCACATTCAATGATGGATGTGTTGTAGCAATGTAAATCAAATTACTTTTTAAATTCAGAAAAACTCCCCTCACCCTAATTAAGGAACTGGGTGTTGTTTTGTAAAGAGGGCCAGATTTTAAAGGTAAAATAAAGAGTGAAAATGGGAGCGAGAATTTCTCTCATTACTTCATCTCTTACGGAAATCTAGATTGAGTTGTGTGGATTAAGAACATACATTGAATTTACAGTCTTCTCCTAAAGAAGCCTGATTTATACATAGGAATGAATGAGAAAATAATCTATGCCAGAATATAACAAGGTGTCAAACTATGCAATAAATGACTATGTACTAAGGGAAATTAGTAAAAGAAGGGAAAATCCTCACATTTTCTGGTGTCATTAATGACTCCTGGAGAGAGAAGAGATTTGAGATTGGTCTTAAGTATATCGGGGATTTTAAAAGATAGAAAGCTACCTTGTATTCAACCTCTACAAGTGCTTGAGACTTTTCCTATACCATCTAATTTATTCCTTACAATGGCCCTACCTATTTACTCTGAAAAGCAATTTGAGCAAAAAATACACTGTATAATAAGATTATAGATTTTTACAGTATGAGGTTGAGAATATTTGCAAATAGAATATGATTGACATAGTCACAGAACAATAAATATTTTAAAAACAGATGCAGTCAGGGCAAAGGGGAAAAAATGGACAGGAAGAATGTAAGTTCTATGAAGGAAGGATTCTTTGCCTGTTTTGTTTGCTCATGGATCCCACAGGACTGGATGAATGACTGTATGTAGTAGTTGTTCACTAAATATTTGTTGACTTAAGGAATGAATGAAAGGGTGGGCTAAGATGTTTGCCCTGTGTACGTTTCCAGTGATCAGATGTAGTTTTGACTCTGAACTTCCTTGCTGCCAAAACACGTAGGGTAGGTAATGTGTTCAGAAATGACTTCAATCGATAAAGAAAGAACAGGATTAGCAGGTGGTGGGGACAGATTTTGACCAGGTTATGTCTGGGGAAAGTGGGGGCTCTGTTCCAAGGAGCAGGACAGCCCTGGGCAGTGGTTTAGAGGGATGGCTGGTGAGTGGGAGAAGCACATTTGACATGTAGACATGGGGTGAGTGAAGAGGAACCTCCTGACTTGTGCAGAGAGCATTGTGAGAGAGAGCCTGGGCAGAAGGCAGATTTACCTCAAAGCAAAGTAATCCCACGACCTCTTTCCCATACCTAAACCCACTTTTATGGACTGAATAATGTCCTTACAAAGTTTGTATGTTGAAGCCCTCACCCTTAATGTGACTATTTGGAGATCGGGTTTTTTTGTTTGTTTGTTTGTTTTTTTAATGTGTTTTTATGTATTTGGCTGCACTGGGTCTTAGTTGCCATAGTCAGAATCTTTATTCACCTGACCAGCAATGGAAACCGGGCCCCCTGCATTGGGAGCTCGGAGTCTCAGCCAGGGAAATCCCGGGAGCTGGGGTCTTTAGAGAGGTAATTAAGTTTAAAAGAGGTCATGGGGTGAAGCCTTTACAAGAGAAAATAGACCTTAGGGAGCTCCCTCTCCCCTCTGAGAATGCAGGAAGAAAAGACCACGACGTGAAGACACAGTGAGAGGACAGCCGTGTACAAGGCAGGTGCCTCCCTTGATCTCAGCCTTCTAACCTCCAAAACTGTGAGAAAACACGTCTGTTGTTCAAGCCACCCAGTCTGGTACTTTGTCATGGTAGCTGGAGCAGACTAGTTAATACATCCGCTATAGAAAGATCAACTCACAGCAACCTGGAAAAGGTGAATGCTGCACAACTGAAAAGGTGACTGCTGGGAGTTTTAGTTCCGAGAAACCTAACTATCCTGGAGTTTTTCATTTTCAGAAGAGAATTGAAATATTGTCAGGGTGTCCCCGCATATCCGAGAGCTGTCCCACCTCCTCTGTGGAAGCAACAGTGGCCCACAGCGGCCCTCATCCCCAGGGGGATGTGACCATGTGGGCTGGGTGGCAGGGAAGGGCGTTCCCCTACAGTTCAGTCTCTTCAATTTTGGTCTGGCATTTTTCACCATATCTTTTGCAAACTATTTATCTAAGTCCCTTCACCCCGCTCACCACCACCCCCAACTATGGCCCCTTCCTGCTTCACTCTGAGCACAAATATAACTCACCCACAATTATAAATTAAAATTGTACATCGTGGGGTAGATGGTGGGGGACAGCAGGAATCATTGCATACCCCTCATTTATAGCATCTGGTCCCAACCATAAATGGCCATGGGGGACTGGTGTCCTGGGGGAGGGGCCACATGGCGGGAGCCTGGGTATATGTTTTTCTCTGGCTCCTCTGGGCTTGGATTATGTTTACTGTTTCTCAACTAACTTCTGTAGCCCCTGAATCTATTTTTACAGCGAAATTGATGGCTCTGTTTTGTCATAAGAGGAAAAGGTGTCTCCAAAAATCATTATTTATTTGTGAAGCTGTGCTGCCGTGTACAGGGTGTGTACTGATCAACTCCGAAGAGCGAGAGTCCTTCCCCTAGAATTGTGCCTCATGGTGGGCCTGAGTCTGGGCTTTCACTTGGGCATCAGGCCAAGGTCACATCAGGGTCACCTGCAGCTGAGGCCTAACCTCGTGCTTCCTTGATGAGACATTAAGGAAAGCCCTCAGCCTGGATCTTCTCCTTTCAACCTTCGTTTTCTAATCTGGGTCCTGATGGCTTGGGCAGTTTTCACCAATTATTTTAAAATGATTATGGCGATAAGATATGAGGGATTCCATGGTGTTTTCCACGAAGCCATAGGAATAATTGTACTAATTTGATTCCATCTTCTAAATTCATGACATTTTAGGCAGTAATAAGACCTAGGAAAATTTAACTCTTTTAACTACATCACATCATTTCCTTAAAAGCTGGTTAAACATGAGCCACTTTGGGAAGAGTCTGCACAAAGTAACGGCTGCTCTCTTTGAGTTCTCTTTGTATCTGGGGAAGGAGATTTGGGGGGAAATCTTGGAGAAGTACAGGAACAGCATATGAAGAAAATGGCTTAGAGGTAAGAAGGAGATTCTAGGGAACATAGTGATGATCTAGGAAATTCCTCCCTAATGTTTGAAAAAAATACACGTAAAGATCATGAAGTACATTTCATAGTATATGCAAATACCAAGTCATTGTGTTGTATACCCAAAGCTAACATAATGTTATATATCAATGATATCTTAGTTTTTTTTTAAAAAAAAAGGATGCAAACTATTTGGGCTTCCCCTTTGGTTGCAGGACTGTATTTCTGTGGTCCGGATATCACTCTGAGACTGTCATAGGGGTGATGGTTTTATATGTCTGAAATGAATTACACTAATGAACCGTATGGAGATACATTTATATACATATAAAGCCATGCAATATGGTGGTTCAGAACATGAACCTTTGAGCTGGCTGAACTTCTGTCCAAATTCCAGCTCTGTAGCTGACTTTCCAGTTGAGCTTGTTTCTGAACACCTTTGAGTGCCAGTTTCATCGTCTATAAAGAATAGAGATAGCAGCGCTTCCCTCATCAGATTGTTGTGGGGATTAAAGGAGATAACTCATTTGCAGAGCACAGAAGAGAGCATCTGGCATGCAGGGCATCATCATTGGTCATCAAAGCAACCCTTTCCAGCGATGCCTTGTGAAAATAGTTATTGCTTAAGGAGCCCTTCCGACCTGCTGAGTCTCTCAGGGAGGCCTCCAAGACAGTATTCGAGTTGGGGTCAGAACAGCCAAGGTCATTGTCAGGTTCAGGGTTCCTGCAGGATGCCCATCAGTAGATGGCCATGGTTAGAGGGATCTAGATTTACCTCCCTTTATGTTAGAACAGGAACTAGCAGGGGCCAACCCTTGTGGCTTTGCGAGAGTATGCAATTCAACCTAGTTGAAAGGCAGAGTCCATGCAACACTATTAAACCAGAAAATGCACTGTACCTGAGATAACCCATGTGTGTGTGTCAGGGGATGGGAAAAAGAGTTAGATATAGAAAAGAGGACCTTTGTGTCCATACCTCTGGTACAATTTTCCTAGAACTCTTAGAGACAGGCCCCGAAGTGGAAACAAGCCTGTCCTTGACTGTGCACACATTCCTTAAACCAAGAGTAATTTAAAGTATGGTGCAGAGGCCACCATAAACTAGAGGGTGTGCAAAGGAAGTGTTTTCCTGAGGCTGAAGTCCTCTTTCCCAAGGCTATCTGTACAGAGAGGTCATGGGTCACCCCTGGACTGACTGACCAGACCTGGTGTCTGGCTGCCTATGCTGACTTCATCTTTGACCCGGAAAAAGCCACGTTTCCTCTTTAGGAGAGGCCTTCTGCCCAGGGAGCTGGTTGGACCCTGTGAGCTTTCGGGCAGCATGGAGGCTTCTCAGGTCAGGTGATTCCTTACTGCGTGATGACCCCGTGGCTCAAGCAGGTGAAGGTCATCTACAGCCATTGTTGTTTAGTCGTTAAGTCATGTCCAATTCTTTGTGACCCCATGAACTGAAGCCAGCCAGGCTCCTCTGTCTACGGGATTCTCCAGGCAAGAATACTGGAGTGGGTTGACATTTCCTCCTCCAAGGGATCTTTCCAACTCAGGGATCGAACCCTTGTCTCCTGCACTGGCAGGCAGATTTGCTACCAGAGGCACCAGGGGCGGTGCTGAGCTTCAGTAGGTCAGGTACATCCTGGCTGCTCAGTGACTCCTCGTGGTTGGAGCAGGTGAGAGTCATCCGCAGTCGACCTGCAGGCTTTTCTTGGTGGATCTGAACTCACACGCTCTCCAGTCCATAGCCGAAGCTGCAGCTCTCAAAGGCACCAGGCTCAGGAGGAGAGGTTTGTCCGTTGTATGTTTTTGTTTTTTTTTTAAAAGAACAATGATCGGGCAACAGTTGAACTTTGGAGACTTGAAGTCAGTGATTAACTTGGGTCCTTTAGAAGTCATATGCGTTGACTTAAAGGGCAGAAGTGGGTGGGGAGCTGAGGCCGGGGCTGTGGGTGATCCCAAGTGTGGCGTCTTGCTCCAGAGTGCAGGGCCCTGACTTGTCTTGGATGTGGTCAGGCCCAGGGGACGTGCAGGGAACAGAGCTGAAGCCCAGAGCCCTGGGTGCGTCAGCTGCCTGTGGAGTGGGGCCCGGGCACACATAATCCTGGTTATCTCTTGTTGTGGTACAATCCACTCCACATTTAGTGGCTTAAGAGAGCAATCACTTTATTGTTTATGATTCTTTGGGCCAGGAATTTGGGCAGAATTGAGCTGGGCAGTTTTCTGCTCCACGTGGCATTGACTTGGATCCTTCTTCGGTAAGACGTTCAATTCATGGCTGGGATGGTCTAGGAAGGGTTCCCTCTGGTGTCAAGACCTTGGCAGGGCAGAGCTGCAAGGTTGGGCTCAGCTGGGGCCCTGGAGTGCTGTCTTCTCTCTCTTCCTCCATGACAGTTCCAGGCTTCTCCCTCTCCACCTGGTCTCCCCATGTGGTCACCAGGTTTCTGATGTGACAGCTCTGGGCTCCTGAGACAGAGAAAGAGTTGGGATGGGGGGAAGAGAAAATTCCTAATCCTCTTAAAGATTGGGACCAAAACTGACCCAGTGGTGGTGACCTAAATGGGAAGGAAATCTCAAAAGATTGGATATAATTATACATGTAACTGATTCACTTTGCTGTATACAGCAGAAACTAACTCAACATTCTAAAGCAATTATACTCTGATTAAAATTTTTAAATGTTAGTATCAATATATGATTATTATATTGGAATTGTATTATTGGAGAAGGTTTTAACTGCTTACTAATATATTAATATGTAGTTTCTTTTTATATTGATTCTATATCTAACAAATTTTGCAAATTTTTCTTATTTCTGAGGGTATTTTATATACGTATATATCATTTTGGATTTTCCTATGAAAAAAATTATTTACATTTATATATACATTTATGTCTTCCTTTCCAAAAAAAAAAAAAAAAGAGCTGGCACAGTGCCATTTCTGCCGTGTTCCATTGAGCAGTCCCAGAGCAGCCCAGATTCAAAGGGATGGAGGGGTAGACTTTGCCTGTCAATAGAGAAGTAACATGTGTGTGCAGGAAGGGAAGTAATTGAAGGTGGTTGTCTTTGGGGAGAAACTACTACAAGGTCTGTTGGGCACATTTGGGAATCGTTGGATCCTAGGGTCACCTCAGGGGTAATGATGCCCAGAGGGCCTCTGGTTGTCAGCATAACTGCCCCTCAGGATCAAACCTCCTTCTGGCTCCAGGAGTGAGAGGTAATGACTGCTATTTTCCTCTTCTTTCCAGGCCATCCTGACTCAGTTACCTGGACATGTCCAGCCAGAGTTTACCCCACTCCCTCTCAGGGAGGGAGAAACGGTTCTTATCAGGAGTGCCAGCTCTGATTGACTACTGGTGCTTCTTGGAACACAGGGTCGACAGGGCCTCTGAGACCAGTGAAGGCTCAGTGCTGTGATGCATTGGTCACGTCTGCCTTGGGTGTGGACGGAGGAGGGCGTCGCTTGTGCCGTGGAGATTTACTCTCTCTATGGGTCTGGCTGCGCTGTGCCCTTGCCGCAAGGAGACAGGAGTCTGAACTGGCCTCTGACCTTGCCATGTGCTCTCCCACATGCCCCACAGCTGCAGGGCTCGTCTCCTCCGCGTGTGCGCGCTCAGTAGCTAGTCCTGTCCTAGTCTTTGCCACCCGTTGGACTATCGCCCTCCAGGCTCCTCTGTCCATGGGATCCTCCAGGCAAGAATACTGGAGTGGGTTACCATGCCCTCCTCCAGGGGGTCTTCCTGACCCAGGGAGCAAACTGTGTCTCCCATATCTTGTGCATTGGCAGGTGTATTCTTTAACACACACACACTGTGAAGGACCTCCTTCTCAGTGTTTGCCTGCAACTTTCCTGGCCTAAAAGGCCTGCCTCTTCTAAGCTTTGCTGGTCCTCCTTAGTTCCTAGATTTCTATTAACTTAGGCTGACCTTGCAGTACCATTGGATCCCACCGTGTGTTGTTAATTACTTTTTCATCTGCATACTAATGATTCCTAATTAGGCTATTAGATGACCGAAGTCGAGGTCTGGTTCTTCTATGCCTTGGTATCCTTTCTTATAGCTCCCAAGAAGTAAGCTGGCATTTCTCCTGATGGTAGTGACTAAAGATGAGCATCAGGAGATAATTTGAATATATTGCATCTATATTTCCTTGTGAACAGCCTTTCAGTGGTGGAAATGGGTTAATGCCCGCAGGCTCAGCTCTGGGTTTTGCCAGGAGAGTCTGTCTGGCTTGGAAACAAGGGTGTTTAGCTGTGGCCAGAGCACAGCTGTCGGCCACATGCCCCCAGGTGCCGGTTCGGGCTGAGATTGTTGGGCAGCTGTGCTTCTGCACAAGTAATTCCTGATGACATGTCCACAGCTTCCATGTGTATCTAAGCTCCCTTGGTCCTTCTTGTTGCCTGTTTGAATTATCAGTCTGAAAATGCTTAAGTCCTCATTCTGGTAGGTGAATGGGGTGTGGGGTGGGGTGTCAAGACTGCAGAAAAGGGAAAAGTGTGATGGCAGTGGTGAGAGGAGCTTTTGGAAGTCTTGTGGGAATGGAAGGGGGTGGTTAAGCCTCCCTGTTTTTCAACCTCATGCCTCCCAAGAAAAGACTTTTTTCCTTCTTGTCTCTGGAGGGTTAGTGCTTATCAGGTGCTTATGCTTCTGTATCTGGAGCTCAAAACTGAGAAAGTGGATTTGGCAGAATTCCTTTGAGTTGTGTATTGCTGTCTGGATTCATCTGTGCACATAAAAATCCCTAATGAAGAAGCAGACCTCATAATTTATGTTACTTTATTTCTAATAAATTATCTAATTCTTTAGAACCTGGGTTGATCCATGGGTGGGTAGAGTGAGGAGGAAAAAGTCAATATCCAATTTTGAGCAGGGCTCTTAGACACCTGTTTCCTGTCTGTTCCTCTCAGGTCTCAAGTAGAGAGGACTTGTTAGCATTTCTTTGAAATGAGGTTTGTCTTTCCCTGGAGATAAACTCACACCCAGCTGGCATCCCTGAGAAGGGTCATAGGTCTGCAGAGGCCCCATGGGTAAATCACACTTCTGCCTGGTCCAGTGATTCTGTGGTCCCCAGCATCCCTGCTGAGTCACCTTGTGTACATCCAGGAACCACAAATAATCAGAATAGGTCTTATGATTATTAAGATACAGAGGCAGTTCGTGTTAAGGGTGAGGTCTTCAAGTATATTGTGAATCATCAAATGAATCATCAAAGGAAGACAAAATTATGTGCAGCCCGGCCATCATGTGGCATGAATTTCATTTTATTGTCTTTTTGATAACTGGTCATATAAATATTGTTTATTAGAAAAGCCACCCAGAGAATGCGATTTGCTAGTTGCTGGGAACATCAGCAGTGACGGCTATAATTTGCCGAGGGTTTGCTTGATACCAGATGTTCTGCCACATGCTTCATGGACTCATGATCTCATGTCATCTCCCTGGATTAATGGAAGCTTCTGCTAGCATCATTAAGAAATAAACATCATGAAAGGGATGCTTGCTTTGTCTCCTTGCTTTGTTGGTTTGCCATGGCTTGGATAAAGTCATTCCTGAAGAGCAAGGGTCTTGGGTTTGATGCAGAAAGTGTTAACAGGATTTCTGTGTGTTTTCCCAGCCTGTGCAAGGCTCTGCAGAGGTTTTGGTGAAAAAGCATTCTTCTGCTTTCCTTGCTTTTCATTCTTGTCCCAAATCCCAACCTTACATTCGATTGGAGACTGCCTGGATCTGGCCCATCTCTGTCCCAAAGCTAGTTTCCCCTCTCACTTCCCTACAATTTTAACATGATGATATATAGAACTAACACCTCTTTTCTCTCTTTTGAAGAAGATGTACTTTGCCCTGCTTGGAAAGAATTGGTTGTTAATTTACAGTTACTGAATGCTTATTCACATTTAGCCATCTGTTTAAAAATGTACCCGAGATTTGCTTTACTCATACATGGTAAGACATGCAGACACAGAAATGACGGTTGTGGTGGGAATTTAAATGCACAGATCCCTGGAAACAGAAGGCAGTCCACTCCTCAAGGAACCACAACGGGAAGCACCAGGGTTTGTCAAGAGGCAGAAGGAGAGGGAAGGGGAAGTGTGGGTAAATCCTTTATTGTGCTGTTTGTGGAAAGGATTGTGTGAGGCAGTGTAAGTAGGCTTAGGATTGGCTAAGTTGAATAATTTCAGCGGGCACTATGCTTTAGGGAATGCTCAAAGTTGTTTGGTACAACTGGAGTGACTAGGTTCCTGGGTGATTTGAGCAGGGGTTATGTGTGAGTTTGAAAAAGCAGATAATTGGGAGATATGGGTTCTAGATTGGTTGGTTTGCATATGAAAAGTGTGCTCCAAGGCAGGTGGTTTGCTATCTCTAGGCACTGGCCAATTTTGGGAGGAGGGGGTGGTGTCTCCCAAGCCATCAAGCCCCCAGATGCCAGAGCCTCAAGAGTACAGAAAAAACGAAAGTATGATCAATATGCCATTCTTCAAAATATTTACCCAAAGAGACAATGAACATGTATTGAGTGCTAGCTGCGTGTCTGGCCTTGACAGTTCTGGAGCTAGCTCTGTGCTTGGTCCAGCCCTGGATGCATTTATGTTATTACATAAATGCTGAGTGGATGTGCCGGACTCCAGCCTGGAGTGTGGAGAAGTGCCTGAAATGCTGTCTTTACAGTGTCATAGACATAATTGTCTTCTGTGCCTGAAACGCTGTCTCTAACCTCAAGAAGTATCCAGCTTAGTTGAAACAGGGGACACATGCTTATTATAACATGATATTTGCCATAATAAAAGTTAACCGTCATCTCCAGAACTTCTCCTTAGAGTCCCTGTTACCAGAGAATGACTTCGTGGTCACCTGGCCATTTAAGGCCAAACCCGAGCGACCCATCTCCTCCCTGTCCCCAGCTCCCTATCCCTTTGCCCTCCAGCCATCAGGTTCTGCCCACTCTTTCCTCTAAAGCTATCGTCCAGCCTGGCCCTTCTCCTCTGTCTCTACAAAGAGAGACACTGTGTGGCTTCACTGAAAGAAAACCAGTGCTCTCCACCCAGCCCTCCAAGAGGCCTAGCCGGTGGAGGAGGGAGGTCTGGCTGGTAAGGTGGGGGCCTCTTCCCTGACCAGGGCTCTATCTGCCCAGAGGCTTCCTTTTATTTATTTATTCATTTTTTCCATTTAATTTTATTAGTTGGAGGCTAATTACTTTACAATATTGTAGTGGTTTTTGCCGTACATTGACATGAATCAGCCATGGATTTACATGTGTTCCCCATCCTCCTGCCCCCTGCCCCCTCCTGCCTCCTTCCCCATCCCATCCCTCTGGGTCTTCCCAGTGCACCAGCCCTGAGCACTTGTCTCATGCATCCAACCTGGACTGGTGATCTGTTTCACCCCAGAGGCTCCCTTTTACAATGCTCTGTTTGCCCCAGAAACCACTGTCTCTGGGCCTGGAGTCAGCCCAATGCCAGAGACACAATCCTGAGGTAGACGGTTTGTCCCAGGCCCCTCTCACCTCCCTTTGTGTATCTCTCCTGGTCCTGAGTCCGCGTGCCCCCTGGGCCTCCCAGAGGGGCCTGATGCCACTGACCATGCAACTCAGTCACGATCGTGGAATTTAAAGGTCACTCCTCTCCAGGGTGTTTGTGCCACCGCGAAAGAGCACAGAAAGGAGGGCACACTGTGTATAAGGAGAGGGTGGCTCTCCAATGGGGCTGTGAGTCAGGAGTCTGGTGAGTCACGGGGACAGCGTGTGCACGCCACAGCACGGTGGTGATGCTTGCTCCACTTTCCCGGTTAGGGGTGCAAAGAGCCTTTGAGGCAGGAGCAGGAGCTGGGCCTGGAGCCCCGGGCAGCTCCCACTGGGCGTCTGTGACTCCAGTTTGTGTCTGTTCACTAGGGCTGTCGTACCAAGATGTCACAGACTGGGGGCTTCCACGACAGAAATGTATTTGCTCACACTTCTGGAGGCTGGTAGTTCAAGATCAACACATGGGCGGCTTTGGCCTCTCCTGAGGACGCTCTTCTCTTTGAATCCTCAGATGGTCTTTTTTCTGCATGCTCCTGGTGGCTCCCTTTCTGCTGTGTCCAAATGTCTTCTTATGAGGACACGAAGCACTCTGATGGCCTCATTTTAACTAAGTCATCTCTTTAAAGGCCTTGTCTCCACATTGGGCGGCATTCTGAGGTACTGGGGGTTAGGGCTTCATCATACGAATTTGGGAAGGGCACAATTCAGCCTGTAACAGAAGGAGAGCACCATGGCAGGTTCTTCGACCTGCAGTTCTCAAAAATGTTCAGGTGGCCAAGACTGTGAGTCAGTGCAATCCATTCAATCCATTCAATACTGTGTTGACTCATTACGTAAACTCAGAATACCTTTATTAGCAGGAAAGAGGATGCTGTGTTAATCTTACCATCTAAAGTCCCAATGAAAAAACTGGCCATGAGGGGGAGGAAAATTGTTGAACTAAGCAGACCAGCAGTGTTGAGTTTTTGCTGCATTGTTTGTTTACTTACTCAATTATTTTTTCATCCACTGTACTTGCTGACAAAACAGTAGCAGGTGCCAGAGTTTGAAAACATTCTGAATGAAAACTTGAAACTGACAAAATCCCATGTCCTAAATAAATTTCCTATATGTAATTGGAAAAACTTGCTATTTTTCGGTGTTAGCAATGGAAACCACCAATATGCCAGAGGAGCCTAGTTTGAGAATCACTATGGAAAGCAACATTCCTGTATGTCTTCTCTAATTAACAGAAGACTTACAGGATGAGTAATACTCTTCAGTGATCACTGAAAGAATGGGAATTTGAGAGGCTAATCATTTGCTGTCTGACTTCTCCATCCATTTCTTCATTTATTCAGCACAATTGATCTGGCACCTTCAGTAATGCTTACATCAATATTCTGGTAGGTGGATGGGGGATATAAATAACACATCACTAGACAGGAGTCATAGAGAAATGAATCTATTCCAGCCCTGCCTTGAGGACCTCAGTTATCAATTAACAAGCAGCAGAAGCCACTCTACTTGATTTAAGCAGAGAAGTCATTTATTAAAGAAGCTCCAACAGAGGCAAAGTTGGCTTGGAAGCAAAGCAGCCCACCTGGGCAATGCAGTGCTGCAGTGGAGGCCCTTCTGCCCCTGTTGATGGATGGGCACTGATGGCTGACATTGAGCACAAGACACTGCTTTAGGACTTTCTGCCATTGGTGTCTCTGAAAGTTGGATGTCTGCAGCCGCATTTGCCAAAGTGGCTTCCACAAAGCAGCCAATGCTTCTTGCCTCTTACATCCAGTTGGCAGAGCCCAAGTCATGTGCCTGTATCATCGCTGGTGAGGGAAACTGGGAAAACAAATTTCTTCCTTCTACCTTAAAGATTTATAAAATCATGCAATGGGAAATTCTGTACACATAGGAAAAATGTCAAAAAACACCAGGTAGACAAAAAGCAGGCTTCCCTGTGGCTCAGATGGTAAAGAATCTGCCTGCAATGCAAGAGATCTGAATTTGATCCCTGGGTTGAGAAGATCCCCTGGAGAAGGGAATGGCAACCCACTCCAGTATTCTTGCCTGGAGAATCCCATGGACAGAGGAGCCTGGTGGGCTGCAGTCCGTGGGGTTGCAAAGAGTCAGATACAACTGAATGACTAGACCTTTCACTTTTTCCACTTTCAAACAAGAAGTGTGAAAGTGTCCCCTCTAATCTCCCCATAAAATGGAGGAAACAGATATATATTCAAAAATTAACAGGATAAGAGCTATAGTCAAGATATCCTATGGTATGATGGAAATCAGGAAAAAAGTTGTTAATAGCCTGGGATGGTCATGGAAGGCTTCCTGGAGGAGGTGATTGATGACTAAGTTTATCTTGATGGGATGAAGCAAAAGGGGGTCAGCTTGGAGCCAAGTAAGAAAAAGATGCTTCCTCTCTGATTTTAAACATACCTCCACAGTAAGTGTGTCACATTGCAAAAATAAGAACTGATGAAGCAAGAAGAAAAGGCAGATTGGAATCTGAAAGCATTAGTGGCGGTCTCTTGTGAGGGCTGGCTGGAAAGCGCTCAAGGCATCCTGTGTAGGGCTGTCTGCCGAATCGACTTGGCTTGTGTCCTTTCCCTTCCCAGCTCCACTCCCTTCATATGTCCTAATAGGTTATGGCTTCCAGGAGGAAATATGCTGTGCATTTTCAGAGAGGCATTTTGGAAACACGAAACCTGACATCAAAGGAGTAGCTTGTTCTTTCTAGAAAAAAAAAAAAAAAGAAAATGTTGCTATAAAAAGTAATAAAGAAAGTCTAAAGTAGAAAGTACAGTCCCTTGATTAGTATATTTATTTATTTATATGTTACCTTTTAGGAAATCTCCAATGCAATTTAAATTACACCTGCTTTGTAATTTTTTCCCACTTTCCATATCTTAGATTTCTTAAAAAGTAAGTCAATAGCAATGCCTTAGGTAATTGCAGCCATGAAATTAAAAGACGCTTACTCCTTGGAAGGAAAGTTATGACCAACCTAGATAGCATATTAAAAAGCAGAGACATTACTTTGCCAACAAAGGTCCGTCTAGTCAAGGCTATGGTTTTTCCAGTGGTCATGTATGGATATGAGAGTTGGACTGTGAAGAAAGCTGAGTGCCGAAAAAGTGATGCCTTTGAACTGTGGTGTTGGAGAAGACTCTTGAGAGTCCCTTGGACTGCAAGGAGATCCAACCAGTCCATCCTGAAGGAGATCAATCCTGGGTGTTCATTGGAAGGACTGATGCTGAAGCTGAAACTCCAATACTTTGGCCACCTCATGTGAAGAGTTGACTCATTGGAAAAGACCCTGATGCTGGGAGGGATTGGGGACAGGAGGAGAAGGGGATGACAGAGATGGTTGGATGTCATCACCGACTCGATGGACATGAGTTTGAGTAAACTCCGGAAGTAGGTGATGGACAGGGAGGCCTGGTGTGCTGTGATTCATGGGGTCACAAAGAGTTGGACACGACTGAGCAACTGAACTGAACTGAATGTTGTATTTGGTCATAACTATTTAATAATAATAAGGAGGCTAAGAATTAGGATATTTTTAAGACCATGGTTTGGTTTAGAGAGTTGGAATACAAGCTCTCCTTCCCCTAAATCTGTTCCTCTTCTGCATTTTCCCATCTCGGTAAATGGCATCACTTACTTAATGGCTTTGGTGCCGAAACCTAGCATTCAGCTTCCTTCCTGCTTCCCTCACCCCACACCCTTCCATCAGCACGTCCTGTCGCCTCTGCCTCCATATTCATCTTGGATTGTCTGCTTCTCCTGTGCCCTGTCGCCAGTCCTAAGCAAGGCACCTCCATCTCCTGCTTGCCCATGGTGGACCCTGGCTGGCTGCATACCATGCCCCCTCTCCTGCCATCAGCCATAGCGGTTGCCCTTTCGGTGCCCTCAGGTTCTGACAACAGACCCTTGCCTCTGCCCCACACCCTCCTGCTCTCCCCTCTGGGGGTTAGTTTCTTCTAATCTTTTAGGTCTCGACTTAAATGGCGCTTCCTCCAAGGGCATTTCCCTAATCTTTTGTCTAAATGGTGGCTCCCCCTAACTTGGCGCTTTCTTATTATAGATTCTTGTTATTATTATTATTATTTTATTTTATTTTTTTGAGGGGTTTACTTATCCTCTCTCCCTCCTCCTAGAATCTATGTTCTTAGGACATGGGGGTCTTATCTGCCTTGTTCTGTCTGTATCTGTAGCACCTGGCCCTGTGTGCTCAGTCAATGTTTCATGAGGGAATAAGCAATCCAGAGCTTTCATGCCCTCTGCCAGAACGCTTCCTGCCCTGTCTTTGAGAAGTGCGCTCCTCCTGGGAGGTTATCATCAGTCTCAGGCCTCTGATAGGCTGCCTGGCCTCCCCCCCACCCCTGACCTGTACCAGATGCTGGAGGCTTCACTGGCTTATGCTCCCCAACCCCGTGCTCAGCTATAGCAGCTGAATAGGGTGACCCACATTTCATCCTCCCTCTGCTTAGAGACCAGCCCATCTCACAGGTCTCTGCTCCCTGCTGATGATTGGTAGGTAGGCAATAAATCAAGCGGCCACAGGCTTCCCCTCAGTATGTACAGAGGGGAAAGAGTGTTGGACTCGGAGACAGAAGTTCAGCTTTGGAGACCCCCAACCCACATAGAACTGCAAAACTCTCTCTCAAACTTCCCCTTCCTCAGCTACAGAATGAGAGCCGAGGTCCCTGCTACAGGCTCTCTTTCAGGCCATTGAGGTGACATCTGTGCCTTCCTTTGCCACCACCAGTGTGGAAGAGTAGAGTTTGCCCAGCATTGTTCAGTCACTAAGCCACACCCGACTCTTTGCCACCCCATGGACTGCAGCAAGTCAGGCTTCCCTGTCCTTCATTATCTCCTGGAATTCATTCAAACTCATGTCCACTGAGTTGGTGATGCCATCCAACCATCTCATCCTCGGTCGCCTCCTTCTTCTTTTGCCTTCAATCTGGCCCGGCTTCTCAGTCTTTTCCAGGGAGTTGGCTCTTCACATCAGGTGGCCAAAGTATTGGAGCTTCAGCATCAGTCCTTTCAATGATATCATGGTAGGTGTCATTAAGGACGAGAAGGGTTGACTTGGAGAAAGGAGAATCAGATCAAAAAAAGTTGACTGCCCACAATTTCTGCGCCTTCAGTATATCAGGTGGACCCCTTAAATCACAGTGTGCAGGGCAGGCAAGGGACTGAACCTGGGGGTGACGATCCTGTATAAGGCTTTGCTGTGTGACTTCTGCTGTGGTCCAGAATGCAAAAATATCACCATTCCGATACTAAAGAGCCAAGTGAGTACTTCCTTGTAAAGAATAGGCATTGACCTTGGCAGTCAATAGATTTGACTGGGGCTATATTTCTTCATTTTGGTGAGATGTCATTTGGGCCCTTCTGAAGTGAGATTGATTAAAATCCTTCTTTCCTCCAGTACTGTTTCCTGCTGTAAATATGCAAGGCTGCACTCCATGAAGCTGGGCTCCTGCTCCAAGATCAACCGGGAAACGGTTTCTGACTACCTCTCGGCAGGTGTTACAGCTACAGGGAAATCTAAGATTCCCTCTCTCTGCCCCAAGGCAGGGTTTTCTCAACCTCAGTGGCTTACTGTGGGGGGGGGGGGGGGTGGCGGGGCAGGGGGGAGTAATAGTCTTTACAGGGGGCGGGGTCTGTGCTGGGCCTTGTAGGACTCTCAGCAGCATCCTCTG
This sequence comes from Dama dama, assembly GCF_033118175.1. Classification (NCBI taxonomy): domain Eukaryota; kingdom Metazoa; phylum Chordata; class Mammalia; order Artiodactyla; family Cervidae; genus Dama; species Dama dama. The sequence continues at coordinate 48,864,460 of NC_083705.1, read as the reverse complement.
GCCTCTATGCATTTGATGCCAGCAGCAATGCACACACAAACACACACTGTTAATAACCAAGTATGTCTCCAGACGCTGCCAAAGGCCCCTAGGACCCCAAATCCCACCCCTTCTTTAAGAACCACTGCTCTGAGGTAAGTAATTGTCCAATAGATGGGATAGACACAATGAATTTTGAGGAAGAATGTACTTTTAAAACAATATTTACTTGGTTGCGTTGGCTCTCAGTTGCATCACGTGGGATCTCTGTTGTGTCATGAGGGATTTCTCGCTGTAACACATGGACTCTCTGGTGGTGGCACGCAGGCGAAGTAGGTGCAATGCGCGGGCTTAGCTGCTTCAAGGTGTATGGGACTTTAATTCCCCAGCCAGGGATCAAACCCTCATCTCCTGGATTGGAAAGTGGATTCTTAACCACTGGAGCACCAGGGAAATCCCGAGGAGGAACGTACTATAAGCTGAATACAGAACACAAATGTGCTTATACGTGTCACCTGACTGGGCACCTTGTTTGGGGGTGCTCCATGGCAATTGCTAACGGCGTTGGGGAGAGGATGCTGGGGGGCCACACCTCGTACGATACTGCTTATATTATAGCTTCTATCTGGCTTAGGAAAATTCAGAGATTTTTTTTTTCATTCTTCTTGATTGCAAAGATTAGTTTGCCTTATCAAATGCAAGGTCTATGAAATTAAATTTATGAAATAATTTATAAGATGGTTAAGGCTTCCCTGGTGGCTCAGACGGTAAAGAATCTGTCTGCAATGCAGGAATCCTGGGTTTGATCCCTGGGTCGGGAAGATCCCCTGAAGGAAGGCATGGCAACCCGCTCCAGCATTCTTGCCTGGAGGATCCCCATCCACAGAGGTGCCTGGTGGGCCACAGTCCATGGGGTCACAAAGAGTCAGACATGGTTAATAAAAATGTTGGGAAGATTAAGTTAGATAGTGCATGTTTCATACTCAGCCACCAATTCATAGCTATTTTAGTGTGTTATGGGCTTATTTCTCTGTCATGTGCTATTTATATCATAGCTATCATACAATGCACATCTTTCATGTCCTATTAACTTTATTTCTTATTGAATGCTCACAACCACCCTGAAAAATAGGCAGCAGGATACCCATATTACAGATGGAAAAAGTGAGGCTTGGAAAGGTTTAGTATCTTCTCAGGGTCATACAGTATGTGCAGCATGGGGATGTTACTCAAATTCAGATTGTTCCTCTTTCAAGGCCTGTGTTTTCCACTGGAAGCAATGTCAGGTTAAGGCTTCACTCTCCCCAGTTGTTTTAACCCATGTGTCAATTTAAGAATAATTTCTTTTCACCTGAGAGTTATTTTTACAAAATGGTTGTATCTGTTTTCAATATGTGTGGCATCTCCCTTCAAAGTGATTATACATTCTAAGAGGACAGTGTATCTTGTTACTCTTTCTATCTCAAGTGTCATACACAGAGTTAATGCTTAATAAATATTTGCTCTGGGAGTCTTCTTCATTCCTAGGTACCTCTAGTAAGATCTCCTTGAGGAGGAGTAAAAACTCTTCATTCCTCTTAAGGAATGGAAATTCTCCCTTACAAGTCAGCACTGGGGATGAATGATTTCTTGTTCGCCCTCTAATTTTAGACACCATGAGGAGCAGCTGTTTTGACAAGACACTTGAATTGTATTGCCACTCTTGTCAGTTGCTCTTTCTGCAGGACCTAACTGTGGTACCTGTGGGGGGGTGGGGGTAGCCATGTGAGTCCAATGCAAGTGCATCTCTGTTCAGCTGGACCACAGGCAAGGGGTGCTCCCACTATGATAAGGAGGACAGTTCAGCTAAGAAAGAAATTCCTCCAGGAAGTCAAGCCACCGATAAGGGTGTGTGTGTGTGTGTGTGTGTGTGTGTGTGTACATATGTACGTAGGTACAGGAGTCGGGGTCAGGGTGGGGGAGAAATCTCTACCTCATAAATGGCTGAGTGGTCATCCTATACAACAGACCTCAGGGATCAGTGTTTGCAGGAGTGTCTTGGAATGAGTTTCAAGATGAGAAAGTCACCAACTCTATCATGGGAAGGACCATGAAATTCTTTATATTCTTTATATTTATACCATTTTAAAACCTGAGGATCCATTGGTTATCTGGATTATGTTGATGCATTCTTGGTTCTAGAAGGCTAAAGAGGGTTTGATTAAAGGGACAGTGGGTGGGTGTTTGGGTGATGATTCTTCTGACCCAGCCATTTCTTGGCTGAATGAGGTAGTTGGTTTTGAGGCCTTCAGCACTGTTATGTCTTGTCAAGGCTGTGTGAACCATGATCGGACTAGAAGGGATTCCTTTGCTTTATTTGGCATTTAGGGGAGATCCTTCCTCTAACCTGTTTGTGCTCCCTCCCAGGGTGTTTTCAGGCTGAAAACGCTTGCCATTTTGGTCCGCAAGTGGTTGATTTACATCTGCTTCTTCTGTTTCTACCTGGAGGTTGGGTGTTAGAGGCCACAGAGCCTTCTCAGGGTGGCTGGTGTTTTTGTTCATGATGTTGTTCTTTTACTTTAAAATTTCCAAATTCAAGAAGTGACTGGGGTGGGGGCATGCCCAGTTAGGAGGCCTAGAATGATAGGCCCCCCCCCCATTTGCCAGACAACCTGGGGGCCCAGGGCGGCATAGAGCCTGCTCACTCAGCATTGGCTTTATTTTTTTTATTGAGGTAGAATTCATGTAAGATTACAACTCAGTGGCATTTAGTAAGTTCATAATATTGTGCCATTGTCACCTCCTTCTAGTTTGGAAACATCTTCATCGTCTCCCCAAATGGGATTCTGTACCCATTGGTCACTTCCCGTCCACCCCACCCTCCCCCACCTGCAGCCCCTGGAAACCACTGGTCTGCTCTCTGCCTATAGATTCATCTCTTCGGGGTGTTTCATGTAAGTGGAATCATACAGTTTGTAGCTCTTTGTATCTGGCTTCTTCCATGTGGCGTAATGTCTTTGAGGTTCATCCCTGTTGCAGCATGTAATGGAGCTTCAGTCCCATTTAAAGCTGAGTAACATGCCACTGCCTGGATATACCACATTTTGTTGATCTGTTCATCTGTCGTGGGACATCTGGGTTGTCTCTGCCTTTTGGCTGTGGTGAATAGTGCTGCTGTGAGCATTCACGTACAAGTATTTGTTTGAATACCTGGGTCCAGTTCTTTGGGGGTATATATCAATACTTAGGAGTGGAATTATTCAGCTACATGGTAATTCCATGTTTAATTTTTTGAGAAATAAGCATTGGTTTTGATGGTCTAGCCCCATGTCTGCTTTTAGGACCATTAAAGAGCATTTGGGCTTTCCAGATGGCTCAGACAGTTAAGTGTCTGCCTGCAAAGCAGGAGACCTGGGTTTATCCTTGGGTCGGGAAGATCCCCTGGAGAAGGAAATGGCAACCTACTCCAGTATTCTTGCCTGGGAAATCCCATGGACAGCAGAGCCTGGTGGGCTGCAATCCACGGAGTCGCAAAGAGTTGGACACAGCTGAGTGACTACTACACACACAAAGGCCCTTTACTAGAATCATGAAATCAGAGCCTTAGAAAGAGCTTTAAAGATTGTTTAATCCCTCTTCTCACCATTCCAGGAAGTCTGTGTATAACAAACTTTACAGAAGCTCCTCCATCCCCTGCTGGCATAATTTATAATGTTGTGCTACTTGGTAGGGCCAAGGGGCACTCTATCTCTCAAGCGTGGCCAGTGTCACCTGTTGGCTTGCTGTAGTTCTGCCTATAGAGAGGTTTTCACCTGGAATCCATAAACTCTTGGGGTTTATCCACAGATGAGCTTCAGTACTGAGAGGCGGGGGGAGAGTTTGGAACCGTCGTCATTCTTTAAGGGCTTCCTGTGTCACTGCTCTGGAGTCACCCAGCAATGGCATGCCTCTCTTCTGCCCACGAACCTTCAAGGTTTACTGGCAGGCTGCTGCATGGTTGACAGCTGCCCTCTGTTCACCTCCACCATCCAGATGCAAAGTTAAGCAAAGGGTCTTCCCAAACGCCTGGCCGTGAGAGGACAGAGCCCAGGCCGGGAGACTCTGCAGGAGCCGGAGGCCAAAGTGAGTGGTGAGCCCCTCTCATGGGCCCCGCTGCCGGCGACCTTGGCCACCTGTGGTTTACTGCAGATGCCGAAAGAATTCACTATCAAAGAGATTGTTTCATTTGGAGACAAGGCCGTTTCTGAAAAAGCTGAGAAAGTCCTTGAAAGTTGCACAGTTTCTGATGTTGGTAGAGTAGGGAAAATGTCCTAATCAGCTCTTTTTTAAAAAATAAACTTTACTCCAGTATAATACACAGATGGGGAAGTGCACAGTCATAAAAGCCCATTCCATACTATGCTGTTTCCATGAAGTGTAACAGCAGGCAAACTGTACCTGCGGTGTTAGAAGCAGGAGAGTGGTTACCTTGAGGAAGGCAGTGCCTGGAAGGGAGCCTGCGGGCTGTCCTGAGGAACTGAGTGTGTTCTGACTCTTGACTAGAAGCAACTCTTTGTGATTTAACAGAATCTCAAGTAGGATCGTGTAGGCACCACATTGAGAACAAAGCCTGGGGTGAATATGGTTCCAATTGGTGAGGCTTCTGTTCGGGGCCATTTTGGTTTCTCTCTTTCTGGCATCCTTCCCCCAGCCCTCCCTTTGGAGGATGCCCCTCCTCATTCAGTCCATGTGCTGCGGGTGGCCTGTCCCACCCTCTAGCTCCAGGAGCCAGCGTGTAACTGAGAGGCTGGTTAAGTGACGAGCACATGATCTAAGTCAGACAAGAGTCCATCCCAGGACCTTTGCCAGAACCACTGGGCAAGAGGCACGAGCTCTCAACTGGAGGTTCTGAGCTGGTAACACATGAGATTCTGCTGCTGGTGACTGTCTTTGCTGCCACGTGCAGAGTACCAGCTGGAGGTGAAGCCAGCCCAGAAGACAGAAAAGTCAAGACTCCTAGTGAGTATGTGTATGGATCCAGGCTTGTTGAGAGCTATCTCCATTCCCCATGGACTTTTCATCTGTATGTGTTCATAAATTCCCTTTTCCTTCTGTTCTTCTCATTGAGTTTTTGTCCCTTGCCTCCAAGGATTCTGTTGATGGAAACATTTATTTCATGAGCACTCAGAACTATTAGATATACTTGTCCAAATTTGATTTCTACTGTAGCACCGAGTCTCTCCATAAGCTCCTGTGAGTGTAGTGGCAGCTCCAAATTGTGAGGGTTGGGGATGGAGACACTTGGGGGGACTACAGAAATCGCTGGTTGCATGGAGGGATGAGCTGAAGGGGATTCGTGCCAAAGCTGTGTTGGTACAGCTCACACAGTTTCAGACGGTGTGGGGGGCGCTTAGTGCGGTCACTGGTCACTGCTTCCTTCCATTCTTCTGGCTCTTGGCTCTTGATGACCTTCTCTGTGTAGAGAAGACAGAAGTAGAAGAGATGCGTACACATAGCCAGATGGGGGCTTACCAGCCTGCTGGAGATGACCAAGAAAGTCCCAACAACGACCTCCCATTACCCATTTTATGTAAATTCTGTATTTTCAAATATCCCAAATTGTAGAGTACACAAGGAATCCTAAGGTGGCAGTTTTAGAAATAAAATTTTTAAGGTGGTCTTGTCTGGGAGGCAGAGGAATGCATTAAATCAGAATCATCTAAAATGGAAGTGATTCTAACAGTTTTGCTATATCTTATGTTTTGCTATGCATTTTCAGCTGTATTTTTTTCTATAGATTTTCAGCTAGCTATCCACTGGGTGAAAAATATTCTTCAATAAAGCATTTGATGATTTATGATAGCATCATAAGTAGAGTTGACCCCTGAACAATGTGTGATTGAACTACTACATGGGTCCACTTACTGGATTTTTTTCAGTAAATATTGGAAATTTTTTTGGAGATTTGCAAAACAAAACAAAACAATCTTATGAACCACATAGCCTAGAAATAGCAAAAAATATTAAGAAAAAGTTATATATGTCATGAATGCATAAAATATATGTAGATACTAGTCTTTCGTTCGGAGAAGGCAATGGCACCCCACTCCAGTACTCTTGCCTGGAAAATCCCATGGATGGAGGAGCCTGGTAGGCTGTGGTCTATGGGGTCACTAAGAGTCGGACCGACTGAGCGACTTCACTTTCACTTTTCACTTTCACGCATTGGAGAAGGAAATGGCAACCCACTCCAGTGTTCTTGCCTGGAGAATCCCAGGGATGGGGGAGCCTGGTGGGCTGCCGTCTATGGGGTCGCACAGAGTCGGACACGACTGAAGTGACTTAGCAGCAGCAGCAGTCTTTCCTTACAAAGGCATAAAGTGAGTGATAGTTAATATAGATTAACAATGTATTAGTTTTCCTACTGTTTTATAACTTTGCTTTCAAAGAATTACATTACATATAATATGCCTCTCTCTCCTAATTGAAGAACTGTGTGTCAGCCTGTTATCACAGATAAGCTTTAAAAAAAAAAAGGAACAGTGTTTCCAATATTATATTATTAATATAATACTGTATGCCATAAAATTTTTATAACAATTTATTCATTAGTGTATTGGCTAGGCTACCATGAAGCAATCACATAGATTATACTAGGCTACCATGAAGCAATCACATTGCTATTTCTTGGTTGTCAATACATGAATCATTATACCTGTAAATCAATAGGAATTTTCACATCATCCTTCCACTTTGATGTCTAATATTAATAATATGTGTAACATCAACAGTGTTTTATGTAAGACAATATTAAGGTAGGTACTGACAAACAGATGACTTATCTTGAAAACAGATGACATGAATGGTTGACATGTATTGACAACATATTGACAAATACGGTACTGTACTATAAATGTACTTTCTGTTCCTTAAGATCTTTTAATGTTTTCTTTTTTCTAGCTTATTATATTATTAGATTACAGTATATAATACATATCACACATAAAATGAATGTCAGTTGACTCTTTATGTTATCAGTAAGGCTTCCAGTCAAGTTTTTGGTGAGTCAAAAGCTACAGGCAGATTTTCAGCTGCATTTTCGGGCTGGCACCCCAACCCCCATGCTGTTCAAGGGTCAACTATAAACAAAAGGTTATCATTGAAATAGTGAACAGGTTTCTTGCTTTGGGCTTATCTTCCTGTCACTGCTTGTGTCGGCCTGGCAGTCCATCCAGGGTTAGTGGGCTCCTGGGTATTTCATGGGGGCCTATTACAGAGCATGACTGTGGGGAACCCCTCAGTGAAACCTGACTTGACCTAATTTGATGCAGATTTTTCTTGCCCTGAATCTCACAAGTCTACCAGCAGTCATGTAACCTTGTTTCAACTTCACTGTTCAACCCTCTTGACTCATTTGCTTACCCTGATATGAGCAACTACAATATAAGAGATTTTTCACAAGGTCCACAGGGGAAAAATTTTTTTCAATCTTAAAATTGCTTATGAGGAGACAGCCACATACTGTCTCATCACTAAGAAGTTTAGAGATGACCCCAAGTTCCATCACTTTACTTTATCACAAGGGGAATGACTTGTGTAGTCAGTGGTAGGGTGAGGCTGGACCCAGGTCTCTGATGCTGCCCTACCCAAGGATGGGCATTCACCCCTTGGGGCTGGGAGAAGCTTAGCCGTTTCATGGAACTTCAGGACAGACTGCAGTTGTTGGAAGAGGTGGGGAGAGAATCAGAGGGATGTCCTGATGCAAGGGCAGGGTTCATGCAAACGTGCATCCTTTGCGTGTCCTCATATCCTCTGAAAGCTGCTAAATGGGGACAGAAATAGCCATAGGTCATTTAATAATTTCATTTTTAGTGGTTGTTGCAAATTTCTCTTCCTATTATGTGGCTTACAGGAGTGGTTCAAGTAATGCAAATGCGACTCTCCAGGCTTCATTTCTTTCCTTTCCCTTCCTCTGGTGGGGAGGCCAGCGAACTGTGGTTTCCAGAAGTAAAATATGCCAATAATTTATAGCTGGATAAAGCTGCCTTTGAAGTATAGCATGACCTTCAGTATTAAAAGTAACACTCGCTGAGAGCATCTTACAGGACTCGTGTTCTGCTGAGTGCTTTATGTGGTTTATTTTGTTTAATTTCACAAGACCCGCCCCCCCCATGAGGCAGACATTACTATTGGCCCACTTTTCTGATGAGGAAACTGAGACTCAGAGAGATTAAGTGACTTGCTCTAGGTCACATAGTTCTGCCATAAGTTTTATTCACTCTAGAAAACTGCAGACCTGAAGAAGAGCAATGAAAAGGAATGTTAGAGATTGATATCTATGATATATTTAGATCATGGAACTTCCCCCCACTCCTGCCCCAGAATCAATTCAGAGAGCTGAGAAATAACAGTCTACATCACCATAGATTGGGTCTTCAACTTTAGTTTTTAATTTTACTCTTATTATTATTTTTTAAATTTTTATTTACTTAGTTTTTGGCTGTGCCCCACAGCACGTGGGGGTCTCAGTTCACTGACCAAGGATCAAACCCCGTGCCCCTTGCAGGGGCAGCTCGGAGTCTTAGCCATTGGGCTGCCAGGGAAATCCTGGGATCTTCAACTTTCACCTCCAACTTTCTCACGTCCGCACAGTCTAAGAACAGGAGTTCCTCACCTGCTCTAAGTGGAAATCTTGATGGCTCCCGGGAGGGATGTTTGAGCAGATGTGTGTCCAGGCTCCGTCCGCTGTGCCTTTAATGCTCACTGGGGTGTGTGTGCAGGTTTGTCAGCCCAGGGAGCACAGCTGATCCCAGGCCAGCTTCTGAGGGCTGCAGGCAGATTCCTGGGGAGACGAGGACACTGTGGCCCTGTTTCTCATCACAGTCTTGTTCTGCACTTTCTAAAAATATTCCTGACAAACAGCTAATGGGCATTTTGGCCACACGGCTCTAAACCACCGCTGCCATTTCAAATGGAATGCTTTTCCTTCGGGCCTGTTCATCTTGATTTATGTGATTGGGGTAGATCTGCTGTTTCACAGAACTTCACTGGAGCCTCCTTACCAGAGAGAAACAATAAAGTATGTTTTTGCCTCCTTTAGCAAGTATTGCCTGTTCATTTACTAGTGAGAAATGAAGTGAAATGAAATAAGAGCTTAATGGGAGGAACACAACTGTAGTTATTGCCTACATATTCAGAGATACACAAGGGGAGGGACCCCCATCTCTTCAGAAGAGCAGTTGTTTGTGAAGTGCAGGAAGACCAAGGGACAAGGATCTTGTTTATGACATAATTTTAATGTAAATTGCTACAGTTTTTTGGAAAGCATGTCGACAATATGTATACAGAGATGCAAGGTGCATGCCCTGTCACCCCAGACTCCTTTCTTATAAATACATCTTGAAGGACTAATTGGAATTAGAGATAATTTTATATTCATCAGAGCATCTTTTATGGTGCAAAAAAAAAAAATTAGCCATAATCTAAATTCCCAGGAATATAAAGCTAGTAAAATAAATTATGGTGATCCATTTGTTATAGTACTGCACAGTTATTAAAACATCAGTCTTTGAAGGATTACAATGATATGGTAAAATGTTTAAGATATAATAAGTGAAAACACAAGCCTAAAAATGAAATAGAGAGTATGACCTCAATTAAGCACAAAATACTACACATGTATGCACACATGGGCACGCGCATACTTTGGAAGGAATTCAAAATTGTACTTGTCTCTGATTGGTGAGATTGTGGGGACTTTATCTTCTTTATGTATTTCTGTATTTTCTCCACTTTGTAATGCAAATTGATTCAGTTAAGAGGCAGAATTTATTTTTTTAAGAAAATCTCTGAGAATTTTCTTGGGGTCTTGTACATAGGCATCCATAGCTCAATAGTGATTTCCAATGAAGACCTGCAAAATCAGGACAGCTCTGAGCTTAGTCTGTTGTGATAAAAAGAGGGTGGCCGCAGGTAAAATAAAAGAGAAAGCTTAACCTGCAGTCAGAATACTGGAGCTCTCACCCAAATATCCCCCTCTTGCTAGCTGAGAGTCTGGGGAAAACCATCAGGTACTCCAGGTTTCTCTCATGGCCTGCTCTCCTGGGAGACGAGTGGATACCTCACTGCCGGTTCTCTCTGGGAGTGATGCCCGTGCATGTGCTCTCCTGGTGTTTGCTGTTGCTCATGATGCCACCACCCAAGGCCTATTCTCCCACTGTCTTAAAGATCTATTTATTTCTTTATTTTTGCCTGCACTGGGTCTCCATTGCTTCATAAGGGCTTTCTCTAGTTGTGTTGAGTAGACTTCTCATTGCAGTGGCTTCTCTTAGGTGAGCGGGCTTCAGTAGTTGTGGTGCATGGGCTTAGTTGCTCTGTGGCATGTGAGATCTTCCCAGACCAGGGATCAAACCCATGACCCCCCCCATTGGCAGGCGAATTCTTAACCACTAGGGCACCAGGGAAGCCCTCAAGTATTTATTTATTAAATGCAAGTTTCATTGACCAGTAAATACTTCAACCCATGACCTTGCCTGTGGACAGTTACATTTTCATAGGGAAAAGGGAACAGCCTGTAAATCAAAGGACAGCTTCCTCCAGCAGGCTGCAGGGTGGCAGCTCTGACCAGTGTGGTAGAGCTCAGGGGGGCCCGGCTTCGCTTGCCAAGGGTCTGGATGTTGAGTCTCCAGGCCTCCTGCTTGAGAACAGGTGCGTCTGCCGGAAAGTCATCCCCCCTCCCTGAGCCTTCGGGGATTTTCCATCAGATTTTCCATAATTCCTTCACAAGGTTAATGTGAAAAGTGACACCACGTACGTGAGATGAGCCTTGGCACAACGGACAGCAGAGGTTGCCCACTGCAGGGATGTGGGCTGAAGCTCTTGGCAGATGGTTTTGTTGGGTTTGCAGAGTGCTTATTTTTCATCCTTTAAGGATCAAATTTGTTGTCAATATTTTAAAATCAAGAGCTTTCACATTGTTGTGGGAGTTTGTTTGTGTACTCCTCTGGGTCCCGGCTTTCTGGCAGGCACCCATCTGCTAGAGCTCAGTAGCGGCTGTTCACTGTCAGAGGGGCCCAGGCCTCAGTATGCACCTGGCCCAGCCCTTGGCGCCACATCTCCATGGGGAGAGAGGGGAGTGGTGATGGGGGCTGGGGCCTTGAAGACAGAACTTTCTCCCTGAGTCTGCATTACCATTTGCAGATTGTGTGACTAAATTTAGCCAAACTCATAAACTTGCAGAGCCATAACTTGCCAGACTCTCTCTCTGCTTCTTAATTGAAGTGGGATAATATTTGTCTCTTCCAAGAGGATTGCCCCAAGGCCTAAGGGAAAAGATGGGTGTGAAATACTCGGAACATAGGTGTTTGATCAGATTCACCTGCTTGACCTCTGAAGGTATTTGACTAATCAGCTTCTGCTAGAAGCTGTGAATCAAATGATACTGTTTCTATTGCTTTATTGTTATCTATCTATCTGCCTATCTCTCTGGTAATTTCTTTGCTATATGTTAATATACAAATTTAGTGGTGGTCGTGGTTTAGTCACTAAGTTGTGTCCAACTCTTGTGACCCTGTGCACTGTAACCCACCAGGCTCCTCTGTCCATGGGATTCTCCAGGCAAGAATACTGGAGTGGGTTGCCATTCCCTCCTCCAGGGCACCTTCCCGACCCAGCGATCAACCCTGGGGCTCTTGTATCGCAGGAGAATTCTTTACTGCTGAGCCTCCAAGCCAGTTTAGAAAGTCTTCCAAATATTCTTTTAGGCTAGCCAGTCAGTTTTCCCCTCCAGAGGATGAATAACATGAGAATTCTTTTCCCCTTGGTGAGTTTGCCATCCGTCCATCGATCTTAACCTCTTGTGAGTCTGTATAACATGTTTTCATACTTGATTATATTCTTCTTATTGTTGCCTGTCTTTTCTTTTCAACTAGAGTATGAACTCTGTCATATTTTTATGTTCCAATATCCTGCACAATACCTAACATTTTACAGAGAGTAAATCACTCATGGAATGAACAGCTGAAGTAACTGCTAGGAGGTGTAAATGGCTCTTCTAAAGGCAGGCCCAGTGGCATCCATACAGGTTTTTACGGCACAAGTTTTTCATTTTAGCAACATTACCTGTCCCTTCATCCATCCCCAGCAAGCACTCCTAAAAGGCACATTCTCTGTTGGACTCTCAGCCAGAGACTGGTGTCTCAGATACTGAAGCAATGGGGGAAGCTTCCTTTCTTTCTGTTCCTTCCTTTCTTCCCAAGGAAGAAACGGAACAGCCAGGTGTACCTGATGGGTAGTTTGCTGTCCCAGACAATGACTGTGCATGCTGAGAGTATGGAGGGTGAGACATGCAATCAGTATTTCCAGCTCAAGGAAGTGGCTCAGGTGACATCAAGTGTGTAGTTTTTCTGTCCTGGTCTTTTCATTTTTTTGCTTTAATTTTGTCTATTTTAAAACCCCAAGCACAAGCAACTTCTTACTAACATGGTAGCAGCATTATACAGGTATAATATAATACAGGGCTGACCTCCGAAGCCCATAGGGCTGGGTGTGTCTGGAGCTTTCTGAGGTAGTTCCTTCCTGAAGAATCCATAGGTGGAATTTTTCTTGCCACAATTGAACTGTAAAGCAGGGTCCTGTTGAAGGCTTGTTGGTTCACTTCACCTTGCTCTAAAGAAGTGGTTTCCTTTTCCAAATCACATGCATGTACTGAAGATTATATCCATTCCTTGAGATTTGGGCAGAGTTGTTAGTTCAGTTTCTTTCAAAACCAGGGCAGGACTTGCCTCATCCATGTTTACCAGCCACTAACAGAGAGGGATCAGGAGAAGGTCAGCCACTTTCTTACCAGGCAAAAAAAAAAAGTCCTTTCTATCACCGTTGGTGTCCAAGAGAAGGTCTCCATTCACCTTAAAAATAAAAAAGGGAAGAAAATGACTTACTTCAAGATTACCTTTGATATTGATGTTATTTGAATGAGTCATAAAATCCTTTTTCTTTTGACATGTATTCTCTTTGCCAATGCTTGATATCTTGATGCTAATTCTGAAGAAAAAATAAAAAGAAAAGAAAAGACTTTTTTCCCCTTTGTAGCTTGGACAGGAAAGACTCTTATTGTAAAAACTGTGTTCTCTTTGTCCCTTTTTGGTGTATGTGTAATTATTGAGGATAGGGTTTTATTAAAATGATTTCTGGGGGTTTTAAGGAACTTTACTGAAAAGCTTAGTAGTACTAAAAAATTCTGTTCTGAGTAGGATAAGAAACCCTGTGTTAGTGTGTGTCATTTTTGCTCCTGGCTCCATCTCCTCCTGGTGTACCCCTAAGTCTGCAGGCTGAGGCTTCGTGAGGTCCCAGTTTGCCCTTGTCCCCACCTTCATCACTCAAGTGAACAGATCCCAAGTGTCCCTTGGATGCCCCTTGTCTTGCCTCTTTCTGGGGCTCATGTTCAGTGTTTTCTTGTTACTATTTAATTTTCAAGTAGTATTTCTTATATGAATAAAGAAATTCATATTTGTCATAGAAAAATCAGAAAATATAGATGGACCAAAAATGGAAATATAGACCAGTTATCCCACCATCCACATAAAAATGCTATTAATACTTGTGGGGGGTGGTAGAGTAAGAGATAGAGATCTACAGAGGGAGAAAGTGACTTTTATCTGCCTGTTTTATTTTTTGGTTTATTCTCAGTATCTAGAATAGTATCAGATACACTGTAGGTGCTCAATAAATATTTGCTGAAAAAATAAAACAGGTCTGGGCTTCCCTGCTGGCTCTGTGGTGAAGAAAATGCCTGCCAATGCAGGACACATGGGTTGATCCTTGATCTGGGAAGACCCCACATGCCGTGGACCAACCAAGCCGGTGCACCACAGCTGCTGAGCCTGTGTGCCTAGAGCCCGTGCTCTCCAACAAGGGAAGCCCCTGCCGTGAGAAGTCCACACAGCAACAAAGGCCCAGCACCGCCATAAATAGATAAATTAAATTATACATATATACACAATAAAGTGTATCTTAGAAGTCCCCCTTCTCCAGGAAACTCTCACACACCACCTGAGACATCCTTTGCCAGGCCTCACTGGACCTACAGCCAAAACCACCCTCACTGATCCTTTCACTGTGGCCATCTACGGCTGATCTAGCCACACTTCCACACACATTAAAGTCTTGTCTGTTCTTAGAAGAGTGTGCCATTAGCCTCTCAGCCTTCCTGTGTTAGGAGGAAAAGGGGTCTTTGTAAGGTCAAATTTGTAAGGTCTATACTTATGTCCTCATGTCCTTAGTAAATGTTTGCACTTTCGGAGTAATGCTCATTGTATACTTTTGTAGTGAGGTGTTTCCTCAACAATGTTAATGAAATTTTTTTTCCAAATACCAAGAACTAAAGGGTCTAGGAAACAGTATGTGAAATTTTAGCAGAATTTGTCTGAATTGTTCCTTTTACCATAGACCAACTCTAGGAGGATAAACAAAAGAAAAACAAAACTAGGGAAACTTAATCGTGAAGCCACGGGAGGCTGCAGGGGCTGTGCTTCAGAGCAACATAAGCAACCACATGTAGGGCTGTAAATAGAGCCTTGGGGCCCTAGCGGGTTTGATCTGCTTGGAAGTCAGACTTTGTTGGTTGGATTCCTGGCATCCTGGGCCAGAGTCACTGCCAATCCACCTCCCCTCCCCGCAGAATCAAAGAATAGCCTTGGCTTTGGCCAAGACAAATGCCTATGTACAGCCAGGGCAAGGCTTTCGCGGCTGTGTCTTCATGGCCTCAGGAAGTGGAAGCCCTCATGAGTGGCTTCCTGAACCAATGAGGTATAGACCAGCAAAGGCAAAGCAGGATCAACTCGGGAATCAATTCATTTCCTTGGCCATCAGGAGGATTGTTCTGAGAAGATTCTATGGCTGGGATCAGAAGGAAGGAGAGCTGGGATCCATTAGCAATGTCTGTCATGGGGAGGGGCTTGGGAGGGCCTGGTGTGCCAGCCGTCTGTCATCCTTGGCATAGATTATGAGATGGTATTCAAAAATGGAATTTTAAATAATCACCCTTGGAAAAGTATGTCATAAAGGGCCCTTTGACTAGGGTGCCCGTATGCTTTTTTATCAAATTAGGATACTTCCAAAAGTGAAAAGGGGTGCTGTTATCCCAAGACAACAAGAGTAAACATGAACCTATGATATTTTGTTCATTGCCATCTTCATGAAAGCTGTTCCTGCCTGTACATCCTCCCCCTGCATTTCAGGGGCTACCAGGGCAAGATGAGTCACTAAGTCATGTCCAACTCTTTGCTACCCCCTGGACTGTAGGCTGCCAGACCCCTCTGTTCATGGGATTCTCCAGGCAAGAATGCTGGAGTGGGTTGCCATGCCCTCCTCCAAGGGATCTTCCTGACCCAGGGACTGAACCCACGTCTCCTGCCTTGGCAGGTGGATTCCTTACCACTAGTGCCACCTGGGAAGCACCCCCACCTTCCACTATGCTCTGCCCTATTTCCAAGGAGCCCTCTGATTGGGGCATGTTTGTCTCAAGTCCTCCAGACTTGACAAAGAGTGACCCATGCACCCACCTCCTTTTGTCCTCAACACGGTATGCAGAGGAGCTCCCAGTGAGAGCTCTGTGGCTTGGGGACTCTTCTGCCAATACTGGCAGGTCTCAGGTCATGGCATACACTCCTCCCAATGGCAGAGACATCAAGTCCATCTACTCGTTATGTTTCTCCAAATGCCAAGGTTGTGCCTTCTCACTCCCTGGGATGTGAAGAGCCCTACAGCCTGACCTCAGAGGGCTAGCTTTCCAGAAACCCCATCCCACAAGCCTGCACCTGAGCTGGCTGGCCATGCTCTCCCATGGAGCACAGTGCCCACCCCACAGCCTGCACGCTGAGGGTCAATGACGGCGGAGCTCAGGGTACTGAGCATGACAGAGCTGGGATTCCCTAGGGATGTTATGTATTTTTTCCTTTGTTAAAACTCTGGATATACATTTATTCCCAAGAAAGGTGCCCATTCTTTAGGTTACCATGAATAAACTCAGGCTGTGTGGGACCAAAGTCACAAATTTAAAGTGATACAATGGGAAGTTGACTGCAGAGATTTCCTGCTGGAAATGTCTGCTTGGCCATTTTCCTGGTAAGTTATGGGTCTTGCTTGAGAGTGCTAGCTTCATTTCCCAGATGGAGCATGAAGATATTTTGATTAGGCAAATAATGTGCTTAGCCAATACATTTGCTATTGAAGGTGGTGGTTACTTTAGTTCTTGGTGTGAGATGAGAGTGTTGGAGTCGGAAGACTTGGGTTCTAGACCTGACTTTCTCACAAATGGTCGGGGTGACTGTGGACATGTCCCTTTCCCTCTCTGCACCCCTCTCCTCTTTCTGTAGGTGGGCGGGTGGACTGGATCAGTGACCATCACACTGGGTCTCTCTGGTGTTGTGCAGGCTCTGCGTTGTAGCACAAGGGCTTCTCATTGCCACGTGCAGGCTTCTGTGGTTGTGGTGTTCAGGTTGTAGAGCTCGCAGGCTTCTCTCGTTTCCCCACCGCTTATGCGGTCTTAGTTCCCTGTGCTGGGCTGTGCTTATTTGCTCAGTCGTGTCCGACTGTTTGCGACCCCATGGACTGTAGCCCACCTCTCCTTCCACATCTCCTGTATTGGCGGGTGGATTCTTATCCACTAGACTGCCAGGGAAGTCCCCATCTCACTGCTGTAGAAATGGTTCCCCCCACCCCTTTCCGAAATATAACACATAATCGTAAGATATAACACCACACCTGCTCGGAAAGCCAAAACGAGGCCCAGATGGAGCAGGGCTCCTGGAGCTTTCCCTCGCTCCTGGTCTGCGGAGGCTGCGGGTCTCCCCGACTCCCCCCGGCAGTAGAATCTGTGATGTTTCTCTCCTGCCACCCGCCTTCTGGCCATCTTTCCTCGTAGGCTGTTCACTGCATGTAGGCATTTTTGGCAAGGGGTGGGTGGGAAAATTAAAAGAGGATGAAATTTGAATCTCTCCATTTTGCTGCTCATCAGCAGCTCTGAGCACACACTCGCTTGGGGCGAAGCTTGAAACAAAAGACTCAGAGAAGGTGTTAGGTTATCTGTGCCTTGCAATCCCAGGGGGCTGGGCTCACTGCACCTGAGAGTGTCTGGTGTGGGTTGACTGTCCTGGTCTGTATCTCTCTCTAGCACTGCCTCTGGGATAATGGTTCCCAGACCTGGAATAACAGGATAACCTTGGTCTTGGGCTTCCCTTGTGGCTCAGACAGTAAAGAATCTACCTGCAATGCAGGAGATCTGGGTTCAATCCCTGGTTCGGGAAGATCCTCTGAAGGAGGGCATGGCAATCTACTCCAGTATTCTTACCTGGAGAATCCCTTGGACAGAGGAGCCTGGTGAACTACAGTCCATGGGGTCTCGAAGAGTCGGACACGACTGAGTGACTAACACTTTCACTTTCAGCCTTGGTCTTGGGATGCACCAGTCCCTTGTCAACCTATTAAAATTAGAGGCAGCTCTAAGCAAGCAAGTGGATCAAAGTGATTGTGTTGACCCTTAATTTATACTTACCTCTTAAATGCTTACAATAACTCTGTGAGGTAGGGTTTACTGTTTTGAAGTTGTTTCCTTGCTTATCTGTCTCCTAATGGAACCAAGGGCAGGAATGATGCTTGACCTGTACATGTCTTGGCTTAGACCAGAAGTACATAGTAGGTTTGCAGGTTTTGGTTCAGTTTAGTCACTCAGTCGTGTCTGACTCTTTGCAACCCCATGGACTGCAGCACACCAGGCCTCCCTGTCCATCACCAACTCCTGGAGCTTGCTCAAACTCATGTCCATTGAGTCAGTGATGCCATCCAACCATCTCATCCTCTGTCATCCCCTTCTCCTCCTGCCTTCAATCTTTCCCAGCATCAGGGTTTTTTCCAATGAGTCAGTTCTTCACATCAGGTGGCCAAAGTATTGGAGTTTCAGCTTCAGCATCAGTCCTTCCAGTGAATATTCGGGACTGATTTCCTTTAGGATGGACTGGTTGGATCTTCTTGCAGTCCAAGGGACTCTCAAGAGTCTTCTCCATTTCCACTGTTCAAAAGCATCAATTCTTCAGCACTGAATTTTGGTTAGTTTTTGGTTTTTTCCATGTGTCAGGTGAGTGAATGAGCAAACAAAGCTCAGAAAGGTTAAGTAATTAACTTGGCTGTAAATGTGGGGTAGGCATCTGTCTCATCAAGCCCAGCTGATTCAAGAGTGAAGAAGGAGAAAGTGTGGGTCCAGTGTCTTCATCTCCTCAGTGCTCACCTGCATTCCCCACCCTCCACTAAGTGTCCCTGGTTTCCCTGTAGTCTGTCCCCAGGCCCAAGACTCCTCTTTTCCCCACCGTGGTGCCCCTGGCTCCCCCTTCCAGGAGAAACTCATGGAGGGAATAAGGAGATAAGTGTTCTGTAGAAAAATGGCATCCTGCTCTGATGGTGTTTATCTTCAGGATCGCAGTCTTCTCCATAGAGGTTTATCAAACCTGCTAGACATACCAATTCCTGGGCCATTCCCAGGCCTACTGAATCAGGATTTCTGGAGATGAAGCCCTGACCAAGCAAGTGATTTTGAAAGCAACTGATCCTGACCTTCCTATCCATCATCAGCTAAGAGTCCCCCAGGAGCTGACTTTGAGGGTCACATGGGCCAGCTTGCCCTCTCCAGCCCCTTCCATGCCACATCCCATTTCCACACTCTGGGTCATAGTTTTCCCCACTTGAAAAAGTCTTTGCTCCCGTTTGCCTTTATCTTCATAACAGGTGGCCTTTGAAGCCCAACTTATCCCTTAAGCCTCACCTTCGCCTTGGGGCTCATCCTTGCTTCCTCCTTTTCTGACAGCTACTGGCAACCCACTGCAGTACTCTTGCCTGGAGAATTTTATGGATAGAGGAGCGTGGTGGGCCTCAGTCCATTGGGTCACAAAGAGTCGGACACGACTGAGCGACTAACACTTTGACTGTTACTTGCTCCTGTGGGCCCTACAGATTAGCCCTTATTTCAGCCACTCATTAAGTAGTTAATGAGCAGTTGTGATGTACAAATATTTCTTTAGATCTGAGGGATGCTACAGTGGGCAAAACAGATAAAAGACCTTGCCCTCATTCTAGTGGAGTAGATACACTCTAAACATGGTGCACAAATATATTTATAAATAAAGTCAGTTCTGCTAATGACAGGTGCTAGAAAGCAACCAAAGAAGGGTGAGGGGCTAGATAATTAGGGGTGCCATTCTGGGTAGGGTATTTGTGAAGGGCTGAGTGAGCAATATGAGGTGGGGATCCGTGGGCATCTAAGGCAGAGATTGTTTCCATCTGTGTTTCCATCCATCTCAAGTAGACAACAACCAAGCCTTGGCTGTAGACAGTCATCACCACAGTGTTCCTGGATAACCTGACTCAGAGGGAACAACAAGTGCAGAGGACCTGGGGCAGGAGCATTTTTGCTGGATTCAAGAAAGAACAAGTGGGTCACTGTTCCCAGTGTGTTCCTGGAGGTCTTTTGGACTCATTGGAAAAGACCCTAGAGGGCTGCTGGGTACTTGCAAAGGACGCGGTAGCTACCCGAATGATTGTGGCTGTAGTGAAGAGGGTGGGGCCGCTGATGAGGAGAAGAGATAGTTAGGAATAAGGTTATACAGCTCTGTGAAAGCCACTGTGAGGACTTCGATTTTATTCTGAGTATGATTGGATGCTGTTCAGTGTGTTGCATAGAAGAGTGACATGATCAAACTGCCTTTCTTCCAGCATACAGGATGGAGTGTGTGGGGTTAGGTCATAAGTAAGGAGACCTGTGGGACACTCTTGCAGGGGACTAGGGCTTGGGCACTTGGACTGAAGTGACATCAGTACAGATAATGAGAAGACTTTGGACTCAGTGTGTTTTAAAGGTAGAGATTTTGGGTTCTGAGCATAGCTGGGATAGGATGGGAAGTCAAGACTCAATTCTAAGACTTTTTACATCAGCAGCTTGATGGAAGGATGATGCTAAATTCATGTTTGTTAATTCCCTGTTTGTCAGTTTTCCTTTTGATGAGGACATGCTACATATTGGGCAGGCCCTTGGCAGGCCTGGTGTCCCAGCTGCATTACATTATAGAGTCCAGGAGCAGCTGGAGCTGCTGATTGGTGACCTTGAGCCCTAACCCCACTCCATGGCATCAGCACCCTGGGGCGTGGTTTGGGTGTTCTCATTACAGAAGACTTCTGTGAGGGTTGCCCCTCTGCTTCACTCAATTGTCATCAGGGAGTTAAGATGCCGCCTCTGCAGGAGCTGGGCTGGGGGAGGAGGTGGGAACAGAACCCAGAAGTTCAACAGCCCAACCCCTCTATTTCCAAGTTTATACATTGTTGGGGGAGTGTTCTTCCTTGTTCTGGGTATATGCGGGTGTTTCTCTGCCTTTGCAAATGCTCACCTTGTTCTCTCTTAAGCAGCTTTCTCTTGCTTTCCTTGTTCACTTGTCAAAACGCCATCCCTTCCTCAAAGCCCATTCCAAGTGCTATTTCTTCCATGTAGCTTTTCCTAATGTCCCAGCCAGATGTGGTTTCTGCTGCCTCTGAACCCCACAGTGGTTTATACCTTTCTTATGACATCATCTCCAGGGTTTTTGAGCCGGAATGCCCACAGTGAAATGATGGGCCCTAATTCTCTTTGAATCCCTCCCCCAGGGCCCAGTGCAGTCTCCTGAACCCAGCAGGCACTTGGTAAATATTATTCAAATTGAAATCGACTTCCTTTATGACTCACTTTCAGCAACTGCAGGATATTTATTTCCTAAAGAAGATTTGGGTCAGGAATCAAGCAATCAAATGTCTAAGATATGTCATATGGAGACTATAAATAAATGAAGTGAGACTAGCACAAGAACATTTTTGATAAAGATGCCATTGTAAGGAAGATTTCACTTTCTTTGTCACCCTTTAAAAGATGATAAGAGGCAATAGATACAGGGTCTCTCTTGGGAGGCAATAGGGAGTGGTGGAGACTGGGGTGAACAAGAGGGCATGTGCTGATCCATCCATCCATCTCAAGTTGAAACAGCCAAGCCTTGGCTCTAGACGGTCGTTGCCACAGTGTTCCTGGATAACCTGGTTCATCAAGCGAAGCTTCAAATTCAGAATTTTTGCATGGAAAACCCTGATTCCTAGATGTTTAGCAAATGATCCCCCACACCCTGCCTTGGGTGTTTGTTTTTATTGTTTTTTTAACCAGCCAACACCATTGGGAGGGCCTGGCTACCAGCTTAGGATCTCTGACTTTTATGTCAGACTTTTCCCCACTCAGGCAAATAGGCAAATTTATCTTGAAATTGCAAAGACATCTAGCTGTTTTTCATTAGAAAAGAGGATGTTTGCATCTCGTTTTTATTCCTTAGCATTTGCTTTCCATTGTCCTGCTTCCATCTGAGTGGGAACCCCAGGGTTACAATTATTAATTTGTGCCCAAGTCCCAGCTTCGTGTGACATAAGCGCTTCTATAGCTTGCCTTGAACTCTGTATAACGGGCTTTTTATTTTCCTCCAGGAGTGGTTTAAATGGAGGCTGCAGTCTTCTGCGAAGCATAATTGGTTTTAAATTGTAGGTTTAATAATAATGATGTTGGGCTTAATGTAGTGCCTTTCAGCTTCTGCTGGCAGCCCTTGGAAACCAGTCCCTCATCGATCTCTATGATCTTTCTTCAGAAGGAGACAGCTGTTAGGGACCTGAGTCCTGCTATGAATCCCACCCCATCCTGCTATGGACCACAGGGGTGAGGAGGCCCAATGCCCGCTGTAGCCTTGGGTCACTGAAGGAGAGGCAAGTCGACGGGCATTTTCTCTGTGCCCTGGGCATAGGGGTCCGAGGCTGGACTTTCAAGGCTCTTTGTTGCCTTTTTCCTCTCTTTCTTCACCTTTGGGTCACTCCACAGCGCATTAGGAATTCTTTTAGTAGATGAGCAGAGGAATGCAAATTCCACAGTTTGGTTTCTGTGTAGAGGGCTTAATTGAGAAGGTATATTAACTTAATTGGTTATCATCTGGCTTCTAGCTTCTTTCTGTGTTTTAAGTAACTTTTTTCCATTTTCTTTTGCCATGGCCAATAAAGCATGCCTTTAAAAGATTAAATGTTATATTTTGGTCTCTCCAAGTGAAAAGACCTCTGGTTCAGAAATCAGAGAAACAGGATTCTGATTATGAGTCTTCTTAGAGTGATCTGCAAATACTCAACTCTCCTAGCCTCATTTCTGAAGCATCGGACAGATGAGTAGATTAAATTACACGACCACGAAAGTCCTTTTCCAGTGCTTGTAATGGAGGACTTAAGCATTTCTGTGAAATGACACCAAACTCCTCCTTGGACAACATTTGGTGTATTTCAGAAGTCAATAAAAATACCAATCTACATATGTTATACAACAGACTAACTGAGGCTTGGACGAGTAAGGGCTGGTTCAGCGAAAACTCAGCATTTGTGTTATAAAAAGCACAGAGAAGGATGCTGGTGCTGTGTGATGTGGAGTGTCCTGCTTGTAAATTACAGGCGGCACAGTCAATGACAGGCTAGCAGTCCCCGTGGCCAGCTGATGACCGCCCTTTGGAGGTTTCCCAGGGTCCACCCTATGGACAAACCACAGACGTTCAGAACTTGTGGTCTAGTTCACCATCAATGACAAGCAGCTCCTCATTTGTTTGGGGGTCTGAACTGCCTTGGCTTCCACTACCATTTCTAGATGGTTTTTTTGTTGTAGACAAGAGCAAATTATAACATGGGAAGAATGGATGGGGGTAAAAATGGAAACATGAACCCTGAAGAAGTTTCTTTGGGCTTGGAAGTCTGCGGTGGCTGTTTGCCCCAGCGTTTTGGAGGAAGTGGTCCTAGCAGAATTTGAAGGTAGTACACGTAGAATACCCTATTTTGTCCAAATATCACCTGCAAAAAGCTGATCAGACAGCTATATTCTGCCTCCTCCTCCCCTCTTTTGAGCATATTATGCTCCAATACTTTGGCCACTTGATGTGAAGAGCCGGCTCCTTGGAAAAGACTCTGATGCTGGGAAAGATTGAGGGCAGGAGGAGAAGGGGTGACAGAGGATGAGATGGTTGGATGGCATCACTGACTCGGTGGACATGAGTTTGAGCAGGCTCTGGGAGACGGTGAAGGACAGGGTAGCCTGGTATGCTGCAGTCCATGGGGACAGCAACTGAACAACAACAACATATGATCCCGGAGGCTCCTAGTTCATGCATCAGTAGCTTTAGCCATCTATATGGCTTTCTTTTATTTTCCTTAATCTTTAGGTGGTGTGTTGTATTTTTTTGTAGGTGAAAATGGACAACCAAAGTTAACAGGCTTTGTTCTCTCAAAGTAGGACCAAACCTAATATGAATAATAGACTCAGTGGAAGGGAAACCATGCCCCCGCCCCCTGTTTCCAGGAACAATTTGCCAGTCTCTCTGTGAGACGGAATAACAGCTTATGAGTGGCAGATTTTAGCAGCTGGTGAAGATAGCCTGGCTGGCTGTGCAGTGAGAGGAGGGGGAAGGTTGGGCATAGCAGGCTAGACTACAAGGTCATTTGCTGACTGCTCTGAAGAGCTGGACGTGGTGTAAACAGCTGCCCACAGTGATTCCAGTTCTGACAAATAGGGTCCAGATTTTCAGGTCTAGAGATTAGGTACAGAAGACTGTTGACTTCAGATTTCTTAATATGACTATTAAATTGCAGGCCACTAAGGTGTTAATGTCTGTAATTTAGACCTTCAGATGGCCCCAGGGCTGTACGGGAAGGGGACAGGAATAGGTTAGTTCTGATGGGGAAAGGCAAGGTCGGCAGTAAAAGATGAGTTCAGGTGAAGCACTGCAGGGAGAGTCGGCAGGGTGCCTCTGGGACCTGGCGTGTGTCTGCATGTGCCTGTGCGGAGCTCAAGGTCACGTGCTTACCGTTGACATCAGAGACCTTTGGGAATGAGGCTCGAGGTTAAGATGGGGGTTGAGAAACTTTCAGAGTTTTTCTAAAGTCCAGCTACAGAAAGGCTGTCATCTCCCTGAAGGCAATAGCCATTTCGTTTACTCATTATCATATTCCCTTACTATTTGCTGGGCAATTAGATAAAAGGAAGGGGGAGAGGAACTGGAGAAGACCTCGTGTCAGCGCTGACCGGCCATGCCATTGGCCCACGTGGGCTCCGGGGCATGCCAAGGGGCTGCCGCCAGGTCAGTGGTGGGATGTCCTAGTGCTTGGTGGAGGAACGGATTTCCTCTGGATGCTTGAAGCAGGAAAAGTATTTATTGAAAGGATGTTGGGCAGCTCATGGAGCCAACAAGGCCTAAAGATCAGAACGGGAGAGGAATCCAGGTGGACTTTGGGATGACAGCCAGGTGGCTCACAGGGCTGGTCTGTGGACGCAGGGCTGACTGGGCCCCCGTGGCTCTGCCTGGACACCGTCCTGCTGCTCCTGACCGCTCAGTGCTGCCCCCTGCAGGGAGCTCTTTAAACGATTCCCAGACCCCAAGTCCGCAGTGAGAGGGCCATGCTCCACACCTGCTCGCCGGCTTGGGTCCTGGCGGTCCCTGTGGTGACCTTACACATGACATGGATGGGAGTGGGGACTCCGTACAAGTCCATGGAGCTGGGTGGCCAAGAGAAAAAAAACACAGTGTCCCTCGGGGGGAGGAGTTGGAAGAATCCTCAGTGTGATGAGTAACCCAGTTAATTAAGCAAATATGAAAAAACAAAATAAAAGCAGCCCTGTATGCCTTTTAGACTTTTATGTCAAATCAGGGGTGACAGGGGTCAGCAGGTTCCAGTGTATTAAGACTATGTTAATGGCAGTTCCCAGGGGCTAGGACGGCCTATTGGCTGACGTGACACTCAGCACCTTCTTAGGAAAAAGTCTCAACATGAAACAGAACGGTCAAGGGTGATATTACTGGCGGTTCAACCAAAGCATCAGAGATTCCATGTCCTGAATGTGCACGAGATCAGTCCTGACTCTGTCTCGAATTTCCTCTCCACCCCCCACCCGAGGACCCGCCGGTCATGCAGGCCTGTGGTTTTTCTGGGAGCCTTACATCAGGAGAAGGGGTCAGCCAGGGCCCATCAGCCCAACCTCATGCCCTATGAAGTGTTCTGGCTTCTGAGGGTGAATTAACTCTTGTTTTTATTGCGTTGTTCATTCCAGCTCCTGCCTGTCTCCCTAATTCATCCCACATGTCAGGTCCCTTCTGCTTGCAGCGGTCACTGCCCAGTCTGGGGGCTCATCTGTTTGGTGAGTCTTGTTGGCCTATCTGTTGGCAGCTCTGTCCACAAGCCCCCCTTGGGTTCGCAGGCGCCTCACCTGGGAGGTGCCCCCCCCTGTTCTCACCCACAGTGGAGTCTAAACTTCTTGAGGGCCTGAAGCTTAAGGTACTTGTATTTCATTATCTTCTCTGAGCCTGACACTTAGCGGGCTCGGCAAATCTCATTCAGTCAGTGAATGATTCAAAGCACCTTGGAAGGCAACCTGCCTTCAACCGCGTGGGCCACACTGGAGAGAGCAAGACCTGGGGTGCTTCCGGGGGAGGCGGAGGCAGGGTAGGGCAACCTGTCTAGCCCCGGAGCTCAGACGGTAGAGGTGGGGGATGGTGGAGCTGGGGATCCGGCTCTGGTCTGGAGGTGTGACTTGCCTAAGGGTGGCCTGGGCTGGGGACGGGGGACATGACGAGAAGGTGATGGCCGCTGGGAGGCTATGCCTTCTTATACATGGGCCCTGGACAGGTCTGCCTGATACAATCCCATGGTCATCTTCAACTGGGAAATCCTCTAATTTTGAGTCTTCCAAAAATGTGATTTTTGGAAAAGTTTTCCTCCCTGCCTGCCTTCTTCCTTCTCTCCTTCCCTCCCTCCCTCCTTCCCTTCCATCCTTTTGTCTATCTTCTCTCTCCTACAGCAGAAGGGCAGAGAGGGTATTCCAGGTAGATAAATGTGTCCATTTCAAAATTTACCCATTTCCTCCTAACATATGGAAAGTGTATGGTCTCTACCTTAAAAACAAAATGCTCGATGGACTTCCCTTGTAGTCCAGTGGTTAAGACTTCACCTTCCAAGGGTGCAGATTCAATCCCTGGTCAGGAAGCTAAGATCCCATGTGCCTTGGGGCCAAAAACCCAAAAAGATAAAACAGAAGCAATATTGTAACAAATTCAGTAAAGACAAAAAATAAAATGACCCACATCAAAAAGAAAGAAAGAAATCTTTATAAAACTGCTAGAGTAATAAACTGTCAGAGCAAGAACTCTGCTCTTCCCAAGCAGCCTCCACCTCCCCTCGCTCCCCATGGGTTCTCTCATTACAGTCTGTTCCTGGTCCCGCCTGACTGTCTTCCCCACTCCTCCTCCTCCGTTTCCAGTAGGTTCTCACTCTCTGAGCCATTTGCTTAGCCCCAGTTCTAACCCCGTTTAGCAAGCCTTATAACCCACCATCCTCAAGCCCCCACAGTCAGAACTTCTAGTCACCAGCTCCCACCTCCCTTTGTCTGTGCCCACCCACTCCCCCACCTTCTTACTCTGTCATCCCCATTGTTATTTCTGGGCGCCTGGGAGGGAACAGCGTGACTAGCTGCTGAGTGAGCTGGGACTACCCTACTAATAACCACACTGCGTTTTAACAAGGATGCGTTTGAACAGCTGTTGGTGCACACTCACCAGGCTCTTTGAGGAGGCTTTCAGGGGAGTGAGGCTTCCAGGGGAGCAAAGCTTCCTAATATGAAGTTTAAAAAAAATCAGTTCTTTGTTTTTTCACCCCAGACTTTGTTTTAGCCTGATTGGCTAGCCCTCTCACCTGAAGCCCCAGTGTATGGTCCATACGATGTTGTAGGTGCTTCTAGTGAATAAGGTTTGGGAAAATCCAAATGAACAAACCCAAAATCTCTTTACTGAAGGGCTTCTCAGAAGTATTAATTGGTTAAGTTGGGTGACAGCAGGGGCCATGTCTTTATTATTCATTCCGATGCCTAAAAACAAAAAACATGATCAAAGATAAGTAAATGCATCCTGAATTTCCAAGAGGAGATATAGTTTACAGCCTTGTCCAATCTTATTGTTGTTTAGTTGCTCAGTTCCCTTGGCAAGAATACTGGAGTAGGTTGCCATTCCCTTCTCCAGGGGATCTTCCCAACCCAGGGATCAGACTCAGGTCTCCTGGATTGGCAGGCTGATTCTTTACCACTGAGTCACTTGGGAAGCTCCTGCATTTTCAGGCTTCTGCCAGGAGAGACTTGAGGGCGTCTTGCTCTAGGTGAAGCAGGAGGGAAGAGCGGGCAGGGTGTTTCTTGGCCAATATTTAATCTCCTTAAGAAAGCAGAGCTGAGGTAGAGGAGGGTTGCCCTTAATGGATGAAGTGCCACTGAAGTGGTGGCTTTTATGTTGAACTCAGGCACAGTTTCCTTAAAGCATATGTTTACTGAGCATCCATCATGCACTGGAAGTGATTCTTAGGAAATGTGCAAGCAGCATGCTAGGTGAACCAAACACAGTTAAAGGTGTGAACCAACTTCAGCAGTTTCCATGAAACAGGCTTAGAGGAATAATCAGAGAGCAATATAAGACAATATACACTGGTGAACTGAGTCATAGGATATCAGCAACAAGTAGTATGAACAGTAAAAATAGGGAAAAAATGGGACATGCCTAGGGTTATCAGGAAGACATTTGCAAGAAAGGGGAACTAGATATCAAAGCATAAAGTGGGGAAGATATGGACAGAGCAACTGAATGTGAATGTCCCAAGGGATCCCAAGGGATCATTCCTTTGTCCACCTAGGTGTCCTAAGCACTTTGTCTCCAGTGCACAGTGGCTGCATTAACATTTGTTGAATAAATGGCACAGCAGAGGGGGGAGGAAGGGCATTTCAGAAGCCAGCGGTGGAGCAGAAGCTCTGGGCTGGGAATGTGTTGACTCTGTTGGTGGTGTGATCAGCAGTAGGGTGGGGTGACAGGGTGGTGCTGTGTAGGAGCTGTCGGGTGATAAGATGGGGCCAACTTGTCAGGAGTCTTGAATGCCAGGGTGGAAAATTCAAATGTGATGTTGTACATTCTTAATTTATAAAGATAACATAGGAAAGTGACCACAAGGAAAAGCCACCAAAATGGAAAAATGACAAGAGCAGCAGTATGCTAGCAGTCTGGTTATTAGCCCGATGACTGACTGCAGGGTGGGGAGAAGGAAGTCAGATTCTCCCAAATGGGTGGTAGCAGTGAGAGTCCAGAAAAAAAGAGTCTGAGAA
Organism: Dama dama; assembly: GCF_033118175.1. Classification (NCBI taxonomy): domain Eukaryota; kingdom Metazoa; phylum Chordata; class Mammalia; order Artiodactyla; family Cervidae; genus Dama; species Dama dama. The sequence continues at coordinate 48,836,271 of NC_083705.1, read as the reverse complement.
ATGTTCTAAAGGAAAGAAATAGATGTGGGGAAATAAAAGAGAAGGAGAAAGTAAAGACAACACCCAGAATTTGAATAATTAGAATGTTGGTATGCTTGTGGGGAAAAGAGGGAGGCATGTCTAAGGCCAGATTTGTCAGAGCATCCCATTAGAGATGTCCTGAAGATTGGAAATGTGATGCTGAAGTTTGCACGAGAGGTCTCAGAGAGGAAAAGGAAAGAGCTTAGGGCTCAGGACTATGGCTGGTACCTTCTCCCATCTGACCTCTACCTAGGGAGGGTTTGGAGCTGCAAGGGGACATTGGGGTCTATAGCTCTGGGAAAGATGGAGGGTAAGTTTGTGGCCAAGTTGATATTTACTGTGAGAAAAAAGCTTGAAGCAGACGTTAAAGGTTCAGGTATAAGAGCCAAAGAGACCTTATGGAGATTTCCTGAGCCAGAATCTCTGGGTGTCTGGACATCTGGATTGTAAACAAGGATATAATGGGATTCCATGTGTTCACTGCCTGCATCTCATGTCAATTGGTTAAATGTTACAGGAGACAGTTCACTTGAATATTAAGAGTCTACCAATTCATGCCCACTGACTTAATAGGCAGTTTCTTACTTTCTGGAGGTGGTCGAAAGAAGTTAACTCATTCAAAAATTTTTGTGACACCAAAAGATAACTGAGACTTTGTGAGCTGTTAATGTTGAGGCTCCGTAGCCAATTAACATTCAGACAGAGCTTCTGGATATCTGTCATGGGGCTTGAGGGTTTTTAATTTTTTAAGTTTTGAACAGAATAATAGAATAGACTCTACTTTTATTTTTGTGTAACCACCAGACTGACTTAGCAGCAGTACTATTTAGCAGATTGAAGTGGTAACCACATTCTCTTAGCTGTATATTGGGGTGAGACAGGAGCTGAAGGCCCCATGTGAGCAAGTGGAGGCTGGGGCCATACTGAGGATCCGACAGTAGGAAATCACTGGCACAATATCCAGACTAAGATTCACAGGGAGTCCAAGAAGCATTGGCCAAGGGCAAAATCAGAGGTGAGCACCAGCAAGCACAGAACAAAAGCTAAGGGTAGGGCAGGCGCATAATTGGCCAAGAGTAATTCTTTTATGTGTGCATGTGGTAAAATACACAGAGCATAAAAGTGCTTAACCATTTTAAACTGACATAAGTCCATTCACAGAGTTGTGTAGTCATCACTGCTGTCCAGTTCCAGAGCTTTTTCATTATCCCAAAAGGAAACCTCACTCCCATTAAGCAGTCCCTCCCTAACTCCTGGCAACCACTAATCTGCTCTTTGTATCCGTGGATTTGTCTCTTTGGATACTTCATATCAATGAAATCATACTATACAATACATGGTCTTTGGTAACCACCTTCTTTCACTTAGCATAATGTATTCAAGGTTTATCCATGTTGTAACATGTATCATTCCTTTTAATTGTTGAATAATATTCCACTGTATGGACATACCACATTTTGTTTATTCGTTCTTCAGTTGATGGACATCTGAGCTGTTTCTACCTGCTGGCTATTGTAAACAGTGCTGCCATGAACATCCATGTACAAGTTCTATGTAATGCCCATTTTCAGTTCTTTGGGGGTATATACCTCAAAATACAAATGGTAATTCTCTGTTATAGTCTCAAGAAATTGCCATACTTTTCTACAGAAGCTGCACCACCTTACCTGCCCCTCAGCAATGTATGAGGGTTCTGGTTTCTCCACATCCTCACCCACATGTGTTTGACCAAGACTAATTCTTTCTGTAAGAGTTTCACAGCCAGGTGCTTCTTCGAGGGCGAGGGGGCTGACCCGGTGAGGCAACCTCCAGTAGTCTTCAAGACCCAGCTCTCTGTGATGTTGGTCTGACTGCAACCACAGTGGTGATCAACGGAGAGGACAAGCCTTGGCCAAATGCCACCTGTTCAGCTGCCCAAGCTTGAGTCACAACTTCAGTACCTTCATGGTATCTGCCTTTCTGCTCAGTGACTCCCTCTAACGCCTGACTTACCTTCCAAATTTACCAGCATGTCTGTGCCAGCATTGGCCTTTCCCTCCCTTTAAGGTGACTACTCCACATTTGAACCAGTTCACAGTCGCACAACAACTTTGATAGAAGCCATGTGTCCTGGTTGTTTTGAGTACAGCTGGCTGAGTGCAATTGTTGGCCACAAATCAAAGCTCATTAGATGGAAGCATTAAATAAATCAGGATTGGGGAGGGAGGTGACTGTAAATGGAGGGCTGAATGTGAGAGATAATCCAGTCTGCTATCTCTAGTGTCTTTCCCACTTGGAGTGTTTAAACTTGGCCTGACATTTATAGGCATTTTTCAGCCTCCTCTCCTGCCCCCACCCCTGTGCCACACACTTCCCCACAGCAATGAGCAAACTGGGAATAATTTGATGTGAAATCAAGGTGGGGCTCAGTAGAGCGGGTAATTAAGAATGTGATTTTTTTAAGCACTTAGGGAGTTATGAGAAATCAGAAATATCTTTTTTGTTTGAATAAGAGTTACTGGTTTGTAAAGGCAGTGACTGAGATGTCATTATCTGTGTTCTGGGAAGCTGAGAGGCTCTGAGAATAGGCCTCAGTACTTCTTAGTACCAGGAGGAAACTTAACAGCATCAGCTCCTGCCCACAGAGCACCTCATGACAAGGGTTACAGTCCCCACTGACTCTCTGGTATTGGACTGTCAACCTGAACTGCTTCCTAAGGAAAGCAATTCCTAGTCTTCCTGGCCAGTCCCCAGGATGCAGTCCATCATTCACTGCAGGTATGGAGTTCTGCCCTTATCAGCTATTTAGGGCAGACAAAAAAAATAAAGAACCTCGTGATTCTTAACAATAACCACCTCTACAAAGAGAGAGTGACATTCACAAGCCACACTGGAGGGAAATAACTTAGAGGGAAAGAACTACTCTGGCAAGTAAGTCATATGAATCTTAATGACATGTGTTCTCTTAGATATAATGTGAAATTAGGAACACGGAAACTGAGCAATGGAGAGGAAGTGACGTCAGAAAGATGGCAGAATAGGAAGTCTCAAACTCTGCTTGCCCTAGAGAGACATCCACTCACCAACTGTACATGGACCAATTCCCTTTCTAAAAAATCTACAAATCAGTTCAAGAAGTGCCTGCAACCCAGGTAGACACAAAACCAGCTGCATTGAGGCTGGTCATGTGACTGCAGGTTGAGAGTGGCCAACTAAGACATAATAAATCTTCAAAGTATTTGAAAATAAATGAAAAGAGGCCTCCCTCTGATAATAAAACAAAAGATCAATGTGTAATGGGTCATAGTAGAAGCCTCACATGAAATTAAAAGACGCTTGCTCCTTGGAAGAAAAGCTATGACAAACCTAAACAGCATATTAAAAAAAGCAGAGACATCACTTTGCCGACAAAGGTCCATCTAGTCAAACTATGGTTTTTCCAGTAGTCAGGTATGGATATGAGAGTTGGACCATAAAGAAGGCTGAATGCCAAAGAATTGATGCTTTTGAACTATGGTGTTGGAGAAGACTCTTGAGAGTCCCTTGAACAGCAAGGAGATCCAACCAGTCCATCCTAAAGGAAATCAACCTTAAATAATCATTGGAAGGACTGATACTGAAGCTGAAGCTCCGTTCCTTTGGCCACCTGGTGCGAAGAACCGACTGCTTGGAAAAAGATCTTGATGCTGGGAAAGATTGAGAGCAGGAGGAGAAGGAGGCGACAGAGGATGAGATGGTTGGATGGCATCACCGACTCAATGGTCATGAGTCTGAGCAAATTCCGGGAGATACTGAAGAGCAGGAAAGACTGGTGTGCTGCAGTCTATGGGGTTGCAAAGAGTCGGACACGACTTAGCAACTGAAAAGCAAAATGTGAAAGGGAGACGGTATGACTCTGGAGTACTGAAGACGGAAGCGTTAAGGAGACACGTCCCAGAGTTCCAGGTGGCCCACCTGCTGTCCTCTCCTTCAACACTTCTGTTCACTGTCATATCAGCACCCGGAGAAGAAGCTCCTCCTACCCTCCATGGAAGATGCTTGTTCTTCCTCCTACAGAATTAGTGGCCACACTTCCCTTTTGTTTGGAGCTTAAAACTTCAACCTTACACCCAAAAGCTAAAATTGAGAAAAGAGGTGTTTTTTCTTTTTTTGTTGTTGTTTTAACTGAAGGATTTGGAAGATGGTAATTTAAGTCACAATGAAGATAAAAAGCAGTTTCCTGCCCACCACTGCTCGCCCTCACTCCTTTTTCCTCTTCCTACTGCCCTATACTCTGAAAAATGCAGCCTGAGAAAATATGACCCTGGGGAATATTGGATGTGAGAAAGCTGTGTAGCCTGAGCTGAAAAGCAATTAACTGTCCCTGAGCAGTCTCCGAGCAGGCAGAGGCACGTCCCCAAGGCAGGAAGACATCACCATGATTTAGTTCTGTGTTGGTTGGTTTGCTGACAGCATCCTGTGTGTCCTGAGGCCCCATAAGAAATGGCTGGTGAAGATAGAGGTCACCGCCTCACCCAGCTGGACTGTATCTTTGCAGTGACCCAAGGGTCAGTGAGTAAGGAAGAGAAGGCTGAGGCCAGCTATGACCTTGAATGTGTATCCAGCTGTGAGCTGTTGCTCAGGCTTCCAAATGGTAAATTAAGATTATGCCTGGTTGGATTTTGCTTCTTTATGTTTAGAGAGGAAAAAAAAAAAAAAAAAACACCTTTATAATACTATATCCCACAACCTGAAACTTGGATGTCCACTTCTGAATGATGCCTGCATGCTAAGTCATTTCAGTCATATCCGACTCTTTATGACTCTATGGACTGTAGCCTGCCAGGCTCCTCTGTCCATGGGATTCTCCAGGCAAGAATACTGGAGTGGGTTGCCATTCCCATCTCCAAGGGATCGTCCCGACCCAGGGATCAAACCTGAGTCTCCTGCATTATAGGCAGATTCTTTACCATCTGAGCCACCAGGGAAACCAAAAAAATCACTTGACAGTGGTGGGATGCACTCTGAATGATGCCAATAAATAAATATAAAAAAGAATTCCATGGTCAGCTAAGCTTTAACAGCTCTGGTTTAAGCCTTAAACTGAAGTCCACAGTACTGGACTGCTCAGAGACCTCAGTAAGAACGATGCCTCTAAGAAAAGTATGCAGTAGACAGCAGTTCTCAAATGTATCTGATGATGGAACCCTCTTGAGTCTGCTGGCTCTTGTAACATTGAGTAGAACATGTCTGGCTGCTCTGTACCTGTTCCTCAGTTCAAACCTTTCTTTGTCTCAGCTGATTTTTCAAAACTAGGTAACTCGCTGTCTTGTATTCATTTCTCTCCCATGTGATTTTTTTTTTTAAGATATTGACCCATGTTGATTATGCTTTAATAAAAGGTCCATCCACCAGCTTGAAGTCAGAGGAGGACTACTTTAAGGTTTCAAGTGGCCTTATCATCTTCAGTTTTAATAATGAGGAAAAAGGCCCAAAGAGATGAAATAAATGCCTGGGGCCACGCCGCCAACCAGTCGGTGCAGAGCCGGGCAGTGTCGCCGTGTAGAGCCTACCTACAGGCTCAGGGTGCTCCTGTGGGCACTTGCTTTTCCATGCATGATCTCCTTTGAGCCTGAGGTCATGGCTCCTATCTTGTTCCCTGGTTTGTTCCTAACCCAAACTTTTTGAGAGGATTTATCCAGGTCCCTTATGCCAACTGTTATTCAGCCATTTTTCCTTTGTCGCATTTTGGGTAGAGAAATCCCCTGCCAAATATTTTTTGGTGACATATTTGAAGGCAGAGTAATATGCTGGGAGCAACCAGATCCACTCCTTTGGAACAGTGATTTCCTTACCTGCCTTGCTTTTCACCTGTGTGATCAGTGCTTCCATCTGAGTTCTCACTGCTCCAAAAGGCTTGGCTCAGCCAACGGCAAGAGAGTAGCTGGTACTAGCAGCACGGAACCAGGTCCTAGAGTTAGTCTCTGTCTACTAGGTGAGGTGGGCAGGGTTTCATATCACAGGGATCTAGTAATGGCTGGCCGTGGTTCAGGCAACAGCTGCACCAGGGTCTCCAAAGGCTGGTGGAATGCAGTGAAGGACGGGCTGGCAGGCAGCTTGCAACACACTCCAGCCATCATGGCAAGAGGCAGGGAGGTGCTATATCCAGATGCTATGATGAGAACTAGTAAGAGATAGATGAGGCTCGGCGGTTAGAACTGAAAGCATGGTCAGGGCTGAAACAATGATGGGGGTCAATTGATGCCAAGTGTACAGGTACACTGCTGAGCTGCTCTCAAGTCTTTCCTGCCAACTGTAACAGGTGCGTGGAGAACTATCGATGGTGCTGAGCAGGGGTGGGTAGCAGGCTGGACATTTCACAGGGGCCCACAGGTAGCGAGGGCTTCCCTGGTGGCTCAGACAGTAAAGAATCTACCTGCAATTCAGGAGTCCCAGGTTCAATCCCTGGGTCTGGAAGATCCTCTGGAGAAAGGAATGGCTCCCCATTCTACTATTCTTGCCTGGAGAATTCCATGGACAGAAGAGCCTGGTGGGCTACAGTCCACGGGACCGCAAAAAGTCAGACGTGACCGACTGACTAACAGCACCACCAGTAGGGAGACTGAGAGGCTGAGAACCAATAGCGCTCTCTTCTTTCCCTCCTGTAACACTTGCAATCCTGATCTTCACTGTCACAAGTTCTCTAAAGATGGGGACAGTGCCCGTTGTGTTCATCTTTGTATTAGCTGAGCATAGCACTGCCCCAGAGGTGCTGAGTAAATGCTTTCAGAATGAAGGAATGTGAACTGTTTCACAGTAGTGGAGATGGAATTAAATCTACACGGGATGCAATGTTCAATGGGTTTGAAATCTGGGTCCTCACATTGCTGAGGGCAGATGTGGCTGGTGAGTCCCTCCCTGACACAGTGATTTTCCAGACCCCTCAGACTCGAGTGGCTTGTGTTTGAGTCAGTGCTGACCGGGCTGCCTGGATGAGGCATGAAGCTGAACTAACCTGGATGGAAGCAAATACAGTTGACTCCCCAGGCTGCGAATCTGTTTCTATTTCGAGCAATTTGTCCAGTAAACATTTATCAGGCTCTGTTTCACCTCACTGAGGATAAAAGGGAAGCTTTGGATCAGAATCCTAGGGGCAGATTTTGGACCAGTGGTGACATTTCTAAAATCACCAAGCAAATGTTTTCCAACTAGACTTTGTAATTCAGAAATTCAAGATCAGAAAAGGACAGCTGATCAGACGTTAAGAAGTGCACAGCCTTGGAGTTTAAAAATAGGGCAAAAAAAATTAATATCAACTTAATTTTGACTAATAGAGCCAGGTTTCTACCCAAGTGAGGTGCTTGGCTTTTATTTTTTTAATTGTTCCTCCTGATATTTTAAAACCCTGTTGTGTTCTGATCCCCTGAGAAGTTGGGAGAGGCCCATTTTTAATGCAAAATGCAGAGCTTGGGAAGTGCCTAAGTGGTCTGGGGAGTGTGGCAAGGCTCCAGGGGGGCCAGAGTCCACAGTCATAGGACGCGGGCTGTGGTGAGGAACTTTGGAGTCACTTGGTTCATCAATAACGTCCTGATTCTTGCTGATGAAAACTTGCAGACAAAGTACTAATGCCTTTCAGGAAACTGGATCTGGATTTTGTTGTTTTTTTTCCCCCCCCTTCTGCTCCGTGAAGTCTCTTACGGGTCCCCCAGTGAAGTCCTTGTAACACATCTGACCTCTTCAGTCATTTCACCAAGACTTATGTGCTCTGGCAGGCTGACGTGGACTCCTCTTTTCCAAAAGATGAAAAGCATGTCACTGAAAATATTAGCCAGACTCAAAGAAAAGCTTTGTGAGTTTTGCATAATCACAAAGAAAGAAAAAGTAGGTCACATTTGGAGCCTGTTCTGTTTGTGAAAGAAAAAAGAGGATGAAGAAGAAGTGTCAGATGATTTAGTTTTATCGCAGCTTCTTAAGACCAAGCAATGGTGTCAGAGGCCCCAGGGTCTGACACCACATCCACATGGTTGAGTTTCCCCCAGGGTGGAAGAAAGTATGTCCAGACTGGGCTCTGTGAGATGTGTGAGCCACAGGGAATGGATGGAGCCAATGGATGTATCCCTTGTGTGTGCCTCAGAGAGATTCATTGGCAGTTGCCATTTGGATGGGAAGACAGTGTTTGGGGGACTTGTCTGGGGCTGGGGGATTCATCCTGAGTGATTTTGGTCTTAGGCAACCCAGGAGGCACTCGCCATTTCTAGTTCACTGACTGTAGTTGTCCGTCAGTGGGTTAGAAATTGTGAACAGGGCTTGGCTACTCTGAAGACCCAGAGGAGGCGCTAACTGCCCTGATCCTTAGGGCTCTGGGATTCCTTGGACCGGGTCAGATTCCTTGAGAGAGGCACTCACAGCAATGGCCACCCCAGAATCGTCTGATGTGAGCCAAACGCAGTGGGTCAGACAGCTCTACACACTTGCGTTCGGAGGAATGCTTTATGTCCAAAGTATCAAACCCGGCCAGTTTCTCTGCTGCAGCTGCAGCTTTCTTAGATTCTCAGGATTAGAAAACAAAGGCAAATATGCTGTCAGTGGCCTCAGTTCTGGGTCTTGTCTTCTGTATTTTCACTTTCTCTTGCCTACTGTTTTCATTTTTTGTACCTCATTTTTTGCAGGAGTTGTGGCCTTGAAAATTTGGCATGGTTTCTTTTTGTGTGTGTAAAGAAGAGTGCATGGTTGAATCATTAGAGAAGCTTGCTGTTAAAGGAGACGCTGCAGTGATGCAGTTTGCAAAGGGAAGAATTCTTTGGTTGTGACAAATAGGCACGATTTAATGAGACTGCTTGGGAATAATCTTTGAGTTTAAAGTATTTGTTGTTCATAAATTGAGACTCTCTGTGACAGTAGATGAAGTTCTGCCACTGTGTATTTGACAGAAGAGGAAATAAGAGAGTGATATAGGGATTATCTGTGACTTTTTTATTATTCATGTAACTATTCAGAACTCTTGGTGGGGGGTCTCAGTCTGTGGGTGGATGCTGCAGTATATTTTGGTGTTTATCATGTGTGTATAGCTATCTTGTCATCCCTAAGCTTATTGAGTCAGGGCAGACTAGGTGTAGGGCACTGAGTTGATTATAGTCTATTCCCTTCCAGGTCAATGGAGGTGTTTTGGCAATTCCCAGGACCACCAAAGTTGATGTAGATTTGCATTGTGTGGAGAGGCAGAGGATGTGGAGGTAAGAGTCTGGCAGGTCTGCTGTTGGATTGGCCAGGGTCCACAGACAGGAAATCGAAGTCAACAAGCAGGCAAGTGCAGGTAGTGGAGCCAGATCCAAAATTGAAAATGATTAGATCATTTCCTCACCGGCAAGAGCGAAGGCTGTGGTAGACCAGAAAGACATGAGTGCTTCATGAAGCCAAGGTCAACAGTCTGCCAAGTCAAAGGATGGTTGAAGCAAGAGTGGCTGTGGGTAGAGTGGAAAGACCTGACTCTTCCACTCACTTCTGCCTGAACTTTGTCTTGTCGGGCCTTAGTTTCTTCAACCTCTTTAACAATGTGGTTGTATTAGAGGAGTTAGCTTTCAAACTTACTGTGTTTAAGGCACTGTAACCCTTTCTATAAAGAAGATTTTGATAAGAAAACCCTGTGTATGTGTGTGTGTGTGTGTGTGTGTGTGTGCGTGTGTGTATTAGTTGCTCAGTCGTGTCTGACTCTTTGCAACCCCATGGACTGTAGCCCACCAGGCTTCTCTGTTTATGGGATTCTCTAGGCAAGAACACTGGAGTGGGTTGCCATTCCCTTCTCCAGAGGATTTTCCCAACCCAGGGATTGAACCCTGGTCTCTCCTGCATTGCAGGCAGATTCTTTACCGTTTGAGCTATCGGGAAGTCCTTAAGAAAACCCTATGTACATCAAAAGAAAAGTGGGTGTGCTCCAATTGGCACTGAGGGGAGCAGGACTGGGTACCAGAGCCCCAAATACATGGCCCCTGTCTTAAATATCATGGTGATTCCTTCACCTCCCAGGGACTGCATGAAAAGATATCGGATAAATTTTTTAAATCCTTTCTAGCCCACAGGTTGGTCAACAAGACTTTGAAATCAGCACTGCCTTTCTTCTAAAGCTGCTCATAGGTTTCTAGACACTTTTGCCTGCAGGGCAGCCCCCTCCTGATTTTGGAAGGAGTCCTCTTCACAGGGTCTGGTCTCTCTGCCAATCACAGGCCAACCAGAAGTTTCTGCAGGCCAGCTGTGTAACCAGAACTAAGAGGCCCTCAACCAAACCTGGACTGCACTGTGGACATACACATTGTCCCCTGTCTGCTTGAAGAGATCTTGCGGAGTGTTAGGGAGCCCTCTGTGCACCAAGCCCTCTAACCTTGTGGGAGGTGGGGAGTTTGGAGGCAGCAGGTGGGTGTTGAGATTCCCAGTCTGTGGGATTAGAAAGTGAAAGTGGTGGAGAAGCAACACCAGCAGTAATACCAGCATTTACCCCACACTCAAAAGTCTCTCAAACAAGGAATATTAGAAAGTAGGAGAAAACATGGTAGCATCTTACCTTCCTACAGAGACCAAGTTCAAGTTCCAAAACCAAGTCCCGCTGGGGTCAGGGGTCAGTAGCCCCTTTCCTTTATCCAAAAAGTCTGTCTTAGACTTCTTTACTCACACCAAAACAGGAGCTCAAGTTTCATTCAAACTACACAGTTGGTAAAAAATAAATAAATAAAATCCCTTACACTATATATTCACAAAATTCCTTTTAAAAAAACAAAAATATATACAGTCAGAAATTCAGAGTCTTCTGATGTACTTGATATAATCAAGGGGGGAAACCTGAGCTTCAATATTAATACCTGGACTGTTGTCCCAGCTCTGCTCCAGGCTGAGTGACTTTGGGCAAATCACTTGGGCTCTCCGTGCCTGGGTTGATGTCTGATAAACTGAAAGAACACCCAACCATAGCAAGGAGACAGTGAAGCACTAGCTGTGAACTCTGAGAGTGGTCACCCTGCTCCGTAAATCTACTGGAATGGTCAGTATGCAGCAAGTGAATGCAGATATGAATACCTGAAGGGGTGGTGTGGTCCTATCTACAGAGCGTGGGGTCACCTGGGCCAAGACTGCTGATTTTCCCAGCTGGTCACTGCTCTTCTGTTAAATCACCAGTACCAGCTTTGTGCCCAGGGCAGAAGCCAGTGCCCCCGCCCTCTCAACCGTGGCTGAGTTTGGGCTCCATGCACCTGGAGCCCGACACCCACTCACCTAGCCTCATTACTTGGCATTCTGCCTGCCTGGGAGTAGGGGAGTAGTTTGGGATTTCAGCAGCACGCTACGCAGGCAATAAAAACCTAGGAGGTCAGAGAAGGAGGAAATTTAAAGAGAAGGAAGGAGAGGAAAGGGGGTGAGTCAGAGAGCTCTGAAGGGAAAGGAACTGCTTCTTTTGCCAGAAGGTTGGTTAATATATGAAGAATACATGTTCACTGTAGGAAAAATATAAAGTAAAAGAAGATAAAAGAACTTGTTAGTCACATCACCTGGAATTAATACAGTTAATATTTTAGCTATTTTACTTTGTGGCTTTTTACATACACACACACTGCTGCTGCTAAGTCACTTCAGTCATGTCTGACTCTGTGTGACCCCATAGACAGCAGCCTACCAGGCTCTGCCGTCCCTAGGATTCTCCAGGCAAGAACATTGGACTGGGTTGCCATTTCCTTCTCCAATGCATGAAAGTGAAAAGTGAAAGTGAAGTCACTCAGCTGTGTCCAACTCTTTGCAACCCCATGGACTGCAGCCTACCAGGCTCCTCTATCCATGGGATTTTCCAGGCAAGAGTACTGGAGTGGGTTGCCATTGCCTTCTCCTACACACACACACACACACACACACACCAATGTGTATATAAATAGACCTTTAAATTAAAAGAGGATCATAGTTCTGTACTGGTAAATGTTTTATGAGTGCCGGACTTTATTTTTTTGGGCTCCAAAATCACTGCAGATGGTGACTGCAGCCATGAAATTAAAAGACGCTTACTCCTTGGAAGGAAAGTTATGGCCAACCTAGATAGCATATTAAAAAGCAGAGGCATTACTTTGCCAACAAAGGTCTGTCTGGTCAAGGCTATGGTTTTTCCAGTGGTCATGTATGGATGTGAGAGTTGGACTGTGAAGAAAGCTGAGCACCGAAAAATTGATGCTTTTGAACTATGGTGTTGGAGAAGACTCTTGAGAGTCCCTTGGACTGCAAGGAGATCCAACCAGTCCATCCTAAAGGAGATCAATCCTGGGTGTTCATTGGAAGGACTGATGATGAAGCTGAAACTCCAATACTTTGGCCATCTCATGCGAAGAGTTGACTCATTGGAAAAGACCCTGATGCTGGGAGGGATTGGGGGCAGGAGGAGAAAGGGACGACAGAGGATGAGATGGCTGGATGGCATCATCAACTCGATGGACATGAGTTTGAGTAAACTCTGGGAGTTGGTGATGGACAGGGAGGCCTGGCGTGCTGCAGTTCATGGGGTCGCAAAGAGTCGGACACGATTGAGCGACTGAACTGAACTGAGAGGAGAGGCCGTCACAATTAGAGCATTTGCCAATTTCCGTGGTATAGGTGCTTCCACCATAGCTGATTTCCAACTACCAATGTGATGTCAACCAGCTTGCAAAATTCCTGGTAATTTACCATTCAGCTTTTGGGGATCAGCAAGAGCACACCACTGACCAAGTTTTGTTTTCTAATTAGTCTCGCCTCCCTCACAATATAGGGCAAAAGTCCTGATGCTTAAACTATTGAAAGTTGTCTTTATCAAATTACCTATTTTTTTAAACAGTACTGTTTTCTTTTTGGAATTTAGAGCTGGATCACTTTCTATGCCACTAGTTGTAAATGGTGCCTACAGTTAGAATTTGCCTATTTCTCATGTTCTGGCAATCCTTATGTGAGTGGGGAGTAGACCCGAACTTTATTAGGTGGCAGGAATAGAAATGTAGTTGGAAAAAAAAAAAAAGACAGATTAATGTGATCATGCAAATGGTGACCTGGAACTGATTCTGCAGCCCATCCTCCCAGGACGGATTTGACTTAATGGAGGCAATTTTCTCCTTTGCAATCCTTCTCCTCAGCTCAGCCAGCTCAGCTCTAGACTTGTCACTCTTTTTTTTTTTTTCTTTTTTGGACGGAAATTGGTGCTCCTCCTGTCTGTCAGATGAGAATGGACTGCAACTGTTTGGCCCATGTCAAACCCACTAATCAAGCCCATGTTTTCCTTGTTGAATGGGAGCTTTGGGAAATTGCAAGGGGCAGGGGGAGTGGAGGGCTGCACTCAGACAGCAGCAGAGGGTGTTTTCATCTCCCACTTGGCTCCACGTTGAGCTGGTGGACTATTACATCTATGGTAAGAGTCAGCTAGGTGGAAAAAATAGTTGGTGCCAAAGCTCTCCCACACTGGAGTTTTAATTGCCTTCAAAGAGGCTGAGCTTTGTGAGCTTCTGATAATAAACCTGGCTCTCCCAGGCAGGTCTGGTGAGTTCAGACAGGGAGTTTCCAGGTAAGACTGGGTAGGTGTGGGCAGTGGGGTGTTGTAAGTGGGCCATGGGCCAGTGGGAGACCATTGCTGCAGTTCTATGAAGGGAAGGCTTAACCTTGGCCTCCACCTCTGTAGTGTGAATATTTGTTGTTCAGTTGTTAAGTCGTGTCCAACACTTCATGACCTCATAGACTGCAGCATGCCAGGCTTCCCTGTCCTTCACTATCTCCTGGAGTTTGCTCAAACTCATGTCCATTGAGTCAATGAAGGAAGAAGTCGAACCCTGACTTCTTCTAGCCCCGGGTCTGTCCAATTCCTTGGGGGTCATCTCTGACTCCTTTATCCCTTTCCCCACCAACCTGATACCAAGTGGTCACCTAGACTGGGCAACTCTGCCTCTGGCCTAAGAAGCCACTCCCACCTGATCCCCCCTGCCTTGATCCAGATGTTCATATACCACACCTGAACCATGAGGACAGTCTTGTAATAGGCCTTCCTGATGGCTAGTCTCAGTCTATAAAAATGCCATCCATATCTCTAAACACACACACACATTTTAAAAATCATTAACGTAATATATGTTCACAAGAATTTAAAAAATGCAGATGTTCAAAGGTGAAAAACCACTCATGGACTTAATTTCCTTGAGGTAAAAACAGTTATCATTTTTGTGAATATCCCTCAAAGAGATTGTTTAGAAATGAAAATATTCAAAACAACTTCTTCTTCACATATTTTAGTGAACGTTTTTGCATATTGATACTTCTTTAGAATGAAATCACAAATTTGGTGATATCTTTTCCTTGCCTAAATAATTATATAAATAGCCCCCCACTCACCCCCCAAACAACCAAAATCCATTGGCTACGTGTGGAAGGTCAAATTCCTTGGAACAGGAGGGAAGGTCAAACACAAGCAGCCTCACCCACCAGCCCCCACTCTCTCTATGCCACCACTTTTTTGCCTGAATACAAAGCCTGCGTGTTTACTCTGAGAATTCCATATGAATTGGCTTGTGTATATGACTCCTACCTCCCCCACTTCCCATTTTGTGAATTCTTTCATTCTTTAAGATTTATCTTAAATTATTTATGTGTCTGTCCCTAGGAAAACTGGGGATCTCTTGAGGGCAGAAACAGAACTTAGTTTGTATTTTTAGCAACTTGTGGTCATGCCTGGCACAGGGTAGTAGGCACTCAGTAAATATTTATGGAATGAATTGGCCTCGCTTTGGTATGTCTGTTTTTATCCTCTTGCCAGTTTCATGTGTTGGTTTTTATTAGTGTCCATGATTAATCCAATATTGTATTTTCTTTTCCTCCTTTACTGTGTCTATGTCTTATCCATATTCAAATAAGAGCCCCTGGCTTGGAGCCATTCACTCCTTTAGTTGTGTCCTTGCTGGTGGATTTAAGATGTCATTAGTTTCTAGTGGCTTTACTGTACTATTTTGGAATCCCTGAGAAGCACACTCACTTTTTCAGAGTCAACAGCCCAGAGTCAGCCCTCTTCTGAAGAACTGATGTATAGGTTTATGGAAATGCTTGAAACAGGAGAAAGCAGCATGGGTAGAGTTTACAAAGTGGGAGCCCCAAGCCAGGGGGCTAGCTCAACACTCAGAGGAGGTGAAGGATGCAGGAAAAGTCAAGGACATTAAGAGTAGAGTGTGATATAGTTGGCCCAGAGCTCTGCTCATGAGCTGTGGGTTTCAGCACCTTAAAGATGCCTGAGGGACTCTGGCCTCTGCCTATGCTCCAGAGAAAAATGTATGTCACTTCAGACATCACATGCTGTTTCTTGTGGATCTGAAGATGCTTAAATATGGAGGTTTCACCTGAGGGAGGAGTAAACTTATTTTCAACAGTTCATCAACAAACATTAAACTAGAGCTATTTTTATTCAAACTCATAGAAAAGGGAAAGCTAATCAATTCCACTCCTACTGTGGGCAATATTCATAGACAAATAAGGATGAGCAAATGTCTGCCCTTTGGATGGAAGAAGGGACAGGTGATCCACCTTTATTGCTGCGAATCTAAGAATTTTAAATGTCTGCCTTCGACATTCCCTTTTAATAGAAGCTCCAAGTGCATACACAAGTAGTAAGGATCCCATCCAAACCAGCTTCAAGAGGAAGGATATTCAGTGGTTCTCCAGTGTCCACAGTGTCTTCAAGGTCCCAGTTCTCTTGTCCCTCTCATTCTGCCTTCCTCAGCATCAAGCTTCATTTCAGGCTAATATCAAGATGGCAACATCAATCTAGCCATCCAACCGAGTCCTGATGGTATCCAGAGGAAGAAGAGGGACCAGCACTTCTTGGCACTTTGTCTTAGGAGTTAGGTGAGGTTTTCTAGAAGACCCCTGGAAAGTTTCACCTCATGACTCAATGACAGTATTGGGTCACCTGCCCATTCCTGAAACCATTGCTGGCCAGGGGAGGGTGTTACCAATGATCAGTTAGATCCATCTTTAGAGCTGAGGCACCTACTTTATGGATGAATCCCTGAACAAAATCAGAATTCTGTTAGGGAGTGAAAAAGAAGGAATGGATGCTGGGTAGATAGTCAGCTGTGCCCCCTCCAACTCAAAACAAGCCACAGAGTTGGTTGCCAACTGTATAGTCTAGTGACTTTCAGTTTTTTAGTTACTGCATTCAAATAAAGCCTAACCTAGAAAAATAAATGAACTGATAAAATCAGAGCAGTCATGGTTGTAAATCTACCCAAGATTGTGGTCGTAAGACCATGGTTTGACAATCACAGGTAGAGTAGTTCTTGTGTTTACATCAAAATTCTCTTTTTTCCTTGTCTCCTTTCATCTTTACAACACAGTTGTTCCATATGGGACGAGTGGTCAGGTGGCCAGAGAGGACCAGTATTTACAGAGTTCAGGCAAGTAGGGGCTTTCAAGGAAGGCATCTAGTCTGGGAGTAACAGGTTGGGCACCTGACACCAGAGGGTGAGGTGACAGGGAGCCGGGAAGAGAAGTTTCCCTGAGTAGCGTGATGAACTGTGGTTTGGGGCTGACTCACTCACTCTGCCTGCCTAGTGTGGGTGGCCCTGGCCCATGGGTGGTGTTTGCATCCTGAAGGAAGTGACAGGCCTGTTGAGGCAGGAGCAGAGATGCTGGGTAGGACTGATTCACGTAGGGCAGAGGAGGCATGCAGGTCAAAGACTCTAAGATCTTCACTTTGAGATGGGGTAGGTATAGGTTTGCCATGTAAAATACAGAATGTCTAGTTAAACCTGAAAATCAGACAAACAATGAGTACAATTTTAGTATAAGTATGTCCCAAATATTGCATTGTTCTTGCTCAGTCACTAAGTCATGTCTGACTCTTTGAGACCCCATAGACTGCAGCACATCAGGCTTCCCTGTCCTTCACTATCTCCCAGAGTTTGCTGAAATTCATGTCCATTGAGTCAGTGATGCTATCTAACCATATATTAAGATGTACTACACACTTGGCCAATACCCAAGAAAGGCAATGCCATGGAATGTTCAAACTACCGCACAATTGCACTCATCTCACATGCTAGTAAAGTAATGCTCAAAATTCTCTAAGCCAGGCTTCAACAGTACATGAACTGAGAACTCAGAGATGTTCAAGCTGGATTTAGAAAAGGCAGAGGAACCAGAGATCAAATTTCCAACATCTGTTGGATCATAGAAAAAGCAAGAGAATTCCAGAAAACACCTACTTTTGCTTTATTGACTATGCCAAAGTCTTTGACTGTGTGGATCACAACAAACTGTGGAAAATTCCTCAAGAGATGGGAATACTCGAGCACCTGACCCACCTCCTGAGAAATCTGTGTGCAGGTCAAGAAGCAACATTAGAACCGGACATGAAACAACGCACTGGCTCCAAATTGGCAAAGGAGTACGTCAAGGCTGTATATTGTCACCCTGCTTACTTAACTTCTATGCAGAGTACATCATGAGAAACGCTGGGCTGGAAGAAGCACAAGCTGGAATCAAGATTGCCGGGAGAAATACCAATAACCTCAGATATGCAGATGACACCACCCTTATGGCAGAAAGTAAAGAAGAACTAAAGAGCCTCTTGATGAAAGTGAAAGAGGAGAGTGAAAAAGCTGGCTTCAAACTCAACATTCAAAAAACTAAGATCTGGTCCCATCACTTCATGGCAAATACATGGGGTAACAATGGAAACAGTGACAGACTTTATTTTCTTGGGCTCTAAAATCACTGCAGATGGTGACTGCAGCCATGACATTAAAAGACACTCACTCCTTGGAAGAAAAGCTATGACAAACCTAGACAGCATATGAAAAAGCAGAGATATTACTTTGCCAACAAAGGTCCATATGGTCAAAGCTATGGTTTTCCCAGTAGTCATGTATGGATGTGAGAGTTGGACTATAAAGAAAGCTGAGCACCAAAGAATTGATGCTTTTGAACTGTGGTGTTGGAGAAGACTCTTGAGAGTCACTTGGACTGCAAGGAGATCCCAGTCGCTTGGACTGCAAGGAGAAATGGGATTGTTGGATCATATGGTGACTAGACTTTTCATTTTTTAAGAAACTTCCATACTGTTCTCTGTAGTAGCTGCACCAATTTACATTCCCACCAACAGTGTAGGAGGATTCCCTTTTCTCCACACCCTCTCCAGTGTTTGTTATTTGTAGAGTTTTTAATAATGGCCATTCTGACTGGTGTGAAGTAATACCTCACTGTAGTTTTGATTTGCATTTCTCTAATAACCAGTGATGATAGCATCCTTTCATGGCATACTATATATTCTTATTTGCTAAATCTAGCATCCCTACATGGATAAGAAACGAGGGGGCTCCTGAAACATCTAGATGGGGTTGACTTTCTTCCCGTGGTCCCATTCTGAGTCACGGTGTAGTGGAACCTCTTGTTCTACTCAACAAATAGTTTCAAGGCACTATTACCTCAGAATTACCTGAAACACTTCTTAAAAATGAAATGAGGGGGCTTTCATGAAATGCTCGATAAGGCCTCCCTGATAGCACAGTTGGTAAAGAATCCGCCTGCAGTTCAGGAGACCCTGGTTCGATTTCTGGGTCAGGAAGATCTGCTGGAGAAGGGATAGGCTACCCACTCCAGTATTCTTGGGCTTCCCTCATGCTCATCTGGTAAAGAATCCGCCTGCAATGTGGGAAACCTTGGTTCAGTCCCTGGATAGGGAAGATCCCCTGGAGAAGGGAACAGCTACCCACTCCAGCATTCTGACCTGGAGAATTCCATTGACTGTATAGTCCATAAGATTGCAAAGAGTCGGACACGACTGAGCGACTCTCACTGGTTAAAAATGCAGATATCTGAAAACTACCGTGGCTTCCAGTGATTCTGACACTGGGCCCAGCTACGGAAGACTACTTCAGATTTTAAGTTCCTGTGGATAAGGAGTCCCTTTGTTTATTATAGTCAATAAATATTTGTTAAAAGTATGAGTGAATGAACAAATGATTCATCCCTGAGGAATGCTCATTGGCTTAATCTTGTTTACCTTGTAGAACCCAAGAACCTCAGGAGCACAGGCATCTTCCTTTCCATTTCTTTTCTGGTCGTGAGAGTCATGGGAAAGAACTTGGGTGTGAGGCAAAATGGAGAGAGACTTGGAGAGCAGAGAACAGGAATGGTAACAAGACAGAGCAGGAGAGAGCAGAGTCCACGGCAGGGGGCGGCCAGACAGTGGGCAAGAGTGTCTGCGTGGGGAGGTGAGCCAAGTTTTTAATCACCTCCTCAGGAAAAGAGACTTGTGATTTCAAGTTGAGAACAGGTCCTCAGTTATCTTCACAGGATTCCTTTAGAGTCTGACTTGGCACGTACTCAGCTTCGCAGAGGGAATGACCAGGATGCTTAAAGCGTGTTGGAAGTGCTTCAGTGGAACGTGGTGGGTGGCAGGTAATGGGCATTTTGCTAATCTTGATAATCCCCCACTTCAGCAGGGTACCTCAGAGCATCTTTCCCAAAGCACGTATCTCTGCAGGCTTAGCTGTGGGGAGACTAGATTACTGTCCTGAAACATTAAACCCGTAATGGACCCAGCCATCTACAGGTCTCCCAAAATATATCCTCCAATGCAGAGAATCACAAAGGAGTTTTTGGTTCCAATTTTTCTGGCGAGAGGCCCTGCCTGATGGCTGAGAACCTGCTTCCATTCCCAAGTGAGAGTCTGCGAGTGACATCATGGACACCTAGCTCTCTGCCTGCCGACTGAATCACAGGTCCCTCGTCAATCTGTTCCCCCATCTGTGGAGCAGGGATGCTGCCACTGGGCCTCAGGGAAATGCTCAAGCCGTCTGGAATCTCAGCAGCATAAGGCTCCTCAGCAGGGCTCTGGGTCAAGGCAATGAGGAGAACATTGACTCCCCTGGTTTTTTCCTTGTGATTTTGGTTCCATCCCTCCTGCCCTCACTTCGCCCAAGGTCTCCCACGCACTAGTCTGGGCAGATCACAGCTGTGCTGTGGAGGGCCTGCTGAGTGATGGCTTCATGACCCCCCTGTAGTTTGGTTAAATCTGGAAGGTTTCCTTGGTTCCTGGGGGCAACAGTGAGACCCCTGTCCTGCAACCCTTACATTAGAAATAAAGAAGACAAATTTCTATGTTGAGAATTAAACTAGTAAATTACATCATACACAGTTGAACAGCCAGTCTCAGGAATACCCAAGTTAGGAAATTGTCCATAAAAACATAGAATCACAGGAATCTTGGGGAGGATGGACTAAAATATTATTTCACTCATAATTAAAAAAACAGAAATCATACCATACTGATGTTGTGGTATGTGGCTAGGAGTTTAGTTGCTAAGCCGTATCTGACTCTTTTGCAACCCCATGGACTGTAGCCAGCCAGGCTCCTGTGTCCATGAGATTGCCCAGGCAAGAACACTGGAATGGGTTGCCATTTTCTCCTCCAGGGCATCTTCCTAACACAGGAATGAAATGCACGTCTCCTGCTTGGCAGGCTGATTTTTTACCACTGATCCACCTGGGAAGCCACTCTGTGGTTGGGAGAAAAGGGTGTAAATCGAAGGGCTGTAGTTAGTGTAGAGAGTAGGGAAAAAACCCTCCAGGAGCCAGATGTGAGTGATACCTTTTCAGATGCTGGGAAGGACTGTCTTGGCTCTGTGGACAGTTTCCTTGTCTAAGAGCAGGTGGGAGCAGGAAAGAGTGCCTTAGCAGGAGAGTCCTCCTATGCTCACCTGGTTCCCCTTGTTCGGAAGTTTGCCTTCCTCTCTGCCTCCTGCCTTCAGGGAAAACAGGCATTGATCAGGTTGATGCAAGCATCCTGCCCACTTAATAACTATCTTTCCAACTGAAAGTTAATAAATGAGCATCCTTGCTGGGAACTG
This sequence comes from Dama dama, assembly GCF_033118175.1. Taxonomy (NCBI): domain Eukaryota; kingdom Metazoa; phylum Chordata; class Mammalia; order Artiodactyla; family Cervidae; genus Dama; species Dama dama. Next base: position 48,815,413 of record NC_083705.1, on the reverse strand, counting down.
TATGTCCGTATCTTCCAATGTGCTCACAGAATTCATGTTTCCGAGCCTTGGAGCCTGAAGAAATGGATGGTGGGAGGTTGACCAAGATCAGACTCACCTGGTGGTGTCTCCCTGGCCTAGAGGTGGCTTTCTCCAGCCACACCTTTTAACCGTGCACATGACCCTGGACGTTAACACAGACCCAGCATCGGCAGGATCTTAGACAGGGGGTCCCACCTCTTCATTTCGCCAGGCTTCTCCCCAAGGCCATCGCGCCCAGAGTAGAGTGTGAATATTCGATGACTTCCGGCTTGTTTCCTTTCCATTTCTACAACCTTTGGTCTTACTTTCTCTCTACTTCACTTTTCTCCTGTTATGGAATTAAGTCCTCTGGACCCTGCTCAGGCCCTAGCCTGGCTGAGGCTCTCTTCCCTGCCAGGCAGAGGGCTCTTTTCCCATCCTGGTTCAAGCAGCTGAATAACGAAACTGAAGCTGAGATCCACACAGCACAAGTGTTACTCAGTGGCTAAGCAATGGAGAAAGGGGACTAAGTTCACAGATGAACTTTTCATCCATGTGGTGCGAGAGATTGAATTTTCAAGAATGAAGACAAAAGGCAGAGGAGTGAGGCTGATGGTGGAGAGGCATATACACTAGTCTTACCAAAGAAGGGGTAGGGCTTTCTGAAAGTAGTGGAGTGCCACCCTCTTACTAATTTTTTTCTGATTCTTAATGTCCATTTAATATGCTTGTTGACTTAAAAGATAGTCACCACATAGAAATTGAAAGTTATCTTTTATTTGGTGGGAATTTTTAGGACTTCAAACCCCCAAGACAGGTTCTCAAAGTGACCCTGAGAGAATTGTTGGGGGTTGGGAGGGAGATGTTCCATGGTGGGGGGTGGGTTCTGGGGCTGGGGAAGGATCAGGTTAGACAAAAGTTTGCAACAAGGGAGGCAAGTAGTCTTCAGATGATGTTCACATCAAAGATTGTTGTTAATTAAGGAAAGCCAGATATCTCAAATTAAGGAATTTAGCACTATTCTACAAATGGGAAGATGCAAGTGTCTGGGCTTACTGAAATCATTCCTTTCATATGCATCTCAGCTATCTGAGGCCAGCATCCTGCTTCTTGGTTTTTAACGTCCTTAGAGTGGCTGCAAAGGACAGCTGCTGGATTGCAGGCATTGTTCTCCTTTTTGGGCACTCTCAGGGCTCAGAAATTCACATTTGGAGGCCCGAAATCACTGATGGCTATGACATCCTTTTTTACTGACATGGCAGGAAACACTCAATTTCACATGCTAATATAGTAAGGTTAACATATGATGAGACTCAAGGTCTGTTGGAGGTCAGATTGGTCACCATCTTGGTCCCAGCTGGTTCCATCTGTTTTTTTTGTTGTTGTTGGTCTTATCTCTAGACCCTTTAACTTAAAGATTTATGTTGTGTGTGTTAGTCATTCAGTCACGTGTGATGCTTTGCAACCCCATGAACTGTAGCTCGCCAGGCTCCTCTGTCCATGGAGTTCTCCAGGCAAGGATACTAGAATGGGTTGCCATTCATTCCCTTCTCCAGGGGATCTTCCCAACCCAGGGATCAAACTTGGATTTCCCGCATTGCAGGCAGATTCTGTACCATCTGAGCCACCAGAGAAGCCCTTATAAAGATTTATGTTAGCTCCTGCTAAAGACGGGGATTCGCTGGTTTTGAGTAAAGACCTGGGGCAATTCTGGAAACACACCCACTGTTGTTGAACCCAAGTTCGTGTGCCTGACACACACAGACAGAGTTTGGAGCGAGAACAGTTTATTGTAGGGCCAAGCAAGGAGAATGGGTGACTCATGCTCAAAAGAGTCTAAAGGCTGTGGGGCATATGACCTTCCTCTGATTGGTCAGTGGGGAGGTACCTGGGTGGTGCTCTAGGAATCTAAATCATCAGCCTTCTGGTTCCAACCAGTCTGGGGTCCTGACTTGTACTCAGCCTGAAGTTCCCATCCTCCCTCTGGGTGGGGCCCTAGTTCCTGTAGGAGAACTCAGAGATTTCTATCAGATTGTTATGTATGTTTCTTCAGGAGGAACTCTGAGTCCTGTGACTCTATTGTTCTAATTATTAACTGTTTGAATCTGCCCTCTGAAACTCAGGGAAGGTCTAGAAGGCTGATGGGTTTTCCCTGCAAATAAGAATTGGGGACACGGAAAGGCTTTTGTATGCTGGAGGGTCCCATAGGTTCCTGCTTGGTTTCACTGCCCTTTAAAGGCCGGGATGGCGCACGAACAGCCTTGGGGGTCATTGTGAGCCCAGGGACTGGTGTATCACATGCCTTCACAATCTTCCCTTAATTCTGGTGTTCTGCCTGCGAGAGGTCAAATGAGGATTCCTTTCCTGTCACTCCATGGATGTTGACTTGCCTTCTCATGACCATTGTCTGAACCTTTCCCACAGTGAAGCCTGGGAAAAGGGGCTGCTTCTCAGAGAGGCACAGGGGCTGAACCTTTGTGCTCTGTGATCTCTTGGTTTCCTCTGAGGATACTGTCCTTGCACCAGGCCCTCCAGCCTGGACTCCTGCAAGCAGTCTGGGAGGGGAGGGAGTAGAGGCTGGTCTGTGCACAACTTAAGCTTTTGCCAAATTGGAAAGTCTGCAGGTCCTCAATGGAAACACCGGATTTCCTCTTGTTCCATGGCCCTCATGCCCCACACCCACCCATCCCAGGCAAGTTCCTTCCCTCTTCCTGAAAGTTGGTTCTTTCTGCTGCTCCAGGGAGCTTTTATTCAGTAGGCTATATTTCTTCTTATCTTCCGTAAGAACTGTGATTACAAGCACGTGAATGTAAACCACCCAGCACCGCCCCCCCTTTCTCTTGGCAAACACTCAAAATCTGATAAAGCAATTTGGCCTATCTTTTCAGCAGTTTAAAACTTCCATGTGTTGTATACATGCTTCTTAATGAAGCTAGCAACTCTATCCGACTTGCTAACTCAGCTCCAATGTCCAACAAGGTGCTGGAACTGGAAGGAAACTTAATAGAACTGCCTCATTTAACAGATAAGGAAACTGAGCCCCAAAGATGCTAAAAGACTTGCCTGGGGACCTACAGTTAGCCAATGGGAAAGATTGAGGGCAGAAGGAGAAGAGGGCATCAGAGGATGAGATGGCTGAATGGCATCACTGATGCAGTGGACATGAACTTGGGCAAACTTCAGCAGATGGTGAAGGACAGGAGGCCTGGTGTGCTGCAGTCCACAGGGTTGCAAAGAGTTGGACACAACTGGGTAATTGAACAACAACAATGGGAGAGTGTATCACTGATTGTTAGAAAATACTTGAGTCGTTTTTAATTAACAATGAGGTCAGATTCTATGCAATTGGTTGCTAAAAATTTAAATATAGTAAGATTATTTACCCAAAAGTCTAAACACTAGAAGCATCTAAAAAAGTACAGTTGCTCTGAAAGAAATAACTGTAAGGTGCTCATTAAAAAAGAATAAATCCAGTGAGCTTGAGGAACTTATTATATGCATGCTATATGTTCATGGTGTCGACTAAAAAAGATGTACAACTTGAGAATTGTGACTTAAGTTTTATTTGGGGCAAAGTAAGGACTGCAGCCCAGGAGGCAGCACCTCAGATAGCTCTGAGAGACTGCTCCCCAGCTGCAGTGGGGGAAAGTCAATATATACGGTTTTGGTGAAGGGGGAGTTCAATACCATGACAGACTCATTTTACAAAAGGTTTGTTGTTAGTCATGAGGATCTGATGTTACCATGAAGGGATTTGGTGCTTCTCTAGATATATGCAGAGTACATCATGAGAAAGCTGGACTGGATGAAGCACAAGCTGGAATCAAGATTGCCAGGAGAAATACTGATAATCTCAGATATGCAGATGACACCACCATTATGGCAGAAAGTGAAGAAGAACTAAAGAGCCTTTTGATGAAAGTGAAAGAGGAGAGTGAAAAAGTTGTCTTAAAGCTCAACATTCAAAAAACAAAGATCATGGCATGCAGTCCCATCACTTCATGGCAAATAGATGGGGAAACAGTAGAAACAGTGGCAGACTTTATTTTGGGGGGCTCCAAAATCACTCCAGATGGTGATTGCAGCCATGAAATTAAAAGATGCTTACTCCTTGGAAGAAAAGTTATGACCAACCTAGATAGTATATTACAAAGCACAGGCATTACTCTGCCAACAAAGGTCCATCTAGTCAAGGTTATGGTTTTCTCAGTAGTCATGTATGGATGTGAGAGTTGGACTATAAAGAAAGCTGAGTGCAGAAGAATTGATGCTTTTGAACTGTGATGTTGGAGAAGACTCTTGAGAGTCCCTTGGACTGCAAGGAGATCCAACCAGTCCATCCTTAAGGAAATCAGTGCTGAATAGTCATTGGAAGGACTGATGTTGAAGCTGAAATTCAAATACTTTGGCCACCTGACGCAAAGAACTGACTCATTTGAAAAGACCCTCATGCTGGGAAAGATTGAAGGCAGGAGGAGAAGAGGACAACAGAGGATGAGAAGGTTGGGTGGCATCACTGACTCAATGGACATGAGTTTGAGTAAACTCTGGGAGTTGGTGATGGACAGGGAGACCTGGCGTGCTGCAGTCCATGTCGCAAAGAGTTGGGCACGACTGACTGACTGAACTGAACTGAACTAGATGTGAGGAGATGCAAGGATTGAGATCATAACATCTGTTCTAAAAACATCCAACTATTTAAAGCCCTGTCCCACCAGATTCCCTGGAGCACAGAGTGCCTCACTCCACCCTGAACTCGCTCCAGGTTGTTGAAAGTCAACAGCTATACAGCAGGGGGTTCAATTTCCTAGAGGCAGATGGCAAATGCTTTTGTTGTTCAGTCTTTGGCAATGCCCTTGGTGAGTTCCAATTTGTAGGTGACAGCGACTTGATCTAAAGGCATGTCATCTGCATATTGGTGGCATCATGGCTGCCTAATCCATGCAAAGAGGACAGGATGGTCATATTAAAATGAGCAATCACAGTAACCACAGGATAGTCTTGCTGCCAACACAAAAGTCTCAGTTCATTCATTACATTTAATAGATAGCAACTGTTTCAAAGTATTGAATTGCTATTTTGATGCCAAGCATGGCCCTGTAGGACTCCCGGGCATGAAGGTCATTTTGTCTGCCATTTCTTATACTAAGACTCCAGCCTCCATGACCTTCTCTGAGTTCTAAAGAGCAGAAGAGTTACTAATCAAGAGAGGAGCAGCCATGAAACCACCTGAGGCAAGACTAAAGGGACCAGAGAGGCTTATCAAGACTAGGAGACCGGATCCCTTGAGGTCCTGTTTTTGTTGTTATTTAGTCATTAAGTCATGTTCAACTCTTTTTCCACCCCATGAACTGTAGCCGTCCAGACTCCTCTGTCCATGGGATTTCCCAGGCAAGAATACTGGAGAGGGTTGCCATGTCCTTCTCCAGGAGATCTCAACCCAAGAATTAAACCCACATCTCCTGCCCGGCAAGCAGATTCTTTACCACTGAACCACTAGGGAAGCCCATTGAGACCCTGAAGACACCCTGATCTTGTCAGCAGCCCTACCCTTTTGAAACTTTGCAGGAAAAAGAATGCAGGACTTTTACTGCCTTGATCCTTATCACATTCCCCTCTCTGAGTATATGTGCTCAGTGGTTCAGTCCTGTCTGACCCTTTGCAACCACATGGACTGTAGCCTGGCAGGCTCCTCCTTGCCCATGGAATTTTCCAGGCAAGAATACTGGATTGGGGTGCCATTTCGTACTCCAGAGGACCTTCCTGACCCAGGAATCGAACCTGTGTCTATTGCGTCTCCTGCACTGGCAGGCTGATTCTTTACTATTCTGCCATCTGGGAAGCCTGACTATATAACCTCCCTATTTACTAGGGGGTTGGTGGGCACAGGTCTTGAGGTTCTCATCTACTGTGTTCCCCTTTTGCCTGGCAAAGAAATAAAGCCACTCTTTCCTTCTCCATAATTCTGTTTCTGTATTTCTGTTTGGCAGTGGTGCACAGAGAGCCAAGATTTTGGCATTCAATTTCAAAAATGTGTACCTTGCCAAATAAATGCCCTCTTTCCCCATCATTGTGCTCTTTCAGAATTTAGATGCCTACATTCCAAATATATAATTAATCCAGAACTGCCCAAATCCTGACATTCTGAGTAAACAATCTTAAACTGCAAATACACAAACTTGTTTCAGTATTCGAAGCCACAAGAGATACATTTTAGAAGTACCTAAAATGTATTTAGAGATACATTTTTGAAAGCAGAAATAATTTATAATATTCATTTCAGTCTGTCATTTTCTACACTTTTTTTTTTTCATTTCCTACACTTATCTTGAGAGACAAGATTCATGATGTTTCATGAATTTTTGAAAAGCTTGGACAAATAGTCCATGAATTAGGACATACGATATCTTCAAGTACTAGATTCTCAAACTAGCTGCCAGGTCATTCTTTTTCATTTCATTCATTTTTTTTTTCCTTTTATCCTACCCCTTGAGGGTCATCAGACCCAGAAACTGAAGGATTGTGGTCCTGCCTTGATGTGCATTCCTCTCATATCTAATTGAGGACTGGACATGAGAGCCCTTCTATATGATTCTATAATCATTTGAGAATGTTACCCAGTTCAAGCTTGGTCTGCTCACCACACAACAGGCCAGTTAACTAAGAGACAAGTTGTTAAGCTTGGGCTTTCCTGGTGGCTCAGCTGGTAAAGAATCTGCCTGCAATGTGAGAGACCTGGGTTTGATCCCTGGTTTGGGAAGATCCCTTGGAGAAGGGAATGGCTACCCACTCCAATATTCTGGCCTGGAGAATTCCATGGACTGTATATCCATAGGGTCTCAAAGAGTTGGACATGACTGAGTGACTTTCACTTTTTGCCTGCAATACAAGAGACCCTGGTTTGATTACTGGGTTGGGAAGATCTCCTGGAGAAGGAATAGGCTACTTACTCCGGTATTCTTGGGCTTTGCTGGCAGCTCAGCTGGTAAAGAATCCACCTGCAATGTGGGAGACCTGGGTTCGATCCCTGGATTGGGACCATTCCCCTGGAGAAGGGAATGGCTACCCTCTCAAGTATTCTGGCCTGGAGAATTCCATGGACTGTGTAGTCCTTGTGGTCGCAAAGAGTCAGACACATGACTCAGCACCTTTTGCAAGGTGTTGAGGCATGGAATACAATGACAGAGAGGATGGCAGACTGATGTCTCAAAATAGCCATCTTGTCAGGGGTCTGGATGCCAGGTTCTTTTATAGGGCAGAGAGAGGGAGGAGTTGAGCGATTAAAGACATTTTCTTGCAGATATCTCCTGGAATGGCCAACCTCAGGAAGGGTTGTGTTAACTTCTTTAAACTTCTTTAGGCAGAGGGACAGGGTTCCCTGGGACAGGTCATTGTGTGTGATTATAATGACAAAAGCAATGAAAAACGAACATGAAAATCAAAGAAACAGATATTTCATGGAGTCAGAATTGGCTCTCACCTGCACAAGAACATCTCTCTCATCCCCTAAAACTGTAGCATAGACCTTGGAAAGCTTCAATTTCCACAGAATCCATTATGTGTCCCCAAATGTGCCACTTCATGGCCCTTCACACACTGTATTCAGCAATCTCTTTCTCCAGCAGATCATAGCTACCGCAGGGCTGGTCATCATCTCTTCTCTGGCCTAGCACAGTGCCCGGTACAATCAACCCTTATTGCATGAAAACAAAGACTGACTCAGATTCTTGTTCTGTCTCATACATAGCCATTCAGTTTTCTTCAAGAAAATTAGAGATACCAAGGGAACATTTCAGGCAAAGATGGGCTCAATAAAAGACAGAAATGGTATGGACCTAACAGAAGCAGAAGATATTAAGAAGAGGTGGCAAGAATACACAGAAGAACTGTACAAAAAAGATCTTCATGACCCAGATAATCACAATGGTGTGATCACTCACCTAGAGTCAGACATCCTGGAATGTGAAGTCAAGTGGGCCTTAGGAAGCATCACTACAAACAAAGCTAGTGGATGTGATGGAATTCCAGTTGAGCTATTTCAAATCCTGAAAGATGATGCTGTGAAAGTGCTGCACTCAATATGCCAGCAAATTTTGAAAATTCAGCAGTGGTCACAGGACTGGAAAAGGTCAGTTTTCATTCCAATCCCAAAGAAAGGCAATGCCAAAGAATGCTCAAACTACCACACAACTGCACTCATCTCCCATGCTAGTAAAGTAATGCTCAAAGTTCTCCAAGCCAGGCTTCAACAACACATGAACTGTGAACTTCCAGATGTTCAAGCTGGTTTTAGAAAAGGCAGAGGAACCAGAGATTAAATTGCCAACATCTGCTGGATCATCAAGAAAGCAAGAGAGTTTCATAAAAACATCTGTTTCTGCTTTATTGACTATGCCAAAGCCTTGGACTGTGTGGATCACAACAAACTGTGGAAAATTCTGAAAGAGATGGGAATACCAGACCACCTGACCTGCCTCTTGAGAAATCTGTATGCAGGCCAGGAAGCAACAGTTAAAACTGGACATGGAACAACAGACTGGTTCCAAACAGGAAAAGTAGTACATCAAGGTTGTATATTGTCACCCTGCTTATTTAACTTATATGCATAGTACATCATGAAAAACGCTGGGCTGGATGAAGAACAGGCTGGAACTAAGATTGCCAGGAGAAATTTCAATAACCTCAAATATGCAGATGACACCACCCTCATGGCAGAAAGTGAAGAAGAACTAAAGAGCCACTTGATGAAAGTGAAAGAGGAGAGTGAAAAAGTTGGTTTAAAGCTCAACATTCAGAAAACAAAGATCATGGCCTCCAGTCCCATCACTTCATGGCAAATAGATGGGGAAACAGTAGAAACAGTGGCAGACTTTATTTTGGGGGGCTCCAAAATCACTGCAGGTGGTGACTGCAGCCATGAAATTCAAAGATGCTTACTCCTTGGCAGGAAAGTTATGACCAACCTAGACAGCATATTAAAAATCAGAGACATTACTTTGCTAACAAAGGTCCGTCTAGTCAAAGCTATGGTTTTTCCAGTAGTTATGTATGGATGTGAGAGTTGGAGTATAAAGAAAGCTGAGCACCAAAGAATTGATGCTTTTGAACTGTGGTGTTGGAGAAGACTCTTGAGAGTCCCTTGGACTACAAGGAGATCCAACCAGTCCATCCTAAAGGAGATCAGTCCTGGGTGTTCACTGGAAGGACTGATGCTGAAGCTGAAACTCCAATACTTTAGCCACTGGATGTGAAGAGCTGACTCATTTGAAAAGCCCTGATGCTGGGAAAGATTGAAGGCGGGAGGAGAAGGGGACAACAGAGGATGAGATGGTTGGATGGCATCACCAACTCAATGAACATGAGTTTGAGTAAACTCTGGGAGTTGGTGATGGACAGGGAGGCCTGGCGTGCTACAGTCCGTGGGGTCATAAAGAGTCAGACACAACTCAGCAACTGAACTGAACTGAAGTCAGTCATGTAGATAGTTAAAAATTAGCCACTATCCTGGTCTTCCAAAACATAAGCCGACCTAAAGGTGTCACAATCATTTGTATTTATAATGTTTCTCAATCAGCTGTAGGCTTGTGTGTAACGCCTGGGGCTGCACAGTGGTAATCATATGTGCTTTTAGGTCTTTAACAGACAGAAACACATCCTGTTTGTTGTTGTTGTTGATGGTGGTGACAGGTGCCCCAAATCAAGGTAGGAACTTAATAACAGCTGCTGTGCCAAAGTGACGAAGTAGCAGGGCTGATATTTAAAGACTCAGGATTATATCTGGTCCTTGAATCTGAGAGTTAAGAGTGAATTAAAACAATGCATTAATTAGGGCTTTTGTTTACCTGTAATGGAGTGTCTAATTAACAGGGCTTAAATAAGATAGCAGCCCATTTTTCTTTCAATTGAGGATTGGTACAGCTGCTCAAGGAAGCCTTATAGTTGGTCACAGGATGGTTGCTAAAGCTCCAGTCATCACATGTGCATTTTAAGCATGAAAAAGGGAGAAGAACTCTCATAAAAAAAATAAACCTCTCTGATAGACCCGCTCAACAATTTCATGGGCCAAGACTATATAGTTATGGCTACGCCTCTCTGAAGGAACACTAAGAAATACAGTTTTTTGGGTGGGCACTTGTCTTACAAACACAGATGGATTTCTGTTAGAGGGAAAGAGAAGAGAAAGAATATTGTGTAGGCAACTAGCCTCACTCCTCTCCTTTGACTCCTCAGCATACCCTTCTTTCTGTATGTGGGATAGACTCTCTATTATCAAGAGAGTAGGCTCTGAAGCCTCATATAGTTGGCGAGATTTGAGCCCTGGGTTTCTGGGAGTGGGGGGTGTAGGGTCCTCTCCATAAGTTCTGGATACAACTCCTTGCAACTGAGCTGTGACACATCTAACCTGTAGTACTGGGGAGATATAAAATAGCTACAATTAAAAATCTGCTATATAAAAGGAAGTATGGAAAACAGAGCAGTCACTGTTCGTAGCAGTGACAGTGCCTTGTTCCAGTGGCAAGAACTCCTGTTGCTTGCCCTCTATGACCCTTGCCTCTCTCTAGGAGTTATTCATCATTCATTGTCTTCCAAGACCACTTCTGGGATGGGCATGGGGAGGACACCTTCTCCAGGACTACACACATCATCAAGTCTACTTCTTATGGAGGAAAATGGCTGCAAATCAGACTGGGGTCTTTTGACAGTAGAGTTCCCTCCAAATTCCCTCCAAACTTAGTAGACTTTTCAGGCCAATTCCTGATGACTTGTTTCCTTTAGTTTCTAGTTTATGAGTTCTGCCCATGTCCCTGCACTTTTGCTTAATGTCTGCTACATAATGTATGCTGCTGGTCATTGCTGAAACAGTGACCTCCAGTGGGTGATCACACCCTTGGCAGCAGCCTTACGACCTCTGTCTGATAGGGTACCACCCACCCCTTTCTAATCAAGCAGACTGTCTGCCCCCTGCCAGGGTCCAAGTGCGGGCCTCACAGGCAGCAGATTGCAGGCTGAATGTCGAGCATGCCTTCCTAAACAGAGCAGTATTTATTCCCATCTCACTTGCCAGCTGAGTTGAAGAACTCAGGACTTTGCTAGAACTGAAAAAGCACCACCAATATTTTAAATTTTTCCTACCAACTTCTTTAACACCACAGCTTTAGTCAACAAATGTGTGACTTTCCACTGCATAGCAGCTGCCATATGGACCAAATACTTCATAGAAGATCGAGGGGCACCTTTTCAGCCCACAGTATCTAAGTCCTAGGCATCTGCCTCCCTCCCTCCCTTGCTTATCAAGTTCCACATTTTAGGTTCTGTTACTTTAATTTTACTTATTTATCCATCTCTCTATCTTTTGGCCACACCGCCCAGCATGTAGGCTCTTAGTTCCCTGACCAAGGATTGAACCCACGCCTCTTGCAGTGGAAACCCAGAGTCTTAACCACTGGACCACCAGGGAAGTCCAGCTTCTGTTACTTTTAGTTTCCCCACTTTTAGGTACCACACTGTGCATTTGTTTGGAGTTTAATTCAGCTAATTTGTTGGATTTTGAAAAAGCCAAATAATAGTGATTAAACAACATGTTGTTGTTGTTAAGTATCTAAGTCATATCCAACTCTTTGTGAGCCCATGGACTATAGTTTGCCAGGCTTCTCTGTCTGTGGGATTTCCCAGGAAAAATACTGGGGTGGGTTACCATTTCCTTCTCCAGGGGATCTTTCTAACCCAGGGATCAAACCCACGTCTCCTGCATTGGCAGGCGGATTCTTTACCACTTAGCCACCAGGGAAGCCCTGATTAAACAGCACAGGAGGTTATTTTTCCTTCCACGTCTGCTCTTAAGGAATGCCACTGTGAACCCCACCCAGGAATTTCCACTTTCATCTCACTGGCCAGAGCACTGTTGGAGAGCTCTTTGTATCTCCTCCAAGAGAGGCTGGGTAGATGGGTACATCACCACACCCAGGAGCATACAGAAAGAAAGAGAAGGGTCATCAGGTAGACAGCCACAGCTTCTGACTTCACCTGCTTGTTGATCTTAGGAGGTCCAATGGCGGTGGGGCAGAGATCCCCAGGCTGGGTGCCTGGGTGAGTCTGGTGCAAGTGCAAAAGGGCGAGGTTGTCAGGAGCAGGCAAGGAGGTACTAATGTAGAGAGGAGCAAGGCCCTGGCCCACGAGGCTGGGTTCTAGTCCTGGCTCTGTTACTCACTGTGAAAGCTCAGGCATTTCATTAGCCTCTCTGTTTCTGTTCTTTTTTTCTGAGCCTTTAAAAACTGCAGACTAACAATACCTCCCTGCAGTAATGTTGGTGAAATTAAATAACAGAATCAGTGGAAAGGGCTCATTTAGAACAGTGTCTGATACATGGTTATGCTTAGAAAACATTGGTCAGTAGACCGTGTTGGTAAAACGGATGTCCTTGTTTTGTAGGGTGGTTGTGGGAGAATGAGCAGACAGGGAGGAAGCAGCCAGCACTGAGGACACTTCCCCCCACCTCCTTGTAGCCAACAGTCCTTTCTCTCCCGGCTCTGACCTCAGGGTCTTTGCACTTGGGGTTCCTCAGCAAAAACAGCCTTCCCACAGATATTCTCTCACCTCCATCTCTCACTTCATCCAAGTCTTTTCCCCAGGGTCCTTTTCTAATCCCCTCCCATACCCGGTCCTCCAGGGCCTCTGACACTACTGCAGTTTTCTTCACTGTGCTAACCACCATGTGACCTTACTGTATTCCATGTTTACCAACGCGCCTTCCTCAGAACACAAGCTTCTTGAGGCTCAGTGGGAGTGTCGTCTGCTCTGGGCTCAGCACATGATGGGCACTCACTGAACCTCTGTTGAATAAGTCAGTAGTCAATATTTAATCCACATTGGTTTCCTTGTAAAATGTGAGCATTTTCTAAAAGTCAAAAGAGGAACCTAGTCTGGTAGGAAGGAAGGCTAGATGGAGGTGGAGGAATTTTAACTTAGCCAGGTCAGAATAGGAGAACGTTTAGAAGCCAGAACAGTTGGAAGAGAGTGTTGGTACAGGACAGCCCAGTGTGAATCAGATTTTGAGGCAAGATCTGAATAAGCCAAGAGACCTCTTCACATCCCGACCTAGGTTCAGGATTTAGCCTTGGGTCTCATGTGACTCTGAGCCTGTGACTTTGGGCAGATGATTGGTTTCACTCAGTTCAGGGTTGTTTTTCTTTCTTTCTTTTCTTTTCTTTTTTTTTTTTTCATTATTAGCCTCCTCCTCTCACACTGGAAAATTTTAATTTAATTTCAGTTCTCACACAAATGCTACAGAACAAGTGTCAGGTGGGATTGAGGATCATAGCAGAAGGAGGCATTAACCATTATAATCTCTGAATTTTGTGAATGATGTCACCCTGCTGAGAATACATGGCTTAGCTCAAAGGGGATCCAAGAACGGTGGTGGATTCTAATACCATATCAATAAATTAACTCAGGGACAGAAGCATTTATTTGGAATGTTAAGGCTGTCAGCTTCAAGCTACTCAAAATTAATTTAAATTATCACAGCTGTTTGCTTGAGATGGGAAACTAATTGGAGAATTAAGCATGGTAGATACAAGCGAACTGCACTCTTGCAGTGGCTCCCCAAGTCCACAAATTCTGCTCCCTCTTAAAATGGGTCGATCTTCAGGATGAACTTTTAGACCTTAACACATATCAGCCATGGAGGGATGTTGGTATTTGTGATGACTGGCAGACTTCTGTGTCTTCTCTGTGTCAGCACTCTGTTTGCTGAGCTATTTAGTGCTGGATTGTTTCATGGGATATTGTGAACATACCACATTTCTCCCAGTAGCATTGTAAGAGCGTGTGTCTTTGCATATGCCCCAAGTCATCTTAGATCGTTGCAGTGGATGGGAATGCCTCTATGCCCTTTATTTATAGAAAAACCCACAAAAGGAGTTGATCAAATAGGGAGCTGGAAAGATTACTGGTAAATTCCAAGTTTTAGGTAAAGAATTGAAAGGTTATGTAGTCCATGAATAACCTCAATAAGATTAACAAGTCTCTTGACGGTGTCTGTACATTTGAAATCATTTTTCCTTTTCTGAAAACTCCACTGTCCAGAGGGTGGACTCCCAGCAGCCGTGTTGACACCTTGTGACCGCACCTCCTTGGCCATAACTGATGGATGGACTCCTGATGGAAAAATGATCCAATCTGAGCCAATCAACTGTATTCACCGCCAATGTACTAATTAACAACTTTTGAGTTACAAAGAGCAAAAAAAAAAAAAGGTTTTTTCCTCTAAGTTGTTAAAATTTTCAAATGTAATGTATTACAAAGATCAATGTTGTTGTTCAGTTGCTAAGTTGTGTCCAACTTTTGGCGACCCCATGGACTGCAGCACTTTAGGTTTCCGTGTCCTTCACTACCCCCCAGAGTTTGCTCAAACTCGTGTCCATTGAATCGGTGATGTAATCCAACCATCTCATCCTCTGTCACCCCTTCTCTTCCTGCCTTCAATCTTTCCCAGCATCAGGGTCTTTTCAAATGAGTTAGCTCTTCACATCAGGTGGCCAAAGTATTGGAATTTCAGCTTCAGCATCAGTCCTTCTAATAAATATTCAGGGTTGATTTCCTTTAGGATGGACTGGTTTGGTCTCCTTGCAGTCCAAGAGACTCTCAAGAGTCTTCTCCAGCAACACAGTTTGAAAGCATCAATTCTTCAGCACTCAGCCTTTTCTGTGGTTCAACTCTCACATCCATACATGACTACTGGAAAAACCATAGCTTTGACTGTACAGACCTTTGTCAGCAAAGTGATGTCTCTGCTTTCTAATATGCTGTATGCTGCTGCTGCTAAGTCACTTGAGTCGTGTCCAACTCTGTGCGATCCCATAGACAGCAGCCCACCAGACTCCGCCGTCCCTGGGATTCTCCAGGCAAGAACACTGGAGTGGGTTGCCATTTCCTTCTCCAGTGCACGAAAGTGAAAAGTGAAAGTGAAGTCACTCAGTCTTGTCTGACTCTTAGCGACCCCATGGACCGCAGCCTACCAGGCTCCTCCATCCATGGGATTTTCCAGGCAAGAGTACTGGAGTGGGGTGCCATTGCCTTCTCCGAATATGCTGTACAGGTTTTGCTTTTCTTCCAAGGAGCAAGCGTCTTTTAATTTCATGGCAAGTTTTCATTTATTTACACATCTCCCACTAGACTATGAATGCCTACAGGACAGGGAATTTACCTTTTGACAATATATTCCCAGTGCCAAGTTCAAGGTCTGGTTCTCAGTATATGTTCATATGTTAGATACATGTTGAAAAAAGTGGAAAAGAAGTGGACGCATTAGTCGCTCAGTCACATCCAACGCTTTGTGACCACATAGACTGTATAGCCCACCAGGCTCCTCTGTCAATGGGATTTCCCGGGTAAGAATACTGGAGAGGATAGCCATTCTCTTCTCGAGGCAATCCTCCTAAGAAGATAGATTCTTTACCATCTGAGCCACAAGGGAAGCCCTAAATGCGTGTTGCATAAATACAGTCTGACATCGAGGGGAAAAATTCTCTGTTGTGTCTCTTCAATCACTTATTTTCCAAATGAACATCTAACCCAATAGGTTTAACTCTTGTTTTCACATGTATGGAACCATCTGAACTGTGACTAACACCTTGAATCACCATCAAAATTTTAATTTTAAAGAATCCTTTAAAAAATATTTTAAATTATTGAGAGTCTACAAGGTGACAGACACTGTGTGGGGTGGGAAGTGTATTGATGAACCAGACATTGTCACTGTGCTTGAGAACCTCTCTGTGGCGTATGAAAAGTCTTAGAGATCATTTAACTCAACTTTCTCACTTTACAGATGAGGAAACAGAGACTCCTAAGAGTTGTTCAGCCTGATGGAAAATGTTTTGATTTATTCATAAGACTTCAATATGTCTGTGTGGAGTTACTATTCAGTGAGAGGTGTTACTTATTTGGGCCAAATAAATTTATTTTTGTCCATATGTGGATTATCTTTTCTTTGATCTTGCTTTCTTTTTAATAGGCACATGGTTATGTAGATGATATTTACTAGGCTTTTGATTTATAAGGAACCAGTTAATAGCTGGCATTTCAGTTCCCTGGAAACTCACAGCCTACTCTACTAGAAGTTTCTTTACGGTTCCTGAGGAATAAGGTCATTTATTCTTGACATGGCTTCTGACACCTCTCCCATTTGTTATTATTCCTTGTTAAATCACTTCCTGAGAAGGCTTGAGAATGTTTTCCATCTTAGATGGCACGGTTTATATTGACTTTCTCTAGCTGAGAGTGAAGTTCTAAGAAGAGACTGAAAGGGGTCATTTTTCTGTGTTTACAGAGGATGGAGGTGAAAATCTCTTTGGAGGAGAAGGAGAATTGGCCAGGGAGTTCAATTAACCTTCCACTGGGAGGAATGGATTTTGTGCTGGGCACTCTGCATGTTTGGGCAGGGGGAGGTGAGGGGAAAGGGGATATCACTGCCAGCCTCGCAGAGGAGCCTGCAGTAGCCACATGCAGCCTGGGGAGTCTGTCACTGAGTGAGCCACATACCCAGGACAAGTCAAGGAGTGGTCAGGGCTGCTCATCCAGAAACCTGGAGAAACATCTCTCTGCAGGAGACAGCTTTGGGGTTGGCCTCACATAGGTTGCTTTCAACAGTTTGCCAGAGAAAAAGAAGAGAGGAGACTAAAAGCTGGAGGCTGTAAAGAGACATGATTCTGTCTGAATGTACATGATGAAGCCAGGACCCCAGCTAAGCTTAGGACTAACAGTGGTTTGGGGGAGAGCCGCATCTCCCTCCCGGCTCTTCCTCTTGGTCGTACTGTCGGGCAGAGCTCTGGAATGGAGAGACCTCTTGTGCATGCACTGGGGCCCATCAAGGCAAATGGACATAGATCTGAACTTCCTGGGAATGTGAGCTCTCCAATATGTCCAGCACCCCTCTGCAGTCTTCCAGGGAGTCTTGTCACACAGCCTCCGGGGTGGATATGAGTTTGATGGGACTTGTCCTGGCAAAAGTTATCTCATTTCCTTACTGATCAGGGAAATGTCCTGGGGAAGGTCAGCGTTTCAGAGTGTTCTTGTCTGGGGGAAGGGTGTGTGTGTGTGTGTGTGTGTGTGTGTGTGCATCCATGCATCTGTGTATGTCTGCGTGTGTGCAACTGTGCGTACATCTGTGTGAATCTGTTTCTGTGTGTACCTCTGTGTGCATTCGTGTATCTCTATGTGCCTGTGTATCTCTGTGTGACAGTATGTGTATACATCTATGTGTGCATTTGTGTGTACATCTATCTGTGTGTGTCTGTGTTTTGGTGTGTGCCTCTGTGTATTTGTGTGTGTCTGTGCACCTCTGTTTGAGTATGTCTGTGTGTGTGCATCTCTACATGAGTGTGTGTGTGCACGTGTACAACCATGCATCTGTGTATCCATGTGCATCTGTGCATCTCTGTATGACAGCATGTGCGTGTATTTCTGTATCAGTGTATGTGTGCATGTTCACATGGGGTGGAGGGAACACAGCAATGGGATGGGGAGGGGCACTAGGTTCCTGACTCAAAAAGCAAGCACCCTTCTTCTGTAATGCTCTCCTGCCGTGTGTTCTATGTCAGAAGGCTCACTGCTGTAACAGGAGTTTTTTGTTTTTCCCCTCCCAGGTGTGAACGAGTCCAGGGGAGGTCACCCTGTCGCTGCTGGAGGAACACCTCATTTCCAGGTCCTCCGCACAAGCCCGACTGTGAAATGAACCAAGCAGGCACTGGCGGGACACTTCCTTCCTTTCCTCATTGACGCTCTGGGCCCAGCGATTGTTCCGCTGTTGCTCTGATTGTGAACCATCCTCCTCTTGCCAAAGCAAACAGCCTGGACTGGAGGAGGAGTTCCTCAGGCTTGTCTGCCAGCCTGACCATGAACGCAGGCCAAGCAGACGACAGCCCGCGTTCCCGAGGGACGTGGGGCCCCGCGGGGCCCGGCCCTCAGGAGCAGGTCCTCTCATGATGCTGGCGCCTGGGAGTGAGCACCATGCCCATCACCCAGGACAATGCCGGGCTGCACCTGCCCCTGCTCTACCAGTGGCTGCAGAACAGCTTGAGGGAGGGCGGGGATGGCCCGGAGCAGCGCCTCTGCCAGGCGGCCATCCAGAAACTGCAGGAGTACATCAGGCTGAACTTCGCTGTGGACGAGAGCTCCGTCCAGCCCGACCGCAGCCCCCCTGGGATGGAGATCTGCACCGTGTACCTCACCAAGGAGCTGGGGGACGCGGAGACTGTGGGCCTCAGTTTTGGGAACATCCCTGTGTTCGGGGACTATGGAGAAAAGCGCAGAGGGGGCAAGAAGAGGAAAACCCACCAGGGCCCTGTGCTGGATGTGGGCTGCATCTGGGTGACGGAGCTGAGGAAGAACAGCCCGGCCGGGAAGAGTGGGAAGGTGCGCCTGCGGGACGAGATCCTCTCCTTGAACGGGCAGCTGATGGTCGGCGTTGATGTCAGTGGGGCCAGGTGAGTCGGGGAGCATCAGCTGGCAGTGTGGGGGCGGATGTGGGACCCCTGTGGCTCACTGATGCCTGATGCTGAGGGCTGTTAGCCCTCCTGTGGTGAGAAGCCAATAGCATTTATCCCATGGAGGGAAACTACACACTCTAGAGATTTTGCGGTATTTATATGTTTGTTTTGCTTCATTCTCTCTTAGAAGACTCAGGCTCAGAGTTTTTCCTTTTTTCTCGAAACTTGGGGTAAGAAAGAAAAGAAATAGTACATGATAAGAGGATGAGAAATGTTACATTGAGTTAGACCCAGCATCTTACCTCCAATCGGAAGGCCATAGATTGGGCCTGCCTGTCCCTGTGACCTTTGCCACCAAATCACAATTCAGAAGCCTCTTGAGATGCTGAGAAATGTCTTTAGACCACCGCCCTGCAGTTTCCCCATCCTGGGAAGATCCCCTTGGATCTCATCTCAATGAACATATTTCTGTTTTCTACCCATGTGGCCACTTACCATGGCAGTAAGTTATGGTTGAACTGTTTTGCTGTTTCTTGAGTGAATTATGGTCCCCAAGACCACCTTCAGCTTCTATGATTCACTAGGAGAACTCACAGAACTCAGAAAAGCTATTATACTCCTGGTTATAGTATTATTACAGTGAAAGGAATCAGATTAAAATCAACAAAGGTGCACAGAATCCAGGAGAGACCAGGAGCAAGCTTCCAGTTGTCCTCTCCTGGTAGAGTGATACGGAAGTACTCAATTCTCCCAGCAACAATGTGTGACAACGTATATGGAGTATTGGGGAGTCCTGGGGAGCTCACCCAAGTCTTGGTGTTTTTACTGGGGGTTAGTTAGTCACCTAGACACCCCATGCCTGTGTAGCTGACCTTTGTTACTAAGTATCCAGCCCTTCCAGAGGTCAAACTAATACCACGTGATCCAAGGCCCCCACCAGAGATCACATTAGCATAAACCATCTGGTGTGGCCGAAGGCCTCAGGTATACAATGACACTCTTTGTTGTTGTTGTATAGTCTCTCAGTTATGTCCCGACTCTTTACGACCCCATGGACTGCAGCATGCCAGGCTTCCCTGTCCTCCACTGTCTCCCAGAGTTTGCTCAGACTCATGAAATAGGAAACAGGCCTGTGGGTGTTCTAAGATGCACCTGGGATTTTTTTAGTCCAGTATGGTAAGACATGCAGACAGAGGAACAACTGTCACGAAGGGAGAGTTTATACCCCAGATTCCTAGAGGCGGGAGGCACAATGCAGAGCCATAGGGTCAGCATTGGTCAGGAGACTGAGGGTGGGAGGGGAAACAGGGCCCAAAGCCTTTATGAGGGTTTCAAGGGAAACACTGGGTGAGACGTGGTAGGTACACTGAGGAACCTTAGGATAGGATAGTTTTAGTAATTTCGGCAAGCTCTGAGCTATAGGGGTGGTCTCCGATTGTCCAGTACCTGACCCCGACTAATTTAGACAGGGGAATAGAGACGATATGTGGTGGTGATGGTGGTGGTTTAGTTGCTAAGTTGCATCCGACTCTTGTGACCCCATGGACTGTAGCCTGCCTGGCTCTTCTGTCCATGGGATTCTCTAGGCAAAAATACTGGAGTGGGTTGCCATTTCTTCTCCAGGCTTGATGTGTGAGAGTTGGATAAAAGAGACAGTTGGGATTTGAGCTCTGGACTAATTGGTTAGTATGATTGATATCAAAGGCACACTCCTCAAGAGAGTTGTTTGCTAGCTCTAGGAGTTAGCTGCCCCTGATGGATAGCAGGGGCAGTCTCTCCAGGATCAAGTCTCCAAATGCCAGAGCATCAAGAATACAGGAACTGAGGGTACAGCCAGTGTGCTGGGCTCTGAATATTTTCCATAGCTAAGGGAGTAAATCCTCCAAACATGAGTTTTTCACTGGGCAGCAGTCACGGCTCTGAAATTCCCTTCTCTAAGGGGCTGTTGTGTATACGCCAGGTGATGAAGGGCTAGGTGAAAGAAAGTCTACCCAGGAGGTCCTTAGGTATAGGCATAGAAGAAAGGAGAAGGCCAAAACCCTCTGCTTAGTCTTCAAGGAATTATAAAAGTGAATCAGGCAATGAGACAAGGGCTCCTGGAGTCCTGGTCTCCCAGTGCCCAGAACAACCAGGACATTCACAAGACAGGAGAGAAAAAGACTGCGTTGCTTTTTCAAGATTGACTCCTTAGTTCTCTGGCATAATTATAACAAAAGCCATTTATTGAGCAGTTACGGCTCTAGGGACTCTCTACCGCCACTGTCATTTAATACCTACTACAACTCTATATAAGGGCTTCCCCGGTGGCTCAGATGGTAAAGAATCTGCCTGCAATGTGGGAGACCAGGGTTCGATCCCTGCGTTGGGAAGATCACTTGGAGAAGGAAATGGCAACCCACTCCAGTATTCTTACTGGAGAATTCCATGGATAGAGGAGCCTGGTGGACTACGGTTCATAGGCTTGCAAAGAGTCTGAAGTGACTGAGCATGAACAGGAGCCCAACTCTATAAAGCACAGCTTTAGAGGAGAACCTTGACCACAGAGAGGGCATGTAGCTTACACAAGGTCACCCAAGAAAGAGGCAGAACCAAATGTGAACTTGAGTCTAGCGGCCACCACCATCGATGCCCCTGAACCCTGTTCTGTACCACCTCAAATCTGCCCAGACCTATACTCGGGCCCTTCATGCCATCTGGAGCTCCATTTCATGGATGGTTTACAGCTTCACAACGTACCTCCTCGACATAATCGTAGACAAAAAGGGCAGTAAGTGACAAGAACCAAACTCTAAGGCTTCCTTCCACTTACTCCAAATTGACAAGGAAAACAGAAGCCGCTCCCTGCTCTCCCCTACCATGTCTTAAGAAAGGAACTCAATTTTCATATAAACTTCCTTTGGCAAACTTATGTCTAGCCTGAACTTTAGGACTAGAAGCACTTTGAGATGAAGTGTCAAGGGGCTGAAAGGGTTTTGAATGTTCTCAAGATATCCTTTTTCACTTTTTGTAACTGTTTGCTTCAACACTAAATTTTCCCACATACCTATATAGGTTTTGTCCTAAAAAAGTGGTGAGTAGGAATTTGGTTCTGCAGAAACCCCAATGTACCTCTCTCCCCCTCAGCAGACAGCCCCCTCAGTGACTGCATATTCACCATTACTTGTAGGCAACAGATTTCAGGTGTTAACACACTAACTTCCCTACCCCCCCACCAACATGATAAGTTGGAATATTACTTGGAATTATAACAAGAGGGACACTTTTGGGCAAGCCATTCTGCCCCTTATCTTGAGCTTGATGTTGAATTCAAAAATCCCTTAGATGATGTTATGGGTTGAATTATGTGTCATGCCCCTCCAAATTCAACTATTGAAGTCCTACCCTCCTCCCTCGCCAGTACCTGAGAATGTGGCTTTATTTGGAAGTAGGGTTGCTATGGATATATTTAGTGAAGATGAGGCCCTATGGGAATGAATAGGTTCAGCCCCTGGTCCAATATGACTAGCATCCTTATATAAAAGGCAGATCTGGGGACACAGACATGCACACAAGGAGAATGCCATGTGAGGGTTGGGGTCAGGCTGCCACAAGAGAAGGAACTACCAGAAGTTAAGAAGTTCTATAGGGTCTATGGGGTCACAAAGAGTTGGACAGTACTTAGCGACTGAACAACAAGAGAGGGACATGGAACAGATATTTCTCCCATACTCAGAGGGAGTGTAGCTCTGCCAACACCTTCATCTTGGACTTTTAGTGCCAGAACTAAAAGACAAATTTCTGTTGCTTTGGCTACTTGGTTTGTGGTACTTTATTGTGACAGCTCTAGCAAACTAACACACATGATATTTTGACCCTGTCACCTACGGCTGGTCAGTTATTCAAGCAATTTCCTCCCTGACAAGGTCACTCTGGAAACTTCAGAGCATTGTGGATGTTTTTGGAAGAGGACACTCTGAAAATTGTGTGTGGGTTAAGTGTGGGCGGAGCAGGTGCAAAATGTAGAAGATGAGCTCATGGTTGGCTTATTTTAAAAATTAGTTTAGGGTCAGTTTGGAAAGATCATCCCTGCAGGAAGAGCAGAGAATTCTCAGCCATGGGTCTGCCACCCGTCTGCACCCCTAGAACCATTTTCAGAGCTTAACCTGAGAGCGTCCCAAACTTATCCCCAGACTGCAGACCCCATTCTGCTCTCTCCCTGACTGACACTCCCAAGGTTTGCAGTTTGCTTCCAGGCTCCCCATGTAGCTCTGGGAACCCCTCATTCTTTTGAGTCGTGACAGTGTCATGGTGGAGTGAACTTTCTGAGAACTTTCTGAGGTGGGAAGGGGTACCAGTAACGGGTGCTATCACATGCCACATCTTGCAGGCATGGCTGGTAAACACATGGAGGAAAGCTTTTGTTTGCAACTCTATCATACCTACTCTGGGGAAGATGAGGTTTTCTGGAATGTTCTATTTATATCTTTTTGGTGAAGGGAGAACTGGGAAGATTTTTTTTACATTATTTCCTACAAGGAATACTTTGTAACCCTAGTCCCTCCCCCCAAACCCCATCCCTCCCTCCCCACCCCATTCCTCCCTCCCCTAGCTTTCTATAAGTAAACCAGATCTGTTCCCTGAGGACAGATTGTTCCAAATTGGTAACAAGATGTGGAATTAATTAAAATACAACCCACACACCAAAACAAAAACAAGTAGCCTTTTCTGAAAAGTAAAAGGGCCCATGTTCCACTGAAAATGTATTTTTTCAGGGTATCAAATTCAACTGGACTTTTTTGTACTGTTAGTAAATATGAGCAGGGCACAGTGCAGAGAACATGGGCCTGGGAGAGGCGGATCTGGCTTCTAGACCCACTTATTGGCCGCTTGGGTGAGTGACCTCAGCCACGGAGGCTGATGCTTTCCCCAACGGGGTCATTTAGTGGGTGAGATAAGAAGATTTACTTGATGTCCTGAATAGGCCTCTGGCACATGTAGATGTTCAGTCAAAGGTAGCTTTTCACATCCTTCCTGGTTGGCCTCAGGCAATCTGAACCCAGGGCACAGCCTAAACTAAGAAAAGGCCTTTGAGTTTGAAGGGCAGCATCCATGTGCGTGCTTAGTTGCTTGGTCATGTTGGACTCTTTGCATCGCCACCATGGACTATAGCCCGCCAGGCTCCTCGGGGATTCTCCAGGCAAGAATACTGGAGTGGGTTGCCATGCCCTCCTCCAGGGGATCTTCCCAACCCAGGGATGGAACCCAGGTCTCCAGCATTGCAGGTGGATTCTTTACCCGAGTCACCAGGGAAGCCCTTGAAGGTCAGAGAAGAGCCTAAAACGCTTAGCAGTTTGCTCAGCATGCAAGGAGAGTAATCTTCAACCCAGAAATCAGGGTGATATTCAAACATTGAGTGACCTGTAATGGCATGGGTAGGAAACGATGCTGGTGCCTGCAGGAAAGGGTCCTGGAGCCCCTCAGGGCCAGACCGCACCTTTGAGTTACTGGGGTGTGAGATACATACATGGTCCACAGAGAGGAACCAGGGTCCCGCGCAGGCAGAAGGACCTGGGGAGCTCAGGGCGATTGGCCAACTGAGACAGAAGAACTACTCCTGGGCTGACTAGCTGGATGTCAGCCCTGGCCAGAGGTAACCTTCAGCTCAGTACCACTGCCTTTAAATTGTGTGTAAAATTAAATTTAGGGTTGTTACAAGCTCAGACTCTGGTTACCCATGGCAACCCTGAGTTCTCTCTAGGTTATAGCAGATTTTAAACAGAGTGTCAGGAGGCTGCTAGAAGGTGTTACTTGGAGAAATGACTGCAGGTAGTGATGTAGGAGACTGCAGGAAGGAAGAATTGCCAATTATAGCTTTATAATGTAGTCTCTGGGGCCATTACACACAAGGGTCCTCCTGCCTCCCTGAATATGCCCATAGGCACCCAGTGCTCTATTGGAGACTGTATATATAGTAAGAGGTAGTCATTCTGATGACCTAGAACATCCAGGAAAGGTTAAATTATATTCAGTTTGCCGTTTAAGGAGCCAGAGAAGCGTGTAATACACTTCTGAGAGATTTCCATTACGGAAGGTTAAAAGGAAAACAAGTTTCAGCATTTAAAATTCAATTATCTGGAAACTACATCAAGTGGAACAGCCCATTCCCCAAGGTTGCGGCGTCAATGGAGCGCTGCAAGGGCCTTACGCTTGTGCCCACTTCATTCTTCTCTGCCTGCTTGCCCCGCTTGCTGCTTCATGTCATGTCATGCTTTCTGGAAGGCAGCCCAGATTTCATCCAAGTCCTATTTTCTCATCGTACCGAGCAGGAAACTGAGGTTCTGGGAGAAGGTTTCCTGGGGTCAAGAGAAAGAACCAGAATTCAGGGCCTCTGACTCAAATTCTAGAACTTTTTCTTCAACGCTATAGTAACCAATGAAATTAGATTTTTTTTTTTTTTTTTTGCACTTTACTGTTGATTGTAAGATACAAATTGAAAATCACATTTTTCTGCATATTTCTACATCCATTCTCTAAACAGATGGTAGTTACATCTAAAACCTTCCTTCTCAACAAGAGTTTAACTCTTAGCAGCTTCATCAGTGTGTAAGTGATGGCCTTTGGACTGGGCTTTCCCTCAGGTCTTCCACAGGCTTTCTGGGCAAGGCTGTGGACCATCCTCTGCCATCGCCTGCCACCTTGTGGTTGAAATCAGGCATGGCGCTAGGAGCTTTAGTCAAGCTTATTACTAGGCTGTGTGGGTTTCTCAGCTGCGCCGTTAGGATGTTTTCAGCCTTCAGAGCTCTCTTCTAGAATGGGAACATCTGAGCCATCCCTAAGCAGAAGGTGCCTCAAGCACCACTCCCCCTCCTCTGGGTGCCTGATCTCCTTTGCTACCCCCAAGAGGTGGCCCATCCTGGCTCCCCCCAGGGCAACCCCTCCCCACTACACTCAGCCCCTGTCCCTGCTGCTGCTGCTAAGTCGCTTCAGTCGTGTCCGACT
The DNA here is from genome assembly GCF_033118175.1 of Dama dama. Classification (NCBI taxonomy): domain Eukaryota; kingdom Metazoa; phylum Chordata; class Mammalia; order Artiodactyla; family Cervidae; genus Dama; species Dama dama. The sequence goes on along the minus strand of NC_083705.1, from coordinate 48,789,947 downwards.
CTGTGCGACCCCACAGACGGCAGCCCACCAGGCTCGGGCTCGGCCGTTGCTGGGATTCTCCAGGCAAGAACACTGGAGTGGGTTGCCATTTCCTTCCCCTGTCCCCTACAAGTAGACAAGTAGCTGATCTGATAAACCCACTCGTGCTTAGCTCTTGGTGACGGTCGGGGGAAGTTGTCCATCCCTAGCCCAACTCAAGTCTCCTGGAATCAGAAAGCCTCAGGGGAGGGTGCGTAGCAGGCAAAGCCAATGGGGTGGGTTCCTTTAGAAGCCTAGCATCTTTGTGCACCCTCAATCACAGCCTGTAGGTAACTCCAGGGCCATTTACAGAGCATATTTTCAAGGTCTATTTGTTCTTTTTTTTTTAAATTGGAGGATAATTGCTTTACAATGTTGTAGTGGTCTCTGCCATACTACAATGTGAATAAATATATATAGTATACATATAAATATGTTATTTATATTTTATATATTTATAATTTTATATTTTATATGTATATTATATGATATTTATATGCTTGTATAGATATATATTAAAATAATACATATTTATATAATTATACTGATTTAGATCTATCAGTCATAATTTTTTATATGTATCTGTATCCCCTCCCTGGGTCTGTTCTTGTGAGGGGAGAGATTACATTAAAAGAGCCACTTTCTATGATTTAAAGAGAGGTAAGGTTGCAGAGTTCCATTCAGGGATGCTCTTTAACTTTAGCCCAGTAACCTGCTTCTCCTGGTAGCCCCATCAGAGCTGCTACTGGGGGACTGATTTCAACCATGGGAGATGGAAAACCCAAGTATTCTCCTGGAGACACTTGCTTTGAAACTCTTAGCTGTACTTTCGAGAATCGTAACTGTAAACCAGAAACGGAAAGAAATGCTGGGAGCATCTCAGTGTGACCACAGTGCTGTCAGCCTGACTTCATATCCTTCTCTCTCTGGACACTCTGGGGCCATTTTCAAGAATTTTGACTCCTACTTCATTTTATGTCCAGATATTAAATAAGTGATAAATATTTTTATTCTCTCATTTTGAGCACCAGATGCCCTCAAGAGGTTTTCTTTTTCTAAAGGTGATTGTCCAAGCTTCAGCACTGGTTTCGGCCCTTGTCGCTCTTCGGTCTTCTGGAACAGAGACAGATGACCACATGGCCTGGCTTAGATGTCTCTAATTAGGACCTGTTTGCCAAGCCCAGAGGTTCAAAGACTTGAATCCCTGTGTTTTGGGGTCCACCTAGTGGTTGCTGCCTTCTCATAGGGGACAATAAAATCTGATATTATCAGGACACATGCGTGTATATGTGCAGTGTATGTTTTTTGCAATTTATAATAAACTATGGGGCTCCCCTGGTAGCTTGGCTGGTAAAGAATCCGCCTGCAATGCAGGAGACCCTGACTCAATTCCTGGGTTGGAAAGATGCCCTGGAGAAGGGATAAGACTCCAGTATTCTTGGGCTTCCCTGCTGGCTCAGACAGTAAAGAATTGGCCTGCAATGCAGGAGACCTGGGTTCAATCCCTACATGGGGAAGATCCCCTGGAGGAGGGCATGGCAACTCACTCCAGTATTCTTGCCTGGAGAAGCCCCAAGGACAGAGGAGCCTGGTGAGCTACTGTCCATGGGGTCGCAAAGAGTCAGACATGACCAAGTAAGTGACTAAGCACACAGCATAAAACATGGGTTTTCAAAAGCTACATAGATGTCTTCATGAGATTCTTCTTTGTCTTTCTCCAAAGATTTTGAGAGTGTGAGTTAAGTTATGCTATTTAAATAAATGATGTGGCGATGTCATTGTTAGTGGCATTGTGGATGACGGGGCTTTCCAATGTTGAAATGGACAGAGCAACACCCAAAGGTGTGAGTATCTGGGTCTTTTGTACCTCTGGGTCTCAGACAGCTGGAGGCAGGGGTGTCAGCGATAGTCTAACTAGCTGGCTTATCCCACCAGAAAAAGAATGATTCTATCATTTATAACATCTCTTGGACTTAAATTTAGCCTTTCCGGGTCTGGGGGAGGCAGAGGGAGATGGTGGGCTGGGCTCTTTCCCAAGCTGAAGTGTGTGTTTGCTGTGCCCTTAAGCTGGACTTGAAGGCTAGTCCATTTAAATGGGGCTGGGATTTATTAAGAAACTTTTGACCTTTGGGGTCACAGATATATTTTCACAAGTGTCCCTGAAGGAGGTCTGAACTATTATCAAGGGAAGAGGAAGTAGGTATCTTTAAAAACTCAAGCTCCACTAAGTACAGGTCTCTGTCAAACTGCACGGCAAGTCTGGAGGGTTTTCCCTGACTCAAGGGTTTTATTTAGTCCACATGTGCATTGCTGGGAGGTCCTTGTCTGACCCAGCAGAATGGGCAGAGAGGGCATCAGTGGCAGTCACTGGAAATGGTTCTTGCTCGAGAAAGGGTGTCATCCAGGTGGAATGAGAAGATCCATGGGGGAAGGGGAAAAGTTATTAACCTCTCAGGATATATTTTTATCTTAAAAAAAATAAGAAATTGAGCTTGGCTAATATTTTAGATATGAGTTGACATTGGCGTCCTTAATCTGTATGTCAGACCCTAGGAGGGTCCCGTGTGTGTTATGTGACGTATCCTGAGGAAAGAGGTCATGACCCACAAAGGCCTGCTCGTTGGTTAATTCACTTTTAACTCAGTTCAAGGGTCTGTAGCTTATGTAGGCTCACTCAGAGAAGTAGGCTTATGAATTAAAGTATGTATTTTGTTGGATTTAAATTAACTTTACCAAATGAACAGATAAACTAAAATTCTTGAGGGGCTAAAAAAGAAGATTAAAAATAATCAATGCAGGTGCAAGCAAACCATAAGAAAATGGCTGGGTTGTCCCTTGCTTTACTGCTGATATGTGCTCAACCACATTATAAGTTAAACCAATGACAATCTATTCAGATTGACAAGAAATCAGACCAAAAAAATTATAGGTCAAAGCTTTCGAAAGACTATGTGAAATACAAATTTCCAGCCTCTGCTATTAAAGAGAAACCTCACCATAAGCATAGATTGTGCCTTGAGATAATCCCTAATGATGGTATAAGGCCATGATAATTAGCAAGATATTTAAAATCTAAATATCGACCACATGCATACAAATAATGTTAAATGTTTTAGCAATGTTAAAAATTATGCAGTGCTAAATCTAGTCCAGAATTTTACTAAACTGAATATTTTAAGAGCCTCTTTGGAATTTCTTTTTACTTAATTGCTTACGGCAAAAAGTCACATGCCATGAGGAAAACACTCATTCTTACTGATGCAATTTAAAAAGAGCTAAAATAATATATGGAAAACAATATAGCTATACCATAAAATGCCTGATTTTGTCAGCAAATTCTGCTGGTAGGTGCACAGAAACCTTGCTGAAGTTTTAAAGAAACAGTTTGCCTTGTGGCAGTTTTCTGTGCGGCTGGAAATAAAGTATCCCTGATTCTTACATGTTCCAAATAAGGATATTTGCTTGGTTCTGCTTCAGTAATGCGGTAGGACACCTACTTACTCGTGAGTCACTAAAGAAGAGAGGTACCAGAAAAGATATATTTTCAAAAGGCAATGACTTCTTTAGTTAAAATAATGCTTTATGGAGAAATTATATAAGGTAACAGCTGCTTTGATTCAAATTTTAAATTCAGGGTAAGGTTACAAAAATAGGCCAGAACATGAAAGTGATTCACTGCATTGGTCCTAGGAAAGTTGAGACAGCAAAGAAGCTAAAGTCAGAAGTGCCAAAAATGCTAAAGAATGTCATCAGTTTGGTTAATTTTGTAAAAAGAAGACTTTTAAAAGTAGTAGAATTTTTATTCTTCTCTGTACTAAGATGGGGAATGACCACAGAAATGTTTTACTCTGTAGAGGTCTGATGTTCATCTTGAGGCAAAGCATTTAGAATAATCCAACTTTAAGATTGCGTGCAGTGTTTTCCTTCTACAAAAAAGACAGTTGTTTCAAATTTGCCCACTTTATCTATGAACAAGTGGTTTTCAATCGCCTGCTTCCTGGAGGCTATTTATGCAAGCACACACACACATAATCTGTCTTTCCAAGGTAAAAATGATATTGAAAGAATGAATAAGGAAGTATTTAGAAGCAACCCAAATGTCTATCGACAGATGAATGGATAGAGAAGGTGTGGTACATATATACAATGGAATATTAGTCAGCCATTAAAAAGGAATGAAATTGGGTCATTTGTAGTGATGTGGATGGACCTAGAGTCTGTCATAGTGAGTGAAGAGAAAAGCAAATATGGTATATTAACACATATGTATGGTACCTAGAAAAATGGTACAAATCAACCTCTTTGCAGGGCAGGAGTGGAGACACAGACATAGAGAACTGACATGGGGACACAGGTAGGGAAGGGGAGCATGAGATGAACTGGGAGAGTAGGACTGACATATACAGTACCGTGTGTAAAATAGATAGCTAGTGGGAAGCTGCTATATAGCAGAGGGAGCTCAGCTCAGTTCTGTCTTAACCTGGGCAGGGGGGCGGGATGGGGAGTGGGGTAGGAGAGAGGTTCAAGAGGGAGGGTATATATGTTTACTTACAGCTGATTCACTTCTTTGTACGGCAGAAACTAATACAGCATTGTAAAGCAATTACACTCCAATTAAAAATAAAACAAAGCACTAACTACTACTTGAAAGAAATTCATGCTATAGAAAGAGCATTTTCAAAATGGATTTTTGGAAATGTTTCCATGCTTATTACTTTTTTTTTGCCAAACAGTTATATATGCCAACAAAAAGTTTCATAGGCACATATTTGAAATCTTGAGAACAAAATTTTCTATTTTTTAAATCTTCCATAGAGTTTTACAAAACTTATGTTAAAAATTATTTTAAAAAAACAGTACCTCCCAATAACTTGGCAAAGAAAACTCCAAGTTGAAAATTAACACAAAATTTTAGCTAAAACCTTTGCAAAAATGGTGGATAGGGCTGCAAAATGAAAACTACTTTTTATTACGTGCTACCACTAATGTACTGTTTCCATTTGGATCTCCCTGTCCTTGAGAGGTAGCTTCAGCTATGGCAGACTTTAAAACCAATATCCATTTATTTTGAACTTAAAGTCGTACTTGTGAATTATCACATTCCAAAATGTTAAGCCAAGTTTTTGAAGCCCTTGGAGTATATTTAACTATATAGCTTTAACTAAAAGTAATATTCACTGTGTATAATTTATTTTAGTAAAGGTGAAAAAGATTTTTAAGTATTAAGCACTTCATATTAAGTGTATATTTTAAAATTTTAGCTTTTTCATATATGTTTTATAATGTGTATATGTACTAGTACGTGTACATGTTTAATAAATAAACACATGTACATGTATATATTGGATTGGCCAAAAAGTGTGTTTGGGTTTTCCATACTTTTTTGGCCAACCCTATGTATGTATGGGCTTCTCAAGTGGCTCAGAGGTAAAGAATCTGCCTGCCAACCCGGGAAACATGGGTTCGATCCCTGGGGTTGGGAAGTTCCCCTGGAAAAGGAAATGGCAACCCACCCCACTATGGACAGAGGATACTGGCGGGCTACAGTGCATACAGTTCATGGGGTTGCAAAGAGTCAGACATGGCTTGGTGATGGAGCGCGCACACACGCATGCACACACACACAGGGTGCATGCCTGTATCTTTTTTTTTTTCTGAGCATAAGAAGTCAAGAATTCTAGAGTAGTCATCTCACAATATAAAGGTTAGCCCTAGCCACTACAGAAACGTCTCATTTGAGATTTGTGCTATCTAAATGTTTCCCATCAGTCCAGGGCCCAGCAGTCCTCCTTGACTGGCTCTCCAGAGAGCTGGCTTCCTTGGGCTCTGCAGACATGAACCTAAACCTTCCCAGTCCCTCCACACCTGCTTTCCTGGTGGCCCCTGAGTTCTGACCATGGGGTGTCCTGCTCAGCCGCCCCACCGAGCACAGATACCATGGCCCTGCTGCTCTCACTCCTCTTGCTAACTGCTTGCTCCCTGGACCATTTTGCAAAGCTCTCTTTGTCTGATTCTTTTTCCTTTTATTCATTCCACAGCAGCATATTTATAAAGCTATTAGTTAATGTTTCAGGCTCCCAGTCCCTCTCCCCACACTAGTCATTGTTTATTTCAGTGGCAACACTAAAATAACATTGAAGTGGCATTTCAAAGAAAAGAATGACTTGCAATTCTACTACTATAATTCTCAACTGACTTAATTTTTCTATGTTAATATTTATTCTGTGACCAAGCGAATGTAGCCCTACCACCCTAACTCAACAGATTTGTCTATTTCTATCTCATCTACGTTCATCAGCAATATATATATTTTCAGACTACCTTATTTTACCATTGGTGAGTCACGCTTGTACATGGCAAAACATTCAAGTAGAAGAGAAGGACAGTGACTGAGAATTCTCCCCAATTCAGACCCCACTCTCTAGTTTATAGCTATACCCCAGGGCCCCACTCTGTTACCAGTTTAGGAGTATCTTTCCAAGAATTCTCTAAACATATCCAAGTTCACTGTGTTATTTCTGTTTTACACAAACAGGGGCACACTATCCATGCTATTCTGCATCTTAATTTTTTTTAAATTTGGAAACCTATCTTAGAGATGACTTCAATCAGAAGAACATAGTTTCTCTCTCCTTTTTAACAGCTGTATAATATTCTACCAAAGGGTTCTAATATGATTTGTTTAATTGGTCACCAACTAATGGGCATTTTCATTGTACAGCCTTTGCTGTGTCAACAATTCTGCAGTAAATCTTATGTTCACAAGTCTCTGTGTACTGTGCATGTACGGTTAAGTGAAGGATAAATTCCTAGATGTGGAATCCTCAAAGAAATACCATTATTTTTTAATCATTGCAAATTGTTTTGCCCAAGATGTTACACTAAACTGTATCCCCACTGACAGTATGTACAAGTGCAGTTTTTCAGTTTCACCAATGCCATAGGAATACTTTTAAAATATTGAATTATACTATGTACAGAATTCTGTATTATCTTTCTTTCCACAATATTTTCAAACTCAACCCACCTAAATTAAAAGTCTTGATAAGCATAGTCATCAGTAATAATTTAGGTAAGTATGCTCTTTCAGTCATTCCCCTTTTTTACAATATTTATGTGTAGCACTATATTTAAAATGCTTGTGACCAGGACTTTTCCTTTTGAATCTTCCTCCCAGGACAGATTCTCTGAAGTGAAGGTACTATGTCAAAGGGCATTCTTGCAAATTGCTTTTCACAAATGCCTTTTCTAAATTATACTCTCACCAAAAATGTATGAGTGCAGTGTACCAGGATCATTCAGGATTGGGTATTATGATTTAAAATTATGTTTAATAGAAATTAATGAAGCTAATTAAAAATCAATCATTTTTATTAGTTTAATTTGCATTTATTTATTTGACCAGAGAATTTGGCTATTTCCCCTTAGTTTTTTTTTTTTCCTATTTTATTTTACCTGTTTTGTAAATCATTTATTCATGTCTTTTGTCTACTATCTGTTGGAGTCCTAATCTTTAGCACTGAAACATGCATTTGAATATAAAGATCTTAATCTTCTTAATCCCTTTGCAGTTAAAATTCCCCTTAATCTTTTAATAAATCTTTTAGTTGTTATTACTGTATAGAAATTTTAACTGTTTCTGTGGATGAGTTTGAGCTTTTTTCTCCTGTAATTGTCTTTTCATTGCTTTAATCTTAGGATGTTGCTGCTTTCTCAAAGACCTGAAACTGTCTTCTATCAATTTTCACGACTGTATTTTAAATTTATCTTGATAATTTAAAATTTAATTTAGCTGACATTTGTTTTGATGTATAGTGGAAATTTTATGTCTCTCTTCTAAACTGCTGTGTAATTATCCAAATATCATTTAGTAGGAATTCATTTTCTTAAGTTGTGAGGCTTGATTTATTGTGATAGACACACATACACACATACATACATTTCTATTTCTGGATATTCTATTTTTGTTCTCACCCGTACATCTATTTTCATGCTCATCACATAGTATTTTGATCATGTTGTAACATCTAGTAGTGCTGGCTTCCTCCTGCATCTCAGTGCTGAAGCTTTTCCTAATATCGTTTGAAATTGTTACCCATTAATTTTCCCAAATTTTCTTGAGTCATGGTGTTGAGTTTCTAAGGCCATCTCAGGAGAATACTGTCTTTTCTAGTATGGCCCATCCTTCAAGGCCCAGGCCAATTCCCCTCCCACCTCCTTCTCCACCTCCTGGGAACATTTCTGACCTGCACACACAAAATCTATTTTCCTGGTGGTAATAGGCAGGATTCTAAGATGGCCCCCAGGATTCCACACACTCCCACCTTGCACACATCCTCACATCCCCCAGGACTGTGAACTGGATGAATTTTACTCCCATGATAAGGTATGTCATAAAGAGTTGACCTTAAGAGGGGGAGATTATTTGGGTGGGCCTGACCCAGTCTTACAAGCCCTTGAAAAGCAGAGTGTTCTCTGGCTGGTAGCAGAAGGGGCAGCCAGGGAGACATTCTCCAGCTGACCTGGAGGAAAGCAGATATCCATGGTGTGAACTGGCCATGGAAGGGTGCAACCTCTAGGACCTGAGAGCAGTCCATGATTGACGACTAGGAGGACAATGGGGACCTCTGTCCTAAAAGTGCAAAGAACTAGACTCTGCCAACAACCAATGAGCTCAGAAGAGGTCCCTGAACCCCAGATGAGATTGTCGGCAGCACCAGCCAGAACCTAGTTCAGTCTCGTGAAACACCAAGCAAAGAGCACCGTCGTGCAGTACTGTACCTTTGACCTGTAAGTCTGCAAGCTTAGCCATGGGGGTAGCTCCAAAGCCTCTACATCTGTGGGGCATTTGTTACACAGCAATGAAAACTAACACAGTGGCAACACACAGTTTAGTACTTAATCATTCTTACTCATTTACTCATCTTACATCATTTACTCATCATTTCACATGTACAAAATGCTGTCACTCCTAATCAGATAATACAGTACTTCTCTCAGCCTCAATTCCCTTGTATTTAAAATGGGAATAAAGTGCATCAAATAAATTACTGAAAGATATACAACCATTGTTACCAGCAATTACTTCTGAAGGTGGGAGATGATAACGGGATCAAATTTCACAAGAAGGTCGAACGATAAAACGTTACTGTTAAAGTCACTAAGTCATGTCTAACCCTTTGTGACCGCATGGACTGGAGCACAGCAGGCTTCCCTGTCCTTCACTATCTCCTAGAGTTTGCTCAAACTTATGTCTGTTGATTCATTGATGCCATCCAACCATCTCATCCTCTGCCACCCCCTTCTCCTCCTGCCCTCAATCTTTCCCAGCATCGGGGTCTTTTCCATTGAGTTGGCTCTTCACATCAGGTAGCCAAAGTATTGAAGCTCAAGTGAGATTTAATTATTTAAATGGAGATTAAATGAGATGATGCTTATAAAGTTCCTTGTAGGGTACATGGTGCATGGTAAGCTCCATAAATATTAGCTCATTGTTATGAGAAAAGTGGCCTCTTTAAAGTGCCTCTCAGAATTCTGTATATTCTCTATGTGCTAATTCTGTTTTCTACCAAATGACCCTGGTTCTGTCTACACACACACACACACACACACACACACACACACACACACCCTCAACCACCCACCCACCCCTACCTCCAGTAGCAACTGACCATCCACCTCTAGACTGGTCATTACTTTGGTCTACTGGAAATTTGGAGTCAAGCCAGTGAGAGACCAAGCTGCTTCACTCTTTAAGTGAGATGAGCTGAAAGGTCAAATGGACTCAGGACCAGAATCCTGTCCAAGGAAAGCCAGAGCAACATGCCTGAAGTCACAGAAGGGCAGACAACAAGAGGAAGTTGGTCCCTTTAGAGCCACACAGAGTGGACATGCAGAAATGGGCAGGGCTGAGTGTCCCCAGGGAGAGAGGGATGCGACAGGCGCTTCCTGGGTCTTGGGGACTTGTGGTTCCCATGCACCAGTTCCCACGGTGCCTAACTGGACTTGTTTGCACTAGATTTCCTTGTCCTCACAAAACTGAGTTGCTCTTTGGTCTTTCCAGACTTTCAGCTGTCAGCAGAGTTGAATCCCAGTAGCCTCTGGAGGGCACTATTCCATTGTTTATTTCACAGCACATCCTACACAGAGAGTGTCTGGGAGAGGGCATAGGAAATAATAGTGACCATTTCCTGAGGACCTCCCATGTGCCAGCCGTTGTGCTCACTGCTTTACATAATTTAAATCTTAAGCAGTCACAAGTCTTCCCAGCATTATAGAATATTCTCTAGTATTTCTACAGGTATGTTATTAACCTGTATCAAGCAAAATGAAAGCTTTTTTATTTTAATGAGGTAACAGCTTCTGATAGGAACCAATTCAGGTTCTGTTGGCTCTCCTCTATGTACCTGGATATAGTTTGCATTTTTATGGCCATATATTAAACATTTCCTTTTAATAAGAAAAGCAATTAAACATGATACCATCATAAAATGGGGAGAGGGAGGACTAACTGTTTGACATGTGTATAAATTGCCTGTGTACCTTTTCTCTCCTAAGAGTAAGAGAGTCCCTACTTCATATCTTTTACTACGCACCCCCTGCCAACCCAGATAACTCGAGATAACTGTGTTGGTTTCAAGCCAGGCTGATGGCTGCTGGGGAGCAAGAGCCATGGTCAGGGAGGAGTTCATTGTTTTCCTCCACCTTGTTCAGGCCCTTCTGAGAGAGATGAAAACAACTACTGGTCCATCTCCATTTTTTAATAAGGTATTTGAAAAAACCTGCTTGGTCATTAGATGTTAACAATGTCAATGAAAATATTTATTAAATGTTATGTATGAGCCATATGCATTACACATACTCTTCTCACTTAATTCTTACAACAACCCAACAGTGTGTTATCATCTGCATTTACAGATGAGGAAATTTAGGCTGAGAAAGATTAGGCAAACATACCTGCTAAGGAACAAAGCCTGGAACCGAGCCCAGGTTTATCTGCCTCCAAGACCTGAGATTTTTTTGGCTGGGGTGCTCTTCCCATCACTGGCCATCCCCCAGATAGCATCTCTGTCTCCAAAGAGAGCACCTCCATCTTAAATAGCATATCCATTTCCCAATAAGGAGTGTACCTGGCATCCTGGCCAGGTCACCTCAAATTCCTTATTCATTATATCACTGTCTACCATACCTCTGTACTATGGAAGGAAGAATCAGAAGTTGGGAAATCTGGTTCTAAACAGTTTCTTAATCTCTCTACTGTTTTATTCATATAAGGAGATCTATTGACCACTTACTATATTTTAGTCCTGGTTGTATGTATTGGGGAAATATTGGTGTACAAGACATCCGTGCGTGCGTGCTAAGTTGCTTTAGTTGTGTTGACTCTCTGCAACCCTATGGACTGTAGCCTGCCAGGCTCCTCTGTCCATGGGGTTCTCCTGACAAGAATACTGGAGTGGGTTGCCACGCCCTCCTCCAGAGGATCTTCCCAACCCAGGGTTTGAACCCACATTTCTTACTTTTCCTGCATTGCCAGGCAGATTGTTTATCACTAGTGGCACCTGGGAAGCCCCATACAATCCATGTCCCTGATTTTATGGGAGCTTGCATCCATGCTTTAGAAAACTACTTTACCCCTGGTGTAGGGATAGTATGATTATAATGACATTAAGGAATTATTAAAGTAAACTTTGTTGCTTTACAACAGTTTTATTAAGGTACAACTTACATATAAAATTTATACTTTTCAAGTGTATAATTGAGTGGTTTTATATGTTCACAGAGTTGAGTATCACCAATATCTACTTTTAAGACATTTTTATCCTTCCAAAAAGAAGCTCCATACCCATGACCAGTCATCCCCCATTTCTCCCTTCTCTTAGCCCCTGGTGACACTAATCTACTTTTTGTCTCTATGGATTTGCCGCTTCTGGATATTTCAGTATGTGGTCTTTTGTGCCTGGCTCCTCTCACTTGATATAATGCTTTTAATGTTCGTCTACGTAGTAGCATATTTCAGCACTTCATTCCTTTATATTGCCAAATAGTGTTCCGTAGTATGGATGTACCACATCTGTTTGACCATCAATTGATGGACACTTGGATCATTTCCACTTTAGACTGTTACAAATAATGCCACTGTAAACATTGGTGTACATGTTTTTGACTGGACATATGTTTTCAGTAATTTGGGGTGTGTGGTGTGCCTAGACACTGAATTGCTGGGCATATGGAAACTGTATGTGTAACTTTTTGAAGAACTGCCATGCTGTGGTTCAAAAGGGTATACCATTTTACTTTCCCACCAGCAGTGCATGAGGGTTCTAATTGCTCCATATTCTCAACACTTGCTATTGTCTGCCTTTATTATTACAGCCGTTCTAGTGGGTGGGAAGGGGTATTTCACTGTGATTTTGATTTGTGTTCCCTGATGACTAATGATGTTGAGCACCTTTTCATGTGCTTTTGGCCATTTGTGTATCTTTGGGGGAAATGTCTGTTGAAATCCTTTGCTCATTTTTTAACTTGGATCAGTTACCTTTATTTGTTGTTATTAAAGTGTAAGAGTTCTTTATATATTCTAGATATAAATCTTTTATCATCAAATATATGATTAGCAAATATTTTCTCAGGAAGCTACAGATGTTAAATACTTGTCACTGATTCTTTTCAACTAATGACCTAGGGGTAGGGCTGTTCTTGGGGAGTCAACTCTGAATCAAATCAAAGTTAAGTTCTGGAAATGGAGCTTTTCAGCGAGCTATCAGACTGTTCAATATTGACAGTTCTCTGGGGACAGGGCTTTGGCAAACCTCCAAACTTGCCCTGACCCAGGGCTACTAGGCTGTTTGATTCCACAGCTACCATAATTGTGAGGCTGTTGGTTTTCAAGGCTGTGGGGGCTGGGGAGAAAGAGATGGAAATGTATAAGTTAAAATGTCACAACTCACTGTGTTTTCTGAGATTCAGCCATTTTTCTTGAGTAAGTGCTTCTTAGACTGCTTCAGTGGTTAGATAGCATCGCCAACTCAATGGACATGAATTTGAGCAAACTCCAGGAGATGGTGAAGGACAGAGAAGCCAGGTGTGCTGCAGTCCATGGGGTCACAAACAGTCAGCCAGGACTTGGTAGCTGAACAACAGACTGCTTCAACCCTTTAATTTCCAGAGTTCTGAAAAAGTTGCTTTTGATAATTTTTTCCAGTGGTCTTATTGTTTTTATGGAGAAATGTATTTCTGGAGGTCCTTATTCTATCATTCCAGAAATGCTTCCTCCAAAAAAATTTAAGTATAATATACATAAAGAGAAAGGCCCAAATGGTAAGTGTTCAGCTGGTGAATTTTTATATTAGTCATCACCCAAACCAATCAACAGAACTTTACCAGTACTATGGAGCCCTCTCACACCGATAACCAGTTATTAACACCTCCCCACCCCCTTAACCAGAGTAAAATGGTATTAATCACCATAGAATAACTTTCCTCTCCAGCACCATCATGGTTTTTTCCAACTGTTTGACTCTAATTGTTCATTCCCCAACCACTCCCTTAACATATTTCATCTAATGGCATCCTTATTTCACTTGTTAAACTTGATTTTTCAATTTTTAAAAATTAGCCTACTTAGGAGACCCACTTATCTCTGTCAAGTTCCTCCTGCCTCCCAAAATTCTTCTATCATCACAACCATCCTCCCCTTGGAGGATGGTAATTCTCCTCTATCCCTTTTCCTAAGACTTTATAGACACACTTGATCATCCACATGAATATAGAAAGCTGGAATCACTTCAGATAAAGTTAGATGGGTTTTCATGGGAATTTTGCACAATGTTCAAACTTTCTGATTTGTGAAGTAGAGGAGCAGTTTCTCAGAGGCCTTTGGGAAATTTATCCTTCTATGCAGGTTTTTTTTTTTTTTTTGCTTTTCCTGACCAATTTATGAGGTGGTGGGGACCCAGATCCTTTTGGGTGTTTTTCATGATCATGGATCATTAGCCAGCAGAAAATGAGATGTTCTGATGAAGGATAAAACAAGATGCAGTAAATCACAGTGATTTGATGTTTAAGAGTAATTTCTTGGGAAGTGAAAAGGGGTCAAGGTGGTTGAACTTAATACAAAGAATAACCAAGGCTGGGAAAACTTGTAAACTGAGTGAAAAAGTTGGACGAAGATAAAGGACTTGCAATAACTAATAAAAAGTATTAAAATACAATTGTGTCTTTATAAGGAATTTTTCATCATAGCAGAAGACAAGAGTTCTTTAGAGGAGAACAGAGGCCAAAATTTCCAGAGTCCAAACTAATATATACTTATATATTGTTTCGTATCTTCTCTTTAACTTTTTACTGTCAGTTGTGAGTAAAATAAAAAATGCAAAGCAGTATGATGGTTCATTAAAAAGTGTAAACGTAATTAGCACATAAACTGGCAACTCCATTTCTAGGTATATATCTTAAGAATTGAAAGGAGGATTTGACAGATATTTGCACAAAAGTGTTTGTCACAGCATTATTTATAACAGCCACAAGGTGGAAACAACTCATCTACTGATGGATGAATGGATAAACAAAGTGTGGTGAATACAGTTGACCCTTAAACAGTGCAGAAGTTAGGGGCGTCAACCCTCTGAGCAGTAGGAAATCTGTATGCTGTTCTCCTGTATCCACAGTTCTGCATGCCATGGATTCAGCCAACCAGAGATCACTCCACTAGTACCGGAGTGCATGTGGACTAAGTTGCATCAGTCATGTCAGACTCTTTGTGACCCTATGGACTGTAGCCCACAAGGTTCCTCTGTCCATTGAATTTTCCAGGCAAGAATACTGGAGTGGGTTGCCATTCCCTTCTCCAGGGGATCTTCCCGACCCAGGGATCAAACCTGTGTCTCTTCCATCTCCCGCACTGGCATTGGCAGGCAGGTTCTTTGCCACTAGCACTACCTGGGAAGCCCCAGTACCAGAGAACTTACTATAGAAAAACACCCATGTGTAAGCGGACCCTTGCAGTTCAAACCTGTGTCATTCAAGGGTCAACTGTATTTGGTTTCCTCCCAGAACTCATTGAAAGGTTAAGACCCTTGTTGACAATAACTTGAAAGTGACCACTAGAAACAAAGGTAGACAGAGAAATGTGGATTTGTTCCAATTTCCTGGGCCCTCTAGAGTCCCCTGTGAAGACTGTAGCAACAGGGCTTGCTTTCTTTTCTCCTTAAGGGTGTCACTGCGGTGTGTGCTAAGACAGTCTGATGAACACCTCAACTTGGACCCTGAGGGTAGCACTAAACTAGAATGTTGCTGGTGCTTCACCAACATCCCCTGAGAAGCTTAACAAACCTCCAAATGGACGGCAGCTAGGAAGAGCGGATGTGGAAGCTGAGAAGGGCCATGAGGCTAGACTGCACACAGCGTCACCTAGTGGGGCTGTGGCCATGGTAGTGATGCATGAGGCATGCCCTGAGCCTGTCAATCGGTGCCTGATGCCAGTTGAGCACCATGGTGCAGGGGGAAGTCAGGTTAGCTGGCTGGCTGCAGCCTTGCCCAGAGATGAAGGCTGCCCCAAAGAGGAGAGGTTTATGGGGTGTCTACCTCTCCTGCCTCTGATGCAGAATTTGATGCCATGTTGGACATTTATAGGACATTTTCCTGGATGATAAATTCCATTTAATATGAAGTTATGACCAACCTGGATAGCATATTAAAAAGCAGAGACATTACTTTGCCAACAAAGGTCCGTCTAGTCAAGGCTATGGTTTTTCCTGTGGTCATGTATGGATATGAGAGTTGGACTGTGAAGAAAGCTGAGCACCGAAGAATTGATGCTTTTGAATTGTGGTGTAGAAGACTCGTGAGAGTCCCTTGGACTGCAAGGAGATCCAACCAGTCCATCCTAAAGGAGATCAGTCCTGGGTGTTCATTGGAAGGACTGATGCTGAAGCTGAAACTCCAGTACTTTGGCCACCTCATGCAAAGAGTTGACTCATTGGAAAAGACCCTGATGCTGGGAAGGATTGGGGGCAGGAGGAGCAGGGGATGACAGAGGACAAGATGGCTGGATGGCATCACCGACTCATTGGACATGGGTTTGGGTAGACTCCGGGAGTTGGTGATGGACAGGGAGGCATGGTGTGCTGTGGTTCATGGGGTTGCAAGGAGTCGGACATGACTGAGCGACTGAACTGAACTTCAGGAACAAGAAGCACCAGAAGCTAAGCCAGACTTTGATGCCAGGAGGAGGAAACACCTGAAAAAATCTCCTTCTATCTGTTGACTCCTCTTCTAGGGTCTCCAGGTCTGGAGAAGAATGTGACCAGTTAGAGCAGGGGTCCCCAGCCTCCGAAATCGAATGCCTGGTGATCTGAGGTGGAGCTCATGTTCTTAATAGAAATAAAGTGCACAATAAATGTAATCCATTTGAATCATCTCCAAACCATCCCCCTGCTCCCCGACCCTGCCCCGTCTGTGGAAAAACTATCTTCCATGAAATTGGTCCCTGGTGCCAAAAAGGTTGGGGACCTCTGAGTTAGAGCAACTGTAGCCCCTCCTCTGTTGCTAGTCACTGGTTGCCACGTCTGAAGATGTGGAATAGGACATGCTTATATTCTCTGTTTTTAACTAATACACCTCTTGAGTCAAAGCTTGAGCTTAAAAGGGGTTCCTGGAGTCTAACAAGGGTGATTTCATGACAACAAGGCCTCAAAGATGAAGTGACAGAACATTTCTTGAATTTATGGACATCCTTTAAAAATCTTTCGACTCTGCAATAGAAGGCAGAGAAATGACTGTAAGCTGTGACTTGGTGACATCTGCCTGGCTGCTCCTCAGAACATTTTGCTCATTCCTGATTTTTTGTTTTTTTTCTTTTTTCATTTTGACATTTCAAACCTAAAAACTGATGGGTGACCTCAGCTTGTGGAGAAAAATAATAGTTCAGTGAGTGGGAAACAGATCTTTATGAGATTTATTTCATTCTGTTACTAGTTGTCTTAAGTAAGCAGTGATTAAAGAAACAAAACAAAAAAACCTCAACTCTCCAGGAATCCTTGCTCTTCAGAGCTGTCTGCTGGTTTCATAACTCTGATAGCCCAGTCAGGTCTCAGCTGCTTTTGAGACAAAGAAAGTACACTCTCCGTGTTATGATTTAGAGTGAGATAATTCAAATCATTTCTGTGCTGGAGTCTGTCCAGTGTACACAGGCCAAAAGAAACACAATAGGATGGTGGGCACTGGTATCTCTGACGCAGTTGTTACAGCATGAGACCCCTGCAAGGTCTGTTTTCTTCTCTGTGCTGCTCTATTTAATGTTTTTAAAAGTTTATCTTTTAGCCCAAGGATCTTGCCTTACTGACCAAGGGGTGAAGTTCAT
This sequence comes from Dama dama, assembly GCF_033118175.1. Taxonomy (NCBI): domain Eukaryota; kingdom Metazoa; phylum Chordata; class Mammalia; order Artiodactyla; family Cervidae; genus Dama; species Dama dama. The sequence continues at coordinate 48,772,567 of NC_083705.1, read as the reverse complement.
CTAGGGAACTTACAGATAGCTCATCTTCTCCTTCAGTGATTTTTAAATCTGATATTTAGTGTTTCATCAACAGCACTGAAAAAAAGCCAGAGCTTCATGGTTTGGGTTGGGTAGGCATCTCTGATTAGCTCAACACCTAAGACATAATGAAAGCTCAGTATATGTTTGTTGAATAAGATAAATACTGCTTCTTAAAATGAAAGTCTCAGGTTTGTGTAACCTGAATCAGTCCGGTTATTTGTGGCAGTAGCATCAGTGATTGAGAATGTAGTCTTAAACCCCAGTGGACCCAGATTTGGAATTTCCATAATTGTCCACCTGAAAATAGATAGAAGCATTATATGTTATGTGCTTTTTTAATTTGCTGTGCATGCAAAAAGGCGTTCTATATTGGTATTCCCAATTTACCAATCTGACTTACATGTTTTAGAATAGATTGAAATATATACTTACAAAAAATAGCATCCTGGTGGTGTTTGTGGAAGCTTGTTTCAGTCTTTTCTCCATAAACAAATAGTAATGTCTTTATAAAAACAAAACAAACATGATTTTTGCAAATTTGCACAACTCAATCTAAAATCCTCCTTTCTCCCACCATGATAGTGCTTTAATGACTAAAGTAGAAGGATGGGCAAAAGATTTTCTGATCACCTCTAGGAATTCCCTTTAGAAAAAGATGTCCAGTCTATCCAGAATTATTAAAATATGTAAATTAATTCACTTTTGAAAGAAGGGGAAAGGTATATTTTAGTTAATTCCCCCAAATAAAAATCTATATAATAAATATTGTAATAACAATCTCTAATGAGTTTTCAGACAGAATTCACATCCCTGGACCATCCCCTCAAAATCCAGACTATGTCTTTGTTGTGCATTCTTGATGCTGCATTGGTCTGAAACACTCATTTTGAAGATGGGAAAGCATAAGCCTAGTAGATGAAATATCTCCCTCCAGGTCACATGATCACATGACCTGGGGGACCCCCTCACCCCCCAGGATCTCTCACCCAGGACTGGGCCCCAGCTCTAGAGGACTGGCGGACCAGCTCTCTCACATCTCCTGCACTGTTGCCGACAGCAGGAAAACAGGAAAAGGTCATGATGTTTGAGTTCCTTCAATTTGCTTTTAATTCCTTTCCTCCCCCACTGAGGTCATCCTTGAGGACTAGCTCTGTTTTCAGGGGATACAGTCTTAATTTATCATTGCAGTTCTCTGGAAGAAGACTTCAGAGTTCAGAGCAAACAGAAAGATGAATGTTTGCTTTGGGGATCTTTCATCATTTTATCCTTAGTAATGACCGGAGAAGAAAAGGGGTTTGCTCATAAGTTATAAATCGTCATGCAAAGAGAAAATGTAGTAAAGCAAAACAGATTTAAGAACTTGTTGATAGTGTTCTAGAGTAAATAGTTGAAAAATCTTTGGATTATCGTTGATGTTCAGATCATAAAGAGATTTAAGATTTAGAACTCAGATCTTCTGCCCAAAAGCCAGGACTTATGGAATCTGAGCTTTTAGGTGGCAAAGAGGAATGTAATTTTTATTTTCAAGGAGTTTGTTTTATTCTGAAGCCTTCTTTGACTGATAGCTCAGTTAGTAAAGAATCTACCTGCAATGCAGGAAACCCTGGTTCGATTCCTGGGGTGGGAAGATCTGCTGGAGAAGGGACAGGCTACTTACTCCAGTATTCTTGGGCTTCCCTGGTGGCTCAGCTGGTAAAGAATCCATCTGCAATGCGGGAAACCTGGTTTTGATCCCTGGATCGCAAAGATCCCCTTGAGAAAGGAAAGGCTACCCACTCCAGTATTCTGGCCTGGAGAATTCATGGACTGTATAGTCCATGGGGTCACACACAGTCAGATACGAATAACTTTCACTTTTCTTTGATTGAAAAAAAAAACAAAAACCCTTCTAAGTTTAATTACAATGGACCCTGAAAATGCTGTGACCATTTAGAGCTTTCCTCTCCCAATATGTGTCCAAGGTGTAGTCATTTTCATTATATCTTTGAAGCCTTGTTTTGATTTGCAAAGTTTGTACTTGTTATCAAAATGAAAAATATTTACTTTTTAAAATTGTTACTGGAGTACAGTTGCTTTATAACATTGTGTTAGTTTCCACTGTACAGCAAAGTGAATCAGTCACACATATACTTGTGTCCCATCCCTTTAGGACTTCCTTCCTATTCAGGTCACCATAGTGCATTAAATAGAGTTCCCTGTGCTATATAGGAGGTTCTCATTAGTTACCTTTTTTATACAAAATGAAATATTTTAAACGATAAGAACAGTGCATACTCAGTTCATCAAAGCAAAAAGAAGAAAGTGACCACCTGTAATCCTACTACCCAAAGGTATATATACTGCTAATACTTGTATTTTCTTCTGAAAGTATAAGCACCAATGCACACAGGCATGCATGCACACACACACCCCTACAAAGAATGGTTTGGTTGGGTTACTTGTGTCTATTTAAGAGCGTAAACTTAATGAATCCTGATCCTATCACTTATGAAATCCTTAACAATGGGCAATTTCTTAACCCCACTAAACCAAGGTTTCCCTAACTACAAACTGAGGTAAAGAACAATTCCTGATTTCTTGGGTGATAGGAGAGTAAATGAAGATGTGCATGTAAAGGGCTTATGACAGTGTCTGACACCATGCGCAGTCAACAGATGGGAGCCATCATTAGCTTGTAACTTTCTCTTGTCACTTCAGAAAACATGCAACACCACCAGCCTTTTGGTAGCTCTGAAGAACTACCAGTTCTCATCAGTTTCGTCTCTACCTTTGTGACGATTTGCACAGATGTGAACACAGGTTAGATTCCTGAGCCCACAGTTAGAGTCACTGTTAATAATAATACCTGTGCTTCCTGCAGCTCTGTGCCAGCACTCCACACACGTCAGCCCAGTGATGGCTCACAGCACCTCTTCTCCATGACCATCGTTATACCCAAACACAGATGAGCGTCCAGGCTGGCAAAGAAGAGACAGGATCCAAACCCAGGTCCGTTTTTCTTCCTGGGCTGCTCACTATAACACAGCCTCTGAAATCCCAGCACGTCCTTCCAGAAGTACTGAAATAAGTCTGAAAGCAACTTCCTGGCCAGGGCCGAGCTGGTTCTAACACAGTAACAACTATCTGCTCATCATGGAAGGCACCCTGGACCAGAAGTCAGGAAACCTGTGTCCCTTGAAGTTCCTAAATCCTTCTCATCACTTTCTTTTCCTTTGGAGTTGAAGAGGGTATAATAATTATCTATCTTACCTTTCTCATGAGGATGAAGTGATAGAGGAAACTGATCAGAATCCTAGTAATATGATGAAAGTTGTAAATAGCAATGACATCATCTACCTCTCTAGCACCATGGCTCTCTTTGGTGATGACCTTCTGGTAATTCAAAATGTTTTTTCCCTTTGATATATTAATAAATCTTTCTTGATCTCACTAATATCCTTCCTTCCTAACCAGCCCACTTGGGGACCATCCAGGTCTCATCATTTTCTTTTAAGATCTATTTTTATTTTTTAATTGGCATATAATTCCTATACAATATTGTGTTAATTTCTGCAGTACAACGAAGTGAATCAGCTGTTGCACACATGTATCCCCTCCCACCCCTCTAGGTCAGCACCGAGCATAGAGCTGAGCTCCCTGTGGTATACAGCAGCTTCCCACTAGCTGTCCGTTTTACACGTACGAGTGTATCACCAAAAAATCTACAAATGATAAATGCCGGAGAGGGTGTGGAGAAAAGGGGATCCTCTTGCACTGTCAATGGGAACATATATTGGTACTGCCACTATGGAGAACAGTATGGAGAGTCCTTTAAAAAAAAATTAAAAATAGAACTATGATATGACCCAGCAATCCCACCCCTGGACATCTACCCAGGGAAAAATCACAATTCAGAAAGAAACATGTACCCCAATGTTCTCATCAGATCTTGACTACTACTCTGGTTCCCTATCTGAGTTTTATCCACAGTCTCTTGCAATCCCAGTTACTCTCTGTGCAAACTGGAAACTAATTGCAAAGTTATAGCTCCTCTTCATGTCCTTTCCCCTAGACATATGTTTATGAATGGGTTAAACTCTCCACTCCTGGAGTAATGCTAAATGTGCCCTTTTTGTGGCACTATTTAATAAACATCATGGCTTAAACACAGTTAAGATGTCCCCTGGGACTCTGGGAGGAATCCAGTTTATTCATGTGTGAGAAAATTGTTCAGGGTTTTATCTGATACCTTGCTTTTCCCAACTAGGAACTTCTCTGGCTAATGGAGAGCAATGGTAGACCAGACCAGAACTAGGATTGGAGTCCTGGAGTTGATTTGCTGGATGGATTTCCTAGAGTTAGACAGCATGGGACAGTTCGGAAGAGGAATCTGATCCTTGAGGTCAATTTGTAAGACTCAGGGAACTACTTACTAGCCATTCAGTGTTTCCTTAATGTGGTTCACTGACTTGTAAAGAGGAGATGTTTTGATATGTCATCATAAGACAGAGCAAGTCAAGGTGAAGCCCTCGATTGAATGGTAATTGCTTGGGAACGGAAGAAGGGTCAGAATGGCTGAACTTAATGATGCAAAGAGTGATCTGGGAAGAGAATTATAAGCTGAGTGAGGAAGGTTGGGCAGAGACAAGGGACTTCAAGTGAGCTATAAAGATGTTTGCAAACTTGTCCTTGTAAGAGATGTCCATGAGCGTGAGAAACAGAGAACATAAAGTATATTTTCAAGAGTTCCAAGTTTTAATAATGTATATGTGTTTTGTTTTCTGCATAATTATTTGCCTATTAAGAGTAGATACGATTTTTCTAAAAACTGAGTAGCAAGTACAAACTAAGTTGTCAAATTAAAATTAAAATTTGATTTATGGAATTAAAAATTCCATACAATATTTGGGAATAATTACTAAAGAAGTACACATTTTTCACCTAAAATTCTAATTTTACTGGGTCTCCTGTGTTGTGTCTGGTGACATTAGCACAAACCTGTGGAAGGAAGGGCACCAGCCCCAAGTAGATGAAGGCATCCAGGGAGAGGAATATCTCTAGGATACTACCCATTTTAATTCCACTAGAGCATCTGTGGGCTTCCCAGGTGGCGCAGTGGTAAAGAACCCACCTGCCAATGCAGGAGACGCAGGAGACTCAGGTTCAACGCCTGGGTCGGGAATATCTCCCAGAGTAGGCAATGGCAACCCACTCTAGTATTCTTGCCTGGAAAATCCCATGGCCAAAGTTAACCTGGTGGGCTATAGTCCATGGGGTTGTAAAGAGTTGAACACAACTGAGTGAATGAGCACACACATAGAGGGTCTGAAGAAGCCCTTCTGGGTAACACGGTGCTCACTGCTGGGAAGCCAGTGGGCCAGGGTGAGGTATGGTCCAGGCCTGGAGATGAGCAGTGGCTACAGTGGGTTTTCTGCTTCTGAGTTTGTCCTGGTCAAGCCCGAGTTCTTGCAAACAGTTCAAAATAGAAGACCCCTGTGGCCTGGAACAAGTCCAGGTAACTTTGGCTGGTCCAGGGATCAGGGCAAGGGGAACACGGAGTAGGAGCTTGACGGTACAGGCAAGGCAGGTAGACACAAGGACTTGCTATTAAGTCCTTGAAAGGAAAACATCAAATCATATGCAGTTGACAGGAATACACATTAATGGGATTAAGGCTGGGTGGAATTCTCTACCAGGTTAGCCTGGTAGAGTTCATGAATGCTTCTTGCAGAGGGTGGGACTATTTTATTTTTATACTTAAACAATGAGATGAATTTAGGAAATCATATGGAAGGGAGTAGCTGCTCCACATAAGTGAGCTTACCCCTGGGAAACTTTCAAGATGGTAGGGGAGGGGCACTTTAAGCCCAACTTGTGTGAAGTCCTGACTGGATGGAGTGGCGGGATGAGCTAGGCTGTAGTGAGAGAAGAGGGCAGCGTAAGATGTTCTGAAGGCTGTGAGGACTGAAAAATCAAAGTCTATGCTTCAAGAAGTAAAATGAGAGTCAGCCTACGCCTTGGAGTGACCAAATGTAAAAGAAGTACAGTAGTTGCTGAGGAGATTTGTGCAGGCAGTCATGGTAGAGACAGCGGGCGTGGTGGTGGGGGTCTGGTGATGAGGAATCCAGGGAAATCATTTTTTTAATTAAGGAATTCTGTCCTTCAACAAGCGCCACCAACCCTTTACTGAGAGCTTTATCACCTGGGAGCACTAAGGCTCCAGAGATGAGTAAATTCCAGTTTCTGCACTCAAGGGACTGACAGTCTAGCAGCGGCTGAGAGCTATAAACAGAGCCATGCTGGAGTTTTATCTGAGATACAGGGGAAGTGTGGGCCTACAGAGACTCCAGAGGCCAGGCACCATCTCGTCTTGCCTGGATTCCTCACCCATCTCCATGCCTCCATTCCGCTGGCCTCCCTGGAGCCAGTGTGATCATTCTGACATGGAAATCTGTTCATGCATTCCTCCGCTAAAAGCCTTTTAAGAATGAAGCCCAAGCTACTGACTGCCTCACAAAGTCCAGCTTCTCCAGCCCTGTCTGGTTTTCCACTCTCCTCCCTCTGCCTACCCTGGACTTCTCTAGTGGCTCAGTGGTAAACAATCTGCCTGCAAATGCAGGAGACCCAGGTTCAATCCCTGGGTTAGGAAGATCCCTTGGTGAAGGGAATGGCTACCCACTCCAGTATTCTTGCCTAGAAAATTACTTGGGCAGAGGAGCCTGATGGGCTACAGTCCAAGGGGTTGCAAAGGGTCCCACACGACAGAGCTACTAACACTTTCACTTTCACTCTGCCTCCAGCCAACAGTACTTGCAGCCATGTTGAACTTTTGTGTCTTCAGAGCACAGAGCCCCTGTCTGCACTCTGGACTTTTGCACTTGGCACTTCCTCTTTCTGGAGTCTTTTCTTCATTGTGCTAATGCCTGCTCATCCTCAGGGCTCAGCTTCCAGTCACGTCTTCTGGAAGCCTTCCCTGACCTTCCAGGTCTAATTAGGTGTCCCTGATGGACTTAGCAGTTACTCCACACTTCACTGTAACTAACACCTGTTCAGTTCAGTTCAGTTCAGTCGCTCAGTCGTGTCCAACTCTTTGTGACCCCATGTATCGCAGCACGCCAGGCCTCCCTGTCCATCACAAACTCCCAGAGTTTACTCAAACCCATGTCCATCGAGTCAGTGATGCCATCCAACCATCTCATCCTCTGTCATCCCATTCTCCTCTTGCCCCCAATCCCTCCCAGCATCACGGTCTTTTCCAATGAGTCCACTCTTTGCATGAGGTGGCCAAAGTACTGGAGTTTCAGCTTCATCATCAGTCCTTCCAATGAACACCCAGGACTGATCTCCTTTAGGATGGACTGGTTGGATCTCCTTGCAGTCCAAGGGACTCTCAAGAGTCTTCTCCAACACCACAATTCAAAAGCATAAATTTTTCAGTGCTCAGCTTTCTTCACAGTCCAACTCTCACATCCATACATGACCACTGGGAAAACCATAGCCTTGACCAGACAGACCTTTGTTGGCAAAGTAATGTCTCTGCTTTTTAATATGCTATCTAGGTTGGTCATAACTTTCCTTCCAAGGAGCAAGCGTCTTTTAATTTCATGGCTGCAGTCACCATCTGCAGTGATTTTGCAGCCCCCCCCAAAAAGTCTGACATTGTTTCCACTGTCTCCCCATCTATTTCCCATGAAGTATGGGACTAGATGCCATGATCTTAGTTTTCTGAATGTTAAGCTTTAAGCCAACTATTTCACTCTCCTCTTTCACTTTCATCAAGAGGCTTTTTAGTTCCTCTTCACTTTCTGCCATAAGGGTGGTGTCATCTGCATATCTGAGGTTATTGATATTTCTCCTGGCAATCTTGATTCCAGCTTGTGATTCTTCCAGCCCAGTGTTTCTCATGAAACGCTCTCCATATAAGTTAAATAAACAGGGTGACAATATACAACCTTGATATACTCCTTTTCCTATTGGGAACCAGTCTGTTGTTCATGTCCAGTTCTAACTGTTGCCTCCTGACCTGCATACAGGTTTCTCAAGAGGCAGGTCAGGGGGTCTGGTATGCCCATCTCTTTCAGAATTTTCCATAGTTTATTGTGATCCACAAAGTCAAAGGTTTTGGCGTAGTCAATAAAGCAGAAACAGATGTTTTTCTGGAACTCTCTTGCTTTTTTGATTATCCAGCGGATGTTGGCAATTTGATCTCTGGTTCCTCTGCCTTTTCTAAAACCAGCTTGAACATCTGGAAGTTCACGGTTCACATATTGCTGAAGCCTGACTTGGAGAATTTTAAGCATCACTTTACTAGCGTGTGAGATAAGTGCAATTGTGCGGTAGTTTGAGCATTCTTTCGGATTGCCTTTCTTAGGGATTGGAATGAAAACTGACCTTTTCCAGTCCTGTGACCACTGCTGAGTTTTCCAAATTTGCTGGCATATTGAGTGCAGCACTTTCACAGCATCATCTTTCAGGATTTGAAATAGCTCAACTGGAATTCCATCACATCCACTAGCTTTGTTCGTAGTGATGCTTTCTAAGGCCCACTTGACTTCACATTCCAGGATATCTGGCTCTAGATGAGTGATCACACCATCGTGATTATCTGGGTTGTGAAGATCTTTTTTGTACAGTTCTTCTGTGTATTCTTGCCACCTCTTCTTAATATCTTCTGCTTCTGTTAGATCCATACCATTTCTGTCCTTTATCGATCTCATCTTTGCCTGAAATGTTCCCTTGGTATCTCTAATTTTCTTGAAAAGATCTCTAGTCTTTCCCATTCTGTTGTTTTCCTCTATTTCTTTGCATTGATCACTGAGGAAGGCTTTCTTATCTCTCCTGGCTATTCTTTGGAACTCTGCATTCAAATGGGAATATCTTTCTTTTTCTCCTTTGCTTTTCACTTCTCTCCGTTTCACAGCTATTTGTAATGCCTCCTCAGACAACCATTTTGCCTTTTTTGCATTTCTTTTCCATGGGGATGGTCTTGATCCCTGTCTCCTGTACAATGTCACAAACCTCCGTCCATAGTTCTTCAGGCACCCTATCAGATCTAGTGCCTTAAATCTATTTCTCACTTCCACTGCATAGTCATAAGCGATTTGATTTAGGTCATACCTGAATGGTCTAGTGGTTTTCCCTACTTTCTTCAGTTTAAGTCTGAATTTGACAATAAGGAATTCATGATCTGAGCCACAGTCAGCTCCCGGTCTTGTTTTTGCTGATTGTATAGAGCTTCTCTATCTTTGGCTGCAAAGAATATAATCAATCTGATTTCGTTGTTGACCATCTGGTGATGTCCACGTGTAGAGTCTTCTCTTGTGTTGTTGGAAGAGGGTGTTTGCTATGACCAGTGCGTTCTCTTGGCAAAACCCTATTAGCCTTTGCCCTGCTTCATTCCGTACTCGAAGGCCAAATTTGCCTGTTACTCCAGGTGTTTCTTGACTTCCTACTTTTGCATTCCAGTCCCCTATAATGAAAAGGACATCTTTTTTGGGTGTTAATTCTAAAAGGTCTTGTAGGTCTTCATAGAACCTTTCAACTTCAGCTTCTTCAGTTACTGGTTGGGGCATAGGCTTGGATTACTGTGATAGTGAATGGTTTGCCTTGGAAACGAACAGAGATCATTCTGTCATTTTTGAGATTGCATCCAAGTACTGCATTTCAGACTCTTGTTGACCATGATGGCTACTCCATTTCTTCTAAGGGATTCCTGCCCACAGTAGTAGATAAAATGGTCACCTGAGTTAAATTCACCCATTCCAGTCCATTTTAGTTCGCTGATTCCTAGAATGTCAACATTTCCTCTTGCCATCTCCTGTTTGACCACTTCCAATTTGCCTTGATTCATGGACCTAACATTCCAGGTTCCTGTGCAATATTGCTCTTTACAGCATCAGACCTTGCTTCTATCACCAGTCCCATCCACAACTGGGTATTGTTTTTGCTTTGGCTCCATCCCTTCATTCTTTCTGGAGTTATTTTTCCACTGATCTCCAGTAGCATATTGGGCACCTACCAACCTGGGGAGTTCCTCTTTCAGTATCCTATCATTTTGCCTTTTCATACTGTTCATGGGGTTCTCAAGGCAAGAAAACTGAAGTGGTTTGCCATTCCCTTCTCCAGTGGACCACATTCTGTCAGACCTCTCCACCATGACCCGACCGTCTTGGGTGGCCCCACACGGCATGGCTTAGTTTCATTGAGTTAGACAAGGCTGTGGTCCTGTGATCAGATTGGCTAGTTTTCTGTGATTATGGTTTTAGTGTGTCTGAACTCTGATGCCCTCTCGCAACACCTACCATCTTACTTGGGTTTCTCTTACCTTGGACGTGGGGTATCTCTTCACAGCTGCTCCAGCAAAGTGCAGCCACTGCTCCTTACCTTGGACGAGGGGTATCTTCTCACGGCTGCCCCTCCTGACCTTGAACGTGGAGTAGCTCCTCTCGGCCCTCCTCCGCCCGCGCAGTGTTCCTTGGAGGTGGGGTTGCTCCTCTCGGCCACTTTTCTTTTTTAAAAAATTCTGGCTGCACTGCATCATTATTGCAGTGTGCAGGCTTAGTTCCTCAACCAGGATTGAACCCGTGTGCCCTGCATTGGAAGGCAGATTCTTAACCACTGGACCACCAGGAAGTCCCCACCTGTTGCTTTATTTGTCCTGTGGCCATCTCTTAAGCTCACTGGACCCATGGCCAGTGCTTCTCATGTTTTCTCAGCGCCTAGTGTGGCCCTTTGCTCAATAAGTCATATCCTAAGTAAAGTTGTTTGCTAAATTAGACTTTTTCAGGGTTTAGGAAGAGACTTGTCCAGATTATCTTAGGTGATTGGGGGTCTATCAAAAGGATCTCTGCCACGTGCAGGCAACTTGGGGATTCTTCAGCATTCCTAAGGGGAGATGAGTTATCAAGAGAGCCATCACAGTGGGTTTTTTTTTTAATGATTTATTTATTGGCCCGACTAGGTCTTTGTGGCTGCACTCAGGCTTTCTCTAGTTGCGGTGAGTGGGGTCTACTCTTCACTGCAGTGCACAGGCTTCTCATTGCAGTGGCTTCTCTTGATGTGAGCACAGGCCCTAGGGCGCACGGGCTCAGTAGTTTTGGCACATGGGCTTATTGTTCCTTGGCATGTGGGATCTTCCCAGACCAGGGATCAAATCTGTGTCCCCTGCTTTGGGAGGTTAGTGTTGGAAGATGAACTGGTTTTCTTGAGACCAAGGTAGGGAAGTGTGTGTTGCCTGAGGCAATTGGCTGCTCAACACCATCAGATTCTCTTGTTAAACATCAGTAGCCTCTGATGATCAGGAAAGGCTGAGAATGCTAAGGCCTCAGGGCCAGGTAGGTGGTAGGTTACCATGGGAGCAAGTCCTTGCCTCCTGCCACAGGTAGAGCGGGTATTAGCAAGAAAGTGCGGAAGTAGTCCCACTACCTGCTTGTATTAAGTTTGGCAGCATCTCCCCTGCTGTTCTTGTAGGTGCTCCTATGGGCCCCATGTAGCAGGCTCACTCTGAAGGGCCTGCAGTAGTCCTCTGACTTTAGAATCACCTGACTTTATCATCAGACCCAGTAACAGAATCCTCCATTAATTGGGGGGAACCCCACACACATGGAGTCTCACTGATGAAGCAGTACCCCCTGCATTCTTCCAGCTCAGCAGGCAAGGACAGAGGTGTCTGTCCTTTCTAATGAACCTTTCTAACCAATTTATCTCATTCCACAGATGGAAAATAGTACTTCTAACCTCCATTTCAGTAACTGCAGAACCTTCCGCTGCAAATTTAGGTAGTGATATTTCAGATGTGTGCTGCTGGGTGCAGTCTGATAAGTACCCTTCAAACGTCAGCTGATGGCCTCTGGAGTGTAGATTACTATTGTCATCACTTGATAGCCTATATCAAAATATTTTAAAATAAATCTCAGATGATATAAAGAATGGATAGGAATTTTCCAGGCAAGAGACAGACATCAGCAAAACTCCTGAGTGAATTCACAGGTTAGCTCTTCTTAGTTGATGTGAATTAAGCTCATGTAAATAAACCAGGAGGAACTTAAACGTCAAAGATTTTTTTCACATTAAGGTCCATAGGAGTGGTTTGGCATCTTTTTTCCTTTGTACAGTGGGAATAATAATAGTATGTGCCATGTGGGTATGAGGGGGAGGATTAAAAGAGACTACAAAAAAATCTTGGCATGATCCCCGGTACACAGTAAATGCCCAATAAACATTAGCTACAATAGTTTTTACTGTTGTTTTTGTTAGTACTAAGATAGTAATAGTGGTTTCCCCAGAGCCTAAACCAATATCTGATTCATAGTAGGCACTCAATAAGTGATTTTAGGAATGAATGTTTTATACTCATTCATTCAACAACTATTCATTGGGCACCTGAATGTGCCAGAAACAGTGCTAGGCTCTGGGAATAAAATAGTAAACAAGGCCACAGTCTATAAGGGTAATCAGACAAGTGAATGAGCAGTGGAGATGCTACTGAAGCTGCAAAGATGGCCTCAATACACATTCCAGGGGAGGGTCAGAGTGGGAACCCAGCAGGTGATGTCTGGAGAGGTGAATAGGAATTGGTTAAAGGTGAATCCAGAAGGTGGTTAGAGTGCAAAGGACAATCAATCCCAGCCTAGATATGTTCAGGCGCCCAAGGCAAGAAAGAGCCTATCTTGCTCTTATAGTTCCCAGGCAGGTAATTTAGTTCAGGTACTTAAGCTTAAAGATGACTAGAAATTCAAGTTAAGTTTTAGATTGTCTCATATACAGTCACACAAAAAATCATTCATGGATTCTGACTGTAAAAGATGAAGAATTCTTAAATTCTTAAGAACTTAAGAAGTAGGTGTTGCCACTCAGTCTGCAGAATGGGAGACAGAAGAATCTTTTGGATTTTCGGTTTGTGTTAATGTGATATATGCTGTATCCCAGAAGGTAGGCTTTTATTCTTGAGTTTCCAGTTCTTGCAACCAATCTTACTGAACCTGTTGAAAGTTTCAAGTAATGACCACATGTCCTTTTTGCTTCCACTGTGTTTTTCAATCCATGTTTTGAATGAAAGTTCACTGGATTGAGCTCTAGGTAGTGTGTGGTTGTTGCAGGGGTGGGTGATTGACTAGGGTAGAGAGCTGAATAAATTCTCCCATGGTCTTCTGGCTGTTATACTGTATCTTTAGGGTGGAGAATAGAACTAGATGAAAGAGCATTTGCAGACTAATAGCTAAGTCACTTGGGAAGCCACCAGTGAGAAAGAGCTGGCCTTTGTCTTAGTTCTCCAGCTCTCCTAGGACCAAATTTAAGATCACTTTCATTGGGCTCAGACCCCAGTATTACATTGAGTCTATTTCAGAATTCCTTTCATTGGGCATGGATATTTGAAGGTTCTGGTTCCAGGTTAATCGTGGTGGTTTAGTTGCTAAGTCGTGTCCAGTTCTTGTGACCCCATGGGCTATAGCCCACCAGGCTCCTCTGTCCATGGGGATTTTCCAGGCAAGAATACAGGAGTGGGTTGCCATTTCTTTCTCCAACCAGAACCTCTGCCATGAATAGACCACACTCTCAAGTGTTTTCAGTGAAGTATCTTAGAACTCCTATACTCACTTACCCATCAATCCAAAGGTTTATTCAACAAAGATTTACTGAATACCTCCAATAAGCACAGTACTGTGAAAAATAAGGAAAGGGAAGAGAATGGAAATCTTTATTTTTGATACATTTTTAATAGCTTGCTGCAGAGTGTCTCAGCCTTGGCACTCTTGCTACTGATATTTTGGATGGATAATCCTTTATTGTGGGGACCTGCCCCATGCTTTCTAGGATGGTTAGCAGTACTGCTGGTCTCTATCCACTAGATGCCCATAGGGCCCCAACCCCCCCCCCCCCCACACACACACACAGTTGTAACTATCAGAAATATCTCCATACATTGCCAAATGTCCCTTGGGGGTCAAAATAGCTGGTGGTTGAAAATCACTCTCTTACAACATCAGGCCTCATCCCATATTGTATCCTTCATATACATTGTCTCATTTAATCTCCCCTTTTCAGCAAGCCCTTAAACATTATAGTTTGAATATGAGAATAGGAAGTGTTACATGATTACCTAGAGTCCCATGAGATTTGGACTTTAGTTCTAGATCTTCCCAATTCTTCTATATCCCCAGACTGCCTTGCAACACACAGTCCTGACTCCAAGAAACTTAAGATCTATTGGATGTGCTTGGGTATTTCCATAAGATGGTACAAAAAAATTTGAACGAACTTTTTGGCCAACCCAATAGTTGGAGAGATGTGTTATGAGGCAAGTCACAGTTGTGTTCATTACAGAATAAGTGATATGAGCATGCAGGAGAGAGGTGCCTTAGGGAAGTCAAGGATCGCATCCTGCAGAGATCAGAATGCTCTTTGATTATTTATGGATAAATATTTCAATTTGGATAGTGATTTTTTTGTTGAGCAGTGACAAGAGTTAAGATTTGGACAGGTAGCATCAGACAGCAATTAAGAGCAGGTGCTGGTTCCAGGTGGAATCTGAGTTCCAGCTCCTCTGCTTACTAGCTGTGTGACCCATGAGCTAATTAGGTAATCTTTTGGTTCAGTTTTGTTTTTGATGGGTTGATAATAATAGTACATATTCTTAAGCCCCTGGGGGGAGGGCATGGCAACCCACTCCAGTATTCTTGCTTGGACAATCCCATGGACAGAAGAACCTGAGGAGCTATATTTCATAGGGTCGCAGAGAGTCTGACACAACTGAAGTGACTTAGCACACATTCTTAAGACTATAATAAGAATTTAACGAGTTAATATGTAAAGGGCTTAGAAACAAGACCCAACATCCACTAAGTGCTCAAAAGATGCTGACTACTTAGTATTTGATTCTGTTGGACTTCAAATAGTTTAGAATCTATATGGTAAATAATGGGAGTTTTGAATCAAGCCCTGCAAAGATGTTCCACAGGTATTGCAATCCCCCTTCCAGTGTTCATGCAAAATCATAAATTGGTTATCTTTGGGTCAGAAACCAGCGTCTGGCTCTAGAGCTGTTCCTGAAGGATCTGTTCAAATGGCTCAAAATCTTTGTGGGGGCTATGGGGTTGAAGCATCTAAGACATCTTTCCAACATCTTTCATTCAAAAGGAAAAGAGGCAGCTTGAGCATCTGTTCAGACATTCATTCACTCATCCATCCATTCAGTCATCATTTACTGAGTACCTTTTTTATTCTAGGCATCATGTTTCTATTAACTACATCTGGAATGCCAGTAAGTCACCCCTCTGCCCATGTGTTGGCTGAAAGTTTATTGGATAGAATTGTCACTGTTTAGTTTTAAGACAATTCAAAGCTATTTCTGTGGCTTGTGTTAAAATCCTGAGGTTTCTTCTTGTGTTCCACTTGGTACCACTGCTGGGCTTTTTATTTTATGGAGATCTGATGGCTCTGGATGTGGTTGGGGATCTTCTCCTGGGAATTTCCTCTTCCTTCCCCTCTCCAGCTTTTTATAACTACATAAGGTTTGGATCTGTTCACAAACACTTGGGTAATTATGCCCCTCTCTGTTTATAAACTCAGGATAAATTGTCCTAATGGGAAAATATCTGTCCTTTGCCGTAATTTGGATCAAGGCTTTTAATTTTTTGTGTGTGGTTCGTTTGCCTTTCTAAAAATCATTTTGATGTCTGTTTCACTTATGAATCATCTATTGCTGATATACAACAGCAATCAGTAAACCCCACTAAAAATCTATTCTTGATCTAAAAGCATTTGATGCTGGGAAAATGTAACTCACATATGCCTTTCTCATGGATACTGAATTAAAGGAAACAGTTGGATTTTAAGACTCTTAGGGAACATCTGATAAGAGGCCCATAGAAATGACCCACCAGAGCCTTGTTCACCAGTATGCTGGAAAAACACAATTCAGCTCAATTTGCTTTAAAGCATCAAAGTCATGATGCATTTGTATTTGTTCATTTAACAGTCATGAGACACCTACTAAGAGCAAAATTAGACTATAGATGAATAGGTGTTTCTTATTAATAAAATATAGATAGATTTTGATTAGATTTTTAGCTTTGTGGGAGATAGCAAAGCATACTTCTGATTAGAAGGCAAAGTCAGCCCTTCCTCTATGCTAGGAAAAAAAACAACTATATTTCCCAGGCTATGTAAATGTGTGGAAGACTTGGTTTTTAATCAGTTTGCACCAACAAGAATAAGTGCTTTCTTTTGCAATGTTTCCTCCCTCCCAAGAGCTAAAACTAATCAAGGAGAGGCAGTAGTGTAGTGGTTAAGCACACCCTTTTGAGTCAGATTAAATAGGTTTGAATTGGGACTCCAACATTTACCAGCTGTGTTACTTAACCTCATTGTGTTACTTAACTGTGTTACTTAGTTTCCTTGTGTTAGAATAAGGCTAATAATTACATCTACTTCACAGGGATACTGAAAAAATTAATGAGATAGGCAACCTACATAAAGTAGCTAGCACAATGCCCAACATAATTGTAGGAAGAGTTTAATTCACAGCTATTATTATCATTGTCATCATCAACTAATATTTGTGTGCTCATTAAACAAAAGGAAATGCTGTCCTGGGGCTTCCCTGGTGACTCAGTGGTAAAGAATGCACCTGTTAATGCAGGAGACTCGGTTCGATCCTTCTAGTGGGGAAGATCCTCTGGAGAAGGAAATGGCAACCCGCTCCAATATTCTTGCCTGGAGAATCCCATGGACAGAGGAGCCTGGTGGGCTGCAGTCCATGCGGGTTGCAAAGAGTCAGATATGACTTAGCGACTAAACAAAAACAACAATGATATCCTATACATAGAAACAATATAGAGGATTGCATCTATAAAATATGCTTACCAGTGTCAGAAGTTGAGCGTATTTTTAGAGATACCCACCCAATAAACCGGAAAGGATAACCTGGGCTCGTCTGGGATTTGAATTCGGGGCCTCTCGCACCCAAAGTGAGAATCATACCCTTAGACCAACGAGCCACCCCTCAACATACAGAAAACTAAGATCATGGCATCTGGTCCCATCACTTCATGGCAAATAGATGGGGAAACAATGGAAACAGTGACAGACTTTTTTTGGGCTTCAAAATCACTGCAGATGGTGACTGCCACCATGAAATTAAAAGACACTTGCTCCTTGGAAGAAAAGTTATGACCTACCTACACAGCATATAAAAAGAAGAGATATTACTTTGCCAACAAAGGTCCATCTAAGTCAAAGCTATGGTTTTTCCAGTAGTCATATATGGATGTGAGATTTGGACTATAAAGAAAGCTGAGTGGTGAAGAATTGATGCTTTTGAACTGTGGTGTTGAAGAAGACTCTTGAGAGTCCCTTGGACTGCAAGGAGATCCAACCAGTCCATCCTAAAGGAAATCAGTCCTGAATATTCATTGGAAGGACTGATGCTGAAGCTGAAACTCCAATACTCTGGCCACCTGATATGAAGAACTGACTCACTGGAAAATACCCTGATGCTGGGAAAGACTGAAAGCGGGAGGAGAAGGGGATGACAGAGGATGAGATGGTTGGATGGCATCACCGGAGGCTCTGGGAGTTGGTGATGGACAGGGAGGCCTGGTGTGCTGCAGTCCATGGGGTTGCAGAGTCGGACACGACTGAGCGACTGAACTGCACTGACCCAATAAACAAAGGTCTGATGACATGGGCGAATATGTTTGAAGAGAGACTTGTAGTCTCACAGCACCGTTTCTGACCTAGGGAACATGGATCTTAGGACCACTGCCCCCCACATTAATGGGGTGATGAGGGCTACTGCAGCCCTAGAAGCAAAGGAAAGGAGTTCTCCAGCCTGGCTTCTGCCTAAACATGGAAGCCTATCTCTAGGATGGAGCCTGAGAGGTGAAGACTGCACAGTGATGTCAATGTCAAGTCAGTTACCATTAGCATCAAGCATGTCCTCTTTGAGTCTGACCCACATTTTAATGTTGCATTTTGAGTCTTACCTCTTCTGTCTTCTGTAGAGATGAACAACAGCTGGTCAGTGTCCTCTTTATAATAACCTTTCAAATGGGAGGGGAAGACTGTTAAGTTTGCCTTTAGTCACTTTTTCACTCTAGACTAAACAACTCCAAATCCTTTAACCTTCCCTCATAGGTTCTATTTTCTCTCTCTTTAATCATTTTGGTTTTCCTCTGGACCCTTTCCAGTGTCTCCACTTTGCCCTTAAAATAAGGGGCCTCAGACTGGATCTACCATCCTATTAAGGGTCTGTCTGCTGCCAAATTCTTTATCATTGGGGAGGGAGACATGGGGATATACTTTCCTTTCATGTCAGACTCCCACCAAGCGAATTCACCCCGCTGTTGTATTGCTTATTTCTTATCAGTACAACACACAGATTCCTTTTAAATAACATGATCTGCTGTGATCCTCACATCTTTGTCAGTTTTTCTCCAATCTAGATATTAAGCCCCTTTTATGCCTGTCATTTGATCATCACCCTCAGGATACTACTTTTGTAATCAGCTGTCACACTGAACTTGAAACTTTATCATGAAACATTTCCTTCATGTGTTGAAGCCAATTTGGATTCTCCTAGCATATCAGTAATTCCCACTGCAATTAATATTATTTGTAGACTCTGGGTGTGCTCAAAGCAATTTTAAGTATTATTTAAACCAGAGCTAGAGTAAAATTGGAGGCCATGTTTTAAGCACCCTTTTGTTTTCTGAGCCATTGATCTCTTTTCCAGTCTGCAGTAAAACCCGGTGAGGAAAAGACAGACCAGATCGTATCCTTCTGGCTTGTTGATGAGAATGTCATATGCATTCAAAAGCTTTCCTGAAATTAAGATATTGTACAGATGTGGTCAAATTTTAATTCTCAGCACATACACACCCTAAACTGAGCTTAGGCACAGAGTTGGTGGGGGAAGAGGGAATATTTATTTGCATTATGCTTAAAATCATGGATTTCCTTTAAACAGCATTGATTTGCACATCATAAATTACATACCAGATGGAAGGAGTAGAGAGAGTTAGAAGAAAACTGGAAGTGGAGAAAGCAATCAGAAGGAAGAAAGGGAGCCCTTCTGAAATTATTATTAGAAGATTATTCAATTTGAACCTAATTCCCATAAAATTTATCAGATATGGAGATGCCACATAAACATATGCTAATGAATCCACCAAGAATACCACCTCCTGGCAGAAGAGAGGGAAAAGGGAAGTGGGGAGGAGCTAACATTCAGTGGAACCCTTAGAATATATTGCAAGGCAGTCATTTTCTGTTAGAGACTTTTGATACACTTGGCTTTACCTAAAATCATCAGCCTAACTTGCTTTGACCCAGGAATTGCAATATTTTGAGGACTGGCTTGCGAAAGCTTGTTCTTACTGGGCACATGTACTGTTCTCTTAACCTCCATCATCATTGCTGGCTGCAATGCCCATCCCTCCTTGAGATATACTTTAACCTGGGGTCTTGTTTCCTTCCAGTATTTCCAAAGGAGGCCTGTCTCTGGGTTTGCTGTTGTGCCAACCTGAAGGAAGCAACTGGGACTGGTGATTATGGACTGGTGATTATGATCAGTACTTACCATGTGCTCTGTGGGCTGCTTCCAAGAGTGGGCAGATGTCCAGGAGAGCCTGGACATGGGTTGGCCCCTCCCAGGCTCTCATTACCCTTTCCAGTGGCAATAATGATACTGAGAACTGAAGCTTTCTTTTGCCTGCTCCTTTTTAATTAATTGCTTTGAATTCTACCAGATTTGTCCATTGAAGAACTGTGGGACACCCAGGAAGCGAACCATAGCTTAGAGACACAGGGGTGGGGAGCAGGACTGGGGGCAAGATTCTGGCATGAACCCCATGGGGTGGGGTGGAGTGTGTGTGCCTGTGTGGCTCGCAGCTTCAGGCTGTAGGGAGATTTGTGCCTTTCCACCACAGGAGGTCCCCAGATCTGTCGTTCCCCCTGGGAGCTCCGGCCTGGATCCCTTCCGAAGCCAGGTGAAAACGTGTTTTGAGCAGAAGTTCCTTGATGGTTTGAGGTTTGGCACAGCGATGCTTTTCCTTTTCAACAAGTGTTCCAAGTGGGAAAAAGGAATAGAACACAATTGAAGTTTTGAAAAGCAACCTCTTCATGCAATGAAATGTGGGGCGACCCCACCCCCCTCCGCAGGCCCCCACCCTTGCTCTAAGAAAAGCAAACACTCTTTTCCTGTCTTATTTGTATTCCCATTAATTTAAGACAGGAAGCCCTCAGTGGGTGTGATGTAAACAATTCAGCCTCGTGGGTCGGGCTTCCTCATCAGTTTGCAGCTGGAGAGATGTCTGCGCGGCCCGAGCCCATTCATGCCTCTCCGGGGGATGGCTCGTTGACTGAACCCCGCAGAAGACGGGAGGGGCGCGGGAGCCCGAAAAGGTATAAAGGAAATGCTTCAGGCGTGCAGTCACCGGCGATTGTAATTCAGCAGTGGTAAATTTGGTTTCTCCAGCAGAAAGAATCTCACTGCAGCTTTCTGGAAAGTTGCCTGCTAGCTTGCCCAGTACGATGGTTGTGATTCTGGTGTGGGGCGCCCCCTCACTCCACCCCACCCCCAGTAAGGACCCACGCTGCCGCCGATTATGAAACGGAGCGGTTATGAAATGAATTGATGTCGGGGAGCTGGAGCTCCTCGCGGCGGCTGGAGGGAGAACTTTTGACCGGGCGAGGGTTATCTGGGTGGGGCTTTTTTCTTCTCAGACCTGCTCCCAGTTACCGCTGGAAGCTCCGGAGCAAGTTGACATAAACAAAAGGTGTCCGCATCAGAAACCCCAAACTCCCCGAAATCCCCCCGGGGCGGTTTCCTTTTCCGACTGCGAAGGGGGTGGGGGTGGGGGGAGTGACCGGGGAAGGGGTTCTGGAATGCCGTGGAGTTTTGACAAGTGAGCCAGGGGAGTGTCGAGGCGAGCCGGGATTCCATTACAGTCCTTTTCAAAACCTCCCAGGCTGGGCTGGCGGAGGGGGGGTCCTCCCGCAGACCTGCCGCGCTCGGAGCGGGGCGCTCGGGGCTCCCCGCGGCAACCGTGCTCCGGAAGGGCCGTCGGGGGGCGCGCAGGGGGCCGGCTTCCCGGGCGGGGCGCGCGCGCTGAGCGGCCCCGCCCCGCCCCGCCCGCGCCCAGCAGGTGATTAGGCTCCGGCTCGGCCCCGGGGCGTGCGAGCCCCGCCCGGGAGCGAGGATTACCCGGGGCCGGCTGCTCCGGACAGAACCTCCGCCGAAGACGTCGAGAGGAGACCCCTCCGCCCCCCCAAGGTGACTTCAGAACTGGAGGTAGGAATCTGCTTTGGCAGACAAAAACCTCAGATCCGTCCCCCATCCGATCCGGCTTTGGGGTGCCGACTGAGGCTGCCTGCGGGGGTGTGGAAATTGAGCCCCGGCCTCCTCGGAGAAACACCCGCCGCCGCCGAACGCCCGCGGCGCTCATCTCGCAGACCCCCTTGGGTGTCTTGTTTTTCATTTGGGGGATTTGCGTGTTTACGGATGGTTTGTGCTTCTTGGGAGGAGTACCCGACGAGGTACTGGTTTGTCAATTACTAGACGGAAGGAGGCGCCCTGAGTGTGTGTGTGTGTGTGTGTGTGTGTGTGTGTGTGTGTGTGTGTGTGTGTGTGTGTGTGTGTGTGTGTGTGTGTGTGTGTGTGTGTGTGTGTGTGTGTGTGTGTGTGTGTGTGTGTGTGTGTGTGTGTGTGTGTGTGTGTGTGTGTGTGAGCGGCGGAGTGGAGGGGAAAGAGGGACAAGTCCGGGGGTCTCCAGAGCCAAGGTCCTGACAGTCACGCGGAAAAGCAGTGCTATTGAAGTCCAGGAAGCGGGAGAGGGTGTCCAGCAACCGGGCATCTGTTAACGCTGCCCTCATGCCCCTGCTTCTCGCTACGGCCAGCAGGGAATGAGTCTGGGTACAGCATAGCTGCCGCTCCTGCCAGCAGGAACTATTTATGATCCCTCAAGTAATCGCCTTTGGGGATAGATCTTCGCCCTGAACTACTAAAACAGCTTGCTTGGACAACTCCCCCACCCCTAATTCACAAAATGTTTTGATTGTCGCATCCACAAATCAAAGGTTTTAAAGATGAGGGCTTTGGGGAAAGAGAATGACATTTTCTGTCGTGTTGCAACTCTCTTGTAAGCAGTTTGTAAACACTAGGAGTGAAATTAAGTCAAATTTTGTCTGATGAGATGGGGTTGGAAAAGAGGAGGGAACTACAGCTGTCACCCTGGGAACCACTTCTGGGAGAATAGATTTCTGTGAATGTAAATAGTAAATGCTTTTCATAAAAATAGGTCAGACTGAGTTATATATCGTAAGGGGGATGGCATAAACTCTAACAGAGAAGTATCTTTAAATACACATAAAATACAGTACTTTGAGCCTTTAGCCTTTGCATTCCTATACTGGAGGAGCATGGTAAGCTACAGTCCATGAGGTCGAAAAGAGTCAGACACGACTGAGCGACTTCACTCACTCACTCACTCACTGTTTTGCAACTGTACGTTAACTTTGCAAATGAATTGTAAAGGTACAAGGGGATCTGTGTTTGTGCTTATTCGCTCAGTTGTGTCCGACTTTTTTCGACCCCATGGACTGTAACCCACCAGGCTCCTCTGTCCTTAGAATTTTCCAGGCAGGAATACTGGAGCAGGTTGCCATTTCCTACTCCAGGGGATCTTCCTGACCCAGGGCTCAAACCTGTGTCTCCTACATTGGCAGGTGGATTCTTTACCACTGAGCCACATAGAAAGACCCACAAGGGATTTTCCCTACCACCATATGCTAATCTGGTGGTTAATCTCACTAACCTGTAGAAGGCCACAGCACTCTTTTACTGAGGTGTTAAAAAGGCCCACCTACAGTTAATTGCTTTCAGGGCTGCTGGTCAAACCCATTGTCCCTCCTGTACTGCCTCTGGGACCCACAGGTAGGTGGGCTTTAGGAAACCAGGCCTATGCCAGGCTCTAAAAAAAAAAGTTCTCAGAGAGTGCTACACAGAGAAGGAACAGAAACAGGATGTACCAGGTAAAGTGATAGGGAAACCAGTGTAGACCCAGGGTTTCAGGCTTGCCCATGCCCTTTCAGCCTTGATCTCTGTGAGCTGGTGCAGCTGAGCGTAATTGTCTGCGGAGATAGAGTCAACCTCTTCTAACCCATGGGGGAAGGAAGACAGCCTGCCTGGAGAGCAGCAGGGTGTCCCCAAACCGCCTTTCTGCTTGCCTTCTTTATTCTGTAAGTTGCCCAACCACAGGCTTGGCACACACGGCTCCCTTTAATCCCCTATCCCTACTAATCTCAGTAACTCAGGCAGGTCACACTCGGGAATTGTTTCCTTGACGGGGAAGAGTGACCCCATTCCTGCCTGTTTCCTGGGCCATCAAGTTCTTGTCTCGCCTACTTTGCCAAGTGCTCAGCCTTTGCTGCCTTTAGCATCAACTCTTCCTTCTCTGTCTCTCAGAGGTTTCACCAAATACCTTTGCTGCTTAGAGAAGCAGGTTCTCCTGATCTCTGCCTGGGTTTTCATTCTGGAATCTGATTCATTGCCTGAGCTTCCCTTCTTTCCTTATTAAAGCTATTCATAGACATAATTGTAAAGTCATGTATTTCTAGAAGGCTTGTACATAGAAACAGCAGTTATTTGACCCACCCCTCACCAACCTCAGCTTCTGTGCCCCAGAGACAAGAGCTTCAACTTTGCCCATGTTTCTAAATAGCAGGCGTGTCTTGTTCCACCTGGTTCATCCCTCTGGCTGAGCCTTCTGGTCTCCTTCACTCTGGAGTTGCTGCCAGGGCCAGAGGCACAGTTGTCATCCTGGAATTCCTTATCACAGCAGGGATTCATTTTGCTCTTCATGTGACATCCCTTGTTTTTTTAGACCTGTGTCTTCCTTCTTTGCTTCTGCTCTCTTGCTTGTAACATCTTCTAGTAGTTCTGAGAAAGACTGCCTGGGAAATAAGTTTTTTGAGATCTTCAAAGTTAGATTAATAGGGGTATGAACTCTGTGTTGGAAGTCTGTTCCTGAATTTGGAAAGCTTTGTTCTTCCAGGTTCAGTATTGCCATTGAGATGACTGTCATTCTAACTCCTGATGCTTTGAATATAATCATTTCCCCTTCTCTGAAAGATTTTCTTGTCTTTGTAATGTCCTTTCTGTCTGTAATGAAATCTCATTCAGTACACCTTGCTGTGTCTTTTTTTTTTCATCAATTTACTTGGCTTTCAGTGGACCTTTTCAATCTGAAAATCATGTCCTTGAGTTCTGAACTATTTTATGAAATATTTAAAAAAGTGATTTCTGTCCTCTTCTGGAACACATATTAAGTTGAAATGGGTGCCTCATACATTGAATCTCTAATTTTCTTACTTTTTCCCTATGTTTTCTCCTTTTTTAAAAAAGTTTTACTTCCTGGGATATTTCCTCATTTTATCTTCCAACCCATGTACTGAATTTCCATGTCTGTCATCAAATTTCTTATTTCCAAGAGCTTTTTAAAAATCTCCGAAATTTTCTTTTTATAACCTCCTATTCTCGTTTCATAGATGAAAAGCTTTTCAACCCTCAACTCTCATCAAGGATCACAGTGGCAGTTTCTGTGAAGTGTCCCTCCGCTTGCTGTGCTGTTTGTTTTCCTCTGATTTCCTCTTAGTTTTTGTTTTGAAATCTTTTGCATGTTAAAGGCTTTGCTCAAATGTCTGAGGATCCTGGAACTGACTGCTGAGAAGTTAACTGGAAGGTCTGCACGCCTGGATGGAGCTGACACCCAGGATCAGTTCCACCTTTCCAAGAAGGAACACCTAGTACAGTGTTTTAGAACCTGGAACAATTCCTGGCATGCAGTAAACTTTCCATTTAAGTTGCCCAAGTATTTGAATGATGTTGGATCTTGCTAGGGGTCAGGTAGTAGTGATTACAAAGAGCACCCCAGTTGAGTCACATGTGCGGCCAGCTGTAGGATTATCCTGCTCAGGGATTTTATTGGAGGATTCCCACCTGTGGGTGGAAGGTCTTTCTCTCAAAGGAAGCTGAAGAGAAATCCCAATGCCAAAGGGGGATTGGTGGCTGCTGCATTCTATGAGCCAGACTCAGATGGAGACCAGGAAGCCAGCATTTGGTATGGAACCTTCTCCCATTTCCCTGTTTCTAAGCGCGCCCCTTCTCAGCTACATGGAAGTGTCTCTGAGTCCACTGTCGCTCTGATTCAGCAGAGGAAATAGGTTGCAGAATGCAGGCAGTCACTTTGGAGCCAGGACTGAGAGGGGCGACCCAGGGTCTGACAGCTTCTGGCACAGACTCACAGCCAGCTCTCCTGCTTTGGGGCCCCTGACCCCCTCAGTGCCTGGTGTCCCAAATTCCAGAGACCCTGGAGCTCTGCTTCCAGGCTTCCTATCCTGCTGCGCTAGGTTTCAGCTTTCTTCCCTCTGCTAAGTCAGTTACCATGGGTTAGACCACTTTACAGCTTCCAAAATTTTGTTGCATTGTTTCTTCTTTTTATCTTTAAGAGTTTAGTGAACCTGTCCTGCCCCGCCCAGTGTAAAAAACTTTTCTCTCATTTCAGTCCATCACGGTTTACTGGCAAGTGACTCTCCCTTCTCTCAGTTCTTCTGTTTTTACACTCCTCTGCTGCGGGTGCCCCCTTGGGACAGAATACTAATAGGCCACAATGTACTGTCAGCTCAGCAGTGATCATTAAAGATGTCCAGGCCCTGGATAGAGTGGTTCTTAGGCATTTATACCAGTTTTGTTAGCATCTTCTCCATCAGGTCAGTGATTCTTCTCGGTATGTGTGGAGTGTCAGGCAGAAGCATTTCTGAATGGGTTTGAAGCTGTGGCTTACCAGAGTTCTATCTATGAGAATAACCGTAGAGCATGCTAACTCCTGAAATACATTCATGTTCATTTCTTCCTTTGGTCCTGGCCAGAAGCCTGTTGCAGGCTCAGTGGTCACGTGGACCTGGTGGCATCCGTTATGTGAGACGATTCGTTCACTTCATTTGTGGTACCTCCATCCCACACCCCAGGGATGTGTACAGGAAAGAGTATGTGATCCAGGTCTGGGCAATGAGATGTGAAGGAATGTCTCTTGTGGAGCTTCTTGGGGGAGGTGTGCTCATTACCAAAAAAAAAGACACACAAAACAAATGAACCTTTTGCTTTCTTGGCACGTTGTTGTCTAGAACTACTGTAGACATCTTGCCACCAGCCTTAGAGAGCAGATCCCTGAGTGTCCTCAAGGTGCGCCACCGTTATTTCTCCATTCTTCCCATCCTCTGAGATGATGAATTTCCTCCTTGTTCAAGCCGTTTGGAATCGGGGTTTGGTATCATTTACTGCCAAGCTGACACAGGTGGATGTTGATCTACACGCCGTCTCATTTCCAAAAGGAGTTAAGCGCACCTTACGGAAGATCTGAGCTGCCTGATTCCTCATTCTGATTCCAGGGAGGATTCTTCTCTCCTCTGGTGATTTCCAGGCAGATGAAAGTAATTTTATTCTCTCTTCCAACTTCAAAGGAAAGAATAACCAATGAGACAGTTGGAGGGGAAAAGAGGATTCCTTTGCTTTGGAGATTGCTCGCCAGTCCCAACCAGAGAACTTCTTGGGGCTGTCCCAGAAATGAAGACTGTTCTTAAAATGGCGAGGTCACGAGGACACCCCACGTACTGCAGCCTGTGACAAGCCAAGCGCTTGTTACCACTCACCACTACAGTGGTTGGGACTGGCAGGCCTGTTTGCACACTTGGTATCATTTCCTCTGTCTTCCACCCTTTGTCTTTTATGCATCCCAGACTTGGGGAAGCTTGTAAGATGAAATAAACTCCGGAAGTGCTCAGTGGAATGCAGGAAGAAGTCGATGGACTGTTCCAGTTTTCTCCAGTCTGACTCAAGTGCAATGACGCTCTTCTCTTTTTCTGAATGGGAGGCCCTCCTGATCTCTTCCATTCCCAGTTCAATGTTAGCCCGAAGGGAAGGCCTTGATTGCCCTTAGCATTATACCATCATGTTCCTGTTTGTATCTGCATCCCTAACCAAACCAAGACTGTAAGGATGGGCACTTCATAGTGTGCCAGGCACTATTACAAGCTTTACACTATGAACTTAACCTCACAATGATCCTATGGAGAGGGTACCATTATTATTCCTGTTTTACAGTGGAGATGACATGAGGCACACGGTATTTTAGGGAAATTGCTCAAGGTTGTCCAGCTTTTCAGGAGTGAAGCAGAGATTCAGACATTGGCAGTCTGGTTCTGTGCTATATAGCATGTATGCTTCATGCTATATAATTCATCATTACAGCCAGAACACCCTTACACCATCTGTAGTATACAATAGGGATTCAGCTGTTACTGTGAGTGAATAAATGCAAGGATTTTTCATGTCATTACTGACTCATTAATTTTAACAGCAGCATATTTCCCTATCAAGTTAAAGCACCATGATTTGTGTAACTTGTTTCCCCAGGATTGGACATGTGAGTAGTATGGTCTAGGATATCTGAGACTGAGTTTGTCCTGAGAAGTCTCAGACATGCGGTCCCTAATTGGGAAGTGACCATGAGACATCTTTTAACCCTTCTCTTCCTCTGCCGTCCCTTCACACATGACTCTCCCCTCTGCCACCCTGAGGAGCAGTCCTGATCCTCACCCCAGGGCCAGGTTCCCGTTACCATCACTGGAACTCTGCACAAAAGCAGATGGCGTTACAGAGACTTCAGTACTCCACACTTCCAGAACTTTCTCCGAGGGTCTCTGGTAAAGGCTAAGTATTAGTTGGCAGGGAGTTGACGTTTGAACTGCGGATCTCTGAAATGGCGCCTGCCAAGTGCCGTTTTCCAGGTGGTTTCTTATAACATGTCGTTTTTCGCTTTTGAATCCAGAGATAATGTATCCGACTCTTTCACTTGTTTTTTAAGACTTTTGGCTGACCTCTGGGATTCTTGTTTTAATTGCCAACTGATAGAAAATATAAATGGAAAAATGTGTTCGTGTGCAAACTTGGGAGTTTATCTTTGGAAACTGGGGGTGGGTGAGGGTAGAGGGTTAAGGAAGAATGTAGACAATTTTGTCTGGTCAGTGGATGCCTTTACTTCCTTGTTAGACCCAAAGTAAACAAACACATCACATGTCAATATGAGCATTTTGTAGAAACTATTTGCAATTTAAAAAGTTTCTGTTTGTATACATTTACCTGAGATTTGTTAGAAGACTGTTTAGATTAGGGGACTGCCCTGGGGGTCTAGTGGTTGAGACTTGGCACTGCCAATGCAGGGGGTGCAGGTTTGATCCCTGGTCAGGGAACTAAGATCGCACATGCCATGTGGCATGGCTAAAAAAAGATTTAAAAAATAAATTTTAAAAATTAGATTAATCCTATGATGAGATCCTTTGGTAGGATAAATCTTTTTTTTTCTGGACTTTTTTTCTTTTTCTTACGTTAGAGATGTATTTGGGACAAGTGGTGGCTCAGATGGTAAAGAATCCGAGTGCAATGCAGGAGACCCAGGTTTGATCCCTGGGTCGGGAAGATCCTCTGAAGAAGGGCATGGCAACCCACTTCAGTATTCTTGCCTGGAGAATCCTGCAGGCTCCAGCCCATGGGGTCGCACAGAGTCGGACACAACTGAGCGACTAACATGTTCACTTTCACTTTTAATACATCTCCAGTGTCTGTGCATGTGGGCATATGTGTGTGTGCATGTTCTCCTTCCTCCCTCAGTTCATTTCCTGCCTTCCTTTGGACCAAGAGTCCAGAATTATAACATCTAGGCTCCATTATCCTGTTTCTGATTGGGTTCAGCCAACAGGTACAGGCAGGGGATGAAAAGGCAGGAGGAAAGAGTGTTGGGGTATTTATCCTCCTCACTGCTCTCCCCTCAGCCTTGTCAAGGTCCTGACAATGCTTATTTCTTCTGAACTCTTATGGACAGCTCGCTCTCATGACTCCAACTCACACTATTTCCTCCCCTTGCCCCTCAGGCCTGTAGGTGGTAATAGTTTCCCAGCTGTTGCCAGCTTCTAGGTGCTTCACCCTCCTGCAAATATTCCCTGTATATATATAACTTTCTCGAGTTCAACCCTTCTGAGTGTCTCTTTGGTTTTCTGCTGGGATCCCTGACTGACATCATCCATATATCCACCTCTTTCTCATATAAAATCACGATTGTCACTTCTGGCTCTAAAATACCAGTTGCACTTACTTGAGCACATCTGAATTTGAATCATATCCTGTCCTGTTCAAGAGTTGTCATCTTATTCTTGTGTCTCTTCTGTCTTTTCTATTAGATGGTGAGGGATAGGGAACTAGGTTATCCTGCCTTCTCCCTGTAATGTCTAGTACACTCTTCTATCCTGCCTTCTCCCTTCTAATGTCTAGTACATACAGTGGTAACAACAGTTGGCAACTTTTTTTTTTTTTTTTTTTAGTTGGCAACTCTTGAAGTAAGATAATAACATACATACAGGTGTGCATGTAGGTATGTAGTATATTTGTGTGCATCTGTTTGCTCACTTGTGTTCTACTCTTTGCGGTCCTAGAGACTGTAAAGCTACTAGGCTCTTCTATCCATGAGATTTTCCATGCAAGAATACTGGAGTGGGTTGCCATTTCCCAGTCCAGAGGATCTTCCTGACCCAGGGATCAAACCTGCGTCTCTTACTCCTGCATTGGCAGTCAGGTTCTTTACCACTAGCGCCACCTGGGAAGCCCCATGTGGTACATATGTTGGTATAATGTATCTATGACTGGTATTTTTTTTTTTTTAAATACCCTCTAGGTTTATCTTGGTCAGCACTGGTTCATTTCTTTATGAAGTGAACAACGACCAGGTACCAATAGGCAACTCATTATGCTAGGTATTCGCATTAATACATTTTCAGAGTTCATAATGTTTCTCAAAGTGGGGGGTTCATCAAGAGCTGAAATTAACAGAATTTTCAAACTAAAAGGAATCTCGGAGTATATCTTACTCAGTTTCATCCTTTTTAGGTGAAGCTCAGGCTGAGTGGTTCAGTGCTTTGTTCTAGAGCACAGATGGAATGGACAGTGCCAGAACTTGGTACTCTTGACTCTCTTCCCAGGGTTTCATTCAACCAGCCCTCTCCAGGTCAGTCTGCCTGGTCACTCGTAGGTGCTCTCTGGTAAAACTAACCTCCACGAGGTGCCCCTTAGAAAGCCTCTCTGCTGTCCCTTATTGCTTCCCTATGTGTTGCAAATGCAAACCAGATAGTCATGCTCTGAGCTCATAAAAGGGCCTAATAGGATGCAGACAGTGGATTCTAACCCAGGCTCCAACCTTGGCCCCACGTGTAGACAGCTGGGGGAATACATGGGCCAACACACAGCCACTCTTGGCCATCTCTCTTCACCAACTTTAAGCTTTGGAGCAGCATTTTATGTGGGCGTACGAGGTGCTGGGGTTGGGTTAGGTAAGTGAGTTATAAGTTTTGTGGTTATTGGAGCCAGAGTCCCAGGCCTCGTCCGTGGGAGATGAGATCTCCAAGTCAGGCTCAGCTGCTTGCAGAGGGCGTTTGCTGATGGGTGCTGCTTCTGTGATGATGGCCCTTCGTGAGTCCATTTAGCACAAGGACCAGAGTATAAGGTGTTCCCTATAAAATCAAAAACCTTTGGCTCCACTAAATCACAGCTTAAAGTTGGTTTAGGATGGGTAAGAAGAACCCTTTCTTTCATGAACAGAAACAAAGTAGATTGGTCTAGGTCTGCATGTGATAAGATGAATGTCAGTAATTAGCGTTTCTTTCTCTGTGTGTTACATTTTCTCCCATATGCAAATCAGCTGGAGGCTGATAGATTGCTACACCTCACCTGTAAGACTTAGATTCAGGAAGATGAGGAATGGAGATGCAGGGGATGATGCCTTTATTGAGTGCCTGCTGTTTGTCAGGCTTTGTCCTGGCAGCTTTAACAAAAAAGGTTTCACTTCCAGAAAGCTGTGTCGTGCTCATTTTGTAGATTTGAAAACTAAGGCTCACAGCTCAGTGACGTACCCAGAAGTACATAATTAGGATGAGGTGTTATATCACCTCCTCAGTTCTGACTCTACAAATACACCTTGTCAGAGGAGTGCCGTTCTAAACCCAGCTGGCCCGCATTCTTGCTAAATGACTCTGGGGAGCATTAGTTTCTCTGCCTTGGTTTTCTCAACTGTAAAGTGGGGATAGCGAATGTTGATCCCTCCTAGGTTGGTGATAAGGATGGGGGTAATGCACAGGAAGAGTTCATCTCCATGCCGGGAATGTGAAAGCCCTTTATGCAGTTAGCTCCCAGGCCCCTGGAGCTGGGTTTGCTGCTTCTCCTTTCAGGATGTGCTTTGTCAACTGTTATCTCTCAACTTCCCTGAGTCGTTTCCTCAGTTATAAATCTAGGCTTGGGTTAAAGGTCACTTTTCTGAATTGAGAAAAACCAAGGAGAAGGAGACAAATCCCTGTCTTTCTTGTTACAAACTATTGAAAGTGCTGAGTCTGTTTTGTTGTCATTGTTGACTCATTTTCAACTCTTTTTGACCCCATGGGCTGCAGCATACCAGGTATTGTTCAGTTGCTCATTTATTTCCGACTCTTTGTGATCCTATGGACTGCAGCACGCCAGGCTTCTCTGTCCTTCACCATCTCCCCGAGTTTGCTCAAACTCATGTCCATTGAGTCAGTTATGCCATCCAACCATCTCGTCCTCTGTCACCCTCTTATCCTTCTGCCCCCAGCGTTTCCCAGCATCAGGGCCTTTTCTAGTGAGCTGGCTCTTCGTATCAGGTGGCCAGAGTATTGGAGCTTCAGTCCTTCCAGTGTATTACTTTGGGACAAACCTGTCCAAGTCTACTGGAGAGAATCTAGGCTTGGTCAGCTGCCCTGGAGGTAGCTTTTCTGAATCAGCCATATTCTAGCAACACTCTCTCCAGCTAAACCTGAGTTCCTACCCCCAGGGTTTGCTCTTTCGTTACTCTGTCCTCCTCGTAAAGAAAAGCTTTGTTGCTTTCAACTACGTTATACAGAGTAGTCTCTGAACACTTCTTCACTTCTGGGTCACCAGCAGTGTGTGTGTGTGTATGGTGGGGGACCACCAGCTGGGTGTCCTCCAGTTCAATGCCGTTCTCATGCTGCCTCCCGGGAGGTGGCGTCAGATCTCACAAGTTAAGGGCTCAGGCCACTAAGACTGTCCCCCGCCCCCCTACCCGCACTTCAGATGCCAGTCAGAAGTCCAAGTTTCACCTGCGTTTCTGACCAACTGTAAATAGGTTTCCATAACCACTCCTATTAACGAATAGGGTTAATTAATCAGGTTTAATTTGCTAGAGCATCTCATGGAGCTCGAGAAACAGTTTACTTACTGGATTACTGGTTTGTTATAAAAAGGACACAACATGGGGATATGCATAGTGCGCATGCAAGATTTTGGAAAAGGGCATGGCGTCTCCAGGTGTTCACCAACCCTGAAGCTCTGTGAACCCATCCACTTGGGTTTTTTGGGGGAGGCTTCATTACATAGGCACGATTGATGAAATCATTGGCCATTGATGATTGAACTCAGTTTCCAATGCCTCTCCCTTCTCCAGAGGTCAAGGGCTGGGGTGGGGAGGACAGTTCCAACCTTTTAATCATGCCTGCCACACGCCCCCACCCCTGCAACCAGCATCCATCCTTAAGGACTTTCCAGAAGTCACCACATTATCATCAACTCAGATGTGATTGAAAGGGACTTGCGAGGAGCTTCCCTACTGGCCCAGTGGTTAAGAATCCTCCTGTCAATAAAGGAGACATGGGTTTGATCACTGATCTGGGAAGATCCCATAAGTTACAGGGCAACTAAGCCTGTAGATCACAACTACTAAGCCCGGGCTCTGCAACAAGAGAAACCACCGCAATGAGGAGCCCATGGCCCACATCTAGAGAGTCGCCTCTGCTTGCTGCAACTAGAGGAAAGCCCACACAGCAGCAAACATGCAGCACAGCCCAAAATAAATAAATAATAAATTTTTTTTAAAAAGGAAGAGACTTGTTAAAAAGATACTCATTTTACTTTGATTGCTCTGAAACTATTTCCAGGACTGAATAGAACATTTAAGATTCCCCTATGACTCTCATGTAGGAAATTTCAAGGGTTTTAGGAGTGCTATGCCAGGAACAGTGGGCAAAGACTAAATATTTTTTACTCTTAAGTCACAGTATCACACTGTCAGTATAGATTTATCATTGTTATCCTTTTTTTCCTCTTCCTTCATCCATCCCCTTTGAACTGAAATTTGCGGGTTGCACCAATACCTTGTACAGCTTACAGCGTTGCCCCTTGTTCCTTCCACTCCAGTCACTGAAATAGGTAACCTGTAGCGGCCGACTTATGCTCCCAAGGTATTTAGGCCTTTCTTCAGAATGTTCTAGAAAATTCTCTGTCTTACATGCAAGCTTCTCTGGCTCCCTTTGCCTTTGGCAGTGCTAGAGCTGAGCTTAGCTTAGTGTCTTGCTGCTGGGGCCCCTAAGGGTCTCACCTGCTTCAAAAGCTTCAGGGTGCGTCTGGGAGGAGTCATGACCACACAGCTGCCCAGGCATCGTCCGGCTGCAGATTACTCTCCTGCCACACTTTTTTTTTTTTTTTAATGTTTGTTTTATTTATTTATTTGGTTATGCTGGATCTTAGTTGTGGTACGAGGGATCTTTAGTGGCGACATGCATGCTTAGTCTGTCAGTCATGTCCAACTCTTTGCAACCCCGTAGACTTAGCCTGCCAGGCTCCTTTGTCCATGGGATTTCCCAGCTAGAATACTGGAGTGGGTTGCCATTTCCTCCTCCAGATCTTCCCGACCCAGGGGTCGAACCTGCATCTCCTGTGTCTCCTGCACTGCAGGTGTATTCTTTACCTACTGAGCCACAGGGGAGCCCACAGCGGCATGTGAACTCTTATTTGTGGCATGTGGAATCTAATTCCCTGATCAGGGATTGAACCTGGGCCCCTTGCATTGGGAGCGTGGAGTCTTAGCCACTGGACCACCAGAGAAGTACCTTTCTTGCCACTCTTAAAGGCTTCACAATGCAACTGCAAAAATTATTTTCAAAAGAAGATAGAACAGAAAACCAGTGGCCTCCCAGCCTGGCTCATGTGGCAGGACCCTTCTGTCCTGTGGAAGAGACACATGTTTCTGGGTCTTCTCTATTCACCCTTGTGGATTCCCCTGCAGTCCCCAGCTCTACCTGAGAAAGTCCAGGTGTAACTCTGTACCTTGCTACCATGGCTACTCTGCTGAGGAAGAAAGGCAGGTGGGGGGCAGGGAGGGAAATGAAGCTATAGGATTTACCTCATTGAGCCCAAGTCAAATATAAAGCATGGTCCCTGCATCCCCCCCTCCAAAAGAAAAGCTTATCATCAGAAATGAAGAAATTTATATTTCAGTCTTATATTTATATCTTTACAACTTCTCTCATGCTCATGAAAAGATCTCACAATTATTTTATTTTGAACATCAAAGTGTTATTTAGGGAACACGCATTAGCCTCAAATGACCTTCATCAGTGCTGATTTTGGATGCTTTATAGAGGTCAACCAAGGAAATCATATTTTAAAGAAAGGTTAAAAAAAACTCTAGTAATATTTCTGGGCATCTGACCTCACAGTAACAAGTGTTGGATTTCTTTGTAAACAAGACTTTTAAAGATCATTTAAAAATGGAACAAGTCAAGACGTTATCCAAATAACTGACATGGAAGTGAAGGGGATATGATTTGGAAAACTCAAAAAAGTAGCTGTAATCACAGGCTTGGGTGTAAAAAGGCCACTGAAGATTGAATAAATGTTTTTGTGATGTGTGAGAGTCAGAAGTGGGAAGAAACCAAAAATATTTCTAAATTAGTATTAGCTTATGCTGTTTGCTGGAAGGACTGATGCTGAAGCTAAAACTCCAATACTTTGGCCACCTCATGCGAAGAGCTGACTCATTGGAAAAGACCCTGATGCTGGGAGGGATTGGGGGCAGGAGGAGAAGGGGACGACAGAGGATGAGATGGCTGGATGGCATCACCGACTTGATGGACTTGAGTTTGGGTAAGCTCCAGGAGTTGGTGGTGGATAGGGAGGCCTGGCGTGCTGCGATTCATGGGGTCGCAAAGAGTCGGTACACAACTGACTGACTGAACTGAACTATGCTGTTTACATAGTGTTTGAATATGTGGTATTCTTGCACATATAAGTATGTGTATTGCTATATTAATATCTTATATTGCTTTTGCAAATGTTTTAAACATTACTTTTTAGTATCTTAGATGTAATTTTACATCTAATGACTTAAAGTCTATCATTTACATTTATTTAACCAAAAATCTAGCATTATCTAACCCTTCAGTTTTTTCAGCTCTCTTCTGATTGGGACAGTGGTGTGTGCATGCTAAGTCACTTCAGTCATGTCCAACTCTTTGCAACCCTATGGACTGTAACCCACCAGGCATTTCTGTTCATGGAGTTCTCCAGGCAAGAATACTGGAGTGGGTTGCCGTACCCTCCTCCAGGGGATCTTCCCGACTTAGGGATGGAACCCATGTCTTCTGTCTGCTGCACTGGCTGGCGAGTTCTTTACTAGTACCACCTGGGACAGTAGGGGATTGCTTCTATTTGGGCTCACCTCATGATTCCACTGAGATGGCTTTGTTCTCCTCTAACTCCATAGGATACGCAAATTGATGTCAAGTTTTTTTAATAATGTATATTGTTGTCACCCTGAATTATTGCTTCAGTAAGTCCATTCTTGTTTCTTACTTGAACTTCCTTGGTTTGCAGGTGCCAAACCAAAATAAATAAAATGATCAGAAACACAGAACACTAAATGGCTCAAATGTATTTTATCTAAAATCAGTAAGAGATCTAAACTGAGCAAAGGGGTATACTTAGGGGTTCTTATAGCCTTATATCCGGACTTTGCTGGTGGCTCAGCAGTAGAGAATCTGCCTGCCAATGCAGGAGACATGGGTTTGATCCCTAGGCTGGGAAGATCCCCTGGAGAAGGAAATGGCAACCCACTCCAGTGTTCTTGCCTGGGAAATCCCGAGGACAAAGGAGCCTCGTGGACTATAGACTATGGGGTCTCAGAAGAGTCGGACAAAACTTAGCAACTAAACAACAATAGCAACGTGCCCTTACATCTAGGCATACATGGTGTCTGAGTAGATTATGAGGAGTGTGGACTGTGTATGAAGCTAGAGCACTTGACCCTGTTGATCACGGTGTGAGCAGAGGTTCATCCATGAAGAAGCAGTCTGCAGAGAGCGGTCAGTCTTGGGCAGTCTATCAACTTGTGTTTTTGGTGAAACAAACAAGGAGAATTCTTGGGAAATATCACAGGTACGGGAAGGCTAGATCTCACTCCTCTGACCCCTCTTCTTCCTCCATGTAAGAGTGTGGACACGTGTCCTCCCCAGGAGTACCCGGCCAACAAGTAATCACAGGCCAGTGGGGATGTTTCAACTCTGGAAAACCACAGCTCCAGCAAGAAGCCATCTTACTGAAGACCTTTATCTTCTTGTGAGATCTATTTTCCTAGAAAACATACCCAAGATGTATTTAATCCCAAGGTGTCCATCTGAACTGGCCTGTCATTGTTCCCTGTCACCTCTAAAGCATGACTTTCTACCCTTTTGAATGTTACAGAAACTGTGGACCGTTTCAGTTCAGAAACCATTTTGTTGTTGTTTAGTTGCCCGGTCATGTCTGACTTTTTGTGACCACATGGACTGCAGCATGCCTGGCTTACATGACCATCATCAACTCCCAGAGTTTGCTCAAACCATGTCCATTGAGTCGGTGATGCTATCCAACCATCTCATCCTCTGTTGTTCCCTCTCCTCCTGCCTTCTGTCTTTCCCAGCATCAGGGTCTTTTCCAGTGAGCCGGCTGTTCGCGTCAGGTGGCCACAGTACTGGAGCTTCAGCTTTAGCACCAGTCCTTCCAATGAATATTCAGGGTTGATGTCCTTTAGGACTGACTGGTTTGATCTCCTTGATGTCCAAGGGACTCTCAAGAGTCTTCTCCAACACCACAGTTCAAAAGCATCAATTCTTTGGCACTCAGCCTTCTTTCTGGCCCAACTCTCATTCTGTATAAAACACATCATGAGAAACCATGGCTGCCCCCAAAACTTGCAGTGTTGGTATTAGTCAGCATTCTCCAGAGAAACAGAGTACAGAGAACCAGAGTACAGAGGATATATGTATGTTCAGAGAGAGGAAGAGAAGGATTTGGTGCATGTACTTGTGGGGGTTGGCAAGTCAAAACCCTGCAAGATGAGCCAGCAGGCTGCAAGTTTAGGCAGAATTTGTGTCTCGGTCTTGAGGACAGTCCTCTTCTGGGAAACCTCAGCCTCTTTTACTGCCTTCAACTGACTGGATGGCCAGTCTCCATCACATTATGAGTAATCTTCATGAGAAGTTTGCTGATTTAAATATTTAAATGTAATTCAAATTTTAGGTGTGATTTAGTATTTAATCACACCTAAAAAATACCCTTACGGCAACATCTAGTGTTTGACCAAACATCTGGGCAACATAGCCCAGCCAAGTTGACACATAAAATTAAGCATCACAGTTGGGATTGATAACTGGATTTATTTATCTGCCCTATTTTTATTCTGTATTTCGAAGAATAAGACTATCGATAATCAAGAAACTACTTCACATTGATATGTTAACAAAGAAGATCTAGATTTAACGTTTGAGAGTTCTTCCTTAAAGAATTTATCGTGTCATTTTCTGTATCTTTAGCAAAAGCGTCCATATTCCCACCATTCAGATTTAATTGCCATAGTGTTTTGCCATATTTGCTTTTTAAAAAAATGCTTATTTATTTGTTGGCTGTGCTGGGTCTTTGCCGCTACCCTCGGGTTTTCTCTCGTTGGAGAGAGCAGGGATCACTCTCTAGTTTGGTGCATGGGCTTCTCATATAAGTGGTTTCTTTTGCTGTGGAGCTCAGGCTATTGGGCATGCAGGCTGCAGTAGTTGTGGTACATGGGCCCAGCTGCTTCATGACATACGGGATCCTCCCAGACCAGGAGTTGAATCAGTGTCCCCTACACTGCAAGGCAGAGTCTTAACCACTGGGCCACCAGGGAAGAGCTGGGAAGCCCCTGCCATATTTGCTTTTAAGGATTTTTCTTAGACGAAAAATTAGTCGTAACTTAAATTCTCCCCCACCTTGTGTTTCAGTGCATCTCCTTCCAGGCTAGCTTTTAGATTTTTAAATACTATATTTATAGATACACCCATGCATCTTTATGTGTATTTTAATTGACATAAGTGGTATCATATTGCATCTTGCTTTCTGTATTCTCTTTTTTTTTTCTTTTTTGAGATCTGGCTGTGTAAATGCTTCTCTGATAGTTCAGTTGGTAAAGAATCCGCCTGCAATGCAGGAGACCCTGGTTTGATTCTTGGGTTGGGAAGATCCACTGGAGAAGGGATAGGTTACCCACTCCAGTATTCTTAGGCTTCTCTTGTGACTCAGCTGGTAAAGAATCAACCTGCAATGTGGGACACCTGAGTTCAAGCTGTGTTAATGGAGTCATATCTTTCAACTGACTTCCCTGTTTTAAGACAGTTCTCTGCCTCCCCTATATTTCTTTCCAGGAATTTCCATATCTAGGTTTATTTTTCTGGCTTTCAAGTGGAAAATATATACTTTGATCTTTACCTCACTCTAAAGAGAAAAACAAATTGAAGATGGGTTAAAAATAAATTTCAAATGGATTGCAGATTTCAAATGGATTACAGTGATTAGCTTGCTCTTACCCTATGTATATCATACAGTCCTTAAAAATATGTACACTGGTTTCAGGACTCTCTATTCCATTTTGATCATGTATCTATTCCTGCATCAATGCCACACTGTCTCAATTACTGTAGTTTTCTAATGTGTTTTAATATCTGATAATATAGTTCACCCGCTTTGTTTTTTTCGAAATTCTTATTCTTATGCATGCGTGCTAAGTAGCTTGAGTCGTATCTGACTATGCGACCCTGTGGACTGTAGCCTACCAGGTTCCTCTGTCCATGGGAATTCTCCAAGCAAGAATACTGGAGTGGGTTGCCATGCCCTTCTCCAGGGGAATCTTCCCGACCTAGGAATCGAAGCCATGTCTCTTATACCTCCTGTATTAGCAAGTGGGTTCTTCACCACTAGCACCACCTGAGAAGCCCTTACTCCTATACTTTCCCATATAATTATTAAACTATTTTTCAAGTTTCTTAAAATTCTTGTTGAGATAATTTTGGAATTTCAATGAAATTATTGATTAATTGGGTAATACTGACATCTTGAAAATGTTCTTTCTCTCAAGTAAAACAAGTTTAATTGCTCCATTAATCTAAATCTTCCTTTCTATCTTTTAATGAAGTTTTAAAAATTCTTACTAAAGTTGCTTTTTAGATTTATGTGTATCTGCTTTATAGTTTGGCTTACCATGGAAGCCAGTTTTTTCCTCTTTTTATATCCTCTGTTTGGTTACTGCTGGTTTAAAGGAATGCTGTTGATCTTTGAATTTGGATTTTTGTTTCCAGAAATCTTGCAGCATCCTCCTATCAGTTCTGATTGTTTGAAGGTTGGTCTTGATAACTCTTAAAAAAAAAAACTGCAAGTCTTTACTACCGTTTTGAATTGTACACTTTATAATTACTGTGACACAAAGCTCCCTGAGTATAATGTGGTGCAGAGAGCCTTGATTCTGGGTTTGGGCTACATGCCAGGGGACATAAAGGTGAAAAACCGATAGTTGGGTGCCAGTTCTGGGTGACAACCAGGGATGGCCTCAAATCCAGTTCTTAACAAAACTTAAAAGTACAGTGTATGCAGCTTTTCAGACCATTGAATTCTGATACCCGTGCTTGCTTCAGCAGCACATATACTAGAATTCTTATACCAGACTTCCAACAGTTATTGAAAGCTGTTTTATCACATCTGAACATCCTTGGGTGTTATCTGTGCCTCAGATTTCTTTAAAATGGATGTAACAGCAGTAAGTAAATAATTAATGGAGGTAGTAGTAATATACAGTCATGGAAGTTATGAGGTTTCAATGAATTATGACGTGTCGCTGACCCAGTTTAAGCTTTCAGTAACTGTTAACTATTACTATGAGATAGCCTTACTGTGGTTTTTTAAAAAATATTTTTATTTATTTGGCTGTGCCGGGTCTTAGTTTCGGCACGCAGGATCTTTGATCTTTGTTGTGACATGCCGGTTCTTTTAGTTGTGGCATTTGAACTCTTGGTTGCAGCAATTGGGCTCAAGTTCCCTGACCAGGGATTGAACCTGGGCCCCCTCAACTGGGAGTGTGGAGTCCCAGTCACTGGACCACGGGGGAAGTCCTGTTACTGGTTTTCTGACTTTAGGTGTTTTGGAATCTGATATGTAGCATAGAATTGTTATTAGTTCAGACTTATTAGTGCTTTATCAGAAAGTTGACCTTTTCTCTTTCATTGTTTGTTTTGAAGTGCTATGTGCTTTATAATCATATCACTTCTGGTAAGATCATGCCTAGTATAATAATGCAGATCAAAAGGCAGGTGGTTTCATGAAATTTGCTTTACGAACCATGCTAAAAGGCCTGTTTTCGTTAATGAGGATGTCATCTAGGGCTCTAGCGCTAGTGTCCTGATAGCAGGCTAAACTGGAATCTAGAATTTTTGAGATAGAGGAGAAAATACCATGACTGTGATTCATAAGATCTACAAGACCCCAGAACCTCACGCGTTCAGATTGCTCAGGTGGTAACGAGTCCGGGTGCCTGGGCAAGCATCTCTGGACCCCTTCTCCAGTCTCTGGAAGTACTCTCTGGCCTATGCCTTGGTCCTGAACAAAGAGCTCCATTCTTTCTCAGGGTCTCCATCAACCATCCTGAAAGTAAAAGTGTTAGTCATGCAGTCATGTCCGGCTCTTTGTGACCCCATGAGGTAGATATTAGAGCCCATCAGGCGCCTCTGTCCATGCAGTTCTCTAGGCAAGAATACTGAAGTGGGTTGCCATTCCCTTCTCCAGGGAATCTTCCCGACCCAGGGATCAAACCCAGGTCTCCTGCATTACAGGTGGATTCTTTACTGTCTGAGCCACCAAGGAAGCCTGTCCTGGCTTCCTAGAATGTTGCTTTAAAGCCTTATTCTTTTTTTCTGGCCCTCAGAAGAAAATAAGATAATTTCAAGACTTTGAATGGTCCTTCTTGCTCTGAGGTTTCTGGACCTCTAGTAATTAAGTAACCTTGGCTTCTGCTGGAATTTGGTAGAAAATGACTGAATCCTATGTTCAAGTATCTGCACTGGCACCCCCCACCCTTGCCTCCTGTGATTGCATAGATGGGGCACTGTGCATTGAGGAAGGCAGGTGATGGTTGGACCCCGAGGTCCACGCAGTCATGCACTGGGGGCGACCACCCGTTTGTACTCTAAGCCCTGTTGCAAAGTGCTCAGGTTGGTGTTAAAAAATCAAAGTTTCTCCTCATGTGTGACCCAGCACATTGTTCTTAACGCTGTGTGTCTTTAGAGAACAAGGCTGGAATTGAGAGCAACTCTAGTTGTTCTGAAAGCTTTTTTTCTGGGTCTCTTCTTAGCAGGAGAGGAAGACCTTCCAGTGCTCTTAAGAAAAGTCAGATTGATTTCAATGAGAGGCAGGCTTGTTTTGTTGACCCGTGGGTGTTTCATACCCCATTTCAATTGTCATCTCTTCCCCTTCTAGCCTAGGCAAATACTCAGCTATAAGGATTGGGGATTCTTTTCTTTTCAAAGCAGATTTTTAAATGCTCTTCTGCTTAACATTTCTCTTTATCTTCAGTATCTTTGTTAAATAAAGAAGAAAAAAAATTTTTTTTTTCCTGAGATGAAGAGAAAGGTGCCTTTAGTGTCCAGACTGCTCTGTGTGTGATTCAAGCCCTGGATCTGATTTCAATTCTGCTAAAAATGGGCTTCTGAGACTGCTCACACTTCCTCCAGCAGTGCCTGATTTTTAAAAGACCAGAGTAATGCTGGACATTTTATGTTAAATCTGTGAGGGTTTGGCATGCTTTGGGCAATTTGAAGACGCACATTTTTCTGTTACTGTTGCTATTCAGTCGCTCAGTTGCATCCGACTCTTCACGACCGCATGGACTGCAGCACGCCAAGCCTCCTTGTCCTTCAGTGTCTCCCGGAGTTTGTTCAAACTCATGTCCATTGAGTCGATGATGCCCTCCAACCGTCTTATTATGATTTCTGTTATTATTTACATATTTTCAAATGTGTCAGAATTCTGGGACACACGAATTGCCTGTGTGTCCACATTCTGTTCTATGATACCGCCCATCACTGCTTCAGGAATCATCTGTATCAGTGGATAGGAAGCAAGCATTTTCAAAATTCCCTGAACAGAACGTTAGCTCTTTTTAGCTTTTCCAGAGTGGCTTTAGCCCATATCCTCATTTGCAAAGATCAAAGTCTGATCTGTTAGGACCCTGTTTTGATTGGCCATAGGGCATTCATAGCTCTGTAACTAAATACCAATGTATGAAATGGTTATTGTTCCCTGGAGGGGTGGGCCTGGGCCAGAACGCATTCTTGATGATTGCCGGGGAGCAAGTGGAAGCTGTGAATGCCCCCGCAGCCAATCCGAGTAAATCGAGCTCCTCCAACCGCAGACACAGAGGTGGGAGGTGGCCTGCTGGCTGTGGTTTGGGACTGGGACCTCTAACCAGCAGGCTGGCATTTAACTGAAGACTCTCCATCATCCTTCCCCTCTGCAGTTGGTCTCGGAGTTCTACGACCTCCGTCTGGTATTCACCATGATGACTGGATTCGACTTGTTCTGTAAATGTGCTGTTCTCTTAGTAGTGAATTTTTAATAACGCTGGCTCATCTCATCTCATGTCCTTGTATTTAAAAGTGTTTAGTCCAAATTCTGGGAAAGGTGGAAGGCAAAAGGAGAAGGGGGCGGGACAGGATGAGATGGTTAGAGAGCATCACCTACTCAAGGGACATGAATTTGAGCAAACTCTGGGAGATAGTGGAGGACAGAGGAGCCTGGGATGCTGAACTCACTGCAAACAGTCGGACAGGACTTAATGACTGAACAGCAAGTCAAACTCTGTCCACTTATCTGGGCATACAAACACCCATCCTAAAAGTTGACTCCTCTGCAGAACACCTTAACTGATAAACTCCAGTGACTGCATGAGTGTAGCGTTAAGCTAAGCAACAGACGTGCATTGACAGCAAGCCTCTGAAAACCTGCAAGATGCAGGGCCTATAGGTGTGTCCACTTTACAGAGCAGAGACCTGACTTGGGTCCCAGAGATGCTTAATCTTAATCTCCCTGAGTTCCTGCAGTTGGTAGTTAGCACTTAGCAGGTGAGAAAAAAGACTTCAGAATGGAACTCAGCTGATTCAAAATGCCTTCATCTCTGGGGAGATTTTTACAAAGGGACCTTCAAGTGCCCGACGTTCTAGAAAACACAAACATAACAACCAGAAGCCCAAAGAATTAAGGGGAAGGAGGAAAAGGGTGGACGTGTGTTTCCAATGGCACTGCTCTCAATTATTCCATTTGATTATTGAGACCTGGAGGTTCCTTCCTGCATCCCACTTTGTAGGCCACCTGCTAACGGGTAACTATTCTCTTAGAGGTTACATTGATAAATGCAGTTGAAATTTTAAAAAATCAGATCATTTTCTGCTTGTTTTTAGCTTAGAGAATAGTTTGGGAGGTAAATGTATGTTGAGGCTTATAATTTGACAGGCCCAGTTCTGGATCTTTGAGACAGACAGACAAGGATTCCCTGTTTTCATTTAGCTTCTTTTCTTGTGGAGAGAGACAGGAAGTTAACTTAGAAATATGTAACTAGAAAGCAGTGGTAAGTTTTTTTTTAATGCATTTTTGAGTGGAAATATCTGTTTATTTTACTGGCATTTGACACTCTTTTTCTGGGCTGGGAGAAAAGTAATGAATCAGATACCAAAGAGCTAGTTTTGTTGTCAGGTCACACTGGAATTAATTTACCTTCTGTAATTTAAAGACTGTGCTGGGTTCAGAGAAACAGAATGAAGACCTCAGTTCTGGTCCTCTTTTGGTTAGGAAGCCTTGCACTTGTCCCTCCAGTGCCTCTTATCCTGGATTTCTTCTTCTGTTTCATGAGGGAATTGGACTGAACCTGTAACTTCAAGCTCTGTTCTTGGAAGCATCCCTCAGAACCTGAGAATCAGGATGGAGTTGCTGGCGGGACCTTAGGAGTCCAGTTCAGCCACAGCCAGAGCAGTTCTCCTGTTGCCTGTCTGCTTTCAGGGATTCCCCTGGACTGGAGAAAAGATTCTATTGCAGTGTAAACAGTTTAGAAGCCACTGTTTCTCCTAAAAATACGATTTTCATGTGCATTTTTATTTAAGCTTTTTGTTTTGTGTTGGGAGTATAGCCAATTAACAGTGT
Organism: Dama dama; assembly: GCF_033118175.1. Taxonomy (NCBI): domain Eukaryota; kingdom Metazoa; phylum Chordata; class Mammalia; order Artiodactyla; family Cervidae; genus Dama; species Dama dama. The sequence continues at coordinate 48,728,139 of NC_083705.1, read as the reverse complement.
TGTGATAGTTTCAGGTGGACAACAAAGAGACTCAGCCATTCATATACGTGTATCCATTCTCCCCCAAACTCCCTCTCATCTAGGTGGAAGCCATTGTTTTGTTTACGGAAAACCAGCTTGTTTGTGGGAAAATGCCATGAGCAAAGTTTTTAAAAGACTGAGAGAGGCGTACAAAACAGAATTCAATGGATTAATAGATGGAATATTTAAAAATCTATGAATTCATGAAGAAAAAGAAGCAAATGACCCAAAAGAAAAATGGGCAGAGTTTATAACTCACAAAAGAGAAAATGCAAATGGCCAATAAACATAAGACAAAATGTTTGATCTCTCAGAGAAATGCAAATTAAAGCAGTGGGATTTGTTTCCCACCCCCCAATACTGCCCACCATCCAGTCTGGACAAAACCAGGGTTAAGGTTAGGCTTAGGCAAAAGTGAGAAGGATGATAGAATCAAATGAGGGTGGAGTTAGGGAAAGGAGTATCAACATCCTGTGAGTGAAGGTGGAGACCTGGAGACCTGTGGCGGGATCTTGTCAGCGTCTATTAAAAGTCATACAAGTCTTCTGACACAGTGACATTATTTCTAGAATTGGGTTCCAGTGAAACACTTGGATCTGATTGTATATCCACTCCAGAACTGTTGGGAAAATGAAACATCGGTGGAAGAATGAATGAATAAAATACAGTAAGTCCACTTTGTAGAATACTTTGTGGCAATTTCAGGGAATGAAGTAGGTCTGTTCCTGAGGATGGAATGATCTCTAAGATGTATCGCTCAGTAGAGAGAAAAGGACAGTATATAAGTGATATTTTCCCCCATATGAATACAGAAGTATGTGAATGCAGCATCCAGAAGGTCAAGATGAAAAATGGAAAACAGTGTTTATTTTGCAGGGGAATAGTGGAATTAAGGAGGAGATTAAGGCTTATCTCTACAGTCAGAGTAACATACAGAAGGAGTGCATACTTCAACCAGCTAACAACGGGAGTGTTTAGGGCGTGTCATTGCGCTCTGTGGACTCTTAAGAGGGCAGCAGGGGCTCAGAGTTGGCCTTGGTTTGATCTGCCATCACAGATGGAGCTGTGGATGTGCCTCTCGAGGGCCTCTTCCTTCCCCGCCACTCCTTCTTCCTCTCCTTGCCCCAACTCCCTTCCTCTCTCCTCCCGCCTTGAGAATCTGCCAGCTGGAGGAATTCCTCCCTCTGCCCTTCCACCCTTCTGAGAACTGTGGGTTGGCCGGGGACCAGCGCACTCCCTGCAGGAAGCCGCTTCTGTGAATGATGCTGTGAAGTGTCGGCCCTGGGCCGTGTCCCGGGACCTCTGCCACGTCCCTGGCCCTTCGAGCCTAGGGGGTGTAATTCAGTTCTTGTGTTAGGACGGAGGGGCTCCCACGCACCAAGCCCAGAGGTACTAATGCATCAAGTAGAGTCTGTCAAGGCCTTGTGGGTGCCTGCTGGTATAAGACAGATTTCAGACCAGGCTGTCGCCCTGTGAGTGCTTTGACGGGCATGTCTCTTCTGTGTCTAGTCCTTTGATTTGTGCTGGACTCATTCTTAGGGCTTCCCTGGTGGCTCAGACGGTAAAGAATCTGCCTGCAATGCAAAAGACCCTGGTTCAATCCCTGGCTTGAGAAGCTCCCCTGGAGAAGGGAATGGCTACCCACTCCAGTATTCTTGCCTGGAGAGTCCCATGGACAGAGGAGCCTGGAGGGCTACAGTCCATGGGGTTGCAAAGAGTCAGACACAACTGAGTGTCTAACATACGTGGGCACACACACATGGGACTCATTCTTACTTTGAATTTCTGTATACAGACTACTCTGATACATTCTGGAAATTCTGTGTGTTCATTGAAGGGTGAATTTTTTGTTTGTTGTTATTTGCTTGATTTGGCTGTGCCGAGTCTTAGTTGCACCATGCGAACTCTTAGTTGCAGTATGGAGGATCTAGTTTGCTCACCAGGAATTGAACCTGGAACCACCAGGGCAAGTCCAGAAGGGCGGATGTTTTGAGTATGGACTTGCTAGATTCTAAGTCGTCCGAAGCAGATCACATGCACAGTGATGTATGCGGTGGGCACAAGGCAATGACAGAATAGGAATTGTATTAGGAGAATGAATGACTCCTAGAAATGCTTGGGACAGATTTGAATCTGGAAACATTTCTCCTCAGTGGAGGGACCTGGGGTGTTGGTAGAAGGACCATGTTGGGAATCTTCCAACATTTATTGCTAATCTGCACACTTGATTTTGTTTCATGTTGCTTTTTGAGATGGAGGACTAGTCTTGAGGATGTAGGAAGGCCACTGATATGGCAGCTTTTCCAATCGGAACCGCATTAACAGCAGAAAAGAACCATTCCTGAGTTCTGCAGAGTTCGCTTCCCTTGTCTCACTGTGCCTACTATCAGTTGTCCATTGTTCTCGTGGGGATGATTTTCCATAGGAATCTGACAGTGTTGAGTGTAGTTATACAGAGAACTGCCAGTTAGGAGGACACAGTCAAGATTGCCACATGTGATCGGTTTCAGGGCTTTCTCTTCTTTGGGTTTCAGCCATCAGTTTTATTATTTTTTTAAGGGCTTTATCTAAAGGAAAATTATAATGCACTGGCCTACTCAGGCCATAGCTTTGAAGGGCCACTTAGCTGAAAGGCAGAGGGGAGTGGGGTGAACCTCACACACACACTGGGGTTTTGGGGCACCTCCCAGGGTAACAAACCTGTTTTCCAAGCCTGGATTCAGGGGTGAAGCTGCTCCGGTCCATTTAGAGCAGTGGGACTTGGATGAACACATGATGCCCATGCAAACTTTTCTCAACAAGAGGGTTGGGTTTTCAAGGTTGCAGTCTCCTTGTGGGTTAAACTTAATTTGCTGGTTTACACTCTCTAAAACATGTTAAATTATTTTAGGGGCAAAAGGTCAGTATTTTTTCCAAGCATTGCCATGGTAGCTCGCACACAGGGTTGTCAATTATCAATTGTTGATGATATAACTTTTCTTAACACTTAATTATTCAGAATGAAATTAGTTAGCTTGACTGATTTTAATTGCCAGCAACTTGGAAATCTTGATGGTAAATACTGTGAAGGATAGGAAGATGAACAAAGACACGGTAGGTATGGAACACACACACACACATGCTGGCACACGGGCCTAGGAGCTTACCGTTTGGGAGAGGGGTCCCCTTTGATGATGGCTGAACAAATGCTGGGCAGAGCGGAAGTGTCCAGAGTCAAGGTGCCTGCACGCACCAAGACAGGGAAAACTCTAAGCCAACCTCTGTTTCTCAGTTTATCCTTCCTCAGTCCGCTGGACCCTCCTCCTTGTGTCTCCCAATCACACACATTTTGTGAATTGTTCTATTGTTTGTCTTTGAAGAGATTGATTTATACATTTGTAAGGAAAATCCCAGAGCTTTTTCCTCTTAATGCTATAAAGTTGCCATTTAATGAGGCGTTTGGAAGGCCACCCAGCCACTTGAAATCCAAAGTGTCACATTGAAGGATTGTTACCAACAAGTATTTACATTGGAGCCACGGTTTTACTTTCTCTTGGCAATTGATTAATTTACTGCAAGAGCCAATAAATCCTTGGCTGATGAGGAACAGATTGGAGGGGAGGAGCTTCTGTTTGGGGCTATTTTCCTTTGGAATGCTTTTAACACTTGGCCCCAGGGAGTATTGTGTCCTTTTGTTTTGTTACACAGTTCGGAGTTGGTCTTCTTCTGGTGCCAGTAGAAGGGCCTGTCCAGCAGGTGGGAATGAAGTGGCTGGGTCCTCACGGTCCCTGAATTTGCACAGACCTAACGGTCCTGTCAAGAGGATGTTTGGAAAAATGCGCTTTCTGAAAAAGTAGGACTGTGTAAATAACAGATGAGGTCTGAAAGGGTGATCTGACTGGAACCGGCAGGGAAGCCGTGGGAGAAAAGCCCCTTCTTTTGCCAGCGCCTGTTTTATGTGTTGGGAAGAAAAACTCTGCGGCTTTCTTTGAAGAACTTGGAAGAGAGCCTGGTTGTGGCTCTCCTGTGTCGGAATAAAGGGCTTCTCTCTCTCTGTAGGCATTCAAATACATGTGGACCCGTGTCTTTCTGAGCGTTCGACAGGGCTGGAGTGATCTTAACATTTTTACGGTGAGAATTCCAAGAGGCTTGAGAGCAGGGCTGTCCCATGGAACCTTCCAGGCGATGGCAGTGTTCTCCATCTGAGGTGGCCTGTAGGGTAGCCACCAGCCACGTGCGGCTCTTGAGCCCTTGGAATGTGGGTAGTGTGACCCATGAATCGAATTTTACATTTTAACTAGCTCAGGTTTGTTTATTTGTTTTTTAATTATTTTGGCTGCGCTGGGTCTTCTTTGTGGCTCATGGGCTTCCTTTGTTTCAGCTTAGCTGCCCCGCAGCATGTGGGATCTTAGCTCTCTGACCAGTGATTGAACCCACATCCCCCTGCAATGTGAGGCTGATTCTTAACCACTGGCTCACCAGGGAAGTCCCTAACTGAAGTTTACATATGAGTGTCATGCTAGACAGGGCAGTTCTGAGGGGGCTTTCCTGCTTTTTTTTTCTGAAGAACTCTCAAGGTGATCGCCTTTGACCTTCACAGCCTGCTTGCACAGGGCGGACGTTTGGTAGATAGTCTACTCCCATAGGAAAGAAATGAAGAAATCGAGACTCAGATGAGCCAAATGAAGGGGCTCAGATCTTGTACTAATAAAAACAACTAAGCTGGGACTAGAGCCAGGGCCCTTGTGCCTGAACTCCCACCTCTGACAGCCCCTGGGAGCCCAGCATTAGATGTTAATTAGAAGCACTTCTTAGCAGGGGACCCCAACCACAAAAGGAAGGCTTGCTTAACATCTGGAATCTTGGCTGTGGGATGTGTACTTAATCTTTTCCTTTAAAATCAAACCGGCTTAATGAGCAGGGAGAGTTGGGAAACCCCTCTGGGCCCTTAAACCCAAGGAGGGGTTTCTCTGGAACCAGAGGAAATGGGCCAGACAGGTCGGGTAGCTCCCCTCCCTCCTGGCCTCCTTTGCTTGGACCTGTCCGTGGTGATTACAAATGGGGAGGGACCCACGGAGACTTGTGGTTCTAGTTTCCTATTCCTAATGCGCTGTAAAGAGGCCAGACCCCAGGACAAATGGCACACACTTGGATAATCCTGATTTTATCAGGGCTTCTGGCAGCCTGATTAACTAACATACCCCATGCTGCTGTGTAAACCAGGACCGTCAACTCGGAGTCCGTTAATTAGCTCCAGCCTCATCTTCGCCTTCCCTGGTTCTTGCTACTTCACCTCATCCTTGAGGACTGAAAGAAAAGCTCGGGGATTCTCCTGTTTCTAAGAAGGCACCTGTCGACAGGGGTCGTCTTCGCAGGCAGGAGGCTGGGCCACAGAGCAGTGACGTCTGGGTTGGAACAGTGAGCACTTGCCAATACCACTGATTCTCGGTAATTGTGGTGTGGATTCAATGACAGTGTGACTGTCCCCACCACCACCAGACCATTTGAGCCATAACCAGCCTCATCCCGGCTCACACCGTGCCGGTGTGCTCAGATAAACAAAACCCTTTAAGTATTGTCAAGGGTTTGTCTAGATATTTAGAAAGGAAATCTGCTGTGACAAAGCTGCACATCATGCTTTCATATCCTTAATAAAATGAATTTCTGGATTACCTGCTTCTCAGAGTCAGTCTACTCATTTCCTCCCCCTCCTCCCACCGACCCACCCACCTGCCTATCTACTTGTAATAACTGCATAGATTGTGGGGAGATGACTCTGAAAACAAACACACAAATTTCGTTAAACCATCAGGTAGCATTTATCTACTGTTTATTGACAGGGTTGTCATAGGATTTATCGCACACACCAGTGCACTTCTGTGATGGGGCAGTGATAATCATGCTGGAATCATGTAAACAAGGAAAACAGGGCAGATGGAGCATCCGCTGTGCTCCAGGCATGGGCTGGAGCTGGGGTGCTCACAGTAAAGAAGACCTAGTTACTCCTCACACGGAACTCACAGTCTGGCGGGGAGATAAATGTATAAGCAAGTGTAATACTAAACCACGAGCACTAAAACAGGTGTGAACAAGGTATGTGAACAAGGCAATGGTGAGGGTAGGGAATTTTCTAGAATGAAGCAGAGGCAAATGAACCTTGAGACTATTGAACCTTCATCTGTTGAGCAGGAGGACCCTTGTGACTTGTCCTTTTTGGGGTTAATTGTGTAGGCTTTGGCTGAATCACATATGGGTAAAGACAGTAGATTCTAAGAGTCATCTCCGAGATCATCTTATACCCAAATTACCATCTGGTCCAACATTGACTGTGCTTTGTGTTAAAAAAAAAAACAAAACTCTTAAGTGAAATATGTGGGTAATGAATTTTTTAAATTTATTTTTGGCCGTGCTGAGTCTTGGTTGCGGTGCACAGGCTTTCTCTAGTTGCAGTACGTGGGTTTCTCATTGTGGCGGCTTCTCTTATAGAGAAGCCCATGCTCGAGGCACGTGGCTCAGTAGTTGTGATGCACAGGCTTTGTTGCTTCTCAGCATATGCAGTCTTCCCGGACCGGGGGTCAAACTCATGTCCCCTGCATTGGCGGGTGGATTCCCAACCACTGGACCACCAGGGAAGTCCTGGGTAATGAATTTTACTGGATGCAGGTGATTTTCCAGTGGAGTAAATGTAAAGTGATCAGTTATGTCCGAAGGTATAAGTCAGGCTGTGCAGGTTCTCATCCTGTTAGCCCTCTAGTGGGGACTGCTTAGTTCCTCAGTAGGGATATGGGTGTGTCTGTGTGCCGCAGAGCTACTAAAAATTCCAGACTTGTCAGAAAACGCTGATTTAGGTGTCTGTTAGCACAAAGTTGTATAGACCCTGAAAGTCTAGTTTGAGATCATCGTGGAGCATTATAAGTGTGCTGCATGTGGGTAAAATTTGCAGGAAAGTTTTGACCAAAAGAAATTGAGTCTTGCGCCTTTCAGTCCCCTGAGGTCAAGCCTCGGCAGGCTACAGCTGCATCTGGCCTGCTCTCTAGTGGGTGGAAAGCCAGGCATCACGGGGTGTGTGACGAGGTGCGTGACCTCAACAGTGATGTCAGTCAAACCTGCTGCCATAGGCTAAGTGACATGGATGAAGGTGGGTTGTTCCTGACTTAATGTTTTTTCCTTCTCAGCATTTACATATTGCATTAATAAGACCATAATAATTTTAAAAATGTTAAAAAGGAAGGTTCTCCTTAATTGTACCACTCAATACATGTCAACTCTTTTGCTTTTCTCAGCTTTTCCAGACCCCTGTCTACATGCATTCTTATAATAGCATAGTTATAATTGTAGTGTATCCTGATTTCATTTTATTCTGGTTTCATCCTAACATGAAATTAAGTTTGGGGTGAGCTGGTATGACCTGAAGGATTGAGAGACAATGTTCTGAGTATGGGTCTATCCTGGGTTCAATGAATCCTTGATGACAGATGAGGAAAATGTTCCAGAGGGCAAACCAAAGGGTAACTCAAAAGCTGGAGAGGCCTTCCGGAGCTTCTTATGTCATCGCCGCCTCATTCTTGGTCCCCCTCACCGGTAGCACAGATGCTTGTACCTTGCATTCTCCTCTCATCTGTTGCCAGGTCACTTTTGGCTCAGCAGTGTGCCTTCTGCCGGGATGTTGGGATTTATTGGAGAGAGGATCTTCTCGACGTGAGCCAGCGGAATGACTTTAAATTCTGCCTGGAAACTGACATGAACGTGTGATAAATCCCCTTCCTCTTGTTTTTCAATCAACCGCAAAACAAACACAGCTCCCTCGAGAAGGCAGCGTTGCCTTTCCTCACCTCACTTCCTGTCTGCTGCAGCCCCTCCCAGGGGACCTATGTTCCTGCCTGAGCAGCAGGGTCTGGCCTTAGGCCTCTTTCCCTTTCTGAGCTTCTCCTTTCTTCATCGCTGTGGATAACAGACTGTGGCCTCCCTCCCCAGTCAGGCAACTAGCTTTATTATCCACCAACCCTGTGCCAGGGCCTTTTACAGCCATGCTCCCGTGTAATCCATCCTGCAATGCTGTGCCATGGCTATCTGGTCTGTTTTACTAACAAGGAGACTCTAAGTTGGAATTTAAGAAATGTGCCCAAGGACACTGACCCAGTAAATGACAGCATCCAGAGCTGCCAAACTTCAAATCCTGCTATTTTTCCATGGGACAAGGTTTGCCTCTAGCTCTCTCTTGGATACCTCTGTGCGCTGACTGTAAAAAAAACACCTGCTATGCTGGGCATAGTGTGTATGTGCATACTGTGGCATCCATGGGCCAAGGAAGGGGTTTGTTGTCCCCAGCTTCCTGGTGGTAACAATGAGCAGTCAGTCCATCCTAGGTGACTTAATTGCCTCATTGGATCCCTATCTGATGTTCTCTTGTGGTTCTTTCTTAAACCCAGCTGGCCACGGTCACAGCTTGGTGCTTGCCTAGACTTGCCCACTCCAGCAGTAGACTTTGCCCAACTCCTGTCTCTAATCATATAAAACCCATCTACTCAGAAAAAGTTTAGTGAACACCTGCTACATGTCAAGACCTTTTCTGAGGGCCGGATATAATGGATTCAAGCCATGATTTTCAAACAAAGGTTTTTGAATCTTTAGAGAAGCATAAGAATTTTCTAAACTGTTCATTACAATAACCTTTTACAAAGTATTTTGCCAATTACTAAGGGAAAAAACTCTTTTGCGACAATATTTACAACCGGAAAGATTTAGCAATTAAGATTTTATGTTCGTAAGTTAGTAATACTCAAAAGAATGTCATATGGATGTACAGTGGGATGTCCGGTAAGATTTTTTTCCTTAGGCTGAACTTCTTTCAAATCAACCTATACATTACCATGTGTGAAGACAGCAGAATTAAATATTTTCTCTCCTGCAGAAACATACGTATATTTTAAAATGTGCTGTGTGTGTGCTGTGCTGTCTCTTCAGTCATGTCTGACTCTGGGCGACCCAGTGGACTGTAGTCTGCCAGGCTTCTTTGTCCATGGAATTCTTCAGGCAGGAATACTGGAGTGGGTTGCCATTCCCTTCTCCAGGGGATCTTCCCAGTCTAGGGATTGAACCCACATCTCTTAAGTCTCCTGCATTGGCAGGCGGGTTCTTTACCTCTAATGCCACCTGGGAAGCTCCCCGCCCTTATTATTATTTTTTTTTTAAGTAACACCTAAACCAGTGGAATAGCTCCCACCTGAAATTTTAAAATTAATTTATGTATTTTAATTGGAGGATTATTGCTTTACAATATTGTGATGATTTTTGGCATACATGAGGGCCCTAGAAGATACTTCTGGGAAAGTGAGCCTCAGGGTTGTTTACCACAACTTGAAAACCAGGTTTCTGCCTTTAAAGAATCTGTGGGCTGCTCCATGGTATGTGCCCAGCCTCTCAGTATGGTCACTTTTACTTCTCAGCCCTCAGAGTGTGGTTCACACCACTGTTAGCTCCTCTGTGCTGTCTGATGTTCAGATGTCAGCAAGAGTGGTGTGTATGCAGAAGAAGCACTGACTGAAGTTGCCTGGGAGATCCCAATTACCATTGACCTCAGGACTCCTCTTCGGAGAAGGCAATGGCACCCCACTCCAGTACTCTTGCCTGGAAAATCCCATGGACGGAGGAGCCTGGTAGGCTGCAGTTTATGGGGTCGCTAAAAGTCAGACACAATTGAGCGACTTCACTTTCACTTTTCACTTGCATGCATTGGAGAAGGAAATGGCAACCCACTCCAGTGTTCTTGCCTGGAGAATCCCAGGGACGGGCGAGCCTGGTGGGCTGCCGTCTATGGGGTTGCACAGAGTTGGACACAGCTGAAGTGACTTAGCAGCAGGACTCCTCATCTCCCCCCAGCATTATGGAGCAGCCTTCTGTTGGTGTGAAAGTGGTTTCTTTTTTGTGGGGTTAGGGCAGATGAGGAAGTAATATGCATGAAGTCCCCAACTACAGAGAAATCACAGTCTAGTTAAGTATTAAGAGATGCATATAAAACATTCTAATGCTATCATCTTTCATTTTGCATGACAATAATTTCACGTATCTATCTTTTGTCTTAACTCTCAGAGGGTGGAGACTTTTGTTCCCTCCCTGGAGTTGACTGTGTTATAGGCATTTTATTTAGTGAAGAACTAAAATAAATTGTACCCTCTCCATCCCCCCAAGTATAGTCTGATAGAACTTGAAATTGGTTAACTTCAAATCCTGTTGTTTTTCCATTGGCTGCTTCCATAGACTTAACCTTTTTCTATCAGTTCAGTAGGTAATTGCACATAATACCTGATCCAAGATAAAAGTGTGGAGATACAGGTATAAAGTCAGGGTTTAGGACAGCAAATCCTTGGTGGTGAAGCCCTAGGAAAAGAGGAGCAGAAAAGGCCCCTCCAGCCAGTTTCCAAGGACAAAGGTCAACTGATGGAGCCAGTGCTTGACACCTCCAGGTCACTCCTGTCAAAGCTGTTTGGTGAAGGCGGGGTCTTCACTGCTTTGATGCAAAGTCTTTCGAAGGGTTGCTCTACCCTGGGGTTCCTTCAAGCTGAGTCCCCATCTTCCATTCTGTGCGGACACTGAGACTTGGTGAGCCAGCTCTCTCCCAGCCAAGCCCTTCCTAGCTCCATGTTGATGTTCCCTTCCAATGTGTGGGAACTATCTAACCAGCTCGTGTGGGATGGCTTTTTGGGGTCAGTCCTAGAGATAGGCGGGCTTCCCAGGTGGCGCTAGTGGTCAAAAACCCACCTGCCAATGCAGGAGATATAATAGACGGGGTTTCGATCTGTGGGTTGGGGGGATCCCCTGGAGGAGGGCATGGCAACTCATGTCCATAGGGTCACAAAGGGTCGGACACAACTGGAGTGACTTAGCATGTATGCACACACACATTAGGGAGAGGTGGAGCCTTTTTTCTACAGACTTCTAGAATTGTCCTGGTAAGTCAGTTTCTATTGACCGCCCAGTGTCAAGATCAGCACCTCCCATCTTCTGTGATTAACACTGGCTTCAAGGTCCTGAATCTCATCATGTTCTACCACATCCAGGCTGGGTAGCCTTGGGTGAGTTATTTAGCTCCACCAAGTGGGTTAATATGTAAACTGAGAATAATAACTAAGCCTCCCACTCAGATTTGTTGCTGGGTTTAATGAGAGGGTGCAGGTAAAGCCATTGGCATGAAGCACACAGTAAATGATGTAATGAACCGTGGTTGCCAGTAGTTCCAGAATGGCAGAGAGTGAGTGATTGAGAGGGATGGTTGTGTATCCTCCCATTTTCCCCTCTGGTGGCTCTGCTCAGCTAAGATTCCTGGGTGGGGTGGGGTGGGAATGAGGATAGACTCCACTGGTGTACCAGCCTTCTGAGATCCTTGCTGACACTGAGCAGTCAGGAAATACTCCTGCTCACGTGAGATGTTGACTGATTTATGAATTTACTTCATATTATAGAAAGCCATCTATAGGTAAACAGAACTATAAAGAGCTCACCGATTACTGCTGATGGAAGTCAAGTTTTCTCCTCTACCTGCAGGCGACTGGCAAAGGGCTTGGGGCCTGGAAGGAGGGTCAGTTCCAGGCTGGCTGAGGTCGGGTCTGTTTTTTAAAGGAAGGGGAGACGAGGTAGTGGGGATGAACGCTGCAGGCCCAGCCAGCCTTTAACACTCTCCACTTTGTTCCCGTTGTGGGGCATCTGTCTGCCTTGGCCTGAGGGAGCAGGAGGAAAAAATGGGGAGACTGGAGACCATAATTCTAATAGGCGTTTCATGTTCAAAATGCTATTCAGTTATTTCTTAGGTAGAGGAACATGTGAGCTTTCAGGAGCCCTGAAGCCATCTCTCTTCATTATGACCTTGAGCAGCAGCTAGTTATACAGCCCTGAAGTTTTGTTTCTTTATCTATACAATGGACATACTTGTGTAGACCCCCTACCTCTGAAAGTAAACTGAATGTCCTTGTTTTTGCTGGGCCCCAAGGTTTGTGTGGGGATGTGGGGTTGAGGAGGAGGAAAAAAAACCAGCAAGCATGCTTAGAAAAATTGCTAATTGATTTTCTTCTGAAACGTGTCTTCATAAATCTTCCAGGACAAATGCCACCATTATTGTTTTTGAAATAGTTTGATAATGTTCTCTCTCTCTCTTTTTTTTTTTTTTCGCCCAACACAAGCCAGTTTAGAAGAGGGGTTGGGGAGTTGGAGGCAAGAGCTGACCTTGCTAAGAACTTTTCTATTGCCGAGTAATTAAATGTTGTGCATTTAGGTTAACTGCTGTAAGAACAGGTGACTTTCAGACAGAGAAAGACAGACATTGTATGATATCACTTACATGTGGAATCTAAAAAAATTGATTCAAATGCACTTATTTACAAAACAAAAATAGACTCTCATACAGAGTAAACAAACTTAAGGTTACCGAAGGGGGTGATGGAATTGGGAGGGGGGAGGGAGAGAGAGAAATTAGGAGTGTGGCGTTAACAGATACACACTACTGTGTATAAAATAGGACCTATTGTATAGCACAGGGAACTATACCCAATATCTTATAACAACCTATAATGAAAAAGAATCTGAGAAAGAATACATATGTGTATGTATGTGTAACAGTCACTTTGCTGTACACTGAAACTAAACATTGTATTGATAAATTAACTCTTTCAATTTTTTAAAAGTTTATAAAAACATAGTGAAGAAAAAGAATGGGTGACTTTGTTACCTAGATTAGTTTTAGGTGCTCTTAATTTGGCCTGTGACACTTCTCTCAGTCAATCTAAAGTGCCTTAGTGAGGGACAGAGTGTTAGGGAATCTGCATGCCCACACCTGTCCTCCCAGGGGGTTTTATTTTTGTTTTTTAAATATACATACTATTCACCCACTTAAAGTGTACAGTTAAATGGTTTTTAATGTACACAGAGTTGTGTGAGCATCACCACTATCTAACTTTAGAACATTCTTGTCCCCCAAAGAAACCCTGTACCCATTAGCAGTCACTCCCCATTTGCCCCCAGTCTCCCTGGCCACTGGCAACCACTAATTTCCTTTCTATTCTTACAAATTTTCTATTCTGGCTATTTCATATAAACGGAATCATACAATATGTGACCTTTTAGGACTGGCTTCTTTCACTTAGTATAATGTTTTCAAGATTTGTCTGTGCTGTTGCATTTATCAATGCATCATCTCTTTTTATAACTAAGTAATAGTCCCTCTTGTGGATATATACCACCTTTTATCTATTTATCTGTTGATGGATATTTGGGTTGTTGCCACTCTGGGGCTGTTTGAATCATGCTGCTGTGAACATTCATAAGTCATTGTGTGGACATATGTTTTCATTTCTCTTGGGTATATACTTAGGAGTAGAATTGCTGGGTCATATGGTCATATAATTCCATGTTTAACATTTCGAATGACTGCTGAACTTTTCCAAAGTAGCCATACTATTTTACTTTCCCACCAGCAATACATAAGGGTTCCAATTTCTTCACATACTCACCAACATTTGTTATTTTCTTTTTTTTTTAATTGCAGCCATCCTAGTGGGTGTGAAGTTGTATCTCATTATGGTTTTGGTTTGCTTTTCCCTCATGACTAATGATGAGCATCTTTTCATGTCCATTTGTATATTTTCTCAAATCCTTAGCCTATTTTTCATTTGGGTTATCTGCTTATTATTGAGTTGTTAGGGGGGTTTATAATGTATTTTTAGCTCTTATATTTAGGTCTGTGATCCATCTTATGTTAATTTTTGTGTATGGTGTAAGGAGGGGGTCCAGCTTCATTCCCTTGTGTGTGAATTTCCAGTTACTCTAGCATTATTTGTTCAAAAAGATAGGAGGAAATATTTGCAAATCATGTATCTGATAGGGGGACTTGTATTCAGAAAAACACTCTTACAATTCAAACATAAAAAGTATTATGTAAATTAGGGGTGAAAAGAGAATAACTGGGAAAGGCAAAATCTTCCAAATTAGTGAATAATATGTTTTTGAATATTTCAAAGCAATGTGTTTATTTCATTGTGTCTGTTTAATGAGTGTCTGTTTTAATGAGTGAAAATACAAATAAAAAACAAGTTGGCAAAATGCAACAAAATAACTGATAAGTCTTTATCATAATATTTTTTAAAATTGGATATCATTGATGTACAGTATATGTTACAGGTTAACATTATAGTGATTCATAGTTTTAAAGGTTATGCTCCATTTATAGTTGCTATAAAATACTGTATTCCCTATGTTGTACAGTATATCCTTGTAGCTTATTTTATACATAATAGTTTGTGCCTCAATCCTCTTCTCTGTATTGCCTCTTCTCCCACCTCTTCCTACTGGTAACCACTAATTTGTTCTGTATATCTGTGAGTCTGTTTGTTTCTTTTGTTGTATCCAGTAATTTGTTGTATTTTACATTCCACATACAAGTGATATAGTATTTGTCTATGTCTGACTCACTTCACTTAGCATAACACCCTCCCTCCAAGTTCATCCATGTTGTTGCAAATGGCAAATTTTCCTTCTTTTTATGACTGAGTAGTATTCCATTGTGTGTGTGTGTATACACACACACCATGTCTTCTTTATCCACTCATCTGTTGATGGACACTTAAGTTGTTTCTATGTCTTGTCAGTTATAAATAATGTGGCTGTGAACATTAGGGTTAGTGTATCCTTTTGAATTAGTGTGGAATCCCAGTAGTGGAATTGAAGGATCATATGGTAGTTGTATTTTTAGTTTTTTGAAATCCTCCATACTGTTTTCCACAGTGACTGCACCAATTTACATATCCACCAACAGTGTACAGGGCTCTCTTTTATCTACATCCTTGCTGACATTTGTTGTTAGTGTTCTTTTTGATAATAGCCCTTCTGATAGGTGTGATGTGCTCTTACTGTGGTTTTGATTTGTATTTCCCTGATGATTAGCAATATTGAACATCTTTTCATGGGCCTGTTGGCCACCTGAATGTCCTCTGCAGGAAAATGTCTGTTCAGATCTTCTGCCCAGTTTTATTTATTTTTTTATTGGAGGATAATTACTGTACAATGTTGTGGTTGTCCGTCATACATCAGTGGAATCAGTCATAATTATATTTATGTATCCCCTCCTTCTTGAGGCCTCTTCCCACCCCCCATTCCACCCTTCTAGGTCATCACAGTGCCAGGATGGGCTCCCTGTGTTAGAGCAGCTTCCTGCTACTTATCTATTTTACATATGGCAGTTTCTCAATTTGTCCTAGCCTCTCCATCCCCTGCTGTTTCCACAAGTCCATTCTCTAAGTCTGTGTCTCTATTTCTTCTCTGTAGATAGGTTCATCAGCCCTATTTTTCTAGATTCCATACATTTGTGTTGATATATGATATTTATCTCTTTCTGACTTGACTTCACTTTGTTTAACAGTCTCTAGGTTTACGTACCTCACTACAACTAACTCATTCATTTTTATGGCTGATATTACATTATCTATATATGTACCATATCATCTTTATCCATTCATCAGTCGATGGACGTCTAAGTTGCTTCCATGTCCTGGGTATTGTAAATTGTGTTGCAGTGAGCATTGGGGTACATGTGTCTTTTTGAATTGTTTCTGTCCATTTCAAAATCAGGTTTTCTGTCTTTTTGACATTGAAGTTGTATGAGCTGTTTATATATTTTGGATGTTAACCCCTCATTAGTCATATCATTTGCAAATATTTTCTCCCATTCTGTAGATTGTCTTTTCATTTTGTCAGTGGTCTCCTTTGCTGTGCCGATGCTTTTAAGTTTTGTTAAGTTCCATTTGTTAATTTTTGCTTTTATTTCCTTTGCTTTAGAAGATAGATCCAAAACACATGTTGCTACAATTTATATTAAAGAGCTTTCTGCCTGTTTTCCTCCAGGAGTTCTGTGGTTTCCAGTCTTACATTTAGGTCTTTAATCCATTTTGAGTTTATTTTTGTATATGAGATACTTATTCAACATTGTTATCCCATTTCTTAGTTATTAATAAGAGCTTACTACATCTTAACTTTCTACATGTTGCAAGTTGGTGAGGGTTAACTTAATAACATCAGCTATTAATACTAATGTTAAAAATCAAGGAAAAGTTGATTTAGTCATCAGTCATTCAGTTGACAGACATTTATTGAGTGCTTACTGTGGGCAAAACTGGTCATAGTTAACATCAAGGAAATGTAGTATCAATAGATCTCTGTACCTCGGGCCTTTTAAATGAATCGGTGTTTGTAAATGTGCCAATATGTTGTTTGAAGGAAGCAATAAATACTGCTGTTTTCATTACCCAGTAGCCGAGACATGGAGTGGAGTGAAGTGAAGTCAGTCAGTTGTGTCCGACTCTTTGCGACCCCATGGACTGTAGCCTACCAGACTTCTCCGTCCATGGGATTCTCCAGGCAAGAATACTGGAGCGGGTTGCCATTAGACACGGAACTTGAGCCTAAAGGGTTTTAACTCCAGATAGTAGATGATGAGTGTTATCAGAAAGATACAGATAAACGATTCTGGGTGTAATTACACTGAATTACACTGGGTATAACTGAGGTTAGAGTAAGTATCAGAAAAGATGTAGCACGTACTAAATGTTTCTGCTTGTCTTTTATATTAGCCTATGATATTATACAGGTGATCTGCTTTTACCTGAGGGACTATGTCCCATCACCGTCCCTTCTTTCTTAATGGATGAAGGAATGCAAAACAGACCTCGCTTCTGCCTTGCAGGTGTTCTAGCTTAAGTTTAAGTGGTTTGATAATACCTTGCCTTCTCTACCTAAACCCCAAAGATGCTGAGGTTGCTTTCCTTCCTCTTCTAAGACAGGTAATGGAATCTTCCTCTATGCTTGTGGCTTGTATTTTCCGCCTTTGGGATTGAGTTTGGTTAATTCTACAACTGAAGATGTTTGCATTTTCCAACCAAGTAGTTCCCCCTGTTAAGTACCATTTAAATATAACCCCATGCTGGCGCCCTGCATATTATTCTAGGTCAGACGCATGTCTTTGTAAGACAGACTTAGACCCCCTTGTGAGAACTTCCCAGAGGAAGAACAGCTTTATTCAACTATTGAGTGCCTTCTGATGTTGCTGATTTGGGGCAGCTCTGATTCAGAACATCTCAGATGACTTGAAAGGCTTGGAACAGCCCATTCAGAGTCTGGAGGGTGTAGCCCATCTGTGAGAAGTTAGCTTTTGTTAGTAGAGTTTGGAAGTGGAATGGAGGTTTTTCTGTTGTTATCTGCTGTCATCCTCTTTTCTCATTACGGTGCTGTGATATACCACTGAACTGTTTTATATCAGCTTCCCCCCCCCCCCCTCAATTCTTGGGCTGAAACTTCAGTGACTGTTCTTGGATTTTAAGTGTGTATGTTGCTAAGAGTGAAATTGAGGTAATTTTAACTTAAATTCCACACAAGAAAAATATCCTATATGTTACTGATGTCTAAATAGTTTGGTTTTCATCAGTGACTTGAGAAATCTGTTCATTAAGAAGCTGCTTCCAATATCTTAAACGGAATGTTTAGACTTTTCCGTATTTGGATAGTCAGATATCCAATAAGAATTGTATTTAAATTATGTCCGAACTTGGAGCGCTGTACAAATAATCCAATTATGGGTAGACTACTTGGTTAGCACGGTTTTATAATCAGATACAAAGAGAAGTGAGATAAGGATCAGCAGGAAGGGTTTATTTTGTTGGAATAGACCTTTGTTGACTGTTTAGTTGTGGTCATGTCTTAGCGTTTCGAGCCTTGCTGCTTAGTGCTGGGTTCTCCGTTGTATACTGTTGACACGATACAGCTCCAGCTGACAAGCCTGCCGAGGATAGGGTCCATTTCCTTCAGGAGGACCACTGAGACTGCATGGTATGAAATAACGAGCTGACTTCATCCTCCACTTCCCCTAAAGCAGAGGTGAGAGAAGACCGTGTGAAATACAGTATGTTCTGTGCTCCATGCTCCATGCTTTATGAATGTAGAAAATCTTATTCTTGTTGAGTTCTATTAGACCCACCCCACACCCAAGAAAATAAGGCATAATGAAGGTATCAGGTGAAACAAGCAATTGTATAACATCCTTATTTGTTTTGAAGATTGTATGTATTTAAGAAGCCTGAAAATATTCTACATCTTCCTCCATTTTTAATGATGGTTTGATGCTGCTTATTGCTGTTTGAAACTAAGCAAAAAGCAAGAACGGGATCATAAGGGCACTGACTTAGGGGAGCAGGGACATATGGTTAAGATACTCTTAATATCTGTTCATATTTTCTGTGCTGATTGGAATGAGAATGAGCACATTTTCTTTCACTTTATATGCTATGCTGTGCTTAGTCACTTAATCATATCTGACTCTTTGCGACCCCATGGACTGTAGCCCGCCAGGCTCCTCTGTCCATGGGGATTCTCCAGACAAGAATACTGGAGTGGGATGCCATGCCCTCCTCCAGGGGATCTTCCCAGCCTAGGGATCGAACCCAGGTCTTCTGCATTGCAGGCCAATTCTTTACCATCTGAGCCCATGAATGGCTTACCAAGGAAGCCCATGAATTCTGGAGGGGTAGCCTATCCCTTCTCCAGGGGATCTTCCCGGCCCAGGGATCAAACCGGGGTCTCCTACATTACAGACAGATTCTTTACCAGCTGAGCTGCCAGGGAAGCCCTTACTGTATACAGTAGAATATAATCTCAATAGATCTGCAAAAAAAAAAGGTTTTGACCAACATAAATATACATAATCTTAAATGCAAATGAAATAGTATATATTTCGTACCATTCAGTACACTAATGATATAGCAATATACATGTAATAGTCATTTATCTCTAATATCTACTTTATTAATTCACACATATTTAAGATCCCATTTAAAGCTTAAATGATATTCTAATTTTGAACATTCCCTTTCTTACTCATATAGTTTATAAAGCAGAGCCACATTTTATGTTATCTAAGTCAGTTTTTCAGAGTTCATCACCTTCATTTCCATCTTCATTACTTGAGAGAGAGGGATTTTTTTTTTTTTTACTATTTATTTTTTATTGGGATATAGATGATTTATAGTGTTGTGTCAATTTCTGCTGTATAGCAGAATGACTTGGTTATACACATATCATACATTTTAAAAAATATTCTTTTCCGTTATGGTTTATCACAGTAAATTGAATATACTTCCTTGAGCTGTATAGTAGGACCTTGTTGTGTATCCATTCTGTATATGATAGTTTGCATCTACCAGCCCCAAACTCCCAGCCCATCCCTCTCCCTCTCCCTCTTCCCCTCCCCTTTGTCAACTACAAGTCTGTTCTCCGTATCTATGAATCTGTTTCTGTTTTGTAGATAGGTTCATTGTGCCGTATTTTAGATTCCACATATAAGTGATAACATACAGTATTTGTCTTCCTCTTTTTGACTGACTTCACTTAGTATGATAATCTCTAGTTACATCTATATTGCTGCAAATGGCATTATTTCATTTTTATGGCTGAGTAGTATTCCATTATATATATGTGAACAAAATTGTTCAGCCACTTGGTCATGTCCGACTGTTTGCAACCCTGTGGACTGCAGGATGCCAGGCTTCCCTGTCCTTTACCATCTTCTAGAGTATGCTCAAATTCATCGAGTCGGTGATGGCATCCAACATCTCTTCCTCTGTTGTCCCCTTCTCCTCCTGCCTTCAATCTTTCCCAGCCAGCATCAGGGCCTTTTCTAATGAGTTGGCTCTTTGCATCAGGTGGCCAAAGTATTGGAGCTTCAGCATCAGTCCTTCCAATGAATATTCAGGGTTGATTTCCTTTATTGATTGACTGGGTTGATCTCCTTGCAGTCCAAGGGATTCTCAACAGTCTTCTGCAACACCACAGTTCAAAAGCATCAATTCTTTGGCACTCAGCCTTCTTTATGGTAAACTCTGACATCCATACATGACAACTGGAAAAACCATAGCTTTGACTAGATAGACCTTTGTCAGCAAAGTAATGTCTCTGCTTTTTAATATGCTGTCTAGGTGTGTCATAGCTTTTCTTTCAAGGAGCAGGCATCTTTTGATTTCATGGCTGCAGTCACCATCTGCAGTGATTCTGGAGCCCCCAAAAATAAACTCTGTCACTGTTTCCATTGTTTCCCCATCTATTTGCCATGAAGTGGTGGGACCCGATGCTATGATCTTAGCTTTTTGAATGTTGAGTTTTAAACCAGCTTTTTCACTCTTCTGTTTCACAGCCATCAAGAGGCTTTTTAGTTCCTCTTCACTCTCTGCCATAAGGGTGGTGTCATGTGCATATCTGAGGTTATTGATTTTTCTCCCAGCAATCTTGATTCCAGGTTGTGCTTCATCCAGCCCAGGATTTCCCATGATGTACTCTGCGTATCACTTAAACAAGCAGGGTGACAATATACAGCCTTGATGTACTCCTTTCCCTATGGGGGTGCATGTATCTTTTTGAATTATAGTTTCATCTGGGTATTCCCAGAGGTGGGGTGCTGGACCATATGGCAACTCTATTTTTAGTTTTCTGAGGAACCACCATACTGTTTTCCCCATATTGACTTTGTGAGTTTACATTCTCGCAACAGTGTAGGAGTGCTTCCTTTTCTCCACACCCTCTCCAGCGTTTTGCTATCTGTAGACCTTTTAATGATGGCCATTCTGACCAGTGGGCTGGATATTTCACCCGGTGTCCACCCAGCTATATGGCCCATGTGCTGTGGATGGCCCCCATGGTGTCACTGGGTGCATAGCACTGAGCTTCGAGGCCCCAGACTTGGCGCAGGTGGGCACCATGGCCCGTGCCAGCCAGCTTCCACCATCCTTGCAGCTTCCTCTGGGTTCTCTGCTTTCTCCTTTGCTGAACCTGGCAGGGATTTTGGCTGCAAACAACAGAAATTCCTGTAGCTAGTTTAAGCAGAAGGGGATGAATTAAAGGATGTTAGTTAGGTGGTTCACAGAATTTCTGGGAGGGACCAAGTGTCAAGATTGGATGTTGTGGAACCAGGAAGAGAGCCAGACCACGTGGCAGGACTGTTCTAGCAGGAAAAGCACGTGGCCCCGGCTCCCTGCTTGGGCCCAGGGCCTCAGGAGAGACCTCTAGCACCACTCGGTCTTCCCCAGCTCTTACTACAAGGCTGGGTTGCGGAGGGTGAGCCCTGCCCACTTCTGCCTCCAGGTCCAGTTGGTGAGAATGAGTTCCTGTACCTACACTCTGGCTGCAGGGGATTCTGAGAAATATGGTTTTTCCGATTTTCTGCTCAATGGGGGTTGATGAGCCAGTTTCCATGTCTGCCACACATAACCCCTCCTTTTCTTAAGCTCCAGCCTTGACTGCACTCTACCAGGACCAGATCGGGAGCATTTGTCCTCAATACCTGGTGCCTCCGTGGGTACAGAGCAACACTACTTTGCTCCCTGAGTGCTGGGACCTGCTTGCCTTGCTCTGCTTCTTCAGCTATAGTTGGTATAGCCAACGGTGAGTTGGGTAAACTATTAAACTCCACAATGAAACCCACTCCATGGGGGGCTTCCATCCAGCACAGCTGTATTTTCCCAAGTTATGTTTTAATAGCAGAAGCCTTTCCTTGGGTGTCAGGTGTGCTAGGTGGAGATGGCATGGAGAGTGGGCTAGCGAAGGGGTGCTTCCACACCCAGAGGCCCTCTCTTCAGCCAGGGCTTTCATCTTTGAGTCCCACTGTGATGACAGAAGTTATCCTGTGATGACAACAGGAACAAGTGAGAGAAGGGTCAGCATCTTTCTGCGGTCAAGAGCCCTGTTCCTTGGAGCCACATCACTTTTATTTAGTGTCTTGGCAAGCAGAAGGTATCAGTTGTGCTACAATGAAGTCAGCCTCCTGTGTCCCCAGTCACGTCTCCTATTTAACTATCTTTGTTATTTTTTTGTACAAGGGCTATCACCTAGCTGGAGGTCATAGACCCGCATATGCCTTGGGAAAACATCTTAGTGTGTGCACAAGCAGTGTTCTAAACTTGCACTGATCCGGTGTTCCAAGGTCCACACTATGTTTTTCCTTAGCTTAGCAGGGCATGACAACCTCAACTGACCAGCCAATGTACTTTTATTTGTTTGGGTTATGCTGTATTGCTATATTTTGCTTTGATTCTTTTCCCATGGTGATTTTCTCATGGCTTAGCCAGAGCAACAGGTGACTGACTATTAACCTCTGCAATCCGTGACTAAGACTTCACCTCCCAGTGAAGGGAGCACGGGTTCGATCCTTGGTCAGGGAGTGAAGATCCCACCCCATGCCTTGCAGCCAAACAACCAAAACACAAAAAGCAGAAGCAGTATTGTAATAAATTCAATAAGAGTTTAAAAAGGGGCCACATCAAAAAAAAAAAAAAATCTTTAAAAAACAAATTAAAATAACTAATGACAAAAATTCACTGATTCCCAGTGATTCACACTAAAAATTCTGTTTCTGGAAATCTACTATTGCTACCGTGAATTATCCGAAGAGTATACCCTGCTTCTATACATCAAGCAGTTGGATTTTATGTTGCTGTGACATTGGTATTAAAGCTGGATCCATGGTACTGAAGCATTTATTTACAGGACAGCAGTGGAGAAACAGACACAGAGAATACACTTATGGACATGGGGAGAGGGAAGAAGGGGGTGAGATGTATTGAAAGAGCAACATGGAAGCTTACATTACCATATGTAAAATAGATAGCCAATGGGAATTTGCAGTATAACTCTGGAAACTCAATCAAAGGTTCTGTATCAACCTAGAGGGGTGGGATAGGGAGGGAGATGGAAGGGAGGTTCAAAAGGGAGGGGATATGTGTATACCTATGGCTGACTCATGTTGAGGTTTGACAGGGGATAGCAAAGTTCTGTAAAGCAATTATCCTTCCATTAAAAAAGATAAAAAGAAAAAAATAAATGAATAAAAGTTCTGTTCCTAACACAGGAATCCTATTTGGGGGGCATATATGTGTTTCTTTGAATTTTATTTATTTCTAATCAAGAATTCTTTTCCCTGTGATTTATTCACTTAACAACTTTCATTTTTAACATACAGCAGTGTTGATTATATTAGTCATCTTGTACATTACACCCCTAGTACTTATTTATCTTATAGCTGGAAGTTTGTACCTTTTTACCGCCTTCATCCACTTACCCTTCCACCTACTCCCCACTTCAGGTAACCACAAATCTCATCTCTTTCTCCATGAGTTTGTTTGTTTGAAGTATAATTAACCCACAACACTATGTTAGTTCCTGGTACACCACATAGTGGTTTGATCTTTCTATACGTTTCAAAATAATCACCATTGTTGTGTTGTTGTTCAGTCGTTCGGTGGTGTCTGACTCTACAGCTGCATGGACTGCAGCACACCAGGTTTTCCTGTCCTTCACTATCTCCCAGAGTTTGCTCAAACTCCCATTCATTGAGTCAGTGATGCCATCCAACCATCTCATCCTCTGTCACCCCCTTCTCCTCCCGCCTTCAGTCTTCCCCAGCATCAGGGTCTTTTCCAGAGAGCTGACTCTTCGCATCAGGTGGCCAGAGTATTGGAGCTTCAGCTTCAACATCAGTCCTTCCAATGAATTATTTAGGATTGATTTCCTTTAGGATTGACTGGTTTGATCTCATTTTGAAAAGGAAGACTTTATAAGTGGATGCTGTGTGTCTCAGGGGAAACTGAAATTTTTGGAGGATGGAGGTCATTGTGAGTGTAACTCAGTAACATCTGGTGCCATGGCTAACCCCATTTCCTTAGAGGAAGAAACTGAGGCAGTAAATCAGAGGTTGGTTTTGCTCCAGCTGGAAGTTCAGTTGACATCAAGCCTGCACTGTGTACAGTGCCCCTTCTTGACATAGAAAACTGGTGAAGCAAACCCGAATCCAGTCTAGCAGCCTCAGTAATTCTGACAAGTGCTTGTAAGGGAGGTGGGGGCAGCATGAAATATTTACAGGGAGCCTGGTGGGGATTAGCATATACAGAGGTTGAGTTCAGCAAAATGTAGGGCACATAGAAAGCCTCAAGTAGTGAAAATGTGCTTGGTTGTTGGGAGAGAGGCGAAGTTTTTTGAAAAGCACTAGGGGGGCCTTTGCTGGATACCTTTACTTTCTCGACAAAGTTAAGTTGGGTGTTTCCAGAACTGTGCAGAGATGCAAAGGGATATTGGGAAGAGATGGCACCTACCCGCCTATTGCTTACACTCTAGTTGGAAGATTTTCTTTCTTTCTTCTTTTAATAATTTTATTTATTTATTTTTACTTTGGGCTGTGTTGGATCTTTGCTGCTGCTCAGGCTTTTCTCTAGTTGCAGTCCACGGGCTTCTGATGGCGGTGGCTTCTCGTCGCAGAGCACGGGCTCTAGGGCACGTGGGCTCACTAGTGGTGCACGGGCCTTGTTCCACAGCACGTGGGATCTTCTCAGACCAGGGATCGAACCCACGTCCCCTGCATTGGCAGGCGGAACCTTTACCATGGAGCTGCCAGGGAAGCCCCTGGAAAAATTTATTTCCCTTTGAAATTACCAGATTTTCTTCGATTGCAGCTGTCAAGTTCGTGCCATGAGAAAGGATAACTGTGAGCCTACTATATGTGGCCCTTTCTAGACCAGCTTCAGCCTCGTGTCTCCTTAGATTTTGTTTGTTACTTGCTCCCCACCTAGTTAACCAGGTCACCAGCCACAGAGCTATGTCAGCAGGTGTTCCCCGCAGGGAACCCTGAGGCTGGGGGTCTCCTCTGTTCCTTGTTGCTCATACTCTGGGCTCTTAGCCGAGTGAACCATCATCCTCTGAGTCTTATATTCAGACATTTCGGCCTAGAGGCAGGCGAACTTTCCCAACTCTTTCCCCAAGAGATGGGCATTGCTGGGTTTGACAGAAACACCCTGAAGGATTATGAGCACATCATTTGATCCGTGTACAGGCCCGAGTGTCACAGACTGGCAGCTGAGGATGTGAGGGCTCTGATCTGTGAACTGGAGTATCTATGTTGTGTGTCTGTGTGTGTGCATGTGTGCATGCCGGGGCGGGGGGGGGCGGTGTGTGTATGTTAATGATTTTTAATTTTTCTTTGTTTCAACACTCATCTTCAGTAGAAACAAATATTATTCTCAGATATGGTTTTGAAAAAACAGATGAAAGGACCAGCAGCATGCAGACAGGTTCAGGAACACTTGGCCTTCTCTGAGCACGGTCCTGTTTTCCACTCTGTCAGCAGAGAAATTTTCCTTTTTATAGTGTACCTTTGAACCAGGGCTTTGTTCAGAAATCGTTTTATTCAGAGCCTCTTGTTTTGAGGAAGAATTGATTGGAGGTTGGCCCCTCGTGGCTCGGACAGTAAAGAATCTGCCTGCAATGCAGGAGACCTGGGGATCCTTGGGTCAGGAAGATCCCCTGGAGGAGGACATGGCAACCCACTCCAGTATTCTTGCCTGGAGAGTCTCATGGACAGAGGAGCCTGGCAGGCTACAGTCCATGGGGTCACAAGAGCCGGACACGACTTAGCGACTAAACCACCACATGGCAGGGGCTGAAGACATCTCCACGTGCACGTGTTGAGGGGCTTGTAGGGAGAAGGTATGGACCACTATATGCTCCCGTTGTTCGCAAAAATGCTCATGACATCTAAAGAGTTATCCTTGGAAGGAAAAAATCTGTTTGGGTTTTTGGAGGCTGGGTTTTTTTCCCTGTGTGTTTTCCCAGACATTTTCTGTGTGTATGTGCAAAGTAAAAAACCTTCATAATCAGTCCATTCTGGGACCTTGGTGTCTGTGTTGGCAGCTGTGGTTGCCCTGCCTGAAGTGGGCACATCTCCCTGGCGTCATTCAGAGACTGTTGGCTGGGCCCAGGGGTTGGCCTCTCCACCTCGTTGCAGTTGTGTGGGATGGGAGGGCGCCTCTCCGTGCCCTCAGTCAGGTACAGAGGCCTGATTTCAACTCCAACTGGTTCCTGATTGCCTTTGAGCAAGAGGTGAACAAACACACCTGTGCCACCTTTGTGTTGCTTCACACCCCAGGCACTGGCTGTCCCAGCCCAGCAAGTGAGCCCTGTGAGCTAAGTGTGGGTTCCTGCACCTTCTGACACCTTCCCCCATCCTCATTCAGGTGCATCTATTTTTAGAACGAGCTTGTCCTGATTTGAGTGTCACTTTTGCAAGGCTGTGACCGGCACGTGTTCAGCTGTTTTCTTCAAGGATCCCCAGGTGTTCGTTGATGCCAGTTCTTTGGAGGCTTTGTCGTCTGTAGAGGGCTGCAGGTGCAGAAACCACCCACCCAGCTGTCCCTGGGTGAGAAGGTTTTGTTTGGCTGGAGATGCAACTCAGTGTCTGGATGCCTGGAGAAGTGCAGGAGCCCCAGGAGGGAAGGGGCGGTTTAGCTGAGTGTGAAATAGGATAGAGGTATGCACCTCCGATCAACATCAGTCAGTGTTTATGGAGGGTCCTTGTGCTGATGGTCACAATGGGAAGTCCATTTTGTGCAGAACTCTTTATAAACTCAGCAGCAATGTTTGCCAACATGGGAAAGATCGAAGTAAAAGGTTGGCAAAGATAGGCACTACCCCTTGGCTGAGGGTAGGGACACAGCAGCCTATGTGTGGGGACACACCACCCTGGGAAGGATAAAA
Source organism: Dama dama (assembly GCF_033118175.1). Taxonomy (NCBI): domain Eukaryota; kingdom Metazoa; phylum Chordata; class Mammalia; order Artiodactyla; family Cervidae; genus Dama; species Dama dama. The sequence continues at coordinate 48,701,541 of NC_083705.1, read as the reverse complement.
GAAACCAGGGATTCTGGATGGAAGGTGGGATCAGTCAGTTGAAGGGCTCAGTGGCCATAGTCAGGAGTTTGCACTGGACCCAGAGAAACTGGAAGTCACAGGATTGGAACGTTTATGTCATTTGCCGCCTGCCAGGTACAGACTATTGTAAACCAAGGGCCAAAAAGAACCAGGAAGGAAATCAAGAATAGGATCACTCTGGGCCTTCCCTGGAGTCCAGTGGTTGGGACTCCATGCTTCCACTGCAGGGGCATGGATTCAGTGGCTGATTGGGGAACTAGGAACTAATGCGTGCTGAGTGGTGCAACCAAAAAAAATATATTGGGGTCCCTTTCTATTGGAGGATTTATGGAGAGAAAAGAGAAGTTCTGAAAGGAATTTCTAGGAGCTCAGTGGAGGTGCCCTTGAGACTGAAGGGAGAGGTATGGAGCTGGGTAACTGGTTACTGGCATATTCAGTGGCCAGTGTCCCCTCTGTAGGTGGAACCAGCTAGGGTGAGGACACAGAGCTTCTGGAACTGAAAAGTTCAGTCATAGAGTTATCTGGAAATCATTCATGGGCGTCATTCTGGGTATTTCCGAAGTCTCCCCAAGGACTGTGATAGTAAGCCCTGGAAAGGACAAAGATGCACCATGGCTCCCCTGGATTCTCGAGTCTCTCAGATATAACCTGTCCTTTTGAACAGCATACCTAACAGTGCTGCAGGCTTCTCCTTTGATTTCTAGGGTTGCCTTGGTCTTTACATTTGTTTTTTCTTCCATTTCTTCATCAGTAAAAAAGGGATTGGGTCATCCTTAACCTGACGGGAAATAATTTGGAAAAATAAAACAGGTGAAGCTCTTGGTGCTCCTGAGAAGGAAAGTATAGTTCCCTTGTGAGGTGGAGCCCTGATCTCATTGGTGACAGGAGGAGTTACCCAGAGAATGCTCAGGATGGTTTTCAACAGGATTCCATGTCAGTGTTTATGTGTGGCTCTTTAGGGAAAACCTTGGGCAGCATGTGGTTCCCTCTTTCCTCCTCTTACCACGTCAGCAGTGGCCTGATTGGAGCTGGCAGCCCCTCTGGGGGATGCTCGGCTCTCACTTCTGGGTCTTTTAACACTACCCTTCCCTGAGCACTCTGCTTTCCTTCCCGGAGTCCCCTTTGTCACTTTCAATTAAGCCAGGAACTTGTGGAACGAGGACAAGCCATGTATAATTTGGCTAGTGATCTAAATAAGCCAGAACAGCAGAGAGGAAACGTAAATATGAAGAAACAGGAGTGGAGCGAATAGGTTTTATACAAGCATTACTATAACCACGGTTTGTTGAATGCTGGGTGATCTCAAATGTTACCATCTCTCTCTTTAAGCATGAGCTTGAGCAAACTCCGGGAGATGGTGAAGGACAAGGAAGCCTGGCGTGCTGTAGTTCATGGAGTCACAAAGAGTCAGACACCACTTAGCAGCTGAATAACAACAAAGAGCCTGGTGCCTGAGAGGAAAGAACAATGGATTTGTAAACAGACAGACCTGATTTAGGTGGAAATTTGAATCCTCACTCTCCCCCAATCTGTGATTTAGGGAAGTTCCTTAAACTTTTGCAGATTCCATTCTGTACTCTGGGCTAGCAACCTGCTCCGTTAAGCATCTAGCTCTGTCGTTGTGGCTGTTGTTGTTCAGTCGCTCAGTCGTGTCTGACTCTTGTGACCCCATGGACTGCAGCACGCCAGGCTTCCCTGTCCTCCTCCCAGAGTTTGCTCAGACTCATGTCCACTGAGTCAGTGATGCCATCCAACTTTGTCCTCTGTCGTCCCCTTCTCCTCCTTCCTTCAGTCTTTCCCAGCTTCAGGGTCTTTTCTAATGAGTTGGCTCTTGCATCATGTGGCCAAAGTATTGTGCTTCAGCTTCAACATCAGTCCTTCCAGTGGATATTCAGGGTTGATTTCCTTTAGGATTGACTGGTTTGATCTCCTTGCAGTCCAAGGGATTCTCAACAGTCTTCTGCAACACCACAGTTCAAAAGCATCAATTCTTCGGTGTTCAACCTTCTTTATGGTCAACTCTCATATCCATACATGACAACTGGAAAAACCATAGCTTTGACTAGACAGACCTTTGTTGGAAAAGTAATGTCTCTGCTTATTAATACATTGTCTAGATTTGTTATAGCTTTTCTTCCAAGGAGCAAGCGTCTTTCAATTTCATGGCTGCAGTCACTGTCTGCAGTGATTTTGGAACCCAAGAAAATAAAGTTTGCCATGAAGTGATGGGACCAGATGCCATGATCTATGTTTTTTGAATGTTGAGTTTTAAGCCAGCTTTTTCACTCTCCTCTTTCACTTTCAAGAGGCTCTTTAGTTCCTCTTAACTTTCTTCTTATAAGGATGGTATCATCTGCATATCTGAGGTTATTGATATTTCTTCTGGCATTCTTGATTCCAACTTGTGCTTCATCCAGCCCAGCATTTCACATGCTGTACTCTGCCTATAAGTTACATAAGCAGGATGACAATATACAGCCTTGATGTACTCCTTTCCCAATTTGGAGCAAGTCCGTTCCATGTCCGGTTCTGTTATTTCTTGACTGGCACACAGGTTTCTCAGCAGTCAGGTAAGGTGGTTTGGTATTCCCATCTCTTGAAGACGTTTTCACAGTTTGTTGTGATCCATGCAGCCAAAGGCTTCAGCGTAGTCAATGAAGCAGAAGTAGATGTTTTTCTAGAATTCTGTAGCTTTTTCTGTGCTCCAACAGATGTTGGCAATTTGATCTCTGGTTCCTCTGCCTTTTCTAAATCCAGCTTGAACATCTGGAAGTCCTCAGTTCATGTACTGTTGAAGCCTAGCTTGAAAGATTTTGAGCATTACTTTGCTAGCATGTGAAATGAGTGCAATTGTGTGGTAGTTTTAACATTCTTTGGCATTGCCCTTCTTTAGGGTTGGAATGAATACTGACCTTTTCTAGTCCTGTGGCCACTGCTGAGTTTTCCAAATTTGCTGGCATATTGAGTGCATCGCTTTCACAGCATCATCTTTCAGGATTTGAAATAGCTCAGCTGAAATTCCATCATCTCCACTGGCTTTGTTCTTAATACTGCTTTCTAAGGCCCTAACTGTCTGACTCTAGGTGAGTGATCACACCATCATGGTTATCCAGGTCATTAAGATCTTTTTTGTATAGTTCTTCTGTGTATTCTTGCCACCTCTTCTTAATATCTTTTGCTTCTGTTAGGTCCATACCATTTCTGTCCTTTATTGAGCCCATCTTTGCATGAAATGTTCCCTTGTTATCTCTAATTTTCTTGAAGAGATCTCTAGTCTTTCTCATTCTATTGTTTTCCTCTATTTCTTTGCATGGTTCTCTGTTGATGGCATTCTGAAATCAGTGCTAACTGCATAAACAATTGTAGCTAAAGTAATTTTTGATGCTTTTGAACTGAGTTGGTATCTTTTGGAGTCTGATATTATCCTTGCTACGTAGATTATGAAAGTGTGAGTCACTCAGTTGTGTCTGACTCTTTGCGACCTTATGGACTGTAGCTTGCCAGGCTCCTCTGTCCATGGGATTTTCCAGGCAAGAATATCGGCATGGGTAGCCATTCCCTTCTCCAGGGGATCTTTCCGACCCAGGGATCAAACCTGGGACTCCCACATTGCAGGCAGATTCTTTACCATCTGAGCCACCAGAGAAACCCTAGATTATGAAGGCCCTATGCAAACTTTTTTCATAGGTCTTACAATTAAATTTCAGTTGGTCAATGCTAGGAGGCCCACACATTCCTAGTGGAGCAAATACAAACTAAAGAGACTTTACCCCGTGGCCACCCTCCACAGAGGTACTAGAAGTTACATGTTTTGGCTGCTGTTCTCATTGCCAGAATTTGCATTGTTATAGGCTTGCGAGGCACATTATTGTGTCTTTTGTTTTTGAACTCTTTTAGATAAGTTTGAGACCTGGAAGTCACCACTGCTTGATTCCCATGAGAAATCTCCAGTTATTTAGAGAAATTCTTCTTGTGGGTGAAAAAAGGGGGGTGGGGGGTGGGGAACAAATAAGTGATTGTTTGCAGGCTCATAGAAAGAAATTTCCATACGTGACCCAGCTTCCTCACTAGCACTTTGAAAGCTGAGGTTGGGGAAGTCAAGTTCCTACCACCGCAGAACCAGATGTGATTCTGAGAGAAGAGTCTTCCTGGTAAAGACAAGAAATACTTTCAAAATACAGCTGAGCCCAAACATGTCGTTGAGCATTTAGTGGGTTTTGATAGATTTCTTCCTCCAAGGCTTTCACTCCACCCTTCCCTACTTGAGTAGGAAAGTTAATAATTTTTCATCCTAACGTAGACTTGGTAAGCTTAGGGGACTGTGTATTTTTGTGAAGAGGAATTATTTTGAGATCTGCAAATAACAGAAGGGGTGCAGTAAACCTTTAGAACTCTGAGCACCATGGGGAATTTGGGGAATTCCATTGAGACTGTTAAACTTACAGAAGAAAAGACAGACAGGGAGGGAAGGAGTTGGCTGTCACAGAAACCACTTTAAAAAAAAAAAAAAACAGATTTCCAGCTCATGCAGGTTACACCAGCCCTTTGGAAATGCACTTGCAGCCTGGTCGCAGGTGCAGGGCGTGCATTGGGTGTACACTCTGTTCAAGTGATCGAAGAAGCATAGCTCAGCGGCTTCCCTTGACTGCTTAGCACCTTGGCAAGGTGCTAAGCTTATTCTCCAGATGTTGGTAACCACCTAGAACTCAGCCTCCTGCTTCTGAGCCTTCTAGAATGTGTATACACTCCTGCAGTCTATGTGCATTTAGGATGTACCTCGCTTAGCAGAGTCATTATGGAGTATTTAACCATCTACGACACAGGCTTCCCTGGTGGCTTAGTGGTGAAGAATCCACCTGCCAATGCAGGAGACATGGATTTGATCCCTGGGTCAGGAAGATCCTCTGGAGAAGGAAATGGCAACCCACTCTGGTATTCTTGCCTGGGAAATCCTATGAACAGAGGAGTCTGGTGTGCTACAGTCTATGGAGTCACAAAAGAGTCTGATACAGCAATGCGACTAAGCAACAACAATCCATCCGCCCTGCCTTCAGTTTCTGAGAACCAAATGAGTGGCTACTTCGACTACTGGACAATAGCAATGTAGTCAAAATAAAATATAAAGAGTGGGAGATTCCAAGCCCACCATATTTGTTTCCTTGTGTAGAGTCTTAATGGAGTTGTGACTGTTGACTTTGTCATGGGCTCCAAGCCAGTGTGGGCAGCAGTGTGATCCTGAACCTAGCTGGCAGCAGTCCATTCCAGTGGGTCTGTTTAACAAGCCTGGCATCTGGCATGCTGTGTTCCCTGTGATGATGCCAGGTTAGGTGGGTTGGGCTGGAACACAATTGTCTCCAGGTGCAGCAAGCATGAGGAGTAGCCTACTTTCTTCTCCTCTGTGAAAGGAGGAGTGTGAAATGGTGGGAAAAACATCAAAACCAAGAAGCAGCCTTTACTTAAGACCCACATCCTCGGGAAAGTTTGTCCTGCTTGTCCCAACCCATGATGACACCTCCCTTGGAATTCCTTATCCTCATTACCTTTTATCCATCATTTTTCATTTAGCACACTTGCTCACCCCGATGGGAACCTTTTCATGTAGACAGAGTCTCATCTGCCTCCAAATGCTTAGAGGAGGCCCTTTTTTCATTAGTTTTATCTATTTACTCACATTTGACTGTGCTGGGTCTTCATTGCTGTGCTCAGGCTTTTCTCTTCGTGGTGAGTGGGGGCTACTCTGTAGTAGTGCACAGGCTTCTTACTGTGGTAGCTTCTCTTGTTGTGAAGCTTGGTCTCTAGGGCTTCAGTGATTGTAGTATGTGAGCTTAGTTGACCCATTATACGTGAGATTTTACTGGAGCAGGGATCGAACCCATGTCCCCTGCATTGGCAGGTGGATTCTTAACCACAGGACCACCAGGGAAGTTCCAGGAGGCTGTTCTTAGTTACTTTGATTCTGGTTTTAAGAGTTAATCTCACGGACACTAATAAGACCATATACTGAAGCTTTGGGGAATTGTCTGCAGGGATGCTCCTGAAATTGATTTCTTAGAGATGCCAGGGCCTGGAGAAGAGTTAGAGAGAGATCTCCAGCTGCAGGTGGCCATGACATTGGCCAAGGAAGTGCGTTGTTCCCTTTGCCTCTCTGAGTGTGAGCAACCACAGACTCCCATGGCCTGGTCCAGGGAGTCCTCAGGTTAGGGCAGGATTCACAGGAGTGAGTTCAAGTTGTGATGGGGCTGGATTCAGCTGGTAACCAAGACCTCTGGTGGGTCACTAGAGGCCAGGAAGGTGTAAATGCCTTGATGTGAGGGCATGTACTGTTCCGGATTTCTCTGGGGGAATTGGTCATTTATGCAAGTCATAAAGGCGTTTTGCTTCTCTGAAGTTAGGTTTTCCTTGCCCTGAGGTGATTGGTCCTTTTCTCCATCTATGTCCAGAAGAAACATGTGTATCTTTTTTCATGGACTGACCTAATCCTCATTAATGGGCCTTGATTCTGAAAAGTTGACCTGAGATGACCAGTAGCCCAAAGAGATGGCTGTCCTTGTCCAGGAACCAGGTTCTGGGACTCATCCAGGTACTTCCTGTTCCCCACCTTGCACTTCCTGTTCCCCACGTTGCACTTCCTGTTCCCCACCTTGCACTTCCTGTTCCCCACCTTGCACTTCCTGTTCCCCACCTTGCACTTCCTGTTTCATTGCAGTTTCTTATCCCAATGTGAACTCCCTTGGCATTGATCCATCCTTATCCAGGGCAGTTCATTCCTAAAGAACACTTTAGGGCAATTTCGGCGTATCCATGTCCATTGAGATGTGGAGACCAGCTATGAGAAAGAGAAAAGGGTCCCAGTCCCTGAAGAATGGGGACTGAGTTAGGGGGAGTTGGCACTTTTCTGCACACAAAGGAAAGTTTAAACCAAAAAAATGCTCTATACCGAAGGAGGGCCAAGGAGAATGCCTGAAAGTTTTTCAAAAAGTCCTCAAAGCACTTGTTATTGATGAGTAAGCTATGTTATAAAAAGACAGGAATGAGAACTGGTTGATAACATAAGATTTGGACACAAATTTGAGAATGGAGTCCTTCCCTCATAAAACATCTCCTCAAACTGGTACTTTATAGAGTGGTTTTTTTTTTTTTTTTTTTTAAGCTAAAGTTATTAGAAAGATTATGAAGAAAGAATCCTTGAGGGGAAAATTCAAAAGGACAGTGAAACTGTGTTAAAGATATGAGTTGAGAGTATTGTCCTGTTTTTCCATTTGTTTACTGGAACCTGGGAGCATGCCAGGTTTTGAAGTGAAATATAAGAGGGAACTTTTCAATAAACATTGATCCAGTACTTATAAGGAAACCAGTGCCGGAAAGGTGAGCATCCCCCACCCCTGCTTAGAAGCCTCTCGGAAGCTGTGAACCCACTCTTTTGCTGCAGGATTCAGCTCAGAGTTTTTGGAATTTTGAATCAGAATGCTTTAGGAAGGACACGCCTTTTGCCTAACCTGCTTTTCTCTTCCAGTTTCCTGCACCCTGACAACTTTTGTGCTTGCAGTCCCTAGAATGGGAAGCCATCATCATAACAATGAACAGTATAATATAAGGCTTTAAGAACCTGTCTGATTTGTCATTTGTTGAAGAGGGCTGTCTTATGCATTGTTAGGAGTTTGGCAGCAACTCTGACCTCTACCCAGTAGATGCCAGTAGCAACCCCTCCTCCTCCCTGTAGGGGAAAGGCACTGGCTTATGTGCAAACACAGATACACGAAAAAGCAGCGGCTAACATGTTTCCTGATGTAGTCACTGGAGGGAGATCAAGATTGGCTTTATTATTTGGGCATGAGAATTTATTAGCACAATGAGGAATTATCAAGCCACTCTTAATGTGTTTACCATTGGATGTCTCAGTGTTCATTCGATGGTAAATACATAAGACTATGTTAGATTAAAGGGATCAACAAGTGAGGAAGAGAGAGTAGTGTGGAGTCAAAGCCGTAAACTGTGACAGAATACAAGGGAAGGCACATGTAAAAGATTTTAAGAGGTAGAGGATCTCACACCAAATGTGAGAGGAGCTGACAATGATTCATCTGTGCTTGAGTGACTTTTGTAGATGTTCAGTCACTAAGTTGTATCTGACCCTTTGCAACCCCATGGACTGCAGCACGCCCGGCTTCCCTGTCCTTCACTATCTCCCAGAGTTTGCTAAGACTCATATCCACTGAGTCAGTGATGCTATCTAACCATCTCATCATCTGCCACCCCCTTTTCCTTTTGCCTGCAGTCTTTACCAGCATCAGAGTCTTTTCTAGTGAGTCAGCTCTTCGATTCAGGTGCCCAAAGTATTGGAGCTTCAACATTAGTCCTTCTAATGAATATTCAGGGTTGATTTCCTTGAGGATTTGTTGCAGGAAGGGGGAGACCCCTTCCAGGGCCCGAAACTGGGCTCTTGTCTAACACTCAGAAATGAATTGTCTGAGGAGACACATGTGCTGACAAAGCCAGAGATTTTATTGGGAAAGGGCACCTGGGCGAACTGCTCTGCCACATGGCTTGCCGTCTCGGGTTTTATGGTGATGGGATTAGTTTCCGGGTTGTCCTTAGCTAATCATTCTGACTCAGGGTCCTTCCTGGTGGTGCACGCCTTGTTCAGTCAAGATGGATGCCAGAGAGAAGGATTCTGGGAGGTGGTCAGACAGGTGGTGTCTCCTTTTGACTTTTCCTGAACTCTTCTGGTTGGTGGAGGCTTATTAGTTCCCTGTTCCGTAGGAGGACCTCCTGTCGTAAAACAACTCATGCAGATAGTTATTAAGGTGCCTGCCCAGGGTGGGCGGTTTCAATTGGTGTGCTTCCCCTAACAGATTGACTGGTTTGCTCTCCTTGCTGTTCAAGACCCTCTCAAGAGCTCTTGAGTGAGTGGGGATTGACATTAATGAAAAGAGGAAGTATACGAGAAGGAACCAGGTGACAGAACATGATGGGCTTTATTTCAGGCCCTGCTGAGTTTGAGATGCCTGAAAGACATCTTGTTGGATCTGGGCAGGAGGTAGGCAGAGATCTGGGTCTGAAACTCTGAAGAGAGATGGAGGTTGAGGAGTTGGCGGCTCTTCCTTGGTTGTTACTGCCATAGATGTAGAAGGGATAAGCCAGGGAAGAGAAAAGAGAGAGAAATGCCTGTGCTTCTTCAGCTACCCTGGTCCTCCAGGAGGGAGGAGAGAGCTCAAGGATGAAGGCTGAGAACTGATGGTCGGAGAGCTGGGAAGCTCTATCCACCAGCAATGTAGGGTCTCATTGGACACATATAACAGCTTAAAATCAGTTCTGTATATAATTAAGGACCAAAAAAAAGCATGACGGCATCTGTATATGCTGCCAAAGTGGAGTGAGGTAAAAGGGTATGTGAGCTCTTAAGAGGGCTTTGTGGAAGAGACGAAAAGATTATAGCTGCATAGAGCTTGACTTTCTCAAGGGTGTTTGTGAACCCTCCGCATTGATGATGGAAGTTGGAAGAGAGCTGCTTCTCTCAGTTGCCAGGTCACAGCTGTCCCTGCTTGCACAAGCGGCAGGGTGTTCCCATCAGCATCACTATCATCTCCCATCACAGGTCATGGAGACAAACGGAGTACCTACTGGCTTTCATAATTCCCTGTGAACTATTTCTGACTGGGGGATGGGAAAAAGAGACGGAAACTTGAGTGCTTTCTGTGTTTGCAAGTCATTCATGAATTTTGGCAAGTGGTAGCCTTTCACTCTGTGGCTTCGATAATATGAAGCCCGATAGCCTTATGACTAACCAACGGGAAATTGTAAAGAAAATTCAAATTCCGCCGGCTTTTTCAAAATATAGTTGACGCTTGAACAATGTGGGTTTGAACCATGTGGGTCCACTTATGTGAGCTTTTTTTGATACATATAGTACTTACGTTTATGATCAGAGGTTGGTTGAATCTGTGGATGCAAAATCCATGGATGTGAGGGCCAACCTGGGACTTGAGTGTACATGGATTTTGGTATCTATGGTGGGTCCTGGAACTGGTCTCCTGCAGATGCCAAGGGACAACTGTATATATAATATAAAGTTTATGTAATATAAATTTGGGCTAAATTTATAAAATTTTAATGGAAAAGTGTTAGCCATTTTTCAGTGTATCCTTCTGTGGTATAAGGTATGTTCTTATTGTTGTGTAAACCCCGTTCTTCTCCAGAACATCTTTAATCTTGCAAAACTGAAACTGCCCATTAAACAGTAACTGCCCATTCTCCCCTCTCCACCATCCCTGGACCACCATTTTGCCTTCTGTCTGTGTGGATCTGACTTCTCTCGGTGTCTCATTTAATATCTGTCTTCTTGTGATTGGTCTGTTTGACTGAGCATAATGTCCTCCTGGTTCTTCTCTGTTGTAGTATATGTCAGAGTTTCCAAACTTTTTAAAGCTGGATGCTATTCTGTTCTATATATGTAACACGTTTTGTTTTTCTGTTCATTCATCAGGGAACACTTGGGCTGCTTTCACCTTTTAGGCGTTGCTGCTATGAATGTGACTGTACAAATAGCCCTTTGTGTCCTGCTTCCGATTCTCTGGGGTATGTACCCAGAAGTGTTCATAGGCTTTTGTGGTGTTGTGGATTCTTTTCTCTGTTGGAGAATCACTTCTGAGTTCCTTGTCCTTCTGATACTTCATTTGTGACTCTTCTGCTTTGGCTCACGGGAGCGTGTGTGTCCTCATGATGGACTTTGTTACCAGCTGGACAGCCATCACTGAGCTCATGCCTGTTGTTTTTGTCCAGCCAGCTCTGTCCTAGAGTTTGAATCTGAAAGATCTCTGTTCAGTCTCAGTATTTCCACTAATGTGCCCTGACTTTGGCAAGTTCCCTTGTCTCTTGGGGCCTCTTTCTCCACATCCCCACCAATGAGAAAGTACAACTAAGTAATAGATGGGGCACCTCCCAGGTAATATAAGGGGAGGGTATCGTGGTCTTCTAAGCCCAGGAACCATGGCGGGTGAGATGGAAGCAGAGCTCCGGATTCTTCTTTTTTTAATGCTTTTTTTTTTCTTTAACAGACATCGGAAGTTGATTGTTTTATTTCATTTGGCCATGCTTTGAGGCTTGAGGGATCTTAGATCCCCAATCAGAGATTGAACCCAGGTCCTCAGCGGTGGACCTAACCTCTGGCCCACCAGAGATTTCTTGAGCTCCAGACTCTTTAACATGGACAGTTTGACCAGAAACTCATCTGCCCTGAAATCTTGGATGGCTGGATGTTTCTGATGGCTTCTGTACTTGCTGCATTCTAGTACATGCTTCATGGCTCATTTTATGAGTAAATGTAGTAGCATTTCCCCATAAAGCAAAATTGCGTGGTATATCATCCATACTTGCTGAGAAAATAGGACAAAAGAAAGGTGGAATGACTGGTTCCGCCATAGATTTTTGGCACATGTCATAAACTAATACTGAAGAGAATACTCTATAAGCAAATTTTACCTTTTGTTAGGACTGTGGCTTGGTCACGGGCCAAGAAAATTTTAACGTCCTTTTTTCCCCCCACTTCTTTAAAAAATTTTTTTAAAGAACCGATTTTATTCTTCTGAGCTAAACTACTTTCCTTGAACAGGGAAGGTAAGTCCCAGGTGGTCACCTGCATGATCAACTCTCTGGCCTCTGGACTGCATGTGAAAATTCAGACTGGCCCTGGATTCCCTGTTTGGGTTTGGAGACTTGGCACTAATCCTCCTGTCAGTTTTCTGTGCCCCACCAGTGAAACATCATGTATATACCCGTGACTTTTTATCTTACTTTTCTTTTTCTCACTTGTAAAAGGCAGATGGCTTATTTTTTTTTTTTTTTTCCCATGGATGTGGTATTAAGGTGTTCGGATGACTGTAACCTGATTTGGAGTGTGTGCAGAAATATATAGCATTTTCTTTCTAGGAGACATTTTAACCATCTTATTATAAAAAACAACAAAACCAAGCAACACATAGAAAACCAGACTTTCTGGGACAGTCAGTCATCGTTTTTTTAAATATATGAAACACTTAAAAAACAATTTTGAAGAATGAAGAACTTCCTCCCATGGTGTTTGGGACAAGCTATGACAGTCCGGTGTTCCTTGTTGGGGGGATCCATAGTGATTAAACTCTAAAAAGAATAAATAGATTAAAAACAAATTGTCCTAAAACCCAAGAGTCCTCCTGGGTTTTCTAGATACATGACCAGATGGTGGTGATTGCAACAAGCAGACAACATTTGCTCTTTTATTCCTGACAAGTGTGGCTTCTGAAGAATGGTTGGCATTTTAGTAGCATTATTCCCATTTAAACAGTTTGTGAAGTCTCATACCTGCCATGATGATTGTAGGGTTTTAAAGACCTCTGTCTTTGGTTGATGGATCATGAAAGACTCTTTTTTGCTCTAGTTGCAGAATTTAAGGTGAATTTTACACATAGTGGAAGTCCTGATTTATGTATGGAAACCTGGTTTCTTTTCATTCTGTTTCCTTAGAGAGTAAAATCCAATCATTTCTATAAAATTCAGTCTCTAGGGCTGGCTGATAATCTCTGGTTTTGCTGGTAGTGTCCTGCGGTAGAAAACAGAAGTACTGTTGGATTAGGAAAATTGTAGCCTGGAGGTCATGATGGGAAAATTATTTAAAGTTTTGATTTTTATTTCCATTTGGATACGATAAGAACTAGCCCTTTGATAGAAAATGCAAAGTAAACTTGTAGACACAGGGAGGAAGGAAGAGAGTGAAAGTGAAAGTCGCTCAGTCATGTCTGATTCTAGTCCATGGAGTTCTCTAGGCCAGAATACTGAAGTGGGTAGCCTTTCCCTTCTCCAGGGGATCTTCCCAACCCAGGGATCAAACCCAGGTCTCCTGCATTGCAGGCAGATTCTTTACCAGCTGAGCCATAAGGGAAGCCCATGCAAAGTAGACTTGTAGACACAGGGAGGGAAGGAGAAGGTGGGAAGAATTGAGAGAGTAACACTGAAACATATGCATCACCATGTGTAAAATTAGAGAGCTGGTGGAATTTTTCTGTTGCAGGGAGCTTACATCTGATGCTCTGTGACAACTTAGAGGGGTGGGAGGTGGAATGGAGGTTCACAAGGGAGGGGACATGCGTATACCTATAGCTGATTCATGTCAATATATGGCAAAAAACCAACACAATATTGTAAAACGCTTATTCTCCAATTAAAAATAAACAATTTTTAAAAAAGAAAGAAAATGCAAAGTAAAATAGTTTGTTGTGAACTCTTAGGTGACTGAGGGGAAAGCTTCTGGACCCCTTATGCTGGCTTCACATTTGGGGAGCACGTGAAGTACACATCTCAGTATATTTCTGGTTGTCTTTGGCCTGAAATTGTACACCCTTCTCAGTGGGCGGTGGTGGTGTGTGTCGAACGAAGCCATTTCAACTCCATCACCAAGGTGTGCTTCCTTTGCTGGTGAAAGAACTGATCCACAGACAGCTCCAGGAGGAAGGTGTGGGTAACCTCCGCCAGGGTTGGATGCCCCCGTGGTCCCAGAAAACCAAAGCCTGGTTCCACGATGCTGGAAGGGCAGGGGTTGGTTTGTCCTCTTGCAAACAGTTTAGCAGGATGCACTCATAAATGAAAAATGATCTGAGTCCTGTGGGTGGGGCCATCGCACTCAGGAGGTGAAGCTGAGAGGAGGAGGGAGGAGAGAGAGACACGGCAAGAGAGAGCTCATACTCCTGAGCTCCGGCAAGTATGGGGACTTGGCAGGAAGTTGGAGCTCGCACTGGCAGGGTTCACAGGTTCGTTGATAGTTAATAACCCAGGACTTTAAAGAACTGAATGGAAAAGGGAAATGAAGCGAACCACACTTTGGAGTCTGTCCTGTGTCATCGGCTGTGAAAGACAGCAGAGGACGCTCACCCAGTCAGCTCCTGAAGCAGGTAGGAGGCGAGTGAGACCTGAGCGGCCAGGAGAGTCTCATTTTCTCCCTGCACACAACTTACACGTCTTCCAAGGTTTCTTTGTTGTTGTTTTTTTTAAGTGTATGAGAAATGAGAAGATAATATTGACCTAAGAAACAGACTTAGAGCCTGAATGATGCCCAAGCCAGAGATTTCCTCAGTTACTAGTTTGATGACCAAGTGACAGCTATATTGTAGGTGTTGCCTTAAAAAAATTTGCCCCCCTAAATCATATAACATTTAAGTTAAAAGTGATTTAAAAATTGACAGAGAATCAACGAGCTACAGACACTGTTTTAGAACAAATACTTTGAAGATAGCCAACCAGAAACTGATTTGCCGGCTTGAAGGTTGCTGTGTTTTCATATTTCAGCGCTCATAAGGTGCTTGCTAGTTTTTACTAGCTTTTGTAAGAAAGGAGGTGGATGTATAACAGCTGTGAAATGTCCAGAAATTGACTGGGGTCCAGAGCGAAGCCTGAATGCACTAATGTTTTCTCCATTAAGGCGGGCTGCCTCTGCTTCTCAGTCAGGGAATTGGAAAGAATGGTGAGAGTAAAGTGTGGATCCTGAATATTTGCCTGGGGGCGGCAGCGGTCGGGGTGGGGGGGTGGTGATGTGATGGGAAGAGGGCTAGAAATTGTCACCGTGCTGCTCTTCATACTCGGGAGCAGAAAATAAACAGGGAGGGCCAAGCGTGGCAGTCACACGCCAGGATAATTTAAGGACTGTTTTGTGGCTCCCGCAGTTGTAGCTGAATCTCAGAGCATCCTTTCCATCGTTGGGGCTTGTGATAAGGAAGCAGAACAGAAAAAAAAAGACCATCGCAAGCCTGGGCTTCTGAACTGTTTCCAGGCTTTGCTTCTGGTTGGCGCCTGGATAATTGCACCTAGATTTCCCCCACACTAAAGTGGTCAGAGTGCCATGAAATTGAGCTGGGGTAGGTTGGAAGTGGCATGTGTGGTCAGCATGACAGGAGTGTCAGAATCAGGCAGACAACTGTATTCCAGCCGAAAAAGTTCAGCACCCTCGGAATTTTTGAGAATGCCCTGCTAGCCGCAGGGGTGTGTCTGGGAAGGCAGATGTGAGAGCTGCTTTGGTAACTGCTCACTGGCTGACTGTTGTCTTCAACCTGTGGTGGCCAAGCCCTGTGGCTTTGCATTTTAAGCCTGGAGGGCTGGGAGATGGCTGTGCTTAGTCAAGGCAAGCCCAAACCTTATCTCTGACTTTTCAGCCTTCCACTGCTAGACCTATTTATGGGTGGGGGAGCGGCACTCCTGTGGTCTTTAGGACACCTCTCCACCCCCACCCACTCTTGCTACCATCTACCTTTGCATGAGTCCCCCTGGTCCCCCGTCCTTCACACCAGTCTGTCCCAGGTGCTATTTGCAGGGAATTAAGGCAAGTCAGGCAGGCAGACAGACTCCTTCCTAGGGTCTGTTCTGGAAGCAGTCACACTGTGACCTGTGGGCCAAATCCAGCCTTCCCCAGCCTGTTTTTGAATGGCTCCAGAGCTAAGAATGTGGTTTCCGTTTTCAAGGAAAGAGAAGATAAAAAATACAGGACAAGAGATAAAAAATACAGGACTGAGACAGATGTGGCCTTCAAAACCTAAAATATGGACCGTTGACTATTATTGTTCGGTTGCTCAGTCATGTCCAGCTCTTTGCGACCCCATGGACTGCAGCACGCCAGGCTTCCCTGTCCTTCACCATCTTCTACAGCTTGCTTGAGTCTGTGATGCCATCCAACCATTTCATCCTCTGTTGTCCCCTTCTCCTCCTGCCCTCAATCTTTCCCAGCATCAGGGTCTTTTCCAATGAGGGAGATGTTTGCCAACCTCAACTGACATCGCTCAGAAGCAGGGTGACCAGTGGGTTGATCAGCTCATTACATCTTTGGCAGTTCAGATGAGCTGTTCATTTTGGAAACTAATTTTACTGTCTCAGTCTGTGTTAGATGGTATGACTACCTCCGAAAGGGGAGATTCAGGAGCCAGGAAGTTGAGGATTTTCTGCAGGATCCAAACATTAGGAAAGAAATGTCAGGCAGACTATGTCTACAGTTGGATTTTCACCCTCTCCCCTCATTGGGGAACCCACTGGTGTAGGTACCCATGAGTAGTAGATACCACACACGCGTAGGTACCACATGGGCAGACATGCCACTGAAAGAATCTGAGGGGGGAACAGAACTCTGCTATCTCACTCAGAAATGATTGATTTCCTTTCCCCCCCTTTTGCAGATTTGATTGCTGGGCCAGACAGGTACAGTCTGAGTTGTTTGGTGTTGTCACTTTGGGGGAAAGAAAAAGATGTTTTCTGTAAAATAAATAAATGAATATCATGTTTTCTCATATTTAGAAGTGTTTCCTTATTGGCTATAAGAACGCTTACTTTCGGCCAACTATGCTGACCCCTGAACATGCGATTCTCATTGACCCAGCATGGGATTTCACTATTAATGTCATTTCTAATAAGAGGAAAATCTAGTGACCTTGTTCATGTTTTAACTTGTGTCAAAACTGCAGGCCTGGATGTGTAGCTTACCTTTGTAAGTAGCTTACTGTGGATTGCAGAAACAAAGGAAAGTTTTTTCATAAGAATGTTGTAGTTTAAGAAGAAAAACACTGGTATAATTTTTTTTTTCCCTCCAGGACATTGCAGTCATCTAGCCTCCTGTATTTGGAAATTGGATGCTGTCAGTAGAGAAGAATGGGGGTAGGGCCGAGTTTGACAGAATGAAAACAAGTGAGGAAGGATGAAAATGTGTACATATGGTGCCCATGGGAGTTGGCACCTAGAAAACAAGATGGCGGCAGTACACTTGATAAGTCAGGTTGTCATAGCTGGCGAGGGTGGGTTCTTTAACCGACCACGTGAGCCAGGCTGCACCTTTGTCTGTATTTAGAAAGGGGGTTGGCTCTGAATTTAGAGATTAAGCAACCTGCCATTCCTGTATGCACCAGAATTTCAGACACAGTCAGAAATCTGATTTGCGTAACTGCTGAAACTCAACTGGAAGCCAACCAAATGGAGGCCTGGGCTTCCCAAGTGAAGGGCAGTTAATCAGGAGTCACAACACATGAGGGAATTGATCACACTGACCCTTGACAGCGTGGTCTGTGTGACCGGACTCAGTGGAGGTGAAGGGTCAGCTTTGGTTTCTCAGAAGGCGTCTGCGTGAGTAAGCGGTATGCAGCTCAGAGACCTAGAGCTACCTGGTCACTAGAGGCAGTGAGAGGGACCTTTTCACTTCCGAGCCCAGCAGCAAGCTGGCCCCTCAAGAGACAAAGTCTGATCAGGAGCTGAAGTGTAGCACAAGCTATGAGCAGCCCTTAGTTAGCCCCCTCTTTTATAGCATGTTGGGAGGACAAAGTGCTTTGGCTCAACCTTGGCCCGTTCACCGCTCTCTTTGGTTCTCTGGACAGAGCCAGAGTCTGACCTCTGCTCATAAGCTTTTTCCTGATGGTGAACAGAATAAAAGACCAAGCTAGATGTGTACATAGGTTGCAAAAGTGTATAGACCTAAAGGGGAGGAACAGCTGAGCAAATAGAAGTTATGATTCTGAGATAGAGAACTAATGATCATGTCAGTGGCGGGAGTCAATTTCACATCTCAGTGGCTGTCAGAGATCACTTTGTGTTCACATACAAGTTAAGAGGGCTTCCCTGGTGGCTCAGTGGTAAAAAATCTACCTCTAGTGCAAGAGTTCCAGGTTTGATCCCTGGATCAGAAAGAGCCCCTGGAGTAGGAAAGGGCAACCCACTCCAGTATTCTTGCCTGAGACATCCCATGGACAGAGGAGCCTGGAGGGCTACAATCCATGGAGTCACAAAAAACCAGACACAACTTAGTGACTAAACAACACGTTAAGAACTCCTTAAGAATTTCTGTAGGCAAGGCACCCTCTCAGTTCCAAACCTGATTTCTATACATTTCCTGCAGTAAAGTCTAGGAAGTGTAGCATAAAATCTCTTTCACCCTGAAGGTCCCAACAGCTTCTCTGCCTTTTCTCCATGGCCGGTGAACAACAAAGCAAAGTGGAGGGTCCGCCTCCACTGACGTGGCATGTGCCCTGTTTAGCAAAGGAGCAGGCTTGAGTGTGCCTCTCCCTGTGGGCATGTCTGACCCAGGGCCCTCGATTTGTTCCACCCAGGTGTGCATGGGTGTGCAGCCACACCATGGCTCTATAGATGGCCTCAAGTGGGGCAGGGCCTGGGCTGTCTCAGTCCAGATATGAGGTCCCTGTGCAGTGAGTCAGGCCCATCAGTGATCCTGGATGCTAGATCCTCCCCGTTTTTTAATCTCTGTCTGAAGAAGCAATGGTGGTGGTTTAGTCGTGTCGGACTAGTCATGTTGGACCCTTGTGACTCCATGGACTGTAGCCCACCCGGCTCTTCTGTCCATGGGATTTTCCAGGCAAGCATACTGGGGTGGGTTGCCATTTCCTTCTCCAGAAGAAGCAATTCAGCTCTGTTTTACATGTACCAGAAGAAGTCTGCACTTAGAAGGATCCAAAGTAACTCCTTTGGTAAAAGAGCTCACCCCCTGGTTTAGATTTTTGGTAGTTTTGAGGTTTGGGACCTATCATGCAGTCTTAATACAAGACACTCTTGGACCGTCTTCTTTGCTTTTCTAGCTTCCACACTGTTTATCTTCCCAAATTTAAAGATGAAAACCATGTTAGAAATTGACAGAATAGGGCAAGTCTAAGGAAAGGCGAGAGTGGCCCTTGGGAATAAGTTTGGTGAAAAGCGCCCCACCCCCCCACCCCCGCCCCGTTTCAGTGAGACGACTCCAACCAGTAAGTGCAGGTTACCCCCTGAATGGTAGATAGATGGCCTCCTGTTTTATACAGTTTATTACATCAAGCCTTCCCCTTTTAACAAAAACTTAAACATTCTTACCAGCTGTCCTCCCTTCCCCTACCAAAAAAAAAAAAAAATATATATATATATATATATATATATATATATATACACTAATATATATATATAGTAGTCCTGCAAGGAACAATTTAGAATCCTACCCAAAGCAGAACATGAATGAAAGCACCCATGCCAGGGGGAAAGGGAAAGGAATTCACAAGTGCCATACTTGACCTTATAAATGACATGAATCTCAGGATTTATCATGTTGCTCTGGATGGTGCAGCAACCCTTTCCTCTTGCCTTCTGCTCCCATATCTGCCCCTTTAGCAAAAGAATCCTATTTTCTCCTGCTGACCAGTTAGTTCTATCAGGAAGAGGAAGGTCTGTCTTCCAAGGAATCCCACCTTGGACTTGCCAGATTCCATCACCTTCAGCTTGCAACACTTTGACTGAAGTTCTCAGACGGCTGTCTGTGGGGTAGAGGGTTGACTGTTGGCAGGAAGCTGCTGGCTTTGAAAAGTATCACAGGTATTTTATTGTAGCAGATGTAAGACGGTTTTGGCAAGGGAGCAATAAAGACCTGGAGGGGGAAACAGAAAATTACTTCTGAGCACTGCAGGGAAGAAGGTGGCAGAAATGAAGGATGCAGTTTGGGTTTGTAAAGCTGAGTCTTTTGCACAATCCTTTTTACAGGCTCGAACTTGCTTGATTTCAGTTTCTCCCTTGAGTGAGTCAAAGAATGTTAAAAGAGAATGGAAACCTGAAACTGAGAAACGGACCCGGGGAAGTCTCAACGCATGAGGGTTTTGCTGGGGTCCTGGTGGCCCGACCAAATTTTGTGTGGTAGAGATCTTGCCATTTGCAAAATGCTGAGGCCTTAGACGTTCTGCGTCTATGGCTAATTAGACATTCTTAATGAGTTTCTTATGGTAACAACAATTTAACACCTCATCTTAAAAGTGAGTGGAGTCATTTCAAACTCTCACTGGGAGAAACATGAGTCATTTCTGTGGCTTAATTAATTACATTTGTTGTCATTGGGATTTCAGAATGGAGAGAGGATCTATTATCAGTTTTAATCTTTTTTAACTATGAGTTCATCTACTCCAGCAGCAGCCTCCAGGTTACTCCGAAACCTAAGCAGTCTCAGAGCTGAGATATCAAACCTTTCTAAGCCACATGACAGTGAATAATACAGTACTGATTTTTTAAAATCAATTTTATTCTGATGTGATTTACTATGACAGACTCTTACTATCCACAGATTGCCTCTCTAATCTGTGAGGTTTCCTCTGCTTCTGGACTATTTTCTTTTCTTCCATTACTTTAGATTATGAGCTCCTGAATCACGATGGGTGGAAAACTAGATAAGGATGATGCAACTTACTCATATTGGGACATTCAAAATGCAAGGTTTAGTCATCTTTTTTCAGGTGAGCAAACCTGTTATTGTTTAGTCACTCAGTCGTGCCCAACTCTTTGTGACCCCCATGGAGCCTAGCTCACCAGGCTCCTCTGTCCATGGGGTTTCCCAGGCAAGAATACTGGAGTAGGTTGCCATTTCCTTTGCCAGGAGATCTTCCTGACCTGGGGATCAAACTCACGTCTCCTGCTTGGCAGGCGGCTTCTTTACCACCAGGGAAGCCCTGAGCAAACCTATTAAAGAAAGGCTAAGTATGAGTGACTGTGTGTGTGTGAAGGGTTGCAAGTCAGAGTTAGAAGTTAATTCATAGTGATCACATGAATCTGGAAATACAGCTGTTTCTGAGCATAAATCTTTATGTAAGACTGTCTCAAATGTGTAGGTCTGTCTTCTCTTTTGTAAGCATTGTGGTTCAGACACACTGACATGAGCTGTTTTTGTTAGAGAAATGCCTCGTTGTGTAGTAACAGCTTTTCTGTGAGAGTTCAAACCGAGTGTCAAATGATCTCCCCAAGGCTGCTGCATTAGGTCCCGTTTTGCTTTCACGGCATTTTGGTTAGTGTGAGGGGAAAATAGCCCATGGAGCGGTGTGGCCAACTTAGATGCACAATTTCGAAATTCAGAGACAAATCGATGTTGGCTTTTTCTGAAAGTGGATCTTATTTTGAGAACCACAGTTGACATGGCTGTGGGAAGTGTTGCTTATTCTTGGCAAGAAAACCCTCCTGGAAAGGTGCTCATGATCCAGAAGACAGGGAGCTGCCCCGGGCTCCCTGGCAGAGCAGGGGAAATGTTTCAGAACTCAGTGTCTGTAATCTATATTAAATCCACATTCGTATGGAAGTATCTACGCAGATGAAGAAGGCAGCTTCCTACAAAATGGGATTATTTTAGTGGCTCTGTGTAATGGTATTCACAGTGGAGCCCGGCATGTCTCTTTCAGAAATATTTAGATCCCAACTTAAGGGATTTGATCAGAAGTACTTATTACACATCGAAGTGTTTAGCTCTGCGGTGGGAACTTGTGAGGAAGCCAGCTCACAGAAGCCAGAAAGGCAAATGCAGTAGCTATACGAGAAGGAAGTGACTGACCTGCTTGTGCTCCAGCTAAGATCAGACAAACAGAATCAGAGACATGGGGCATCTCTCCCTATACTGCTTTTGTGTAAGGTCCTCTCCTCAATAACCTAGATTCTATTCATAGATTTCGGGGGGCGTAGGGACAGTAAGCCTGGAAGGGAAGAAAGTTAAATGCTTGTTGTCACTAAACTCTAGTTCAGATGTAGTGTTTTCCTTCAATAAAGGATGCAGACAACAAAGCACAGTAGTATTTGCAGTCCTCATGTCTTTGTCACCAGTAGAAATGGTACACACTATTTGTGGGTGGGTATCTTTTGATATCAAACACTCACTACTCCTTTGAAAATCGGTTAATTAATTTGTTAATAGATATCCCTAACGTGCTAATAAAAAAGCACATGGGTTTGATAGTGTACATTTTAAAATATTCAGGCTATTGTATTTCAACATAATTGGCTTTCTTTGTAATCCTAGGTATTTTATGTATTTAAAAATATCATTTTGAGACTTCACCAGACAGAGGCCCATGGTACAAAAATATTTTTAAAAAAGAAAGGAAGCAAGAAAAGGAAAAAAGCTGTCTTAAAGTAACCATTTGATCTTTATTTAGATCTTCATTTACCAGGAAAAAAATAACCCAGGACTGTAGAGCATGTTCTAACCTATGAATCACCTGGGATCTTGATAAAATGAAGATTTTTATGCAGTAGGTCTGGGCTTCCCCAGTAGCTCAGCAGTAAAGAATCCACCTGAAATTCAGGAGGTGTGGGTTTGATCCCTGGGTCTCAAAGATCCCCTGGAGAAGGGCATGGCAACCCACTCCAGTATTCTTGCCTGGAGAATCCCATGTACAAAGGCGCCTGGTGGGCTACAGTTCATAGTGCTGGAAAGAGTCAGACAGGACTGAAACAACTGAACACGTATGCACACATGCAGTAAGTCTGGGTTGGGGCCCGAGACGTCTGCATTTCTCAAATTCAGAGTGTGTGTGTGTGTATGTGTGCGCGCGCACACGCGCATGTGCGCTCAGTCATGTCTGACTCTTCACGACCCAATAGACTGTAGCCTGCCAGGCTCCTCTGACCATGGAATTTTTCAGGCATGAATACTGGAGTGGGTTTGCATTTCCTACTCCAGGGGATCTTCCCCACCCAGGGATCGAATCTGCATCTGTTCTATCTCCTGCATTGGCAGGGGGATTCTTTACCACTGTGCCACCTGGGTAGCAAGGCAGAGGCCCACAGTAATCCAAAGAAAAGCTTGCATCTTCCACACTCACCTTTAATTATTTCACTCCATCTTAGTCGTAGGCAATAGCTTAACTATTGTAACACTTGGCTGTGGGAGGAGATGCCCCAGGAGAGGGAAAGGGGGAGAATCTCAAAGGACAAACTTCAGCCTCCAAGTGTCCTGTATTGGGTCTTCTGGGAGCCCAGAGTAGCTGGCAGGCTGTGAAGTGAAGGGGAGACAGCTCAGGTGAGGGGCATAGGGGAGATCCGTGTCTCTGGGAAGCGGGAATCTGCTGAAGCTGTGGCCCTGTGAGGGGTCATTTGTGGGTCTCCTGGGTCCCACGTGCACCAGGTGATGCCTGCCTGCAGCCTGTGGCCTGGGCCCCGCTCACATGGAGCGGGCAGGGGGCAGATTACCATCCATCCCTGTGCCTGCGTGGTGGCTATGTGCTGTGTTCCAAGGAACACCGTGTGGCTTTCTTCTCTCCCCAGGGGTGATTTATTAAGTGTGTAATTAGATGATGCAAGTTGAATGTCTTTGTAAGATGCTCATGAGACATTCACAAATTGGAGAAAGGTCCTTTGGTGGAGCGTTTGAGGGGGAAGTGTCATTGAGCCTTCGTGGCCAGAGCGGCTGTCTTTAACCCCTGAACCCCCACCCGCACCCCAGGCCTGTTCTGACCTGTCGCCTCCTGAAGATGTGCTGCCAGCCTCCCTGAAACCACTTCTGTGTTGCACCCGGGGGGCAGCTTCACAGGGCAGCTTCTGTGCTGTGCTTAGCTGCTCAGTCGTGTCTGACTCTTGGCAGCTCCATGGACTGTAGCCCACCAGGCTCCTCTGTCCATGGGGATTCTCCAGGCAAGAATGTTAAGAGTGGGTTGCCATGCCCTCCTCCAGGGAATCTTCCCAACCCCGGATCAAACCCAGGCCTCCTACATTGCAGGTGGATTCTTTACCGTCTGAGCCACCAAGGAAGCCCAAGAATACTGGAGTGGGTAGCCTATCACTTCTCCAGGGGTACTTCCCAAACCAGGAATCGAACCAGGGTCTCCTGCATTGTGGGCAGATTCTTTGCCAGCTGAGCTACTTGGAAGCCCAGGGCGGCTGCAGAGGTGCAGAAATCCAATTTTGTTCATATACCAGAGGCTATCAGATACCTGGGGACTGACCCCTGCTAATCAAACTCCCAGGGGAGTGGCATCCAAAACCCAGGTTATTAATTCCTAATGAGGGAAGGATCCTTCCAGTGACTGAATGTGTTGTCACTTTCTTTGTTCGCTTGTTTCTGCCATCTTAGTGCTATCTTCCCCGGAGAGAGGTAGTTGAAAATGAGGACTTTGTATGGACTATGTCTTGAGGAATGTTCCAGGGACCTAGACTCCATGTTCTCTCTCACGTATAAGACCAGATATTCACACCCTGATTCCCTCAGTCTTTGGGCTCACCTTGACTAGATTCCCTGAAGACCTCTCTTCCCCCGCCCTGTTTCTATTCCCTGCTTTCTCTCCCACTTTGTGGTGACCCAGCAGTTGTTGTGCTTCGGCCCTAACCACCTCTGCCCTCTTGGACCAGATCCAGATGTTTCCTGGGTGTCCTTGGCTTCCCACCCCCCCTCCCCCCGTGTGTAGATCCTCTCTGAGGAGGGGGCGTGCATGAAGGGGGCAGGTAGGACTTCTGCAGCTGCAAGTCCATCACAGTGGGACTCCTCCTGTTACTACTCTTTCTTTCTTCTCGTTTTCTTTTAGGTCTTTCTCGCTATTTGTGCTCTCGGGACAGAGAGTATGGATGCCCCTGATTCCCAAACCAAGAGGCATTTTCATAAAATACAGATTGCCAGGCCCCACCCCCCAGTTCCGGGTGAGCGTCTAGAGTTGTCCTTGTCAGACATCCCGTGGGAGCAGAGAAGCCCCTCAGACGGGCGTCCACCTGTTTGCAGATGTGACCATGGGTCATGGTGACTGAAGAGCTTTTTCCCTTCTTGTTTGTACTTTTCTTTTTTGCTCAAATCATCCACATAATGAACATTTGTCATCATATAAAATGGTTTCTTTTTTTCCCTCTCTCTTCTTCAGATAAAAGGCTTATTCTTATAGTCAGCCAAATTTGGAAACCACTGCTGTTGACCCATTATCTCAGACCCGGAGCCCTCATTTTCAAGGAGAGGAAACTGAGGCTTAGTGGATGAATTGGCTGACTGCATTAGGGGTGTCATCTAGCTTAACATCTGAAGATCATGCCCAGTACAAGCTCTGTGCTCCCTGACAAGACCCATTCTTCTCAGCCTTGGGGGCCTTGTTTCTGAGCTTGTCAGAGTAGAGCAACAATAAGCAGATGCCCACATACACAGGGTGAGGATCACATTGAACCCAAACCTTGTCCCCCAGTTCGAGCACTAAAATGTGAGTGTCCTCAGCTGGCACACTGGGGCCCCTGGAATGCCAGGAACCCCAGCTCTTTGTTGGAACACTTCATCCTTCAATATCTCAACTTCCCCATCTATAAAATGAGTATCGTATCATTCTAACTGCCTCCCTTACAAACCTATTGTGAAGTCAAACAAAACAATGCATTTGAAGGGCTTTGGGGAAGAAAAATACAAAGCATTATGTACTCATAGCATGGTCTCATCATTACCAATATTATTGTGCTACCCCCAGAGACTTTGTTTCTGCTGAGTGGCCCAAATAGAATCACTATAGGTGGAAGAAATACTTTATTCTATTATAACCCAATGGAAGGCTTGCTTGGAGGAGAGGGGAGGACAATCAAGACTCTCACAGAAATACATCACTTCTGAATTTCCTGATTAAAGCTGCTCTAATGGCCCATTAGTGAATCATTTCACACCCTCTGCCCTTTAATGGCCACTTTCCAGCTGTGCTTCAGAGCCAGGAACGTTTGGGTGAGCAAGTGGGTGCATGTCACAGGATGTTTTCCCATCTGCTTGAAGGCAGGGACTGTCTTTCATGCCTCTCCTGCTGCTCTGAGTGGTGAAAATGCTTCAAGATTTTTCATCTTGAGAATGGCAGAGTTTTCAACCTTGCATTCCAGACTAGAGGAAGAACCAGACAGATTCTAATATCTGTGAAAAGTTTCTGCAACTGTTCCAACAGAGAGATAAGCCTAAAATGGATAAAGCTTCTTTTTTCTCCCTAAGAAATAGCAAGCACTGCTTGAGAATGAGGGAATCAGTCTGTGGTAGTCAACCTTAATGATATTAAGCACCAAATATGTCTCTATAGGAGTTGCTTAAAGAAAACTTATGGACTGTGGACAGGGTAGAAGTACAATGAAACCTTGAAGTCAAGTGTAAGAAACGACTTCTGATGAAAAGAGTATTGATGTAATGGCATGACATAGCTGGCCTGTGCTCCCCAGGGGACCCTTGTAGCTCTGAGATAGTAAGAGTCTATGGAAAAGTCCTAGGTTGGAGTGTCTGGGAAAGAGCTCATGGGAGAGGACCTTGGTGCATAAATAGGATCTCTGTAGGCAGGGAGAAGGAGAAATTCATTCCCTGAGGCATGCATACACAGTAGAAGCACTGGAGGGTTTGTGTGAGGAAAGTGAAAGTGCAAGTCGCTCAGTCGTGTCTGACTCTTTGCGACCCCATGGACCATACAGTCCATGGAATCCTCCAGGCCAGAATACTGGAATGTGGGACCTGTGTGCTAACGAGAAGAGCCAGAGGTGAGATTCAGCCTGTACATACATATAAGCTGCTCAGATCTGGTCTGAAAAGAGAATTTTAGAAGTCTTTAGTAATACAAATTGTGTTCGATGGTTCAAGTCATTCTCATTTGCTTAGACACCCAAATGCCAGCTTGCTAAGAGTCTGCATTAGAACTGCCCAGAAAACCCAAGGCAGGAAAGAATGTGCTCCTACCTTCTACCGTCCCCTCCTCCTCCTCCTCCTCTTCCCCCTTGGCCTTGATTTAGTAGTTGAGAATCTTGGAAGCAGTTAAGGGTAGAGGGTCAAGGTAGAGATAGGGAACCTGATTTTTTCTTTCTTTTTTTTTTTTTAAGTTCTCCAAATGCAAGCAATATTAGGAGCTGTGTGGTTTGTTAAGAGTTTCAACCTCATGTATGGCATAAAGATGTAAACGAGCTCTTAGAAGCCCCCCTTCCCCACCCAGTCCGTGTGATCCTATTGGTTAGGGTTTTGAAGTTGTAAGCGATAGAAATCAATTATCTCATTTAAGTGGAAGTGAAATTTAGTGAGAAAGTACTGGGTAGCACAGGAACCAAGGGAAGTGTTAATTAAGATCTGGGTTCAAAAGAATGAGCAAGAACACATCCACGGTCTTAGCACAGGAACAGTATGTTTAGGGCATCACACTGCCACCACCACCGTTACGAGACTCCTGTGACTAGCCTTCATCTATCCCTGTGTCTTCATCAGACAGTCAGTTCAGTTGCTCAGTCATGTCCAACTCTTTGTGACTCCATGGACTGCAGCATGCCAGGCTTCCCTGTCCATCACCAGCTCCTGGAGCTTACTCAAACTCATGTCCATAGAGTTGGTGATGCCATCCAACCATCTCATCTGTTCCAAAGTCAGGCAAGAGCCTACAGTTTGAAAACTGGTGGACTGGTGTCTGGGAGTGAAGACAGAGAATAAGTGTGCCTTCTCCATCACCTCCCGTGTAATAGGAACTTGTCCTGAATCCAAAGGATGACTGGATGCTGGATAGCCAGGCAAACGTTCATCTTCCCTACCACCAGGCAAAATGCATTTCAGTTGGTCGTCTGTTTCTCCACCATCTTTTCACATGTCCACATCTTCCCTTTTTCCTGCCTTTCCTCTCTTTCAATACCTAGATGCTCCATCCTTTCTTGGATGTGACATAGCTTGTTGACCACCAAGTTCAGTGTGATGGACTTACTGTTGGTCATTTCTGTTTGTGTAAATCCTTTCACCCAGCCTCCCACCAAACCTGAAACCTCACCTGCCGCATCCTCAGTGACCTTCCTCCTTCAGAAAGCACCACTGCATCAAGGGGTAGCCTGGAGTGTTTGGAAAGTCTTTGTCTCATAAAGTCAAATATCTTCCACTCCTTATCTTCTTCTCATTAGTACTAATCCTATAACGTGGGCCACCGTGAGGAAGTCTACCCCTGTCTTTGTATGACCATTTATGTATTTGTGTGTAAAGCCATTATTTCCTTCCTAACCGCTGCCCCCCAGCCTTATCATCTTCTCCAGGGTAATACCCTTAGTCTCGTTAGTTGCTTATCACATGACAGAATTGCCACTTAAAATTTTTTATGGCTGAACTGAATCAGTCCCTCTACCTTCAGCCTTATCCAGAACAGGATTTTCCCTTCCTTTGATGTGGGCAGTATACTGCTCTTAACGCAGTCAGCTACTGCAGTGCCTTTAGTTGGTTGTGTCATGAAATTCAGTTGACTGTTTCTGAAAACACATTGGTTTGGGCTGAAATTATGTGAGACTTGTTTCAAACTATGTGAGACTTGTCTCATGGGATCAGATTGCAATCCAAGAGCCTAGGACCAGCATTTAATATGGTTAACTTGATTCACTATAGAGAATGTCCAGATGACTGGAAAAATGAAGAGCATAAACCAGTAAGGAAGATTGAGTTTTGTACACTTTACTTTCATTAAGTCAATCCTTTCTTTATAAGCAAATAAGTAGCTGCTGTGCTTTGATAGATGGAAGATGGTGTGGGAAGACAGGGTTTGGTTTGCAAAAATACTGTTGATAATGATGATAAGTTTATTGAAGTATAATTTGCTTGCACTCTTTAGCAAATCTCAAAAGAAAGGGTTAAATGGACTCCATTTAAAGAATAAAATTGAGACATAATGCTAACAAGAAAGGAACTAAAGGAAGATATTTCTAGCTGTTCAAGTCTATAAATTCTAACAAAAAGAAGTCATATGAATTACCACCATACTTAATATGGAGAACCATTCCATCGTGCTAAAAAGCACCCCTTTGTAGTAAAATCCTCTCCTTACCCCCAGCTTTTGGAAACCACTGATACATTCTGTTGTTGTGTCTTTTCCAGAATTTCATATAAATGAAATCATATAGTACGTAGTTACTTAAGTCTTGCTTCTTTCAGTTGGCATAATACCTTTGAGATTCATCCATGTTGTTACATGTATCCATAGTCCCTTCTTTTTCCTTGTTAAGTAGTATTCCATTATACAGATGAGCCATGGTTGATTTACCCACTCATTCCTTGAATGTGCTGTTACATCAGATAGAGGTCTGTGTAACTTCTCATGAAAAAGAGATTTTGTGTTTCTTCTCTATTCTCAGCCAAATACAGTCCATCAGTTGGAGAAACTGTTATTCTCATGTATGATCTCTACACTTCAGACATGCTAGATTGTTATCTTTATAGTATTTCCTGAAATGTTGAAAAAATATGAAGAGTATTTAGACAGAGTATGTATGTTTTCTTTTTCTTTGCCCGCAAGCATCAGCACTAGATTTTTGTCTATTTTGAATACAGATCTTGTTTCTATCTCTTATTACACTTTAAAACAAGTTTAAACCCTTCTGTTTATTGTTTTTTCTTTTTAAGGAAAAAATCTGGTCAGGCATCTCTAAAGGAAATCTGTCACTGTTTTAATATTATAGCTTTTTTATTGAATTGTAATTATTACATAAACAGGGATGCCAGAATTTCAAAATCTTTTAAAGTACTGTTTTCAGTTTAAAATTGGACTTGTTCCACTAAATATCTATGGTAATAATTCTGAGATATCTATGCCAAGAGATATATAGTTGTATCATAAACACTGCAGTTCTGAAATTCAGGTTAGAAAGGAGAGAGAGGGTGATTTGAAGTAATTATGTGATGAGAATGTCTGAATTTGTAACCTCTGTCTACCTTTTGAGTTATGATTTGGTAAAAATAACTTTTAAATAAAACCTTCTTGGATTTCATAACCTCAATTGAAAACTTGTGGGATGTTGATTACAGCATGGAGATTGGCTCTAAAGATTCAGAGCTGACCGCTAGGGCTGACTGGGTGAATTAGCCATTTGCTTTCTAATGGGGGTGACCTTAACTCGTCATATCTTCAACTAAAGAACAGTTGTTCAGATTATGTATTTATAACCACAGTTCCTGTACCTGGTAAATGGACTCTACAGACAGTCCTTTTAAGGATACAGCCTTCCTATCTTATCTGTAAATACATGTAGTTTCCATCAAAATCTGAAAATGATGATTTGGGGGACCTAAACTGATGAACTAAAATTTATCTGGAAAGGGAGCAAGTGAGTGGAAAGACAAGAAATTTGGGGGAAAATAAGAACAATAAGACGAGGCGTGTTCTTTCTCACCAGACAGTGAGCTACACTTTGAAGCTCTGGTAATTCAAACAGAATGGCACAGGCACTGACGGACGGACCAGTGGAACAGAGCAGAGAATCCCAAATATCCCATCTGTGTCAGGAAATTTGGTGCATGAAAAGGAGACATTTCAAAACTGGAGGATAGAAGGCAATCTGTTTGGTGGATTTTATTGAAAGACAAAACTTTTTAGAGAGGAGTCCCACTTGAAATAAATTCCAGATGAGCTAGAGATAAACATAAAAATGCAGTCTTTAAAGGGTATTAGAAGAAAATAGGAGAATATTAGCTAAGGTGTTGAAGCCCCCTAAGTAAGACTTAGAAATTCAAGAATTCAGATCTTATGGGTTAGAATCCATAACACTTATGGATGAGAATGACTGTAAGATAAAAGTTGAAAGTTACAGGAATGGTTTTTGGGGTGATACAACCGAGTGATTTTCATGTTTTATTCTGTATACTTCACCATATGCATTTTTTCTTTCAAGAATGTGTTCACGAGTTGTGTAACTTTCTCAGTGTGTTCACCACAGCGTGTGGACCACAGCAAATATGCATATAAATTATAGCAGCTATTACTATTTTTAAACCCCTTTCTTCACTTAACAGTGATTCACATTTAGAAAATGTAGCACCATGTCTAAATGTACTTTTGTAAAATTCTCTTAATGTTTTGAAAATTATCGCTTTGTTGTTGTTTGTTGATATTCTGAATGCGTTTCTCTACCATGCCTCATTATTGCTTAATGCAAAGGATAAAGGATTCGATTCTCTTAAATGGACTGTGACTGTTGGCTTAGAGGGTGCCTAGGAATATTCTGGAGGAGGGCCTGGGGAGGCAGGGATAAGAGGTTGCAAAAGGGCCACTCACCCACTTCAAAGTGTACACAGTCTTGCTGATTGACAAGTTGTTCAGTCGCTCAGTTGTGTCTGACTCTTAGTGACCCCATGGACTACAGCACACCTGGCTTCCCTGTACTTGACTATTTCCTGGAGCTTGCTCAAACTCACGTCCATTGAGTCAGTGATGCCATCCAATCATCTTGTCCTCTGTTGTCCCCTTCTCCTCCCGCCTTCAATCTTCCCCAGCATCAGGGTCTTTTCCAGTGAATCGGCTCTTCACATCAGGTGGCCAAAGTATTGGAGCTTCAGCTTCAGCATCAGTCCTTCCAATGAATATTCAGGGTTGATTTTCTTTAGGATTGACTGGCTTGATCGCCTTGCAGTCCAAGGGATTCTCCAGAGTCTTCTCCAACACCACAATTCAAAAGCATCAACTCTTCAGCGCTCAGCCTTCTTCATGGTCCAACTCTCACATCCATACATGACTACTGAAAAAACCATAGCTTTGACTAGATGGACTTTTTTCTGCAAAGTAATGTCTCAGCTTTTTTAATATGCTGTCTAGGTTGATCATAGCTTTTCTTCCAAGGAGCGAGCATTTTTTAGTTTAATGGCTGCAGTCATCATCTGCAGTGATTTTGGAGGCCAAGAAAATAAAGTCTGTCATTGTTTCCATTGTTTCCCCATCTATTTGCCGTAAAGTAATGGGACTAGATGTCATGATCTTAGTTTTTTGAATGTTGAGTTTTAAGCCAGCTTTTTCACTCTCCTCTTTCACTTTCATCAAGAGGCTCTTTAGTTCCTTTTCGCTTCCTGCTATAAGGGTGGTGTCATTTGCGTATCAGAGGTTATTGATATTTTGAAGGTAATTGATATGATTGACAAGACACACAAGTAAAAACCACTGGAGCACTCATAAAACATTTTATCATCAAGTGCCAATTTGAGTGTAATCAGCCCAGGGCCGGACATTGGAGGATAGCCAGGATCTGTGCCCTGTGGAACTTCCAGAGAGGATCTACCTCTTTAGGGGTTGGAAAGAGATAGAACAAGGAGTCCAACAGTGTTAGATGTTTCTGAGAACTTCCCCTGCCCTCTTGCTCCTTTGAAACAGTCCTCTTTTTGTTTTTTATCTTATACTTTTTATTTTATATTGGAATCTAGTTGATTAACAGTGTTGTGATCTTTTCAGGTGGACAGAAGAGGGACTCAGCCACACATACACATGTATCCATCCTCCCCCAAACTTCTCTCCCATCCAGGCTGGAAACAGACCTCCTTCTTGCTGGGGCCAGACTCTGAGATTAGGGTGACTCACATGTGATGCTGTAGAATGCCAGGTTAGAAAGTTGATTTACTTGGGAGGTAGACAGCCTCTCCTGAGGTGACAGTGAAATCAACTTTCCCTGATCACATGGGCCAGGGCCCTGGGACTGGTGTCCAGTTGCCCAGCATTTTCATCTTCGCCATGTGGGTTTCTGGGTTTCCCAGGTGACACCTGTGGTAAAGAACCCACCTGCCAGTGCAGGAGACATAAGAGACGCAGGTTCTATCCTTGAGTCGGGAAGATCCCTTGGAGGAGGTCATGGCAACCCACTTCAGTATTCTTGCCTGGTGGATCCCATGGTCAGAGGATCGTGGCAGGCTACAGTCCACGGGGTTGTAAAGAATCAGACACAACTGAAAACACATGCATGTAGGTTTTTCGTGCCTTCTCTTCACCAGTGGGGACTTAAACGTGTCATTAATTGACGTCTCTCCATAGGTAGCCCAGTAGACTGAATGTCATCACTGTGAACATTTTTTAAGTATTGGTATTTTGGGCTCATGCTTTGCATCTAAATGTCACTTACTTATCATAGCAACCCATTTCAGATGAGGAAGCTGAGGCAAAAAGGAAAACATAATTTGCTCTAAAGTCACACAACTGTAAGTGACAGAACCTAGGTTTTCCAGGCTCCAAAACCTCCTTTCTGACCAATAGGCTCCTGGGGCTAACCCAGCCCACTCCCCTTTCTGTGGCTCGGGGAGAGTTCTGGAAGATCTTCTGGCCGGGGTCTAGCTAGCTCCTAAAACAGCATTACCCTCTCTTGTTGCTCTGCTCCAGGAGACCAAATGGGCTCCATGAAGCTCCATCGTCTCTGTCCCTGAGCTTATAGACTGGAGACCACCTCCTTTTTGTTACCCACCTCACAAGTATGGAATGGTCAGATACAGAAGATGATACAACTGCTAATAGTGACTTTCCTAAGATGTAAAGACTTACACCAAAATAAGGTGATATTAATAGTAGCAGTGAGGGTACTAAACTTTCCTGTCTATTGTGCAACACAACAGTTGGGAAGGGTCTTTTATCCGTCCCTTGATACACTGCTTAACACTGTTCTCTTGGTCTTTCCCCCTGTTCTCCCCTATATATATAGGTGTGAGCAGCAAATCGAAACTTTGTTTGTATACGGAAGGGAAAACGGCCTTGTTAGATGAAGGCACCCATTAGAAATGTAGGCATGTCTTAAAGCAAGTATAAATAGAGACTCCTCCCTTCCCAAGAACTTTTGGGTGAGGCCTGAGCCATGCAAATGACTGAAGTCTTTGATTCTGTTATGTAACATGTCTGTCCATGCTTGGCTAACAAGATGGCAGTCCATTCTGTGCTTCAGGAAAATGGAGGGGTGGCTAGCAACTTAAAACATGTGCTCTGATCACCTGTCAGATGCCTTAGGAGAAAGGACAAAGAGGAAACGAGTCCATTCCAAGGTTTAGGGTCCTTTAGAAATCTGAGTGAAGCATGGCTAATACTTATTGACGTCTTTATTGGGTTTGTTTGCTTTCTAAATACCCTCTGAATTGTGTCTAGGCTGAAATGACAACACAAGTAGTTCCTGTTGGCTCTGACCCAGAGGCAAATCAACAACCTGTGGTTCAAGCTCTCTGATGCTCACTGTACCACAAGACCCCACCCTGAGGCAAGGAGGTCGAACATCACAAACCTGTGACAGGGAATTTACCTGGAGTTTGCAGAGGCGTTCCTGAAGTTCAGGCTATTAAAGGTGGTCCTGGAGTCAATTTGAAATGCATGGTTGAAAGTCAGGGGAAAGAAAATCATTTAATCATTCCTGTCTCTAAGATGGTTTGAGAATCTCAAAGCAGATACTGAACAGGAAAATAATCAATTGTTCTTAGGACTGAGATACCCAGTTCATCTCACAGATGATGTGCTCTAGCCACCACAGTGGTTTTTTCCACTGCATGGTCCTAAATTATTTTGTCTTTGTGCCTTTAGTGAATCATGAATGGCAAGGATAAGGGGACACTGGTGATTCAAATTCACAAGGACTGTAACAGTAGTGATTCTCTTTAAGAAGATGTTCACTGCATCTTTAGGTTACATTTCATATGATCAAAATTCCTCCATAACAGCTGTCTCTTGTTCTATCCAAGGTAGCTACTATTTATTAAAGACTATTCACCCCTGTGATGTGTTGTTTGAAGACATGTGATTACAGTTGCAGCTGAAAATTTCTCTCTCGCTGTTATCTAGATGCCAAACATCATAACTTGAAAAACAAACCAAAATATTTAATACAATTCAAATGCAAAAAACTCTAAACATCCAAGGACTTAAATGGCAGGACATGGTTTTGTTTTACTTTGTCTTGGTTTCTGTTCTTGATACCATAGGTATCTCTGTACTTTAAAATATATATTTAAATATTTTAAAATGATGTATATTATTTAAGTTTGAGTCAGTAAATCATCTTTGTTCTTATGAATTAATCCAAAGAAATGACACAATACATATTAGTTGTGAAATAGGGAAGTTTGTCTTGATGTTTTTAAAGATTGTTTTTAAGTGTTGACAAAAATAATCAGTAAGCCATCTATGATATGAATGAATAGGATGCAGTTTGATTTGAGCTAAACTGAGGACTATAGTCCGGAAGACAACTTCTCATATAACTCGGAGGAACTGCTCTGGAGAAGCATGGTTTTTAGCACAGTTTTATATCTTGTCAGAACAAAGAACATCAGATAAGTCAAGGATACTAAACAGTTGAAGGGATTCCTTCACAGTTGGGGCGGGGGGGGGAAATCAGCACATACAGAGTGAGTCGGCGTGGCCTTGGCACCTAGGAAGAGAGTCTTATCATTGAAGAGAACCAGCATTGGTGTCTCAGGAAGGGAGGCATTTAACCTTTATTTTTGCACAGGCATTGTTTACTTCTGGCCAGTGCTCCCTTTTCTTTAATAATTAAAGCCGATGTATAATGTATACTTGATAGGCCACAAACAGCCAGGCTGTTAGCATAAAATTCAGGTCAACTCACATGTGAGCCATAATGAATGACTTCCCCATACTTCAATATGTGAACATTTCTTTTGTCATACCGTGCAAATCATGATAAGAATTATTTTAAGCAGATTTTAGAGGTTTTACAACTTTGCCTCTCATTACGAAAGAAATCTAAGAGTCAGAACCTCTTGGCAAAGCTAAAAGGAGGGGAGGAGGCTACATTTGTTCCCAGGACTACGTAATAAAGCACCACAGATTCCAGTACTTCAAGCAGGAATCTATTTTCTCACAGCTGTGAAGGCTAGCAGTTTGAAATCAAGTGGTCAGCATAGCTGGTTACTTCTGAGGGCTCTGAGGAGGAAATTATCCCCCGCCTGTCCCTCAGCTACCAGTCTTCCATAACCCCCAGCATCTCTTGCCTTGTAGACCCCTTCCTCCAGCCTCCACCCTCACATCCCCTCTTCTCTGGGTCTCTCCTGGTTCCTTTCTGACTCTTATAAGGACACTCTTATTGAATTTAGGATTCATTCTAAATCAGTATGTTCTTATCTAGTTGTTGTTCAGTCACTCAGTCATGTCCGACTCTTTGCAACCCCATGGACTGCATGTAGCACGCCAGGTTTCCCTGTCCTTCACCAGCTCCTGGACTTTGCTCAAACTCATGTCCACTGAGTGGGTGATGCTATCCAACCATCTCATCCTCTGTTGTCCCTTTCTCCTGCCCTCAGTCTTTCCCAGCATCAGGGTTTTTTTCAGTGAAGCAGCTCTTTGCGTCAGGCGGCCAAAGTATTGGAGTTTAAGCTTCAGCATCAGTCCTTCCAATGAATATTGAGAATTGAATTCCTTTAAGATGGACTGGTTTGATCTCCTTGCAGTCCAAGAGACTCTCAAGAGTCTTCTCTAGCACCACAGTTCAAAAGCATCAATTCTTCAGTGCTCAGCCTTCTTTCGGAGAAGGCAATGGCAACCCACTCCAGTACTCTTGCCTGGAAAATCCCATGGACGGAGGAGCCTGGTAGGCTGCAGTCCTTGGGGTCGCAAAGAGTCGAACACGACTGATATGACTTAGCAGCAGCAGCAGCCTTCTTTATGGTTAACTCTCACATCCATACATGACTACTGGAAAAGCCATAGCTTTGATCAGACGGACCTTTGTCAGCTAAGTGATGTCTCTGCTTTTTAATACACTGTCCAGGTTTGTCGTAGCTTTTCTTATAAGGAGCAAGTGTCTTTTAATTTCATGGCTGCAGTCACCATCCACAGTGATTTTGGAGCCCAAGAAAGTCTTGTCATTATTTCCCCACCTACTTGCCATGAAGTGATGGGATCGGATGTCGTGATGTTTGTTTTTTGAATGTTGTTTTAAGCCAGCTTTTCCACTGTCCTCCTTCACCTTCATCAAGAGGCTCTTCGGTTCCTCTTCACTTTCTGCCAGAAGGGTGATGTCATTTGCATATCTGAGGTTATTGATATTTCTACTGGTATTCTTGATTCCAACTTGAGTTTCATCCAGCCCAGCAGTTCACATCCTGTATTCTGCATATAAATTAAGTAAGCAGGGTAACAATATACAGCCTTGATGTACTCCTTTTCCAATTTGGAGCAGGTCTGTTGTTCCATGACCGGTTCTAACTGTTGCTTCTTGACCTGCATACAGATTTCTCAGGAGGCAGGTAAGGTGGTCTGGTATTCCCATCTCTCGAAGAATTTTCCACAGTTTTCTGTGATCCACACATTCAAAGATTTTTGCATAGTCAATGAAGTAGAAGTAGATTTTTTCTGGAATTCTCTTGCTTTTTCTACGATACAACAGATGTTGGCAGTTTAATCTCTGGTTCCTCTGCCTTTTCTAAATCCAGCTTGTACATCTGAAAGTTTTCGATTCACACACTGTTGAAGCTGAGCTTGATGAATTCTGAACATTGCCTTGTTAGCATGTGAAGTGACTGCAGTTGTGCAGTAGTTTGAGCATTCTTTGGCATTGCCCTTCTTTGGGGTTGGAATGAAAACTGACCTTTTCCAGTCCTATGGCCACTGCTGAATTTTCAACATTTGCTGGCATATTGACTACAGCACTTTCACAGCATCATCTTTTAGGGTTTGAAATAGCTCAGCTAGAATTCCATCACCTCCCACTAGCTTTGTTTGTGGTGATGCTTCCTAAGGCCTACTTGACTTTGCACTCCAGGATGTCTGGCTCTAGGTAAGTGATCACACCATCGTGGTTATCCACATCATTAAGATCTTTTTTGTATAGTTCTGTGTATTCTTGCCACCTCTTCTGAGTATCTGCTGCTTCTGATAGGTCCATACCATTTCTGCCCTTTATTGTCCCCTTTGTGTCCTTTGCATGAAATGTTCCCTTGGTATCTCTCATTTTCTTGGAAGAGCTCTCTAGTCTTTCCCTTTCTATTGGTTTTCTCTATTTGCATTGTTCACTTAGGAAGGCTTTCTTATCTCTCCTGGCTATTCTTTGGAACTCTGCATTCAGATGGGTATATCTTTCCCTTTCTCCTTTGCCTTTAGATTCTCTTGTTTTCTCAGCTATTTGTAAAGCCTCCTCAGATAACCATTTTGCCTTTTTGCATCTCTTTTTCTTGGGGATGGGGTTTTGTTCACTGCATCCTGTACAGTGTTATAAACCTCTGTCCATAGTTCTTCAGGCACTCTGTCTGTTAGATCTAATTCCTTGAATCTGTTTGTCACTTCCACTGTGTAAATTGCAAGGGATTTGATTTAGGTCATACTGGAGTGGCCTAATGGTTTTCCCTACTTTCAGTTTCAGTCTGAATTTTGCTAATAGGAGTTCGTGATCTGAGCCGCAGTCAGCTCCCAGTCTTGTTTTTGCTGGCTGTATAGATCTCCTCCACCTTCAGCTGCAAAGTTTCTTACCTGGAAACCTAACTGATTTCATCTGCAAAACCCTGTTACCAAATAAGGCCACACTCTGAAGCTCTGCATAGACTTGAATTTTGGGCGGGGGCTGGGGGGAGACACTGTGCAACCCCAGAGCCTTGCTGTGACTTCATGTCCAGTTTGAGGCACAACTGGAGCTCATAGTCAGATTCCTGGCCCAGGACCCTAAACACGGTCTTCACCTCTCTGCCTGGATTGCCTTCCCCTCTCCCATCTCTCCAGGCCTCAGGCTTTGGCCAGCTCCCAGCCTAGCTAACTTGTGCTGGACCTTAGACCCTTGGTACTTCCTGAGGAAACGTGCCTATGGACACCCACCCCCAGAGCAGGTCAGTCTCTCTGTCAGAAGCTTCTGAAGTAACCTGTGCCTCTGGTGGAAGAGTCTTCATATACTTAGGATTATTTTTAAATGTGTAGGATATAAATGTAACTTTTATGATTTTATTTATTAATGTTTTTATTAAGCGTTTACTTTCACATTGAATAAATTCAATATTTGATATATTACTATTTCATGTTCTATAAAATGGTTTCAACAACATAATTTGTCATTAACTATATAACTGATACATTAATTTTAAAAATTAATTACCAAAAAAATTAATGACAAAAAACATTAGTTACAGATTGACTGTGAAAGCTCTGAGGGCAGAAATCAACTGCTTATTCACTGCTTTGTCAGCCCTGAGCCTGATGCCTGTCCTCAGTTCTTGAGCCAGATTCTCGTCTATCATTTCCTTAATTTTCATAGAAAATCTGTTCTTGGCACCAGACTGACTCCCTTCTGGTTCTGCTGTGGAGTGCCTCTCAGGGACCTCACCTTTGGGGTAGGGGCAGGGGAGGAGTTGTGTATTTTCTCTCTTTAGCCCCCACAGTCTCCCAAGGAGCTGGATTGGGATTTGTCTGAGAAATTCTTTGTGTTGTGAAATCTGGGGCAGGGCCTTTAAAATACAGCTCCATTCATTGATCCTATTGGGATTTGAGAAAAGAATGAAAACTCACTTTTCTTATTTGTTCCTCCTCTCAGTTGCTTTTTTTTTCTCTCTTTTTCCTTCGATCCCTCACCTCTGCCTGAGGAAGAGTGAGAATTAGGACATCTAAACTTTAGAAAAGAAAAAAACCTTTTCTTTGTAGACTCTTCGACCTGGAACTCCAGCCGTTTAAAAGAGCCTGAGAAGAAGTCCTTTGGGATTTAGTCACACAGTTATTTATATTTTTTGAAGGTGTTGCAAGTGAAACTGGACCCTATAAACTTCATGCGTGGTAATTTAGAGAACCTTGCTTTTCAGTTCTGTGCGTGTGTGCTCAATTGTGTATGACTCTCTGCGACCCCATGGACTGTAGCCCTCCAGGCTCCTCTCTCCATGGAGTTCTCCAGGTATGAATACTGGAGTGGGTTGCCACTTCCTACTCCAGAGGATCTTTCTGATCCAGGGATCAAACCCAGGTCTCCTGCATTGGCAGGAGTATTCTTTACCACTGAGCCACCTGGGAAGCCATCAGTTCTTTAAGAAACAGCAATATTCATATTTCCCACAGATCTCCTCTGTCAAAGTTAACTTTTCTCTAAGTCCTACCTGGAATCACCTCCTTTTGCTTGAAGGGTGGCTCTTTTGAGAACAGGCGGTGCCAATATGTAAGCCCTTGGAGGAACTTGAACAGGGAAGGTAATTAAATAAATCTCATCTTGATGCTCTCGAGGCTGTAGCAACTAATTTTAAAAGACTGAAGTAAGTCTTTCAGGAGGAAATTTTTGAAGATAACTCAGGATGCAAAGTGTTAACTGGTGCAGAAAAACCCCCTGGTTATGGAGTGACCCTCTATCCTTGTCGGCACCATGTCCTCCTGGGTCTTTGCCAGAATCCACATGAAGCCCTTTAAGTGCCTGGTGAATTGGGTGCCCTGCCCCCTCGCCTGGGACTGCTGCCGCCCTCCTAAAACTCCTGTCTCTTTGCTCTCCAGCATGGGGGGAGCTAGGGGGCTTCCCTGGTAGATCATCTGGTAAAGAATCCTCCTGCCATTCAGAAGACCCCGGTTTGATTCCTTGGTTGGGAAGATCCCCTGGAAAAGGGATAGGCTACCCACTCCAGTATTTCATGGGCTTCCCTAGCTAAAGAATCCACCTGCAGTTTGGGAGACCTGGGTTCAATCCCTGGGTCAGGAACATCCCCTGGAGGAGGACATGACAACCCACTCCAGTATTCTTGCCTGGAGAATCCCCGTAGACAGAAGAGCCTGGCAGGCTACAGTCCATGGGGCTGCAAAGAGTCGAGACGACTGAGTGACTCAGGACAGCACGTGGGGAACTAGGAGACTTAAGATGCCCCTTCGTCTTTGAGAAGTGTTTGGGAGTCTAAAAGGCACAGTGCCACCGTGGAAAACTCTCATTTGTTTCCCCACCCCCCGCAAAAATTCAAGAAGGTCCTCTGGTCAATGC
The DNA here is from genome assembly GCF_033118175.1 of Dama dama. Taxonomy (NCBI): domain Eukaryota; kingdom Metazoa; phylum Chordata; class Mammalia; order Artiodactyla; family Cervidae; genus Dama; species Dama dama. The sequence continues at coordinate 48,661,155 of NC_083705.1, read as the reverse complement.
TTTTGTTTCTCCTCCCTTCCAAATTCTTCCGAATCATGCTTTCCTGGTGTGCAAGTCGAGAAATAACTTTGGGGGGGTGTTTATTTTTCCAAGCAAGTCCATGGCTCTGATTTTGTTGTTGGATGTTTTCCGTTTGCTCTAAGTAGGCGGGCTCCAAGTCTGGTGCGTGCGGTTTGCCAGCTCTTTCCTGTTGAGAACACTTGGTAACGAAGTGAGTTCCTAAGATTCTAAAACATGCGTGTGACTCAAATACCCACACCTGCTTCACCTCATACTAAGGCAGAGCTGGCTGTTCATGCTGGGGTGTTTTCCCCCAGAGTTGAAATCGTGTGTCTGCAGAGAGTCCCTCTCTCGACATTTTAAAAAACATAATGTTGATGGTCTCATGGCATTGGAGTGTGTTGAAATATTTAATATTAAAATAGCTGGGCTTTTGAAACTCCTGACTCAGAAGAATGAAGGAGGCCCTTTTATAGGAGGCGTCTGAACCAGAGGGAAGGGTGTTGTCTAGATACCTGTGACAGATGTTGGAAAGGTGGGTTGGGGTGGGGATGGGATGCCAGGAGAGGAGGTCACTTCTCACACGTGCGTCTGATTATTTGTGGCAGTTGTTTGTATCACTGAGAGCCACCTGTGTGGTTTACGAAATATTCAGGGGTCAGCCCATCTCACAGCTTGGTTGGGACGGCAGACTCCACCCTGAATCCTGAGGCAATTCCAGGACCTCTGGAAACACCCTCAGGGTTCAGATCAGGCCAGAAGGCTTGCAACCGCTCTGGGAGTTGCAAGGGAGCCTGACCCTGGCCAGATGGACCTGGAAGCGAAACAAGAGGCCACCACTGGTCTGTGTTTTGAAAGGCATCTGTCTCCTCTCTCTGGCAGAGAATATGGCCTGCTGTGCTGGTTGTCTACAGAGCTTAATTTCCCCCACAGCCACGCATGCACGCACCCACACACACATATGCATCCTTCCCGCTGGGATGACTTAGATCCCTGAGACCCTCAAAGCGCCTCTCTGTCTCAGGGGTCAGCGAGGCTTGGCATCTAAAGCATGTTTGCCCTACTCTTTCAGATCTTTCTTTTTTTAAATTAATTAGTTTTTTGGCTGCGTTAGGTCTCTGTTGTGACATGTGGCCTCTTTCACTGTGGTGCAAGGGCTTCTCTCTCGTGTCTCAAGGGCTCCAGAGTGTGTGGGCTCTGTAGGTCTGGCGCATGGGTCTAGTTGCCCCACAGCATGGGGGATCTTAGTTCCCTGACCAGATATCACACCCATGTCCCCTGCATTGGAAAGCGGATTCTTAACCACTAGACCACCAGGGAAGTCCCCTCTTTCAGATCTTTAGTTTGGAGTCCCTTTCTCTCTATCTGTCTTTTAAACTTGATTTTTCCAAGGACTCCTTTTCACCCCAAGTTGATTTGTGGTTCTCTTTGCCCCATTCTGACCCCAGAATCGGCTCTGACAGCTCCCCTGTCTGAGTTCACCTTCTGGGGATTCTCTCCAGGACATTCGCCACTGACAGGCTGAACTGGTTGACCTGTGATCACCTAGCGAATTTCTGAGAGCATGATGAACTGACATTTATTGACGCGTACTTTGTGCCAGGCCGGAAACCGGCCGGCTCCCATTTAATCCTCCCAACCACCCCATAGCTCGATAAGTCCGAAGGGTTCGCCTGTGAGGTCCAGTGTCCTGCCCAAGGGCCCATGGGGCAGTGCTGACACCTGAACCAAGTCTGATCTGACTCTGATATTGGGGTGAATTCTGGTGATGCTGTTTAGAGATGAGTAAAGAGAGCCTCACTCCAAACGAGCTCTTTGCTGTTGGCTTTTCCTTTTACCAGCCAACAAATTTAAAGGGAATCTTTGTGAATGCCATTCATCCAACTTGACTTCTCAAGAATGCTCTGCTGGCTGTTCCTCTGCTCAGATGAGCCGAGTTCTTCCCATTCCTGACAGGCCTTTTTTGGCTACTCTCATTTCCCATCATCTCCTTTTGGGAAATATTTTGTTCTTTTCATCATATCATATTGTTCTTCTCATCATATCACCCTCCCTCACATGGGTTCTCCAGGAAGCAGATGCTGAGTTAGAGCTAAGAGTGTAAGATGCCTGTTGGGGAAACATCTGTGGAAGAAATAGGGAGGGAGGAGGTGTGGGCAGGGGGAGCTGGCATGAACCAACCAGGCTACTGTCCTGACAGAGGTGGGCAGCCCCACAGGGAACTCTGGAGTCAAGCTTGCTCCTCGGAGGAGTCACACAAGGTGGAAACAGCCAGGCCTCATCTCCCCATCTGGCTTGCCGTTGGCCACGAACCACCCCCAGAAGAGCATGACCTTGACCTGAGAGCTGAGCACAACCTTGATGAAGCTCACAGCTGGAGGTCGTGAGCTAAAAAGACACTCCTCACCCGCTGGACAGCGAGTCCTTCCTTGAAGAGACATCTGAGCGGCCCTTCAGCTCAGGGATTTGCCTGCCCCTCCCCTTCCCTCCCAGCCTCACCTTACAGCATATTATCTTCCACAAAAATCCACAGGAACAATGCATGTGGTATTAAAACACCTCTTGTTTACAGCCAGAAGGTGAGTGCAGACTGCCTGCCATCAGTAGGGGCGGCTCATCATTAAGAGGGAGGTGTCCCGGGTACAGTCTGCTTGAGAGGCCTTGGTCTGGAGTGGAGGTGCCATAGGAGATGCAAGGAGCCTGGCGAGGTGGCTGTGGTCCAGGATGCCCCGAGTCAGGGGCCACCCTTGGAGGCATAGCCTGTGCTAGCCATTATTTTGGACCTTTGCTGCCCTGGGGGCCCAGGCTGGCTTCTGGGCCAGACCTCTGATTCTGGGCAATCTGAGGAAGTGTTGCTTCTGCTTCTCCAGAACTTTTGAGGGCTGTCTCAAGCTCATGGCGGAGAGATAGGTGAGGGCATTTGGCTTCTTCCAACCGCCAGAAGAAAGCAGTTCACTTCTCCCAAGCACTCACCTCTTCTGGGCCTGTCTGAAAATACCTCTTGTTTTCCCCAAGGCCCTTTTCTTCTGTGGGACTTATTTTGGGTGTGAGCAAACCACTGAAGTGGAATCCCTTATGATATTTACATGGGGAGAGGCCTTTTAGGCAGATAGACATTGCTGCCCTTTTTTCTTTATCTAAACCTGGTCGTGAAGGTGAAAAAAGAGAGTGAAAAATCTGGCTTAAAGCCTAACATTCAAAAAACAAAGATCACGGCATCCGGTCCCATCACTTTATGGCAAATAGATGGAGAAAAAATGGAAAGAGTGACAGACTTTATTTTCCTGGGCTCCAAAAATCACTGTGGACAGTGAAAATTAAAAGATGCTTACTCCTTGAAAGAAAAGTTGTGACCAACCTGGACAGCGTATTAAAAAGTGGAAACATTGCTTTGCCAACAAAGGTCCATCTAGTGAAAGCTATGGTTTTTCCAGTAGTCATGTATGGATGTGAGAGTTGACCGTAGAGAAGGTTAAGCACCGAAGAATTGGTGCTTTTGAACTGTGGTGTTGCAGAAGACTCTTGAGAACCCCTTGGACTGCAAGGATATCAAACCAGTTAATCCTAAAGGAAATCAACCCTGAATATTCATTGGAAGGTCTGATGCTGAAGCTGAAGCTCCAGTACTTTGGCCACCTGATGTGAAGAGCCAACTCGTGGAAAGGACCCTGATGCTGGGAAAGATTGAAGGCAGAAAGAGAAGCAGGTGACAGAGGATGAGATGGTTGGGATAGCATCATCGACTCGATGGACATGAGTTTGAGCAAACTCTGAGAGATAGTGAGGGACATGGAAGCCTGGAGTGCTGCAATTCATGTGGTTGTGAAGAGTCGAACATGACTGAGAGGCTGAACAACCACAACAAACCTGGTCATAATGAGCAACATTAGGATGAGGCACATGGTAAATCCCAAGGTCATGGCCTGGATTTGTTTGCAATCAAATTGAAATTTAAATCCTAGTTCTACCTATATCAGTTCAGTGACCTTGGGCAAGTTAATCTCTCTGAGCCTATTTTCTCATCTCTAAAAGATGGATCAAGGTGACGTGTGTGTGCAATTAACTCAGTATACAGCATATAGTTACACTTAATCAATACGGGTACCCATTCCCCTTGTCTATTATAATTTGTATTAGTTTCTGGCACTTCTAATATAAACACACCATTAAAAGCAAGCTTTGCATTTTCATATCAATGTTTATGCTTGTGTATCCAATAATATATGGTTTCTTTAATGCTTAGTTTGCAGTTATTTAAAAAATCCCAGTAGATAATACAAAATGCCTACGCATTTTCTTTAAGCATAATTAGCCAGAGGCCACAAATGTCAATGATGTCACAGTCAGAACTGGTCAGCAAACACATGAAGAGTTATACTGATTGGAAGCCCAGATGTTAAAATTGTTCTCTCTGCCTCTCTAAGGACTTGGCTTATCTCTTTTTCTAGGACAGAACTTTATTGATTTGGCTTTCTGGTAATTGAAATCCTCCAAACTAAGAAGAGGCCTTGAGGATCATGCAGATGGATAAACTACAGGGAAAATATCCAGTAAATCCAGCTTCTAAGGAGCACCCTTTGCTTGGAAAAGAATGTTGCCAAACTTAGAAAGTCAGTCTACGTGAACCTCTGTAAATTATGAGACCTGTTCAGCCCTGCCATGCCTGCCAGAGATCCTTAGAGAAGAAAGAAAAACAAAAAATCAGATTTTAAAAAACCCTCAGCAAACTATGCAGAAGAGATTCGAGAGAACAGCGCCAGGCATTAGCCAGAGCACATTAATGGAGGTAGTCATTTTGCAGTTTAAGTATCTTTTCTCTGCTGACTTCAAAACAGTGAAAGAAATTTGAAAAAGAAGCCCATGATTTTGATGGAAGCTGTTTTGACATAAATAAAACCAGGCTTGGCATGAGGTGGGGGCAGGCTCTGGCCAAGCCAATGGAACGGACCCTGGAAGGATTGAGACAAACTGGGGAAATTGTTTCAAGATGCAGCTGGATCCGCCTGAAAGGGGAGGGAAGTGGAGGGCACAGACATTTCATCAGCGTTTGAATTGGTGTGTGAGCAGTGGCGTGTGCTTTCAAGAAATGCAGGGACCCACAAGAGTCTCCCATTTTTTACCGCCACCTCTGGGGAAGCGAAGAGGGTGGTGTCTTTTGAATGGTGCACTGTGAGGGCTTGAGGGTTACTGGCTGCTTGTGAACTCAGCTGTGGTTGGTTCGTGGGAAGAGGGACAGAAAGGGAGAATATGTGTCACTAATTCTCTTAGCCTCCAGCAGCTTTCACTCTGGAGGGACAAGGGGGATGTGGCAGCGTCAGTATGGAACTCAATCCCTGGGTCATCGTTGGCGCGTTTTTTTCAGGACTCGGTGGTTCTAAGTCTGGAAGATAAATGAGCATCGTCTTTGGGATGTGAGTCTGGCTTCAGTTACCCTTGAGCATTAATAGCAGCCTCTTCGAAGGCAAGGCCAAGGGCAACTCCGTTATGTGAGGAAGCGCATGAATTGCCCTAGGCAGGGCTGGGAGTTGGATCTCTGGTAAGACCTGAGTCACAGGGAGTGAGCCGCTTTGGATTTTCTGTTTCTCAGAGCTGATCTATCTTCAGCTCTCAGGGGCAAGTCAGTGCAGAGAGCTCTTTGATGTAAAATAAGTGTCTCTGACTGGCCAGGGAGCAGGGCAGAAGAAAGACCTGGAAGCTTCCTTAGCATCAATCCAGGCAAAAGAAGTACCAAAGAGACTTTGGGTTCATGAGACCCTGGTAATCTGTCCTGGAAAAACAATAACATGGAGAAAATTTAAAATGCAGTTATGAAATAAAAATGAAAAAATGAAATGCAGAGTAACATGACTATATTAGCATATGATATGTATTACATTAGCATGGTGTTTGGACTCTACGCCTAGTTAGTGTTAATGAGAGATTATTTCCTTTCAAAACATAGTTTATGGTGTTGGAAAAGTAAGGAAAATCTAGGAGACCAAATGGGAAAGAATGCCCCCTTCTCTTCAGTGCAGTCATGGGAGGAACTCTGAAAGTAGGAGAGACTACCAGGCGCTTTATGGCCTAAACTGGAAGGAATGGTGGTTGTTCCCCAGAATAAAGTGAAGGAAAAGGATGGGTGAGATGCTGACATAATTGGATAATTGGGCATGATCCAAAGGAAAGGGAGAAAGATGTTCTCAAAAGAGCATGTTTGTGTGAGTCGAAACTTTGTAGGGTGTAAATGCAGAAGATGCAGAAGGGTAAATTCTGATGACTGAGGGTCAATTAAAAAGGAGTTGCTTTTAAAAAGCAAGACACAGGAGACCATGTATTGTATGATTCCATTTATATGAAACATGCAGAAGTGGCAGATCTACAGATAAGAAAAAGTGATGGCTGGGCCGGGAATGGCACTAACTTGAAAGGACAAAAGGAATCTACTAGGATGATGAAAATGTTCTGAAACGGATTTATGGTGGTGGTTGCACAGCTTGATAAATTTCCTAAAAATCATTGAATTGTACATTTGAAATGGATGAATTGTAAGAGATATAAAATATCCCTCAATGAAATTATTTTACCAAAAGAAGTCTTTTTTTTTTTTAACAGAAGGGATCTTTTCATTGACCAGTCATTTGTGTGTGTATATGGTGCTTAATGTATGCCTGTGATTGTGCTAGAACATGAGGATACAAAAGTGAAGATCTTTACGAAGGCATAAGTAGGCAATTTTCAAAGAAATCAGAGGACTGCCAGGGATTTTGACCTCACTAGTCATTTTTGTTATTGTTGTTCAGTCGCTAAGTCATGTCCGACTCTTTGCAACCCCAGGCTTTGCAGCACACCAGGCTTCCCTGTCCTTCACTATCTCCCGGAGTTTGCTCAAACTCATGTCCACTGAGTCAGTGATGCTGTCCAACCATCTCATCCTCTGCTGCCCTCTTCTCCTTTTGCCTTCAGTCTTGCCCAGCATCAGGGTCTTATTTCCAGTGAGTCAGCTCTTCACATCAGGTGGCCAAAGTACTGGAGCTTCAGCATCAGTCCTTTCAGTGAATTCCCTTGTCATTACTGATTTACAAATTGGAACATGAGGTAGCTCTTGACTGGCAGACTGGCAGAGAATACAAAGAGTGACAAATGGTTCTCTGAGACGCTTCTAGTGTCTTAAATTAAGGGATTAACTTGTTATACCCCTTGCCAGAGGCAAGATTGGAAGCACATACAAAACATTTCAATGTGTTTTTGATTCACCAAGAACTCTGGCCTCAGAAAGTCCACCTAAAGGAATTTATCTTCAGGAGACTTTAAATATCATTGGTACTCTGATGCCTCCCAGTTTTTTCTGTTTCCAGTTCAGTCCTCTGCTCCAGTGTCCAGATTCAGATGTCCAGCCACCCACCCAGCAGCCACACGAGCCTCTCAAACAACATGTTCAGAACGTAACTCCAGAACAGACCTGTGCATCAGAGTAGGTCAGATGGCCCCAACCCACAGGAAGCTACTCTCCCAGCCTCAGGTGGTGACAGCTGCATCCCTCTGGTTGCTCAAGCCTGACACCTAGACACCATCCTTGACTTCTGTCTTCCTCTCACACCCTGCATCAGATCCAAGAGCAAAGACTGCTGACTCTACCTTTAAAACTGATCTTGACTTTGACCACTTCTGACCACTGGTACTGTTACTCTGCACTGAGCCAACTTCTCTGTCACACTTAACTGAATATCTGGTCTCACTCCTACCCTTGCTCTACCAGTAATCTACTCTCAACACAGGAACAGAGCCTTCGTTTTAAAACATAGTGCATATCACATGATTTCTCTGCTCAGAGCTGAACTGCTTCTCATTCTTTTTAAGAACTAGCTCTTTCTTTTTTTTTTTATTATTTTATTTATTTTTTTTGTTTTTGGCTGTGCTGGGTCTTTGTTGCCATGGGGTGCTTTTCTCCAGTTGCAGTGCACAGGCTTCTTATTGCTGTGGCTTCTCTTGTTGTAGAGCACGGGCTCTAGGGCCCTTAGCTTCAGTCATTGTGGTTCCTGGGCTCTATAGCACGGGCTCAGTAGTTGTGGCACACAGGCTTAGTTGCTCCAGATCTTCCCAGGTAAGGGATCGAACCCATGTCTCCTGCATTGGCAGGCGGATTCTTTACCACTGAGCCACTTGGGAATCCCCCACTCCCCATTCTGTACAAAAGTCTTTACAACAGTCTTGCAGAAACTGGTCCTGGTATCTCTCCTACCTAGTCTCTCGTTACCCTCCTCCTTGCCCACTCCTCACTGTTCTTACATGCACCAGGCACATTTCCAGTTAACCACTTTTACACTGGCTCTTCCCTCTGTCTGGAACATTCTTCTCCCAGGCAGCTGCATGGCCAACTCTTTCATCTTCTTCAAGTGTTTGCTTAATGCATATTAGAATTTCAATCCACCTCTTGCAGCTCCTGGCGCGCTCAGTCCTCTTTATCCTGTTCAATATGTTCTATTTTCCATAGCATGTCTCACCTTCTAACATACTACTCAATATTTATTTGGATGATTATTTAAATAGGTCTTTTTTTTTGTCTCTGCCTCTGCTAAACTGTGAGCTGCACAAAGATGGATGTCAGTTTTTCACTGCTGTACCCCACCAAATGCCTAAACCAGTGCCTGGCATACAGTAGGTGTTCAATAACTGTTGGTTAAATAAGTGAATGAATGAATAGATTTGTAATGCGCAAGTAGTAATTCTGTATGCAGAAAAAGTAGTGTATGTCATGAGGGGAAAAAGAAGTGAAAGGAGTTCCCATGTGTGCTGTCTGAGCTCATCAATTTCCTCATGAGGTGAAATTGATTCATTCATGTACAACAAAGTCTGACTTCACCTGCATGCCCTCCCCCCCCACCCCCACCCCCTGCCCAGGGAAAATGTGACCAACATCATCAGGATGAGTTAGAAAAGCTGTGTGGCTGGAGTTCTAATTTGATTTTGTATAGACTGCAGGTTGATCTCATATAGTCATAAGAAACTCTGATTCACTCACAGTAATTGAATAAAGAAATGCAGTCATTTGCAAATAGAAGCCTGGAGGGTCTGTGTTGTGGGGCAGTTTCTCTGCAGTATGTTTTATAAGGTCAGTTCTTATTGTGGATCACGTGTTTTCTACTTAACTCAGCTTCTGAATTCCTGGTTCCCAAAGGTGTATGAGTGCTTTTAAAATTGCTTTTATTGATTCATGCAGACAATGAGGTACAAGAAAACTTTGGAGGAAAGCTAAAACTTCACGTAAACTTACTACAACATGAATGCAAAGACCATGCTTCTAGGTCTTTCCTGTGAAAGCTGTCTTGGAGTAGAAAGTGTGGAGTGTGTCCTGCTGTAGAGATACTCTGCTGTGAGAGTGGTGAATTTAAATCAATCTTGTTAGTTTGAGATGTGAATTTTCAAAATAAATACGAAAAATCAATGATACCTTCTTGCATGGGAATTGAAAAAAAATTTTTTTTCAGGGATCGTATGATTCAGCTGCTTTTTATTGAGTATTCAAGGATTTTTTTTAATGTGGACCATTTTTAAAGCCCTTATTGAATTTGTTACAATATTGCTTCTGTTTTATGTTTTGGTGTTTTGGTTGCGAGGCATATGGACTCTTAGTTCCCTAACCAGGGATCGAATCCCTACCCCTCCTCATTGGAAAGCAAAGTCTTAGCCACTAGACTGAGGAGGAAGTCCCTGATACACTGACTTTAATCAGTATTTGTGAACGCGAAGTCTCAAACACCCACTTTCTTTATAACTCCTCTTAGTATAATACCACCTCTGTTTGATTCTACCTGAAAGATTTATTTTCAATATTGTTTTGATGTAAGATGCGTATTGATTTTTATTTCTTAGTCACTGGTGTGAAGACTCATATCACTGAGCTCCTTGGATAAGATTGGGGAACAAGATCAATTATGAACTGAATCGGCATATTCTTCTGCTACACGTCAAGAATTATGATTTTATCTGACTAGTAAGCTCACCAGTTAGCCTGCCACAGTTTCCTGGGTGCTGCCAGCAGAAGACAGGAGAGTCCTGGATCAGGAATGAAAGACAGTTTATCATTCATAGAAAGAGCAGTAGCCAGAGGATCAGCATACTTGCCCCTCTTCCCTACATCCCAATTCCCCTAGAGCACTGTGGACCTCTGTCCTCATATGTAGATACTATGGCTTAAATTTCACTCCTTTACTGTGGTGGTTACAGGTTTGGCAGCTGATAATTTGGTTTGGGTTTGAATGACTAACATTGTATCATGGGTCAGAAAAAAAAATTTTTGTCAAGTATCTATTTTGATTCTTCACTTACAACCTGTGTTTGCCAGTCCAAATTTTATTATTTAAAAAAAAAACTTATAAACAAGGACTACTCTGGTGGTCCAGTGATTTAAGACACTGCAGTTCCAAATCAGGGGGGCACAGGTTCGATCCCTGGTCGGGGAACCAGGATCCCACATGCTGTGCAGAGAGGCATAAATAAATAAAAAATGTAATTAATAATTTAAATTAATTATAATAAACACACATTTTATCATAAGGAGAACGTGTTCATTTGTGCAAATTCTTCAGATAAGAGAGAGAAGGGGAGAGTCACTGAAGCCAGGCATTTGTGCTGAAGAGAGAAGGTGAGAATGAGTGAAACTTGGCTTCCCCAGTTAGCTCCGCCACCCAGCAGTTGGAATACAGTGTTCTGGTTACTTTTACGCTAAGCCCAGACCCTGTTCTATTTTCAGCTCTGCTTTGGTGCCCAATCCCATCTTCCTCCATCTGCTCAGAGCTCCCTTTCCCCTCCGTGAACTAGCAAGGAAGCACGTTGAGTTCTCTCCAGAAAGGGCCTTGGGAGTGCATCAAAGGGATCAGTCCCTCTTCTCAGCGTGATATTCAGACCCCAAATTCTGCCTTCAGGGTCCCCCAAAGAAAGTTCGGCTCTTTCTAGGAAGGGCTGTGGAATCTGGGAAAAGCGTGCCCCAAATTCAAGGTAGCTGGAGGGCTACACCCGAGAAAGACTGCCCGTGGGGACCCTGGTTCCTAACTGACTCCAGGAAGTGATGTTTCTCATCTTCCCGTCCCCTCTTGGAGAGCTGTCCAAACTTGCCTCCCTCTGCTTCCTAGCCAAGACTTCACTGGGAAATCAGTCTCTATGTATTTAACATTTCCTCTCAGCCCATTGTTCTCTGGGAACCTACAGGTTTATAACCTCAGACAGCCCTCTGGAATAATTGGGCTTAGCAGGTTTTCAAAGGGCCACAACCAGCTTTCCAGCCTCCTGTTACTTCTGAGGCGAGAGGTAAGAGGTTGGTTCTGTGTGTTAGACAGAGAGGATCTTTGTAGCTGTCTTCACTGTAGAAATCTCAGCCCCTGATAGAATAGCTTGTCTGTAAACATCTCCTTGTAGTCGGTGTTTAGTCTCCTGCTTTCTGTCCTGGAGACCTGACGTACTCAGATGAAGAATATGTGGTTTGGTGAAAAGTTCCAGAATCCTTTTATGTGTTCTCTGAGTTACACAGACCATTGTAGTACAGGCCAGGGCCCTGCGATGAAGATCCAAGTTCCTGAGTTACACGCACATGTGCCCTCAGTTCAGCCTGGCAGCAGACTTCTATAGTCTTACACTGTGTGCCAGACATCAGTGATCAGTGGCTGGAGGCCCAAGATGATTTCCAGGGGCACCTGGAGATCGTTCCTTCCAAGAGCTTTGGCAAAACAGTCTCAAATATCAAAACTGTACAGCTTCCTCTGGCCTTCTTTTGATAGAATCAGGGCATGAGTTAATGATGGGTGTCTTTGGCCTTCCGGCATCTCTCCTGTCTTTGCCCCTCTTATCTCCTGCCCCATATCCATCTTGATCTTCAAACTCCAGGAAGCTTTATCCCTTTAGCTCCTCCAAGCATCTAGTCTCACCTGCCAACCGCTTCTCAGGCTCTCACTCCTGCAGAGCCCAGACTTTAGAATTATGACAGCATTCAGAAACAGAGGAGGTACTCAAACTTTCATTTGGATAAAGCACTTTTTGAGGGAAAGGGAGAGGAAGGGATCTAGTCAGACAAGTTCTAGGCTAGAACTCAGTCCCTCATTTCTGGCCTTTCCTCTTTGTCTTAAGGCCAGCCTGGGATGGTCAAAATAAAATAAATTTTAAGTGAATTGAATGAATAATTTTACATACCAGAGGACAGTTTCAGATTTTTGGAATAAGTCAAAAAATAATCATATGGTATAGAGAAGCTACCATATGGTAGAAGACTAATTTTACCTGTTGTTAATGACGAGGAGACCTTCTATTTTTTTAAGTCACGTGATTGTATTTTGTGTCTGGTTTCTCTAATGTTGACTTTGAAGTTTACAGATTCTAATGGTGGGTAAAAATTCTACTGAACAGAAAGGGGATTTGGAAGTATGAATTAGCCAGGCAGGTGCAGGAAAAGTTAGGCAAGTCATTTGAATACCTGATAGAGAGGGGATGTGGTGGCATTACCTTTAAGGTGATTCAGAAAATTGTAAGAAAGTTGCCCACTGCCTAAGAGTCTCTTTTTCACTAATTTGCTACAGTGTCCATAATTCATGCATTACAGTTTGCCTTCAGGATGACCTTAGAAAATGCAGTGTCCAGGAAGGAATAAAGGAACCTGTCATGTAGTTCCCTGAAGGTGTCAGGGTCTTATTTATTATTAGAAAGCCTGGAAAGGACTGGAAGATGGTGCCAAACTAAGGATAAACTCCTCTTGCTTTGTAATTCTGCTGAATGTGGATCCTGCACAAGTAATAAAATAGCATCAGCCTTGGGAAAGTCTAAGGTTCTTGGAGTGCCCGTGAGAGCAGAGATGGGAAAGATATTCAAAATCTTAAACTCTGAATCAGTGGACCGACCTTCTTGGTACTGAGTAGAAGGTCTCTGTGGATAATCCATCAAGTTGTTCAGAGTTGTAAAACAAAAAGTAGAGTCTCAAAAGCAATTTGATAGAAGTTGCCTCTCCCAGTGAAATCTTTTTCACATTGATGGTAAATGTCCTGGAGGCCTAGGGTAACTCGGACATAAGGGGACTGTTTTCTGTTTTTCTAGGTTTTTGTTTTATACTTGACACTGGGATAGCTTGCTCTCCTACTCCTGGAACTCTTCCCAGGAAACCAGCAATCACAGTTAGAACATGAAAGCAACTTAGAGATGATCCATTTTAACACCTTCACTTTGCAGATGAGGAAGCTGAAGCCCAGAGATGGTACTGATTTAAGAAGCAGAACTGCACAGAGGAGGTGCATGGTTAGGAAGCAGACAGACCTGGGTCTACCAGTTGGCAGTTGTGCGAACTTGGGCAAGTTAGTTAATATTTTTGAGCCTTGATTTCTTCTTCTGTGAGAGTGTTCTTAAGGAGCATCCACTCAAAGAAAAAATTCAAAACTTGCCCAGTATTATTACATTTGCTATTAGTTTTTTTAAAAATTGAGATGTAATTCATATGACATAAAATTCACCATTTTAAAATGTACAATTTAGTGGATATATTCACCATGTTGTGCAGTTATCACCACTGTCTAATTCCAGAACATTTTCATCACCTCCCTACAAAAAAACCTGTACCTATTAGTGGTCAGTCTCAATTCTCCTTTCTTTCCTAACCCCCAGCTCCTGGGAACCACCGATCTGCTTTCTATCTCAATGGATCTCCCTATTCTGGACATGTCCAATAATGGAATGATACATATCCTTTTGTGACCTGGCATCTTTCAGTTAGCATAATGCTTCAAGCTTCCCCCATGTTTTAGCATGAACTTCATTCCTTTTTATTGCTGAATAGTCTTCCACTGTACAGAGGTTTCATATTTTGTCTCTCCATTCATCTGTCAATGAAAATTTTGTGTAATTACCATTGTTTTACATGGTTGGGCCAAAGCTATAATGAAAACTCGGGTGTCTAACTCTCAACTTGGTCCTGTTTTTACTACCCCATCCTGTTTTTCATAATATCTGAATATATATATTGGATTAATAGTAGTGTTTTGCTCAAAGGAAACCCTTATAGCCTGCTAATTACTCTTATGATTTTATACCTTTCAAAGATTTTATCCAGTATGAAAAAAAGTACACAATTCAAAAATTAAATCTCAACATTGTAGAAAAATGGTGCTGGAACCAGGGTTCATTTTCTAGACCCTAGAAAGGTCTAGAAATGTGTTTCATCTAGAAATGCCTAGAAACGCCTTTCATCTCACTGTGTTTCATGGAACAACTTGGGGTCTGTACAGGATCTTGCATCTACCTGATTTTTATGTGTAAGTTCATTGCCATGGTTTATAGCCCAGGATCAAAGAAAGTTTTTTTTTTTTTTTCATCCAACAAGAAGCTATAACTTTATTAATGATAGAAACAGTACAAATTTCAAACCCAGCTGCAGTTACTCTTTTGAAACACCAAAAAAAGGTCCTCTTTTCAGATGGTTACATTGTTAATTCCATAATAGCATTTACAGTATCATTACTGTTGTTCTTCAGGGCTCGGACTGCCTTTGCTCTAGACACGTTTGCTTGTGACATGACCAATTCTATGTCCTTAACTTCCACACCTGTTTCATCAACCTCTTCCTCTTCACTCTCCTCTTGTACAGTTGGAGTCTGTGTGTTTTCTTGGATGTTTGAGACAGCTTCACCTTGAACTTTGAATTTCTCAGCAGCTGCTAACTGTGCTTGCTGAGATAAATCCTCAATCTTGGCTTCCCCAAAAACAATGTAGGTATCTGAAGCTGGGCTCTTGTACACATCTGGTTTTGTGATGACAAAAAGGATATTCTTAGATTTCCGGATAGTGACTCTAGTAACCCCTGTAACCTGTCGAAGGCCCAGTTTGGACATAGCCTTCCGAGCCTTCTTTTCACTCCGGCTCTGTTTTGCTTTACTGACTGGTTCTTCATCGATTTCAGCTGCCGCTGCCAGCTGAGCTTGCTGTGTGGTTGCCTGTGTAGAATCCTGCTCCTCAAGCTCTGGGACTGATTCATCACTATCAGATTCTGTTCCAGACCCTGTCTCAGCCTGGGGCTGTGGCAACTCCTGCTCTGTAGCAGGGGACGGTTTCTGTGGCTTCACCGGGCATTTTGTGCGGGGAACGCGGAACCAAGATGGCGGCAGCCAAAGAAAGTTTTTTTTTACTAGCTTTGGCTGATATCTGAGAACTCTTCTCTCTTGCTCATTTTACTTCAAGGCAAAAATTCAGAATTGTTCTCTTCTTTGGTTAGACAGTCACTGTCATTGCAATACCCTGACCTTTATGTATGGGGAATATATGCCTTTGGCTCAGAACTTAACTACGTTTCAAACATGGCTGGTCGTCTCTCCTTATGACCTGGTCCTTTTCTCACACACCGACTGCCACAGCTTTCAGGTCTGCTATTTAGACACGGAGGGAGAGAGGCTGGTTTGGTGTACTGGAAAATTTCTCTGTTTTCTACTAATTGAAAATGTAGGCAATGTAGCCCCAGGCATTCTCTTTGTGGGGCATGAAGAAGGGAAGCGGGTCTGACTCGTTAAGGATTTAGTTGTTGACATTCTTTGCTTGGGAGCCAGTGATGTGTAGAATGTGGCAAGATTCCAATGGTTGAAGGCATTTCCCTGGGTTCATCTAGGGTTTGTGCTGCCTTATCTCTGGTGGCGTGAGTGGGGGATCCAGCCCAGCCTGGCTTCCTGGCTTCCTGACTTTGAGCAAGTGTTTTCTTTAGTGAAACTTTAATGATCTGGTCCTGGATGCTGCTAATTACTCTTCTCACTTGATGTTTTCCTGTTACTCTTTAAGATCTGGAGGTGTCATTGTATGTCAGGCTTCACATGCATTAGCTCATATGATTTCCTGCTTCTAAATGTTTGATGGTCCTCAGATACATGTGAAAACCATTGAGCCTGGCCCTTGTCTTCCTCAAGCTTAACACCCCTCCTTCCTCCCACTATTCCTGGTTGCCATGGTTTCCAGCAGCCATGTTCATCCTGGCTGCCCTGTGTCTGCGTGTTTTCCACTTTGTTAGTATTCCTCTTCATGTGATGCCCAGACAGGAAGTGAGACTTCACGTGTTCTATGAACAGCCAAACTAGAACCAATACCAAGAAATGAACCTGGTCCTCATTTCATGCCACACACATTGGCTGGTGCTCCTCTGCTGGCTGCATCTTAATACAGACCCTCCACCCTGCCCAACTCAGGATCTTTTTTTTCACCTTAACTCATGTGAGGCAGAGTTCCTCTTGTGCTGGTTGTTCTTTTTTTTTTTTTTTCCCTCAGTTTGACTCTCCAATCTGTGGCTTTTTTTTATTTTATTGGAATATAGTTGAGTTACAATATTGTGTTGATTTCTGCTATACATCAAAGTGACTCAGTTGTAATATAGATATATATTCTTTTTCATACTCTTTCCCATTATGGTTTATCATAGGATATTAAATATCATTCCCTATGCTATTCAGTAGGACCTTGTTGCTTTTCCATTCTGTAAATAATAGTTTGTATCATGGAGTTGATTTTTTGATCCCAAGAGCAGAACTGTACATTCCCCCACAGTCTGATTTATACATTTCCCCTGGACACTGGCCGTGTTGTCCGATCAGAACAATATGAATGGGAGGCTGACATCATTCTGATCCAACAAGTTGTTGAGCAAAATGGAGAATAATCTTTAAAAAAAAAAAACAATATATTAGGATTGGCCCTGTTAATAGAAAAATCCTTCTCTGAGGATCTTCGTAGGGGACTTCCATGAGTCCTTTTCAGTTCATGATGGTTTTTTGGTTTGTTTGGGGGTTATTTTCAGCATCAACAATTCAGCAGATTGAATGGAGTGTGGAACCTGTTTAAGACGCTTAGTGCCTCAATCACTCTGCCAGGCTGTTAGTCACATGGGTCCTGTGTGGGCCATGGATGCGTCGACCCACTGCATTGTTCGCGGAGGATGTTTGCAGGGTTTTAACCGGCCCCTCTCTGTCCCTTGCAGTTACCTGGCCGAGCAGTGCTGGAATGGCGGCTTCATCTACCTGATCATGCTACGCCGCTTCAAGCACCAAGTCCATTCTCCTTATAACGGCAACAGTAGCAACAGCTCCGAACCAGGAGAGACACCTAGCTTGGAGCTGGGGGACCAAACGGTGAAAAAGGGGAAAAGAGCAAGAAAGTTTGGGGTCATTGCCAGGCCTTCTACCCACAAAGCCACTGAAGAATCCAAGAGCAGCTCTGGCTGTGAGTTGGACAACGACCCCGTGTCTGAGCTGGACAATGGCCTAGACCCTGGACTGGGAAACGGTCATGCTTTTGAGCTAGAAAATGGCCCGGATTTGCTCAAGGAGGTGGCTGGATCCCATCTAGATAGATCGGAATTGGACAGAGAGACAGAGCCTAGAGTGCCAAAGACAGATGCCACTCTGCCCACAAGCAATGACAAACGCCGCTTCTCAAAATCTGGGAAGACGGACTTCCAATCCAGCAACTGCCTGGCACGGGTAAGGTTTGCTTTGACGGTAGAACCTGAATTTTCCATGAAATATTGTTTGCAGTTGTGTTTACGGTTTAGAAAATACACCTAAGATGACCCTGCATTTGGATACCAAAAGACTTATTAAGATAAATGATCAGAGAACATGATAATAACAACAAAAAAATCCAAGTCATTTTATCCCACTTAAATAAAGAGCTAGTCAAGTGATCCTAAGTGGAAAATTCAAGCCTTCGGTGGTATAATTTGAGTCGTATGAGGCCTAGATAAAGGGCTTGAACTGCATCATTATTTATCACTGCTGTCACCAGTGAATTGCCACTGCAGGGCCAAGAATTCCTGGTGGCTGCTGATAGCATAAATACCCAAGCCTCAGTATTACACAGGAAGGATGTCCAACCTGCAGGGAAGCGTCTGCTTTTATTTTTAACACATCAAAACAAGTGACATTTTCAGGGGATTGTGTTACTATATTGCTGAAATTCCAGTGAAGTCTGGAAACTTCGTAGAAATCTCTGATACAGTGGTATCCAGCTGTGATGGTCAGAGCTGGTCTTACCTAAAAGCAAAGCAGGTGTGGTCTATTCTGAATGGTAGTAGACACACTTCTAGCCTCAAATGGGCTCCCCCATTATAACCAATACCCTCTTGTTAGGTTACCTTCTGTAGGGTCAGCGTGCTCATTCCAAGAACCCTCTTGGCCAGGGGTGCCTCTTGGTTCCTAAACAAAGCAGTAACCAGTGAGATGGTTCCTGATTGGTTCCTTTTCTGACTCGGGAGATGCCCTCTAAGGATGAAAGAGGAAGTTAGAAAGATGGAAAATGGGCACAGAGGAAGTATCAAGTTCAGCTTTGCAGTCTGGAAAATGGTGCCGTAGGAGTAAATGTAATTTCTAGTAAGGCTAGCTCATGAATATTTCTGCAGCTGTAGCCTATCTGCATAATGAGTTGAGAAGAATCAAAATAACACCTGTCTTAAGGGACTGACTGTGTTCCTTCATTTGAAGATCTGGGTGACCTTCATAAAGCCTTACGCAGGGAAGGTATATTTATAGATGAAATGTACAAACCAGAAGAAAAAAATGTTTCTATTAATGATTTTCTACCAATTTTATGCCCCTCTCCCCTAAAAGGATTAAAAACAATAAAAAGATTATAATATACACCTCTCCCCCAAATTAAGGGCAGTAGAAATGTTATAATATGTTCCTTATCAATGAATACTATATCTTGATATGTTTTTTTTTTCTTCTGATGATTAGATTGTGAATATGCAGAAAGCCTAAAGTGAAAAAAGCAAGTTGGGCAATATTGGTTCAGTTTGAAGGTTTAAGGTACCAAAGGTTTAGGGTGGAATCTCATATACAGTCCAAAGAAGTCCTTTGGCCTAGGACAAAGTGGGGATAATGGAATGATTTTCAAAGAAAAAAGTGCCACACCAAACTTTTAAGAGAGTACCATCCTCTGCTCATCCTAGTTAAAAGCAGTAACCTAAAATTGCATTTCTGGATTAGACTCTGTTAAGACTGCACATACCAGAATTCCTTTGCCTGGTTTTTGTACTCAACATCAAATGTTCCGGAAAATACAAATGAAAGGTGAAAAAAAAAACAAATCTTCATCTATTGTCTTGGAACTTTTTTTTTTTTTTTTTGAAGCCCCATGCCTATATTAAAAGGAGAAATTTGTCGTCTGGAATTCTTCATAACTCGTCTAAATCTGCAGACTGATTATTGACCTCGGGTTGTGCGTTTGGTCTTGAAAAGTCAGAATGGGCCCCACGCCTTTTCAGGCATGAATATTTCAGTACCCTTTGCAACCCCAGAAGTATCTTCATTAGATGCATTTGCCTGGGATTGATCATGTTGACAAGAAGTGGATCTTTACAGCTTTCCTCCTCATCTTGGTGGCACCCAAACTGGGACCAATAGACCTTAACAGAAGGCTGCTTAGGTTCTTGGGATGGCTAGATGTGTATTTTTATTTCAGGATAAGCCCAAGGTCATGCTAAAATGGAATTTCCAGAAAAACAAAAATTAGCTATTTACCTCTTAAGCCTTTGGGGGAAAATTCCACTCTATTTGAATAATGGGAGATTAGACATGTCGGTGTTGTTCCGTTTCTGCTTTATTAATGATTTAATATATCTACAGAGACTTAATAAATTACAGACAAGGCTTATGATCATTCAGACCATTTTTATTTGTCAGCTACTTCTTTTTCATAGACTGTTATTTCTTACAGGAAAATAAATCCTCAGACTTGGTTTTTACTTTTCTATACTCCCTTAATGGACCTATAGTAAATATTTCAACAAATATCTCCTTCTAAAGTATGGCTTGTTTCTTTAAAATAGTAACACAGAATGATACACATGCAAACAGATGAATTTTTAAAAATACAAAAGTTGGGCCCATCTTCTAAAGCCCAGGAATCTCTTAGGATATAGATAAGCAATTTTAGAAATTAATTCAAAAAAAAAAAAATTAATTCAGACTTCCTTACTCTCTTGTCTAGTAAAGCTCATTACTCACCCAAGGTGACATGTACACTGTGTATTTTTGTAATGCCGCATGGTAAAAATGGA
Organism: Dama dama; assembly: GCF_033118175.1. Classification (NCBI taxonomy): domain Eukaryota; kingdom Metazoa; phylum Chordata; class Mammalia; order Artiodactyla; family Cervidae; genus Dama; species Dama dama. The sequence goes on along the minus strand of NC_083705.1, from coordinate 48,641,117 downwards.
TGCAACCAAACTTAGGCACATAACAATGAAAAAAAATTCTACCATTTGTCAGGAGAGCTAATTCCCAGCTGGCATGTGTGTCTATGGATCCGTTTGCAGTCTTAGCCTGGTACCCAAAATCCACCCCGTGCAGTGCCAGACCTCTTTCCTGTAAGTGGTTCAGCAGAGACCTCAAAAAGGCTGCCCGAGCTCTAAATCTGCAGGAAAGTGTGTGAAACTCAGGAGGAGAGTCAACACTGAGGACATCTCCTGGGTGGTCCCTGATGTTTGCATCTGGCAGAGGCAGCGGGAGGATGGTCCTCTTCTAGGAAGACCCCACAGTCATGGGGTGAACATACATACTTCCATGGTAATGTCTCCTAAGTTCACATCTGCCTTCACCTCTCTTCTGAGCCCTCAGCTTTTTACCAGCCATCTACAGGATGTCTCCATCTTTGGTATTTCACATCATGCCTGAAGCTGGATGTATGGCTTTCCCGCACCACCAAGCCCATTCTAACATCAGGTCTTACCATCCACAGAGTTGCCTGAGCCAGAAACCTGAGATTCAGCTAGTGACTACTTGCCCTGGATTGTGCAGAACTTTCCTGGTTTTTCACTGGCAATTCCATATCCTGGGAAACGCCTTCACCCAGCCAGATTGGGACAGTTGGCATTGTGGAGTTAGCTGGAATGCTGCCTTCACTCGAAGAAGAAAATGAAAATGCACTCGAGTTTCTTGCCTGGGAAATCCCATAGACAGAGGAGCCTGGTGGGCCATCGTCCACAGGGTCACAAAGAGTTGGACACGACTTAGCAACAACAACTACCCTCTTCCTTACACCAAGTCCGGTCAATCCCTGAATCCGGTCTACTCCTGCTCCCTTGGGGATGTCCATCCTCTCCACTGCTCTGAGCCCCATCCTGCAGCTTTGGTTCAGGGCCAGGCTGCTGTCATTTCTCACCTGTGGTCACAGTAGTCTACACTGCTCCTGCTTTCACCCCACCTTCAACTGTCCCATTGCAATCAGAGGGACTTTTCTAAAGAGCACATCTTCCCATGCACACTGCAGCTGAAACCATTTGGTGGTCCAGTTGCCTTTGGGGTAATACCCAAATGCCTTAGCTTGACATAGCACATAAGGCCCTTCATCACCTGATTCTCACTGCTCTCTTTCTCCCTGATTTGGGCTGAATTAGTGTTTTCAAAATGCCATGCTCACTCTTGTCTCTGAGCCTTTGCCATCTCTGCCCCAGTTCAGTGCATTGCACCTGTAGGTGCTTCATAGATATTTGTAATGAAGGCACAGGAGAGCCCCAAGCCTGAGAGACGGGACACAGAGTTCCAGCCCTGGTTCTTCCATCCCCAGCTCTGTGGCCCTCAGGCTGCCATGTCCTTTCTCTGGGCTTGTTTTCTTACCTCCAAGCTGAGCTTTTTGGTTTGTTGATGGAGGAATTTCAACTCTGACATTATGATCACGTGTGTCTTCATGTCTTACTGATCATTCTAAGTAAGAAGGGATAAGCAAACAATCTCAAAAATAAGTTTTCAGTTGAAGCCAGAGCATTTACTGCAGTGAGATTCTGGTTGGATGATGTGTCTTCTCACATTTGGGGCAAAGATGCTGTTGTAACATTTTATTTTGGGTTCCAGCAGATGAGGTCATTTAAATGCTGCTGCGGCAACTCCCTTTAATATACTACCCCTGTTTTTGGTAAATAAATCCCTCTGTTTGCCTTCGTGGAGAAATGCATGTGTGAGCTCACACAGTAATTGGCGGTTTATAGGAAAGGGTAGCACTCTGACATTAATAGAGACATCCATAGCATCCAATTTTGCGTGGTTTGGCTTTTTCTCAACAGACTGACAAAGTCTCACTGCCCTTTCAGCCAACGTAGAAGGAAGCAAAAGCCCAAGCCATCTGTCTAGACAGTGTCTGCTTCAGAACTCCGTCGTCTCTACAACTGGATCTGTGTTCACACTCTGAACGTTGGCAAACGTGCAGGTCTCCCATCTGGGCGAACTTCTTAATGTCAGTCTCAATAACTTTGAAGACCCCTAAGATTATGGTAAACATTCTCTTGTTTGTTCATTCAGTGACATTTATGCAGTATTGTGATGTGCTAGGCACTTCTGTAGCTGCTGGAAAATCCATTGGTAAATGAGAGACAAGGTTCCTATCTTGTGGCATTTATCACATATAAGGGGCCACAGGCAATAAATACATAAACAAAAGCAGAATGTTAGATGCTGACCACAAGTACAATAAATGAAATAAAACAGAGTGAAGTAAAAGATGTCCCAGCAGTGACATGGGCGGGGGACCAATTGATATTGGGTGTCAGCGAAGACCTTATTAAAGAGGCCATGTTTCAGCTGAAGACTGTGTGTCAGGAGACGAGCAGCCCTGTAGAATCTGGGGGCAGAATGTTTCTGGTGAGAAACTAGCATCTGAAGCTGCCATAAGACAGGAATGATAGAATTTTCTGGTAGCAGAGACTGCAGCATAGTGAGTGATAGGGAGAGGACTAAGAGGTGATGTGAAAGATGTGAACAAGACAAGATTACAAAAGTTCATGTTTACCATTGCAAAGAGTGTGGACCTTATTCTGTATCTAGTGGGGAGCTGTCAGAAGGTTTAAGTTAAATGCATCATGATGCTTTTCTTTAAAGTTTATCCTAAATGTGTAATGGAGATTAGTGGCTTGTGAAAGGTAAAACTTAAAAATGGAGACCAGATTGGAGAGTATGATAACCCAAGCTAAAAATGCTGGTGACTGATGAGGGTGGTGGCAGAGAAGAGGAGCAGAGGTAGATGGATGTGGATCTGTTTTGCAAATAGAGCCTTCGGATCTCACTTATGGTTTAATATAGGAAATAGAAGGATGAATCAAAGACAGTCCTTGGGTTTTTGGTTTGCATATCCTCTTAAGCTTGAATCGATGATATTGCTGTTCCCGTTGAGATGACAAAGCCAGGAAGAGGAGAGACTGTACTAGTGTATGTAGTGGATATCTAAGTGGAATTGTAAGAAGACAGTTGGGAATATACCTGATATCATTGTATTTAAGTTGGCCTGTTGGGTTTTGGCTAGTTCCAGCTTTAGACTAATAAACTTTAGACACTGATTTTATTTTTATCTGAACACTGCTTTCATCTGTAGGCAGCTAGATTTAATACGACAGTTGTACAATTAAGACTGATAGCATCTGCCGCTTCCTATTTCTGACTTCCTTTGTGTTCCTCACAACCCCTTCATTAGATGATCAAGAAGTTCCATGGTGAGGAAACTTGCATCATTTTCTTTGAATTCTCCCCTTTTAGTTCCTACAATCTGTTAGGGCAGGGGAATCATCTTATTGGATAAAAGTGAGAAAGGAGATCTGTTTCTGGGCTAGTATAATTAGGGGCTTTATTAGAGATTGGTCATTTCTGCCCTCTGAAGCTTTTTAAGATTTTTTTTTTTTTTTGATGTGGGCCATTCTTTTTATTTAAAATTTTAATTAATTTATGGTAATTGCTTTACAATATTGTGTTGGCCTCCACCATAGAACAATGCAAATGAGCCACAAGTACACATACGTCCCCTCCCCTCCGGGACCTCCTCCCCACCCCCCACCCCTCCCCAACCCTCTTGGTCCTCACAGAGCACTAGGTTGAGCTCTCTGCCCATGCAGCAGCTTCCCACTGGCTCTCTGTTTTACACATGATGGTATATATGTCAGTGCTGCTGTCTCTGCTCATCCCACTCTCCCCCTCCTCCATGTGGCCAGTCTGTTTTTTATGTCTGCATCTCTATTCCTGCCCTGCAGATAGGTTCATCAGTACCATTTTTTTCTAGATTCCGTATTTATGCATTAATATATGAAATTTGTTTCTCTTTCTGACTTTCTTCACTCTGTATAATAGGCTCCAGGTCCATTTACCTCACTAGAGCTGACTCAAATGTGTTCCTTTTTATGACTGAGTAATGCTCCATGGTATATATGTACCACAACTTCTTTTTCCATTCATCTGCCAATGGACATGTGGGTTGCTTCTGTGTCCTAGCTGTTTGTAAATAGTGCTACTATTAACATTGGGGTACATGTGGCTTTTTCATTAATGGTTTTCTCAGAGTATATGTCCAGTCGCAGGATTACTGGGTCATATGGTAGTTTTATTCCTAGTTTTTTTTTTTTTTAAGGAATCTCCATACTGTTCTTCACAGTGGCTATTTCAATTTGCATTCCCACCAACAGTGCAAGAAGATTCCGTTTTTTTCCACACCCTCTCCAACATTTATTATTTGTAGATTTTTTGATGATGGCCATTCTGACTGGTGCGAATTGCTAACTCATTGTAGTTTTGACTTGCATTTCTCTAATAATGAGTGATGTTGAGTATCTTTTCTTGTTTTTGTTGGCCATCTATATGTCTGTTTGGAGAAAAGTCTGTTTAGGTCTTCCTCCCACTTTTTGAATTGGGTTGTTTGTTTTTCTAGTATTGAGCTGCCTGAGCTGCTTACGTGTTTTGAAGATTAAGCCTTTGTCAGTTGTTTCATTTGCAGTTATTTTTCCCCATTCTGAGGGTTGTCTTTTCATCTTGTTCACAGTTTCCTTTGCTGTGCAAAAGCTTTTAAGTTTAATTAGGTCCCACTTGTTTATTTTTATTTTTATTTCCATTGCTCTCAGAGGTGGGTCATAGAGAATCTTGCTGTGATTTATGTCAAGGAGTGTACTGCCTATATTTTCCTCTAAGAGTTTTCTGACCTTACATTTATGTCTTTAATCCATCTGAGTTCATTTTCGTGTATGGTGTTAGGAGGTGTTCTATTTCATTCTTTTATGTGTAGCTGTTCAGTTTTCCCAGCACCACCTATTGAAGAGGCTATCTTTTCTCCATTGTATATTCCTGCCTCCTGTGGCCATGGACCATTCTTAAAATCTTTATTGAATTTGTTACAATATTGCTTCAGTTTTATGTTTTGGTTTTTTGGCCAAGAGGCATGTTGGATCTTAGCTCCCTGACCAGGATTCACACCCACATCTCCTGCATTGGAAGATGAAACCATAACCACTGGACCTTCAGAGAAGTCCCCCTCTGAAGTCATTTATATTAGATATGTGGTTTTGTTTTACTTTCAACTAGTTGTGTGCATCTTGGGCAGGGGTGTGGAGTGGGTTTGTGGGTGTTCTCAATGAATACTGTCTTTAACTCCTCTGTCAGGGTAAATGTTTAGGCCATCCTTCTTTCCCCATGATCATAGTTCTGCATGTTTCTTGTCACAAGTCCTTAAAAAGCATTTAAGAACTAAAACTGTATCCAGTATTGTCACATCCTCTGTGAACCATACCTAACATCTTATGTTTAGCCAAAAGAGGGTAGGATGGGAGAAAATGATGGTGTAATTAGTCATAGGGATGGATAGGTTTTTACTAATTTGGGCTAAAACCGAAGGAATTTTCTTGTATCTGGGCTCTTAATAATGGTCCCTGCTGTTCTTGGGAAAGAGTTCCATAGCTTTTCTGTACTGGGAGAGAGAGGAACACTGTCCCACATTTTCAGGACACCAGGAGCCATGGGATATCTTCCAAGGGAAAAGAAAAAGTCAGGCCACCATCTGTGCTCATTTCTTACCTGCTCTGTGAGGCCCAGGGAGGCAGCCACAGGGCTGGCCTGTGTGTAAATGCAGGATGCTCAGCTCTCCAAGACAACAGCTAATCAGCACAGCCCTGCCTGTGCGCTCTTTGGTTCTCCACCTGGCATACAGTCTCGTGTACTGGAAGTATCGAAAGTTACTGTCTCGTGGTAATTCTCAAGGATGGCTTCTTGGAAGGAGTAAAGCCGTGAGAGACTCTGAAGGCAGGAAGGCTGTTCCTGAATGGGAAGGAAAGGTGTTCCAGAGGTCAGAGGCAACAAACCAAAACCCAGGGAGTCCAAAGTGAGATGATGGGATGATGTAGGGCTTGTTGACAAGTTCATGAACTACTGTGGTAAGCCAGTGACTTCTGAAGTTACATTTGGCCAGACAGGCTTCATGAGCCTGTGGTCAGTGGATGGAGGAGACAGTTGGCATCACCGCGTGTTGCTGGAATTGTGGGCCCCCGTGAGCAGCCCTGGGCTTGGAAAAGAGTAGGACCCAACAAGTCTCTGTCTGCTAATAATTTCCCTAGACATTCCTGTTGCTGCACATCAGTGACCATTCCACATCTGTTTTTTTTACTGTTGCATAAAGCCTCATTTTAGTTTCTGACAGTACGCACTTCAGATTTTCTAAATGCCTCACATTTTTTCTCTTTTGCAAACAGCTTGAATGGGCAGGTTGCCTATTTTGGGAGAGATGATGGCTTTGTCTGTATTGGGCCTTAGCAGCTCCATTGGACCTTCGTGGTGGATGGAGAAAGCAGATGGTTTTTGCTTTATAAATTGAGAAATGCATTGGGATCCCTACCTATATACCTAGAACTAAAAAGGACTTTGGGATGAGCCTAAAGTCAGCCTCCCAGATAAACCACTTTGGAAGCTTTTGCTTTCATTTCTCTGAATAGCCGAGTGTCTGAGGGAACTCCAGTGTTGTGCAGTGGATGTATGTTTGTGTCCTTGGAATGGAATATGGAGTCAAATGGAGAAGGAACCAAAGCAGTTCAGAGGACTTGGAGACCTTTTTTTGTTGTTGTTTAGTTGTTCAGTCACGTCCAACACTTTCGTGACCCCGTAGACTGTAGCCCGCCAGGCTCCTCTGTCCGTGGGATTCTCCAGGCAAGAATACTGGAGTGAGTTGCCATTTCCTTCTCCAGGGGATCTTCCTGACCCAGGGATCGAACCTGCATCTCCTGGAAGTCTCCTACATGGCAGGCAGAATCTTTACCACTGAGCCACCAGGGAAGCCCTACAGACCTCTATTAGTTTTTAAAAATGATTGATTTTGGGAAATTCCTGGCAGTCTAGTGGTTAAGACTCCAAGCATCCAATGCTGGGGGCATGGGTTCAATCCCTGGTCGGGGAACTAAGACCCCACATGGCCAAAAGATAAGTAAAATAAAAAGGATAGATTTTTATAGTTGTCATAGCATTTTTTAATGTTTATAAAGAGCATATTGACCAATGTGTGTAGAAGTTGATAACAAATTCACCAGTGAATTTCCTATTTTGATTTCTCCAAGATCTCATTCACATATTGTCAGGAAGTTTAAGATTCAATTCAATGTGATGTTTTTAACATTTATGCGTGTGTAAGTCACATATGGTTACCGATTAACGTTTATTATGTATTTTACTAGATGTCAGGAGCATTGCTGCCTGCTTTCTGTTACATTTAATCCTAATACCAGACTTGGAAGTTTTAATAATGATCCCCACTTTAAAGGCAGGGAAACTGAGATTTTGAGGCTTCAAGTGATTTTCATAAGTATTAAGTGGTAAAGCTTGGCTCAAACTAATTGATGTCTCCTGGCTCTGTCTTCCTTTCATCTCCCTTTATTAATTAGTAGCTGTCGTAAATAAACGGAACCCAGATACAGCCAGTGTTTACTCACATAGTGGTATCTGGGTTTCAGGCAGAAGAGCTTTACTTAACAGGATCCTGGTCCGGGAATTCACACATCACATTTGCCATGCTGTCCAAAGTCATCTCCCTGGCCCCAGGTGGCTCATTCAATTTAATTAAAATGAAATAAAACATTCAGTGTCTCCTTTGCCAGCAGCCACATTTCAGGCATTCGACAGCCACCTGTGGCTGGCAGCCGTCCTGTTAGATGGTGCAGACACAGAATCCTCTTGCCGTCATAGAGAACTGGATTGGGCAGCACTGGCTGCTCGAGACGTTGGTCCAACCCGTAGAACTTTCTCATCGGTGGTCCTCTGCAGTGTCTGTCAACAAGTGATGGGACTCGGCCCGACCTCCAGCCACCCCTCCTGTGACAATGGTGCGTGTCTGTCCACATGCTTCACAGTGTACTCACTTTTTCTTCCAAGGAGGAAGTTGGCCGGATATGGAAGATGGAGCTGCTTAAAGAATCGGATGGGCTGGGAATTCAGGTTAGTGGAGGCCGAGGATCAAAGCGCTCACCTCACGCTATCGTTGTCACCCAAGTGAAGGAAGGCGGTGCCGCTCACAGGTGACTAGATAACTCTCCCCTTTCTCTGCTTCCTTGTCCTCTCCTCCCCTGCCCCCGGGTGCCGGAGGGTAGTCAAAGGCCTGGTGATTACAGCTTAGGAGGAAGGTGCTGGAGCAGTTCTAATTAAATACCCTTCTGGGCACAGGAAGTGGCTAATTGGTGGGGCCACTGCACGAGGAAGGGATTAAATTTCTTTCTAGTCCAGTTTGAGTGTCAAGTGAATGTTATCCTGAGTTTGGGGATGCTGATATCACGTGGTTCCTTATCAAGAGTGTACTACCAACTAATAAAAATAAATGAAAACAAAATTTAAAAAATTTAAAAAAAAAAAAAAGAGTGTACCACATGGTGAAACACCACATCCTTCACATCATCACTGTGGCTGATGACTTGGGAAAGTGATGGGGTTTAAACGTGACCACAGTCCACCTGCCACGTCATGTCTGTCAAGATTTGATACACATGTAAACACGTGTGTCTTGGTCATGCAGGTGTGGAGGGAGAAAAATAAATGTGAGTTTTCTCCTTGTGACCTAAAAACCATTCACACTCCAAAGCTCCTTTTTTAACCTAGACAGTCATCTGAAGTAGGAAGATGGGTGGTGCTTAGGCAGAGCATGTCAAAGAAGAAGTCCATGTTGAGTCAGAGGGAGATAGCCGTCCCGAGATGGAAGGTAGCTCCTACTATGTGGCTGATTGCTCCTGTATACATAGGGCATCTACTGTTTGCAAAGCACCATAGGGTGTATTCATATGTTGGATGCCCATCTGTATAGAATAAGTGGGTAAAGGTGGAATTTCACTGATGAGGGAGGTGATTCCAGCCTAGAATTAGTATTCAGCCCAGGTACCCTGATGCTAAGAGGGAAATGGCAAACCAGAGCAGTAATGCCCTGCCCAAGACCTTGGGGTCTCTCAAAAACATATCTCATTAGGCAAAGTTGAAGGAGCTTGAAGTATTTGGTTTGAAGAACAGAATACAGAGGAGAGGACCAATGCACAGATTATCAAGGTGTTCAATGCTCATTGGTCCCATAACTAGAAAGTATGATCCTGTTAGCCTGAGTAGAGAAGAGATTAACTTCAGGTGTCACTTATCTGGGTGGTGGTAATTATCGAAGGTTTAAGACCTTAGGTAGTTCTTATCCAGAAGAGCATCATCATACTTCCCAAAGGATAGATGCTTTAAAGAATTCTCATCAGGTAACCATTTCCCCATTACTCCTAGGTCTTTGGAAAGTTGGCAATTAGGAAATTCCTGTGCCCAGAGCTGAGGTTACGTAGAACTCTTCTTATCCATTTTTCAAGTGAGCCATTTTTTAATGGGTCTCACCATTTTCTTACACCCCTAGCCTGTATGTGTGTATGTGTCTGGGTGTCTGGGTGTTTAATTCACATGTGGGGCATTCTAGTTAATAACTGGAGCTGAGAAAGATGGGATCAAAGAGGAAAACAAGAGGAACAGAGACGTGGATGTCTTGATGGTGATGTGGATAAGTAAACTCAAGGACACTGGCCCAGACCACTGTGTTCTCCTGTATTCCTGAATACCTCTCCTTCAGAGAGCTCACCCTCATGCCTCCTTGAGGTTCCAGTGTGCTTATTTTGCATGGTTTCCCTCTTTCTCGTCTCTTTCCATCTCAAGCATATACTGTGATTCTGAGCATTTCTCTGCTTTTGGGGTTTTTGAAGGACAGAAAGCAGAGATTGTCAGCAGTCTCTCACGCCTCCTGTCTTCTGTTAAAGCCTAAATTCATAGAAAAGATAATGATACATGCCCTAGAGGACAGAGAGAGAAAATAGTGAGGGAGAGGAGGAGAGGGAAGTTGGTTAATTCATTGAAAGAAAGCAAGGAGGAGAGAGTCTATAGACTGGAGAGAAAAACACTGGGGTGAATCTGTGTGAGGGACAAGCGTGAGTCCCACCCCTAAATCCTGGGTGCTAATGCAAAGCCTCCAGAGGGGATGGTGGTACCTGGGCTTTGGGGCTCTCAGCTTCACCCAATTCCCCATCTCATGTTTAGCAGTGGGGATGAAGAGCCTCTGGATGCTTTGAGATCGTGGGAGACCAGGCCGTTGGAGGCTCAGTTGGCACCCACAGAACTGTTGACCCCCCCATAACTGATGAGGCCTGCCTGGTGCTCTATAATGGTCTGTCCCGTGGACCTCTTTAGGGCAGGCAGACCCTGTAGTGACTGGACCTCCTTCCAGCCCAGTAGGAAGGAAGCTCCAAGTAATTCAGTTAATTTAAAGGAAACAAAGAGAACATATTTGCATGCCTGTGATGTACGCCAGGTCTGTTCCCTGCAACAGCAGTAACTTAGGCAGTTTCTTTGTTCATTTTTCTGTTCGTCCGTCTGCTTATGGAGCTTGGCGGCAGAGACACAAGGAGGAAGGAGGCAGTTTGAGACTTGACCCGCAAGGCCCCGTGACTCTTGGGCGCAGGGATTACAGACGCATGAGGTGCAGGGTCTCAGGTGCCACAGAGGAAATCCTGGGGAGAGAGAGGGACTTGGGTTAGGGAAGGATTCCTGGCAAGCTTCGGATACCTTCGTTCTTCTGGGGCTCAGTTCAGAGACTCAGCTGATGACTCAGTCACAAGGGCAGGATAGCAGGTAGGATTGAGAAAAGAAAGACTTAACTATCCTAAAGCTTTGGGCTCTTGGTTCCTCTCCATTATGTCTCCACCTGGATGGGAGGTGTTTCATTGACATTGATGTAGGATATGGTGGTAACTTACGATCGTGCCTGTAACTAAGGGACCCTCTGAAATCGTGAAGCTCTTAGCTCTGCTAACTGGGCATCTGGACCCTGACAGAAGGATGAACAGTCCCACCCTAGCTGTCCCCATCTTCCCTACTCCTCTGTAGCCCATTTTGGACTGTCCCCTTCTGACAACCCTCCCCAACTCCAGGAAGATGGCCCTTCTCAAGCCTAGAACATCTTGACGAGGGATTTTTTTTTTTTTCCCGTCTCCATTTCCTCAGGGATGGCAGACTGTCCTTAGGAGATGAGCTGCTGGTAATCAATGGTCACTTACTAGTTGGGCTCTCCCACGAGGAAGCTGTGGCCATTCTTCGCTCAGCCACTGGAGTGGTTCAGCTGGTGGTGGCCAGCAAGGTAGGTGGATTTGTTTTGTAAAATATTTTGAATGGCAGTGGCAGATTTGGTTGTGAGCCCTCCCCATGAACCCCCTCACCCCCACCCCCTAACACATGCATACTCAGCTTTGCTTGGGCCAGTCGAATAGCCATGATTCTGCAGTGCAGGCCCACAAGGGTCCCTGAGCTTAAGGGCGTTTAATCATCTTGCCATCCTTTAAGAGCATTAGTAGGTATATCTGGGCTTCCCTGGTAGCTCAGCTGGTAAAGAATCCGCCTGCAACGCGGGAGACCTGGGTTTAGTCCCTGGGTTGGGAAGATCCCCTGGAGAAGGGAATGGCTACCCACTCCAGCATTCTGACCTGTAGAATTCCATGGACTAGGATGCAGATTTGGGCACAACTGAGCAACTTTCACGATAGGTTTGTCTAGGGGATTAAAAAGCATCACAAGGACTAAGGGAAAGAGATGAATGGGAGAAAAGACAGGATAGAGAGGGTAGCAACTGACCCAAGGGGAAACCAAGGAGATGTGGAAGCAGGAGCGGGGGAGAGATGTGGAGATGCGTGTCTTCCAGGACCTGCCGGAAGGAGGTTGGGGTGGCATGGGCAGGCTGCAGGCCCGGGCTCTGACCCCTGGCAGCACAGAGTGTCGGTGCTAGAGGAAGCCTTGTGAACCTTGCTTATCCAGCTATGCCCCCTCCCATCCTCCTCGGTTTTACAAATGACACAGCAAGACAGAGCTTCCTAGGGGGCCATGATGCAGCTGACAGTGTCAGGACCCTGACTCTTGCTGTGATGCCGAGTCTGGCCATGCCCTCTGTCTGGCTGCCACCTCTTCTTCACGAGGCCTCAGGCTGGGGCTCCTTTCACCCCCCACCCACCAGAGCATGTGAAACTCGTGCTGAGGTCTGGGACCCCCATCTGCTCTCTCCCCGGGGTCTCGGCAGCCTTAGAGCGCTGCAGAGAGGCATTGGGACAGCAGCTGCGGGACAAGGGAAGGACAGGGCTGTCTGCATTCTGCTCCATTGTCTGATGAGGTGGTGACATCCATGAGACCAGGGGAGAACCCTCCGGACTCGGGGTCTAGTGCAGTGGAGACACAGGGCTTCGTTCCAGTTCATCCTGGCTCCAGCTCAGGGGAGCACTGGTATGAACCACCCCGTCCTTAATGCTTCCCAGCAATAGCTCTCGCCAGGATGTCTGATTTCCCCCAGTTATCCTTGATGCTACTTTTGAACCCTGCATCCACAGGTTTTTATATATATTCCTTCTTAGATTGCACAGTCTATTGCCCATTTTGTGTGCTGAATCATGTCTGACTCTTTGCGACCCCATGAATGGTAGCCTGCCAGGCTCCCCTATCCGTGGGATTTCTCAGGCAAGAACACTGAAGTGGGTTGCCATTTCCTCCTCCAGGGGATCCTTCCAACCGTGTCTCTTGTGTCTCCTGTGTTGGCAGGCAGATTCTTGACCACTAGCACTTCCTGGGTTTAATAAATAGGTGAGTATTTTGAGTCATCTGAAAAACCTACTTTCCCCCTTTATGCTTCGCTGGTGGCTCAGCTGTTAAAGAATCCACCTGCAGTGCAGGAGACCTGGGTTTGATTCCTGAGTTAGGAAGATCACCTGGAGAAGGGAACGGCTACCCACTCCATTATTCTAGCTGGAGAAGTCTCCTTTATACCATGTACCCCAAATCCTGCTTCCAGCCAGAATTCAGAGCTTGGCAAAGACTTGGCAGGAAGAGCTGACGCTGAAGCCCTGGAGGCAGGAATTGAGACCTTCTCCATTCATACACCCCATCTTTGCCTCCCAGAGATGCCATGGGATCTTCTCCCTAGGGTTGAGGCAGGAGCAAAGCCAGGGATGCTCTTGGTCAGCCTAGTGGATCCCACAAGGAGGGAAAGGCTGAAACAAATTCTTCATTTGACCAGATGTGGTGGGAATTTGAAAAACATTATTGGTTCTTACACACACACACCCTACCTCCCCAAGCTTGCAGCTTAACCACGCAGGGGGCTCTGTACAGGCATTAAAGCATGTCCACCAAACCTTTATTTCTGGGCTGACTTCTTTCTCCTGCTAGTTTGGAAAGTGGGAAAGAAATCTCTTCTATGCCAGTCATTATACATAAACGACACAAAGAAAATACAAAGACAAAAAACGACCCCTCATGGGTAAAACTAGTAATTAGGGGGCACTTGTGAGATTTTTTAAAACAGACATTACTCATCAACTTGAAGAAAGACACTCACATGTACTGGGTACCACTGGTTGCCAGGCGCTTTATACCTACTGTCTCATTTAATTCTTAAAGTGAATCCCAGGAGAGAGCCATTAGTTCTTTTCATTCAGAAGATGAGATTAGAGCCTAAGAGATAAGTTAATCTGTCCAGAGGTCATACAGGCAATGGGTGGCAGAAGCAGCTTTCATCCTGGGTCCACTGGCCTTCAGACTTTCATGCTGCCGTTTAGTCACACAAGATTTAAAGGAATCCAGAGCCCATGGTGTTAGAACAAGGTGACGTGTTCCTGCCAGAGGCTGGGACACTTTGGGACACTTGTTGAGGTCTTTGTAGGGCTGAGCAGCGTCCATAGGTGAGGAACAGGAGTCCGTTGTGGTTTTCAATCTGTTGACTCTTGGCCATCTGTCCAGATCTACGGCCCTAAGGCTGACCAGCCCTCAGAGCTTTCTCCTCCTTCCCATTTGCTTCACCTACAGCTAAGCAATATAGGCTGCTGCAGCAGCTGCCAGCTGTTTGCTCCTGAACTTAATCTGCTCCGTCCAAGGTGCTCATCCATGGAGAAAAAGCACCTGATCGTTAGGCACTGCTTGACTTCTGTTCCTCTTCTTTATCCCAAAGAACAAATCATCTACAGACTTCAGTTCTGCCTTTATATTCGAAGAGAAAGAGAAAAGAAAGAAAAACTTTTGACTTGCCACATATAGTAATAGTATATTACTATACTGTAGTATACATACTAGTATATATAGTATATAGTATACATATATATACTATACAGAAATAGTAAAAAGAAAATCTAAATTATTGCAGATAAGCATCACTTTGTCACAAAACTTAACAGGCATTGTTTTAGAAATATAACAGTTACTGTCTTCTGGAAAGGATGTCTCATGTTCCTGCACAGTATGTCATTTGTGTATAAGAGAGGAGCTTAGAAAGTTTTTGTTGAATGAATAAACTCAGAATATCCAAGTTCATCTTGATATTCCTGGAAGTACATGCATAGCAACACGGATTTCTCTTGTGCACTGTCTCTTTTTTGTTTCACTCTTGGTTTTTATTAACAAGAAATATGTATTCATTATATCTAATGTAGAAAACCCAGGAAAAAAGTATAGAGAAGAAAAATGTGATAAAATGTCTAATATTGCCAATAGTACCATCCTCTAACTGGCATTTCCTTCCAGACAGGAACACGTTTTCTTTTAAATGGAATCAAACACAAGGAGACAGTGTACCTGGAGGCAGTCCCGTCAGAATTCAAGGGCCAGCACAGCCCTGTAAAAGCTGTGTATCTTGAGCAAGTTAGTGCTTCTTTCGAAATCTCACTTGTACAGTGAGAATCAATAACTGCTTCATGGGATATTAGGAAGATTAAATGAGCTATAAAGATCTCTAAACAGTGTAGGTGGTCACAGTGAGTACTTGGAGAAATGTGTCTTTATGGTTTTCGTATTGTATCCAGGTACAATACGTAATGATAATTACATCTGTTACTAATACGGTCCTTATTATTTTTAACCTGCTTTTTCACTGAGTAACCCGCTAAAAGAGCTCTTTGCCCATCAGGAAATGTATTTCTAGATCAACATTTTTAATGACAGTGAGTATTCCATCTTGTGGCTGTTGTGAAATTTACTCAACAGTTGGAACTTTCACTCTTTTAAGCTTTCTTCTATTAATAGTTGAGCAGCATTGACATCACAGAAAAGGATTCAGCTCACTTTCTCACAAATAACTCTTTTTCCTTTCCTTGGGCAAGGTCTCAAAGTAGTCACGAATTACTGATCTAAAATGAATGAGGTTCAGGTACCTTGAAGGAGTGGAATCCGCATCAAACTAGGAACAAATGTCACTCACCAGGTGCCAACTCACTGGTAGTTTGTAACGTCCCTTTTATAAGCTGAGTCTTCTTTGTTGTTCTGTCTTCTGTCATCCCCCAAGGAATATGATGATCAAAACTTTCCATATGTTTCCTTCCTGGTAGAAACCGCTGGTGTGGCAGAAAGAGGAGAGGGCACGTTGCTCTTTCATTCTGGCCTCAGATCAGCCCTGTAGCCCTGGTCCCTGGCCTCGCGTGTCATGTCCTTTCCCAGGAGAGCTCTCAGCTCCCGTGCCTGCCTCATTTGTCCTTGGGATTGTCACGTGGCCTCATGGATCTCGCCTGCACCGCACACCCATTCTGACTTTATCTGTGTCTAGGAAGGAAGGGCTGTGTTGATGAAGCCCCCTTTGGAGTCTAATCTTAATAGAATGTGATTCCATGTATTTCTGTTGTCCTTTAAAAGTTGTTCAAGGACTGCTTTCGTGGCAGACATTATCAGTCTCCACTCTCATTGAGATTCAGTAAATGATCTAATCTTTGTAACCAACAGGGGCTTGTGAGATGAGCAGTGAGCGAGAGGAGAATATAGTGGATGTCTGAGCTCTGAGCTCGACCTGGGGACAGAGCACTGAGTCGATGTGGTTTGGGGAACTCTCAGACAAAAAGGGAGATAGACGAATAAGTTACATACCCACAGCGAGGCGGTAAATGGTAGAGGACATGAGAGGAGAAGGGTGGGACTCCAGGAAGCCTTGCAAGAGAGGATGCTCAAGCTTTGGCCAAAGAGGCCTTAGTCTTGGGAAGAAGAGTGGTCTAGACAGGGGAGCTGCAGTTGAGAGAGGAAGCATGGCTGGGGAGAGCCTGGCATGTTTGAAAGTCAGCGTGGCTTGGGTGGAAGGGAGGCTTGGAGGGAGGAATGGAGGCAGGTGAGTTTGGAGAGCTGGGCAGAGGCCAAATCTCTGATGTTGGCCTGCCAATGAGGGAGTTTAAACTACATCCTGAAAGTAAGACGGTGGGGGCATCGAAGGATCTTAAGTTCAGGGAGCTTAGATTACTCATAGAAACATTCAGTTAAGAAATACTGATTCATCAAGGAGAAAAAAAAAAACTCTAGGTTCAAATTGGCCCTATACCCCTGACATGTGGATTCACCTCACACACCTGGAAATGTGGAACTTATACTCCATGTAGTCTTGGGATTGGGAACACGTGACCACCCGCTATTGACTCTGCTGTTTCCTTGGCCTTGATATCACAGGGTAATTCATGGGCCTCTCGTTGTTTCACCATAGGAGAATTCTGCCGAGGACCTCCTGAGGCTGACATCTAAGAGTCTGCCTGACCTGACCAG
Organism: Dama dama; assembly: GCF_033118175.1. Lineage (NCBI taxonomy): Eukaryota > Metazoa > Chordata > Mammalia > Artiodactyla > Cervidae > Dama > Dama dama. The sequence continues at coordinate 48,624,514 of NC_083705.1, read as the reverse complement.
CTCCACAGAGGACGTGTCCTCTTGGACCGACAACGAAGACCGGGAGCCAGACGAGGACGAAGGCACCGGCGCATCTCCCGTCCAGAGAGCAGTAAGTGCGCCTGCGCTCTGCCGGGATGCTCTGCCGGGACGATGTTCTGCCGAAGACGTGGGTACCAGGGCCAGAGATAAAAGCTTGAGATAGACATTATGATCCAGACCAGGATGGGAGAGAACCACAGTGCATCTTTCTATTTTTTTATTTTTTTTGTCAGAATCAGCCAGAAAAATCTATGAAGGTAATACTTTTCGTTTAAGAAAAAACAATTGGCTCTATACCCCTGGAAATAAGAGAGCAATTGGTACTGAGTTCAGTGCATATATCAACTTCTAGGGTGTCTAATAATACACACAGGATTTTATTGCTATTTCTTGATACAGTGTTTGAAAATTATTGCTTGTGAAGTTGAGCTTAGACTGAGAGATGTCTGGTTGCAAGTAGAATGTTAAAATAACACAGAACCCATTCAGGCGAACGTGTATGGATGTATCTCCCAGTTTTAATGAAATGAGGACTTTTTGCTTGGCTCGTGGGTCTTCCTCAAACAGCCTGTGACCCTTCACGCCCTCATGAGCTGCCCCTACCCCGTTGTGGTCTGGCGGAGTCTGGAGGGCTGTGGTTTACTGTGGTTTCAGTGCAGCTCTGCGGGCTCCTCTTTGTATCCCACATCTTACAGATACCTCATATTTAGTATAAAACCTTGTGAGCTGTCGGTCCCCATTCATCCAGGCCTGGGGAGGGTCCCTTCCTTTTGCCATTTGGGTCTCTTACTCTTTGCCAGTAGCTCTGAGCCTAGGCAGCATGGTAAGCGTTGGGAAGTTAGTCTTGTTTGTAATTAGGCCTTAGAAGACAGCAACACAAAATGTATCTCTTATCCCATTTATATAATTGTTATTGCTTAGTAACTCAGTTGTGTCTGACTCTCTGCGACCCCATGGACTACAGAACACCAGGTTTCCCTGTCCTTCACCATCTCCCAGAGTTTGCTCAAACTCGTGTCCATTGGGCTTCCCTGGTAGCTCAACTAGCAAAGAATCCGCCTGCAGTGCAGGAGACCCCACTTCGATTCCTGGGTCAGGAAGATCCGCTGGAGAAGGGATACGCTACCGACTCCAGTATTCTTGGGCTTTCCTTGTGGCTCAGCTGGTAAAGAATCTGCCTGCAGTGCGGGAGACCTGAGTTCAATCCCTGGGTTGGGAAAATCCCCTGGAGAAGGGAATGGCTACCCACTCCAGTTTTCTAGTATTCTGGCCTGGAGAATTCCATGGACTATACAGTCACCAATGGTCGGACACGACTGAGCGATTTTCACTTCACTTCATGTCCACTGAGTCAGTGATGCCATTCAACCATCTCATCCTCTGTTCCCTTCTTTTCCTGCCTCCTATCTTTCCCAGCATCAGAGTCTTTTCCAATGTGTTGGCTCTTCACATCAGGTGGCCAAAGTATTGGAGCTTCAGCTTATCATCAGTCCTTCCAATGAATATTGAGAATTGATTTCCTTTAGGATTGACTGGTTTGATCTCCTTGCAGTCCAAGGGACTCTCAGGAGTCTTCTCCAGCACCACAGTTTAAAAGCATCAGTTCTTCAGTGCTCATCCTTTTTTATAGTCCAACTCTCACATCTATATATAACTATTTATATTATAATATGATATATTAATTTAAGAAAGAAAAAGTTACTTTTTCCTTTTCTTTTTTATCATTAGAGTTCCAAGGCCACTAAACTATGGTTGTGCAGGCTGTGGACTGCACAAAGGTACCACATCTAAAGGAACACCACTTACATCATAAATATCATAGGCTCTTGTGTTTATGAGGACAGTTTTCTGGAAGATGGCAGTAAAGAGTTTTGTTCTAACAAAATCAGCACATTAAGACAACTTTCCAGTAAACAAAGGAAAACATCCTGAAGAAGGGGTGTGTGTGTGAGTTAGTCAGTCACTCAGTCATGTCCAACTCTTTGTGACCCCATGGACTGTAGCCTGCCAGGCTTCTCTGTCCATGGGATTCTCCAGGCAAGAATACTGAAATGGGTTGCCATTTCCTTCTCTTCTCCCTGACCCAGGTATCAAACCCACGTCTCTTCATCTCATGCATTGGCAGGCATTTCTTTACCACTGCACCACCTGGGAAACCCTCCAGAATATATCCTATCTGTATTAAATCTCTTAGCTCTCATACCAGGACCATGTGGCTTTCCCATGAACTACTTGTCACATTTAGATTTGTGCTTATTTGATTAAAATCTGTTTCTCCCATCTAACTGTGAACTCCATGCGATGTGGGAACATGATGTCTGGTTTGGGTTCCCAGTGAATCCCTAGAATTTAGCCAGTACATCTGGTGCTGGGTTATAAATAACTTAATACATTTAAAAACAAACAACAGGACAAGCATTCATTTAAAACTAATGAAAAAAATGACAACAAAATCTAACTAGGTTTATCCACCACAGACATTATGGTTACGCCCCTGGCTCATAGCTGACCATATCCTAGCAGCCTCAGAGGGCTGATATCTACATTTCAGCCCCTACAGGGGTGACTTACAGAGACAGATGGCTCTCTGGATAAACCTGGAACTGTCTGAATAGCGTATGTCTCTCCTCCCACTATTGTCTGCCCAGCCTTCAAGGCCAAGATCTTTCTGAGCCTGCCCATCCTTCCTCCTTGTGACCTCCCCCCATCCCCCCAGCACTGTCCGTTCCCGGTTGACAGAGCAGTCACCCTCCACACAGAAGGGGTACGGAGTGTGTGGCAGTCCAGCCAGTAAACTGTTCAACTCCAGCCTGACTCTGCTAGCCCCACCTTACTAACCAGACATGGCTCAGTTCAGTTCAGTCGCGTTTGACTCTCTATGACCCCATGAACCGCAGCACGCCAGGCCTCCCTGTCCATCACCAACTCCCGGAGTCCACCCAAACCCATGTCCATCAAGTTGGTGATGCCATCCAACCATCTCATCCTCTGTCGTCCCCTTCTCCTCCTGCCCTCAATCTTTCCCAGCATCAGGGTCTTTTCAAATGAGTCAACTCTTTGCATCAGGTGGGCAAAGTATTGGAGTTTCAGCTTCAACACCAGTCCTTCCAATTAACACTCAAGACTGATCTCCTTTAGGATGGACTGGTTGGATCTCCTTGCAGTCCAAGGGACTCTCAAGAGTCTTCTCCAACACCACAGTTCAAAACCATCAATTCTTCGGCGCTAAGCTTTTTTATAGTCCAACTCTCACATCTATACATGACTACTGGAAAAATCATAGCCTTGACCAGACAGACCTTTGTTGGCAAAGTAATGTCTCTGCTTTTTATTATGCTGTCTAGGTTGGTCATAACTTTCCTGCCAAGGAGTAAGCGTCTTTTAATTTCATGGCTGCAGTCACCATCTGCAGTGATTTTGGAGCCCCCCAAAATAAAGTCTCTCACTCTTTCCATTGTTTCTCCATCTATTTGCCATGAAGTAATGGGACCAGATGCCATGATCTTAGTTTTCTGAATGTTGAGCTTTAAGCCAACTTTTTCACTCTCCTCTTTCACTTTCTTCAAGAGACTCTTTAGTTCTTCACTTTCTGCCATAAGGGTGGTATCATCCTCATATCTGAGGTTATTGGTATTTCTCCTGGCAATCTTGATTCCAGCTTGTGCTTCCTCCAGCCCGTGATGTACTCTGCATATAAGTTAAATAAGCAGGGTGACAACATACAGTCTTGACATACTCTGTTTCCTATTTGGAACCAGTCTGTTGTTCCATGTCTAGTTCTAACTGTTGCTTCCTGACCTGCATACAGGTTTCTCAAGGGGCAGGTCAGGTGGTCTGGTGTTCCCATCTCTTTCAGAATTTTCCACAGTTTATTGTGATCCACACAGTCAAAGGCTTTGGCATAGTCAATAAAGCAGAAATAGATGTTTTTCTGGAACTCTCTTGCTTTTTCAATGATCCAGTGGATGTTGGCAATTTGATCTCTGGTTCCTCTGCCTTTTCTAAAACCAGTTTGAACATCTGGACGTTAACGGTTCATGTATTGCTAAAGCCTGGCTTGGAGAATTTTAAGCATTACTTTACTAGCATGTGAGATGAGTGCAATTGTGCGGTAGTTTGAGCATTGTTTGGCATTGCCTTTCTTTGGGATTGGAATGAAAACTGACCTTTTCCAGTCCTCTGGCCACTGCCCACAGTATGTAAGTACCCAAGTAAGACGGTAGGCACAGAGAGAGGGGATCAGAGGGCAGACAGACTGAAACGACAATCACGGACAACTAGCCAATCTGATCACAGGACCACAGCCTTGTCTAACTCAGTGAAACTAAGCCATGCCGTGTGGGGCCACCCAAGACGACGGGTCATGGTGGAGAGGTCTGACAGAATGTGGTCCACTGGAGAAGGGAATGGCAAACCACCTCAGTATTCTTGCCTTGAGAACCCCATGAACAGTGTGAGAAGACATGGCTCTCCAGCCCACAGTTTTTCCCCTCATGTGCCCACAATCTGGAGGGCTCGATCCCACCGCCCTGCCTTACTCAGCCAGCTCCCAGTGAAGAGTCGAGTAAGCTCAGAATGTAAAGAGAGGGCAACTCTGCAACACACCTGCACCTCCTCTCATAAGGGCCAGGGCGAGTATGTGGCCCAGTAGTCTATGGAGAGGTTATAATCACATGTTTTAAAATTTCATAATTCATAATCTCTTGCTGAAAAATCCAAGGAATTGTCTAGAAACTTTTTTACACTAAATACTGCTCTAAACATTACCCATGACATATATTAAATGTATTATATGTTATATACTTTTATTTAAATTATAACCTAGACTTACTGTAGTTTTATAAATTATAATGCTTTTTATAATTGTATTTATGTAATATGGACTTCCCTGGTGGCTCAGTGGTAAAGAATCTGCCTGCCAAGCAAGAAATGCAGGTTCGATCCCTGGAGATGGAAACGGCAACCCACTCCAGTATTCTTGCTGAAATAATCCTATGGACAGAGGAGCCTGGTGGGCCACAATTCATGGGGTTGCAAAAAAGTTGGACACGACTTAGCAACTAAATAACAATCTTTGTAATATATATGTATAAACATAACTCATAATTTAAATTATTAGTTAAATGAGTTCTAATTTCAAGAGTAATGTTTCTACTATATAAGTGGTTTTTGGTCTCCCCATCCCCAAGAAGACCTCACAAATAAAATACAAGTCACTGACAATCGTACTATTGAAAGATAGTAGGATTTAACATTTTGCTATGCTTTTCAAGTTGATTTTTTTCTTAAGCACATATATATTTTTAATTGACCTTATATTAACAACTTATGAAGCTTGCTATGGTCTTAATGATGTAATCATAAACATCTCCCCTGAAACATGGTTTATAATGGCTAATATTTTATAACATGGATATGCCATAATTTATTTTACTAATTTTCAACCAAAAATTCCATTTACATCTATCACATGTGTATTTTATTTTTAAAATCATAAAGAATTCTTCATGGAACATGCTTGTCCGTGTAGCCCTCTGCACATTTTTCATTTTTTTATTTGCTTCAATGGCTTGTAGAAGTAGAATTGCGTCGTTAAAAGTTTTCTCCAGAGAGGTTATGCTAATTTACATTTCTGCAGTGCCTGGGGCCTGTCATTGCCAATAACATTATCTTAAAAAGTTTACAAATTAATCACATCTTGTTGTATATGTTTGTTGTGTATGCTTGTTACTGCAATTTTGCCAAAGGACTTTTCAGTGTTCTGTCCTAACACACTTTATTTGGGAAACTTCAGGTTGCTTTTAATAAGAAATAAATGACTGAGCAGTAGTCCCCCACAAGAGCACCTATTTCAGAGCTGACTTCTGGGTTTCTCCGTCATGTCACCTCCAGCTCGCAAATGCAAATCTTGAACCCCTTATCATTGGTGGAGAAGCCAGCACTGACCTTCCTTGACTGTTAGTTCTGCCTTCACTGTGCTCCAGAGACCCCTCACCTCACCTCACCTTCCGCTCCACACCCCTTACAAAACATCCCAGAGAAGGGATACCAGCCTTCTTCCCTGGCTTGTCACCTTTGCCGAAACGCCCACCATCTGTCAGCCACTCTCTTGAGCTCTGGTTTCAAGCCAGATGACCTGGGTATGAGACAGAGTCCTGCAGGGCCAGGAAGTGAGCACATGATATTTTCCCAACTTCACAGTCTGCCCAGAATCTCCTGCTGGGCCTTGTAAAGGTCCTGAACTACTGAGGGGGGTGGGGGAAATAATTATTTTTTAGTTTTATGTTTATAATCCAAGACTCTTTGTTTTATGATCCTTAAACACCAGTGAACCACTTAGATGAAAGAAACTTGGTACTCTTTTAATCAACTAAGTCACAAAGCCTTTTACTTCCCTGAAGATAATGATGAAACCTGATGCTAAGTTCGACTCTGACTTTGACTCTTCTACACCTCCAAGTTGTGGACACCCCAAGCACTTAAATGGAGCAAATGTAATACACATGCTCAGGGTCTGCAGTGAGCACCCCTGTGATCTATTTTTCATGGCTGCAATAAACAGCCATGAGATTTTCCCTTCAAAAAGCTCTAGCCATGCTTAGAATAGAGCCATATGCATGCTTAGAATAGAACCATATGGTGAGTATCAAGTGTGAGGAGTAAAGGCAGCAAAAAGAGAACTGGGATGGGACAGTGAAATCCCACAGTTATTTGCATAACTGTCACCATCTCAGTGGGGTCTGACTTCACTGAGGGGGTCCTCCCTCCCCTCCCTCCACCACATCTGATCTTAAAAACCTCCAGGTTGGTCTCAGAAATAGCCAAGTCTAGTCCCCTCCCCTGTACTAACTATGGTCCTGATTCACCCGATCGATCATTCTTTCTCAAGTCTGTCTTCTCCACTTTGTCTTCTGCCTGACAGTGGCAATTTTTAAATGAGAGTCTGACCACGTCACTCGGTTTCAAGTCCTTCAAGGTGTCTCAGTCACGCTGGCTTTAAAATCACAACTGCTTAACATAAAGCCGTCAGATCCAGCCCGCCTGTGCTTCCTTTCCTTCTGTCTGTGCTCCTGGCAGACCTAAACACACACACACACACACACACACACACACACACACACACAAAGACACACACACACACACACACACACACACACACACACCTGCATACATACAACCCTCCCTGGCACACCCCCAAACCTGCTAATCTCTGTTTCCCTGGCATTTAGCATCTGCTGTTTTCTCTTTATTTGTTGCTACATATCTCTCTGGGGGTCTTCCCATCCCAGGGGATCTTCCCATCCCAGAGATCGAACCCAGGTCTCCCACATTGCGGGCAGGTTCTTTACCATCTGAGCCACCAGGGAAGCCCAGTCTCTTTGGGAGGAGAAAGAAAATATTTAAATTTATAAACTTTTGAAGTCAGGTATACCTCCTTCCTAAAGGAGGGCATGGCAACCCACTCCAGTATTCCTGCCTGGGGAATCCCATGCACAGAGGAGCCTGGAGCACGACAGTCCTTGGGATCGCAAAGAGTCAGGCACGACTGAGTGACTGACACCTTCACACAGTTGATTTACAATGTTGTGTTCATTTCTGCTTTACAGCAAAAGTCAGTTATACATACATTTTTCATATTCTTTTCCATTATGGTTTATCACAGGATATTGAATATAGTTTCTTGTGCTTTAAGGTAGAAATTTGTTGTTTGTCCATCCTATATATAATAGTCTGCATCCAGATCATCTTTTTTAAAATAAGATTTTTAAGGAAAAATATGTATCTGGCCCTCTGAGAGAGTGGCTGTTTTCAAAATGAAGAGTAGAAAAAGGGTTTTAACATAACAGTGTGTGGAATGAGTGATACCTCCTTTTTAAATGATCAGGAACCTGTCTTACCCTTTTTATATTTTTAACAAAAACAAACAAAAATGAAAATGGAAGTAATGATTGTTGCTGCCAAATCTGCAATTGTTAGAGCTCTGCTGGGAAGATTTGTTTAGCACATCAATCAGCAGACCTGTATCCGGCTTCCTTTGGCATGAAGGGAATCAGCTCTAACATTTTTGGAATCCCCGGTTTGGAAAATCTTGGAGAACCTTTGGGTTTATTAAGGTTAAAGAAGGAATAAAGGAGTTCGTCTTTCAAAAGGAAAGACAAGCCAAACTGGATCTCATGGTTCTGTAAGTCTGATGTGGGTGTTTGACTCTGTTTGTTGATGGCTTAGCCCTGAGGTGTGAGAAACTGAATCAGTCTTTTGGAAAAGGCAGCATCTTTGGGGAGGAGGTGGGGGGCTATATATATATATGAAATAATTAATATGTTTATATATGGAGAAAAAGGAGAGGCGCTCTTGGGTTTTATTTGCATTGAATAATTGATAAATTGGCTTGTGAATGTTTCCCTGGGCACTGAGGACTCTCACTGAAGTGTGTGAGGGTGCCACTGCTGTTAACAGGAGTCAGAGAGTGGGACTGCCTGATGTTTGGGGCCTGAGCTAGATCATTCTGGGGAATCAGACTTAGAGGCTAATGCAAGGGACAGTGAGCAGTGTGTGTAAACTTGTGATTAGTATTAAAGCAGGAAGGTCCCAGGGTCTGCCTGAAAAACCAGATCTTCACAGAGTGAAACTATTAATGCCGAGAAACACTGGCTCGGGGCTCCTTGAGCTTTTTTTTTTTCTTTTTTTTTTTTTTTTTTGAGGGGGGGATTCCTTTTTCTAAAATGTATTTATTTTTAATTGAAGGATAATTGCTTTACAATACTGTGCTGACTTCTGCTCTACCCCAACAGGAATCAGCCATATCCCTGAGCTTTCTGTCAGGGGAGCAACTGTGTTTTCCTAAAGCCTTGAGGTGCAGGGTTTTTAGACAGGCTGCTCAGATGCACAGCAGTGGGCTCTGGTGCTGGGTCTCACGTCCCTTGAGCACAGAGCAGTAGCAGTTACTGCTCAGAGAAGTCCTCTATCTGCCCCTGGGTCAGGAATAGTCTCCTTATCTAACTTCAGGACTCACCTCTTCCAGGGAGTTTTCCTGGATGCAAATATCCTCATGCCTGTAATACATACTATATTTTCCTTCATGACCCTTATCACAGATTGTAAAGACATATGTATGCATGAGACTGCTCATTTAATATCATTCCCCCCCATGAGTGGAGGGTCCACGGGATCCTCATGTCAGGTTTATTCACAGTCGACTCAGTACGTATTATGGATGGGTGTTTGGACAGGTGGGCAGACTGGTGAATGGTTATTCCCTCTCTCCTTCCTTAATACCCCTGTATACTCTTCACCATAAGACTTGGTTACCTTCTGTTGACTTTGCCTGTCCTGCCCAGCACACCATGAATTCTCAATAAACTTAGTACCTAGTAGGCATTTACTGTTTGTGTCTGCCTCTCTCCCTTATGGGAGTTTCCATCTGGGATACAAATATCAGTGATACAGAAATTGTTTTTTTCCAAGTGTAGCATTGGGAGAACAATGTCCCTTTCCTTAAAGTACGATATCTCTGGAACCACCTCATTAACAAGTGAGTGTGTATGTGAAAGTCACTCAGTCATGTCTGACTCTTTGTGACCCCATGGACTGTAGAGTCCATGGAATTCTCCAGGCCAGAATGCTGGAGTGGGTAGCCATTCCCTTCTCCAGAGGATCTTCCCCACCCAGGGGTCAAACCCAGGTCTCCCACTTTGCAGGCAGATTCTTTACCAGCTGAGCCACCAGGGAAGCCCTAACAACTGAGTAGATTTCTCGTTTTCTGTTTGGTTAAGCTTGGAAGGCTGCTAACAGCTAGGAAGAGAATTTAGAAAAGGGAACTTTAAATAAACCAACCACCATAAAGGATTGCCTGTCCCCAACGAGTTGGTGAAGTGGTGAAATGTCAGTGGAAAGACTAGCCAGAAAGGCCCCAGGGAAGAAAGCTCGGAACTCAAAGATGCAGCTTTGGTACACAGTCGTGTAAAGTGTCAAGCCACCAGGAGCCTTGGGGTGGCTGCTCCATACTTGGTGTTTTATAGGCTAGAAATTCATGGTGAGAGAGTAGACCGCTGAGCTCCGCTGAGAACAAACCTGTCCCACTGGACAAGTCATGTTACAGCCAAGGCAGCAATGAGGGAAAAGCAGAAAGCCCCAAAAAGGTGAACGCACTTCACAAACACATGAAGGGAAGAGCTGTGTGTAGCATAAATGTACTCAGGGATCTCCGTGCTCAAGTGGATGTTAAAATGCACAGGAAGGGTTCAGTTTAGGCTGATCTGTCCCCAGGTCCCACCCTGGAAAGCCTATTTGGCAGATCTGAGTGGGGTCTGTTTTCAGAAGCTTCCCGGGTGATTCTGATGCTTACCCAGATTTTAAAAAGCAAACCTTTGAAAGACAGTGGCCACTGTAGAAAGCAGCCAATGTGACCACACACCTTTGTTGTTACTATTACTGTTCAGTTGCTCAGTCGTGGCCAACTCTTTATGACCCCATAGACTGCAGCACACCAGGCTTCCCTGTCCTTCACTATTTCCCGGAGTTTGCTCAAACTCATGTCCATTGAGTCAGTGATGCCATCCAACCATCTTATCCTCTGTTGCCCCCTTCTCCTCCTGCCCTCAGTCTTTCCCAGAATCAGGGTTTTTTCCAGTGAGTTGGCTCTTCATATCAGGTGGCTCTTCATATTGGAACTTCAGCACCTTTGTTGGCCATATAGCAATTTCCAGGCGTGCCACAGAGTGGCAGGGCTCCTAAGAATCTCCTGATTGGGGGCTGGATGCGGCCCAGGTACCGATCTGTGCCTGGCCTTGAGATAAGAGGAACTTTTAGGCTCCCTGCTGCCTCCGTCCTTGCTGCAGTTTGAGATGCAGAGAAAGAAGCTGTGGTGGTTGTGCTGCTTGTGGGAAACTTGGAAGCACAGATCCCCAAGCCCACACTGGATCCTTTGTGAACACAGACTTGGCATGTGCATCTTGGCTCTCACTGCCTTTGCAGACACCATTTCCTGGGATGTAGACTGGTGTGGTTATTGCAGGAGGTGGATTGTTCCCCTGACCAGCCCCAAGCAGGCAGGAACTCCTTCTGATCCATAATTCCCCCAAGTTGTGTATTTTTCTCTCCTCTGTCCCAAGCTGTGAACGGACCCTCTCCTTCCCCTCAGGGCCCTAGACTTCCCCAAGTAGCAGATCTCAATGCAGCTAGATCTTCCTTAAGCAACACTTTAGGTTGCTTAGGCCACGTTCAAAAGGCTGCGTGAAGCTCATTGTGGTCTTTGGAATCTCCAGAGCAACATGAGACAGACAAGGCTGCAAGGATCGCTGGTCTAAGAAAATAAGATTTTAATTCAGGGGTGGTTTTTGTTTTGTTTGGTTTCCTACTTAAGGAGATGAAGTGATTATCTGAATAGGTGGGGGGAGTGGAAATAAGAATAATTGCTTGGCCTGGATGCATTACCCAGAAAACTGCTGAAGTTTGAGTTAGGCTTATTCCCGTGGCACATTTTCTGGGGCCTGTTCCAACTTGTTACCTGGCTTTGTGATGCATTTTCATCTAAGCAATTTGCAGTTCTCAAGGAAGTAAACAGCCCAAGTGATTTGTATAGAAAAGCGAACATTGGACTTCCCCGGTGGTCTAGTGGTTTAAGACTCCATGCTTCCAATTCAGGGGGCACAGGTTTGATCCCTGATAGGGAAATTCCGCACGTCTCAAGGTGCAGCCAAAAAAAAAAAAAAAAACAAACAAGCAAATATTGTAGTCTACAGCCTCAACCTGGCTTCCCTTGTGGCTCAGCTGGTAAAGAATCCACCTGCAATGCAGGAGACATGGGTTCAATCCCTGGGTTGGGAAGATCTCCTGGAGAAGGGAAAGGCTACCCACTCTAGTATTCTGACCTAGAGAATTCCATGAGCTGTATAGTCCATGGTGTCACAAAGAGTCAGACACGACTGAGCGACTTTCACTAGCTTTGGGGCTTCCCACTTAGCTCAGTCGGTTAAGCATCTGCTTGCAATGAGGGAGACCTGGGTTCAGTCCCTGGGTTGGGAAGTTCCCCTGGGGAAGGAAATGGCAACCCACTCCAGTATTCTTGCCTGGAGAATCCCATGGACAGAGGAGCCTGGCAGGATACAGTTCATAGGATCACAAGAGTCGGACATGATTTCGCTCTACGTCTCTCTCTCTCTCTACAGCCTCATAGCGAAGGGGTCCCCAGAGTAGTTCAAGGGCAGGGTTGGCAGGAGCTGGAGGGAGGAGCCAGATGGTCCCTTGGAGTGTGGGAAGAAGTTGTATAGGTTTTCTCTCTTTTTAGATTGTTTTGTGTTTTAAAGTGTATGTATACTTTAGTATAGTAGCATAGAGTTATAATTTATGAACCTATGTTGGGAGCGCCTGATGACTATACAATCTATAAAGGTTGACATCACAGCGTGGAGCTATATGAAATACGCATTAAAGTATGCAGTGCACTTTATTATTGTCTTTGGATCTGAAAAATTCTTTCAAATTCCAGTGGAAATAAAATATGGATTTTATGGGCATGTAATAAAGTTTCTTTGCCCTAAAATTAATTTCTTTTATGAAAATAACACCGTAGGGGTCAGGAAGTGACTTTATCATTTTGGGTAAGTTGGTTCCAGTTTTTTGGGTATTCATTAAGGTATTCCAAGATGGTATTTTAGCCCTCTCCCTCATTATGAATTTTCCTCTTAGAAATATCATCCTTATTAATTTAGTTTTCTATGTCCACTGGGAGTTTGAGTCTGTGGTCTGCACATTAAAATGTAAAGTAGAACATATTAAGATTGAAGGAAAGTGGCAGTTGAGAAATGAAACTAAAATAGACAAAATAATGGCAATTACACAGGGGGAAAAACAGGATGATATGACCTATTTGTGTACCATGTATCTTAGGTAATACATCTTATTTGTTTATGAGCTTTGTTGAGCCTTTTAAAAAGGTAACAGAAATCTGTGAGATGTATGTGCCTTTTGAGATTTTACATGGAGATGCTGCTGATACACAGATTCTCACTCTCTTAAGAGAAGCAGAATATCTCCACTTAGTTTCAATTCCAGTTACCGTGCTGGGTCTTTTGCAGGAAAATCGCTTTGACATAGATGAATTAGACAAATATGCATTGTATGCTAGAAAGAAAACAGACCTGACTTGAAGACTTTATGAGAAGTGGAAGATTTGGAACTGGTCTTTTTTTTTTTCCTCCCATTTTTTCATCACATTGTACGAAACATGATAGTACAAAGCCTGGAAATAAATACAAAGCAAAATATGAGAGATCAGAAGTTCCTCTCTGGAATCCAGGGCAGAAATTTCTCAAAGAAGCAGAGCTATTTAAAATGAATAGAATTCTCCCCACCCGCCCCCTATTGTTACCATGTTTGCTTGCCTAGCTTTTTGTTTGCTGTTTGTTTGCTTGCTTTTGCTTGCCTAGCTTTTTATGTTAAGTACTGATTTAGCTCCATGAATGATGTTTGCAGAAAAAAAAAAAAAACCATGCCTCTCCTTTCTGCTTCTTCCTCTACTCCTTGCCTTGAGATATCCTTCCTTCTACTCTTGACCATTGAGATTCTGCAGCCCTCCTTCCTCGGAGAGTTTTCTAATCCCTCTAGCATCCTGTCATCTGTGCTTTCTCTGATTGCCAATTGCATTTGTCTGTTTCTCACATTCTGGAACTTAAAAATCAGAAGACACTTCCTGATTTATAAAGGGGGAGATGTTTAGTAAAGCTGATATTCAAATTTATTTCCCCCGGAAACACAAATAGCTTTTAAGCTAGCTGTGGCAGATAGGTAGCCTGCCTGGTACCACAAACCCCCTCTTCAGCTCCTAGAGCAGACATCTCTAATTCTTCCCAACAGTCTTCCCACTGACACCACACACAACCTCAGAAGTTGATAATGTGGGCTCACAGGCATCCCCGTCATAGTACCGGCCAACACTGGACTGTAGCGAGCTTGACATTACCATCTACATGCTGAGTGCTGTGCTGAGTGTTTGGGGGAATACCAAGAGGTAGTAATCAGTCTTCCCCTCTCACAGTATTTGTTACACATATCCCATAATGTATTTCAGTTATTTCTATACTTTTATATTCACCAACTCTGTGTAATAAATCTTTAGGAGCTGTGTACTATATTGACATAGAAGAAGAATGTCTCATTCCATCCAGGGGTTGGGGAGGGCTCAGTGGGTAGGGTGATAATTGGCAAACTCCATAGGATTTTCACAGGAACACCGACAGGCGTGGGTGACATCCTGGACCACATGTACAGTGGTCCATAAATAGGAGATTTTAAAGCTTGTTCAGGGATCAGCAGATCATCAGTTAAGTGCAAATGTTCAGCCCCTGCTTTTAGCTCCACACTAAAAAGCTGTGGCTCATTTTACAAGTTGTATTCTCATTGATGGTTTTAGAGTTGAGTGCTAGGGCTAGAGTTTTTGTTTTGGGGTTCCTCAGGCAGTGAGGTAGAGGAGGCGCTGGGCTGAAGAAAGGCAGATGGAGGTAGAGGTCTTTGCTGTAGCTCCACAGAGACATCAGCAGAGCCTGGACTGGAGGGGTCATGGCCACGACGATGGAAAGGCAGGAAGCAGTGGCCGGTCAGTGGAGGAAGGTAGCAAGGCCAGCCGGCAGACAGTAGCGCTGGGCTCTGCAGGCAAAACTCCTTGGTTACCAACAAGAAGGGAGTTTGCTTCCCCCTCTCCTTTTTTTTTTTTTCCTCTCCCTGAAAGCAGGGGTGGTCCTAAACAGTATTTCAAGTGAGATTTTGTTTACCTTTGAGATTGTTGTTATTATTGTGGTTGTGCTGGGTTTTCACTGCATGTGCAGGCTCTTCACTGCGGTGCCCAGGCTCCTTGTTGCAGCACATGGCCTTCTCTTGTCGCCGAGCACAGACTCTCGAGCACCTGATCTCAGTAGTTAAGGCGTGCAGGCTTTCTCCAATTGTAGCACACAAGGACTTCTCTAGTTGAGGTGTGCGGGCTTAGTTGCCTCTTGGCATGTGAGATCTTAGTTCCCCAAGCATGGATCGAACCCGCATCCCCTGCATTGGAAGGCAGATTCTTAACCACTGGACCACCAGGGAAGTCCTGATCTTGTTTGCCTTTGAACCTCCCAGCCTCCTGTCATCTGCTCATCCTCCCTGGCTGGACCCTCTCTTGTCAGTTTCCTGGAGCCCAGTGTCCTCATTTCTATTCTAAACCCCCCCACTGAGGTACCCACGGTCTCCTCTGTTCCCCAACAGGTTGCATCCTTCCAAGAAGCTTCTGCTCTTTGCTTCTCCAGGCCGTTTTCACCCCTTTTCCAACCACCATCACCAACAACAGAGGCCAAAACATGAACAAAACCCTTCCCGTTTCTTGTACATCAGTAAGCAAGCAATACGTGCTCGTACCCAAAATGATATCAAAAATGTTAACAATGTAATCTGATCAAACCAGTTTGATTTGTGGCCCAGTGACACTTGCAAAGTATGTGCACTTTGAAAAGAGAATTTTTGTTACTTCAGATGAGTTTCTTATCAGAATAATTTTTAAATGAAATTCATTGAAAATGTATTTTATTCATTTATTTTTGGCTGCGCTGGGTCTGCGTTGCTGTGTGCAGGCTTTCTCTGGTTTCGGCAAGCAGGGGCTACTCTCTAGTTACGATACATGGGCTTCCCATTGTGGTGGCTTCCCTTGTTGCGGAACACAGGCTCTAGGGCACACAGGCTTCGGTAGTTGCAGCTCACAAGCTTAGTTGTTCTGCAGTATGTGGAATCATCCCAGACCAGGGATCGAACATATGTCCCCTGAATTGGCAGGCGGATTCTTAACCACTGAACCACCATGGAAGTCCTAAAACAAAATTTAAAGATAAAACCATAAAAGCCTGGATGACAAAGATGTTTTAGAAGAAATACCATGGTAGGCCAGTAAGCCTCGGCTCCAGTAGCAGCTTCTTTAAAGTGCTTTTGCTTGTCAGTACTTTCCCTTCAACTCATAAAGTTGTTTCCAAAAAATTCTCCAGTTTGTTCCCAATGACTTCAGATAGGGATGAAAGTGGGGCAGTGGGTAGGGCTAAGGTATGAATTATTCCTACAGATGAGCAGTCAGCAGTTGTAAAAACCACATCATAAATATCTGAGGCTTTGCTGGCCAAACCATTCCCACTGCAGCCATTCACCTCTGCCTTTATGGTGCAAAAGCCACAGTAGGCAATAAGCGAACTAATGGGTATGACTGTGTTCCAGTAAAACTTTACAAAAACAGGTGTGGGGTCAGATCTGGCCCCCAGGCAGCAACTCGCAGACCCCAGCTGTGGGAGATGCTATGTGAGCTCAGGACTGCGTCTCCTGTTGCTGCTCTGCATGCGGGCTCCACAGAATCTGTCTCAGCTTGCCAGTCCCATTCTTTAAGAAATACATGCCCTTAGAAACATACCCCATAGAATCAGCATAAATTCAGTGCCACTTCTGGAGAATAAGGACCTTGGAGTACAGCTCCCATTGAAGTGGAAGAGGCAGCAGAAGACCTTAGGATACTGCCTGGAACTTGGCAGCAGACCAAAACCTCACCACAATGTCGCCAACACGACCAGTTACTGTTTATCTAAAACTTGCCTAAAAGGCATGTCCAGTTAAAACAGCCTTTTTCTATGACAATAAGCCATAGGATCATGTAAGACTTCCTCTAAAATGTTTGCATAGAAAAAAGGCATTGGAGAACTCCGGCGTGTTTACTGTTACTGCTGAATTGGATTTGACTCAGCAGTCGCATTAGGGCACTTCGGATAGTTCATCTCTGATTTTCTTTCCTGCCAATCTTCCTGTTTACTTCTTAGACCTTTCTTTTTTGATAGCTCTTCCCCATCTACTTTTTGTGTGTCTTGAGGTTTCCCTACATACACACACACAGCCTCAGTTTTAGCATTGTGGAATTGAGCGTAAAGTATTCTGCTGCTCCCAGAGATGCGTCCAAGGCCAGCTCCTGCTGAGAAATGACCCAAGGGTCTGCCCTCATTCGCCAGCCCACAAACCCAGAGAAGAGCTGCAGACCCCAGTATTCTCAGTAGGTCATGGGGACATGGAGAGAGTGAGGGCTCCCTGCTTTGTAGAGAATGTCTGGATCCACCTTGCCCAATTTGAAACTGATACCAAGGAGGGACACATGCAGATCCTCCTTCTTGCATCTGCGTCTCCTGTTATTTTTGATGAACTGAGAGTCCCTGGAGGACACTGTCCTCTCCTTGGGAAGGTGACACAGACAAGCCCACCATGGGAAGGACCAATGACTGATTACATTTCTCTGCCCTTAAGGGTGATTTCTTTGCCCCACCTTTCTAAAAGGACCACGAGATCAACTTAATTTGTATGCATGAGAGTCACCCAAGTATTCACCAACGAAGCATGTTAAGCCCGTTCACATTGTTTGGGAATGATAAATGGAAGGAAATGGGAAATGGACTCAGATAGAACAAGGACGATATTATTTCATTTGCGGAGCCAGCCTGAGCGCCTCGGTTTACATCAGCTGCTGTTTCTCCCCCAGCTGCATCTGACACTCCGTGTAGACCAGAGCATGGGGGTGGGAGTGGGGGTGCAGCTCTATGTTCCAGTTTTACTGTTTTCCTCTTCAGTCCTGAGTTAGTCTCTTTGTTGGAAAGCAACGAGCCTAGTGAAGCGGGAGACTTGTGTTTTAATTTCTGCAGTCAACTCGCAGGCTCCTTGCTCCTTTTGGCTGATTTATTGTTGTTCCGATTCCTTTTTTTCTGAATGGTTATTCATTGCCAGCACTGGCCTCTCTGATGGCCATCTGGTTCTCCTTTGGTCACTCGAACATCTGCCCCAGAGATTTGGAAAATGAGCTTTCTCTGGCAGCCTAAAAATAAGCTTAGTGTGACTGAGGCATGAAAGAGAAATCACCACGATCCCCTGTCTGTAGATGCTGACCCAGGGGATGAGCCAACACAGCTTCCCAGGGATTTGGAGCTTGGGTGTCTTCTGTCACATCTGCAGATTTCCCCCCCCGCCCCCAAGTGTTGGGGACAGTAAAAACATGGCATGAACTGGGTGCAACCAGTTCTTTCTGCAGTTTTCCCTGGAATCAGATGTACTTGCTCAATGTAAATAGTTGGAGATGAAAGCTATACTTTGCATGCTATGTTTGTAAAGCTTCAAGAGTTAGCTGAGAAAGACAAATGACACTTAGAAGTTAAGCATTGTATTAGTCACAGTGTGTTCAGGAGACCTTGTAAATGCTTTGGACAGCAGTTACAGGACATTTCTGAAGTCCTAGACTTTTACTTGGACCCAGGGGGCCTGTCTCATGGGCAGTGATGGTTCGCCCCCCACCTCCAAAAGACTAAAATTTGCCAGAAGATAAAACTCAATCTTGATGCTGTTTCTCATCCAAAATGATTTATAGGCACATCGTCCAGTGCCACTTTTCAGAAGGTTCTACAATGAGATAAAATGTCAACATAATAATGATATTCAAATAATTAAAATACCAGTAAATTAAGACCCCTTGCAAGTCATAATCCAAAGTTGTTAAAATCTAAAATAATTAACATCCAAACTTAAACTTACTTGACCTTTTGAGTTAAAAAAAACCACGTACTTAATGACTCCCTTTGATCACTCCAATTTCTTACTTTGTTCCACCTTATAAAAATGAGTCTTTTTTTTTTTTTGCCATATGGAGCAGCATATGGGATCTTTGTTCCCCATCCAGGGATTGAACCCGTGTCTCCTGCATTGGAGCATGGAGTCTTAACCACTGGACTACCTGGAAATACCTCCAAAATGAAATTCTTCATGCTGTGTGCTGAGAAGAGAGATGGTTCTGTTCAGCATGTGCAGACTGGGCTGTTTTCCACTGGAACAAATATGGCTCTGTCAGCTCCAAGAAAGTTGAATTTGTTCAACAGCATGTCTCTTGTGTACTTTACTTTTTGATGAAATGTAAATGAACAAAGAGTAAATGGACCAATTGTTGTTGTTCATTCGCTAAGTCATATCCGACTCTTCATGACCCCATGGACTGCAGCACACCAGGCTTTCCAGTGCACCACCAACCCCCAGAGCTTGTTCAGACTCATGTCCATCGAGTCGGTGATGCCATCTGACTGTCTCATCCTCTATCGTCCCCTCCTCCTGCCTTCAATCTTTCCCAGCATCAGGGTCTTTTCCATTGAGTCAGTTCTTCGCATCAGGTGGCCAAAGTATTGGAGCTTTAGCATCAGTTCTTCCAGTGAATATTCAGGGTTGATTTCCTTGAGGATTGACTGGTTTGCTCTCCTTGCAGTTCAAGGGACTTGCAAGAGTCTTCTCCAACACCACAGATCAAAAGCATCAATTATTTGGCGCTCAGCTTTCTTTATGGTCTAACTCTCACGTCCATACATGACTACTGGAAAAACCGTAGCTTTGACTAGACAGACCTTTCTTGGCAAAGTAATGTCTCTGCTTTTTAGTATGCTGTCTAGGTTGATCATAGCTTTTCTTCCAAGGAGCAAGCGTCTTTTAATTTCATGGCTGCAGTCACCATCTGCAGTGATTTTGGAGCCCCAAAAAATAGTCTGTCATGGTTTTCATTGTTCCCCCATCTATTTGCCATGAAGTGGTGGGACCGCATGCCATGATCTTCGTTTTTTGAATGTTAAGTTTGTAGCCAACTTTTTCACTCTCCTCTTTCCCTTTCATCAAGAGGCTCTTTAGTTCTTCTCCACTTTCTGCCATAAGGGTGGTGTCATCTGCATATCTGAGGTTATTGATATTTCTCCCGGCAATCTTGATTCCAGTTTGTGCTTCATTCAGCCTGGCATTTCACATCATGTACTCTGTATATAAGTTAAATAAGCAGGGTGACAACATACAGCCTTATTGTACTCCTTTCCAATTTGGAACCAGTCTGTACTTCCATGACCGGTTCTGACTTGCATACAGATTTCTCAGGAGGCAGGTAGTCTGTTCACAAGCCACAGGGAAATGGGAGAGACCATGGAGAACTGTCTCCCAGGGCTATAGCACAGACTCAGTAATAGCAAGTTCAATATTCTTGGCTTTTCTTAAAAAGATGCCAGTCAGTCTATAGCAGCTGTTTGGAGTCTATGACCATGAACTTAAATCCACAGGCAGGAATCTACCTCTCAATCTGAGTGGGGAAAAATCAACCTGGTCCTATTGAAAGTGCCTTTCTTTTATATTCCAAAGCTTCTTGATCTGCATTTAGACCTTAAGATGAATGCGTAGGTCTCCCAGTGCATTGGGTGTGTGAACTGGGTCTCTGGCAGAGCTCCCAGTTCTCAGGAGCCAGTATTTTCAGTCCTGGGCTCCCTTTTCCATCTCCACTACCTCTTGGCATCAAAGTGCTTAGCCTGCAGGAGGTGTGTCTCTCCTCTCCAACTTACTCAGCTGGAAAAACTCCCTCTGCAGATGCATGAACCAGCCCTGCTATCAGCAATCGTGAGGCTTCTGTCCTCATGAGCTGGTAAAGGCTAATACCTCTGCCACCTGCTTCTTGAGATCTGTGTTTCCTCAGGTTTTGAATATTCCAGGGATCGCGCAACACTGCCTTCTACTCTGTTTGGGGGCCAGGCAGTAATTGGATTTGCCTCCAGTGGTTCACATTCCCTTCCTTTGGGAAAGACTCACTTAAGTTTCTGTTTAACCTTTCTTTTTTCTATCAAAGACTCCTTTCTTCTTTCATGGCCCTGCTTGCTGAATCTGTGTGCCTTTTTAACCTCTCCGTTGCTTTCTGACTTGGATTTTTTCTAAAATACTATTGTAGGTTCTGTCGTATGCGGCCCATCATTGTAAAAGTGTTGGAATCAGTGAGGCTCCCGTTGACTAAAGTATGCATTGTTCTAGTACATCCTGACCACCACCACCTCTGAGGTGGTTAATTCCACCCAGGAAATGACCAACGTCAAGTTCTGGCTTACTACCATCCTGCCCGCCTCCCCTTTGACATGCCTGTTTGCTTGGTTATTGTCCTGATTTCATTTATTTTCCAGGCCACTGTTGTCGGGGTCAAAAAAAAAATCTTTGTCCCTGTAAAATTTACTGAGGGATTTTTTTTTTTAACTCTTCCTGGGCTTCTTCACCCCTCACCTTTGAATCTGTCCAGACATTCTTCTGATCTCTCTTGGAATAGCTATTCCAAGTTGTCTTGTTCAAGCGCTTCATCTGCAGGTCATAAATCACATCTCTCATTGTTTTCCAGGCCTGGGATCCCCAAAGGGAGTCGCTGCATCCTGTTCTCTGTGGTTTTGCCTCCCTCCCTTGGTTGGGTTTCCTAGGTCCCAGACACCCCCTCTACACTAGAAAGTACCAGTGTCTCTCACTCTTGTGATGCCCACTTGCAGCCTAGCAGTCAGGAGCTGGCATGTCTCTTTTCCTTATTCATCTGCTGCCCTTGACTTCGCAGTCTCCTCTCCCTTCCCTCTGTCCCGTCTGTCACTAAGATCTCTGCCTTTAGTTAATCATTATGTACTCTCTATTCTCTCTTCCACTGCTCCTATTCTGATTATAAGACCAGAGTGTGTTTTCAAATCCTCCATGGTATCCTTTGCAAACCTGATTTTTTTAAAACTAAGTGCTCCAGGCACATGCCTTTAAAACTGCCTTCTCGGGGAGAGTGCGGGATTCCGGGGCCGAGAGAGGGTGGCGGAGCCGGGACCTCGCGTGATTCTCGGAACCCGAGGAGAAGCGGCGTCTGTGGCTATGGCTGTAACTCTCGACAAAGACGCTTATTATCGACGAGTGAAGAGACTGTACGGCAATTGGAGGAAAGGAGAAGATGAGTATGCCAATGTTGATGCCATTGTTGTATCAGTGGGTGTTGATGAAGAAATTGTTTATGCCAAATCAACTGCCTTACAGACATGGCTCTTTGGTTATGAACTAACTGATACTATCATGGTATTCTGTGATGACAAAATCATCTTTATGGCCAGCAAGAAAAAAGTGGAGTTCTTGAAACAGATTGCCAACACTAAGGGCAATGAGAATGCTAACGGAGCCCCTGCCATCACACTACTCGTACGAGAAAAGAATGAAAGTAACAAGGGCAGCTTTGACAAAATGATTGAAGCCATTAAAGAAAGCAAGAATGGCAAGAAGATTGGAGTGTTCAGCAAAGACAAATTTCCAGGAGAGTTCATGAAGAGCTGGAATGACTGCCTCAACAAAGAGGGCTTTGACAAAATAGACATCAGTGCAGTTGTGGCCTATCCCATTGCTGTAAAGGAGGATGGAGAGCTCAATCTAATGAAAAAAGCAGCTAGCATCACCTCTGAGGTCTTCAACAAATTCTTCAAGGAAAGAGTCATGGAAATAGTTGATGCAGATGAGAAAGTTCGACACAGCAAACTGGCTGAGTCTGTGGAAAAGGCCATAGAAGAGAAAAAATACCTAGCTGGGGCAGACCCTTCTACTGTGGAAATGTGTTACCCTCCTATCATTCAGAGTGGTGGCAACTATAACCTCAAGTTCAGTGTAGTGAGTGACAAGAATCATATGCATTTTGGGGCCATTACCTGTGCCATGGGTATTCGCTTCAAATCTTACTGCTCAAACCTTGTTCGCACTTTGATGGTTGATCCTTCTCAGGAGGTTCAAGAAAATTACAACTTTTTGCTTCAGCTGCAAGAGGAGCTGCTAAAGGAACTAAGACATGGTGTGAAGATATGTGATGTATATAATGCTGTCATGGATGTGGTTAAAAAGCAGAAGCCAGAGCTGCTGAACAAAATTACCAAAAACCTAGGGTTTGGAATGGGCATTGAATTCCGTGAAGGTTCTTTAGTAATTAATAGTAAAAATCAGTACAAACTAAAGAAAGGGATGGTTTTCAGCATCAATTTGGGATTCTCAGATTTGACTAACAAGGAAGGGAAGAAACCAGAAGAGAAAACCTATGCCCTGTTCATTGGAGACACAGTGCTTGTGGATGAGGATGGCCCAGCTACCGTTCTCACTTCTGTGAAGAAGAAAGTGAAGAACGTAGGGATTTTTCTAAAGAATGAAGATGAGGAAGAAGAGGAAGAGGAGAAAGATGAAGCTGAGGACCTGTTGGGAAGAGGTTCCAGAGCAGCTTTACTTACGGAAAGAACACGAAATGAGATGACTGCAGAAGAGAAGCGAAGAGCCCATCAAAAAGAACTGGCAGCTCAACTCAATGAGGAAGCAAAGAGGCGATTAACTGAACAAAAAGGGGAACAGCAGATTCAGAAAGCTCGTAAATCTAATGTGTCCTATAAAAACCCATCTTTGATGCCTAAGGAACCACACATTCGGGAAATGAAGATCTATATTGATAAAAAATACGAGACTGTAATAATGCCTGTGTTTGGCATTGCGACACCTTTTCACATTGCCACAATCAAGAATATAAGTATGTCTGTGGAAGGAGATTATACTTACTTGCGAATCAACTTCTATTGCCCAGGCAGTGCTCTGGGCAGGAATGAGGGCAACATCTTTCCCAACCCAGAAGCCACTTTTGTCAAGGAAATTACATACCGAGCTTCAAATATGAAGGCACCTGGAGAACAGACAGTTCCAGCCTTGAACCTTCAGAATGCTTTCCGAATTATAAAAGAAGTGCAGAAGCGTTATAAGACTCGAGAAGCGGAAGAGAAAGAGAAGGAGGGCATTGTGAAACAAGATTCACTGGTGATCAATCTAAACCGGAGTAATCCCAAACTGAAAGATCTGTACATTCGCCCAAACATTGCCCAAAAGAGGATGCAAGGCTCACTGGAGGCCCATGTCAATGGTTTTCGCTTCACGTCTGTCCGAGGAGACAAAGTGGATATTTTGTACAATAACATCAAGCATGCTTTGTTCCAGCCATGTGATGGGGAAATGATTATTGTCTTGCACTTTCACCTCAAGAATGCCATCATGTTTGGGAAGAAGCGGCACACAGATGTGCAGTTCTACACAGAAGTCGGGGAGATCACCACAGACTTGGGGAAACATCAGCATATGCATGACCGAGATGACCTCTATGCTGAGCAGATGGAAAGAGAAATGAGGCACAAACTGAAAACAGCCTTTAAAAATTTCATTGAAAAAGTAGAGGCTCTAACAAAGGAGGAACTGGAATTTGAAGTGCCTTTTAGGGACTTGGGATTTAATGGTGCTCCCTATAGGAGTACCTGCCTCCTTCAGCCTACTAGTAGTGCGCTGGTAAATGCTACAGAATGGCCACCTTTTGTGGTGACGTTGGATGAAGTGGAGCTGATTCACTTTGAGCGAGTCCAGTTTCACCTGAAGAACTTTGACATGGTGATCGTCTACAAGGACTACAGCAAGAAAGTGACAATGATCAATGCGATTCCTGTTGCCTCTCTTGACCCCATCAAGGAATGGTTAAATTCCTGTGACCTAAAATACACAGAAGGCGTACAGTCCCTCAACTGGACTAAAATTATGAAGACCATTGTTGATGACCCTGAGGGCTTCTTTGAACAAGGTGGCTGGTCTTTCCTGGAACCTGAGGGTGAGGGGAGTGATGCTGAGGAAGGGGATTCCGAGTCTGAAATCGAAGATGAGACTTTTAATCCTTCAGAGGAAGACTATGAAGAAGAGGAGGAGGACAGTGATGAAGATTATTCATCAGAAGCTGAAGAATCAGATTATTCCAAGGAATCATTGGGCAGTGAAGAAGAGAGTGGAAAGGATTGGGACGAACTGGAGGAAGAAGCCCGAAAAGCCGACCGTGAAAGCCGCTATGAGGAAGAAGAAGAACAGAGTCGAAGTATGAGCCGGAAGAGGAAGGCATCTGTGCACAGTTCAGGCCGAGGCTCTAACCGAGGTTCCAGACACAGCTCTGCGCCTCCCAAGAAAAAGAGGAAGTAATTTCAGAACTTTGGCCCTCAGCTCCATTCTTCCTACAGCCAATCCCTGAAAATTTTACATGACATAGAAACTGTATTTTTCCTTTTTTTTTTTTTCTTTTGAAGTTTTGCCATTTGTGTATGGGTTTAGGGGGCCATTTGTGTGGACCAAGCTACTCGGGGAATTCCAGGCCCACCAGGACACGTGCCAATGGCCCCATCCAGATGGCAAGGGAGGAGGTGTTCTTGAAGATGGGCAGAGGCTTCCGCTGTTAATAAATACCGTTTCATTCCTCTCTCTTCCTGTCACCTTCTGCCAGGACATTGTTGGCTTCTGACATCTTATTCTTTGATGTCTCAAAGCTATATTTCCAAGACATTGGTACACGGTGATCTTTGCCTGCCTGTACCATGGCTCTTGACCAGCAGATTCAGTCCTCCATCCTACCCTCCTGCCATGACCTTCCTCACATCTCTTTAAGATACATCTTTGCAGTACTCAAGAAAAGGTTCTTGGAATTTGCTAATGGTGTAAGTGATACAACGTGAGATAGGCTGATCGGGCTGGTATCTCCGTCTGAGTTTTCCTGCTTTCTTGCCTCGGGTAGATTCTGAGGTATTTCTGCTGCCTTGGAAGACATAAGAAGCAGTGATACTCCCTGGCTCGGTGTCATCTTCCTTACAAATTCACACATGGTACAATGGTGGAAGCAAAATTACCATTGTTTCTTTTCTGATGTATGAGGAAAGAATGGCTGTGCCTCATGTACTGCTTCTAGTGAAATCTAGAAGGAGGCTCAAAGGAGTCAACATTTAGATCTGGAAGGGGCAAGTCATGCCTTGGGCCTAGAATACCCTGATGAGAAAAGAGAAGAGGAAGGGAGGCCACATCTACAACACAGCCTCTCGTCACTGCTGCTCCTTGTTTTTACTTGTCTTGCATTGTCCTGTATTTATCACAGTTTCTGTTGAACAGCTTTTTAAGTATTGGGGGAGTTTATCTTGCCATCCTCTCCCTCCTGGTTCTCTGCATCCACCTGTCCCACTGCAGTTCCTTCTGTGTTCTGTGACTTTAAGAGAAGAGGGGGGAGGGGTCTCGGATTTTGTTCATTTGTTTGTTTATTTTCTCCTTAGCAGTAGGACTTGATATTTTCAATTTTGGAAAAACTAAAAGATAAATAAACTGTGGTTTTTTAAAAAATAAAAAAATAAAAAATAAAACTGCCTTCTCAACTGTTAGGTTTGCAGTCACCTTGTGGAAATTTTCTTTCATCTTGAGATGAGTAAGGTGGCATGTTCTCTTTCGGTGCTCATTTGTTTTGTTTTATTCATTAATTAAATCTGCTATCTTTCTTTTCTTTTTTCACTTTTTGGTCATACCACATGGCCTATGGGGTCTTAGTTCCCTGACCAGGGATCAAACCCATACCCTCTGCATTGGCAGCTCAGAGTCTTAACCACTGGACCACCAGGGAAATCCCTACCTTTCTGTAGGTATGAAGTTGAAATGTGTCTCTCTGCACTCTAGTGGTACAATCTTGCTGTATGCGTGCTCAGTCGCTTCATTTGTGTTCGACTCTTTGCAATGCTATGGACTATAGCCAGCCAGGCTCCTCTGTCCGTGGGATTTTCCAGGCGAGAATACTGCAGTGGGTGGCCATTTTCTTCTCCAGGGGATCTTCCCAACCCAGGGATCAAATCCTCATCTCTTATGTCTCCTGCGTTGGTAGGTGGTTACCACTAACAGGTTCAGTTCAGTTCAGTCGCTCAGTCGTGTCTGACTCTTTGCGACCCCATGAATCGCAGCACTCACCTGTCAATATAATCATCAAAGCCAGAAGCATCCTGACATCTGGTGGGGAGAAAGCTTGAGGGTTGGTTTTGTTTGTTTGTTTATTTCAACTAAACTTTCACTATACCCCTATGATAGACAATTAGGTATTCTACTAGTACCCTCAAGCAAATTCTTATTTAATCCTCATAGTAACTCTGTGAGATAATTAACGAGGTAATTTTAACCCCTTAAAAATAAATACTATCACTGCTACTTTACAGAATCAAAGAACTGTCTGCAACATCAGCGCTTTCCTAATATGTGCATGATACATGTCACTACCTATAGTACACGTAAACTTCCTTATACTTTATAAACATTTCCTGTGCCTGTAACTCATATGGAGAGTAGAACAGACGTTTATACAATTGCTGATTAAAATACCTATATTCTGAATGCTGAAGCTGAAGCTCCAGTACTTTGGCCATGTGATGTAGAGAGACGACTCATTAGAAAAGACCCTGATGCTGGGAGAGATTGAGGGCAGGAGAAGGGGAGACAGAGGATGAGATGGTTAGATATCATCACCAACTCAATGGACATGACTTTGAGCAAACTCCAGGAGGTAGTGAAGGACAGGGAAGCCTGGTGAGCTGCTGCCCATGGGGTCACAAAGAGTTGGACAGGACTGAACGACTGAATAACAACAAATATTCTGAACAGAGAGCAGCCTGATGATAAGAACTCTCCCACATTCTTTGGGGGATGGGCTACTTGGGTGTAGCTGGGAGCCTTCCTTCTGCATCTCTGGAGTAAGCCTGGGAGCTGAGAGGAATGGGGAGATTCTAGCTTAGTCCTGTGCCTCCTTTGCAAGTTGGTTTTGTTTGGACCAGGGCAGTGGTGAATTAGAGAGGCCCATATTCTATTCCACTTCCATAACCTGGGCTTTTATGAATTCTCTAAAGTTTGTCTAGACCCCTGGGACTCACCCTCAAAATCAGAGCCACTCTTAACCTGTGTTATCACTTCCAACTCTTTGGGATGTTTCTTACACCAAAGCTTCAGCCTTGCCTTCGTTTCCACTTCCAGAGCTCATCTGTCTCCTGAACCTTCGTGAATGGTCTGTGTACAAACTGAGCTGTTTTGGGGCTTTCTCTAGCTCCAGTTTCTCAGATTGGTTCTATGACCATACATTAGCGTACTGGTTTCTAGAATTGTGTTACGGTTGTCTTCTATTCTCTTTGTCTTTGTGGGATTATATCTTTCATTTTAAAAAAAAATCTTCATCACCATTTTAGTGTGGCTTTATGAGGGAAATCTACCATCTTTAATCAGAAGCCTGCATGCATGCAAGCTCAATTGTTTCAGTCGTGTCCAACTCTTTGGGACCCCATGGACTGTAGTCCACCAGGCTGCTCTGACCATGGGATTCTCCAGGCAAGAATACTGGAATGGGTTGCCGTTTCCTTCTCCAGTCAGAAACCTAGTATCATTTAACTCTTACATCAAGTCCTGTTTTTCAAATGACAGCATTAGAACTCAAAGAGGTTGATTAATGTACCTAGATTGCTGCTAACTGGTGCAACCAAGACATAAGCCCAGGCAACTGGTTTCTTAAACATGCTGCCCTATCATCTTGCTTTTAAAACCAGGCACTAAAGATTCTTCTTCATTGAGATAGAATCTCATAGATTATAGGTGTGGGAAACTGTGCCAACAGAGAGGCTGTAACCTGGAAATTGGCAAATTATACTACATTCCATTAATATAATGGCATTGTTATATGACACATGAATTAGAAATGGCTGATGAATAATAGATTATATCAACTGTTTCTCTGAATCACAGGCCTTCCAGGAGAACTTTTTGCACATTTTATTTTAGAACAACTAAGATGACATCATTTCCAGAACAGTTTGATTTGTTCTGTGTGTCTAAGGAAAAAAAAAAAGAGTACAGCAAACGTTAGAGTGTGGACATTTTCAGACAATAGTCATAAGACTGGAGAGAAGCTCACTGTAGCCAAACTGCACTATGTATGTTGCTACTTCCTAAGATAATCTGGAACTAATGTATCTAAGAAACCTACTTCCTGTTCATTGAGTTACATGCCTCCTAAAACTATGGCAGACCAGTTTTTTGTTACTGAAAATGGTTAGAGGAAATGGTTCCATTTAAATTCAGAACATTTTTCTTACACAGTCAGGGCGTTCTGACATAAGATTTCACTTCTCCCTTGAGCTCATCACAGTGCCCTTTGCCACCTTTTGAGATATCTCTGGGTCCATCCTAATTGATTTTCACTTTTAGCTGTAGGCTTTTGGTAATTATGTAACATACCATCTTAAGTGTAAGACTTCTCTAGTACAGTCTTTTGATATTTTATAGATCATAGAAACCAAATCTCATTTCATTCTTTGGTGCATTTCAGGATTGAAAAAAAGAAATACTGTTTCTTAAGGCTGTGGTTCCTTCTGCTAAACCACCTTCCTCAGATTCTAGAAATCAAGAAGAGTTTACATCATGCATGTTTGCATCATAAAGACTTCAGATTCTGCATGTTAAAAAAAGCTCTTATAAAACTCCACTCCACTCTTTTTGTACACTCTTCACATGTAATCTGTCCTGGAGTCCAAGTTTTGTTGTTGTTTAGTCACTAAGTTGTATCTGACTCTTTTTTGACACCGTGAACTGTAGCCCACCAGGCTTCTCTGTCCATGAGATTTCCCAGGCAAGAATACTAGTGTGGGTTGCCATTTCCTTCTCCAGGGGATTTTCCTGACCCAGAGATCGAACCCATGTCTCCTGCATTGGCAGGCAGATTACTTACCACAGAGTCACCAAGGAAGCCCAGATCCCAAGTATATGTTGTAAACAAAAGGGTGTTCCTTTGGAGGGGTCTCAGATCTCAGCTGTCAAATGGAGATAATATTATTTACCTTGAGGCACGTCTGCTGTGAAAATTAAATGGAAAAAAAAAAACTGAGGTGAATGAATTATATGATACAATATTGATCACTCAGAGTCCTAACTTAACGGAAAAGCATCTCTAGTTGGAGGCGGGAAGTAGCCTGGTAGTACATGAAGCTGGAAATCCGGAGAGTAAGTGACTGTGCAGCCCTGTCTGTAAGGAGCTGGGACGCCTCGAGCAGGCTGCTTTCCTTCTGGGAGTGCATCTGTCGTCTCCAGAATGTCTCTGACTGTGTGCACACCTGGGGCCGTGCCAGAAGACTGGAGGGGAGGATGGAAGGAGGAAACCCCGTGGGTCTAGGAACTGTAGGCTGGGATTGTTTTCCTCTCTCGGCGTGAGCCTCTCCGTCGGCCTTTCTGGTGGTCTGACTCTTGGCTGCTATGTCGTAAGCCGCCCGTGTAATGGGCACCAGAGGTGATGCCCAGCAGACTGTGGAGTACCTATCGCTGGGAGCCTAGGTCACGTGGTATAACCAGGATGAACCAGGAATTTTACTCTCTCTCCAGTAATTGCTGTTAACAGTCTGCAGACAGATTGTTTACATAAAGTTCTTAGGCCAGGCAAAGGAGAGGCCCTGAGGCTTCTCTCTGGATTATTCCTATTTGCATGTCTCCTCTACCCCACCGCCGCAACACCCCCACCCCCCCACCCCAGACCCTGGCATGTCTCCACAAGGCGGCTTCTTCACTGTGTGGGAATTAATGTCCCAATTTGGTGTTAGGAAAGGTGTCCCTCTAGAGACTCTCTAAACTCACCCTCAGGACTCCATTCCTGCCTTGACTTCATAATTTAAACCTGGAGACCTGCCAGTCTCTGACACTGTAATAGGCATTCACCAAATTTATCTTTGTTTCATGTATCAAGATTAATTTCTTTTCCCAGCGCCTCTTCCTCAATTTGCCTACATCTCCTCATTTCTCAGAACCTTTCTTTTCTCCTTTCTAATCCCAAAAGATACTTGAACTTGTGGGGGAGGAGGGAACCGTCCAAATTTTTAATATAACAGGTTAGATTTAGATATAAACAGTTGCCTTGTAAAATGGGGATTACCTGGGAGATTACTCTTACTGCTTACTTTATATATTTTCATAAACTGAATTTTATATACTCTGTATGTTTTTTATTACCTGTTAAAATTCAGGGTTTTTTTTTTTTTTAACATTATAATTACATGGCTTTCCAATGACTGCTGAGTGGTAAAGGATATCATCTATTTCTTTTTAAAATACATAGTGTAAATCTTATCTCTTTTAATTAATTTGACTTTTTTCCTCCAGAACCTCAAAGGAAAATACAATTTCAAATGACAAGGCTCATTTGTTTGGTGTGTCTCCTAAGTTTTGTACATGTAAATTTACCCTCCAGATGTTTTTGTAAACACTCTCAACTCTCCTTTTCGTCTCTAATAAGCATAGCATTTCATAGCTTGTTGGGCTTTTCTCAGATGGATGGCTAAGGGGTCTTAATGTCATCCTTTCTTCTTCACCTCTGGGTGTCTGGTAATGTGGATTTACAGTTTACAGACGTGGGCTGATTATGATGGGATTTCTGTGTATCCTAAGTGCTGCTTGATTCTGGAAGGTATTTAATCAGTACTAAGGAGTGTTTAAAAAAAAACTCAACTGAGTAAATTTGAAGATCTAATTGGCTTTATTCAGCAATTCTTTTATCAGGCAGCATCCCGTCTAGAAAGTAGAAAGAACCTCTGTAAGAAATGGAAGGTTTTATAGACAGAAAAGCAGGTCCTTTTGGTATGAAGTCTTGGTGGGGCTTAGCAGAAGCCACAGCACTTTGAGGTTGTCATTTGTTTCTCACAGGAATATGGCACATGGAATATCCCGTTGACCTGTTGTTGTTCAGTCGTTAAGTCATGTTTGACTCTTTGTGACCCCATAGAGTGCAGTGCCCCAGGCTTCCCTGTCCTTCGCTATCTCCCTGAGTCCGTTCAAACTCATGTTCCTTCTCAAGAAACAGCATGACCCCAGGGGCCCTTTCCAGTTTGAAACCTTGCCAACAAAGGTCCGTCTAGTCAAAGCTATGGTTTTTCCAGTAGTCGTGTATGGATGTGAGAGTTGGACCATAAAGAAGGCTGAGCACTGAAGAACTGATGCTTTTGAATTGTGGTGTTGGAGAAGACTCTTGAGAGTCCCTTGGACTGCAAGGAGATCCAACCAGTCCATCCTAAAGGAAATCAGTCCTGAATATTCATTGGAAGGACTGAGGCTGAAGCTGAAAATCCAGTACTTTGGCCACCTGATGCGAAGAGCTGACTCTTTAGAAAGGACCCTGATGCTGGGAAAGATTAAAGGCGGGAGGAGAAGGGGACAACAGAGGATGAGATAGTTGGATGGCATCACTGGCTCAATAGACATGAGTTTGAGCAAGCTACGGGAGGTGGTGATGGACAGGAAAGCCTGGTGTGCTGCAGTCCATGGGGCTACAAAGAATCAGACATGGCTGAGCGACTGAACTGAACTGGTTCTATCCTGTGTAGTGAGATTCATGCTGAGGAGGAACTTGTCTTGTCAGCATGAGGCTTTGTGGTTCCAGATTATCTGAAGGGCTGTGCTTTGATCCCATGAACTTTTTTTCTCATGTGACACCTGTACTGATGCTCCTTGAGCCTTGAGGTAAAGATCTTGGAGGAAATGGCATAAGTGAACGTGGGCTGGCCTCTCTCGTCAACTCTGTGCTCTCTGCATTTCAGATGCCTGGAACAGAGGAGCCCCACGATGCATGCGGCCCCGAGGAATCCAAGGGGAACTTGGAAAGTCCTAAACAGGGCAGCAGTAAGATGAAGCTCAAGAGTCGCCTGTCAGGTAAGTGGACTCTTTGCCTGCCTGATTGGGAGCTCCCTGCCTCAGGAGTGGGAAGATAAGGTTATTAGCATGATGAGCCTTTTTTTCTTTTGTTTTTGTTCAGTCACTAAATCGTGTCTGAGTCTTTGCAGCCCCATGGACTGTAGCCCGCCAGGCTCCTCTGTCCTCCACCATCTCCTGGAGTTTGCTCAAATTCTTGTCCATTGAGGCGGTGATGCTATCTAACCATCTTTTTTCCATAAAACTTCCAAATTGTTTTGTTTTTGATGGTGCATGCCCCAGGCATAACTGCCTTCAGCCTGGCTGCCCACATGAGTATTTTCATTTGAGTCATAATGAAGGGAATGTCAACATCTCTCTTTGTCTCTGCTTAAATGTAAATTTCCTGTTGTGTTTGGTTCATTTACTTCAGGCGACCCTTTCTCTGTGGAATATTCCTGATGGCCTATCTTTCCAGCAAACATACCTATTCCCCAAACCACTGGCCCACCAGAACCTGGCGCAAAGAACTGGGGTTTTTTTGTTTTTTTTTTTAAGTATCAAATGTGCATCTCAATTAAATGGAGGGGCCAGTGGGACTTAGTTGTAGCTTTTGTAACAAAGAGATCTGATGTTTCCTGGGCACATCTTCCTAGCAGCTGGCCTAGGCCCTGAGAAAGAAAGTCAGAGA
This sequence comes from Dama dama, assembly GCF_033118175.1. Classification (NCBI taxonomy): domain Eukaryota; kingdom Metazoa; phylum Chordata; class Mammalia; order Artiodactyla; family Cervidae; genus Dama; species Dama dama. The sequence goes on along the minus strand of NC_083705.1, from coordinate 48,591,435 downwards.
CTGTGTGTGGACACATTGTGACTCTTATGACAATGTCTGAGGCACTTTCACCTCGACAAACTTTTTCTACAAAACAAGAGAGAAAAAAAATTATATTTTGTGGATGGATTGATATAAAGGTACAAGCTCGATTCATTATCATCTATTAGTTACTGTTATGTTCATTTTTTTTTTTTTCCTCCTGAATTTTAAAGAAATTAAAACATTTTTGTGGGCCCCTAAGATTGGCTTGGGCCCTCAGCACTGTGTCTGCTGGTCTGATGGTGAAACTGCCCCTTGGCTACCCACCTGTGAAGGGCATCCGGTCTAACAGGAAAAGCAAGAGTTTGGAAGCTTGGTGGAATCAAGTTTACCCATCAGCTCTTAAGTTACCTTGTGACCTCAGGCTGGTTGTTGAACCTCCGTAAACTTCCTCTCTCACCTAACACGGGAGAAGATAGTCCCGACTTGAAAAGGTTGAACAGATAGGAACAAAACAAAAGCACACATAAAGGCACCTTGCACAAAGCCTGGTGTGTTACCATCCCCCCAATAGGTCAATTTCATCTTTCTGCTGCCCACATCAGTGGAGGGGTAGGGTGGTGTCTATGACTGCCAACCAAGAGCCTCTCCAGCCCACATTGCCTCCCCCTCTATTCTTCTCAGGTAAGGTGGTAGATTTAGGATAATATACATCCATTTAAAAACAAGAAAACCTGAGTAACAAAATGAGTTGCTTTCTATTTATAACTCAGAATAATTAGGTAGTGTCATATATGACTATTAGGGCATGGGTTTGTAACAAAAAGTGTAATGACCAGAGGTTAATAAGACCAAAGAGAAAGGTCAGGCTGATGGTCCTCACAGGGAGAAAACGACCAGCTCCCCTTCAGCCCCGAGGATCGACTGAGAGGAATACATTTAAATCCTGTGTGTTTGGGCAGGGGAGGAGGTCTTGAGGTCAGCTGTCTGTTCAGCACCTTATAAACAGTTCCCGGGGAAGGCTCACAAGAGTTCTAGGAAAATACAGTGACCTTTGAAACCAGTGTAGTCACATTCCTCATTTTATGGATGTAACCAGAGAAATTAAGGGGATCCCAAAGGTCGCTCATTCAGTCTGCCCTCAAGAGTTCTTCCCACCACCCCTCAGCTTCCTGAGGGTCATAGAGAGAATTCTATTCCCCAGACTGGGGGTTTATGATGTGGGGAGGGGATCCTAGCTGATGACCTTTCAGATCCTTGACTTTCCACGTTCGTACTATTGATTTAAACTATGCAGGACATTCAACTGAGTACTAAATCCAGAACTGGCTATTGTTTGCCACAGATGCATGCCGCCTTCTCTTCCTGTGTTTTCCACAAGGCCATGACAAGGAAATATAGTAGAAGGAGCACGTGTACGAAGTCAGGAAAGGCTGTATTCAGTTCCCAGCTCTGCCATTACTGGCTGTGTGACCTGGAACAGGTGGTTTCTCTGGGTCTCAACTTTTTCACCAATAAGATGAGGGTTGTAATGTACATGTATTGTGCACATCAATGTGAGTGCCTTCTAAGTTGGCCTTGTTGAGAGATCCAGTAGAGAGAACGCATATGGCACTGCTGTTCCAAAATGTGGCTGCGATAGGCCCTCACCACGTGGTGTCTGCCTCTGTCATCACTCTTATGGTTAATATCGCATTCCTCGTTGTCATTTTCACATCATTGTTCTCATTCCACTCTCAAGGGGGGAAGATGCTTGAATGGGTTCAGACAGGAAGATTCTCAAGTTGCAGGTCATGATGAAGTATGCACGAAAGTTGTGAAGACTGAGGTCTCTCTGAGTTGTGGTGCCCGGGGGAGGCATCCAGAGTGGGCAGGATGAAGGAAAGCCAGTACACTGGCAGGACTGGGCAGAACATAAGAGGAGGAAAACCAGGGTCTAGACTTGGGACAAAATGCATGAGAAATATTTTGGGACAATGGGGGTGGAAAAATGGGTTAGAGAAGTTTTTGGCAACTGTTTTTCTGCCTCAGCTGTCTGAAAGATACAATAATCCAGCCACAACCATGATTCAGTCCAGCAGAAAGATTGGGGGAGAGGAGATTCTTGGCATGGGAGGTGATGGTGCAGGCAAACTTGGGGGAAACTTAAGTGATATTTATATGCTCCCCAGTTTGGGGACGGATGTGGGTGGAGGACAAATGCTCCCCTCTGAGAATTCACAGGCTTGAGCAATGAATTCACCAAGCAAGGTAGTGGGAGATAAGACTGGAAAAGTAATTTGGAGGCATGTTAAAGAGGCTTAAGGAATTGGTTCTTCATTCAGTGCTTTGAAATATGTTCAGTCTAAAGACATTTGAATACAGGAGATTTTAATGTGCTCACTTCCTAATTTCTGGGTCCTGTAAGCTTGGATATTTATTTCATATTTTCGTAAGCGAGTCACTCTGGTATTCACATATCAGTATATTATCTACAGACACTACCGTATGTGGTTTCTCTTCTGTTGATGGCAAGTGCTTCCCTGTCAGCTCAAAAGGAATTTTCTTCTAATAAATCTTGTTCGTATGAGTAAGCATGCCAAAATAGATTAATCTGGCCATGAGTTATTAAGTCATGAATTATTAAGGAGGTTCTCTAAAGAGGTTCCAACCATTTCCACTAAGATTTTGGCCCGTCTGGCTCCAAAATGACTGAAGTGATTTCATGGAACATTTTTCCTGATATTCTAACCAGAGTTTTCTTTACTTCATACCTCCCTTTTTGCCAGTAGGGTTCCCTTTTAACTTCGGTATTTTTTGATTTATCCATGTTAATGCCTTAGGTCTGTAATCTTTTTAAATGAAAATTTTTCTTTTGATTGCAAAGGAATTTCAGATGTTTGAAAACCTGAAATATGTATCACAAAGTTAATATGTAGCTTTTGAAAAACCAGGCCTTTAGTGATGTCCATTATAATATAACTGTATCAGCACCATTCTAACTTTTTTCATCATTGTTAAAAACTCATCAATATATTATTTTTAAAAGAGTACAGAATCATCTTATTTTATTCCATGAAAAACTTCCTGAGAAATTTTAAATAAATTAAAATTTTAAGTCATCAACTGAGATATTAAATAGAAGAATTTGGTATTTCAAAGAATCTATATGTACATATAGTTATATACATACATATACATGAATATACACATATATATGGTGCATAATGTAAACATTGTAATGTGATTGTAACTACATTCAGTATAATCGATCCATCATTTAAGATTAAAGACTTTAAACTCTCATACACTGTTGGTAGGAATGTCAACTGACATAGCCACAATGGAAAATAGGATGGCTGTTTCTCAAAAAATTAAAAATAGAACTACCATATGACCCACCAGTTCCACTTCTGGGTATATGTATCCAAAAAAAAAAAAAAAACAAACACTAAATACACTAATTCAAAAAGATACATGCACCCCAGTGTTCACAACAACATTACTTACAGTTGCAAAATATGGGAGCAACTAGAATGTTCATCAACAGCTGAATGGATAAGGAAGATGTGGTGTGTTTGTGTGTGTGTGTGTGGAATATTACTCCACCATAAAAAAGGTGTGAAAGGATGCCATTTGCAGCAGCATGGAGGGACTTGGAGGGTATTAAGCTGAGTAAAAGCAGTCAGACAGACAAAGGTAGTGCTGTATGATACCACTTATATGTAGAAGCTAAAAAATACAACAAACCAGTGAATATAGCAAACAAAGAAGCAGACTCACAGATATAGAGAACAAGCTAGTGATTACCACTGGGGAGAAGGATGAAGGGAGAGGAGAGGGGGAGTAGGGGATTAAGAGGTACAAGCTATTATGTACAAAGTAAACTACATAGCTTTATATGTAGGATATATTGGATAATACAGGGGATATAACCTATATTTTATAATAACTATGAATGGAATATAATCTCTAATGATTGTTAAACACTGTATGATACATGTATAATTTATATCATACATAAAAATATACTTCAATTTAAAATAAATAAAAATTTTTAGGTAAAGTCCCTTAAACTATCCTATTTTAAAATAGTACATAATATAAACTTCTGCTTCACTGACTATGCAAAAGCCTTTGACTGTGTGGATCACAACAAACTGTGAAGAATTCTCAAAGAGATGGGAATACCAGATCAACATACCTGCCTCCTGAGACACCTGTGTGCAGGATCAAGAAGCAACAGTTAGAACCAGACATGGAACAACTGACTGGTTCCAAATTGGGAAAGGAGTACATCAAGCCTGTATATTGTCATCCTGCTTATTTAACTCCTGTGCAGAGTACATCATGTGAAATACCAGGCTGGATGAATCACAAGCTTGAGTCAAGATTGCCAGGAGAAATATCAACAACCTCAAATATGCATATGATACCACTCTAATAGTAGAAAGTGAAGAGGAACTAAAGATTCCCTTGTGAGGGTGAAAGAAGAGAGTAGAAAAGCTGGCTTAAAACTCAACATTCAAAAAACAAAAATCATAGCATCCCATCCCATCACTTCATGGCAAATAGATGGGGAAAAAGTAGAAGCAGTTAACAGATTTTATTTATTCTCTTGGGCTCCAGAATCGCTGCTGAAGGTGACTGCAGCCATAAAATTAAAAGATACTTGCTCCCTAGAAGGAAAGCTTTGACAAATCTAGACAGCGTATTAAAAAGCAAAGACATCACTTTGCTGACAAAGGTCTGTCTAGTCAAAGCTATGGTTTTTCTAGTAGTCATCCATGGATATGAGAGTTGGACCATAAAGAAGGTTTGAGTGCCAAAGAATTGATGCTTTTGAACTGTTGTGTTGGAAAAGACTCTTGAGAGTCCTTTGGAATGCAAGGAGATCAAACGAGTTAATCGTAAAGGAAATCAACCCACAGTATTCATTGGAAGCACTTTGGCCACCTGATGTGAAGAGCCAACTCACTGGAAAAGACCCTGGTGTTAGGAAAGATTGAAAGCAAAAGGAGAAAAGGGCAGCAGAGGATGAGATGGTTAGATAGTCATGACTCAGCCAGTGACTCAGTGGACATAAATTTGAGCAAACTCCCAAGAGATAGTGAAGGACAGGGAAACCTGGTGTGTTGCAGTCCACAGGGTCACAAAGAGATGGGCACGACTTAGTGACTAAACTATGTATGATAAAGATGTCTTTAGCAATCATTACTATAATGATTTCTTAAACAAGATGTGACAGTTGCTCAGTCGTGTTTGACTCTTTCTGACCCCATGGACTATACAGTCCCTGGAATTCTCCAGGCCAGAATACTGAAGTGGGTAGCTGTTCCCTTCTCCAGGGGGTGTTCCCAATCCACTGATCGAACTAGAGTCTCCTGCATTGCAGGTGGATTCTTTACCAGCTGAGCTACCAAGAAAGCCCCTTAAAAAAGATACACGTGTGCCAAACGTAAAGGGAAAATATTATATGTTGTTCTACATTAAAATTATGGACTTTTGTTTATCAGAAAAAATACCACTGAAAGAATGAAAGTCACAGACATGGAAAAGATATTTGTAATACATAGATTCCACAAAGGACTAATATCCAAAATATATTAATAATAAAAAATAAAATTCCTGTAAATGAACAGAGAAAAACCCAACAAAAGAATGAGCAGAGGAAAAAAATGTAAAATTTTCTAGTAGCCCAATTGAAAAAGGAATAAGGGAAAAAAGAGCAAAAGACTCGAACAGCCTGTTTACAATCTTAAAAAAGAAAAACAGTCAATGAATATTTGAAAAGAAGCTCAATCTCATTAGTCCTTTGTTGTTCTGTTGCTCAGTCATGTCCAACTCTTTATGACCCCAAAGACTTCAGCACACCGGACTTCCCTGTCCATCACCATCTCCCAGAGCTTGCTCAAACTCATGTCCATTGAGTCAGTGCTGCCATCCAACCATCTAATCTTCTGTCGTCCCCTTCTCCTCCTGCCTTCAATATTTCCCAGCATCAGTGTCTCTCCTAATGAGCTGGCTCTTCACATCAGGTGGCCAAAGTATTGGAGCTTCAGCTTCAACATCAGTCCTTCTAATGAGTATTTAGGACTGAATTCTTTTAGGATTGACTGGTTTCATCTCCTTTAGTTTGATCTCCATTAGTCCTTAGTGAAACGTAAATGAAAAACCACAGTGAAATACTATTATTATCCACTGCAGCAGAGTGGCTAAAATTAGAAAGACTGGCACTAGGAAGTATAACAAGCTGTAATGCACCCTGATGATCCCGCTTGGTGAAAGGGAACGCATGCCTGTAACCCAGCCACTCTCATTCTAGATAGATCCAACAGGTACAACATGCACATAATGTCTAACACTATATTCTAGATCAGGGTCAGCAGACTACCACCCGCAACTGTATTAGTATGGCCCACAGATAGAAATGCTTTCTGCATTTTTAGTGCATCTAGAAAAAGTCAAAGAATGTATGCTGAGACCATTTGTGACTGATAGACCCTAAAACATTTACTATCTGGCCTTTACAGAAAGATGTTTCCTGACCCTTATTTTAGGTCTGAAACTGGAAAAAAATCAAATGTCCATTAGCAATAGAATGGATAGATAAATCGTGGTATGTTTATATGATGAAATAGTGTGCAAAAATAGGGTGAACAGTCTATTGGCATGCAACAACCTGATGGAATTTCACAGATACTGAGAATAAGGAGCCAGATTCAAAACTAACATGTTGTATGTGTTCATTTATATCAAATAGACAAAAATAATCTGTGATGTTGGACATCCCAGGTGGCTCAGTGGTGAAGAATCCACCTGCCAAGCAGGAGACGCAGGTTTGATCCCTGGGTCAGAAAGATCCCCTGGGGAAGGAAATGGCAACCCACTGCAGTATTCTTGCCTGGGAAATCCCATAGACAGAGGAGCCTGGTGGGCTATAGTTCATGGGGTAGCCAAGAGTCGGACATGACTTAGCAACGAAACAACAACAATCTATGATGTTAGAAGTCGGGATAATGGCTACCCTTGGTGAGCAGTGTTTAGTGGCACAAAAGGGGGTTTGGAGACCTGGTGATATTCTATGTCTGGATGTTGTTTATTGACAGGTTTATTTTGCTAAATGTCATGGAATGGTATGTACACTTAGTGATTTGTGCACGTTTCTGTAAGTTATACTTTAACTAAAAGTTTGTTTAAATGTCCATTGTTATACATGAAAAAAAGCATCTCCCCCAAGCATCTACTACCAATCACAAAGTGATATTCTTCCATTACTAAAAAGCCATCCGCTGATAGCATTCTCACCACTGTTTATTGTCTTATCAACCATAGCTACATCTTAGTTGGATTAAATATATACATTGCCCCTTATCCAAACTGGGCACTTCAAAAACTAGCACTTTCTTCAGAATCTGGCATTACGGCCTCAACACACACCAAGCTCATGCAGAACTTGACAATAGAACATGATGAGCCAGATGCTTTGAAAGTATTGGCCACCAGGCCATCTGAGCAACCATGAATGTGGGTGTAAATGCAACAAGTTTATACCTGTGCATGCTCATAAGATTCTCTTCATTCTATATCTAGTCGTGTTTTCCCTCTGTTTTTTCAAGGGGGTGTACACCGTCTAGAGTCTGTTGAAGAATATAATGAACTGATGGTGCGACATGGTGACCCCCGGGCCAGGATGTTAGAGGTCTCCCGAGATGGCCGGAAGCATTCCCTTCCCCAGCTGCTGGACTCGACGGGCACATCACAGGTAGTACAGCACTGTGGAGCCCCTGACTTTCTTATCCAGTCACAGCTACTTGGCTAGGGGCAGAAGAGCATGTTTCGAACCCTGGGTCTCCAGGTTTTCAATTGTTCTCTCCGAGGCCAGCAGGAGCTTCATGTTCTGAAGACCTGTTTGCGTATGAGGGCCAGAAGTATTTAGGACAAGAGATAGAGTGTAGTCAGTAAGGTCTGTCCAGGGAGGCTAGAGAGCAGTCAGCTTAATATTTGGAAATAGAAAAGAAGGGGAAAAAAAAATCAATCCCTTGTTGGATCTCAAAATCTCGATTCTCTTCTACTGTGTGTTTTGGAAACGAGAGCCGCTTCCCCTGCCAGGAGACAATGGCGCCTCACGGTCTGTGGTGAACCACCATCTCTTGTTTAGTGGGTGTGTCGTGTGTCGGCATAGCCTGGTGGGTAGGTGGGTGTGGACACGTGAGGGAGGTGGGGGTGGCTGTGGTGTGTGCCTGGATCCTACCTCTCACACAGTAACGGCTCCAACAGCCAAGGTCAGAAGAGACTGAAGAGGGGGTGAGGGGTGTGGGGATGTTCATAGTCCGTCCCCACCAGAGCTCGGGACTCTAACCCTGTGTAACCCTGCACAGGGGCTCCCCTCAACTTCATCACCCTCAGCCCAGTCAACACTGGTAGGCGTCTCATAACCAAGTCGGAAGCAGGCTCAGTCTCTGGGAACTTGCGGAGTGTTCTTCCAGTCCTGGCACCATCAGCCAGAGCACTCGAGAGGAGTCGCTGGTATCGGGTCCCCAGGCCTCAGTGAAGCAGAGGTGGGAAGAGGAGGGCGTGATAGCTGTGATGCCCTAAGTGTATGGAGACGCAGGCATTAGAGTTCTAGAAGATCTAGCTCAGGTCGTCTGGGTTGGGCTCTTGCTCTGGGTGTCTCGCATTTTTACGGATAGGGTAGCTAAATCCCAAAGAGGTTGGGTATTTAGTTCCCAGTGATACTCCAGAATCACTGTGCAGGGAGTTTGGCCAGACCAATAAAATTAGAAAGTGCCCGTGTTTCAGAGGCCCCTGCTGATTAGGCTTTCTTGTGCTGAATCCACCAAGGGCAACTGGAGTTGGAAAAAGTGAGAAAAAGCAGAGCAGAAAACTTGCATGAGGCCTGGTTAAAACCCATGTCTGGAGACAAGTGTGTGTCCTGGGCAGCATGATCCATGGGGATTGGATCAACGGGGAGATCAAGTAGCCGTCGGAGAGCCACATTGTCAGACTTTTGGTTAGTGCAGACAATGAGAGCAGGTCTACTGTTGTCCTGGCCAAGGACGTCCAGCACTAAGGTGCCGATTTCTTAACTGACTCATGAGGAAACCTGACTGTATTTATACCCGGAAATTATCTATTTCCAAACTCCAGGAGATGGTGAGGGACAGGGAAGCCTGGTGTGCTGCAGCCCAGTGGGCTGCAAAGAGTTGAACACGACTTGGCGACTGAACTACAACAAAAGAGCAGGCTTCTAGGAACCAAGAAACGCAAGCTGAAATCTTTAAAATGAAAGATTTTAAAGAAGCAGCTATGTTTTCCTCTTTAAGTTGTTCTTTCTTTTCTGACCTCTTTTTTCTGCCTTTTTCTTTTTCTCCCAGGATTTGCCTTTCTTTCTTTCCTTCCTTCCACTTTTGTTGATTAGTTTTTAAGGTTTGTTGTTGCTGTTTAGTCGTTAAGTCACATCCTACTCTTTTGTGACCTCATGGACTGTAGCCCACCAGGTTCCTCTGTCCATGGGATTTCCCAGGCAAGAATATTGAAGTGGGTGCCATTCCCTACTCCAGGGGATCTTCCTGACCTAGGGATCGAACCCACATCTCCTGCATGGGCAGTGGATTCTTTACCACTGAACCACAGGGAAGCCCCTTCCTCTCTCCTCTCTTTGTCTTTCTCTCTCCTACCCTCCCTCAACTAAAAAGTATTGTCTAGATTAGAGCTATCCAATAAAGCTTTCTGCAGTGATGGAAATGTTTTATGTCTATACTACCCAATATGGTAGCCACATGTGTCTTTTAAGCACATGAAAAGTGGCTAGAGAGACTGAGGAATACATTTTTAACTTTAATGTATCTTAATTTAAATATAGATGGCCACAGGTGGCTCATGGCTGCCAAATGGGATGACAGAAGTCTAAAAGTGCAGTGAGACCCCTGAAACTCTTCAGGGGAATAGTGAAGCATGCTGGCCTCTGATTCCTGAAGGGCAGATGGAATAAGGCGCTGCTGGAGGTTGTTGATCAGAGAAAGAGTTCCCTTGTGAGTCTGCACATGAACCTCTATATTTGAGGTCTCTGCCTGCCTATTTCCATAATTGTTGTTGTAGTTCAGTTGCTCAGTTGTGTCCAACTCTTTGTGACACCATGGACTGCAGCACGCCAGGCTTCCCTGTCCATCACCAACTCCCAGAGTTTGCTCAGACTCATGTCCATCAAGCCAACAGTGCCATCCAACCATCTCATCCTGTCATTCCCTTCTCCTCCTGCCAGTCTTTCCCAGCAACAGGGTCTTTACAATGAGTCGATTCTTCACATTAGGTGGCCAAAGTATTTCCATAATAGTTTTGGTAAAAGGGTGGTAACCTTGCCAAGCCATTATCTTTTTTTTTTTTTTTTTAATGAATCAGAGGCTGGGAGGCCAACATAGCTGACAGATATTTTGTAAAACTGCAAGATATAGTTGTTCTAAGCTGCCAGGAATATGAAAATATCATTAGCAGATCTCATTTCTACCTTCGAATGTAGAATATGCTGATTAAGGATAAAAACTATTTTCTAGTGTCTCTTTTCTCATATTAAACATGAAATGATTTTGTTGTTTATGCTAGAATATCTGTGTCATTTAAGAAATGTATCATTCTAAAAAGAATAGCAAGGAGCTAGATTGTCTCGGCGCTTTAGCAATAGATTCATTCACTCTCTTGTTTATATTATGAATGGTCTACACTGCTTACACACATGGACTTGGTGGGTGATGGAAAGGGAAAAGAGATCAAGATTTTGAGCTGCTGTGTGCCAGGAAGGGAAAGTGTGGCTTGTGGAAACGTATTTTATTTTCCAAATGTGAGGGATCAGAGCTGAAGCTGCTGCAGTCTCTCAGAGGGATTTTTTTTTATACGGAATAACAGTTGTCTGGGTTTGTGGTTTGGGTTTTATAAGAAACAAAAGCTTGCTGAGTTTTGAGTGAGTGAATTGAGCTTGAAATGATGAACTACTTTCTAACCATGATTGTGAACTTGGAGTGGGGGCAGGGGTGACTTCCAATGGCGAACCTGACCAGAGGATGGTCATTCTACATCTCCAAGGCCACTTGGTTTCCAGTCCCTAACTCTGCTCCAGAAAGCAAGAAGTAGGATATGTGGAGTAGGCTCGAGGAAGGAGCAGCCTAGGTTGTTTATGTGGGGAAAGAAGACATGGCAGTCCATCACAGTTGGGGCCGTTCCTCCAGTGTGCTTTATAATCAGCTTTATTTAACCCACTGGACCAGGTATGGACCACAGGCCAACGGCCATCTAACACAAAAGACAACTGAGGTTTTCCAAATCTGAGTATATTTTTATACCAGGGACCACAGCAGGATAAGTGAGACAGTCACTGACCTCATGTGCTGACTTTTAGGAATACCACATTGTGAAGAAGTCCACTCGCTCACTAAGCACAACTCAGGTGGAATCTCCTTGGAGACTCATTCGGCCGTCAGTCATCTCCATCATTGGGCTGTACAAAGAAAAGGGCAAGGTGAGCTCTTTTATGTGTATTGTTTTGCCCTCTAGGTAAATGCTAGTATATATATTTTAAATGATTCCTTTTTAGTGTTGTTTTTACATAAAATAAGGCAAAAGGTATAAAGAAGAATCAAGTTAAGTGGCCTTTGGGTAGATTTGAGTGGACACCCTGGCATCCTTTCCCATGGGCCTGCAGGTGACATCATCAAACCCTTTTTGCCCTTATAATTTCAGGAGTCATCACCTGGCAGCTAGGACGCCATCAAGTGTGGGGTACATGCCCCGTAGTACCACTACTGAAAGAAAATCGGACCCTGCCACTTCAGAGAATACCCCCTAAATGAATTGAATGGATTTCATGGCATTTCCATTATCATAAGAGGAATAAAAGCAAATAATTTGTTATATGAATATCAAAATAGCCATTTTGATATCAATTTGATATTATACAAAAATAAAAGAATAAAACAAATATGGCCCCTGCACAGCTATGAGTTATTAATTGAGCCATGTGAAATTGACATCTTTGGAGATCGAAAGATTGTCAAATGTCAATTTAATGTGTTTACCTAAAACTTTTCAGCCTTTAATACAATGCATAGCTAGCATAATGCAAGTGGATCTGAGGAGGGTCATGGTGAGGGGAACACATGAATTTGCAGCTACTGACTCAACTCTACAGGCTTCCCTCATGGCTCCAGATGGTAGAGAATCCAACTGCAATTCAGGAGACCCAAGTTTGATCCTTGGGTCAGAAAGACCCTCTGGAGAAGGGCATGGCAACCCACTCCAGTATTCTTGCCTGGAAAATCCTATGGACAAAGGAGCCTGGTACGGTCCATGGGGTGGCAAAGAGTCAGACACAGCTGAGCAACTAACACTTTCACTTCAGCTCAACTCTGAGTTAAATACTACACTGGGGGGGTGCCCTCAGTGAAGAAGTGCACTGACAGCCTGGACCCCCATCTTCTCTGCGTCCAGGGCCTTGGCTTCAGCATTGCTGGAGGTCGAGACTGCATTCGAGGACAGATGGGGATTTTTGTTAAGACCATTTTCCCAAATGGATCTGCTGCAGAGGATGGAAGACTTAAAGAAGGTAGGAGAGAACCTCCTGGTGGGCCTCAGTGACCTCTGATTCTAGGAGAATCTGCCCCCTGGCAAGATGTGAAGCAAATGCCTCAGCGGCTACGGTTCTGGGCTTGGTAGTTGGATAGACTTGGCTGAATCCAGCCCAAGTACTCACTCAGGACCTTGGACAATTCACGTAACCTAAGCTTCACTTTTTTCTCTTGTAAACTTGGGATATGAATACCTACCTTGAAGAATTGTTGTGAGGATTACACGAGACATTATGTGAGAAGTGGCTTGATATCTTTGTTTGGGTTTTTAAATGTCTGTCTTGTCCCCTTGATCTTTGAAATTGCCTTGAAAATTTCCTGAGCATTTGCAGTGCATTCTTGCTCGGGGCTAGAGTACATAAACATCTTTCACCAACCCCATAGCACCTACCATTTTTGACACACCTAAACATACTAGACAAGCACTTTTTTTTTTTAATTGATAACTGTGTGCATTGAAGGTGTACATGATAATTTTATACACTTAGGTGCAAAATGATTGCCAAGCAATGTTCATGAATACCTCCATCACCTCACATATTGACCTACTGTATGTGCACGTGGTAAAAACATTTAACATCTTTCTTAACTATTTTCAAGTATATAACACAGTCTCGTTAAATAACTACAGACACCAGTTTGTACCTTAGATCCCCAGAACTTGTTTGTGAATCCTGATTTTTTTCTCTTCCTAATTATTAATATACTCCCTGCATGGAATGATGGAATCATACTATTACTAGTTACCTTCAAAAATGCTGTGACCGTTCAGTTCAGTTGGTCCAATTATGTTGTGTTTAACCAGCTTATTTCTTCTAAACTGATAAGAATAAATTGGAACTCCTTTTTTGTAGGCAGAGCAATCCCAGAAGTCTGTGTGCTAATGATAAGCCATGACCAGGCTTCACATTTTAATGGCAGAATATTTATTTCTTTCTCAGAGGAAGGGCTAACTCCCAGGTGGTATTTCTGTCTCGTTTCCCAACAATGTAAAATTCTAGCGGAGCATTTTTATAATGGATGTGCCATGTGTTCATTTGATTGAAATTCATCCTGCAGTGTTAGTAGAATGGGGCAAAATGGCAGGAAAAAAATCGACAGGAGAGGTGAATAGCACTTGCTTCTCCTAAATACTATATTTTCGTATGTATTCACTTACAATAAATAGAGGTCATCAGAATGGATTTTTTTCCATTAACCTGTTGAATTGATCTGTCTTTTAAGTAATCTTTAAAGATTTTTTAAGAGCATGAGCGATCATTTTAATGTTTCTACCCTTTTCCCAGGTGGAAACAAACCAGAAACCTCACCTAGTTGAGTCTTGGTTATTCCAGGTGATTTTTAAACAGATTATTTCCCTTGTTTTGCAACATCTGTAATTACAATTACAGAAAAGGCACATAACACATGGGTTCGGTACTGCTTGCCTTTTTAAACCCGTGTACGGGGTTCCTTTAATGGAATACCCCGTGCACTCCTGGGATCGGCTGTCCATGAGAGGTGAAAATGTGTGTTCATAGGCTGCTTTGTACTTTGTTATAAGGGAGTTCCTCTTCTGTACCATACTGCTGTGCAAGGTTCATCTTGTGCACCTTTGTAGTGTTTTTGATTAACTGTTATCCCAAAAAATAGACCAGGACACAGGAGTCCAAAGCCGGAAACTAGCTTTAAGTCAAGAGGATGTCCAAGCTCTATGATGTTCCCAGCAGACACTATCAACAACTTAAAAAATGACCTGACTGTGCCTTCTTGGAGTTGAAGATGAGTTCAGGATAGTTTGAGAGAGAAAGAGAACAAGAGCAAGAGCGAGAGAAAGAAATGTGATATTAGGCTAAACCAATCTCTTAGATAGAAGTGTATAATGACTTGCCAGCTTACTGACTGAGACCCTTGAACACCATCAAGACCAAGCATCTAGACTCTGGGGCTGCATGTAGATGTGAGGCTGCCATTCCTAAATAACATCTCCTGTGTTTGCTCGTCTCTGTCATTTAAGCCACTTTTCATACACCACATCTTCCTGAAAATACAGGCTTGGCTTCGCACATGTTATGGGTGTTTGTACTTCTCCACCAGTGGGTTTGAAGCAAAAGGGTAGGAATTCAGTCTTTGTAGTTTGATTTCTAAATGTAGAACATGTATTATCATACTGGATAGTGGCAAGAGAGCAAGATCTTGATGCTTCCCACAGTTGTTTTAATTAAAGGTGAAAATAGAGAATTATCGCAGAATGACATGCAATGTCATTTATTGTCCCATTTTGTGACATTCCTTGGAGCTAAGCTAACGAGAGTAGATTGGAACAATAAAATTCATCTTAAAGACTTGTAAATCAGGGACTTTATGGTATTTTATTTAATACTGACCAAGCAGTTAGATTCCAGTAAACTAAAGCTTGATGTTAATGTAATTCTCAAATTTGGTCACTAGGGGATGAAATCCTAGATGTAAATGGAATACCAATCAAGGGCTTGACATTTCAAGAAGCCATTCATACCTTTAAGGTAAGGACATTCTTATTGACCTCCTTTATCATCTTTGTTTTTCTTTCTTTATTTCATTCTGGTTTGGGTTTGGTTTCTTTTTTTCCCCATCATTTGATAAAAGGACAACCTGAATGCTTTAGCCTTTCTTCCTGTTTTCTCAGCAAATCCGGAGTGGATTGTTTGTCTTAACGGTACGCACCAAGTTACTGAGCCCGAGCCTCACGCCCTGCTCCACACCCACACACATGAGCAGATCGAGCTCCCCAAACTTCAATGCCAGTGGGGGAACCTCAGCAGTGGGCAGCGATGAAGGCAGTTCGTCCCTGGGTCGGAAGGCCCCAGGGCCCAAGGACAGAATTGTCATGGAAGTAACCCTCAACAAAGGTGATACCAGCTTGTCCTCATTCCGTTAAATTCTCTCAAATCATAATTTGTAATCTGTTCTTGGGTTCATTTTTTTTATATATCTTTTTCTATGAATTGCTTCTTTGGAACATTCTGCTACCAACAACATATGGCATTCTCTAAATGGACAGTAGGATCAAAAGGAAAGATCTTAGTCATTTCACTAAAGTGAAGAAAAGTTAACAGTAGCGCAGTTTTTTAAAGCTCTCTCTGGATGAATCACTGTGTGTCAGAGACTCATGATAAAAACATCACTGACTAGCTGAATTCTAGGGCTAATATAACATTTTCAAGAAGAAAGAATATAGTTAAGAATATAGCTAACACCAGTAACTAAAAATCCTGGGTAACACCAAATCTTACTGCTTTTTATCTTTGCCTCCATTGGTATAAATATGATGAACAACTGAATAATCTAGAAATCAATGGGAGGCAAAAGAAAGGCTGAAGTTATATATCCATAATAGAAAATGTTACTGGGACTCTGCCTGTTTCCAAAAACAGATTAAAGAAGACCCTTCAGACTAAGAAGAGAATGGACCATGAAATAATTCACAGTCCATAGTTAGCCCCTGGTTCTGCCATAGACTCATTTCATTAAAAGAATGTGGCTCACACTGACAAAGAAAAGTAAAATGTATATCCTAAGTCTGGTCTAAAACTAAGTGGTTATTGGTCAAGGTATACATTAATGCAGTTTCAAATTATTGATACTCCTTTTCTTTCTTTCTTTTGATTTTGTTTTCTTTCAATGATGCCTCCCACAGAGCCCAGAGTTGGCTTAGGCATTGGTGCCTGCTGCCTGGCCCTAGAAAACAGCCCTCCAGGCATCTACATTCACAGCCTTGCCCCAGGATCAGTGGCCAAGATGGAGAGCAATCTGAGGTTGGTTGTAAACCTGAGAGTTTAGAGTTCTGGTGGATTTGTGAATATGTGAATACATACATAAGATACCTGCCCTGTTACATTCCCTTGTGAAATTCTAAATGTTTATATTATTTGCAGTCATGTAGCTAGAATTACAATCAAAAGCATCTCCAAAGATGAAAAGATAAATGAAATTTGGTTCAAGAATTCCAGATCTTGGCTTCCCCTACCAGTTCTGTTCTGTTTGGACTCAGACGTTGTTTCAGAAACTTGACATAAAACAAGTCTATGTAGATACCTATAATTATCCAAATATTTTCTTTCACTTTCATATACATTTATATAGAATTCATATAAGCTGCTGGGAACTACTCAAAGTGGTTCAGAACCACTGGATACAAGAGAGTCCTAAGATCATGCCCTTGAACAGGAGGCCTTTATTATTAAGTACAATCTCCCGAACCTTTCCTGTTGTTTCGTTCCTTTTTGAGACGTGATGTCTAGATGCTTACTGTCTGAAATCACTGCGTGTCTGATTTCTCAATTCGGCTAGTTGAGTTGTAGCTTGGGTATTCTGTTTATACAAGAGAGGTTTCGGTGTTCTATTATATAGTAATTGCAGTGGGTCTGTGCCCACCTAAACTTCACAAGAATGTACACGTATTTCATGAAGCACTGTGCAAACAGTATCATCTTTCTCCCCTCTTAAGTTTTTAAGTCCTTGAGCAGTTGAGGAATTATCAAAATGACATTCCTTGAGGTTGCCATTTTGAGGCCCTGTTAATAGATTATATTATGTTTTTAGTTAATCATCAGAGTGAATTTCCATATCGAAAAAAATTTAGCAAATCATCCAAAGTACATTAAAGAAAATATACTTTTAGAACCCAAGGAAAAAAATCCTTTAATGACATCCCAAGATGATGTTTCTTTCTTGAATGGTTCCATATGTCTGGAGCCTGCCAAATGACCATTCTTCAAACCCCACATAAAGACTCTTTGTTTTCTCATACTGAGTTCTCTCCCTATAATTTCAAGTCAAAATGGGCATCTTGTCCCCAATTTCTCATTTGTTCAAATCTGAAATGTTTTTACAAATTATTGGGTAACCTTTGAGCTTCAGATATTTCCTTCTTAAATTATATTACAATAATCATTTCAATATGGTAGGGGAAAAGAAACCGATGGTGGTCGAGGGACTATCACTTGATGAGCAGAAGGTAGGCAAACCTGAGTTCAGCATTGTGTGACATCTGGGTGACCTCTCTGAGCCTGTGGCCTTATCTACATAATAGGAATAATAATACCTAGTCAAAGCATTGTTACATAAATTTCTTTTTATAGTACTTGGCCTACAATACGTGTTCAAGTAATAGTAACCTTCATTGTTGTCCTTATTATCAGTTTTAACTTTACTACTTCTGAAAATGCAGGTAGACACCCATAATGGTCTTTGTCAGTTTAAAACCTAATGTGTTTATGAGGGTTTTGCTTTTTTATATGTATGCAAAGATGCAAGGATATCATTTGCTTCTTAAAAGTATTCAGAAAAGATTTCGTATTATATAAACCACTCCCAGAAGGAAGTCTTGTAAAAAGCTAACTGTTATTGCGGAGAGTTGATCATGTTATCCTCCCTAGCCGCGGAGATCAAATCCTGGAAGTGAACTCCGTCAATGTCCGCCATGCTGCTTTAAGCAAAGTCCACGCCATCTTGAGCAAATGCCCCCCAGGACCTGTTCGCCTGGTCATCGGCCGGCACCCTAATCCAAAGGTGAAGTATCTCACACTGTCCTAAGTATGGGAAGACAGCTGTTTGTCCAGTAGCAATGGCACACGTGTTCCTATGACCATGCAGACTCTTTGATGAGACCGTTCACCCAGCTGGGGATGGGAATCAGCTTGTGGCCACCCAGTGACCAAGGTAACTGATAACGCTTAGGAAATGAATTATTGATCTGGACTTCTTCATCTTCACACACAGAACATTTTATTAGAAAATGTTGACAATATTACTGGTGAATTTAGTGGAAGGTGGGAGTGCTAAGTATGGAAGGTAGGGTTCCGAGTAACCCCTATTGGCTGTTCGATCTCTGGTGAGATACTTAGCCTTTTCAGGTTTCTGCATCCAGAAAATCAGAAAGCATTGAAATTGATGCTCTGTCCAGGCCATCCTTGACCTGAGCAAAATACTTGTGTAATTAATGCTTAAGAGCCCACTAATTTTCTTTCAGCATCAGTGTCACCCTGGTTCCCCATACTAACTTGCAGATAATCATAGCCCCTGTATTGGGGACCTCTGCTGTTTACTTTGGAGAAGGTAATGGCAACCCATTCCAGCATTCTTGCCTGGGAAATCCCAAGGACAGAGGACAGAGGTGGGCTACAGTCTATGGGGTTGCAGAGTTGGACATGACTGAAGTGACTTAGCATGCATGCATGCTGTTTACTTGGTTGTATCTCTTCTCCTTAGACGACTGCTTTTAATTTTTTAAGCTAACCACAGGACAGTTTAGCAAGTTCAACTCAACCCATTTTGAGAACTGTTTTTGGTTGTTTTTGAGTACTCCAGGTAAAACTCTTAAATCAGCTTGTCTCAACATGGTAATCTTTTTTTCTGCCCCCCTACAAAATCTGACCTTTCAACAACTCAGAATGCTCATTTAGACCATTAACTCTTCCCATGCCTGTCATGTGGCTACTACCCCCTTGATATTATTCATAGAGTTATTTGATTACATCCTTAGTGGTCCCAGGCTGCTACACTGGATGGACTCTTATGCTAGTTGACAAGTAAGAAGTTTGTACCAGGAGACCTGGCAGGCTCTCCCATGTGCCACACCTGAAATTTCTTAAATGCAGTAACTTTATGGGGTCATTTTCACTGTCTCAGCAGTGTTCATTTGTTATTCGTCCAGTTGCATGCTAAGCATGCTAACTCACTTCAGTCGTGTCTGACTCTTTGCGACCCCACGGACAGCAGCCCACTAGGCTCCTCTGTCCGTGAGACTGTCCAGGCAAGAACATTAGAGTGGGTTGCCGTGCCCTCCTTCAGGGGATCTTCCTAACCCAGGGATCGAACCCACGTCTCTTACATCTCTTGCATTGGCAGCAGGTCCTTTAACCACTAGCGCCACCTGGGAAGTGCTCACCATCCGGTTTCCCACTGCAAAGCTGTGACTCTGTGCCTTGCTTTGGGACAGAAATGTCAGTCAAGCTGCTTGGACATTGATTGCTGATTCAAACTCAGCCCCGCTATTTCCCCCACCCCCCAGGTTGTTTTCAGTTGTCTTCAAGCTTTTTTTTTTTTTTTTAAAGTCTTATTGAAGTAGTTACAATATTGCTTCTGTTTTTTTGGCCTAGAGGCATGTGGGATCTTAGCACCCCAACCAGGGTTCGAACCTACACACACACACACACACACACACACACACACCCTCCCCCTCACCAGAAGGTGAGGTCCCAACCACTGGACCACCCAGGAAACTCCTACAAGAATTCTTAAAAATGTCTTACATAAAAGCTACTTGAATAAATATCATTCATAGAAAATCAAATCCGGCTTCCACCTTTACTTATCTGTTTTCCTTGTCATTGCCTGTGGTTCTCCTTTCTGTTCTATAGTCCTGTATTTCCCTCGGAATCTGCTCTCCTGTGTCCCCCTGCTGTCCCCCTAGCTCTCTCTGGGACACTTTCAACCCTGCTTTGCCTCACAGTCTCAACTCTCTCCCTCCAGGGTTCTCCCTTGGATTCCAACACCCTCATGGCCACACTCCTCTCACCTTAGGAAACAGTCCAACAAGCTCTGACTGCTGACCCAGCCCATCCCTCAGCAACATTAGAGAAAATTAAGTTCTCCATGGTTTTCAGTTATTGGCTTCAAGGCATGCCTGACTTCAAAATCCATTCCAGCCTCACACAGGTCGTGATTTGTTGGTCAGCCTAATCTCACCCCAAAGCATCTGCCTAATTTGCCAGTACAATCAAACATCAAAATGGCATTCCAGTGCAAAGCATAACAATCCTGGTCAACTGGTGGTCTATGATTCCGTGGAACATACGGGTTGACTCGTGTTTCTAGCCGTGGTAAAATGGTCGTCAGGATGGTGCTGGAGATACGTTCAAGAAACCAAATTTCAGTATTTGTTTGACTGGATTCGTGTTTCCTCCTAGGTAAACGTAGTGTTCTTAGATGTAACATCATACTATATTTTCCTTTTGGTCAAGATTCCATTTTACATTTAATGTATTTTTGTACCACTTATCCCAACATTTCATGCCAATGGTACATTTTGATACTAAATGTATGTGCTTCCTCAGTTTTCATGTTGTTCCAAGAGAAATACCACAAGGATTTTCTTTTCTTCTGTTTCTCATAAAGACTGAAGCAGTGGCCGCCCAATTGGAATATTCAAACTCTCCAGGTCTAGACAAGCTAAGATTTGGACCTGCTCGTGTGGCAGATTCTAGCTGACATTAAGTAGAAGAAAGTAATAGAGGTCCATTATTAATTGACACTGGGGCTTTCAGTGTGATTACAGTTATCCAGGAAATCTTTCACTTGTTTTAAACCCCAACCATTTTTCTCCCACTCAAAAATAATTGCAAATATTCAAAGTCTAATGTCAAGAAAAATCTGCAGCCATTTTTAATGGCTCATTTATACAGAATTACTCTTTGGTTTATGAAGGTATGTGTGGGAGTATGCATATATGTCTGCGTGCATGTGTGTACATGTTTTATTTCCTCTGAAGACTATTAGAAACTATTACATAAAGGCCCTGATGTGATGATGGTTGATGTGTTAGGTTAAAGTATAATGCTGAATCCTGTATAGAAATGTTCATTTACTTCTTAAGGCAGATCGCTGTGCTTATCTAAATATTATTTATTCTAAATGTTATTTTAATACACAGAATTCCTGTCCTACATTTAAAATATTTTTACCTCTTAAAAAAAAACTGTATAAGTCCTGTAGTTGCTTTTAAAATAATCTCATAGTTCATCATGTATCAGGCTTTTAAAAAACCTTCCCATGCAGGACTTCCCTGGTGGTCCATTGGTTTAAGACTCTGCTTCCACTGCAGAAGGTATAGGTTCGATCCCTGGTTGGGGAACTAAGATCCTGCATGCCATGTGGCACAGTCCAAAAAAATTAAGAAAATTTTAAAAAATTAAAACCTTCCCATGAATAATTACAGTTATGGATAACAACTGTTGGTGGAGTGGGAGGGGGGCATGGAGGAATCAATGAGTTTACCATGCCACCAATAAATATAGAAGGAAAAGAGAATTATAAATTCACTATTTTTGAAAACTTCATTATAATAACTGATTCAGCAAGAATAATCAATGATGCTAAAACCATTGAGTGGAAATATATTGGGAAGCAAGATAAAACAGTCTCAAACTGTTTCCTGCCAGATTACTCATTAATGGCAACAACACAACAAATCCTGTGGAGAAATCTGCTGAAACCCTAAACAAGTGGTCAGAGTTATCATCAGTTACAAAACACACTGATCCTGTGATGTACCGAAAAAGAAACTGTTTTTATAATTCTGTAGTTTTTCTGCCCCCAAAGGTATCATCTAAATCTAAGCATGAAGAAACCATTGGACAACTTGTAACTGAGGGTTTGGATTGGCCTAGTTTCTTTCAAATTATCAGTATCATGAAAGACAAAGGCTCAGAATTATTTTGGATTATAAGTAGACATATAAAGGAGACTAAATAGACAGGATTTTGAATTCTGGATTGCCCAATACACCCCTCCCCCAAAAAAACCTTTTCTCTAAAGCATTACTAGGCAGAGAAGTTGGTGACAGTCCACTAAGGCCCATCGCAGATAAGGAGCTTGCTCCAGAATATAAATCGGTCACATCACTGTGCACACTATTTACTTCATTTGACATTTAAACCTCGCGAGACGTTGATGAAAGCAGCTGAGTATTGATTTGCATT
Organism: Dama dama; assembly: GCF_033118175.1. Taxonomy (NCBI): domain Eukaryota; kingdom Metazoa; phylum Chordata; class Mammalia; order Artiodactyla; family Cervidae; genus Dama; species Dama dama. The sequence goes on along the minus strand of NC_083705.1, from coordinate 48,569,156 downwards.
CTCAGGGAAAATCCTTATCTCCTCTCCGGCTGGCATTAAACTTTCTGTGAATTATTTCCAGCCTCAAGACACACTTTGAGTAGCGTTTCTGAAGGATAGTCTTAGGAATGTGAAATGTATATTCAACTATCGTTTTTATCAATGTTAAATTTGCTGAACTTGATAATAGTACCAAGATTATTTAAGAGAGTGTCCTTGTTTTCAGGAGATACTTACTAAATTATTTACAGGTGAAGGGTCATCATGTCTGGAACTAACTCCCAAATGGTTTAGTAAAAAGTTGTGTGTGTGTGAGAAGATAAAGCACGAGTGTGAATGTGGAATGTTTAAAGAAAAAAAAAAGTGAGTCTAGTTGAAGAGTATACTATCCTGGTGCTATTCTTGCAAATTTTATGTAAGTTTGAAATTTTTAAGTTTAGGGAAAAAAAGAATGAGGAGTGAGTGTTCCAGAGAGAGGTACAAGTCAACCATGTTGTTGGTAACCAGCATTGAATGCTGTTGTTCATGAGCTTGAATATCAACTGAAGGTCTGGTTTTGAATCCAGTGTTTGAAGCAATCCATTAACATAGCTGTTAATGGATATAATAACTACTCATATGCCCTGGTTTATTGCTTCAGAGGGTGGTCATAGTCTTTGGTCTTGCAATTTTCCTCTTTATCTGAGCTCAGCCTCTGACTCTGGTCCTAGCTACTTTTATTGGGGAAAAATAAATAAATAAAACGGTCTAATTTGTGCTTTCTGCTGACAATCAGGTTTCCGAGCAGGAAATGGATGAAGTGATAGCACGCAGCACTTATCAGGAGAGCAAAGAGGCCAGTTCCTCTCCTGGCTTAGGTACTGTAACTGCACATCTTCATTCAACATTCAGAAGAGTCTCTCATTACGTTCCCCCTGGGGGCACTCCCCTGCGCAGTATTATTGGAGTCTTGGTAATTACCGGGTTTGGCAGAAGTAGCTGTCAAAGAGATTCCATGCTTTCCCTTAGCGGCTGCTTTTGATTTCTACAGTTATTTAATGTGCTGTATTAAAGCTCCAGCCATGCACGCTTTTTCTACTGCTTTAAGATAATTTGCAAAAATGAGTTAGCAACATTTCAGGTGTTTATGTACAATTCATGTTAAGTAGAACATGAATTCTACTTCATTCCAAGTAGAAATGAAGCGCTACCAAATTACCAGTTGTTTCGGTAGGCACGGTGTACAATCCAGCCAAAAACCTGGGATTTCTTTATATGAATTAAAAGTTTCAACTGAAAGGTAACAGGCTGCAAAAATCATGATTTTCCTCCTCCTTAAGTGGAAAGTTCTGTCATAGGAGGATTGCCCTAGTAAGAATTGCACATGAATTTAAAACATGAAACTTTGTACCAGGTTGGAAAAGTAATGTTTCCTGTAGAGTGGGAACCTCAAGGGACTCTGCTGATGTATCTGAACTCGAGATATTACTGATGTTAAGACTGATGTCAGGAGGAAACTGAGATGTGAGTTACTGGTTGCCAAAGGAAAAGGAAGGCGTATGGTTTTTTGGCAACCAAGAAGTACCCTAACTATTTGCATCCATAATTAATATATTGAAAGTGGGCACAGCCATAATGGACTCTTTATTCAACTCACTCATTCTCCTGAGCTGTCTGAAGGCTGTCCTCTCATAATCCCAATATATTCACTCAGCCATTTATAAAAGATTTGACTAAGCTATGATCCTGAAACTCAAAATCTTTTTGTTCATGGAATATAATTTAAAATCTCCATGCTAAGTCTTTTTGTCCTTCAACTAAAAACTATGGTAGATATTCAGCCCTCTCCCTCTTTCTTTCATGAGTTTTTTGAGTGCTGTTCCTTTCTTCATTCATCCTTCAATCCATTTATCAGTGATATCCATATATCACTGAACACTTGCTGGATCCTAGTGCTAAGCCCTGCAGGGCCCGATCAGTGATAGGTAAATAGTCAAGGAAGAAGAGAACAGGCATCCACTTGTAATTAAATTATATTATGCATATGGAAATTGGTATATGGGCAGTATAAAGTACTTCTGAAATGCAGAGGAAGTTACTTCCAACTATTAATAGGATCACCATGGAGTCAGTAGCATCTGAGGGCTTGAAGCTTGAGGAGAATCTTGGGAGGTGGGACGGGTACCCAATAGACTGCATGCACGTCCATTCCCACACACATGGCCCCTCCGTGCCTACTGAGCAGAGAGGGTTTTGTTTGATATGTCTGGCTCCTCCTTTTCCTGTTAAGAAGGTGAGCCTATTTTTAAGGATTTGAACTTCATTGTTTTTACAGTATGGTAAATTTTTTCCCCCAACAGGTACCCCCTTGAAGAGTCCTTCTTTTGCAAAAAAGGTGAGTCAAGACAAGGCACTTTGCTGCCTTGCCTAACTGGTTCAGTTCAGTTCAGCCGCTCAGTCATGTCTGACTCTTTGCAGCACCATGGACTGCAGCACGCCAGGCCTCCCTGCCCATCACCAACTCCCGGAGCCCACTCAAACTCATGTCCATTGAGTCGGTGATGCCATCCAACCATCTCATCCTCTGTCATCCCCTTCTCCTCCTCCTTCAATCTTTCCCAGGGTCAGGGTCTTTTCACATGAGTCAGTTCTTCGCATCAGGTGGCCCAAGTACTGGAGTTTCAGCTTCAACATCAGTCCTTCCAAAGAACACCCAGGACTGATTTCCTTTAGGAGGGACTGGTTGGATCTCCTTGCTGTCCAAGGGACTCTCAAGAGTCTTCTCCAACACCACAGTTCAAAAGCATCAATTCTTTGGCACTCAGCTTTCTTTATAGTCCAGCTCTCACATCCGTACATGACTTTTGGAAAAACCAGAGCTTTGACTATATGGACCTTTGTTCTGGAGCCCATAAATCAAACCACAGGGTCCAACCTGTATTTCTGCCCATGAGTCATCTTGGCCATTTTACACAGCAAACAGCAGAAATGTCCATTTGAGAACAAGTATATAAATGTGAGTTTCTTTTATTAATATTCATCCAGGAAAAGAACAAAACAACAAAATAAAAGAACTGAGCTACAGTTTGAAAAAATAACTGCCCCCCTGCCTTTTTTTAATAAAAGGGGCCTGGGCCAGTTTGGGGAGGGCATCTGCAACTTTAAGGAATCTTTCTTAGCTGGCTGTTTCAAAAACCCAGTGGATCAGAGAACAAGAGTCAAACTTGCCTGTTTTGTTGTTTCATCGGTAGGCTGAACCAGTGGCTTGGAATTCCTCCTCCTGTCTCGTCCACTAGTCTTCTTCCTGGGATGGTTGACGCATTGCTGCTGTGGTTTTTCTGATCACAGCCAAAAACGTATTTCTTAAAAACATTGTCTGGCAGCAATTGCCTTTTAATTCATTCATTGTTTAATTTAGCGATCCTAAAGTAAATGGAGGTGGGCGTTGACTATCACAGCTGTTTTGAGTGACCGCAGATGAAAACAAAGTGCTTTCGGGAAGATGGGACACAATTACTATTTAAAATGATCCACTCTGGCGCGTCTTCCTCATCTAGCACTGCCTTCTTCAACAGGACTCCCTGCTTTCTGAATCTGAACTCTCCCAGTACTTCGCTCATGATGCCCCAGGCCCGCTGTCTGACTTCATGGTGGCCGGCTCCGAAGATGAGGACCCTCCAGGGAGCGGCGGCAGCTCCGCGGAGCCCCCCGGCACCTCCCGTAAGCCCTGAATCTTCCGACTCCATGATATACGTCATGGAGTTTATACGTCACAGTGGTTTATACATCACAGTGCTGGGATGCGGAAAGAGAACTGGAGACCACACCCATGGTTGAGTAGGAGCCACCTTTCTACCCTGACTGAAAGGCAGAGTTTGATCTTGGAAAATGCAATGCATTCTTAGTGACCGGCCTCCCCACTTCTGCTGTCAACAGGCTGGGTGCACGTTCTGTATCCCAAGTGTGGAAGGATAAACTGCCCCCACCTTGGGATGCTATCTATACAGTGTAGTCTTGGAATTTGTGGCATTGAATCGTGGCTGATAATCTGATGGCCTTATGTTTTAGAGGAATCCTAACCAAATCCTTCACTAGATCATAAACTTAATTCTTTTTAGAAAGCAGTGAGTGAATGATTTAGAACATATGAGACAGATGTTATCAAATAGGTTTTTTGTTGTTTTTTTTTTTTTTAAAAAGACCTCATTGATTATTTCTCAGTACAATCTGAAATAATGACCTGATGTGAACTGCATTGACTCCTCACTCCCACCAGTGTGGTTTCCTTTTGCTCATTTCTAATGTCTGAATAAGAAAATCCCCTGTCTCAGACGAGGGAGAGGAGAACCTGTCTAGCTCGTTTGGAGCAGCCCATGTGCCTCCTCCAGGCTCTGATAGAAACGCTCTAAGGCGGAAGCACGTGTAATTTTTCACTACGTTTAACGAGATGCGAAGTTTGCAGAGCTCCCACGCTTTCCTTCCCTTCCCAGGTTGGAGTTTATAAATTATGTGTAGTCTCAGGCTCAGCTCACCACGTTCTCTGCACTCACGCCCCCATTAATCAAGCCCGGCTCCCTCCTGCTAGTGAAGGAAGGACCTCAGGTGATAAGAAAGTCCAGGTGTGCAGGGCTCGTTGATCCCCGGGCATCCTCCCCCAGGGAGTATTTGGAGCAGCATTTAGGTTGAACCCAGTAACGTGTTAGACATCATGGATGTCGACAAGTTACACACTTCTGTCTCTAGGCAGCACACATGTTTAAGTTGAACAATCCAGAGGTTAAGTTTAGAAAAAAAAAAAAATGAAAAAACAGTAGGCAGAGGAGAGGAGAAAGTTGGTTCTCTAAGAAAATCCCAAGAAAACGTATCGTTTATGCCTAGTGACCAGTGGCAGGAAGGCGTGCACCTAGCATCTGTGAACGCGGAAATGCTCGTGTGTAAAGAAGGGGGCGGGGGGGGGGACGTTAAATTAAAACACCACATCAGATGGGAAGCTATTTCACTTGACTTTTCTTCTCCCAACGCCAGCAGCTCACAAGGAGCCAGGAAAAGCCAGGGCCAACAGCCTTGTGTGTCTCGGAAGCCAGCGGGCCTCCGGGCCCTTCCACAAGCAGGTGACAATCGCCAGGCAAGCCAGTCTTCCCGGGAGCCCAGAGGTCCTCCGGAACCCCCTCCTGCGCCAGAGGAGGGTGGGCTGCTTTGATGATGACGCCAGCGACGAGGAAGAGTTTGATGGCGAAGGCGACTGTATTTCCCTCCCAGGGACCCTCTCGGGTCCCAGCAGGCCACTCACAGAGGACGACGCTACACACGTTTCAGTGGCCTCTTCCAAGGTCACAGGAGTCCACCGAGAGGAACACCCCAAGAAAACACTGGTCAGCAAGGCCTCCTCGGTGCCTCTCCTCGGCAGCTCGCTGGACTTCCAGGAGAGCCTCTCAGGAGGCATGCGGGACCCCCTTTCCCACACAGCCAGCCTGCTGGTCCCATCAGAGGCCCCCAAGGGTAGCCCTGGCTGCTCGGGGAGGAAGGAACTGTCAGGATCGAGGAGTTCGCCCAAACTGGAATGCAGAGCCGGGACGGGCACCCAGGGTCCGGCGAGCACAGACAGCCCCAGTTCCCTCCAGCAGAACGACAGCCTGGGGTCCAGGCACAAGCCTGTGGCCAGGGTCAGCCCACACCGCAAGAGGCCTGAGGCTGAGGCCAGGTCTAGGAGCGCAGAAGCAGCACACCTGAGCGATGGAGCCAGTGACCCATGCGGTCCAGACCTGAAAGTCCAGGATGGTTCCGTCCAAGTGACCGTGCCTGGTTATCAGCCAGGAGGAACTGTGGAGAAGGTAACTGATTTCTCTTAGTTACTTGGGATCCAGTGAGTCTTGTATGAATGAGTATGGAGCATGCTATAAAGCAGGGGTCCGCAACTTCCAGGATCTAATGCCTAATGATCTGAGGTGGAGCTGATGTAATAATAATAATAGCAATAAAGTGCACAATAAATGTCATGCATTTGAATCATCCTGAAACCACACCCCCCCTCCACACCAGTCTGTGGAGAAATTATCTTCCACAAACCTGGTCCCCGGTGCCAAAAAAGTTGGGGACCGCTGATGTAAACCATAAGGTAATCTTCCTGAAAGAAAGGATAATGATTGGAGAATCATCTTTCAATAGAGTCATTCATCTCAACACACGAACTGCTTGGGAGCCTAGTAATATATCACCAGATTGGTGGGGGGAGGTGCTTAAGTGTTGAGTCATGAGATTATTCGGCCGAAAGATATAATCCCTCTCTTCCCATACACGGGGCCTGTGGCTGATGATGGAAAGGCAGTGCCAGGCAGATGCAGGAAACCCCTGGGTCTGGGACCAGCTTCTCCACTGACTAAGTCGGTGGTCACTTAGGCAATAACTCGCCAAGCTACTGATCTTTCTGAACCGCAGTTGTCTGGACTGTAAAATAGGGATATTGCTGTCTTCCCTGATCATCTCACACAGTCACGGTGACTATCAAATACAGGTTAACAGTGCTTATGTCTGGCGGTTAAGGTTCTGCTTGATCCTTATTTTTTCAGTCTTTCCACAGTGATGATGTATAATTACAGCTACTCCTACCCTTGTTGTATCACATGAAGTAATGGGCATGCATTCACTGAGAATCGTATAATGTACCACAGTAAATGCAAGTTAATATTGTTTATGTTTCTACTTGTTTACCAGTATGTTAGAATGGCCCAGAATATCAAATTGCACATTTAAAAAAAAAATTTAATATACCTCCACTTTAGCAAGGAGAGGGTAAGAGAAACAAACATTATTTAGTCTCTTCAACATAAATACTTTCACTCAGAGCGGAGAATCTGAGATGCCTTATAAGGCTGCCCAGGCATGCCTCTGAGATAATGCAGGTTCGGTTCCAGACCACTGCAATCAAGCTGATGTCACAATAACGTCAGTCAAGTGTTTGGCTTCCCAGTGCATATAAAAGTTACGTTTACATGATACTGCAGTCTATTAATTGTGCAATAGCATTGTGTTTCTAAAAATAATGTACATACATTAATTCAAAAATTTTACTATTAAAAAATGTTAACTGAGCCTTTGTTGGATTGTAAATCTTTTTGCAACAGTAACATCAAAGATCACTGATCACAGATCACCATAACAAATGTAACAATGAAAAATTGTAAGATATTGTGAGAAATACCAAAATATGAGACACAAAATATGACGAAAGTGAACAAATGCTGTTGGAAAAATGGTACCAACATACCCGCTCAATGCAGGGTTGTCACAGACCGTCAACCTGTAAAACATGCAGTATCTGTGAAGTGCAATTTTTATGCCTGTATTTATAAAAATGTGTTTTCAAGTGATTTGTCAAACATATAATACACGTAAAGAGAAGCAGAAAATACAAAGTTGTAAAAGCTAATCTCAGCAGAAGGGTTTGTTTTTAACCTTATAGAAGTAGAAACATACACCTTTTTTTTCCTTCTGAAAATTGTTGTTACCTCCAACTAGTACATGTATTGGAGAAGGAAATGGCAACCCCCTCCAGTATTCTTGCCTAGAGAATCCTGTGGACAGAGGAGCCTGGTGGGCTGCTGTCCATAGGGTCACACAGAGTCGGACACGACTGAAGCGACTTAGCATGCATGCATTGGAGAAGGAAATGGCAAGCCACTCCAATATTCATGCCTGGAGACTCCCAGGGACAGAGGAGCCTGGTGGGCTGCCGTCTATGGGGTTGCACAGTCGGACATGACTGAAGTGACTTAGCAGCAGCAGCAGCAGTACATGCATTTTAAAATGTCATGTTCAGCTAATGGGTAAACCTCTTCCTTTTAAGGGTATTACAAATTTTGAATAACTATATAAAGCCAAATCATGGATTTTACTCAGATACCTTTTTTATAATAATTTATACCTATTAAAATAAAATGCCTTATACTTGTGAATTAGTATTCTCAGTAAGAACTTCGAACACCTTTTAAAATTTTTGTACAGAAGTTCAGCTTATCTTGTAAAATTTCTCATTCCCAAATTTTATTTATACTATATGGGAAAGAAAATTGAATGTGTTGCCCATAAAGTATTTACCCTTTATGTTGGAAACTTTAAAAAATGAGACGTTTTCTTTCGGAAAATAGATTGTCTCTTAATGTTTTTATTAATACTTTTTAAAACTGAGATGAAGTTTACTTAACATAAAGTCAGTATAGGAAAGGGAAGTCTGGCATGCTGCAGTCCATGGGGTCGCAAAAAGCTGGACATGACTTAGCGACAGAACAACAAAGCATTTTAAAGTGTAGAGTTGAGTGGCACTTGCTACATTCACAGTTCCGTACAGTCACTACCTCTTGAGTTTCAGATTCCTCCACTGTTTTCATGTCACATTTATGCCTTATTAGTAAATAGGAAATTCACTGAGTTGAACACTGTTGAGTTCCCTCAGCAGATAATTGACATTTTACTAAATGATTTTTTTTTTCTTTTTTTAAACAAAAGTAGCTAAATGATCATCTGTTTCACTTCTTTTTCCTCTGCTGCCACCTTTGGGCCACTTTATGACTCCTTCACTCAGAGGGTAAATATCAAATAAATCTGATCTAACATTTTAGCAAGGTTATTTTAAAGAAAACTTTCATAGTAGGTATTAGAAGAAAGGAAGATGAAGTAATTGACGCTTGGCTAAAGTACAGTTTTGAAACGTTAAATGCTGATTTTATTTATTCAGATTCTTCCTCTCCATGACTCCCAAAATGAGGAGCTGGTTTGGGTCTTGGACATCACAGTGCAATAGTATAACAGTAATGCTTTACCTCTGTGTAGCCTTTTGTATGCTGCATGTTGGGGTTTTTTTTTAAGATTGATTGATTGATTTTATTTTTTGGCTATGGTGGGTCTTCATTGTTGCACCTGGGCTTTCTCTAGTTGTCGTGCACAGGCTTCTCATCGTGGTGTCTTCTCTTCTTGCGGAACATGGGCTCCAGGGCAGGCAGGCTTCAGGAGTTGCAGCGTGGGTGCTCAGTAGTTACTGCTCACGGGCTCTGGAGCCTGGGCTCGTAGTTGTGGCTCACGGGCTGAGTTGCTCCGTGGCCTGTGGGATCTTCCCGGACCAGGGAGCATACCCATGTCTCCTGTGTTGGCAAGTGGATTCTTTACCACTGAGCCACCAGGCAAGCCCCACAACACTTGTTATTTGTTTTCTTGATTGAAGCCATCCTGAGGGGTTGAGATGCTATCTCATTGTGGTTTTGATTTGCCTTTTCCTAATCACCCTGGAGAAGGGAATGGCAGCCCACCTCAGTATTCTTGCCTGGAGAATCCCATGGACAGAGGAGCCTGGCAGGCCACCGTCCATGGGGTCGCAAAGTCAGACACGACTGAGCAACTAACACCACCACCACCACTACTGCTAATCACCCACATCTTAAAGTTAATGCTTAGGAAGAGTGACCAGGCCGTGAAATTTCTAGTTGGACCTTAAACCCAGAATCTGGGTCTTGTGGCTTCTGGTCCAGGGCTCCTTGAATTTTCCCAAACCAGCTTTCCTCTGTATATGATGTATTAGGATGCAGAAAACCTTGAAAGCCATTAACAGTGACTCACAGTTGTCCTTGTGCCAGGAATCTCTGGACAAGCTGTCCGTCGGAGATGGACAAGTCCCCACTGACTGGGGACCAGGTGGTACCCTGCCCCATCCAGACACCAGCCACCCTACAGAGAACCTACCTGAAGCCACATCCAAGCAGGGGCAACAACTCGGGACAGGTAAGATTATTTTATCACTTCCTAAGCTTTAGGATGGGAGAGTAGAAGTTAAATAATAAAAATGTTACATGGGGAAAATTTTGAGAGAGAGAGATCTTCATAGGCTAGTGATAAAAGCTACCTGCATTTAACAACTTTACTAGATCACTGGGCCAGAGTTCATGGGTGTCTGTCTTCAGCTAGTCTCCAGCATTTACTCATTTTGTGATATGTACCTTAGTGAATGAGGAACAAGATGATACAGAAGAATATCCTGCCCTTCAGAAACTTAACACTCTGTTTATGTGAAATCAAATGTACTGAAAAATGGCGGGAAAAACCTCCACCGAGAAGCAAAAAATTAATAATTCTTATGTATTGCATCTGTAGAGTAGCTGAGGAGCCTGAAGAGGTCAGCAAGATGCTCCCAGGCCTGTGTGACTGGTGCTGGCCCCAGCAGGCCGTCCTCAGCACTAACCCTAACCCTAAGTCAGATTATCCGCACACCTGTAACCTGCTCTGGTTAGGAAGCTACACCAGGCCCTCCACGCTCTTCTACACCCGTGACATCAGTTGTAAAGGCTGCTGGCCCTTCTAACCCATAAGGCACCATAATTGAGCCAGTATACTTCCCATTGTTGGGCGTTTGGGGGCTTTCCAAGTGAATGGATATTTTGAAAGGTGACATCATGGACTGCTTTCATGTAATTTAATCTCCATCAGTAAAACCTTTTTACATTACACACTTTGCACAAAAGCCAAATTGCTAACAAAATTTTAGGGTTTGCTCAGCGAGTGAATCAATCTGAAAAACAGCTATACATCCCTTCCTTTGGTGTCGTGGCTGCTTCTCCCTGTAGCTGGCACCTGCATCTGTACGTGCTTAGCCACTCAGTCGTGTCCAGCTCTGCGAACCCGTGGACCGTAGCCCGCCAGGCTCCTCTCCATGGGATTTTCCAAGCAAACACACTGGAGTGGGTTGCCATTCCCATCTCTAGGGGATCTTCCCGACCTAGGAATCAAACTCAGGTCTCCTGTATTGCAGACAGATTCTTTACCACCTGAGCCACCAGGGAAGCCTCCTAGTGGGCACCAGCAGAAACAGGAAAGTCATCCTGAAGGGAGTTCAAAAGATTGAGCAGGTTACGGTTGCTTGGGGGTAGGACGGGGAGAAGGGATGGTTAGGGAGTATGGGATGGACAAGTACGCACTGACCGCCATATTTAAAATGGATAAGAACACAGTCCCACAGTACAGCACGGGGAACTCTGCTCAGGGTTCTGTGGCAGCCTGGATGGGAGGGGAGTTTGGGGGAGAATGGATACGTGTATATGTGTGGCTGAGTCCCTTCGCTGTCCACCTGAAACCATTACAACATTGTTAATTGGCTATACTCCAATACAAAATAAAAAGTTAAAAAAAAAAAATTGAGCAGAGGAAAGGAGGCGGTGGGTGTGACTGTGTTGGTCCCCTGGCCTTCCGCGGGGGCCTGGGGAGGCTATCGGGTCTCCGAAGGTATCCTGATGAGCCGGTCTTGCCATCAGGTGGTCCCCACAGAGGCCATGTGGTCAGCGTGAGCTGCGGAGTCCACATCCTTGGGGAACCCCTGGCCACGAACTCTCTGACCCTGGATAGGCTGCTTACCACCCTGTGCCTCAGTTCCCCACCATCCCAGTGCAGGCGGTCACAGTGTTGGGAGGGAAATGAAGTGCACCAGAAACTGTTAGCACAGTGCCAAGTCCTACTAGTTCTTAACTATTGATCTAGGAACTTCAGCGGGGAAAGGCATATGCAGTTAAGGTGATCTGCATGGGAAATGCAGAATGACTATAACATCTGGGGGAGATGCGCTTCTCAAAGCAAAAACTTTCATTGTGACTGAGGTTTTTGTTCTACCCTCACTCAGACCCAGAGTTCATAAGGAAGTGCAAATCTAATGTTCTTTTTTCTGCCCGTTCCCCCGCCTATTGTAAGATGCCATGTGCCAGAAGTGGACAGACTAGCCCACGTGTGTGCAGGCTTTTTGAGGAGGAGCCTCCAGGACAGAGTGGCTCTCCAGACCTAGCACGTGGAGGGACTTCACTTCCAGGCGGGCGGCATCTGTCCCTGCACCTCGGAGAGCTCACGCTCTCTCTGGCTTCTCTGCTTTGATTCTCTTTCCTTCCTTGCCTTTCTCCTCCTGCTTGGCTTCTGCTCCAGAGATCCCCCCAGAATCCCACTCAAGTCCGCCAGCCCTCTGTCTCTGCTTCCCGGGATAATCTGACTGCCTCAGTCTCCCACACCCCTGACCCTGGTCAGGACATGCTGGAGGTCAGGGCAGGCTTCCATCTGTCTGGAGCATGCCACGCGTCTCCCTGAATCAGCCTCCTCTCCTGCGCTGAGTAGTCAATCCCTCAAATTCCCTGCTGGGACTCTTTCACTTTACTCTGTGACTCCTAATCCAAGGCACAAGGCTAAACCCCCATGTAATGTGCAGGGGACTGAATTGATTGCAGAATCAACCCAAAGCTAAGGAATCAAATAGAACAGCCCGCTGACTCCTGTGGCTTTTGCCATCAGAGGGCAGATGGTGTACAGAAACCCAAGTGCAGGATTTCTGGTGTCCCCTTGTCCTTATAAATAACCAGAAAGGGCAGAGGCAGAGGTCCTCCTGCCATCCATGCTGAGTTATTTTAGAGCCTCTAAAGCATGGTGGCATTTGTTCGATGTGCACACTCTGTAATTTTAGAGACAAAAACAGGCCTACATTTAAGCCATGGATTGTCTTTCTAAAAAAGCCCCAAAAATTGAGACTGTTTACAATTCTCTTGTTTTCATTGAGAAGTTTTCTGTTTTCTTACCTTTCACCCTGTGTTTTCCCCACCACTCCAACTTTTTTTTTTTATTCTCCACCCAGGAGCAGATGGCTCCCCAGACCCTCTCCCTTCCCCAGGGCAGAAGGGGGCGGCTCACCCTGACCCCAGCCAGACCTCGGTGGACACAGGGCCAGCGAGGCGACCTGAGGACCCTGGAGGGCCAGAGTCACCCAGGATCCCCGAGTCTGAGGACAGCACCTCCCCAGGGACAATGGCAACGGCTCATCCTGACCTCCGTGAGATGAGAGCAGCTCCCAACGCCAGCTCGCCCTGCGCCGCCCGGAAGGCAACGACCCCCAGGGGAGCAGGACCCACAGCTGAGGGGGCACCTCCGACTGGTGCTGGGCTGCCACAGGACCTCACGACCGGGGAGAAGAGCCAAGAGGGGGTTCCGGGTCACTGCGCCAAGGCTCTGCAAACCTCAGCAGTCCTTGTCCCCGGAAACTGCCAGGGGTTGGCTCTGCCCCAGGGAACAGACTCGGGGTCTTCCAGCGCCCCGCAGGCCAGCCCAGCCCTGCCATCGCCAAGTGACAAGGCCCAGGAGGTGTGTGGGGGTGCCTTGGGGCCCAGCTGCCCCGGAGGGAGCGGGCACTGCCCGGTGACAGACATCGACAGGCTCCTGGGGGAACTGGATGCCTCTGGAGCAAGGCTTCCCTCCCCCGGGAAAGGGGACCGGCTGAGCAGGGAGCAGGCTGCCCAGGGGCCACAGCCAGCCTCGGGGAGTCCGACCCCTGCCCCAAGGAGGCCTGGGGCGGCTGGTCCGGCCCCTCCCCCTCAGTGGGCCGGCCAGCCTTCGGTTTTGGATTCCATCAATCCCGACAGACATTTTACTGTGAACAAAAGCTTTCTGAGCAACTACTCTAGGAATCTCAGCAGTCTCCACGAAGACAGCACCTCGCTGTCAGGCCTGGGAGACAGCACCGAGCCGTCCGTGTCCCTCTCGTCCATGTACGGGGACGCGGAGGACTCGTCCTCGGACCCCGAGTCGCTCACCGAAGCCCCGCGAGCTCCCGCCCGGGACAGCTGGTCCCCTCCTCGTCCCCGTCCTCCTGAGCCTTCTCACAAGGGAGACACGACGGAGTCGGAGGAGGAGCAGGTGGAAATCTGTTCCGCGGATGGCTCCCCCGATCGACCCTCAGCCACTGCCCTGGCTCCCACCCGGGCGGCCGCCTGCCCTGCCCTCGCCGCAGCCCTGCCCCCCAGGGACGGAGCCCTGAGCCAGGTAGGGGCAGAAGCGGGCCACACAGCCCGCTTCGTGCCAGGCACCTCCACCCGCCCGCAGCCGCCGCCTCTTCTGTCAGACATGAGCTCTCTGGAGGCGGAGCCGCCTGAGGATGCGAGGGTCTCCCAAGACCCCAGGTCCCCGAGTGAAGAGGACTCTGGGGAAGCCACCCAGCCTCCTCCGGGCACCAGGCCTGTCCCCAGCCCCCCAGGCACCCTCGGTTCTCCTAACATGGTGAATGGTTTGGAGTATGACTGTTTGGATGACAAGACTCCACCTGAGAAACAAGAAACAGATGTTCACACTGCTGAAAACCAAGCCTCCTTCAGGGCGTGTGTCCCCAAGAACGGAGACTCAGCTCTGGGAACCCTGCACATCTCCGGAGGTCAAGGCCCAGAGGACTTGTTGCCAAAGCCAAAAGCCACCTCCAGGCGGCCCCTCATGGCCTGGTTTAAAGAGATAAATAAGAACAATCATGGGACGCATCCGCAGAGCAAAACTGAAGCGGAACAATCCACGCTGCTGGCCAGAAGTCCCGACCCCAAGGCCCAGGTGCTGAGCTCAAGCCACAAGAAGGGGGCCCCTGTGCCGGATAGCCCCCCTCCTCGGCTGAATCTTGAGAATAAAGACCTGCCTGGGAAAAGTTCCATGGAAACCCTTTTGAGTAACTGTCAGAAACCCAAAGCCGGTCCTAAGCTGAAGAGACTGAGCGTCAGAAGCAAAAGCAAAGTCAGTTCCGAGGCCCCAGCCGCCCACACGGGGAAGACGGCGGGTGCGGAGCGCAGGAAAGCCCTGGTCTCGCCCCAGGCCTCCCATAGGATGCTCTCCAAGGTGGCGGCGCACCGGCTCCACGCAGCTGACCACGAGGAGCTGGACAAGAATGCCGCAGTCGCCCCCCAGTCTCCCCAGTGTGTGGAGGCCAAGCTGCCCCCTGGGACCCCGGGCTCCCTGAAGCCCTCTGCATCCGACTCGAGCATCAGGATGTTCGTTTCGCCCGTGACCACCCCCAAGACCCTTCCTGAGCAAGGTGGGTATGGTAGGCTCCACCCGGCTGTGCATGCGGAACCCGACCGAAGCTGCCCAGCTGCCACCAGACCTCCCAAGTGTGGTCCAGAGAGCAGGGCTCCCCTGGCATCCCCGGGGCCACCAAGTCCCGCAGCATCGAGGAGCGGCATGTCCACAGCGGCCATCAAGTGGGAGGTCCCCACTTCCGGGCAGGGCGAGCGGTTCCCGTCCAGCCAAACGGACTCCGCAGCAGAAGCTGCCCTGCCCGGGGTGACTGGTGACAAAAGAAGCAAAATAATTGCCGGTGAGCCTCCCGAAAGAACCAAGCAGCTGAAAATCATTGAGATCCCTTCTGAAAGGATGCTAAAGAGCACATCGGGTGACATGCCAGCTGAGCGGGACAGACAGGGGGGGCTCTTGTCCCAGAGCAACCGTCAGGAGAAGAGTGAGGTTGGGCTCTGTCACCAGCCAGGGGAGTCCTCCCCAAACCACCTGTCCTCACTCCCAACCCGGGTCTCCCAGGTGGAGCTGGAAGCACAGCAGCGATCTGTCAGCCTGGCAAGACTCTCCTCCTCTTCCTCCCCGCAGCTGCCAGCTAGAAAGGCCGATCCCGGCCAGATGGCCGATGCCCTGGGGGTGCCCAGGAACAGCCCACAAGCGGGCCCAGTGCTGGACGACCATCCCTACTTCACGCCAAGGCCAGCGACCAGGACCTACTCCATGCCAGCCCAGTTCTCCAGTCATTTTGGCCGGGAGGGCCATGCCCCGCAGAGCCCAGGGCGTGCCCCTCGGGACAGCCAGATCCCTGGCACCAGCGGGGGCCTCTTCGAGGCCAAGGCATCCAGAGGCACCGTTCTCAGCCTGGCTAATGGTCAGGCCGTATACAGCGTAAAGCCCCTGCTGGAGACTTCAGGAAACCTTCCGACAGCAGACGAAGCAGATGTCCTGTCCGCCCAGGAAACCAGCTGCCAGCTCACAGACAGAGTCACAGTCACCAGGAGACATCACTACTCCCCGCAGAACTGGCCCCATGAACCCACCTCCTTTTTCTCTGTGAAGCAGAGGATCAAGTCTTTCGAGAACCTGGCCCACTCTGACCGGCCCGTGGCCAAGGCCGGGGCCTCCCCCTTCTCATCAGTGAGTTCCAAGCCTCCCATCGGGAGACGGTCATCCGGCAGTGTGGTTTCCGGGACGCTCGGCCACTCTAGTGACCCAGCGGCGAGGTCGCTGAGACGCAGCCTGAGTTCCTGCAGTGAAAGCCAAGGTGAAGCCAGCACCGCCATCCCCCCGATGACCAAGTCCCCGTCCAGCATGATGCTGACCATCTCTCGGCAGACCCCAGCAGACGCCCGTAACAAGGGCACTGACTCTGACCCCAAGAGACCACCTGGTCCTTCGGGCATCCCTGCCCCGACCGCAACCCCTGCCTCTCCTGCCAAGAGGAACAAGTCCTCGGTGCGTCACACGCAGGCCTCACCTCTGTCCCGCTCGAAGCTCCAGGAGCTGAGAGCCCTGAGCATGCCCGACTTGGACAAGCTCTGCAGCGAAGACTTCTCAGCAGGACCATCTGCCGTGCTCTTCAAAACCGAGCTGGAAATTGTCCCCCGGAGGTCGCTTGGCTCCCCTGCTGGGGGCCTCGCTGGGTCCACTGCCCTTTCATGCCCCGAGGATGGGGCAGACAGGGCCTGTCCCAAAGCCACTGACCCCAGAGCACCCAGTTCAGCCCACGATGTGGGTGAGACCACCCAGGATCTGCCTTCTGGAAGAAGTTGGTCAGTTAAGTAAGTGTCCCCCTCTTCCCCTTTTATGTAATTTTTTTTTTTAAATGGATTAGTTCTAGACTTTTACAAAAGTTGCAAAACTAGTGCAAACTTCCCATGTACATCGCACCTAGCTGCTCCTTAGGTTAACATCTTACATAACCATGGTCCATTTGTCAGAAGTTAACACTGAAACAACACACAATTAGCTAAATGACAGACTTTATTCAGATTACACTGAATAAATCCCACTAACATCCTTTTTCTATTCCAGCCTCCAATTTTTTTTTTTTTTTTAATACTAGTACTGGAAAATAAAGTGCCTGCAGGGAAGTGTTTGTCAAAATGTTGCTCTAAAGAGAGGCTTTTGTAGGACAGGGCACTTTGTAAAAACACAGAGCAAGAGAGAGAGATGGTACGATGAGGAAACCTGACCATTGGGGGAGGATTGGAGCCTTTGAAAGTGACCGAAGTCAAACAGGAAACTTCTAGTATGTTTTAAAATATTTCACTGGAGCCTATACAATATTTAATATGTCTGAAATTTTCTGTTCAAGT
Organism: Dama dama; assembly: GCF_033118175.1. Taxonomy (NCBI): domain Eukaryota; kingdom Metazoa; phylum Chordata; class Mammalia; order Artiodactyla; family Cervidae; genus Dama; species Dama dama. Next base: position 48,552,051 of record NC_083705.1, on the reverse strand, counting down.
TCAGCATTGGTCCCCTAACATCTTGGAGGGATCCTAGAATCCATAGGAATTCCCACTGCTGTTGGCAGTGAATGAAATTTCAGTTGAGCGTTTGAGCTTCTTCAAGCAGTTTGAAATGGAGTTGTGACCAAAAGAGAGCATGAAAATCAGAAAATACCTGCAACGTGGTAGAAAGGAGATCATTCTTAATGCATCCTAGTACAGTGGAGAAGTTTTTTTCTTTAACGTTCTTCCAATATGTTTATATTATTTAGTTTGCAACAACTCCTGGTCTCAGCAGGGGATCAGCAAAGACTGCAGTCCGTTCTGTCGTCAGTGGGGTCCAGATCTACTGTCCTCACTCTCATTCAGGAAGCGAAAGCACAATCAGAGGTGAGTGGAATACGGAAAATGGGAGGAATGCATCCCTGTGTGCGTAGAACTAAGCCCCTTTGCTGTTCACCCCAAACTACCACAGCATTATTAATCAACTATACCTCAATACAAAATAAAGTTTAAAGTTTGGGGGTGAAAAAAAAACAACAAAACTACAAACACAGGAAGATGGGACTGCTGCCACCTCGGTGCTCAGGCGTGTGCCACAGCTTTAGAGGACCCAGGAGAGTCCTTCTCCCAAGTCCCGTGCGGCAAGTTCAGCAGCGCAGTCTGATCTGTCTTGGGTGCTTGCAGCTTGCTTCAGAAGCTTGTTTGTCTTGAATTTTTCAGTGCCAGATTGGTGTTTTACTCCGCCAGGAGCAACTAGTTACCATCTTCCCCACCCACCCCCCACCTGGAGTTTGTCTGCAGCAAGTGCTGCCAACAGGACTCGGCATGTTGGAACGGTGGGGGAATGGCCATGAGTACCTCTGTCCATCTCAAAAGTACCTCCGTCCACCTGAGTGGACATAACTGCCTGTGAAGGGAGCCACCTGCTGGGGAAACGAGAGTTAACAGCTGTGTGGCCCTACTCTGGGGCTTCCCTGGTAGCTCAGATGCTAAAGAATTTGCCTGCAATGCGGGAGACCTGGGTTTGATCCCTGGGTCTGGAAGATCCTCTGGGGAAGGGAATGGCAACCTACTCCAGTATTCTTGCCCAGAGAATTCCATGGACAGAGAAGCCTGGTGGGTTACAGTCTATAGGGTCACAAAGAGTTGGACACAACTTAGTGACTAACAGTCCTACCCTGGCCCCAATTACAAGACCTTCAAAGAAGCAGATTAGTCGTTACAAGTCAAGTCTTTCGATAAATTGGATGTGACAGTAAACAATAACAAAAGAAACCATGGGTTCATATTCAGAATACTTCTCTGAAGCATGTTAATTTCTCAGAAGGATTCATTAAGATGTGAACCCAAATAAATGAATATTTTTTATCCAGAGGAAAAAAAGCAAATATGAACAATTTTTCTTGAGTGGTAATATACCTGGTCACTGATACCACCTGAGAACACGATTCCAGAAATTCTAACATTACCCAGAAGGGTACCCAGATGTGACATTGGCATCTAATATGGAATGAACCAGAATGGAGAGGAGATGCGGAGGGTTCCTTTCAGCTTCTACTCCCTTTGGCTTCTCTGTCCCTGGTTTGGTCTGTGTGGTTAGGAAACATCTTGAGACATAACAGCATTTTTTACTTTCAGCAAGAGGGACTGTTCCATCCGCTCCCTTCTTTCATCGACTTGTTACAAATCATGAAAGCCTTACTCTTGGATTTTGTATCAAGGTGGCTCAGTGGGTTCATACTTTGCCAGGCTCTTTGCTCCAGACATTTTAGTGTTAGATATGAGGGGAAAACCAAAAAGCCTCAAACGAGCTCACACTTGAGAGGCACACTGTCAGGGACCACAAACACAGCAGAGACTCTGGTGTGGACAGCGTGCTGAACGCCATCCTGGGGTCATCTCCCGGCCTCCCTCACCTCCTCACCCTGGTTCCATATTCACCACCAGCAGGTGTTGAAGATTATTCCAATTTTGATCAGAATGCAGTTTGCTTTTGCCTTTTTTCTAATTGTCTTCAGTTAATTTTGGAGAGGAGCTGTGAGTAGAGACGTCCTTTCTCTGTCATCTTCAGAAGTTTACTACCTTGCTTTTTTTCCAATGAGTGTGATCTGCACGTGTTGTACTGACTTCCTGTGGCCTCTGGAGGGTGCTGTGAGAGATTTAGAGTCAGGAAACAGCTCTAGTCTTGACACTTCAACACGTGCAGATCTTGGGAGAGCTCTTGAGGACCATCTAGCTTCCCTGATGCTGTGCTCACCTTTTTGGAGAGTCAACACTTAGCCTAGCAGTCAGTCTCTAGCACACTTGTATCCTCAAACACAACTAGAGCAAGAAAAAATCTGAATAAATTAAAATCTTGGTGGTATATCCCAGAATGCAGGAGAGTCTCCTTCTTAAATATTTTCTTTGCTCCAGTAAGGCATTTAAATATCTGAACAGTATTTCTAGTTCAGCATCCCATTTCCAGAAGCTGCACTGAGAACACTTCCCAGACCACATGTTCCTGTTTTTGTGAGAAAGCCTAGTCATCACTCCTCTCTGGTGACCAGCGTCTGAGTGTATATATGCTTGAACTTGCCCATGAAGTAAACATCCCAGCCCCCCAAAGTTCTGCTGGATACTCCAGTGTCAGCTTAGGTTTGAATGAACCTCTTTAGAGGGGTGTAAAAATGCTCTGGATTACTCTTTAGAACTAATACTAAACATTGTTTTTTTATATATTGGTTTCTTTGCCCAGCAAAACAAAGAGGTGGTCTTCTCTTTCAACATTCTCACTTTCTCTGTCACAGCCAGCCTGGTTATTATTCTATTCTCTTTCTGTTGCTGAGCTTGGGAACACCTTGAATTGATGGATTATAAATCAATTACTTCATGGGAAACCTAGCAACACAGCTCTTTAAAATGATGCTGAATCATATCTAGCATGTGGGCAAAGGAAGTCAAAATTCAGAATAATTAGCCCGAATAATTTTATTTTAAAATCCTTATTCCAAGGTACCTTTGATGCTTAAAACACAGGAACGTCTTCTGTTATTTAACCCTAGGACTCAGTTACTAAGAATGTTCTAGTCCCAGTGAGTTGACAGTTTTATATGTACTTCCCATTTTTCAAAATACTTCTGTGTTTTTTAACTACCAGTTCATTCTTTGTATCTAAAATCCAATGAGCTTAACATGGTGGGGTTGAAGGGGTGTAAAACTTACGGCTTCAATGTGCTTTATCCTGTCTTGGCACCTATACTTCTCTCTGCTACTGACAACACGGGCTTTGCTCAATTGTAGACTAAGAAAACTGTAAAGAATTCCTTTCATGATTGACTTACGTGCTATGATCAGATTTGGGAACACACCATCTGGTGCTGAGAATGGCTTATAAGTGTCCCATGTCCCTGCCCCCATCCTGGTTCATATGACCTCCCCATTAGTCCTAGAGCTATAAGATAGACCCTTGAAACTCCGCATAAGCACCACGCAGGAGGAATGCAGGGTATTTGAGATGGGCCCTCCACTCCCAATATCGTGTGGAGGCACCTAAAGAACCATCAAGGTTAGCAGTAACAAGCCCCACACACAGTACTGTGGGGAGGATGTGTTCAAAACTTCCTTACTGTGGCACAAGAAATATGTTGGTTTCTGTTTCTTTTCACTAGAACAAAGAAGATATTTGCTTCATAGTCTTGAATAAAAAAGAAGGCTCAGGTCTGGGATTCAGTGTGGCAGGAGGGACAGACGTGCAGCCAAAATCAATTGTGGTAAGTGACACTGTGGAGATGCTGTCGGGTCACCCGTGCAGCAGCCTGAGAACTTGATCAGCACAGAATTCATGTCAGTTGGTTCAAAGAATGCGGGGGGGGGGGGGGGGGGGGGTCCTGTCACCAAAACCAAGTGGGGAAAGTGGTACGTAATGTTTTCATTGACAATCATAGGCACTTTTAACACATAGCGAGTGACCTAAGATGATGCTACATACAAACAGTTGTCTACATCCTCATATTCACCTAAACATTTTATTGGTTTAAGATGAAACTTAGAACTAATGGACCAAAACTTGCATTTGCTTATAAATCAGTTCTTTCTCAAGATTAAACTTTTATATCACTCAAGAAGCCTCTGAAATCAAGAAGCCTCCCTAATGGAGGTCAGCTTCCTTGGGCAAGACCCGGTTCTGTTCATCTTTTTTCTTATTGCCCCATGGAGCACCAGTATTCTTGCCTTGAGAATCCCGTGGACAGAGGAGCCAGTCCATGGGGTCGCAAAGAGTTGGACACAATTAAAGTGATTGAGCATGCACATGGAGCACCAAGGGCCATTTTGGACGCTGTCAAGAATAAAACTGTATTGAGGTGCTGCTGCTGCTGTTATTAATCCTCTTTCTCACAGGGAATGTTTTTGGTAAACCAAGTGTTTGTATCACATGGGAAACTTCCCATTAGAAACTTAAATGTTACTACAGATTGGCCCTTTTTCTGGACGTCTTAAGTGAACTTGGCTCTGTCCTCTCCTTGTCGCAGGTCCACAGGGTGTTTTCTCAGGGGGCGGCTTCTCAGGAAGGGACTGTGAGCCGAGGGGATTTCCTGCTGTCCCTCAACGGCGCCTCACTGGCTGGCTTAGCCCACGGGGACGTGCTGAAGGCTCTGCACCAGGCACAGCTGCACAAAGATGTCCTCATGGTCATCAAGAAAGGGAGTGATCAGCCCAGGCCCTCCAGCCGGCAGGAGCCTCCCACAGCCAACGGGAAGGGCTTGGTGTCCAGAAAGACCAGCCCCCTCGAGCCTGGAACAGGTAAGAAATCAATTCAGCAGCTGCGGTGGCCTGAGCTATTTGTGATGGTTTTGGCGAGAATGGCGCGGATTCCACTGAACACGTAAGAAACTGTTCCTGTCCAGATGCCTCCAGGGTGTCGGGCGTGTTTGTTGTCTGCCCTCTGCTGCACTGTCTTGCTCTTATTCTTCTAGAAACCGAAGCCCTTCCCAGGACAGGCAAATACCTTACTTACCAGATCTTGTCATGCTTAACCTTTGCCCTTGCACTGTCTCAGCAGTTTGGTGTACTTTGTTTTCTTCTCTTTTGGGCCACATGGCTTTGAGACCTTAGTTCTCTAACCAGGGACTGAACCCTGGCTCTGGCAGTGAAAGTGCTCCGTCTTAACCACTGGACCACCAGGGAAGTCCTTGTTTGGTGTATTTTCAGTGCAATCCTGGAAATTTAAGCTGTCAAAGGAAACCACTGGGCACTCAGTCCTAACAGCTTTCAGAGTTTGTAAGACTCAGGAACTCAGATATAGAAAAGGCTGTCCTGAAATTTATAATCACTAAGTATTCCTATAGCCGCTTCAGGGCATCTGGCCTTGAACCAACTTTAACAGAGTTACCAAACTACACGCACGTTCAGGGCATAAATTTCTTTCTTCGTATTCCTATTCTTCAAGATCCCCCCGCCCAGGGCTCTACCAGATCCAATATGCCTTACCCATGATAAGGTGATTATACCTCATCAAGCACTGACTGCAGCCCACTTGGGCTTGATGTTCGAGGTGCCTAGGAAGCTTTTTAAAATCCCGATGCCCAGGAAATCCCCAGGTCAATTAAGTTAAACTCTGAGGGTGAGTGTGGAGTGAGGGACGGGGGCCCAGTATCTTTTTAAGGTTCCCAGGTGATTGCAGTATGGGCCCGTTTTCCTGTTTAACTAAAAGTAAAATGACCTACTGAATAATGGTGCCCCACCCTCTGTGAGGAAGTTTCTTTCAGACCATGTGGAATGAGTGAGTGAAGTTGCTCAGTCATGTCCGACTCTTTGTGACCCCATGGACAGTAGCCTGCACCAGGCTCCTCCGTCCATGGGATTTTCTAGGCAAGAGTACTGGAGTGGGTTGCCAGGGAATCTCTGCGACCCAGGGATCGAACCCAGGTCTCCCGCATTCTAGACAGACACTTTACCATCTGAGCCACCAGGGAAGTCCAAAGGCCTTCTTTAAACCACAGGAATGGCCTTTATATTCAAAGGTGGTGATGCTACCTTGGCCCCAACCCCAAGTGGACAGTTTAATCTGTTTGTGGTCCTTCCCCTACCTCCCAAGCAAATAAGTGCCCTTTCCACTCAACTCAGACATCCTTCCCTGGAAGGGAAATAAACGGCAAATTTACACTCTGTATTCAGACCCCCAAGACAAACCTCAGCACACAGAGTAGGCACAGGATTGTTGCTATGGAGCTGGCATCACCACGGAAACGCTCTCCCCAGAGTGGAGCCAGGAGATGGCAATGAAGACAGCTAGTGTGATACAGACAGACAACCAGAAGCAGGGGTACCCCTCACAGGAGGAGGACGGAAGCACCACGTCTCCCATGAGGCCTGGCATTTGGGTATCACAGGTTGTCAGAACCAGACTGTGATGTTCAGCTGCCAAGGTTGGCAGGAAATCGAATCTGATTCCCAAAGCGTGACTTGAGTCTACTCTGAGATGTGCACTGACTGTGGGGATTTCTGCCTGGGCAGCAGTGCCATGTCTGTGCTGGCAGAAGGTGCTCAGGCGAGCAGAGGGGTGGGGACGGCAGGAACACAGCTCCGGGGGTGGGGAGGCCAACCCTCACGTTGGTGGACAGGACTCGAGAGTGCTGGGGGAACACGCTGGGGGTCCCTGGCCCGGCAGGGCCTCGGATTGCTGCCGTCAGCTTTACAAACGCATGCTGTCGCTGCAGGGAGAAGCATGGCTGCGCACGAGGCTGTGTGCGTGGAAGTGCTGAAGACCTCGGCCGGGCTGGGCCTGAGCCTGGACGGAGGGAAGTCATCCATGGCTGGAGACGGGCCCCTGCTCGTTAAGAGAGTGTACAAAGGTAATGTCCTAGAAAAGCCAGTCCACTGCCCAGTGCCTGTTTTCTCTCTGTGCATGTCAGCGCCTTCCATCTGGAGCTGTCTGACATCCAGGGTCAGCTCTGTCATGAGCATTTCACACGTGTTGCTCATCCACGTGACAGTTATATAGCATGGGTACTGTTAGCATCCCTGTTTTACAAAAGAACAAAGTGACCCACGGAGGGGTTACACAGACACCTAAGGTCACACCGATGTCAGTGGCCAAACCCAGCTTGAACCCAGGCAGTCTGCTCTGGTGTCTGCGCCCCCAGCCTCGAGGCTGTATCCCTGACCCCATGTTCCTGTCTTTGTGTTGTTACTTACTGTTAGCTGCATGGATGTGAATACAGCAAGCTAAGGAGGCATACCTCCTTAGCAGTTGCTCCATAGCAAGCTAAGTCATGCCATCAGCATTGCCAGTCAGGGGTACTTAACATTGGGCAAGGTCATATTCATTTAAAATTTCAAGGAAGTAACATGTGAGCCAATAGATATCACTGAAATAGTTAGTAGACAGGTGTCTTCGTGAACTCAGTATATTTTATGATCTTGGACAGTTCTCAAAACTCTCTCTCTAGGTCCCAGAGCTGAACAGTTATATTAATAATATAATTATACTAATGATATGTTTATATATACCCACATATGCTATTTATAGGTGTAATATTTTATATTACAATACTGAATTCATATATACAATATGTTTATATTGATATTGTTAGTATACTTATTCAGCTCACGAATCTGAAGAGATTCTTGGGACTGCCCATGATCACAAAATGAATTATTTAAGTGTATGAAGAAATTTCATATTTACCAGTGATTCTAATAATATCTACTGCTCCCATCTTACTTTCTTGCAGTCTAGCACACACCCAAACTGTAAATAGGGGTGGCCAGAAACAGGCTGTTTGCTCACGGTCCCTGGGGCAAGCAGAGGACAGGCACAAATCAGGAGCCAGGCCTCTGCTGTGTGATGTCTAGACGCACGGTACCAGGAAAACACTTTACGTGTTAACTTGACAGCCAAGTTAAAACAGAAAGCCAAGTTAAGGAAAACGTGACAGTTTGACTCTTAAGAGCACTCATAAGCAAGAGCTCTAAAAAAAAGTATACGAAGTACATAAGGAAATTGTCAACAGACATGACAAACAGTAAAGTCCATCAAAAAACTGAAGCAGAAAAACACTATCCATGAAACAAGAGGGTATTCAGAAGAAGCAGGCAGATACATTAAAACACACACAAAAACCCATTAGCAGAAAGAAAGTCAAACTGTATTTAAATTAATGAACAGAATTAAAAATATACTAAATCCTTATGGAGAGAATTTATAAAAATCAAGGAAGAAACCTTAAAAACTGCAGCACAAGGGAATAAAGAGATAAAAATTACAAAAGGGTATTGAGCGATAAGGGAGAATGAGAAATGCCAGATAAAGAGAAAGAAATATTTGGAGAAGTCATGACTGTTGAAAAACAATAGGCATATTCAGGCATAAGAAAACCTAAAAAAGCACACAGCAAATTTGCAGCTTTTGCTCACTACAATCAGACAGGCAGCACCAATGAAGAGGAAGATGATGGAATAACGAATGGACTGAGCCTGAAACAGCAAGATGGTGATGCTTAGGACACGCACAGTGAAGGGTGACTGTGACCAGTCACGGGACATGAAGCTTCTGCCGGCCAAGAAGCTCACCTCTCAATAAGGTGTTTTTGGCCTGTGAGCCAAAAGACCAGGGGCGGATAAAGCAGCAGCCAGGTGGAGAATGGGAGGCCAGGCCCAGGAATCCCATGGCATCTGCAGCACCAGAGTGGAAAAGCAGCCCCGGGAGAGATGAGTGCCCCTGAGGTCTCCTTCTAGCAGAGCAAAGATGATGTTCCGGTATCTTCCTGGCCTCTTGTCTAGCATCAGGCTAGAAATCCATGAACACTGTACTGTGCAAGTGGATAGAGAGGATGGGAAAGACGCACCTGTTGCACAGACAAGCCTTGCCACTGCTCTTGTGTGCAAGCCTGTAGATTTATTCCTGGGAAAAGGCATTCAGGGATTTCTGAATATTATACTGCTCCCTCCTCTCGAATCTTTCTGGAGACCAGTAAAGCTGGTTTCTTTGTTCAGGTTTAGCACTCTACCCAAAGATTTTTTTCTTACCTTTATTTTACTTAAAAATTTAATGGATACCGGTTTTCTGTTTATCTTGGTTTCCTGTGCCTTTCAGCCCAAACACTAAAAGCAATACAGCAATATTCAATTTCTTGCATCAATCTAATACAGAAAAATTCTTTGAATAATAAATGAATTAAATATTGTATTTCCCAAAAGCTCTCTTGAAGGTCAGGGATTTTATTGATGAAAAAAAATGAGTAAATAATTACTTGTAACCTCTTGTGTGAAGCAGCAGCCATCGAGGTAGAACATCATCACTACTACTGTCTAGGCTGCTTTTAAAATGTTTCTCTTTTCATCATTTTACCAAGAATATCAGTAACACAATAAGACAAGATTAGAGGTATGAAGACTGGAAGTACAGGAATGTAGTTTGTCATTATTGGCAAACTGTATGTTCTTCCTTCCTCACTGGAAAAAAGCTAAGAGAATCAAATGTCAAGCCAATATAAACAGTTCACCAAGACTGCAGAATTCACAGTCAACATACAAAAAAAGCAAAAGAATTTCCTGTATATCAACAATAACCATTGTTTTAAAATCCTAATAGAATTACATAAATATCATACAAAAACACACCATAAAAGTATATAATTTATATTACACATATATGATATACATTATACATAGATATAAAATGTTTAACTTCTAAATGGCAAAAAGTTTCATAAAAATCTAAGCAACTGGAAGATATTTGCAATGTATTTACATCAACAAAAGGCTAATTCCAGAATATACTAATAACTATAATTCAATAAGAAATACAAAATAAAGGGAAAATCTGGGTAAATGAAATGAACAGAAAATAGACAAAAGTTAAAACCTAAATGGTCAACAAATAGAGGGAAGGATACTCAAACTAATATTAGTTATTGGGTGAAAATTGTAACTACTAGGAATCATCTTTTTAAAATCAGGTTGGCCATAAATAAGAAATCTCATAATACGATGTGTTGGCAAGATGTAGGGAAAGGAGAACACTCATACTTTCTTGCAAAAGTATATATAATGGTACCTCTCTCTGGGGAAAAATTTGGCAATGCTTGCTAAATTGGAAGCTATGAAACAGTTTAAATTTCTGTCTGTAGCAAAATGATGAGTAAAATACATTACATCCATAAAAAGGAAAACTATGCAGCAATTCAAGAAGCAAGTAGGATCTATATCCATTAACCGGGACCAGCTCAAAAACCGTGAATGAATGAGAAAAACAGCTAGGCGTACATTCAGTACTGTAAGCTACCAATGCACAGTAAAACTGAAAAGAACCTAAAAGTGTGCTACACAAAAACTATGCCAGACGTTTTTGGAAAAAAGCATAGAAGGATTCTAAAAGATATTTTCTTAAAACCTCAATAGACACACCCTGATCAAATTGGAATTCTCTTTGGCCTCAGGTAACAGAAAACCCAAAACAACAGTTTAAACAAGAAAGTTTACTTCTCTCTCGCTTATAAGAAGTCCAAAAGCTGGCACAACCTCTGGTGTGCACAGCGCTGAGTGGTTCACCAAGGACTTCACCTGCTTCATCTCATTAGATCCTTGTAAAAACCTAGTGAGGGAGCAAGACAGGTTAACACCATTTTGCAGATGAGAAAACTGAAATTTCAAGAAACCTTAACCTGCTTGAAGTCACAGACTTTGAGACCAAACCAGTGTGACTGCCTACAGCCCCTAACTCACAGCCTCCTGTTTTGGTTGGTTGGAATCCCCATATCCTTAGACTCAGATGAACACCCAGAAAATTTATGGTTTCAGATAACCTGCTTGGGGCCTTTAGTTAATATTCCCAGAATAGGAACTATGCTAACACAGTGTTAACTGGGTCTGTCAGACATCGGTGCTTTGAGACTTCCAAAAATGTGTATCTTGAGAAAGCAATGATTAGAATTCAGTCTCCTTGTTCTTTGTAGGCCTGATATTGGTGAGGGCTCATGTCTTTTCTGATAACCACATGAAGTGTTTTGTCCTTGAGTTGGTTTGAAATTCCTTTCTTCCAGCTATATTTTTATTCTGTCAGTCTTTATAGTCAACTATCATTTCACATGTATTGATATCAAATAATAACGATGATTTTCAAAAATCTAGGACAAAAAGATTTATCTGCTCAGTGTTTTGAGATCTAATTAAACATTTCTGAGAAAATTCTTTTCAAACTTAGGTATTTTTCTCTCTCAATGTCCTTTCTTACGTTAGATGAAAAGATGCCTCTACAGCCAGCGTGCATTTCTTTAATATGATTGTTTTAGATGTTTATGTGCAAGAGTATATAGAAGGGGGTGCAAACTCTGTCTTTTCCAAAGCTCATCAACTTGCCATAACAGAGTTTCATGTAGAAATATGTTAAGCTTTGTTAATAAGTAAAGGCGGGTCACTGATGAGTATATAATTCTCATTAATTCTCAGCATGTTGGATATATCAGCCAATATTTATTAACAACTAGAAGCTGAACTTGTTTTTTATTGGTCATTTGGATTTTTGGTGGGTTGATTATTGATCTGGAGATCTTTAGCCCAGCTGAAGAGTAACCCCCATTCTATTTGTTGACTAAATACAATGAAAATATCATCCCCTAGTCAATTGATTATGTTTAGGGGAGGAGGGGTTACAGATTTGAATTTTTTTATGTGGTCACATTTCTTTTTCTGTGTATATGCTTTGTGTGTCTTGTTTTAAGAAAACTTTCCTTCTCCTAAGATTAAAGGCAGGCACATGGTTTAGAGATTTTTCTAGCTAAAGTTTTTAGTTTACTTGGAATTTATTCTATATATTACGAATGTTCCCAGCTATCATTCTGTCTTTATTCTCACAGGTGGTGCAGCTGAGCAAGCAGGAACAATAGAAGCTGGAGATGAAATTCTGGCCATTAATGGGAAATCCCTGGTGGGGCTGATGCACTTCGATGCCTGGAATATCATGAAGGCTGTCCCAGAGGGACCTGTGCAGTTAGTCATTAGAAAGCACAGGGATTCTTCATGCAGCAAGCACTGGTAGTGACGCTAACGGTGCTTGTTACTTTTTTTTTTTTTTAAACCTGGAATCGCCTTTTCTCAATTCCTTTTTTGGCAAATCAGAATGGGTTCCTGAAACAATGGGTTCCTGAAACAACAGAGAAGCACTGGTACGGGCAAGACTATCAGACTCCCCAGCTTTTTTTGTTCACACGTGAAGCAGCAGCCATGGAGCTGAACTCCTAAGCCTTCTGCCTGGATCACTTAGGCTGGGAGGGTCCACTTCGTTCCAGTGCCTGTCCCCTCCTGTCTGTTATGTTTCCTAATGGGGACACAAGATGTGGCATGCCCTTCTTTACTTGAAACATTTAGTGAGACCTCCAAATCCTTCCTCCCACCTCTCCCAACATAATCAATCCTGGCAATTAGGGATCTGACAACGTCTGAGGGCAACACAACTGTCACAACTAAAAGGACTAGTTTTATATAATTTTGTAAGTAAATGACAGAATGCTTTTAGGCACATTCAGTGGGAGGAGCTAAGGGTCTGTTATCCTGAAAAGGAAAACATGACCCTTGAACAAACAGAATCAGTTATGACCTAATGGTTAGGTTGGCTCAGGAATTATCCAAAAATGAAAAAGCAAAATACAGAAAGTGGTATTTTTAGTGAGTGTAATGTGCAACGTATGGCTGCATAGTTTAATCGGTAGTTATTGATCACCATGAAGTATTGATCATGATCTAAAGTGTACGTCGTAAGGCAATTTTACAGGAATGCAGTTTGGATAAACTGTACTAAATAGCCATGAACTTCGCTGCTTAGAATGAGCAGAAAGTTCCAGCTCTGAAAGCACCTTACATCCAGTTTGCAACTTGTCTTGAATAAATGCTGAAATTCAAGACTGGTTAATGAAAGAGCAGGCAAAAATACCATTGTCACTGAGTTTCCATTTTTATATTTTGTGTACTCTCCAACCACTAATTTAAGCTAAATTTTTAGAAATCAATTATCTTTTTAGTATCCTTGGATTGTAATCCAAGTAGAGGAGCTTAAAATAATCCTTTTAAAGGACTTTTTTTTACTTTTTTCCCCCTTTCTCAATAAGCTTAAGAAATGTAACATTTCTAACCATTGGATCAATTTTCCTGACCTGAGTGTAATGGCATTAGCTCTGCAGTGACTGAAGTTTTTGCTCTTTTTGTTTTCCTGTTTTGCAAATTCTCTCTTTTGCCAAAAATGTTTCCCAGCAGAACACAGTTGTGACTCACGCTTGCTTGTGACACTCATTCCAGCTGCTCTTCCTTCTGAAGCACCAGCTTCTTTGTAGTAACTGTTTCCATTCGATGTTGCTGTTCCTGGTCACCAAAAGGGCCGGCCTCTCCTCACACTGTACCTTTTCTTAACGACCCAGACCTTCATCAGCTTCATTTACTAAAATGTAATCAGAAGATGGAGAATGAGGGTGAGTCAGTCTTTCGAGGTAAAGGAGCAGAATTGGGTGGTCACAGGCCGAATGCTCCGGTGGCACAAACCAGCCCACTGAGTCTGAGAATACGGGTGAAGCCGCATACATGCGTGCATGGTGACGCAAGGGTTTCATGTGGGCGATTTCTTTCATTCACCTATTTCTGAGTGACTGATCCCAGTAAACCTCTGTGGTGCTGGCCCAGAGAGGTTCTCAGATGGGATTGAGTTATCTGGCTGGTGTGAGCCCAGATTCCTCATTTTAAACAGGTTATACAAAAGGGAATGTAGTTCACGAGTTTGCTAGAAAGACCTGATTAATTTAGCTTCTACTTTTCACTACTACAGTTCCAGGTAGGATACTATAGGAAGTCAGTGCAAGGTGCATGCTAGATTGTTTTTAAGTCTCTGGGGTCAGTTTTGTGGCTTCTGCTTTCTTGCCTAAATGAGAGATGATTTGAAGTCCACGCTGAAAATTTTTTGTCTTTACTCTCCTAGCTGTGCCTACATAGAAATGCACAGTCCATGTGACAGGAGCTTCTGAAGCAATGAAACAGTCTCTCCTTCTAAGAGTTCCTAACCCTCGTAACTAAAAAGTGTGAGGGTAGCCCTCTGGTTCACTGAACCATATTCAAGTCATCAGCTATTTCTAGTGGACCCCGCCAGAAGGCTTCCCATGGAATTCGACAATTAGATTTTGAGGAAGCAAAAGCTAAACTTTGACCCTAAGATAGAAAGATATTTACTTGTTGTCAGTGTCCAAGGCATGACTTGTATTTCTAATTAGTCTAATAAAGTCCCACACTTCCTGACGTGAACACTAATGGTATTGTCCTACTAAAACTTCCATTGTTTTGGTTTTTTTAGCTGGTCAGTCAGTCATCCAATAAGCTATGACAGTAACTTTGTTATGTGTATATCGTAGTTGCAAGGATATACCGTGAAGGTTGAAGTAAGTTGGGTTTCATTTCTATCCTCCCATACACAGTTCATTTAATTTTAGGGTTGACTTAATTGGCACCACACCTGTTGTATGATATTATACATTATCCTTTATTTATGTAAAATAAAATGCCTTATATATTATGAAAGAGTAAGTGCAATAATACAAAATAGCCTGTACATTTTTAAAATGTTGTCGCCAAGTTATGTAAATCCACATCTCTATAAACAACCTTTTTAAAGTAATTTTAAGAAAATAAACACTGTTTACTACTTGTTCGTGGTCTTAGTTCTGCATCTATAGAATAACCTTTTACAACATGAAGATAAGAAATACTAATGACCTGAATGCATAAGAGGAACAAGACAAAAGAAGTCAAATCCCTCTTCTTCCATGGTCACACCTAGGATATAACACAAACTCAAATCTATTCCACCTCTGAAATCAATAAATCACACAGCTCACACCTCTATAACCTCCTGGAGCTTACTACCCCCTTTCTCCTGCTACTGCTTCTTCAATTTCAACAGGCCTCGAATCCCTAGCGTGCATGCTAAGTCACTTCAGTTGTGACCAACTCTTTGCGACCCTGTGGACTGTAGCCCGCCAGGCTCCTCTGTTCCTGGAATTCTCCAGGTAAGGATACTGGAGTACATTGCCATGCCCTCCTTCAGGGGATCTTCCTAACCCAGGGATCAAACCCAGGTCTCCTGCATTGCAGACAGATTCTTTACCACTGAGCCACCAGGGAAGTGCCACCTGGAAGACCCCTAATCCCTAAACAAGTGTCAATTTTCTCACCTTCAGAAACCATTCCCCCCAGCGTTCCTTCCCTTCTCTGTTTAGACTAGACCCTATGGTAGAACACTAGGCACACAGCACCTTCGCCCAGGTTGATCCAGGATCCTTTCAACCAGCCAGCTTCTTGATGCCTACATGCCAATTCCTAGAGAAAAATCTCACAACTAAACAGTATGATGATGCTGCAAATTAAGGGTTTCCAGCCTCAATTGGATGCTATTCACAGTTTTTTCTCTCCTTCACAATGACTACATTATTCATTTTTCCTAAAAACCCTGCCCATTTTGATTTACCTCTCCCCACAAATACTTGGGTGATCTAGGATCTTACTTCAGAGTGAAATTAAAATCAACTACTTTATTTTAGGATCTTTTGGTTTTCAGATGCAGACACCAAATTAGAGTAGCCCAAGAAAGCAGGCAAGATGGCATCTCACAGAAATCCCAGAACAGGACTCAGCATATGACCTGGTCTCAGTGACAGGAGGAACTCGGGGATCATGGGTCATCACTCAGTGCCCCCACTTGTAGGGCTCCACTACTGTTTACAGACCTGCTTCTTCCTCCACCAGCTGTATCCTCAATTCTTCACACCATTTATTTAGAAACTGATGAATGCTATTTTGTAATAATTTTGGCCCCACTCTGTATCACAGAACTGTGGACGTATAGGCTGCTTGCTGCCTGTCCATAGATCCTTCAAAAGTAAGGTTCTGATTGGCTTAGTCCACTGCTACACTTGGGCAGAGCTTTCCCTGGGGGAGAGTTTTAATACAGTATAGAAACACACACACACACACACACACACACACACACACACACACACACACACACACACACACACACACACACACACACACACACACACACACACACACACACACACACACACACACACACACACACACACACACACACAAAGAGAAATAGCCACAAACCCATTCTATGAATGTCGAAGGCTACACCATGCACAATAAAGGGAGACCAAAATGACAATGAAATGGGATACAACTCTCTCTGAAGAAGAGAGAGATGGTATGAAATGAGAGTTCTGAAGAATGTAAAGAATGTCAACAAAGCCTTTTAACTTGAAGAAAGGGGATTACAGATGGTGAGCCCCAGAAAGTTCAGAAAGCACCCTGAATTGGAGCCATTTCCACTCCACAGAATGGTAGAGAAGGTGAGACTGAAGAGGCTGAATCTCATTTTTATTTTCTCAGGCACCCCATGAGCCTCAGCGGGTCACAGGAGTAACGGGGGAGGAATGGTCTGCTCTGAGGGGAGCCCCTATCACACAGGTTCCTTCAAGGAAAGGGCTCAACTGACCCACTCAGCCTCTGCCCACCCAAGCCCTTATGGGCCACACCCTTCCTCTTGATCCCCTCAAAGCAGCTGAGGTAGATCTGAATGAAGATTAAAATCAGCTGGTATCCAACTTTCTCATCCTAAGGGAGGAACTGAATGATGCTTAAACACAGCGCTGAAATACCCAACTACTGACCAAATGTCAGGTTTCAACAGAACCCTGCCTCCCCCGTTAAACAGCCTCTTATGAAAGAACCAGGAAAGCTGGAGCGAGGGTGTTAAAACAGTATGCAATAGGCAGATTAAAGAATGTAATTTGGAGGATTACCTTGGGAATCAGAAGAAAACTATAAACACAAACTTTTATATTCTCAATTCACTCAAAGAGAATGAGGCTACTAAGAAGCACAAGACCAAAAAAGAGAAGATCAAATGAGATCCAGTAGAACTGAGCACCTTCACAAACCCAAAGTCATCCAAGCAGCAGCAAATCAACTTACAGAAGTACAAGTCAGTGACAGTGAAGGTGAACTGAACTTGAAAAATGCTTAGAATACAGTGAAAATGGACAAAAAATTTATAAATGTTAGCCAATAGAATCTACTGATACAGTAATATAATAAATACCAAGTTTTAGTGATGTTAATTCAGGACTGCATGAATGATTTAAAATTAAGAAATTAATAAACATAGTTCTTATATCAGTAGGACACAAATCTTTTGAAAGACTTTTTTTTTTAAAAAAGTCTGCTTCAAACTCTTAATGGAAAACTCCAGAATCATTCCCATTAGAGTTAGAAATACACAGATGTTCAATTATTATTATTGAATAACAACATTCTAGGGCTCCCCAAGTAGCTCAAACGGTCAAGAATCTGCCTGCAATGTGGGAGACCTGGGTTCAATCCCTGGGTTGGGAAGATCCCCTGGAGAAGGGCATGCCAACCCATTCCAGTATTCTTGCCTGGAGAATTCCAGGGACAGAGGAGCCTGATGGGCTACAGTCCATGGGGTCACAAAGAGTTGAACACGACTGAGCAACTAACACTAGACTACTAACAACATTCTAGAGATACAAGCCAATACAGTTAGTTTTTTAAGACGTATAAATAGTAGGAACAAAAATACACAGTTTGCATAGACATATCTCAGTACATGTGAACACAAACATATCAATTTAAAAACCATTAGAATTCAGCAAAATTGGCTACAAAAATCATCCAACAAAACATGACAAATAACAAATGAAACAACTGACAAAGGGTTAATTTCCAAAATATACAAGCAGCTCATACAACTCAATACCAGAAAAACAAGCAACCCAATCAAAAAGTGGGGAAAAGACCTAAACAGACATTTCTCCAAAGAAAACATACAGACGGCTAACAAACATGAAAAGATGCTCAGTATCGCTCATTATTAGAAAAATGCAAATCAAAACTAAAATGAGATATCACCTCACACCAGTCAGAATGGCCATCATCAAAAAGTCTACAAACAATAAATGCTGGAGAGGATGTGGATAAAAGGGAACCCTCTTGCACTTTTGGTGGAAATTTAAATTGATACAGCCACTATGAAGATGGTATGGAGATTCCTTAAAAAACTAGGAATAAAACCACCATATGACCTAGCGACCCCACTCTGAGGCATATACCCTGAGGAAACCAAAATTGGAAAATGGCACATATATCCCAATGTTCACTGCAGCACTATTTACAACAGCTAGAACATAGAAGCAACCTAGATGTCCATCCACATATGAATGGATAAAGAAGCAGTGGCGTATTTAGTAATATGACTGAATATTACTCAGTCATAAAAAGGAACACATTTGAGTCAGCTCTAATGAGGTGGATGAACCTAGAGCCTACTATACAGAGTGAAGTAAGTCAGAAAGAGAGAGATAAATATTGTATACTAACACATATATATGAAATCTAGAAAGATGGTACCAAAGAATTTATTTGCAGGGCAGCAATGGAGAAATTGACATAAAGAACAGACTTATGGACATGGGGGTGGGGGGGGGGGGGTGGGGGGAGAGGGTGAGATGTATGGAGAGAGTAACATGGAAACAGATTACCATGTGTAAAATAGATAGCCAAGGGGAATTTGCTCTATGTCTCAGGGAACTCAGAGCTCTGTACCAACCTAGGGAGTGAGACGGGGAGAGATGGGAGGGAGGTTCAAGAGGGAGGAGACAAACAAATACCTATGGCTGATTCATGCTGAGGTTTGACAGAAAACAATAAAATTGTGTAAAGCAATTATCTTTTAATTTAAAAATAAACAAAAAAGCATAATAACTTGGGTACTAGCCCTGTTACAACACCATCAGGAAGCTACTATAATTAAAATAGTCTCCTCTTCCAAAGACAGCCAAACCACTGGAATAAAGATCATGTGCAAGGAAAGAACAACAGGACATGTGACAGCCCCAAGCTACACACCCCAGCCCCACACCTTTACCTTCATAATCAACAGGGAAGCTCAGAAGACCAGTTGGATAAAGGCCCCTGAAACTTGACTAGTTTTTTCACTTTCAAAAATGATCAGCCTGGGATGTCCCTGGTGGTCCAGTGGCTAAGACTCCACGCTCCCAATGCAGGGAGCCTGGGTTCAAACCCTGGCAAGGAAACTAGACCCCACATATGGCAACTAACAGTTTGTGTGATGCAACTAAAGATCCCATGTGCTGTGCAAATAAATAAATAAAACTACAATTAAAAAAAATGATTAGCCAATGCCCCACACTGAGGAGAAACTACTGGGAACAGAATCAAAATTGAATAGAAAAAGAATAGAGGAAAAAAAAAAAGAAGGTCCAGACAAAGGCGGGTAGAGTAGCAGAATCAGATCTCAGAAAGCAAGCTGCCATGTTTCTTTAAACTGAAAACAGAAGGAAGTCTAGACAATAAACACAGAAAAGCTATCCTGACCTGCATCTCCCTTTTAAAATAGGGAAAGCAAAATCATATAAAAATGGGTAATAGAAAATGATCTAGGTCAAATCCCATACAAAGTTATCATAAGAAAAGAAAAAGCATTAGGAGCAAATATAACCCCTACAGCTAAACAAAGGTACATAAACAGAAAGACATATCTAGGGAACCAATGAAAAATACCTCAAAATGAGTTAAAATATATCAGGGAAATGACACAAAACATGAATGAAGATATCAACAGAAATTATAAAAATTCAGAAACTGGTTATTAAAACTTGGGAAAAAATTAATTTCAGAAAAGACCAGAACAATCATTCACAGTGAATAAGATGTCTTAAGAGAAACAGAAGATAAAAAGGGTGAAACATTTAAAGGTAAGTAATAATGAACCCAAGCAGGGATTTCCCTGGTGGTCTGGTGGTTAAGACTCTGTGCTCCCAATATAGGGGGTGCAGGTTCGATCCCTCATCAGGGAACTAAGATCCCATGTGATACTTGGCCAAAAAACAAATAGAAACTAAAAAAAAAAAAAGAACGCAAGCAAAAGTGACCCAGAAAAAAGTAGCAAT
This sequence comes from Dama dama, assembly GCF_033118175.1. NCBI lineage: Eukaryota > Metazoa > Chordata > Mammalia > Artiodactyla > Cervidae > Dama > Dama dama. The sequence continues at coordinate 48,532,057 of NC_083705.1, read as the reverse complement.
CTCCAAAGAAGAAAGCCTAAACAAGGGAATAAAACTATTAAATTAATACTTTAATTTCCTGAAATTGAGAATAAAAAAAGATTTGACACTATGTATTAAAAGAACACACCATGTACTTGCAAATACTGATCCAGAATAACCCAACACCAAAACATACTGTAGTAATATTACCGGCAAAATATCAAGGGGAAAAAATCCTGTGGGCTCCAGGCAAAAAGAAAAAGGCATTCATGAGAGAGAAAGAAAATCATGTTATAACCAGACACTGACAATGATGCTTTATGCCAAAAAGAACATACTTAAGATACTAAAAAAAAATGTGACTCAACCATTTTATCCAAACAAAGTGACTTTCAAATAAGGCTATAGATAAACTCTCATCAGCATACAAAAACCCAGAGTATACTATTCTCACAAGCCCTTCCAGAAGAATCTACTAACAAATGAGCAAGACAAGCAAGATGACTGGATAGACATAAGGAATGGTGGTGAGCATTAAGCATGTATTTACTTGAAGACTTAAGAGTTAAAAGGGAGAGATTAGTGTATATAATGACAATGTTCTTACAAAACAGATACAGCATAACTACAAAAAGTAGAGGCACTGAACTGTACACTTAAGTATGACTGAAATGGTAAATTTCATGTTACGGGTATTTAACCACAATAAAAAAGGAAAATGTAAAGCTGCCCACAAGTTTACATTGATACTTGTGATTGAAAATTATTTGATGAATTTAGAGCTACAAGGGTTTTCTATCTTCCATCCTAAAGCTACAGCTCTACTTTTCCATATCAAGAATCCTACAATACTTCTCATCAAGGAAAATGATGATGATATAAAAGCTTGTTTATCTCCACATTTGGGATACTTAAAGAAAACTAATTCTTTAAGAAAACCTTTGGAGATTGCTTTGGAACAAACTCTATTCTGAAAATTGGTAAATAAAATGTAGAAATTCTCTTACTTTTCCTTTATGAACTGTACTAAAAACTACTCTAGGAAAGATGAAGTTTCTCTTTATAGAAATATTATTCTAGCTAATAAACAAATGAGAGCAATTAAAGTACTTCCATACGTAACCCCATGGTTGCATAAATTACAGGGTCTAAGACTGAAGAGCAAGGTTGCTTTTCACAAAGAGAGGTATCATGTGCTTCCTGTTGAAAAGGACACACCACCACCTATGAAACAGGTGCCTACACAAACCAGCCAGAATCTGATGGAGCCTCAGATGTAAGGTATAATTCTCGGGAAGTACAAAAGTCAATATAACACATCAAACTATACACTGTGGATACCATCAGCAAAATCCAAACAAAAGAACAAGGGATCCAATTTCATTAACAAATACTCCACAAAGAAAAAAATGAAAGAACCTACAGATTGAGAGAAACTAAAAAGGACACATAAAACAAAAACTGAAACATGACAAAATTATTAAAGACGCAGGCTGGGTTGGGGTAGAGAATACCCTTAGTTAGTTGCTCAGTTAGTTAATTAGTTAGTTGCTTAGTTAGTTTAGTTGCTCAGTCATGTCCAACTCTTTGTGACCCCATGGACTGTAGCAAGCCAGGCCTCCCTATCCATCACCAACTTCCGGAGCTCGCTCAAACTCGTATCCATTGAGTTGATCATGCCATCCAACCATCTCATCCTGTCATCCCGTTCTCCTCCTGCCTTCACTTTTTCCCAGCATCAGAGTCTTTTCCAATTATTTCTTCCCATCAGGTGGCCAAAGTACTGGAGTCTTAGCTTCAGCATCAGTCCTTCCAATGAATGTTCAGGACTAATTTCCTTTACGATTGACTGGTTTGATCTCCTTGAAGCCCGAGGGACTCTGAGGAGTCTTCTCCAACACCACAGCTCAAAAGCATCAATTCTTCAGCGCTCAGCTTGCTTTATAGTCCAACTCTCACATCCATACATGACTACTGGAAAAACCGTATCTTTGACTAGGCGGACCTTTGTCAGTGAAGTAATGTTTCTGCTTTTTAATATGCTGTCTAGGTTGGTCGTAACTTTCCTTCCAAGGAGTTCAGTTCAGTTCAGTCCAGTCACTCAGTTGTGTCCGACTCTTTGCGACCCCATGAACTGCAACACGCCAGGCCTCCCTGTCCACCAACTCCCAGAGTCCACCCAAACCCATGTCCATTGTGTCGGTGATGCCATCCAACCATCTCATCCTCTGCCGTCCCCTTCTCCTCCTGCCCTCAATCTTTCCCAGCATCACGGTCTTTTCAAGTGAGCCAGTTCTTCGCATCAGGTAGCCAAAGTACTGGACTTTCAGCTTCAACATCAGTCCTTCCAATGAATGTTCAGGACTAATTTCCTTTAGGATGGACTGGTTGGATCTCCTTGAAGTCCAAGGGACTCTCAAGAGTCTTCTCCAACACCACAGTTCAAAAGTATCAATTCTTTGGCGCTCAGCTTTCTTTACAGTCCAACTCTCACATCCATACATGACCACTGGAAAAACCACAGCCTTGACTAGACAGACCGTTGTTGGCAAAGTAATGTCTCTGCTTTTTAATATGCTCTCTAGGTTGGTCATAACTTTCCTTCCAAGGAATAAGCATCTTTTAATTTCATGGCTGCAGTCACCCTCTGCAGTGATTTTGCAGCCCAAGAAAATAAAGTCTATCACTGTTTCCATTGTTTCCCCATCTATTTGCCATGAAGTGATGGGACCAGATGCCATGATCTTTGTTTTTTGAATGCTGAGTTTTAAGCCAGCTTTTTCACTTTCCTCTTTCATCAAGAGGCTCTTTAGTTACTCTTCACTTTCTGCCATAAGTGTGGTGTCATCTGCATATCTGTTATTGGTATTTCTCCCACAATCTTGAATCCAGCCTGTGCTTCATCCAGCCCGGCATTTCTCATGTTGTACTCTGCACGTAAGTTAAATAAACAGGGCGACAATACACAGCCTTGACATACTCCTTTCCCGATTTGAAACCAATCTGTTGTTCCATTTCTAGATCTGTTGCTTCTTAACCTGCATACAGATTTCTAAGGTGGTCTGGTATTCCCATCTCTTGAAGAATTTTCCACAGTTTGTTGTTATCTACACAGTCAAAGGTTTTGGCATAATTAATAAAGCAGAAGTAGATGTTTTTCTGGAACTCTGTTGCATTTTCAATGATCCAATGGATGCTGGCAATTTGATCTTTGGTTCCTCTGCCTTTTCTAAAACCAGCTTGAACATTTGGAAGTTCACGGGTCACATACTGTGTGTGAATCCTTGCTTGGAGAATTTTGAGCATTACTTTGCTAGTGTGTGAGATGAGTGCAATTGTGTGGTAGTTTGAACATTCTTTGGCACTGCCCTTCTTTGGGACTGGACTGGAAAACTGACCTTTCCCAAATTTGCTGACAAAATGTGGTCCACTGGAGAAGGGAATGGCAAACCACTTCAGTATTCTTGCCTTGAGAACCCCATAACAGTATGAAAAGGCAAAAAGAAAGGACACTGAAAGGTGAACTCCCCAGGTCGGTAGGTGCTCAATATGCTACTGGAGAAGAAAGGAGAAATAACTCCAGAAAGAATGAAGAGGTGGAGCCAAAACGAAAACACCCAGTTGTGGATGTCACTGGTGATGGAAGTAAAGTCCAGTGCTATAAAGAACAATATTGCATAGGAACCTGGAATGTTAGGTCCATGAATCAAGGTAAATTCAGTTCCGTTCAGTCAGTCAGTTGTGTCTGACTCTTTGAGAGAGTAAAAGAGTAAATTAGAAGTGGTCAAACAGGAGATGGCAAAAGTGAACACTGACATTTTAGGAATCAGTGAACTAAAATGGACTGGAATGGGTGAATTTAATTCAGATGACCATTATATCTACTACTGTGGGCAAGAATTCCTTAAAAGAAATGGAGCAGCCCTCATAGTCAACAAGAGAGTCCGAAATGCAGTGCTTGGGTGCAATCTCAAAAATGACGGAATGATCTATGTTCATTTTCAAGGCAAACCATTCAGTATCACAGTAATCCAAGTCTATGCCCCAACCAGTAACGCTCAAGAAGCTGAAGTTGAATGGGTCTATGAAGTCCTAGGGGTCAGGGAAGCTGTAATTGGGAGGAAGCCTTGAACAGCTTCTGGAGAGCCAGCAAGGTTCTATCTCCTGGCTGGGGTGATGGTTGCAAGCATACTGCCTTAAAATAATCCATTAGCCTATACATTTGTCTATGAGATTTTTCATATATAATTTAATCATAAAATTAAATGTTTACCTATACATATGCTCATACATTACGCATTTCTGTGATTTTTATATTGCTTGCATTTAATCATACCTCCCAGGTGGCACTAGTGGTAAAGAAGCCGCCTGCCAATGCAGGAGACATAAGAGACACAGGTTCAACTCCTGCATCAGGAAGATCCCCTGGAGGCAGGCATGGCAACCCACTCTAGTATTCTTGCCTGGAGGATCCCATGCACAGAGGAGCCTAATGGGCTACAGTCTATGGGCTCACAGAGTTGGACACAACTGAAGCAACTTAGCACACATCCCAAATTTTTCTGAAGTATGTGTGTGTGTGTGTGTGTGTGTGTGTGTGTGTGTGTGTATATATATGTATATGAAGTAAAATGAAGTGAAGTCATTCAGTCATGTCTGACTCTTTGTGACCCCATGGACTGTAGCCTACCAGTTTTCTCAGTCCATGCAATCTCCCAGGCAAGAATACTGGAATGGGTTGCCATTTCCTTCTCCAGGGGATCTCCCGACCCAGGACTTGAACCGAGGTCTCCTGCATTGCAGGCAGAAGCTTTACTGTCTGAGCCACAAGGGAAGTCATATATGTGTATATATATTCCCAAACCTAACACCATGCTGATCTCTTTAGTATGATAAAGTCTCCACAGATTCCATGCTTGAGCACTGCACCTTACACTTTACTACATGGTTAAAAAAAAAAAAAAAAACTTACCATATATAGCAACTCCAAACACTGGGGAAAATACATCATAGACACAAGGGGTTAATATCCATAATACATAGAAAGTCCTGTGAACCTGGTGAACCAATCTGTAAAAAGATCAATATCCTAAATTATAAAAACGAATAAAGAACATGAACAGGTAACTCATAGGAAAAGAACACAAATTACCAATAAAGGTTGTAAATAATAATCAACCCTTCAACAATTAAAATAATTTGATCATTCTTCTCTACTATTACCTTGGCAAAGACCAGGATTGATGATACGCTCTACAGCATTAGCTAGTGTGTAGGGAAGCCAGCATTCACATTATTTGAAGTGGAAATTAACACAGATCTTAGAGAACTTATCTTTTACATTTTCAAGCAAACTGAGCAAACTCACATCTGTTAATTCCTCCCATGGAAATAAAATATAAAAATATGTACGAAAATATATGTTTACAATACTGCTTAGAACAGTAAATATGAGAACAATCAAAATATCCATTAATGGAAGTTATACATGAAACCAAAAATGACTAAAAAGAAAGATGTGTGCTTATTCTTAAAGTTCTCCGTAATATAAGTGCAAAAAGTAAATTGCACAGCAGTATATGATGCTAGTGGGAATTAGCACACAACTGCTCTGCAGGAGTGAATGCCTACGTAATTCTAACACTGGGCTGAGGAAGTGTGGATACCAATTTAACTTTACCATCTGTACCTCTCTCAAGAGTAGCCTGCAAGGTTATAAACATTAATACCTCTACTTGATGCTACTAAAGACTATGTGTCATTTGCACAAAAGCTACAAGAGCCAGGGATATCACCTGGGACCCAGTGGGCTGCAATGAATTGGAAGTTACCTCCAGCTGTCAGTCATCTTGTTCTGGATGAAAGCGAAACAGAACAATGCTATCTGACAGCCTAAGTGTTCATATTTAAGATGGAGGCCACTGAGTTGGGATTAAACTTCATAAATATCTCACAGAGACTTGTAACGGCGGCTTCCCCATTCCTGAGCCAAGAGGAGCCGTGCGTGGCAGTCATGGATCCTTGTCATCATCAGGCTGGACGTCATCACTCACTGGTCCTATGTGGCCACTGAATTGCACACCAGCTGCTCTCGCTTCCCTTCAGGTGGCGGCCAAATTCAAAGGTTTGTCCTGCTGTTCACAAATAATGGGAAGAACTGAGTAGCAGAATGCATCAGAAGTCGCAAGCCAATCCTGCTTCATTTGGCAGGCCAGGGTTTTTTTGGCCAACTGACATTCGATGATGATGCTTTCTTCTGAGAACATACAGTCAACTTTTTCATCCCTGAAAGATTAACCCATGTAAGTTATACCAAGATATCAGAATAAAGTAGGGATATCCATTTATCACTGTCTTTTGCACCACCATGAGATCTTCTTGCATGCCCACTATTCTTGTTTTGTTTCTGTTGGAGAAAGAAGCCCCCTCCCAGTCCCGAAACAAGAAGGGAAAAATTATGGTTGGATGCAATTATGTTTTCAATTACTTCAGGATTAAAAAGCTCAAACACTTACCAGATAATGTGAGACTGGGCAACCCCTCCTCTCCAAGCCTGCTCTTCATTAAATGAGACAGTTATTGCAGTTTGGGGAGGTCATAACAAGATATAAAATCCCTCACTAGGCATAGAGCATGCATTAAGTTTCCTTTCTCCTTTTTGTTACAGCCCTGTTCTAGACCTGGTTATTCTAGGGAACACTCAGTAATTAAATAACATATGAAGAAGTCAAAATGCAGCAGATTCTTTGCACAACAGATCTCTATTTAAGTTTTATTATAGTAAAACTCTCTCCCCGATTCTTGGATCTGAAGGCTTTTTACCAAGTGGCAGAAACCTGTGGACACACTGCACCTTCCACACAGAACATGGTCCCTGGAGTCACACCAATCCTGCTTACAGACAGCTGGAAGCAGCAGCCTTCTGTGGAAGAACTGAGTTCTAGATGACACCCTCTGCTCTGGAGACACAAGCAAATACTGAAGTTGGGGTCACACACAGGCAGAGCTGAGGGGCACTCTGCTCTGAATCAAACTCTGGTGGAAGTACAGGTGAGCCCTTTCCTCCTTGCGTGAGAATACAGATGCTGCTGCAGAAGTCAAGAAGACCTCAGAAACATCGAGTACCTCACCTTTAAAATCTTTTCAGGAGAAAAACGTAAATGTTCACCTAAAAAGAAATTCCAGGACATGGTGTAAGTTTCAAGTATCCATTTTATGGGAAGAAACAATAAATTAATACCTTCTATATTTAATCACCACCAATAGTATCGTCTGGAGGTAAAAGAGGTTATTTTAATGGACAGAAAAATCTGACTTTTTTCGTGAATTAAAATAGGGATTGGTAAACCATTGCTCATGGCCAGCTGCCTGTTCTGTAAATGAAGTTTCACTAGACTACAGCCTCACCCATTTATCTGTACTGTCTACAGCAACTTTCACTCAGAGTTGAGTAGCTGCAACACTGTATATGGCTCACAAAGCCTAAAATATCAGTATTTACTATTTGAACCAATAAGAAAAATTTTGCCAACCCCTTTGTAGAAATATTGCCACACTACATTAAGGCTAAGTAAAACTTCTTCAGAAAGAACTCTAAGGCCACAAAACTCAGAATACAAAAATACAAATAACATGCTTGCTCTGATTCAGGCACTTTCAAGATCATAGTTTATTTATTACTTTAGATAAAAAGATAGTATACATATTAGGGAATCCCTTAAAACTCAACTCTAGAGTTATACACCATCTAGTACTTTTGCATTGAATGTTAACCAAAAAAATCTCTAAACACCTGAAAGCCCCACTAGTAACATGAACTATGGTAATAAAAAATTTGACATTTAATTTGTTCAATATATAGTATTTACATTATGAAACCAATGGTGATCCAATAAACAGTGATAAAGAAATAGTAAAAATAAACTTTAAAAAGCAAAGGTTTATATTCTTAGAATGTGCTAATTATCATAATTGTATATAAAAATTAAAACATAGCAGAGCTTTCTGTTACAAAATTCTTAATCATCTGAGTTGTAGTCATTACTTGCTAACGATTTACATGCAACATCTGCTAGTACTGACATTTGATTGTTTTCCCCCAAGAAAGTGTGAGTAGATATTTAAGAGCAGACATTAATTTACCTGTGGACAGAAAAAGATAAAACTGTACTCAAGATTAGTACTGGTCACAAGCCTCTTCTCTATAGAAATGATAAAAATAGTAAGACAAAAAAAAAAAAAAATCCAAAATGGAGATGCATAAGCAAAGAGTACCATGAATGGCACAGCTCAAAAAATGTTGGGACCAATTAAGACATACATCTTTTCTCTCCTTAATGATGAGGTCTATTTTGCCACCAAATTATAATGACTGTAGCAAGTAAGGGGCACCAGGTGTACAACCAATTAAATCCTGCAAAATACTAAGATGGGCAGGGGTGGCCAGAAGAACGAACAATTTATATATACTTCAAACTATATACAGCATAACTGGAATGCAGCTCATCCCAAACTGGCTGTGTGAAACAACTGGACCTTTATGACTTAATAGTTAAAATTATAACAAGTGTAATAATACAATAGATTTACATGGGAAGCAAAATCAAGGGGCACTTTATATTATTTACTGTGTATTTCAATTTAAAAATAATTTGCTAAGTATACATCTCAACTGAGGTCTATGTATAAAATGTCCCAATAGATACAGATATTTACCTTTGGTGAGTTAAAGGCCATTTTGTGACTTCTGTCTGAATTGCAGGCAGAACATTAGATGGACACGCACATACAGGAAAAACTCAGCCTGAGGTAATCCAAAAGATGTGCAGGTGAGGAGACTGGTGGTACTTTGAAAGTCAAAGAACACCAGAAACCCGAAACGGGAACAGTGAGGATGGCAACAAGGAATGGAATGCCAATATGGCAGTAAAACTTTTTTCAAAACAGAAAGAGGAAGGCCTCTCGTACCAGCAGAATCCTGCATACATACAGAAAAGAAAAAGCCACCCACCATTTCATCAAACAGAAGCCAATTACAGTGTGGGAAGTACAAACTGCAGAAAACCAGAAGTCCGAGAAGAAAAAGGACTGGTTCCCGAGAGAGAAAGGGGGACGCGTGGTTCGGGGCAGGGTCACTTGGTGAAGGCCGCCACCACCGCCCACAGCACCTCGTTGGTCCCGGCCTTCAGACACTCCACCTCGGGGTCCAAGTCCAGGAGCTGCCGCACCCGCTTGGTGGCTACATCGTACTGCTCGTCCAGCAGGGGCGCGAACGCGTTCTCCAGGACGTCGGAGGCGTGGGCCAGGTAGATGAGGGCCAGCAGGCGCTTGTCCATGCGGTGAGGGTCGTTCACCCACTTGTCGAGAACGGCTTCCTGTACCTTCTTGATGAGGCGCTGCTTAATGTTGTTGTTGGTGAGGGGGTGCGTCGTCATGTCAAAGAGGAGGAAGTTCTGTTTCTCTGTGGTCAGCACGCCCTTTTCTACCAGGTTTTTAGCTAATCGTTCCCGCACGTTTCTTAACTGATAATGCAATTTTAATGGATTCCACGTCTCACCTAAACAAAAGATTCCAGAAGTTAGAAAGGATAGGTATTAGCTGCTAATTTTATTAAATTCTGTATCATTAAAATGAACAGTAACATCTGACATTTTTTCCTCCAGAGAAACAGAAGAAAATCCAGTTGTTTTCTTGCCAACTAAACCATGAACCCCTTGAGGGCCAAGGCCTTTGGTTTCTAAGCACCTGGCAAATGATTTTCAGGCACAACAGTTACTCAAAAGACGGAACTGAAAGAAGTCTCCAAACCAGTTCCCCTAATGTGGAAATAAGCCAAATATTAAATTATGTTTGCCTTCTCTCTAGCTATTGTCAAAAAGCAGCCAATAGCAAACTATGAACTTTCTTTCCTATTAAACACCAATCTGCAACAAAGAGAGAAAAAGAGTTAAAAAGTTTCCTGATGAGTATGTCATTCCTGAAACTGCTACATATACCTGGCCTATAAAGCTATGAAAGCTTGTTAGGCAAATGTTGTTCTTTGATGACAAATAATATAAAGCTAATTACAAAAGGACAAATCATTTTCATCATTTCAATCTTGCTGTCTATGCACATTCCCTTTCAAGACAGAAACACTAAAAATCAAATATTTTTTACAAAAACAATTATTTTCTTTATAGAAGACTAGAAGGAAATACATCAAAATAATCTTGATTATTTTTCGGATTTTATGTGACAAATTTTCTTTCTTGTATTTTCTGTATTTTTCAAATCAATCTCCAATGAACATGTAACTAGTTGGGTCATTTGAAAAAAATACTATAGTAAGATTCTAAATTGGGACACGGCAGAGATCAACCACATGCACTTATTATTATATACAAAAGCTGTAAGACTGAAATTTCATAATACTGAGGAAAAAACACTGCACCACTGTCTACTACAGCAGTCATTAACTATTGCTGCTGCTGCTAAGTCGCTTCAGTCATGTCCGACTCTGGGTTGCCCAAAAAGTTCCTTTGGTTTAAGTGAAAATTAAAGGACACATTTTCATTTTTACTAAGAACTTTATTGAACATATTCACCATTTTGTTCCACTACCGTCTGCCATTTTTCAGGCAACTTCATAATTGCATCTTTCCAAATTTATCTCTTAGAGCAAAGAACTGTTCCAGGTGCCTCTTACAGTAAGAGTCTTCCAGGGAATTGAATTTTTTTCTGTTAAAAGAATTCTATAAAGACTGAAATAAATGGAAATCTGAAGGTGCAATGTCTAGGGAATATGGCAGACGAGTCAGAACTTGCTGGCCAAACTGTGACAGTTTCTGGCTGGTCATCAAAGAAACATGCTGTTATCCTGATAGAAGATTACACGTTTTCTGTTGACTAATTCCAGGTGCTTTTCGTCGAGTGCTGCTTTCAGTTACTGGTCTAACTGGGAACAGTACTTGCTGGAATTAATTCTTTGGTCTTCCAGAAGGAGCTCGTAACGGAGACCCCCCTTCCAACTCCACCATATACACATCATCACCTTCTTTGGGGAAGACCAGCCTTGGTGTGGTTACTGGTAGTTCATGTTGCTTGCCCCATGATCTTCTGTTTCACATTACTGTACCACATCTACTTCTCATGACCCAAAAGTTTTCCTTATGTTTCAGTAGAGAATTGCATGCAAGGAAACGGCCAAGAGGTTTTTTTCACTTAACTTATGTGGAACCCAAACATCAAAACAATTAACATAACCAAGCAGGTACAAATTATTCTTAACGCTTGATTTGGATATTCTGGGTATGTCGGCTATGTCCCATGTGGAATAACACTGACTGTTCTCAGTTAATGTCTTGATTTGATCCCTATCAACTTCAACTGGCCACCTGACCATGGAGCATCACCCAACAGAAATTTCCAGGACGAGACTCTGCAAACCACCTCTGACACATTAAGTCTCAGCATCTTCTCCAATGCTGCACAAACCTTTTTTTTTTTTTGCCATTTCAGTTTTTACCCTTTCTTGAAATGAAACGTAACATGTCAAAAATGTTGGTTTTTTCCTTCACCTTCAATATTAAAATGGCTACACAAAAATTCAATTTTGATTTTTTTTTAAGTACTCACTGATATGACCAGCTGTCACAATACAATCTAACAAAACTGTTTCAAATGAAGTTAAAGGCAACTAAAGCTACTAGTGCCAGCATATAGGGGAAAAAAAAACGAATCTTTTGGCCACCCTAGTTTACACAGCTATTATATTTAAACTAATTTAAAAATTCAGAATTCCCTTGCGGTCCGAAGGTTAGGACTCCATCCTTCCACTGCAGGGGGCCCAGGTTTGATCTCTGATTGGAGAGCTAATATCCTGCAAGCCACACAGCCAAATAAATAAATAAAGAGGGAAAACAACTCTGCTCCTCAGCTGCCCTAGCCACTTTCAAGTGCTATTAGCCAGTTTCAAGTACTCATTAGCCAAGTGGGGCAAGAGGCTACTGAATGGACAGCACAGAAAGAGAACATTTCCATTGTCACAGAAAGCTCCATATTAGTGTTCCAAGTCATTTTGCCATGACTTAACACTAAAGAAGTGTTAGGCTATGACTAAGTAATCAATCTTGGACTTACCTTTTTATCTTTTGAGAGAAACCTGAGCCTACGACTGCCCAAGCCTACCACCTAAAGGCACATCTCAGGCAGGAGAGCAGATCTCAAGCAGAGCAAAGGAGTCACACTGTTAAAAAGGCAGAGATCCGAGTTGGAGGAAGCTAAGACAACTGGAATATGCAAGGCAGTCCTGGGAAAGAGGGGACTATGCAGAGTAAGAGCTCTAGAAACCCACATGGTGTTTTCACTTAGGTGTGATGAAAAACGAAGGCACAGGGGTTAAGATGACAAAGTCCACAAAGGTAAAAATAAGGTGGGGGGGCTGGAGGGCGCCAGGGGCACTACCACAAAGCTGTAAGGTGAACAATACCGAGAGTTCACAGAGGGCTAGGAAAAAGCTGAGTGCCAACTGGCTTAAATGGAAAGGTCTCACTGAACACCCAGGACATTTAGAAAGAATTCCAAAAGGATCACATCTTTGTATTAACGGCTAAACCAGGCCTTCAGTAAAGGCTATTCCAGACCCAGCCTAACAAAGCTTACGAACAAACTGATCCACAAGTAACTGCCTAGCAAAACAAATTTCAATGGTCTTTAAAGACAAACAAAATTCAGCACACAACAAAGTGGCAGTCAATGTCCAGCATCTAACAAAAACTACTAGTCTTGTGAAGAAGCAGTTTTGCGACCCAAAACTAATGGGTCAGGGGGAATCAACAAAAACAGTCAACCAGGGAGTTAGTTCCCTGGTGGACCAATGGTTAAGACTCCATACTTCCACTGCAAGGGATGCAGATTCAATCTCTGGTTGGGGAACTGGGATCGCAAGGCTAGGACACAAAGAAAAATACAGAGAGAGAGAAAACAAACTTTTCAAATAAAAAACCACGGCAAATCAGCTTCCACAAAAAGAAAAATAATCACTGCATTCAATTTTCTTGATAACTTCAAAAATGAAAAGAGCTGAAATATATCTGGGGCCCTATTAGATTTTAAAACTTAACAGTACAAAAGAAAAATATAACTCAATAATAAATGAAATTCTACTTGTTTTCAATTTTGGTATTAAATTAATCCACACCTACATTTAATGTTAAAAAATCATTAACAAAAACAAAAAAGAGAAACCATGAACAGCAACTTGATGAAGCACTACAGCACAGTAACAAGGTTGTAAGAGCAAGTTCTGGAGGCAGACTATTTGGATCTAAATTCCAATTTGGTCATCTCCTCAGTGTGCAACCCTGGGCAAAACTTCTCTATTCCACTGTATCTACTATGTAAAGCAACGAAAAGAACTCTTTCCAGCTCATAAGGGTTATTATGAAGATTAAGTAAGTTAAAGCTATATCAAGTTATTAGAATAAAGACTGGCACAAGATAAGTTCTCAATAAACATTAGCTATTATTTACCTGTGTGCAAGAACCAGCACTTTGGCACTTAGAATTTATCCTATTAATAATGGTCTAAAAAATCATATGAGGTACTGAGGATGCAGTATTAATAAGACATACTTCTAACTCTAGAAATTTTAAATCTAGTGAAGGGAAAAAGATTCATAATATAAACTAACAGTACTGGCTAGGATAAGATGTAAATAAGGCCATAAAAACAATATGAACCAAGAGCCCAGAGGAATAAGAAGTTACCTGAGTTTGATGTTAGCGGGCACACATTAGTTAGTCATGGTATTCATTTTTTTTCACTGTTGTGCCAACCCACTGTTCTCGCTGATAGATAAATGCTTGCCTGCTCTACCTTTCACCAGAGAGTCTGGGTTTCATTTTGTTTCCTTATGTCACTGGCACGTGGTAGGCAGCCTAAGACACTAGGCAAGAATTGGCTAGGTTGTGTTTTCTGACATTCTTACATGACTTTTGGAAATTTAAACTATTAAACATAATATGATCAACAGCCAAATTTACAAAAGCCCATAAAAAACTATAGTTCAAATCTAAGGGTAATTAACTATACTTATTATAATAATCTGTCAGTTATCAAAGAAGTACTATTCCCTGCCAACTCACTAGTCAATCAGGAGGGTATTTGAGGTCTCAGAAAACATCTTGGCCATCTATTCTCAAATAATGGGGGGTGGGGGAGATTTTTAAGATTATTCTGAGAAACTCACAGATTTTGTCTTTGCAGACCTAAAAAAAAGAATCCCTCCAATGTTGGTATACAGTGACTTTTTTCCTCTCATTGGAAATAAATGGGTATTAGCTGTTTATAACATACTGTCTATGGTACAGAAGTCATGCTAAAAAAGTTTATCCACATCTTATCCACAATTAAATCTTACACTGCAACCAATAGAACAAGTAGTGCTTACAAAGTTCATGTGACAGATTTCTCAAATCTAAAATATGTCAGCTTAGTTTAGTGTTGCTACTAAAAAAGAAAAGAGCCTAAAATAATGTGTTCCATTTATGACCGGACCTTCTCACCAGCAATCATTTCTGCCTCAGAGGAAGTAAAAAAAAAAAAAAGGACTCAGACATCATCTTTTGAAGCAATTCCCTAGAAAAGGGCAAATCTTGTGTGTTCACGCCAACAAAAATGTTATTCAGATCTCCTTAGATATGTTCTTAAAATGAAATTCCATAAGCAGAAAGCTGAACGAGTATAGGTAACATGTAAATGTTGTTTAACACTACTTTGAGTACTCCAAAAAAGGCACAATAAAATAACTGAGTGGTCAAAGTGACTTGGCATCCTGACATTTCTCTTTTACTCTACTGGGCCTTTTGTTTAATTTTATTTTTTAATTTTTTATTTTTTAATTTTTGTTTTAGTTGATTTGCAATTCTGCCTTTTATTTTCAGATAACTAAATTACGCTAAATACAAAGAATAAAGTTACCCCTGAAATTAACATGCTTAAGACAACAGTATAAACTGGGATGAGAGGAGGCGAGTTGGATAAGTGAAGAGAAGATACAGTAGAGGTTTATTAACCCATGTATGCTGTGCGTGCTTAGTCGCTCAGTCGTGTCCAACTCTCTGTGACCGCACAGGCTGTAGCCCACCAGGCTTCTCTGTCCACGGGAATTCTCCAAGCAAGAATACTGGACTGCATTGCCATGACCATCCTCCTAGGAGATCTTCCCAACTCTGGGATTGAACCCAGGTCTCCCACATTGCAAGTGGATTCTTTACAGTCTGAGCCACCAGGGCAGCCCAAAGGTTTAACCTATACTGTCCACTAAAGATTTAGCTGCTTCATTCCAAGCAGATGTTGAATATCTTTTAAATGCACTGTAACAAAACCCCGATGAATGAATACCATTCAAAATTCTAGATTAAAAGATGTTACTGTGATCCGTATCGTCATTCATCCTAAATTATTTACTATGTGAAAAGACTTTTAAGTTATATAAACATATTTTAAATGTTATAGTTTATTTTTTTAAAGAAGGAAACTGGTAAGTTTATGCAGTTCTTTAAAACGTTACTTATATTCCACTGCCCAACAATTACTTCAGTGAAAAGGATACACTGGCAGGCACCTAAATAATTTCACTATAAAAAACTTCCATCTTTAAAAAAAAAAAAAAACCTTCCATCTTCCTTGATATATTATCAAAAAAAGCAGCTGTGTTCATAAATTTGGCACTCCAGTGACATCTTGTGACCAAACTGATCAATTACATGTTTAAGACTTCAGAAAGCAAAAAAAACTATTCTCAAAACAGTAGTCTTTAAATAAACTTTTTAGTCTTTGCCTCCAACATATATATTTATTAATTTTTAATTAACAAGATATATAAGTAATGTCTAAAAATTGGTAGTTTTAACAGGCATATAAGTACACCGCTGAGCACCAAAGAACTGATGCTTTCGAACTGTGGTGCTGGGGAAGACTCTTGAAGAGTCCCTTGGACTGCAAGGAGATCAAACCAGTCAATTCTAAAGAAAATCAGTCCTGAATATTCACTGGAAGGACTGATGCTCAAGCTCCAATACTTTGGTCACCTGATGCGAAAAGCCATCTCATTTGAAAAGACCCCGATGCTGGGAAAGACTGAGGGCAGGAGAAGGGGCCAACAGAGGATGAGATGGTTGAATGGCATCACTGAATCAATGTGCATGAGTTTGAACAAACTCCAGGAGACAGTGAAGGACAAGAAAGCCTGGTGTACTGCAGTTCATGGGGCTTCAAAGAGTCAGACACAACTGAATGAACAACAGTATGTACACCACAAATAACAGTAAGATGAACTCTTGGATATTCAACCTCCCACCCCAGGTAAAGAAGAAAGCTTTACTCCAGATTCCTTTCTTTATGCTGAAATGACAAGTCATTCCTATTATACATCAGGACTTTACATGCTTTTCTTGTGTCTTCTCCGCCTCAGAGGTAACCATCAGACCAACATAAGTTAATCATTCTTTTTTCTTTACATACAGTCTGACTCCCTATGCATATGTATCCCTCAACAATACAGTACAATACATGGTTTTGAAAACACAGAAACAAGAAAAGACCTAGCTGTGTAAGGACAGGCCTACCAATTTTTACCATGCCCTCTTCTTATCCTTCTGAACAGGAACACTTTCTTCTGTCTCATTTTTGCCCTTCAAAGGCCCAAACCAAGTTCCACTTCCTCCAACTACTAAAGCTCCCAAAGAATTGTTTTCTCTGGGGTAATGCACTTACGGCCGAAAGTGAAGAAGAACTAAAGAGCCTCTTCATGAAAGTGAAAGAGGAGAGTGAAAAAGTTGGCTTAAAGCTCAACATTCAGAAAACTAAGATCATGGCATCCAGTCCCATCACTTCATGGCCAATAGATGGGGCAACAGTGGAAACAGTGGCTGATTCTATTTTTCTGGGCTCCAAAATCACTGCAGATGGTGACTGCAGCCATGAAATTAAAAGACACTTATACTCCTTGGAAGGAAAGCCCAACCTAGACAGCATATTAAAAAGCAGAGACATTACTTTGCCAACAAAGGTCTGTCTAGTTAAGGCTATGGTTTTTCCAGTGGTCATGTATGGATGTGAGAGTTGGACTATAAAGAGAGCTGAGCACTGAAGAATTGATGCTTTTGAACTGTGGTGTTGGAGAAGACTCTTGAGAGTCCTTTGGACTGCAAGGAGATCCAACCAATCCATCCTAAAGGAGATCAGTCCTGGGTGTTCATTGGAAGGACTGATGCTGAAGCTGAAACTCCAATACTTTGCCCACCTGATGCAAAGAGCTGACTCATTGGAAAAGACCCTGATGCTGGGAAAGATTGAGGGCAGGAGCAGAAGGGGACAACAGAGGATGAGATGGTTGGATGGCACCATCGACTCAATGGACATGGGTGTGGGTGGACTCCGGGAGTTGGTGATGGACAGGGAGGCCTGGCGTGCTGCAGTTCACGGGGTCGCAAAGAGTCGGACATGACTGAGCAACTGAACTGAACTGAACTATCAGTACTTTAACTAGATCAGAAGAAGGTATTTTCTTAATTTAAAAGAAATGTGCTTTTTCCCTCTTTCTCCTACTCCAGATTCCTTTCTTTTATGCTAAAATTACTAATCATTCTTATTGTACATCAATGCAACCAAAGTACTATAGGTAACAGTATTTTGGCATTAACGGCCGTACTAAACTTCACAGGATGTTGTTTAAAAAAATTTTTAAAGGCACTTTCTAAGTATTAGCTTTCTGGTTTACACAAGTTCCTAACTTACATGGATACTGTTTCACGAAGTCTTAATTATATTTACTACTTTTGAGAAAAAGTTATAGACTTCTGCCCTCCTTTCACTCCTGAATCAGATAAGAGTGCATACCAGCTCAAGTTGAAAACCATGTTCAATTATCATAGAAATTGAGTACTGGATAAGCTACATGCATAAACTGCTACATTAACATGTAAAGTTTAAGAAGTATATAGCCACCTTAAATGGTAAGAATTAAACTCTTTGCAAGTCATACTCCCTACATAGCATGTACACATTACAAGTATATAAACTATCAAAGGAAATCTGGTGGTCTAAGATATATTATTGAACCAAATCCCCATGTGACATTAGCACATACAATGTAAGATAAAGAGATCATTGATGGAGGGAGCGTCTGGAAACACCTCCACAGTGTTAAGCTGCACCAAAGTGGATATCAAAAACACTGACTTAAGGCAAAACCCACTATATACCATAAAAAGAACTTTAGCACTCTTACTTCCCAAAAAAGCTAATGACAACTTTAAGAAATGCTTTTTGGTCAGTTGATAATCTAATTACAAATTCTAATTTGCACACCAGAGGTAGTAATGGGGCAACAATGGCAGTACAACACAAGCAGGACACAAAGACTGCTTAGGCCAATGATCTCCAGAGAACGCAGAAATAATCTGTCGGGGTACAGTTAGAAGTTATTAACACTTCTATTTTCATCTAAAAAATCATATTTGCTAATTTTTAACACATAGATTTAATTATTCATACCCTCACTGAGCCTCTGTAAATAGCTATGGTTTGCCAAACAGGTGGAAGGCTCATGTAAAGAGGGCTGACAGTGTTCTGAGCACTGTGACAGTCTTGGTACATGCTGAGTAAGTACCTAGTTTTAACTAAACAAACTTTCATCACATGGGTAAAGTAATTTTAATTTAAGATTTCCTACAATAAAAAATGGAATTGAACACCACACCAACATCACAAGCACAAAGAAAGAAAAGGGGCCACATTAACGTTTCTCTTACCCAATGAGGTAAAAAGAAAATTTATCAACAGATCTACCAGGAGGAGGAGGTTTAGTCACTAAGTCGTGTCTGACTCTTGCGACCCCATGGACTGTAGCCTGCCAGGCTCCTCTGTCCATGGGATTCTCCAGGCAAGAATACTGGAGTGGATTGCCATTTCCTTCTCCCATAGTGTGGGCCAAAAAAACCTCTCAAAATTACCAGGACAACCTTGTGAAAATTTATGTTCTTTACCAAAAAGAAGGAAGAATGAACTATGCCAGAAGTGTAAAGTACTCATTTATTGCTCTATCAGCTAGGTTTGGAATATGTATATTTATGTTTCAAAAAACATGCAAAACAATCTTTTACTGATACAAAGACAACTTCATAATAAAACTATTACTTTAGAAATTCCATTGATAAGTGAGAAAAATGACATCATGTTAATTACTAATCTCTGATAACCTCCAAATGTTTTTGAAAGGTACTCTAAATAGTAATATATTTGGACATGAAATGAAATGAGCATAAATATACATAGAAGCTATGTTTTATATAATAGTAGAGAGGAAGAGCAAGGTAACTCAGGTCCTATACTGAAGGAGTTCACTATCTAGCAGGTTAGACAAATATACAAGCAGCTTTAAAATAAATGCAGTCATCAGTGCTATCAACAGGGAGCTGTTCCTTTCTATGGCTGCACTTCCTGTCTCCTTATAGTTAGGGGAGGCTATGTGACTTTCTCTGACCAATGCAGCCTGAACCACACAGCACTTCTGAGCAAAAATTTAAGAGCCCAGGTGATCTTTATACCTTTCTTCTCTTTACACTAGTGACTGACAATACTCCAGATGGTGGCAGCTCCATCTGCCTGGCTGCCAAAGTGAAAATGAAGTGGTCTGTGACTGATTTACAGTATGAGTGAAAAATGAGCTTCTGTTTTAAGCCACTGAGGTTTTAGGGTTGTTTGTTTCCACAGCTTAACCTAGCCTATCCAGAATAAGATAGCATGAAATAATTTTGACAAAGAATGACAGGAGCTCTAAGGAAGTATACATAATCTCAGTCACACCTGCTGTCTCGTTAAAGGTGATGAAATTTTAAAAACCACCGTTTTCCCCATTTAGTAACTAATCTGCTCTCAGGTTTGCCTACCACTAAACAAATTTGTGGCTATTTTGTCCAAGTTCCTTTCAATAGGATTTTAAATTTTTACAAAAATCTTTCCAAGAATTCAATTTTCAACTTACACACAGAAGCTTACCGCTAAGTAATTCAATCCAGTTCTGGACCGTTTCTGGAGGCTGAGTCTCCTTAACATGCTTCAGAGCTTCATCAAGAAGAACATCCCCTGTTGGAGCATCTGACTTACAAATCACCTACAATGTAATCAGTAAGAATTACATGATCTATTTGATCTCTTTAGATTAAAAAAAATTATGTAAACATTTCACCATGTTTAAAACTCTAAGTGTTCATGCAGTTATCAAAGTTCAGATTTTAAATTAATTCCATATTAAGGAAATCCAATATTTAACCTTACCAGATTAGCCACAATCATAAATGAAAATACAACATAAATGAAAATGTGCCTTAATGAGTAAAGCAAAATGGTAGAAGAGTTTATACTCATTGCAATTCCCTTCACTGCTAAACCTTGGGCTATCTGATACAGAAAATTCATTTTTCAAACATGTATTAGTTACAGAAACAGACTCAATTACATATCAGAATTTGGTATATAATAAAGGTGACATTTCACATTACTGGAGCAATTAATTTTTCAATAGACATTACTAAAACAACTGGCTAATAAATTAGAGGTAAAAAGTAAGACTTGGCTCCTCAGAGTTTATACCACAATAAAAGGTAGATTTAAATATGAAATATAGTTGAGAGAATGAGAAAGTTTTCTTAAAACTGTGACAACCAGCAGAAACCCTGAAAATACCAATAGGTTTGATTACATAAAAATTTTAAATACTACAAAACATTAAGCTAAGATGGATATAAAATCCACTTGAAGAACAGAACAATCCAGGGACTTCCCTAGTGGTCCAGTAGTTAAGACTCTGTGCTTCCAATGCAGGGGACATGTGTTCCACCCCTGGTCAGGAAACTAAGATCCTACCTGCTGTGTGGTGCAAAAGAGTAGAAAAATCCAGAAGTAGGGGATGACAGAAGAAAACACTACACTGCTTTAGTTTTTTTAAAGCCTTCCATAGCACTCTTGGGTAAACAAATCTCTAGCTGAAATTCTGTAATATCAAAGCTTAATTTGTTATATTATTGATACTTTGTTAACTATTAAAATATTATGAAATTTAACAACACTATTTTTAAAATGGGAGGCTTCTTGAAAACTTGGCATTGACAGCATGTCCTTTCCTCTTTGATCAATCTTAGCATACTACTGACTGGGGGATTTTGGCAAAAACTGACCCCTGTGGCAAGCGATTTGATGTGTAAGTGAATATTGAAACATCTCTAGTCAGTAACGTTCAGGTACAAAAGACTAATGTATTAATATGTCTCTGGTCAATAATGAGCTATAAAAGGTTAAAGAAAATACAGAATCTATTTCAGAGACAACATGACCCAATGGAAATATAATTAGAGCCAGAAATACAAGCCACCAATCTATTTTTAAATTTTTTAGTAGTTACATTTAAAAAGAAAAATAAGTACAATTAACTTTAACATATTTGATTTAACCTACCATGGCCAAAATACTGACATGTGATTATTTCACATTCTTATTTTTCCACACTAAGTCTTCAAACAGCCAGTGTGTTTTTATTTACAACATGTCTCAATTTGCATGAGCCACATTTCAAGTGTCTAGTTCACAGACATGTGGCTAGTGGCCACCATACTGGACAGAGGAGATAAAGAACACTTTCATTATCACAGAGAGTTTGACTGCAGAGTGCTATTCTGGGCCATGCTTATAGTAGGGTGTGAGAATAAGAAAAAATAAAAAGCCCTGGGATAAAAAGTTGTATATCTATATGCTGTGGTCATGCCACCACTTCTTACTTTCCATTAACTCCTGAAATCGACTGCCATCTGGTCTCAACACACCACACGCCCATCATTTTGAGACAGGTGTCAGGATTACAATAAACTGGGTATAGTTGGATATTTTTTCTTAGGTCTGGGATCCATAACATTAATGTAAAATTACTTGTGATTTCTATTACTACTAGTAATTAATGTATATATTTCACTGATAATTAAAAATTCCTAAGGTTTTTGTCCCCCATAAATCTATGGTTGCACAGTAAAATGGAAATAAAAATTATATTCTGCTTTATGACAAATATCTAAAACAGTAATTTCAAAACTAATCTCATGCAAGTTCATTTGACTCTACTTTAAATGACTGGATTTAATTTTAATACTCCATGAGGAGTATTTTCTGCTATACCGTGTCTACTGTGTATCTAATTTTCAAAAATATATTCTTTTCTTTCCCATAGGATTATTATTGTCTGGTATATCAATCAAAAAATGTTCAGTTTTCACCCTAAAACATTTTGGATTTCATCATAACACAATGCATTATGGAAAAAATGGTTTTGAAACACCCTACATCCCCCAAGAAACAATGACAGACGAAGAGAAATGGCCTTGAATATTTTAGGCTGAAATGAAAGTTAAAAATTCTAGAAACTAGTCAGTAATACCTGTATTAACACAGACCTTAACAATAGAGAGGAGGAGATCTGAAAAGTATTTGTATTCTGGCAAAAAGATCAATTGCCTATGGATAGTTAATTTGCACAGTAATCCCTTTTGAGTAGTATGTCAAGTCTTCCAAATCATGGTTTTCAGGAATAGCAAATAAAGTTTGGGAGTCTTTTTGAAATATGCAGGATGCAACGGCCAATGATCCTAACAATGAATTACCTTACTCATTATGTACAAAGAACCAAAAAATCAAAGATGCAAAAAAAAAAAAGATATGGAAACATGATTCAATAAAGATTTAACTTTAAAATCAATTTAACTTCTGAAAGCTATTAGTAAAACATCATGGTTCTACTGTATAATACAGCAAACTTATTCAATATCCTGTGATAAGCCACAATGGAAAAGAATATAAAAAAGAATGTACAGGACCAGTTCCTCAGACCTATCCAAGAGACTGTCTCCTGAGCTACAGTCTTCAGTAAGGTCCTCAATAAAACTTAACTTCCAACTTAAAAAAAAAAATGTATGTATACATATAACTGAATTACTTCACTATATAGCAGAAATTAGCACAGTGTAAATCAACTATACTTCAATAAAATAGAAATTAGTAGAAACATTCTTCATCTTTAGGCAGCACATTATTCAAAAAGGCTATGTTATATATATATAGGCCCCCTCTTACCTTTCTTGTTAACAGACTTTTACGTCTCATTCCACAAGCCTCTAGCTGTAGCCTTCCTCTCAATGCTAATTCAATCAACATACAGCCACGTAATCCAGATGATATACAGTCATTCCAAAACGATGTGTAACCCTATTTAAAAAAGAGAAAACAAAAGAGTTAATTTACTTTGAAGTCAAGAAAATAAGTATTTTTTAGCCAAAGCTGTATCTCGTGCCTTTTACCTTTCATATCTTTCTGTAATTAAAATCAAAATACTGAAAAAATACAAGTACTATACATTATTAAACTAGGATTTTCAAGAACTTACTTTCTTTTCACCACTTTCTTACACATAACTTTGGAAGTCATTAAGTTGTGCTAATTAGGCCCTTTCAGACTTCAGGGCTCACCCATTCAGTTAAGCTCAGATCATAGCGGTTTATAACATGGGCAAATGAAGAAGCTCAGGAAAAATAATCTAGTCCACTGAGGCCTCATGCAGAATTAGAACATCGTTCAATGCCATTTAGGATAAAAACACAAGGTTAAATTTAGATGAATATATCAGAAAACTTAGGCATGAGGCCATGCCTAGTACTCTGAATAACAAACTGTAAAGCAATCAGATTCCAGCACCTCCCAACACACAACCCCAAGAGAAATTTAAGGGAAACATCCAAGGTGAATAAAAAAGCCAGAAAAATGAGACTGATAGATATTTAAGGATTTGGGAATACTCAAGTGAAAACAGGCACTCTTTGAGCGCTAACAACTGGGTCTGTCCAAATTGCAAAGCCATGAAGAGTTGCCAACTACTAAAGTACTCGACTTTCCAGGTGGCACTAGTGGTAAAGAATCTGCCTGCCAATGCGGGAGACTCAAGAGACGTGGGTTCAATCCCTGTGTTGGGAAGTTTCCCTGAAGGAGGAAATGGTAGCCCACTCCAGTATTCTTGCCTGGAGAACTCCATGGACGGAGAAGCCTGGCAGGCTTCAGCCCACAGGGTTGCAAAGAGTTGGACAAGACTCAGCACTGAGTACTAAATTCTGAAGAGAAATCAGCAGCTGTCACTAGTACTGTTTAAGACTCAGAATAAGGTAACATGCAACTCTGGTGGGAGGGAAAACAGGTCAAAGGATTCTTTGAAGAAAGGAGGGCCTAGAATTAGGGTTCTGGTACTCTCTTGAGGTCAGTCTTGGTACTCTGCCAGGTCACAGTGGGCAGCTTGTATTTAAGACAATGACTGACCATCATGGTCCATGGGACTTCACTTTTGATACAGCAACTTAAAATGACGAAGCTACTACCATTTCTGAGAATGAAGGCTTTGAGAAAATTTGAGTTTAGACTAAGGGAGCCAAAAGGAGATTAACATTAAGAAGCAGGTTTATGGGACTTTCCTGGTGGTCCAGTGGATAACACGCCACACTCCCGATGAAGGAGCCCAGATTCAATCCTTGGTCAGGGAACTAAATCACACATGCTAAAACTAAGACCCAATGCAGCCAAATAAGTGTGTGTTTGGTTGGGTTTTTTTTAGATTTGTTTAAAAATAAAAGAGCCGGACTTCCCTGGTGGAATAGTGGGTAAGAATCTGCCAATGCAGGGGACACAGGTTCGATCCCTGGTCCAGGAAGATTCCACATGCCATGGGCAACTAAAGCCCACACGCCTAGAGCCTGTGGGCCACAAGAAAAGCCACCACAATGAGAGGCCCGCACGCCAGAGATGAGTAGCCCCAGCTCATCACAACTAGAGAAAGCCCAGGCAGCGAAGAAGACCCACAACAACCAAGTACTTTATACATAAATATTATTTTAATTTATATAAAAAATAAAGAAGAAGATTTTAATGTGAGGCAGGGGAAGCAGATACTGTTTAGATTTGAGGGGATTCTTTTAAACTTAGTTTTAGGGATCTGGTTAAATTAAGATCACTAGAGATTAGCTAAGTAGTTAAAAAGACCAGTAACTTACAGATGTTAGGTAAAATCCACGGCTTGTATATCCATCCAATACAATTAAAGCTCTAGGAAGCCCAGAAATGGATTCACATGAAATCAAAGTTTATAGCTATCTGGCTTCAACTGGCCTGGACATACAGATGGGAGTGCCCAGGTGAGCCTCTACAAACTATAAATAATAGAGTACACCTCATAAGACAGTGATGGATGAAATAAAGGACCATGCCCTGTCTCTGCAGCCTGGAAACTTCTGAGTACTTATCAGAAACTTAGGAACTTCCCTGGCAGTCCAGTGGTTAAGAGTCTGCCTTCCAATGCAGGGGGTGTGCATTCAATCCCTGGTTGGGGAACTAAGATCCCATGCCTCAGGGCAACTAAGCCTACGAGGTCAACAAAGATCCAGTGCAGCTAAAAGCAATAAACAATAAAAATTAAAATGATGATCAATTTCACCTTAGAAAAAAGGGAGAGGGAAGAATCTTACATTTGCTAGCAGACAACAAAATACACCTCAACTGCCCTGAGAATAAAGGTATACCCAGAGAAGTTAGCAAAATGGAGTATTTAACAGGACTTTAAAGATTTACATTTAGTGAATGGCTTTTGGGCATTAACATTAAAGACACATGCTTAAACAGAATTGACTTCACACGGGAAAACAGACAAATGGACATGGACAGTTCTGTAGCAAAGCTTCCAGGATTCATACACAATATTCCAAAGATCAATGAAGACACCAAAACCATACCAACCAGGCTGACGACACCTGCCAAAATCCACATCATAAAAGTATGATCAGGAATTAAGCAAGTTGCTGGAAGCAGGAGAGAAAGGGGGAGTTGTTGTTTAGTCGCTAAGTCATGTCAACTCTTTTGCAACCCCACGGACTCTAGCCCCGCCAGTCTCTGTTCCTGGGATTCTCCAGGCAAGAATACCGAAGTGGGTAGCCATTCCCTCCTTCAGGGGATCTTCCTGACCCAGGGATCGAACCCGTGTCTCCTGCATTGGCAGGCAGATTCTCTACCATTGAGCCATGAGGGAAGCCCAGAGCTGAACAAAAATATTTTATGATCTTACTGGATAAGATGGTGGCAATGCCATCCTTGAGAATTAAGTATATTAGAAGGGAAGCAGTACACTGGAAAGAGCCAACTGAATTTGGTCATGACCTAGGCCAGCAAGATTGTGGAGTGAATCCATGTCACAACACATACAAGCAAAACCACTGAAGCTGGGGCACCAGCTTAGACCCTGCCAAGTGCTAGAGAGCACTTCCATCTTTTAATCCCTAGTGCTAACCTTACAACTACATTTCACTGATCTCCAAACATAAGTTTAGTGTCTCCATATGAGATGATGGAAGCTAACTAAACTTACTGTGGTAATCATTTCACCATACAGGCCTACCTCGCTTTGGTAAATATCAGAGATATCACAGAATTGTTTCCAGACCACAGAAATAAAGCCAGTATCACAAGAAGTGAGTCACACAAATGTTATGGTTTCCCAGTGCACATAAAAGTTAATATATACACTACACTATAGTTATAACCAAAAAGAAAGAAAATGTATACACCTTAGTTTTAAAATTTCTTATTGCTAATTCTAAAACACCTTTAATTTGTAAAACATATGGTATCTGTGAAGCACAGTAAAGCAAAGCACAATAAAAGAGGGTATGCCTGCAAATGTAAATTAAACCATGACACTGTACACCTTAAATTTATACAGTGACTATGTCAATTATTTCTCAATAAAACTGAGGGGGAGAAGTTGTATCTCTGGTATTGGGATGCATTTAAAAATAGACGGTATCTTGAAAGAAATACAGTATTATAGCTACTGAGTTAACCTAAACCCACGGAAGAGAGAACAGACATGTGGTACAGGCCTCACAGGTGCATAGCAGTAGAATGAAGAACTAGAGTCTAATTTGTCAGTTACTGGGAGCCTTAAAACTTGGTACAAGACTGGCTGACTCAACATCCAAATCTAGGCAGACCACCAATCTACATGACTTCTCAGTGCAAAAGACTTCACCACCCACTCCAGTGTTCTTGCCTGGAGAATCCCAGGGATGGGGTCGCACAGAGTCAGACACGACTGAAGTGACTTAGCAGTAGCAGTAAAGTAAAAATAAAAAATTAAAAAACTAAAAAAAAAAAAAAAAAAGACTTCACCAGAGCAGGTAACACCACACCACCCTGGGGATTTGTCCTCAGATAAAACACCACTCCTGAAACAATTCCAAGGACCTGTGGTCTAAACAGGATGGCTATATATTCAGGGCATGAATGTGTCTTTGCCCTAGGAAATATCTTATACCATATCTGTCAAAAGGGCAGTTCAGTTCAGTCGCTCAGTCGTGTCCAACTCTTTGAGACCCCATGAACCGCAGCACATCAGGCCTCCCTGTCCATCACCAGCTCCTGGAGTCCACCCAAACCCATGTCCACTGAGTCAGTGATGCCATCCAACCATCTCATCCATTGTCGCCCCCTTCTCCTCCTGCCTTCAATCTTTCCCAGCATCAGGGTCTTTTCAAATGAGTCAGTTCTTCACATCAGGTGGCCAAAGTATTGGAGTTTCAGCTTCAGCATCAGTCCTTCCAGTGAGTATTCAAGACTGATTTCCTTTAGGATGGACTGGTTGGATCTCCTTGCAGTCCAAAGGACTCTCAAGAGTCTTCTCCAACACCACAGTTCAAAAGCATCAATTCTTCAGCACTCAGCTTTCTTTATAGTCCAACTCTCACATCCATACATGACTACTGAAAAAACCATAGCTTTGACTACCCTAGCTTAATCCAAAAACAGGGTACTAGCACTCAAAGTTCAGGGTCACATGAAGGAAGAACCACTGGCCAGGCAATCAACTTAGTAACAAAGCAGCAGCACTGCATTAGGAATACCAGTAGCCACAGGATCTTGAGGATGTCCCCTACTCACTGCAGAAGACTCAACTTCTGGGTCCTGATGGAGGTTAGAGAACCACAAAAAAATATATATATATATTTTTGGGCCCTACACATATAAGATTAGGATCAGAATCAGCTATTTCTAAAATTTAAGAATGAAAGAGGCAGAGATATGCCAAGTAGAGGTGGACCATACACTACCCCCACAAGAATCCAGAGAAACAGGATTTCATTAGGCATGGGTCCAAAACAAGGGGAAACATTCAAGAACAGATGGTCCCATGAAGACCCTAATTTAGCTGTCCTGGGGAGCTGAAATGCTAGAAAATCAAATCAGGCACGTTTGAAATGTGCAGCTCACAAGTGTGTTAGTCACTCAGTCATGTCCAACTCTTTGCAACCCAAGGACTATAGCCTGCCACGCTCCTCTGTCCATGGAATTCTCCAGGCAAGAATACTGGAGTGGGTTGCCATTTCCTCCTCCAGGGTATCTTTGCGACTCAAGGATCAAACCCAGGTCTCCTGCATTGAAGGCAGATTCTTTACTGTCTGAACCACTAGGGAAGCCCAAGCCTTCAACAAAACCAAGACTAGAATGCAAGACGCAGGCAATCAGAAGGCCCTGGAAACTAATTCAAAGCACCTCTACTAGCCTTTTACCAAAATTTAATAGTAACAACTAATGATAACCAGTAGATGCAAACTTTCCCAACAGAATGTCAGCGAAATTGACTACAGAGTGCTCCCATCAATCTTACGTTTTTGGTAACACTCAGCATCCGTGACTCAGACAAATGGCCAATCTTTAGCCAAACCTCACGAGAAGCTTGTGACCTTAATTGGGATATATGACCTTTATCATATAGTATGCCACCCAGAGGCAAGGAGCAGAACAGAAAGAATGAAGGCACAGGAACAAATGAGGCAATAATACCAGGGACAAGCTCTGCAGACACACTCCTTCCCTCAGTGGGCAGTTCCAAGATCTAAATGTAGGGGACAGAGAATACATACAGGAAACCTGACATTACTGCAGATAAAAGCAACAACCTCCAACACAACTTTTTCTCAGCGATGAGATAAAATTTACTTGTGTCTTTATTTGCCTGATCCACTTTTTCTTCTCAGGTGGCTCCACTTGGGAGGATTTCAAAGGGAAATGCTCACTGGGCCCCTAAATATGCTAACACTGAATTCTCATCATTCAATTTTCAAGTTCCAGAATATTTAACCAGAAGCCTTTTGTTGTTTAAGACTAGCTGTTGTTAATATATAGACAAGGTACACAGAACAGTTTTCATATTTTACGTGCATGTTTCTGTTTTTATGCACAAAGTATTTCCAAATGAAATGATTAAAAACAACATATCTGTATATAAGGTTTAATTCTGTTCTGACCACTGTTTCAGAGATGGCTTTCTACACAGACTTTCCTCAGCAAAAGAAAATATCAGGTTTCCAAAAACATTTGGGATTTACTATAGGCGGTGCTAGCAGTAAAGAACCTGCCTGCCAATGCAGGAGACAATGCAGGATGACGGTTCAATCCCTGCGTCGGGAAGATCCCTTGGAGGGCACGGCAACCCACTCCAGTATTCTTGCCTGGAGAAACTCATGGACAGAGGAGCCTGGTGGGCTACAAACCATAGGGTCACAAAGTCAGACATGCCTGAAATGACTCAGCACACACGCACCAAACTCACTCTAAAAGTTGTACTCCTGAGACCAGTCTTGGCTCACATTCACCTTTTAAAAATTGCCCTCTACAGATTTTATAGAAAGGGATGACTGTATTCTGCCAAATCTAATTGGACCAGAATGGGTACGTTAGAATTTTCCTCCTGGGAATCTGAAATTGGCACACAGAGGCTGCATCATTTAGGTGAGCATGGACAATAGAGATGTAACTGGTTATGTGGATTCAGAAGTCACTGGCCATTATGCACAAATGCAACCAGATAATCATGATTAACAGAAAGGAATAGAAGAGAGATATGCACAAATGAGAGCACACACAATGTACGGCAGACCCAGACACACACAGAGAGACAGAGACAAGCGTCCTAACAGAAGTGTGCCTGTGTCTCTGGGTTGTGCCTCTAAACCTTATTCCCATGAGATTCACCTGTATCTCCTTATCTTAGGTTACTTGCAAAGATTTCCGTTCTTGCAAGCAGCTAACTTTTAGTAATGCCAAAAGGAATTTAATGAAATATTAAATTAGTGGTAGCTGAAAAAGTCTGTGTATAGAAACTATAACTAAAAGATTCATCACAGGCTAAAAAAACATTACGCGTGGCCAAGGAATTCAAATTTGCATATATGTAACCTTTAGTTGTTATTAGAACACCACTAAGTTTGATTGTGACAGGGTAGCTGCTTACTGAAAACAAATAGCAGTCCCATCAACAAAAGGAACCTATCTGTCAGACAGCAAAATAGGGCTTGTGATTATCAAGTGCCACATTCCAATTAAACTCATCTAACTAGAAGCAAATGAAATCCCAACATCATTAACCTTAAAAGAAAATACACACAAAGAGACACATTAATAATTTACGTATACATCAAATCCAGACTGAGGGGCACTCTATCAAATAATGAGTTACGAACTAAAGGGAAAAAAAAAACTGAAGGAAACCATATTTAAAGAATTAGTGGGAAAAAGGACAATGATTCATTAATAAAAATGATTCATAAAATATAGAACATCAGTTAAGAGAATGAAATTCTTTAATTAAAACGTATTGCTGAATGAACCATAAAATATAATTACTCTTATTTTTTCCACTGTTTTTTCAACCTTTTATTTCCCATAATTCTTTAAATAAAAAAAGAGCTAATGCTTATTTTATATACTTCATTGAAAAAAGTTTCTTTTAGGTTTCTTTTGTATTCCTGGAGTAAAACATGTTCAGCTAGTTCTAAAATGAAGTATCTCCTAAGGAAATGATTTAACCGAAGTCCAAGAATAAAACAGATCACTGTCGTCCTCCTCTATTATTAATTCCTGTATAGACAGTAGATCCAAAAGTAACTGGGGAGGAGGAAAGAGGAAGAAAAACTAATGACCATGTGTAAAAATTGCTGGAAAGAAAGAAGTATGGATGGATTCATTCATGTACTTGGGAAAAGGTTAAAACGTCTTGTTTTCGTGGTTAATGCATAATACAAGTTGTGTTACTATATGAAAGTAATTGGGAAACTATATCTGCCAAAACTCATAAATGTTATACTAGCAACCATCTGTTTGAAAATAGGGGAATAAAGGTCTTTTTTTTCCTGTCCAAAGGAAAAAAGTATGACTGGGACTTCTCTGGTGGCATGGCGGATAAGAATCCACCTGCCAATGCAGGGGACACAGGTTTGATCCTTGGTCCGGGAAGATTCCAGAGCCTGCAAGCCACAGCTAATGAGCTCCTGTGCCACAACTACTGAAGCCCACGTGCCCTAAGGCCAGCAACTTGCAACTACTAAGCCCAAGTGCTGCAATTAAAGAAGCCTGTGTGCCTAGAGCCCATGATCCACAGCAAGGGAAGCCACCACGGTGAGAAACCTATGCACCACAACCAGAGAGCAGTCCTCACTCTCTGCAACTAGAGAAAGCCTGCATGCAGCAATAAAGACCCAGCATAGCCAAAAATAAGTAAATATAGCAGGGTGTATACGTCTCTCTCTCTCTCTCTCTCTCTCACACACACACACACACACACTATGACTATAGTGAAAAATTTCCTAGAGGAGCTCAACAGTAGATGCAAGAGGAGAAAGAGTCAATGAACCTGAATTTGAATTTAAAGAACAAGACAGAAAGTAATGAAGAAAATAGGAAAAGCCTCAGTGGGCTTCCCTTGTGGCTCAGCTAGTAAAGAATTTGCCTGTAATGCAGGAGACCTGGGTTCAATCCCTAGGTTGGGAAGATCTCCTTAAGAAGGGAAAGGCTACCCACTCCAATATTCTGGCCTGGAGAATTCCATGGACTGTATAGTCCATGGGGTCACAAAGAGTCAGACATGACTGAGCAACTTGCACTTCACTTTCACTTCAGAGAGTAGTGTTCAAGCAAGCCTCCCAGTAGTGACAAGATCTCAAAAAGAGGAGGAGGCAGAAAAAAACAACTGAAAACTCCCCCAAATATGGTGAAAAATATTCATCGAAGATCCAGAGCATCATGATACCCAGATGCATCACAGTCAAACTGCTGACATTAAACAAAGAGAATGTATTATGTTCTGGGAAAGCAACAAGAAAAAAACAACTTATCCCATTTAAGGGAACAATACAATTACCAGACAACTTCTCACTAGAAATACTGGAAACCAAAAGGCATTAGGATAGCCTATTCGAAGTGCTGAAAGAAACAAACTATCAACCAAGAATCTATACCCAGCAAAACACCCTTCAAAGCTGAAGATGAACCAGACATTTACAGGTAAACAAAGGCTGAATTTGTTGCTAGCAGATCTGCCTTATAAGCAATACTAAAAGTCCTGCTGATTGAAAGTAAATTAATATCAGGCTGTATTTCAAATCCATATAAAGAAAAGCTAGATACAAAGGTAAATGAACAAGAAAGACTATATACTTTCTAATTTGACTTTAAAAACTCACTTAAAAGCAAAAGATTGCATAAAATAGTAAGTATAAAACAGTATTGAGTTATGTGAACTTGTAATATTTCTGACAATAATGAACAAAGGAAAGGGGTAAATGAAGATATATTGGAGCAAAGTTTCTATATTTTGATGGAATTAAATGAGTATTACTTTAAAGAAGACTAAGGAAAAAACTCCAATGGATATAGGTATGCAGGAAGGAAGGGAAGGTGGAAGAAAGGGAGGAGTAGGGAAATTTAAATAGTGTAACTTTATTTTTCCATTTAACACAGAAGAAGATGGTAGAAGAGGAAGAGAGAAACGAAAAGGACATCTGATACAGAAAACCAAGAGCACAGAGGCCGGTGTAAATCCAACTCTATCAGTAATCACATTACATGTGTGGGCTAGGTCAGATACTCTGATGGTCAAGTCTCACAGACTGGATAAAAGATTTAACCACACCTGTGCTGTCTACAAGAGACAGTTTAGATTCAAAGGCACAAACAGGTTTAAGAGAATGAATTTTCTTAAAAACCATGGAAACACTAATCCAAAGAAAGTTGGAATAGATATATTAACATGAGACAAAGTAGACTTCAGAATAAGGAAAACAGAGAGACAAAGGGGAAAGTTTCATAATGATAACAAAGTTAGCCATCAGGAAGATTTAACTATTATACACATACACACCTAACAAGAGAATCCCAAAATATATGATACAAAAACTAACAAAAAGGAGAAACAGACAACACAGTAATAGTAGTTGAAGACCACACTGTTAACTGATACAACTACAGAGAAAACAAAGATACAGCATTGAACAATACGATACAATTAGAAAACAACCGAAGATACACCATTGAACAACAATATCAACCAATTTGACTTAAATGACATTTATAGAACACTCCAACCAACAACAGCAAAATACATTTTTTCAAGCACACAAATATTTTCCAAGATACCTCATAAGCCAGCCCACAAATCAATGAATTTAAAATGAGTGAAATCATAGAAAATGCTTTACTCCAAGAGAATTAAATCAGAATTAAAACAACAGAATAAAATGCAAAAAATGTCCATGTGAGAAATAATCCCCATGTGAGAAATAATCCATGGCTCAAAGAACTACAGAAGGCAGGAAGAAGTATTCTGAACTAAAAGAATACGAAAACACAAAATATAAAAACCTACAGGATGCAGCTAAAGCAGTGTTTAGAAAGGTATCTGCAGCTTTATTAAATATCTGTATTACAGAAGATCTCAAATCAACAACCTAATCTTCTACCTTAAGGAATTAGGAAAAGAGCAAACTAAATCCAAAGCAATCAAAGAGAAGGAAATGATAAAGCTTAGCATGGAAATCAATGAAATGTAAAACAGAAAAATAGAAGAGGGAAAAAGGTCAATAAAGCCAGCTTGTTTCTTTTAAAAAGATCGATTGTTAAAACAGGTGTATGGAGAGGAAGGAGAGGGACAAAAGATCCACGAAGTATCAAGATAAAAAAACAGTAGGAACATCATTTCCAACCCTACAGAAATGTAAAGGATTATAAGGAAATACTATAAACAGCTTTATGCCAAGAAATTAAACAATTTAGACAAAATGTTCAAACTGCTGGATAAAGAGCAATTACCAAAACTAACTAAAGAAGAAATACAAAATCAGAATAAAACCTGTAACAAGAAATTGAATGAGGAGTTGAATTATCTTCAAAGAGTGTTACTGAGATGTAAGAATCAGTCTACCAGATGTAGATAAACCTGACTGTTGCCCATAGCCACAAGAAAACTTGTTGGGGGGTGGGGCGGTGGGCGGTGTTTAAGCAGGTCATTTCATATCCTCTTAAGTCTTCACTTTCTCATCTACACAATGAAAAGACAGACTTCAAGCATTCTACAAGTATGATTCTAAGCAACTGGGAATTCCCTGAGGGGGTATGTGGCTTAAAGCAAAACAGGATACATGATCTATTTTAATCTCTGAAAAAGCATTTGCAGGTCAATCATCAAGGGTATTCTTCAAACTGCTTAACCATTTATAATAAGGTACCTAAAAACTGGTGCTTGGCACTATTATACATAATGTAGAAGTGAACAAGAAAATTTTCCAGTTTTCACGTGACACGGAGATCATCTTAAATATCAAACTGATCAAACAAGAAATTAAGTGAGAAATTAAAAAAATTTCCTGAGACAAACAAACATGGAAACAGAATTTATGGGATTCACCAACAGCCTCTAGATAAATGATGTGATACTGGTACATGAACAAAGAGACCAAGAGAATAAATAAATCCAGAAATAGACTCAAGAATACACTGAAATCTAGTATATGATAAACGTGCTATCTTAAATCATATACCTGGTAAGGGGTAAATATCCAAATTACATAAAGAACTCATATAACAGCAAAAAAAATAATAATAAATCCAGTTAAAAAAAAGGGCAAAGAACCCAAACAGACATTTCTCCAAAGTAGATGGTACTCAGTATAAGAAGGAAAGATGGGCAATTTAATCATTAGTATTAAAAACTATTAGATTAAAAAAATAAAAACTACTGGATAGTCATTTAGAAAAACAAAATTGGACCCATACTTCATATTACACACCATAATTAACTCCAAATGGATGACAGATTAAAATGTAAAATGAAACAATATAAAGCACTAGAAGAAAACTGGAGTGAATACCTTCATAACCTGATTTGGGGGCAGGGGGTGGGTGGAAAAGCTTTCAGCTACTGCTCAAAATCTAGAAGAAATACATATGGATAAATTGTATTACGTAAGTTTTTTTTTTTAAAGTACCCATGGCAAAAAGCATCAACAAAGTAAAAAAAACAAAAGGAAACGTAGGAAAATGCATATACATCTCACAAATACACAATTAGTTCCTAAAAATTAAAGGAAAATAAGATCAAGGGGATTCCCTAGCAGTCCAGTAGTTAAGACTCTGTGCTTCCACTGCAGGGGGAT
Organism: Dama dama; assembly: GCF_033118175.1. Taxonomy (NCBI): domain Eukaryota; kingdom Metazoa; phylum Chordata; class Mammalia; order Artiodactyla; family Cervidae; genus Dama; species Dama dama. The sequence continues at coordinate 48,496,495 of NC_083705.1, read as the reverse complement.
GTGGGCTCAATCTCTGTTAGGGGAATCAAGATCCCACATGATGCAGCCAACAAATTTAAAAAAAAAAAGGAAAATAAGATCAATACTCAATTTTTTAAAGGCAAAGATACAAACAGTAAATTCACAAGATAAATGAAAATGACCTAAACATATGAAAAGATGCTTCCTATCATTAACAATACATATTTAAATAACAGAAGAAAAACAAAACCAATCCAAAAATAAGCAAAACAAGTGTCTATAAAAGATGAATGGGAAGAAAAAAAAGATGAATGGAAAAACAAAATGTGGTATGTACATACAATAGAGGATTATTCAGCTTTAAAAAGAAACTAAATTCTGACACATGCTACAACATGATGAACCCGGTCTGCTAAGTGACATAAGCCAGTTACAAAAAGGCAAAGGCTGTATGATTTCATTTTTATGAGGTGCCTGAAGTGAAGTGAAGTGAAGTGAAGTGGCTCAGTCGTGCCCGACTCTGTGACGTCATGGACTGTAGCCTACCATGCTTCTCCGTCCATGGGATTTTCCAGGCAAGAGTACTGGAGTGGGTTGCCATTTCCTTCTCCAGAGGATCTTCCCGACCCAGGGATGGAACCTGGGTCTCCCGCGTTGTAGGCAGACGCTTTACCGTCTGAGCCACAAGGGAAGTCCTAGAGGAGTCAAAAGCCCTGAAGAAAGCAGAGTGGTGGCTGCCCCGGGCAGGTGGGAGGAGGAATGAGGAGCTGTCACTTACTGGGTAAGGAGTTCCAGTGTGGGATGATAGGTTCTGGAGATGAACAGTAGCGACGGGTGCACAACAAAGAGAATGTCCTTAATGTTACTGAACTATAGACTTTAAAATGGCTAAAACAGTGAATTCTGTTATGGACATTTTAGTACAATTTTTAAAACTACATGAGACAATGCTTATCTGATAAGTGGCAAAAATCGAAAAATATCTGACACCATTGGCAAAGATAAGGCCAATACACTGTGCTAGGAATGCAAAAAAGCTATCACCCCTGACAGAAATCATGAAAGAGTACGTGTCCTTAGCTTGACAAGCCTACTTCTAGAAATCTCCTCTGAAAAATCTACATCCCCATAAATATGAAACAATAAATGCATATGATTATTAACTATGACATTATCTGAAGTAAAACTTGGTAACAGTCCATAAATTCAATAAAAACAACGAATATATGAAGATAAATATAATGGAACACTATGGAGCCACAAAAGATCTTTATATAATGATATGAAATAATCCTCAGGCTATATAATCTATAAAAAGGAAAATGCCAAACAGCACATAGAGTAGGCTATCTTTTGTATTTGGGGGAGAGGGGCAAGAACAAGTATGTTTAATTTTGCTACAAAAACACTGGAAAAACAAACTCCAAACTAAGTTTTCAAAATGACCAACACGAGAAGAAGGAATGAAGTAGAAAGGATGATGGAAGTAAAGACTCCTAACTTGTAATAGTTATACATATTCAAAACAGAAAAAACATTTTTAAAGAAGGAAAACGAACTAATCTAACTGCACAAAAATTAGTGATACAGCCACAAAGAAATATTAACTATTTCAACTGCCTTTAGAATACAGTATTTTAACTGTACATCCTAGTAAAGTATTGCAAAGAAATCTGGGGCTGAATTAAACAATTTGTAGTAATACCGACATTATTATTATTTTAAAACTAAATACATGTAGTAACTAATCCAATAAAAATAATATTTTGGGGAACCAAGAATTTAAATTAAGAGAAAAAAGATACAGGTATAAAATTCAATAAGTGAAATAAAAATCCATGTTAAGTTTGAATCAAAAACTATGTGAACTGATTCTTCCCTCCCCCCAAATGCTAGTTCTATCCCCTAAAGAAAATATATTCTATGTCTGTGTACTGAAAAGTCCTAGAGGCAAAGACATCCCAATAATACTGAGGACACCTAGTACCCAGACTGTGGTTCATTACCCACTTAAAAAAAGTGAAGATTGATCTCAAGTCTGAAACAGGGTATGTATTTGGAAGATGAGTCTCAAGCATTTTGATGTTGACCAGAACACAAGAAGTTATCAAAGGTTAATAAGTGATATCAAAAGAACACTGCAGCCAAAGGAAATGAATTCCTGTTAGCCAAAGGTGGGACAACTTTAAACATAAACATAAAACTAACATAAAAAAAGAGTAATTTACGCAGTTCAATTCAGTTGCTCAGTCGTCTCCAACTCTTTGCAACCCCATGGACTGCAGCACGCCAGGCCTCCCTGTCCATCACCAACTCCGGGAGTTTACTCAAACTCACGTCCACTGAGTCAGTGATGCCATCCAGCCATCTCATCCTCTGTCTGCCCCTTCTCCTCCTGCCTTCACTCTTTCCCGGCATCAGGGTCTTTTCCCATGAGTCAGTTCTTCGCATCAGGTAGCCAAAGCATTGGACTTTCAGCTTCAACATCAGTCCTTCTAATGAATATTCAGGACCAATTTATACAAGTGACTGGGATTTCCTTATCAGTCCAATGGCTAGAACTCCACACTCCCAACGCAGGGGTCGAGATTTGACCCCTGGTCAGGGAACTACATCCCACATGACTCAACCAAAAGCTTGCAGACTAAAAGATCCCTGTGCCGCAGCTAACAGATTCAGTGCAGAGAACAAATTTCTAAATGCTCCCTTTAAAAAAAATACAAGTGACTGAAACACAATGAATACATTAAAAAAAAAAAAAAACCTACACATCACAGTTTAAAAAAACAAAGCCCACACCTCACACAAAGTCACTAAAATACTAACTCCTTATTCTAAAACTTAGCACTTTATTAAAAGAGAAAATTTAGTCAGCCCTCTGTGCCCAAGGATCCAACACACCACAGATAGAAAATAAAGCAAAACTTGAATTTGACCCTATTTACACTGTCTTTACAACTATTTATATAGCATTTACATTACACCAAGTATTATAAGTAACAAAGATGACTCAGATGATACAGGAGGATGTGTGTAGGTTATATGCAAAAACTATAGCATTTTAAGTAAGGGACTAGACCATCCGGGGATTTTGGTAACCCCTGCAATGTAGGGTCCTAGAACCAATGCCCCTTGGACACTGAGAGACTACTGTATTTATCCTGGCATTAAAAAAAAGAAAAAAACTATGTATTTACTTATTATTTTGGGCTGTGCTGGGTCTTCGCTGCTGTGCACAGCCTTTTTCTAGTTGGGGCGAATGGGGCTACTCTTCGCTGTAATGCACCGGGTTTTCCCTGTGGTGGATTTTCTTTTGTGGGGCACAGGCTCTGAGGCGCAGAGGCTTGGTTGCCCTGTGCATGAGGGATCTTCCCAGAGTCCCAGTCCAGAAACTGAACCTGTGTCCTCTACATAGGCCAGCAGATTCTTAACTACTGGACCACCAGGGAAGTCCCTATCCTGCCTTTTAAGTGCATAAAATAAAATGCATAGGATTACAAAGGAGATAAAATTCAAAGTGTTAAAAATAAACAAATCTGTGCTAATATATTGATGCTGGGAGGGATTGGGGGCAGGAGGAGAAAGGGACGACAGAGGATGAAATGGCTGGATGGCATCACCGACTCGATGGGCATGAGTTTAAGTGAACTCCGGGAGTTGGTGATGGACAGGGAGGCCTGGCGCGCTGCGATTCAGGGGTCACAAAGAGTCGGACATGACTGAGCGACTGAACTGAAATGATGTGCTTCTTTATTAGTACACCAAACAACAAACCCTAGTGGCAAGTGTAATTTCAACAAAGTGATGAGCAGACAATAATGTAATGTGTCTAAATAAAAGTAATAAGATATGAAAGTATCTCTGGTTTCTACTAATGACAAACTCACAGATATCACTAGTACTACTTCAGCTTGCCTAATGTTTATAACTGTAGTAGATAAGTTTCATTTAAAGGTCATTAAAAATAAATTACTTTTCCCACCCAAGCATTTTACCCTGAATTCTACCACTACCTCCAGGCTAAAGACCAATCTATTCCCTAGGAATGGGGATACCAGTCTCAACCCAAGAACCACTCTGTTAGAACCCAATCCACGAACTACCCTGGTGGTCCAGTGGCTAAGACTCTGTGTTCCTAATGCAGGGGACCTGAGTTCAATCCCTGGTCAGGGAACTAGATCCCACATGCCACAGCTAAAGATCCCATGTGCCACGATTAAGACCCGGTGCAGCCAAATAAATAAATAAATATTAAAAAAAAAAAAAAAGAACCCAATCCAAGTAATGAATTCAATCTATGTATGACTCATCTTCCGTTCTGTGCAGACCCCAATTCTGAGCCTTCCTCCCTTCTTCACATCAGTCCACTCCATTCTCACGCTCATCTCTAGCAACTCCAACAGTCATTTACTGGGCACTATTCTGTACCAAGTACTGTTCTCTGTATCATACCACTTCAAACACACTCCTGATAATTTCTAAGCTGATAGTTACACTTGCAACTATTTTCCTTCCATTGCATTCACCTACCAAAACTCCAATGGACTGATCCAACTGTCCACTTTCTTTTTCTGTGCCTGTGTTTCTGAACTGCAAGAAAGAAATCTTGCCATATCGATTTAAATTAAACCCATCCTGGAGAATCCTTCTACGTTTCCCTGGTCACAGCTCTTACACAGAGCAGCTGCTTCAAAACCACATTCCCCTCAAATTTCAAAGTGTGAAAGAATGAAGTGGCTCAGTCGTCTCCGACTCTTTGCAACCCCATGGACTATAGCCTGCCAGGCTCCTCCATCCATGGGATTTTCCAGACAAGAGCACTGGAGTGGGTTGCCATTTCCCTCAAATCTCAACCCAGCTCATTTTCAGCAGTTAACACCACAGGAAGTAAATACCATCAGACAGGCACAACCTCAACTTCCAGGAATGAACCGTATCAACGAACTCAACTTCATAGCCCACACTCCTCCTTTTTTCTGGTTATGACAGGAAAACTGCCTAAGGCTAACCCTGCTACCCATTCTCTCCCACCTCAAGAAGTATATTTGCTCACAACTCCTGCCCTCCTAAAACAGCTTCAAACTCTCCCTTATGTGGCAGCACCCTCCTAAGTGCATTCAAACTCCCTCAAGTTTGTCCATCAAGAGAAAGAGACAGTCAAGCACCAAAATGGCCCTATCTTCTTCCCATTCACCCCAAACTCCTTGATAGTGGAAAGAAAGAAAAAAAAAAAAAATTCCCTACCACTTTCCAACCCATGTAATGGGACACAGTTCTCTTGAATAACAGCCCACAAAAGCTAATGTTGCTGACATTCCCTCCTCCTCCCGATTTCCACTCTCCCGTTTTCCTCCACAGCTCCTGTTTAGGCTTTCAAAGGTTACTCTTCTACCTATTTCTCAAGTGTACTGTCTTGGTAAGTGGACTTTTCACATCTGACTTACACACTCTTGAGACATCTCAACCATTCTTGCTTGCTTGAAAAAATTTTCAAACAGCATTACATGAAGGCAAAGTCCCTATCTCTTCCCTTCCCTCCATCACCCACACCCTCACGGGGAACTTCTACTAACATTTGGAACATATCCTCCCCAAATCCTTTATTCTTCCAATGTGCAGACAGTTGTAGTTTAAAACTGGGCTAAGCATTTGAAATGTGCCATGCTGCTGCTATTTAGTCCCTCAGTCGTGTCCAACTCTGTGACCCCAGAGACTGTAGCCCGCCAGGCTCCTCTGTCCATGGGATTCTCCAGGCAAGAATACTGGAGTGGGCTGCCATTTCCTACTTCAGGGGATCTTCTCTACCCAGGGCTCAAATCCAGGTCTCCTGCATTGCATAAAGATTCTTTACAGTCTGAGCCTTCAGGGAAGCCCAATGTGCACCATGTCTAGTCCTTACAAGACCAAATTATGTAGGATTTATTCTTCCATTTTCATAAGACAATGAAACTGAGGCTCAAGAGAATTAAGGAACCTGCCAGTTAATGAGTGGCAAAGTTGGAACTGAAACTGTTCTAGCTCCATCATTCTGTCTTGTCTTCCAAGTTCTGTCTAATGTGTGATCTACAAGTGCTTCCTTTCAGCTTCCATGAAAATGGAGATGTTGAAGTACTCACTTTTCTTTCCGTGCGTGCCATCATTTATTTCACTTCACAGAGCACAAAGTGTAAGCAGAAACTGACTTTCTCTCAAGAAAATGAATTTTTTAAAGGATTTCTGGGAAAAATGCATGTACTTTTGACTAGCAAAGGTATTTTTCTTTTTTGGCCATGCCATGCAGCTTGTGAAATTTTAGTTCTCTGACAAGACTAAACCTGGGCCCTCAGCCGTGAGAGAGCGGACTGCTAACCACTGGACTGCCAGGGAATTCCCTAGCAAAGTTTTTAAAAGTGTATTTAAAAACAGTATCTTATTAATAAGATTTAACCATAATTCCATAGTCTTTCCTAGGAAGCATGAAGGTTTTGGATAGTAAACAGTTTTGCAAAGCTGTTTTCATATATGTAAATTATCACTGTCTTACAATAACTGAATAAAGCATTATTTTACAATGGAAAAATCTGAAGTTTAGGTAAATTAAGAAGTATAATCTGGTTATCAGCAGTTAAACCTCAAGCTACAGTGCTCTGGCTAGATACTGTTCTTTGACCACCATGTTACATTGTCAGTATTTTAAGTTGAGGACATTTTGGAAAGCATACAGAATAATAAAAGCATTTAAGTTTTCTATCAAATCACCATAAAACTACTTATTAGATGTTGGCCTCTGCACGATTCTATTTTTTTAAAATAAGAAAAATATAATTTAATTAAAGAAACACCTATTGAGTACCAAGACCTTGCTAAGCAGAGGTTATAGAGATGACCAAGATATTTACAAGGCACAAAATGAAAAAAAAAAAAAACACCATAATTCAGTGTGATAAATATTGTAATACTGATATGAATAAAATGAAAGCCTAACTCTCACGTGACCGTATTTGGAAACAAAGCCTCTGGGAGATAATTAGGTTGAGAAGAGGTCATGGGGGTGGAGCCCCATGATGAGATTAGTGCTTTTAGGAGAAGACAGTATAGGGATTTTGCTGTCTGTCTTGACACACAGCAAGAGGAACCTCACCAGAAGCCAATCATGCAAGCATCCAACCTTCAGGATGGTAAGAAAAGGAATTTTTATTGTTTAAACCAATTCTGTTGGTATTTTTTTATGGCAGCCCCAGCAGACTATCACACATGCATATATACCTACAGCATTCTAGACACTGTGCTAGGTGTACACAATGACAGGGAAAAGGGATAAGCGCAACGTATGGTGCCCTGGAGATTAGGTAAAGAGCTTTGGCTGGGCATCAACAGATGGGTAAGAAATGGCTGCCAGGTAAAGAAAAGGAGGAGATCCTATACAGAAGAATCTGCTACAAACACGAAGGCCTAAAAAAGTAATAATGTGATTTCCAGGCTACTAGAGAGAAAAATAATTAAAGGATGAAGGTCCACAGCACGACCATATTTATAATACACCCCTATTAAATATGGTACATCGAATAATATATTCTGTCATGCAGTCACAGCAAATAATAGAGCATCTTATTTCTCATTGGAAAAATCCTTATTTACTAACATGGGAAGGTGGTCACCGTGCATTATTAAGAAAACAGGGTTAAAAAAGAGAAAGAAAAGGGGTTACAAACCAGTACTGGAAGGAGTTTTTTTTTTTTTAAGTTTTAAATAAACATAGGCAAACTCATTGAAAATAGGACTGGAAAAATAATCTAACACCAAAATATTACTCCCAACTTCCGTTACTTGCCTCTGTGCAATCCTTTCTCCACAAAGAACTTTTTTTTTATTGATAATATAAAGAGTGGGTATGAAAGTATTAGTTGCTCAGTCATCTCTGACTCTTTGTGACCCCATGGACTGTAGCCTGCCAGGCTCCTCTGTCCATGCGATTTCCCAGGCAAGAATACTGGAGTGGGTTGCCATTTCCTTCCCCAGGGAATCTTCCCGAACCCAGGGATCAAACCTGAGTCCCCCACATTGCAGGCAGACTCTTTACTGTCTGAACCACCAGGGAAGCCCCAAAAGTTCTGTGTCTGTCCTTTCCCCACACAGAATTTTTTTTATTGATAACACAAATAGTGGGTATACCACTCCCCAATACCTTCAGTGGCTTCCCAACTGCACACAGTTTAATACACAAAGTCCTTAACCTGATTTGTAAGGCCTCTATGTTGCAGCACTCTATCATCATCTCAGGTCTTTCTCCCCATCACTCCATTCCTGCCTTCAACCACCTTTCAGTTCCTCAAACCAAACGAAGCTCTTTAATACCTCACGACCTTGAAACATACTAGTCTGTCTTCACTGGATTTGGCAGCTATTCATTCTTTGAGTCTCACGTCATGTCCTTAGAAAGTTCTTCCCTATGCTCTCCCCTCAACATCCATTCCCATACAGCATCCTCTGAGTTTCTTCCACAGTAACTATCACAGTGTTTAATTTACACACATATATTTACACACATATGTATATACCTACCTATATATGTATCTATCTGCCTTAGTACAATACCTTCTGTATAGCAGACATTCCACAAATGTTTGTTGAAGGAATAAAAGTTGAATTATGGATTTTATTTTTCTCTTTTGTAATCTAGATTTTCTTAATCTTTTTCAAAAATGAGCACAGACTTGTAAAAGAAAGTAATTAACAGTATACTACCTGTTGGTTCTTTAAACTCAAACCAATCATCTTTTCTCTAAGCTTTAATGGTGATTAAATCCAAATAATTCTTCCTTAATAATTATCTTTCTGATCTGTCTCATTCCCTCTTCATCCAAGACCCAGGCAACAAATTTCACAAATTCTAGTAACTTCAAGCCTATTACAAATCTTCCTGCCTCCAACTTTTCCATCTACCAATTCTTTCTTCACTTAAATGTCTTTCTAAAAATCTAGTTTACATCATTACTGCTATCTTTACAAGCAACAACTCTCTCCACTATCATCTCCACTATCAGTTTAAAGGCTTAAAGGTACTGAGTTTTCTCATTTTCCCTATTCCACACATAATATCCCTCATATCTTATTTTTTTTATTATTAAACAACTCAGATGTTCTTCTTCAGCTGTGTAAAATAACATTTCTAGAAGGATAACTTTCCCATTTATTTATTTAAATTTATTTATCTTAATTGGGGGCTAATTACTTTGTAATATTGTAGTGGTTTTTGCCATACATTGACATGAATAAGCCATGGGTGTACATGTGTTCCCCATCCAGAATCCCCCTCCCACCTCCCCCCCCATCCCATCCCTCAGGGTCATCCCAGTGCACCAGCCCTAGGCACCCTGTCTCATGCATCAAACCTGGACTAGCGATCTATTTCACATATGGTAATATACATGTTTCAATTCTATTCTCTCAAATCATCCCACCCTCACCTTCTCCCACAGAGTCCAAAAGTCTGTTCTTTACATTTGTGTCTCTTTTGCTGTCTCGCATATAAGGTTATCGTTACCATCTTTCTAAATTCCATATATGTGCGTTAATATGCCGTATTGGTGCTTTTCTTTCTGACTTACTTCACTCTGTATAATAGGCTCCAGTTTCATCCACCTCATTAGAACTGATTCAAATGCATTCTTTTTAATAGCTGAGAAATATCCTATTTATTTACTTTCACATATATATCCCGTCATAACATTCTGTCTAGAATGCTAGTTTCCTATGAAGTTACATGCCACATCTCATTTAAAATTCTGCTCAAAACTTATCTTCCTAAAGTGCTCCCTTCCATCTCCAACACTCCTCTTTGGTGACACACCCAATTCAGGTCTTCTTCACTTGCCCCAGTCCCGACAACACTGCGCACTGCTTCCCATTCCACCAGTGATAACAGAGCTACTTTCCCTTTCCTCATTAAATCGAGACAAGAGCCCAACATGAGGAACTCCTCTCTTCAAAAGAATGCCCCTTTCTTACCAGCCATTAAGATGACTTTTAAAGAAACCATCGTAAGAGGAATAGACAAAGGCTGCCACTGTTCCACAGAGGAGGCAAAGGCATCCTCCAAAATGTGAGTGAAGCAATCTGGAGGTAAGAGAAAAGCCACTCCCCCACCAAACAGTTAAAGAAACTATATTAAAAAACACAAATCTTGTGACAGACTAAAGCGGTGGGATGGGGTAGAAGGTAGAACTTGCAGCACACCAGGCTTCCCTGTCCTTCACTATCTCCTGGAGCTTGCTCAAACTCATGACCATTGAGTCAATGATGCCATCCAACCATCTGATCCTGTCACCCCCTTCCCCTTCCAGGCTCAATCTTTCCCAGCATCAGGGTCTTCTCCAAAGAGTCAGCTCATGTGTATACCTATGGCTGATTCATGCTGATGTATGACAGAAACCAACACAGTATTGTAAAGCAATTATCCTCCAATGAAAAATAAATTTAAAAATAAAACCAAACCACCAATCCTAGGCCTCCAATACCAATTCTACTGAAGGCAGAGTTTCTAATAACAAAGTTTATAATCAGAAACCACCCACAAAGGCATGGGTAAAGTAACTATGACAAAGCTTGAGATGCCAGTCTGTGGTTGTTACTAGAGGACACGGATGGATGCAGGAAAAAGAAACAAGACTTAAAAGAGCAAGAGCCCCAAAGAAGCAGAGGGCATGCAGGAGTGAGAGGAGGAATCAGCCACTTTACTTGTCATTAGAGTCATATTATCATTTTGGAGGTTTGGAGGCTTCTAATGCCTCTGAAGAGTCAGCCATTTCTTATGAGAATTAAGAAAGACTCTGGATTCGACCTGAAAGTAAGAAATGGTACGTCAGGTGTCCACATTTTCCAGCACAGCATGCCAGCGATTATCAAAAAATAAACCAGACTGTAGGCTCAGGACAAACACATAGATAAGCAAGCACAATAAGTAACTGCACTTGAAGGAAAGGCTCACTTAAGCCCAGCAAAGCACAAAAAGGTTAAGAAATAATAAAAACAGTATAAGTATTAAATACTTGTCAGGATCACTATAAATCTTAATTCACTTCTCAAGGCTAGGCAATTACCCATTTGCATTTGTTCAACACCTTGCAGTTTTCAAAAGCACTTGCACATATGCCAATTCACTGGAGCCCTACAATTCAGAAGTTATGGGACAGCCCACAAAAGCAGGCTCACTGTGCTCAGGGGGTAAAACTGAGGTCTAAGAATCCAAAGCATTTATCTTAACCCTTTTAACGAATCAACAGCAGGGCCAGAAGTCAAGAAATATGGCAATCTTCTGATTCCTGATCCAAGGAATCCACTATTACACTTAAAACGTATTTCCATTTAAGTCAATAACATTTTATTGGAACCACTTGCAAATCTGTCTTCTATATAGACTGGATGCTCCTTGAGGTTAAGAGGATTTTCCCCGGAACTTCACCACCAGCAAAGACACTGGCACACAGATGTTCAATAGCTGGACTGAACTAAATCTGTTTCCATTATAACAGTGTACAGACAAAAAAATTAAATGAGCAGCTCAATTCAGTGACTGAACTGAAATTTAAGCTAAATTCTTAAAATGCTATTTCTGAGCTTATTTTGTTAACATGGTATAAAACTGTTTAACAGTTGCATGTAAGAAACTGGAACTAGAAAATGAAACCAGAGTAAAAATAACCATTGGGGATGGGGTGGGGAGGGAGGCGGGAGGGTGGATCAGGATGGGGAACACATGTAAATCCATGGCTGATTCATGTCAATGTATGGCAAAAACCACTACAATACTGTAAAGTAATTAGCCTCCAACTAATAAAAATAAATGGAAAATAATAATAATAATAACCATTGGCAATTTAAATGCACTCCTTTAATTCCATTTTCTCCAAAGGGCAGAGGGTTGAGAGTGGGGAACAAAGACTTTACCTACAAATTATCAACCAACAAGGATAATTTTGTCTTAAAATTTAACTTATGGCTCCCTACAGTTCAATATACTAAAATTATTCCTCCTACTACCAAACTACTAGTCAAATTCTATTACAATAAAAATTCATATCAGAGAAAAAGATCTAAACCTCAGCTAAGCACAAACTCAGTATTTTCAATATTAATTTATTTCAGTATTTCTCAACTTCTTTTTCCCATTTCTTCTCCCTAAAGGAGCTTTCTCAAAGAGTTTTTTCTCTAACCACATCCTCTCCCATAAAATTTGGTAAGATGGTACACTGTATGTACTCAATCACTCAGTAGAGTCCAACTTTTTCAGGCCCCATAGACTGTAGACAGGCTGCTCTGTCCATGGAATTTTCCAGGCAAGATTACTAGAGTAGGTTGCCATTTCCTTCTCCAGGGATCAAATCCACATCTCTTTAGTCTCCTGCACTGGCAAGCGGATTCTTTACCACTAGCACCACCTGATCTGTTTATATACTGTATGTATATCTACGCTTTATACATTAAAGGAGTAAGAATTTTTCATCACCATCCCCAGAACCAATTTTCTCTCCCTTAGGGATGACATGACCCTCAATGAAAATACATGCTTTACTAAGTATAGTAAATATTTATTGTGTGGAAGCTATATGCCAGGCTGAGATATTCACCATGGAAAAATTTAATGACAGCAACACAATTTAGTTTTTTAGTTTACTGTTAAGAGTTTTGACCCAGAGAACTGAAATGAAAAGGGCTTGAAGACAGAGACGTTCTTCCTAATATTTGCACCTCATCAAAGGCTTAGCTCAATAAACATATGATGAACACACGAAGTTATTAGAACTCTGTATGTGGTAGTTACACAATTTGCAAATGTCATCTAGCAAGATAACCAAGGTACAGAAATGCTGGCTTCCTATTTCAAACTTAAAATCCAACTCACCACAACCCTGAAACCTGAAACCTTCTGTAGTCAATTTTCAAGAGGAAAAAAAGACAAAACACAGCCAAAACAATAAACTAAAACAAAGAAACAGTTTCTCTACTAGATCATTTTTAAGCTTCCGGTTCACTAAATGCTTTGAGTACCTCACAAAAGCTATGTTCCCTTTCTCTAGAAAAATATACACATACAATACATACAACTAACTACAGAATGTTCACAGAATTTCTAAATTCCATCCTTTGACTCCAATTTAAGAATTTCTCTATTAAAAAATTATGTAAATCATATACAATTTATTGTTTAAAAATAAAGGTGTTTTTTTTTTTCCATTTAAAATTTAACTTTTTCAGCTTAAGAATATATTTACCAGAAGCATTCTTTCTGGCAATAATGTACTTTAATATTAATTGTATTCTTGCAGATCACAGATTTACCAAACAACTAGTAAGACAATATGAATAAAATAACACCCTCCTACATATATATATCTCTTTAATACCTAATTTAAAACCTCAAGATTCACTAGATTATAATACTGTACAATACTATTCAAACAGGTTGCAGTCTTTCAAGCTTTGATCAGAGAAACCTAAAGCCACTGGCATCAATTTCAAAATGAAGTCGGGTTCTCTCCTTTGTTACTTGTCACTCTTAAATGGAAGAAACAAGGGGAAGACAAGCCATCTCTTTGAGCGGCTTCAAAAGGACACTCCCATGAAAATAAAATCCCCTCAACAAAGATTACAGCAACTCTGAGTGACACAATTTACTCTGATTAATAGAAAAATTATGCGGATACAAAGCTGAAAGTTTGCTTGGACATAAAGCAGTGTTGGGTCAAGTTTAACACAACATAACTGGACAAGCATAATGCATTTTTGGAATTGTAAATCTTTTGTATTTGTAAATCTTTCGAGATTTACATAAGAGCAGACAATGACTGCAATAGGTTATCTCTTTAAATGTCAAAAAGTATGCCTAAATATTTGATCAAAATAACTTCAAAGTGTAATTCTAAAAGATATTCACAAATGATCCATACAGGAATGCTCAGATGGTTTAAAATGAATAAATATCAAATGTCAGTATGACATATAAAATGAATCAGTGAATATTTTGGCCAAACTGTGAGAACCCTGAAGAAAAGTAACTTCACTAATATAAAATCTTATGTAAAAGATACAATCAAGTGATTCAATGAACTCCAAAAACTAATTTTATAACTAATATTTCATACGTGTGTACTCTTAAATGCAACTGAAAAAATAAATGATCACTCAAATCATTCAAAAATATGAACAGCACATTATTTTTATTCAAGGAATAACAAAATTCTACAACCTAGAAGTGTTTATTATGCTTTAAATTACTAAAATCTTAACACATCTTTAAATACTGAGTATTGAATGAATTTCTCACTAACAGATTTGATATGCAGATATGTGTATTACTGCATGTACCAGAAGGAGAATTATTTTTAAAAAGTTATCCATCTTAATAAGTACTGTACTTCAAGGTAGAAACCTTGGGAAACTACAAAAATGGAACACTTTTGGATCACTCTTTAGAGCTAATTTAAAAGTCACACAAAAGTCAGTTCTATCATTTCAGTTAAACTTAACTATTTTATCCTAAGTGTGTATTATCCAGCTCAAGCATCTCCTTATTTTTCAAGATATAGCGTTAAATTAGCACATTAAGGTTCTTACCTGCAAGCATTCAAAACATCAAAAACTGACTCTGGCAATCTCTAAAAAGGGACTTAAAAAGGTTCTTAAAGCTTACAAAATTGAAAGATGCCTGGGAAATCAGGATGGAAAAGACAAGCACCACAGGGCTAGGGAGAAGGAATCTGAAACAACCAAGTCAGAGAACAATCTTACCCACACACTGACGCTCCACTGACAGGTCCCCCCAAACCCCCACAGCCTCTTGTTCTGCTCTCAAGAGCCAAAGTCCAAGGAGAAAACATCTGGTTGGACAAGTCTAGGTCTGACTACACTACAAAAGGGAAGGGGTGAATGCTTCAATAGGGCATCCCAGGGATGTATACAATGGGGAACACCCTACAGGCAAAATAAAACCTTAAGAGACAAAGTGAAGGGTAAAACAAGAAATGTCCACAACAGTCATCAAAATTACAGGAGAAGTCTATGCCTCCATTTTAGAGAGCTCTGAGGCTCAGCGCATTTGAATAACATGGAAAGCAAAGGATATACCTCAGACCAAGACTACACGACAAAAAAAAAAAAAAAAGACTACACCACATCCTTCCACTCTGCTATTCCACATTCCACTCTAAATTATACCTGGTCATTTAATATAAACAAATCCAACTTTAAAGCACTAAGATGTTCCATGAATGAAGATATTTAAAAGTATACGACACCAGTTATTTCACTTAATTCTCAAAGAGGCATTCAGAAAACAGTGACTATAGGAGGCCTCTATGGAAAATTCAAATAGTTGGGAGGGGGGACACACCTAGCTTGTTTGCTGTCTCTTCCTCTTAAACACAGGAGAGATTGCAGAAATCTTTGCTAATTATTTGGAAGTTGAATTCAAGTTTAAACCTATCTGCCAAAAAAAAAATAAAAAATAAACCTATCTGCCATCTTGTTGTGGGCTTCTCTTTATTTACTTCAATACCTATGTCCTCTGCCTATATTGAGCATCAAACCCCTGGAGGGGCCAAGGCATCTGTGTTTTAATAAGACAGAAAGGAAAATCATTGGTAAAAGAAATGTGAGATGAAATTCACGATAACTTTATAGTTATCCCTAATAGGTAATCTGAAGCCAGACCATCTGCTCACTGGCAGGCAAGCTGAGCCTTCTGTTCAGTAAACAGGCGAGGAGGAGAATACTAGATTCAGGATATGAGTTAAACAATTTTTAAAAATATTGTACATGTAAATGTGCTAAAAGTTAAGCTGATAATAAAATGAGAATGAACAAATGACAACCTCCAAGAAGCAAGTCACAAACTTGCTTTACAAAAGATATAAATGAAAGTACAAAAAAGGGGGAAACTCTATGTGGAATTCTCAAGTCAAACAAGTGGTGGCTCTTGAGGACCAGGCAGTGACTGGAAAGGAAATCAAGTGGGGCTTCCGGAGAGCTGCTCAGGTTCTGTTTCTTGATGTAGGTGTTGGTTCAACAGGTGTGTTCAGTTTGCGAAAATTCTTCACATTCACGTGCACTTTTCTGTAGGTTTATTATTCAACAAAAAGTATTTTTCACAAGCCGTTAGTCTCAGCATTATTAAAAAAAAATTAAAATCGAACTAATTTCACCTCTCACAATTTATTTAAAATTTTCCTTGTTTTGATTTCAAGTAAGGTTAGCTCTAGGGCTTTCCTGGTACCTCAGATGGTAAAGAATCTGCCTGCAATGCGGAAGACCCAGGTTTGATTACTGGGTTGGGAAGATCCCCTGGAGAAGAGAATGGCTACTCACTCCAGTATTTTTGCCAGGAGAATCCCTGGACAGAGGTTACAGTCCATGGGGTCACAAAGAGTCAGAAAGGACTGAGCAACTATTATCTATCTAAGGTTAGCTCACAAATATATAAAGTGTATCCATTATTAATGACAAACATAACCTCTGAATTTAGCTTTTGAGTATCTTAAAAGTACCCAGCTATGACAAAGATGGATATTAAGTTAAAATAATAAAAAGTTAAAAAAATAATAATAAAAAGTTAAAGAAGTGAGCTCTATATTACAGCTAAAATTTAGAATTTGCTATTATTAAATTTAATAAGTTAAAACCTAGTATTAATAAGCATAAATGCCTAGAACCTACATGAGAGTAATTACTGTCCCCTAAAAAAAATGATACAAGTAGAAGACAGGAGGGGGAGGAAGGGGGGAGTGGGAGAGAGGGTGGGATCTCCTAAGGACAAAGATACAAATGCATGAGTTGCCAGGGCTAGTTATATGTAAAGATGTGAAGACCAGGGGAAACACAGATTAATCCCTAAAACCTAACTCTTTATAAAGCAATGCAAAGTCCCAACCCCACCCACCACCACAATTCCATGAACTTGCCTGCTAAAGGGAAAAAAGTTTCCTTCCCTCTGTGGTTGCTGAAATGATCAGAATTAGTGTCTGGACCTTGGCCATGACATGGCAGAGTATAGTGACTCCTGACACAGACACAACAGATGGCCTCAATTACCTGCCACCAAAGAACTTCAAATTTTCTAGATTTTGTAGCACTATTAAGTTGCAACAAATAAATTCTTTAGATTACCTTCATGAAAACCAATCAAGGGAAAAGAGCATGTTAATATGCTTCAGCTTAAACATCGCTCAGTAGTTTCGGACTCCTAGGACCTCATGGACTGTAACCCGCCAGGCTTCTCTATCCATGGAATTCCCCAGGCAAGAATACTGGAGTGGGCTGCCACATTCAGAGTAACAATTTAAAAAAACAAAAAGGTACTTTCTCACTCTTAATTTCTCATTTACAGTGACTCAGAAGTCCAAAAGCTAGTTTTGGTTTAGCTTTTAAGTTTTAGTTTTACACAAAGAATATATCCACATAGAAAAGTCTCAAAACTTATAAACCAGATATTCATTGAGGAATACCGATGAGACTTGTTTTCTTCATTTCGCTTTTTTTTTATTTTTTACAATGTTACTTTTGTCCCAGAGGAAAAAGATAAAAACGTTTATTACCAAGATTCTAAACTTTGAAGCTGAAAGAATCTTTTATAAGAATACTTTCCAAAATCACATGTCTAGGACATTATACCTCTAGTTTGTTTTTCCAAAGAGAAAAAAGAAATTTCATATACAGCCTGGTTGCATAACTCAGGAACTAAGAGAGAGATTGGGTCCCTTTAGTGGCCAAAGGAACATCAAGTGATCATCAGAAAGACCTGAGCAAAAAAAAAAAAAAAGACAGACCTGAGCAAACTGGAAACCTAGATAACACAAATACTCCAGACATTTCCATCAAGGTAAACTTTAACTCATTAGATTACTAATTATCGGGAGTCCACAAACAATCCATACAAAACTCACCTATATCTGATAACTTTTGGAGAAAGATGACGAAGTTGTCTTAACATGGAGTTTTTTTGCCCATCTCTGTGAATTGGGAAAACTATTGAAAAACAAAAAAACTTAGATATTTTTGTATCTGACTCTCAAAATGTGCTGTCTGTAGTTTCCACAGAGAGATATAACAAGCTTCTGGGACCCCTCACCATACATGATTTATACAATATCCATTCATCTGTCTCACCCTCCGCAGGTCTCTAAAAATAATCAACTTTGCAGATAGACACATGATAAAGCAAATACAGCAAAATGTTAATTATAGAACCTAGGTGAGTATACAGGTGTCCACCGTAGCATTTTTCCCAACTCCTCTATGTGTGAATATTTTCACAAGGTATAAGCGTGAAAATAATTGTTTCAAAGTGAGAACACACGTATCTATCGAAACGCTGAGGCCTTTCATCAAGTCACAAACCTACCATTTCAAGCACCCCCAAGAAAAAGTCCCTCCCTTCATTGAGACTGCAAGACTTAATTTTTGAGAACAGTAAAACTGAAAAAATGATAAAATTATAAAAATAATCTCTCACCCAAAGCATGTTTACTTAGAAAGTCAATTTGCAGATTTCATTAGAATTTTGTTGGACTTTAACAGGAAAAATAGAACTTTTGCTTCCATTACCATTTCACGGAAATTTTTCAAAATTTCCAAACAATACACCTTAAGTTGTTCTTTTTTGTTAGCCCCCAGACAGCAGATCAGTGGACCCCTCCTAGGTCCTAAAACCTGCAGAACCTATGGGTTCAGGGCGCTGGTGGTTCCAGGTGTTTCACGCTAACCTGCACTCCATGGGAATTGTACCCTGAGGTTTACCCGGGTTAAACACGCGGAAAAAAAAAAGTGAGGACGCAACAGACCGCCGCGGAGTCAAAATGAAAGGAGTGATTGAGAAACCAGAAAGGGAAATCCAAGCACTCAGTGCGGGAGGGTGAGCTGGGCGCTCCCGCGCGCGGAGCTCGGGAGCTCGGAGAGCAGACGCGCGGAGCCAGCAGCCGGGCTCCCGCTTGGCGCCCGGGCCCTGCACCGGCCGCCCCCGCCCTGCCCGCCGCGCCCGCACCTCGCGGTCCTTGAGGCCCAGCAGGAGCACTTCCTCCATCAGGGTCAGCCGCGTTTCCTTGGAGTCGCCCTTGTCGTCGTCGTCCTGCTCGTCGCGACGGCTCTGCGCGTCGTCCTCATCGTTGCCGCCGCCGCCGCCCGCCGCCCGCTCCTTGTCTGCGGCGTTGCGGGAGGCCTCGGTACGCCGCTGCACCAGCCCGGAGCTGCGCTGGGTCAGCGAGGTCATGGCTCCGCCGCGCCGGGCCGAGAGGGACGCAGGACCTGCCGGGTCTCCCTCTTCCTCCCTCCGCGGCCCCCGACCCGCGCTTCCGTGTTAAGACCGGGCACTGGGGAGAGGTCCGTCGGCAGCAGGGCCGGGTGCAGTCATGAGGAGACGGGCCGAGGGGGAGCGGGTGGACCCGGCGTCGGTGGGGCGGACGAGGGGCTCTATCTTTTTTGTGGCCGCGGACGTGAGGCAGCAGGAGCTAGACGGGGGCGGTAGAGGAGGAAGCGGCTGAGGAAGAAGCGGCGGCGGCGGCGGCGGCGGCGCCTTTCCAATATGGCGGCGCCGGCTGACGTCACTGGAGGATGTGGCACGGACTGCGCGGGGCGGGCCCGGAGGGCGCCGGAAGCGGCGGGCAGGGACCCGGGGGCCGAGGAGTCGGCGGGGGCCAGGGCCTGCGGTCAAGGACCCCTGCTCCCGGGCCCCTGGGACTCCCCCGGCCCTTGCCGTTTCCTTGGAGTCCCTTCATCGCCCGCGCCCGCCTCCCGTGACGTGTCCTTCCTCCACCCGCCTTCCCCTGTGTCCCCTAAGGAGCCAGGGCTGAAAGTAGACATTGGAAAGGCCTCAACGAATCGGGGCAGCCTAGGCCTCGCGAAGGCGAACCCTGATCCGTCTGGAGCTGCGCCCACAGCACCCCCGACACCACCCTCCTCGGAGTAGGCCTCGGCCCGGGCTGCGGGGGCCGGGCTTGGAGTCCGGTGTCCCGGTGAGACACTGGAAGGACTTTGCTCACCGCCGATGGGGCGTGGAGAGAACGCCCTCTCTGCCCACACTCCCAGACCCTTCAGAAGGAGCAACTGCGTTTAAATATCCTGAAAGCGGACTTTTAGTTTTTCCAGGTGTATTACGGTATAAAGAGAGAGGATAGAACAAATTGAATAGTTTGGTTTCTAAAACTTTGTCCCTCCTGCCAACCCGGGCGCAGTGAGTACAGTTAGCACTGCACAGGTCAGTACAGTCGACCTTAACGAGCTTTTTATAGAGACAATAAACCTGTTGGGTTTCACGCCACGTCTTTGTACACATTAAATTTTTCAATTTAATTACTAGGTTAAATCCTCTTGGCGTGCTTGACTGTGCACGTTCTGTTAAAGCATAGATGTCAAATCTGAGGGGAGGACGTTGGAAGGCCAGAAGAGTGGAACTTAACACATAAAACATTATCCAGAAATGGCATTGTATGCCATCCGATATTATTTAAAGTCAGGAGTGACCACAGACTGTGGCTTCAGAATGATTTAGGTAGGAGGAATGTAACTGGACTGAAACTGTAATAAGAGATATACGCCCACGGTAAAACCATAGCATGGAACATTTTGGCTACAGAGTTCTTTTCCTTCCACAAACCCATTATCCAGAACTCATGCTGGCCTTCACCACCACCACCACCACCCCCTGCCGCGAAAAGTGGGAAGCTAAATCTAGGGTGGGGAGAAGAGGGCAGGATGAGCACAATGTTCCCTTCCTATTTCCTATCTTTTTGGGCAAAGGTCGATTTCACTTCAACTAATTTCTTTCACTGGCATCCTGTTCAACTCTTTTTTTCCCCCTCTTTTTCTCCCCCTCCCAGTTCTTTCGCAAATAGTTTAAAATGTTGCTTTTAAAAGAAATATAGTCAAATACACAGTTTAAAGAGTATAAAGATAGATACAGTGAAAATCGTCCTTCTAGCCCTGACCCTGTTCACCCAGTTGTTCCTCTCTTCCCTTAGTGACTTTCAAATACCTTAGCAGATTAGGGGAAACCTAATTCCCCTCCCCTTGAGTGTGGGCCAGACTTAGTGACCCTCTTCAAAGGAATTAAATGTGGCAGGCAGGACCATGCATGACTTCTTAGATTAGGACAATAGTGTTTGCAGCTTCTCCCTTGTTCTCCTTTCTTCTCTCTGAGATGTGAGGGAGGCCAGCCGCCTGTCATGAAGACATGCAAGCAGCCTTACGAAGAGGCCTAGTTGGGAAGGAACAGCCGTGTGAGTGAGTCATCTTGGAAGTGAATCCCCTGAATGTGTGCTAAATCCCTTCAGTAGTGTCTGACTCTTTGTGACACTATGGACTATAGCCCGCCAGGCTCCTCTGTCCATGGGATTCTCCAGACAAGAATACTGGAGTGGGTTGCCATTCCCTTCTCCAGGGTATCTTTCTTACCCAAGTCTCCTGTAGCTCCTGCATTACAGGCAGATTCTTCACCGCTGAGCCATCTGGGAAGACCAATGTGTTAACTACAACCTCATTAATGATTCTGAACCTCTACCACCAGGCTAAGCCATTCCTGAATGGCTTCAAAAACAGTGAAATAATAAATATTTGTTGTTTTCAGCTACTAAGTTTGGAATCATTTGTTATGCAGTATAGGTACTAAGAGCTTCCCTGGTGGCTCAGATGGTAAAGAATCTGCCTGCAGCGCAGGAGATCCAGGTTTGATTCCTTGTTCGGGAAGATCCCCTGGAGAAGGGAATGGCAGCCCACTCCAGTATTCTTACTGGAGAATTCCATGGACAGAGGAGCCTGGTGAACTACAGACTATGGGATCTCAAAGAGTCGGAAACAACTGAGCAACTTACACACACACAGGTACTAAAATTCTTGGGCATATACACACAAATATATCAGTACTTAAGAGCTTGTTTGTGATTTCTTTCAGTTGCTTCATATTCTATTGTATAAACATACCATAAGTTTTTTTGTCACACCCCTATTGATGGACATTTAGGTTGTTTCCAGTCCTTTGTTATTGCAAACAATACTATAATAGATACAGTGGATAGCTACATGTATTTTGTCCACAAAAATATATGCTCATTGTCTATTCATGCAACAGTATCATACTTTTGAAATTACTCAGACTTTACATAACTTCATTGCTCTTTTTTTTTTAAGTTTTCCTAGCATTTTTTTCCTTATTTTCTACAAAGTAGACTTCAAAATCACCTTGTCTCTATACAATGAAAAAGGGAGGAAAGGAAGGAAAGAAAAAACAAAGGAAGGAAGGAAGGAAGGAAGAGAGGAATAAATTCTATTTGGGGACCAAAATATATATTCCTAATAACCAGGACCATTTATTTATTGACTGCTGGAAATGTGCCAGGCATGCTTTCCCGAAACCCCACAGCAGAATGGTGAAGATTAGGTCCTGCTGCTGTTAGGCATGGACTTTAACTGCTTCCTGCAGGGCAGCTTGTCGGTACCATACCTCATGTCCACGTGGGTCACCTCCAAATGCTCAGGAGTTAGCAGTTCAAGCTGGTGGATAAATGTTCTTTCTCTTCCCTAATGGATTGTTTTTAGATCGTTTGTACAACTTCTCAGTGATACTAAGCTACAGCAAGCTCAACAACACATTCTAAATATGGCTATCCCACTTTAAGCCTCAATCCCTCTGTCCTGTGCTCCCCATTCCTGGGAGACGGACTCCGTAACAAAATAGTAGCACAGAAGCCTTTGTCTTGGGTCCTGCCTTCTGGGAATCCCAGAGTGACACACCTATCTTTTTTGCAAAGAAACTCAAGCTGGGGGAAGTTAAGTAATCAGCCCAAGCAGGCACATCTGGCAAATTGCAAGCCTGATGCTTGGAGAAATAAATGCTTGTTATTGTGACTAAGATTTTGTGTTATCAAGCAGCAGTATCTGAGTGATACTAGCATGTTAACCCAGTTCTCACAACATCCTATGTGCTATAATTAGCCTTATGTTACAGGAAAGGCACAAAGAGATAAAGTATCTTACCCAAAATCCACAGCCTGCCTCCAAAGTCCATGTTCTTAACCAAAACCTCAGAATGATGTAATGATTTTACAGTAAGAACAGTTACACGAAGTGGTCTTTTCATAAGAGACAATCAGGTCCAAAGACACATATGCAAAGATACAAAAATTTTTTTAAATATTTACTTATTTACATGGGATCTTCGTTGTGTCACACAAAATGCTTTGTTGTGGCACATGGACTCTCTAGTTGAGGCAGGTGGGCTCAGTAATTCAGGTGCTTGGGTTTAGTTGCTCCTTGGCATGTGGGATCTTAGTTCCCCAACAAGGGATTGAACCTGCATCCCCTTCATTGCAAAGCAGATCCTTAACCACTGGACGACCAGAGAAGTCTCCTAAAATTTTATTTTTGAGTAAGTGATAATAAATTCACATACTCAAAAATCAAAATGGATAAAAGGAACCTACATAGAGAATTTGTGCTCCTTCCCATGTTCCCATCTATCAAAGGCATAATTGTAATATGGCCCTTATAATTCTTGCAGCCCTACTATCTACATGTGTGTGTGATTCCCCTCTCCTTCAGTGGGAGCAGATTTTGTAAATTACTTCTAACCACTGTGTGCGTGTGTGTGAAAGTCACTCCGTTGTGTCTGACTCTTTGCAACCCTATATAGACTGTAGCCCACCAGGCTCCTCTGTCCATGGGATTCTCCGGACAAGAATACTAGAGTGGGTAGCCTTTCCCTCCTCCAGGGGATTTTCCCAACCCAGGGATCAAACCCAGGTCTCCTGCATTGCAGGTGAATTCTTTACCATCTCAGGGAAGTCCCATTCTAACCACTAGAATATGGCAAAAGGGAGGGGATGTTGCAGGTGTAATTAAGGTCCTTAATAAATTCACACTGAGTTAATCAAAAGTGATTATCCTGGGTGGGTCTGCATAATCAGGTGACATCATCACTTCCTCTTGAAAATGAAGCCATCTCTTCTCTAATCAGAGAGACCTGAGTCAGCTGAGACACTCTCTTGAGGAAACAGCTGTGTTGTGAACTGCCTATGGAGAGAGGTAATCTCTAAGAGCTGATGGTCTCAATCTTAGAACTAAAGCAACCAAATTATACCAACAATATGAATGAGCTTGGAAGAGGACTTCAAGTTCCAGGTGAGAATATAGCCCAGCCAACACACAACCTTGTGAGACTCTGAGCAAAGAATCGATTTAAGCTATGCCAAATTCCTGACCGATAGAAACTCTGAAATAATAAATGTGTGTTGTTTTAAGACGCTGAACTTGTACTTTTGTTATGCCACAGATACAGGTAGGTTGGGAAAAATAGAGTGGTAAACTATGTATCATGCAAACAGCAACCATCAGACAAAATAGACTTTAAGACCACACACACACACACAACATTGTAAATCAACTGTACTTCAATAAAAAATTAAATATAAAACCACACATATTAAAAAAAAATTAAAAAAAAAAAAACACACATACACTAGAAATACACTCTCACAAAAGTTAATAGAAATACACTCTCACATTTGTGGTCAGTCGATTTTTAATAAGGCTGCCAAGGCAATTCCATGGGAAAGAACAGTCTTTTCAAAACAAATGGTACAGAAATAACCAATAAATAAATACCAATAAATAAAGTGGAAACCCTACCTTACACCATATACAAAAATTAACTTAAAATGGATCAAAGACCTAAATGTATAGCTAAAAATATAAAATGTTTAGATGAAAAACGGCATAAATCTTCATGCTATTGTATTAGGCAATGGTTTCTTCAGTTCAGTTCAGTTCAGTCGCTCAGTCGTGTCTGACTCTTTGCGACCCCATGAATCGCAGCACACCAGGCCTCCCTGTCCATCACAAACTCCCAGAGTTTACTCAAACTCATGTCCATCGAGTCAGTGATGACATCCAGCCATCTCATCCTCTGTTGTCCCCTTCTCCTCTTGCCCCCAACCCCTCCCAGCATCAGGGTCTTTTCCAATGAGTCAACTCTTTGCATCAGGTGGGCAAAGTATTGGAGTTTCAGCTTCAGCATCAGTCCTTCCAATGAACACCCAGGACTGATCTCCTTTACGATGGACTGGTTGGATCTCCTTGCAGTCCAAGGGACTCTCAAGAGTCTTCTCCAACACCACAGTTCAAAAGCATCAGTTCTTTGGTGCTCAGCCTTCTTCACAGTCCAACTCTCACATCCATGCATGACCAATGGAAAAACCATAGCCTTGACCAGATGGACCTTTGTTGGCAAAGTAATGTCTCTGCTTTTTAATATGCTATCTAGGTTGGTCATAACTTTCCTTCTAAGGAATAAGCGTCTTTTAATTTCCTGGCTGCAATCACCATCTGCAGTGATTTTGGAGCCCAAAAAAATAAAGTCTGACACTGTTTCCCCATCTATTTCCCATGAAGAGATGGGACCAGATGCCATGATCTTAGTTTTCTGAATGTTGAGCTTTAATGGTTTCTTAGATATGACCAAAAACCCAAATTAGAAAACAAAAAAAGAGATAAATTGAACATTATTAAAAGAATACCATTAAGAAAATGTGCTTCAAAAAAAAAGAAAGAAAGAAAATGTGCTTCAAAGGACACCATCCAAAAAAAAATCAAAAGTCAACTGGTGTAATGGGAAAAAAAAAATTATAAATCATATACCTGATAAAGAACTTATAGCTAGAATGTATAAAGAACTCTTACAACTCAATAATAAAAACACAAATAATCCAATTTAAAATAGGCAGAGAAAAAAAAATTTTTTTAATAAATAAAAAAATAGGCAGAGTAGACAGTCGCCCTCCTGCCTCCTCCACCTGAGAGTTAGAGGCAGAGTCCCGGAAGCCAGTCCAGAGCCAGAACAAGGGCAGCCACTGGATGGAGCACCTGCAGGCCCACAGCGTACCCCAGGATTAGTCAGAGGCCCTGACGGAGGCCTGGCTTCCCAGGTGCCTCGAGTGGTAAAGAGCCCACCTGCCAATGCAAGAGATTTAAGAAACGTGGGTTTTATCGCTAGTTCGGGAAGATCCCGTGGAGGAGGGCACAACAACCCACTCCAGTATTCTTGCCTGGAGAATCTCATGAGCAGAGGAGTTGCAGGCAACAATTCACAGGGTGGCAGAGTCGGACACGACTGAAGAGACTTGGCACGCACACCCATGAAGGAAGCCACCACGGAGGTGCACACCCAGGAGAAGAATGCAGGGCTCCCGCAGAGCTGTCAGAAGGGCGAGGGTGACCCCAGACGGCTGTAAACTGGTGATGGCGTCTCGGTACCACGTCTCTTTGGCCCTGGAGGAGCAGATAGAACACAACCAGGAGAACCCTGTCTACGCCCCGCCTCAGCTCCCCGAAAAGCTGCACCGCAGGGCCGCCCTGGAACAGAACGCGGCCTTCCGGTACGGGCCCGCGGGCAGGAGGGCTTCCCGTATGCGCAGGCCACCTAGCACTCGGTGCGGAGACCCCAAGAGCTCGAGCTGCTGGTGGCCCACGCCTACACCCGCTACCTGGGCGACCCGTCCGGGGTGCCATGTCCTCAGAAAGATCGCTCAGAAGGCCCTGGGCCTGTCCAGCTCCGGAGGGCCTGGCCTTCTTCACTTTCCCCAACATGACCGGTGCCACCGAGTTCAAGCAGCTAGTTGTACGGCTCCCGCATGAACACTCTCGAGAGGATCCCCAAGGTGGGGCAGAGGATCCTGCACGAGGCCAAGACCGCCTTCCTAGGCAACATGCAGCTGTTTAAGGAGTTGCAGGGGCTGCTGACCCCACAATGCCAAGGACTAGGACCCCACAATGCTTGCGGACACCAGACCTCCGCAGGCGAGCTGTCAGCAAGGCGCAAGACTCCACTCCCACCAAGGCGTCCAGGAGGAAGCCCCAGCCCAGCATCATCTCCAAGGCGCCGCTTGTGCGATGGGTCCTCGCGCTCAGCTTTCTGATAACCACGGTCAACTTGGGGCTTTATGCCATGTGAATGCAAGCATGCTGGCTCCTGGGGGCCATGAACTCTCTCTAGGAAGGGACTCCGCTAACTTTTCCCACCTTGGGCATGGGGCGGGGGAGGGGCAGCTGCTGGGGCCCCTGCTGTCTCCCTGCGTCTCTCTCTCTGGAAGGAGCCTGCGACATCTCCCCCAACCAATAACACTCCAGTCAGTGACCTGAACTTTAAAGTGGGAGAAGGGGTCCTGCCCAGCCCCTCAGCAACCTGCCGTCCTGTCCTGTTCCTGCAGCAGAGCCCAGAAGATGTAGCCAGAAGGGACAGCTGTCCCGAACCTCTGAGTGCCCTAGATCTGAGGTCTCCTTTTGACCCCTCGCCCTGTGGGCCATGGCAGTTTTTGTATAACTGTTCAAAGATGTTGTGTCTTGTGTTTCGGTCTTGTTTTTGTTGGAGCCACTTTATCTTCCCATCTCAGACTGAACTGTGGTATTTTGTTGTGCTCTATTATGTTTTTATAGCAGGGTTGGGATGGGATGTGAGGGCTGGGGAGGGAGATGTTTAACAGGACCATGGCCTTGGTTGCTAACATTTATGCCAAATAATAAACTACATGACCTGACTGAAAAAAAATAGGCAAAGTATAGGTATATACTTTCCAAAGAAGATAAAAGAGTCGCCAATAAGCAAATGAAAAGATGCTCAATATCATCAGGAAAGAGCAAATCAAAATCGTAATGAGATACTACTTCACACCCCTGGAATGGCTATAATAAAAAAAAAATCTATATTAACAAGTATTATAATATGGAAAAACTGGAACCCGAGTAGAACTTGTTGTAAGATAAAACCATTTGGCAAAGGTTTTAACATCAAGTTACCATATGACCCAGAAATTCCATGTCTACGTATATACCCAAAATAAATGAAAACATATTTTACACAATAACCTGTAAGTGAATATACATAGTGCCATTATTCATAATAATAGGGGGAAAAAAGTCAGAACAACCCAAATACATCAACTGATATTGATGAATAAAATGTACTATATGTACATCACAAAATATTAGGCAACAAAATGCAAGTGCTGATACATGCTACAGCATGGATAAACTTTGAAGACCTTATGCTATCTGAAGGAGCCAGTCACAGAAGATCACATACTGTGCAGTTCTCTTTATAGGAAATGTCTAGAATGAGCAAATCTATAGAAATGGAGAGCGGATTAGTGATTGCCCAGGGCTGGGGAGACCAGAAAGGGATGGGGAATGACTGTTAAATGGGTCCCAAGTTTCTTTGGGGGATGATGAGAATGTTCTAAAACTAATAGTGACGGTTGCACAATTCTGTGAAGATACTGAGAACTACTGAATTATAGACTTTAAAAGGATGAATTGTGTGGTATGTAGATTATATTCCAATAGATCTGTTATTAACAAAATGTAGGGATCTTTGAATTACAAGCATGTTCCAAGATGCTGTATTATTGAGAAAAATTTTTTTGGATTTTTTTAAAATGTACTTTTTGTAATAGGGGCTTCTTAATTATTAATTCAAAATGTCTTGAACAAGTTGGCTCTTTGGTGATGAATAATAAACATACTTTTGAAATAATAAAACATAAGCTCATAGTTTTAACCAATAAATTTGGATGAGGATTTAAAATTTTAAACAAATGTAGAACAAGGTTTTTTTGTTTAACTTCATTGAAGATTATAGTAAGAAAACAAATAAACATCAAAGAAATACACAGACTAGATAAACTGTAAAAATATTTTTAGTTCTTTATGTAACAGTCTGTCACACAAATTCTAGAA
The DNA here is from genome assembly GCF_033118175.1 of Dama dama. Lineage (NCBI taxonomy): Eukaryota > Metazoa > Chordata > Mammalia > Artiodactyla > Cervidae > Dama > Dama dama. The sequence continues at coordinate 48,467,788 of NC_083705.1, read as the reverse complement.
TTATATAGTTTAAGGAGCTCTCAAGGGATCAAAGAATAGCAAGGAGAGATAAGAAAGCCTTAAGTGAACAATGCAAAGAAATAGAGGAAAACAATAGAACAGCAAAGACTAGAGATCTCTTCAAGAAAATTAGAGATACCAAGGGAACATTTCATGCAAAGATGGACACAATAAAGGACAGAAACAGTAAGGACTTAACAGAAGCAGAAGAGATTAAGAAGAGATGGCAAAAATACACAGAAGAATTGTACAAAAAAGATCTCAATGATCCAGATAACCACGATGGTGTGGTCACTCACATAGTGCCAGACATCCTGGACTGTGAAGTCAAGTGGACCTTAGGAAGCATTACTACCAAAAAAGTTAGCGAAGGTAATGGAATTCCAGCTGAGCTATTTCAAATCCTAAAAGATAAGGCTGTTAAAGTGCTGCATTCAATATGCCAGCAAATTTGGAAAACTCAGCAGTAGCCATAGGACTGGAAAAGATCAGTTTTCATTCCAATCCCAAAGAAAGAAAAAAAAGTGAAAGTGTTAGTCACTTAGTTGTATCTGACTTTTTGTGACCTTGTGGACTTCAGGCTGCTAGGCTCCTTTGTCCATGGAATTCTCTAGGCAAGAATAGTTGAGTAGGTTGCCATTCCCTTCTCCAGGGGATCTTCCTGACCCAGGGATTGAACCTGGGTCTCCTGCATTGCGGTCAGGTTCTTTACTACCTGAGCCACCAGGGAAGCCCAATTCCAAAGAAGAGCAATGCCAAAGAATCTTCAAACTACCACATAATTGCAGTCATTTCACATGCTAGCAAGGTAATGTTAGCATAATAATCCTTCCAACTTAGGCTTCAATAGTACATGAACTGAGAACTTCCAGATGTACAAACTGGCTTTAGAAAAGGCACAGGAATCAGAGGTCAAATTGCCAACATCTGTTGGATCATAGAAAAAGCAAGAAAATTCCAGAAAATCATCTACTTCTGCTTCATTGAGTATGCTAAAGAGTTTGTGCAGATCAAAACAAATCGTGGAATATTCTTAAAGAGATGGAAATGTCGGACCACCTTACCTGCCTTCTGAGAAACCTGTACGCAAGCCAAGAAGCAACAGTTAGAACCAGACATGCAAAAATGGACTGATACAAAATTGCGAAAGGAGTATGTCAAGGCTGTATATTGTCACCATACTTATTTAACTTCTATGTAGAGTACATCATGTGAAATGCTGGGCTGAGTGAAGCACAAGCTGGAATCAAGATTGCCAGGAGAAATATCAATAACCTCAGATATGCAAATGACATCACCCTAATGAGAGAAAGTGAAGAGAAACTAAGGAGCCTCTTGATGAAGGTGAAAGAGGAGAGTGAAAAAGCTGGCTTAAAACTCAGCATTCAGAAAATGAAGATCATGGCATCCAGTCCCATCACTTCATGGCAAATAGATGGGGAAACAGTGACAGTTTATTTTCTTGGGCTCCCAAATCACTGCAGATGGTGATTGCAGCCATGAAATTAAAGGGTGCTTGCTCCTTAGAAGAAAAGTTATGACAAACCTAGACAGCGTATTAAAAAGAAGAGATATCACTTTACCAAGAAAGGTCCATATATTCAAAGCTGTGGTTTTTCCAGTAGTGATGTATGAATGTGAGAGTTGGACCATAAAGAAAGCGGAGCGCCAAAGGTCTGATGCTTTTGAACTGTGGTGCTGAAGAAGACTTGAGAGTCCCTTGGACAGCCAGGAGATCAAAGCAGTCAATCCTAAAGGAAATGAACTCTGAATATTCATTGGAAGGACTGGTGCTGAAGCTGAAGCTCGAATACTTTGGCCACCTGATGCAAAGAGCCAACTCATTAAAAAAGATCCTGATGCTGGGAAAGTTTGAGGGCAGGAGGAGAAGGGGGTGACAGAGGACAAGATGGTTAGATGGCATCATCAACTCAATGGACATGAGTTTGAGCAAGCTTCAGGAGACAGTGAAGGACATGCCAGGGAAGCCTGGCATACTGCACTCCATGGTGTCACAAATAGTGGGACACAACTGAGTGAACGACAGCATAACATGGGATCAAACAATTTACAATTCTGAAATTTTTCCAACTGCCTACTCATTTTTCCTGGAATTCTAGAGAGGCAAGATTTCGTGGCTTTACCAGGTAGTTTAGTACCTATCCAGTGTGATCAGTAGAAGTCTTCCAAACTTTTAAGTTAAATCCTTAATTGTTAGTCTTTATAAGGCAGATACGAAAGCTGTTGGCATGGAGATAAGGAATCTTCTGAGTTATTAAGATCTCTACTATGACTGGAAGTTTTAGACCAAAGTAATCCTTTTGGAATTTTACCCCAGGCTCCTCTGTCCTCTGGAATTCTCCAGACAAGAATACTGGAGTGGGTAGCCATTCCCTTCTCCAGGGGATCTTCCTAACCCAGGGATCAAATGTAGGTCTCCAGCATTGCAATTCAGTTCAGTCACTCAGTCATGTCCGACTCTTTGCGACCCCATGAATCGCAGCACACCAGGCCTCCCTGTCCATCACAAACTCCCAGAGTTTACTCAAACACATGTCCATTGAGTCGGTGATGACATCCAGCCATCTCATCCTCTGTCGTCCCCTTCTCCTCTTGCCCCCAACCCCTCCCAGCATCAGGGTCTTTTCCAATGAGTCAACTCTTTGCATCAGGTGGGCAAAGTATTGGAGTTTCAGCTTCAGCATCAGTCCTTCCAATGAACACCCAGGACTGATCTCCTTTACGATGGACTGGTTGGATCTCCTTGCAGTCCAAGGGACTCTCAAGAGTCTTCTCCAACACCACAGTTCAAAAGCATCAGTTCTTCAGTGCTCAGCCTTCTTCACAGTCCAACTCTCATATCTATATATGACCACTGGAAAAATCATAGCCTTGACCAGATGGACCTTTGTTGGCAAAGTAATGTCTCTGCTTTTTAATATGCTATCTAGGTTGGTCATAACTTTCCTTCTAAGGAATAAGCGTCTTTTAATTTCCTGGCTGCAATCACCATCTACAGTGATTTTTGGAGCCCAAAAAAATAAAGTCTGACACTGTTTCCACTGTTTCCCCATCTATTTCCCATGAAGAGATGGGACCAGATGCCATGATCTTAGTTTTCTGAATGTTGAGCTTTAAGCCAATTTTTTCACTCTCCTCTTTCACTTTCATCAAGAGGCTTTTTAGTTCCTCTTCACTTTCTGCCATAAGGGTGGTGTCATCTGCATATCTGAGATTATTGATATTTCTCCCAGCAATCTTGATTCCAACTTGCATAGCGTTTCTCATGATGTGCTCTGCATATAAGTTAAATAAGCAGGGTGACATTATACAGCCTTGACGTACTCCTTTTCCTATTTGGAACCAGTCTGTTGGTCCATGTCCAGTTCTAACTGTTGCTTCCTGACCTGCATATAGGTTTCTTAAGAGGCAGGTCAGATGGTCTGATATGCCCATCTCTTTCAGAATTTTCCACAGTTTATTGTGATCCACACAGTCAAAGGCTTTGGCATAATCAATAAAGCAGAAATATATGTTTTTCTGGAACTTACAGCATTGGAAGTTCCAGCATTGCAGGCAGATTATTTACTGTCTGAGCCACCAGGGAAGCCTATAATCTTGGAATTTACTTCAGGTTTAAGTATAATCCTGAACCCTTCTGTTGCACTAAACATTCTCCCTTTTTCTCAGCTCAATGGAATCTGAATAGCTTACTTACTGATACCTAGGAAAACAGTTCCTTATACACATATACAAATTTAATGTGTTCTTTGCCCTACCTTCTCTAAATAAATTATCCTTAGTTCCCTGAGTCGACCAGGAAAATAAATGCCTTTCTTATCCAAGATTTTAAATAAATCACAGTTTGATAGAATGAACTGACCCTTAGGGGGGAAAAATTATTAGAGTATAGTTGATTTACAATGCTGTGAAGAATTAACCTTCTAAAGAATGTCTCCCTCTTTCCACAAACCACAAATTTTCCTTCTAGGAACAGAGGTTGCTTTCCAGTCAAAGGATTGAATGCTGACGCTTCCTGAGTAGCTCTATTAGCTTTCTGTGCTGTAGAACAAATAGAAAACCTTTCAATATTATCTCACAGTTTCTGTGGCGCTGGCATCAGGCACAGCTTAGCTGGATTCTCTACTCTGGGGCTTAAAGGGAGGCCATCATGATGTCAGCTGAGCTGCATTCTCATCTGAAGACTCAACTGGGAAAGAACCAGCTTCCAAGTTTGCTTGGGTTATTGACAGAACCACTTCCAGACGACAATAGAGCTGAGGGCTTCTGTTTGTCGTTGGCTGTTGGCTGAAGGCCACCCTTGGCTCCCAGAGGCCGCATGCGGTTTCCTGCTGAATAGCCTTCTTCAGCGTGGCTGCCTACTTCATCAAGCCGACAAGGAGAATGCCTAGCATGAATCTGTCAACGTCATGGAGTTTTATAGAATGTAACGTTGTCATGGGAACGACATCCCGACACTCTTGCCATATTCCGTTGGTTAGAAACAGTCATTAGTTTCAGCCCAAACTCAGGAGGACAGATTACATGAATGCATGAATACCAGTAAACAGGGATCACTGGAGATCACCTTTGGGTCTGCCCAGCACAGCCAACTTGAATCCTTTCTTCATAGAGATGGAGTATGTGACTGAACAAATTAATAAAGAAAGGCTAACCTATCTTTCAGTATTTTATGTTATCTATTTTCTTTCTTCATTACTCCTCAGAATAGCATTTACATGAGTTATTTATTGCTCTTTAACAAACCATGTCCCCCAAATAGTGGCTTAAAACAGCAACTGTTTGATTATTATTCTGAGGGTCAGCAATTTGGGCTGGCCTCAACTGGGCTGTTCTGCTGGTCTCCCGTGGGGTTACTTGTATGGCAAGAGTCAAACTGCAGCTTGACATGGGTTGGTTGCTTTAACACAGACTCATTCGCATCTGTGGAAATTGGTGCAGGCTGTAGGTCTCCAGTAGGCTGGCCTGGTCTTTACATGGCATCTGAGTTCCAGGAGGCAGAGAAGGGACAAAGCTCGTATGTTGTACAATATCATTTCTGTCACATTCTATTGATCAAAGGTGAGCCCAGATGCAGCAAGTGGGGAAATAGATTCCACCTCTTTTCCTTTCTAGACTTGTGTGAATTTCAAAACAGAGACCCCTGCAAGCTATTTACCTGATAGCTACTACAAACTATCCATCCTCACATACAGAGCATTTCTTAGCTGGTTAAAGATTCAGCAGCATTTCATGTTTGTTATTGCTAAAGTAGCTAATTGATCTTTGCTTAAATAAGCTACTATCTCCACATATCTTTGCATGTTAGTCTGAAATGTTGCTAGGTTTATTCTTTTAATAAACGTCCATTTTAAATATTGCTAGTTGTTTTCCTTTTTCTTTCAAATTTTTATTTTGATAAATACTTCTAAGCATTTAGTAAATAAACCATAAAAGTTTTAGATGAACACTCTGTAGGTGAACTCTTTTGTAACACTGAAAAGGAGAATCTTTTCTTACTATCACATAAAATCCAGAATCATGAAAGAAAACATTAGTAAAATCGATTCCATAAAAATCAAAGATTTCTGAATGAAAAAAATCAGTCAAGACACATGGCAAATGGCAGCACAACAGTTTAACAGATCGTTCCCATAAAAAGAGTTGGCTCTTAAATATGACAAAAAGCTGACTTTATTAATAATGAAGGAACATTAAAAGTACACCAATAAAACCATCTCACCAATTAGTTTGGAAATATAACATGTAGGCAAAAGCATGGCGAAACCATGTGTGAAATGACACATGTAGGTGTCTGTTCATTGTAATGTAGAAGTGAAAGACTGGAAAATAATAGTCTGATGGATCATCAATGGAAGAGTGATTAACACAATGGAAGACCATATCCTGTGAAAATGAGTGAGGAAGTTCTCTGTGTGCTAAAAAGAAAAGATCTCTGATGTACATTGTATAGAGAAAAATACAAATAACAGAAAGGTTTACATAATACGCTGCCTTTCCTGTAAGAAAGTGAAGAACAAAAGAATACATATTCATATTTTGTTTATATGTGTATTGTTAAAGCCCTGAAAAGATACAGACAAAATTAACAAAAAGTAGTACATGATGTGAGAGATAAAATAGGACACATTGGTGAACAAGTAGATGATGTATTAGGTTTCTCTATGTGGCATAGCACTTTTTAAAAAAATCTAAGCAAAAAAAAAAAAACCTAAGCATACATGTATCTGTTATTTATATTCAATTTTATACTTTTTCAAAATGTCAGTTCTATTGAGATATAATTCATATATATATAATTTACCTATTTAAGTTGTACAAATTAATGTTTTTTAGTGTATTCACAGAGTTGTACAACCATCACCACAATCCATTTTAGAACTTTTTCATCACCTCCACCCGAAAAAGCACCTACTTATAGCAGTCATTCCCCTCTGCTCCCAAACTCACTCCCTTGGCCCTCACAACCACGAATCTACTTTTTAACTTTTACTTAGTTATTTTTGGCAGTGCTGGGTCTTTGTTGCTTCATGTTGGCTTTCTTTAGTTGTGGCAAGTGGTGGCTACTCTTCGTTATGGTGCAAGGGCTTCTACTGAGGGGACCTCTCTTGTTGCAGAGCATGGGCTCTAAGTGAGCAGGCTCGGGAGCTGTGGCTTCCAGGCTCTAGAGAACAGGCTCAGTAGTGGTGGCTCACAGGCTTAGCTGCTCCAAGGTACGTGGGATTTTCCTGAATGAAGGATTGGACCCATGTCTTCTGTCATTGCAAGACAGACTCTGAACCACTGAACCACCAGAGACGTCCTCCTACCCATGTTTTAAAAGTTAAAATTGTGGTATTATTTTGCATTTATGTAGCCCCTTTCCTAGAAGCTCATGATACCTCTTCAGTACCATGTGGCAGTTTTTACAATATCTTCCTGAGGTTTACCACAACATTTCTTTCATATTTGTTGCTACTCTGTTATCCTCTCCCCAACAAAGCCCCTCCCATCAATTCACAAACAAAATTCAGAAAGTACTCCACATGAATTGAACAGGGAAAGCTCTTCTGAATAAAGCATACTGACCATATGAATCATATGAAACAAGATTCAGATACAAAACACTAATTTTACCAAGAGTTAACCTACTCAAAATAGAAATGATGACTTCGACTAGATTATTTCTTCCCACCGAAATGAGTTGAGAATGCAAGAAAGTTATCTTAATAGGTAATTTAGCAATATTCATAATAATCTTAATAATGACTATGTCTTCTTTAACTCAAAATCCCAGTAAAACTTTATTTTGACCCACTTAATAAATAAGATAGTAGGATGTAAGTAACTCTATTTCCTTCTTCTAAGAAAGGGATGTTCCAATAAGTCAAAATTTAAAAAGTAATAAATAATCCTAAATTTGATATTGACATTGGGGTCTTTGGTTTCCTTGTTTAAGTTGCTTGATTAGGTAGGTTTCGGTTTTGGTTTTTAATTATTATTTTATTTATTTATTTATTATTTTAATTATTTGGTTTTTAATTATTATTCTTTTTGCATTTGCAAAAGAAATGGGTTTCAGAAATTTTATTATCACCCAACTACAGAAGATCTGATTGAGGAAGTCCTGGGAAGATCGGTTTCTCCATCTCTGCATTGCTTAACTGCTATTATATTCTATTGTTATTTCAGATCCATTCATCAACTCTTCTCTGCTACCTCTCAAAACCAATCTGTGGCCAATAGCTGGCCTACATCTGCCCCCCAATCAAGAGAGGGACTCCATAGCTCTTCTCCTTAAACCTGAGTAGAATTTGAGACTGCCTTAACAACTAGTGTGTGCATGCTAAGTCATTTCAGTCATGTCTGACTCTTTGCGACCCTGTGAACTGTAGCCCTCTAGGCTCCTTTGTCCATAGGATTTCCAAGGCAAGAATACTGGAGTGGGTGGCCATGCCCCTCACTAGTGGATCTTCCCAAACCAGCGACTGAACCTGTATCGCTTACACCTCCTCATAAACTGGCATTGGCAGGCAGGTTTTTTTTTTTTTTTTTTTTCACCACTAGTACCACCTGGAAAGCCTCAGGAGATGGTGGAATTGACCACATAACTTCTGAGGGAGATTATAAATACATACTTCTAAAAAAATAAATAAATAAATAAATACACACTTCTGCTTTGTTCTCTAAGGGCGATTGTTCTTGGAATCAACCGCCATACTGTGAGGAAATCCAAACAGTCTAAACTGTCCAGAGGCCCCCTAGAAAGGAACAGAGGCCCCTGGTCCACACGTCTGGCTGAGCTCCCAGTTAGCAGCACACTTTGCCAGCCATGTGAGTGAGGCGTCCCAGAAGTGAATTCTGGCCTCCAGCTGAGCCGTCCCAGCTGATGCCACGTGGAGCAGAGATGAGAAATAGAGACTGAGAAAGAGAGGGCATTCACTACTGAGAAACAGAACTGAAGCACCAGGTAGGAAGGATTCTCCTGGCTGGAACTGCTCTAGAGTGGAGTCTGGTACAGATTCAGATTCATAGGAATTCCCTCTTTCTGAGGTAAATCAACCAAGCCAAGAATCAAGAGGAATTGTTAACTGCCAGTAGAACTCTGAACCTTCTGTCAGCCTCCATCATCTCAACAAGTAATTTAGTGAAAGTTGACCCTACCCTAATTTTACAGGCCGGAGGTTTTAAACAGGAAGTTAAGTCATTGGTGGACACCAGAGCCAGGAGCAGTCTGACTGAGAAAGACAAGCAGGTTCATGAGGCAGTCTGGAACAGAAGGAAGTTGAGAAGCTCTCAAGAGATGGGGTGAGACCCCTCCAACTGTGAGGGCAGGACAGAAAAAGACAAGCCAGTTAAGTGACTTCAGCTGATTTTGAGCAGCTGCCTCAGAAATTGTCTCTTGTTTTTTTAGCTCTCGAAAGCGGGTGTGGGTAGGATGAAGTCAGATGCCAAAGAAGTTCAATGAGTTTAGTACTTCTTGTTTTTAGAAGATTGCCTGAACCAAACAATCTTTCGAAAATTACACAAGTAACAAACACATTCTTGTGATAAAAGATTCAAACTAGAGTCAATTCCAGAGGGCACTTTTCATCCTCATCCCCATTTTCACATCTCTCCTCCAAATTAGCCAGGACTGTGGTGTGGCCCCCATCCTTCCATCCCCATTCTATGCGTTTACGTGTGACACATACACATACGTTATACAGATTCATGTAAAAGGGTTGTGTTGTACGCATTGTGCTGCATGTTGCTTTTTTCACATAACAATGTGTCTTCAGAATCTCCCCATATCAGTGTGTTTAACTCTCTCTCATTCTTTTTATTTTTTAAATTACTTTTTATTGGTGTATAGTTGCTTTAGAATGTTGAGCTGGTTTCTACTGTACAGAAAAATGAATCAGCAATACATAGATCTGCTCTTTTTTGGATTTCCTTCCCATTTCGGTCACCATAGAGCACTGAGTAGGTTTCTCTGAGCTATACAGTAGGTTTTCATTAGTTATCTGTTTTATATATAGTATCAATAGGATATATATGTCAATCCCAATCTCCCAATTCATCCCACCCACCCGCTTCCCCGTTGGTGTCCATAACGTTTGTTCTCTGTGTCTGTGTCTCTATATCAGTTTTGCAAATAAAATCACATACGCCATTTAAGATTCCACATATATGCATTAATATACAATATTTGCTTTTCTATCTCATTCTTTTTGCTGTACTATATTTCACAGTATGGGCAAACAATTTAATCTGTTCAGTAACGATGAGGACACCTACGTTATTTCTAAATGTTCGTTATCCCAACAGTGCTGTGAGAAACCCCTATGTGCAAACATCTGCCTGCCAAGTGTTTCTGGAAGATTGATTCCATAGCTCAGATTGAGTGTGGGCTCATGGATAAAGCAGCTCATGTCCTGGTTTATTTCTCTTGTTGACATAACATTCACATAGTCTCTGACATCCTTTTCTCCTCTGCCTTTAAGGACTGTTTTTTGAGTGACTGCTCCCGAGGAACTCTAGAAGGGCTATTCCCTAAAGAAACAGAAGACTCCAGTGACAGGAAAATAGAGCTCTGCAGAAGCTGAGGTTAAATAAGACAGAGAATTTGAGATGAGCCACGGGAAAGCAATTTTGGTCTCCCCAAGAGTTTCTTAAGAAAGATGGCCTTGACATATGTTTACCTTTCTCAGTTCCCCTACTATTTTTAGTTATTTGGGCAAAGTTAAGACTTGATTATAAATATATGCTTTTAAAATAAAAGAAACCTTATAACATGAATGTAGAAGGTTTCAGCTAAAAGTAGCTGTTTTCTGCCCCTGTAGATGACTGTCTGGGCTGAATGGCATAAACCCTTGGAAGAGTCATTAACTCCTTTATCCTGTTAAACTCCTCTCCGACAGATACATTTGCTTTGTGGTACTAATTGATGCCTCATGACCTTAGAATCTTACTGTCTCTTCCAAAGGTCACCTGGCCAAGTCTAAATCTAATTGCCAGGCTTCCCAGGTGGCTTAGTGGTAAAGAATCTGCCTGCCAATGCAGGAGACACAGGTTCGATCCCTGGTTTGGGAAGATCCCCTGGAGAAGGAAATGGCAACCCACTCCAGTATTCTTGCCTGGAGAATTCCATGGCCAGAGGAGCCTGGTGGTCTACACAAAGAGTCAGATATGACTTAGCAACTAAATGATAACAGCAAGATAATCATAGCTATAGCCAGCCTTTGGGTCTGGCTTACCAGCTTTACTTATTTAACAGTTTTTTGGTTTTTTAATATGTATTTATTTGGCTGCACCAGGTCTTTGTTGCTGCAAGTGGCATCTACTTCCCTGACCAAGCCTGGGCCCCCTGTATTGGGAGCATGGAATCTTAGACATTGGACCACCAGGGGTGTTCCGTTTTCTGTTCAGTTCAGTTCAGTTCAGTTGCTCAGTCGTGTCTGACTCTTTTTGACCCCATGGACTGCAGTACGCCAGGCTTCCCTGTCCATCACCAACTCCCAAAATGTGCTCAAACTCATGTCTATCAAGTTGGTGATACCATCCAACCACCTCATCCTCTGTCTTCCCCTTCTCCTCCTGCCTTCAATCTTTCCCAACATCAGGGTCTTTTCCAATGAGTCAGATCTTCACATCAGGTGGCCGAAGTATTGGAGTTTCAGCTTCAAGATCAGTCAATGAACACCCAGGACTGATTTCCTTTAGGATTGACTGGTTTGATCTCCTTGCAGTCCAAGGGACTCTCAAGAGTCTTCTCCAATACCACAGCTCAAAATCATCAATTCTTTGGCGCTCAGCTTTCTTTATAGTACCACTCTCACATCCATACATGACCACTGGAAAAACCATAGTTTTGACTAGATGGACCTTTGTCGGCAAAGTAATGTCTCTGCTTTTCAATATGCTGTCTAGGTGTGTTGTAGTTTTTCTTCCAAGGAGCAAACGTCTTTTCATTTCCTGGCTGCAGTCACCATCTGCAGTGATTTTGGAGCCCAAGAAAATAAAGTCTCTCACTGTTTCCCCATCTATTTTCCATGAAGTGATGGGACCAGATGCCATGATCTTAGTTTTTTGAAAGGTGAGTTTTAAGCCAGCTTCTTCACTCTCCTCTTCTCAGTTTTACCAGTTTTACTTTTATCTATTTATCTCAATAAGGGTTGAGGAGGGGAGGTAGAAAACCAATAGGTGGTTTGCCTTTTACAAAGGTCAGACCAGTGGGAGGTTTCAAAGGCAAAGCTAATTATAAGTCAACCTTTGTTCTGGGGCCTGACATAACTGAATTGAATTCCACCTATTATGTCAGTAAAACTATAGTATTTCATCTAGCTATATCAAAGATACACCTACCATTCTAAGAAGGGTTTTCTTCCTCAACCATAATTCCTCAGAGCTGTGATAGTCCCACTCCAGTTGCCACAGATGTCTTCTGTCCCCCATGAGAAAAGTTTCTTTGTAAAGGTGGTCTATTTGTTTGCTTGTTATTGAGAGGCATCTTTCAAATTGTCTAACTCCAAAAATTGTTTGCTTGTTTATAGTAGAAAAATAAACCTAAAAAGGCCATTGCAATTTGAACTAAAATTCATATCTCGGGAATAGGAAGTTTGGTTAGGAATCAACATTTAGAGAGATGAGATTGAGGGCATCAGTTTGCTGTCTAACGGGACTGATGCTGAAACAGAGATGAAGGGGTAGACATGGACTGGCTGCTGTGCTCTCACCACTGTGCTTAGCATCTCATCAGGGGGAGAAGAGATAGGAGAAACAGGTGATGTGCTATAAACAAGATCCCATCTTCCATTTCCTTTCTGTCTTTTTGACAATGAAGAAATAGTAGTTTTATGAGACAGTTAAGAAGCCACTAAGATACTTCTAAGGTATTACCTTCAATGATGCTCTCTATCTTCTTTTTAGGGAATACTCAGCTCCTACAGCTGGAGAAGGAAATGGCAACCCACTCCAGTGTTCTAGCCTGGAGAATCCCAGGGATGGGGTCGCACAGAGTCGGACACGACTGAAGTGACTTAGCAGTAGCAGTAGCAGCTCCTACAGCTACCAATGCAGCAAACCCTCATTTGAATTTTTTTAAATAATGCACCAACAAAGAAAACATCGTTTGCAAAGCTGCTCTGGTATCCCCCAAGCTTCACTGTGGCCCCATGGATCCCTTAGCCCTGTGGGGCCAACTTCTCTTGGACAGTTTTGAGTGGGGTCCCTTCTATCTTCCATTATTTATGATCAGGAAGTTTCACTTTATTGTGACCATGTTCATACCCACATTCATGGGCCATGCCTAACCCATGGCAAACTGACTTCTCAGAACACTCAATATTCAGTCTCCAGCCAGAGCCACCGTATTCTGAGACCCATTACCATGCTCTTTCATTAAGCAAGAACTGTGAAGTGAAGTCAAAGTCACTCAGTAGTGTCCGACTCTTTGTGAACCCACGGACTATACAGTCTGATGGAATTCTCCAGGCTAGAATACTGGAGTGGGTAGCCTTTCTCTTCTCCAGGGGATCTCCCCAACCCAAGGACAGAACCCAGGTTTCCCACATTGCAGGCAGATTTTTTTTACTAGCTGAGCCACAAGGGAAGCCCAAGCAAGAGCTGTGATGCTCCCAAATTATCCTTTTGTTCTTCCTCAGGCATCTCTTCCCACATGGCCCCCCTAACCATCTACTCTTACACCCCTGGGTGGGCTTGAGGGTACTTCTCTGAAACACACCTCTTCCCTAAGTTACAGATGGGCATGAGACATATAGGCCTCTTCTACTCTTGTGTGTGCATGCTCAGTCGTGTCTGACTTTTTGTGACCCCATGGACTGTAGACTGCCAGGCTCCTTTTGTTCATGGGATGCTCAGATTCCCCAAATCAATGTTGTGGGTTGTTGGGGAGTGGAGTCCCCACCTTCTTCTGCTCACACTCATGGAGCTCAATGGGTAGGAGAGGGGTGCTTCACCCCATCCCTTGCTCTCTGCCAACTCTTCTTCCTAGCCAAGAGACCTTTAGTCAAGAGAGGTTGGGGAGGGTATGTTTGTGTGTATGTGTGTGTGTGTGTGTATGTGCCATGAATTCTTCAGGGTCTTGCCACTTGCAGCCGCCAGTAGAATTGCACATGGGGAAAAAAATATCCATTAACTGTATGAAGTACCCTTCTCACTTTTTATTCTGTGCTCAGTTGTTTCCAACTCTTTGTGACCCCATGGATTAGGCCCACCAACCTCCTCTGTCCATGGGATTTTTCAGGCCAGAATACTGGAGTGGGTTGCCAATTGCTATTTCAGGGGATCTTCCCAGCTCAGGGATCAAACCCACGTCTCTTGCATCTCCTGCATTTGCAGGCAGATTCTCTACCACTGAGCCACTTATTGGAAAAGACTAAAAGTAAAGTACTAGCCACCACATTTTCTCCAGTGGTTTGAATCAGACAAGGCATGACTTACCTCCTGTATGAGCTGTTGGGTCCTACTCTGCCCAAGATTTGGAGGGGAGGCATCAGCTGCCCTAAATTCCATATCATCATGCAGTGTTCTTCAGGCAGATTACTGGAAACTGGTTCACTCAACACCCTCTCCAGCCTCCTCCTAGCACATAAATACTTATAGAATCCTAAGTATATGTTACATGCTATTTTAATTGCTTTATATTTATTTATAATAATAATTATTATTATTTGCTATGCAACGAGAGATGTGGGATCTTAGTTCCCCAACCAGGGATTGAACCTGTGCTTCCTTCAGTGGAAATGCAGAGTCAATCACTGGATCGCCAGGTAAGTCCCACTTTATTAATTTGTGCCCTCCTCATAAAACCCCTTTGAGGTGGATAACATATTATCTCCACTCTCCAGATGGGGAAAGTGAGGTCAAGAGAGATTAAGTAACTTTCCAAAGTCGCAGAGCTAGTAATTCTGGTAACTAATAACTCTAGTCACCAGCTATCGTCAGAGTTGAAACTGACACAGTTTTAGGATTCCGAATCTGTGCCTTTGATCACTGCACTGTGCTGCCATGGGCCAAAACCAACCCTGTTAGCTGAAAAATGGGGAAAATCAATTTTCCTGAATATTTAGTCATTAGACTCAAAACTATTTTACTTAACAATTTTAGTGACCAAAAGAATCAGAGTTTATAATGTACACTCATTTCCTTAAAAAAGAGCCTTGTTCCCCAAAGCATCATGCAAAAGCAAGACATATAACACTTTAAACTAGGAACTCCTTGGTGATCTGCTGATAAGGATATGGCAAAATTTCTTATCAGATTTGTAGTAACTGTTCTACTAAAAAAGATCTGTCAGCTCTTGCAAGGTCATTCCCCTTTAAATTTCTCTTTCAGCTTATGAATCCAGACTGTCTCCAGCTCAGCAGTAAGCAGCCTTTAAAAAATTTTTTTTATATTATATTTTATTCACTTATTTATTATTATTGGCCCTACTGTGTGGTATGTGGGATCCTAGTTCCCTGACTAGGGACTGAACCCACAACCCTGCATTGGAAGTGTGGAGTGGACCACCAGGGAAGTCCCTAAGTAGCCTTTATTTTACAAAATTTATGACTCGTTCTCCATATAAAGAGCTTCTGACTGAGTGTATTAGCCAACTATTGCTGCATAACAAATGATCCCCAAATGGTAGCTTTAAATGACGAAACAGTCATAACTCCTAAAGATCAGGAATCTGGCCATGGCTTAGCTGGTTGCTCTGCCTCAAGCTCTCTTGCAAGACTGCAAGTTTCCAGTAGGGCTGGACCTTAATATTCAGCTAGGGGAGGGAGGGTCTGTTTCCAGGCTTACCCATGGTTGTTATCTGACCTTAGGTCCTCAATACCATTAACCAGAGACATCAATTTCTTGCCATGTGGACCTCTCCACAGATAGCTCACAAAATGACAGCTTGCTTCCCTAGAAACCAAGTGTTCCAAACAGAGAGAGAGAGAGAGAGAGAGAGAGAGAGAGAGGAAAGTCACAGTCCTTCTTACTAATCCCTTTTGCCATACCCTATTTGTCAGAGGGAGTCACTAGGTCCAGCCCACACTCAGGGGGAGAAGATTCACAAGGACATGACCACTGGGACCCATTCTAGAGTCTGCCTGCCACACTGAGTAATTTTCTTCTTCCCGATCCTTGTTGTTCTTACCATCTTGTCTTTTTAAATTCATTCATTCATTCATTTGGCTGTGTTGGGTCTTAATTGCAGCAGGCAGGACCTTCACTGCATCATGCAGGATCTTTAGGTACAGTGCAGGGACTCTCCAGTTGCAGCCCACAGGCTTAGTTGGTCCCTGGCATGTGAGATCTTAGTTCCTTGACCAGGGATCAAACCCGCAACCCCTGCATTGCCAGGCAGATTCTCAACCACTGGACCATCTGAGATATCCCCCATCCTGTCTTTATAGGATAATCTAGGTCATGTGATATGGCCAACAAGTCAACCCAGGCCTGACAGTCCATACTTGGAGAACATCCTGCATCCTTCCACGAATACAGTGGTGTGCTTTTTACAAATGAATGCATAATGAAGCCTGGGGGTAGGGGGTTGGTGCGCGGGGGTAGGGTAGTTGGGGGGAGTCTTCCACAGCCATGTCCTTGTTTGGATGTGTTCAGGTATTAGACTCCTAGATCTACAACCTGTAGCATTTAGAGGCAAGAAGCTCTCCTGCCTCAGAATGTGCCTGTATCCTCTCTGGTTGTCCTTGGAAGCCCTCTGTCCTATGGGTGCTCTACTGAACAATAGGGAGTTAGAATAACTGTGCAGGAAAAGACTCAAATTTTCCCAGTGAGTGTTTAGGTCTAGGAAAGGCAGCTGAATAGAGAATAATACCACGGGACTGTCAGGCTTGCTGTACTCTTAATTAAGCCTTTGCTCTGAGTAGTCTTGGAGACACAAGTTGAGATGTGGAGAGGGCTTATGAAGGCAGGTGATTTGGGTAGAAGAGAGGAAACACAGTGGACGAGAAAGGTGAAGATGACATTCTGTTAACCCCCTGGGGGAGCTCAGCGAGTCATGTCATCCCTCTGGGCTTGAGTTTGTCCTCTCAGAAATAACAGGGCTGAAGCAAATAATCTGTACATTTTATGGGTAAGTGACCAGCAGGAAGAATTCATGAGAAGGCTAGACAGGAATGTGTTTAGCTGTTGGGAAAAGGAAAGGGGGATAAGTCAGTACTGAGTCACTAGGAAGTTACTGAAAATAGTTTATGAGATTAAAAACATATCATACTGTATACTTTTTCTAACTTTAATAAAATTTCATTTTGGTGTGAAGATTTTGTTTTGTAAATACAGAGCTCCTTTCCTTCTGGAAACAAATACCTACTGTTACCAAAAGCTATGTGTGGGGGTTCCGCTTGCTCACCGCTCAAAAGCCAGTAAATAGGCCGAGTTGGTGGAAAGGAAAGTTTGCCTTATTTCAGATGCCAGCAACTGGGGGTGGGGGAAGGGTGGTAGACATCTGTCCAAAGGCCGACTCCCCACCCCGACAAGAGGGGGTGAAAGCATTTACAAGCAGAGTCGGGGATGGGCAACATGCAGAAACAGCACAGTCAGCTCTAACAGTCATCTTCAAATTGGTCATCAGTGGTCTGACTAACATCATCTTGGTTGTTTTTGGTATAGTTAATCTTTAGTTCTGGCAAGCACTTGTTCTCATCTCTTTGCAGTTAGTTCTTGGAATTGTGGTAGTTCAAGTCCTGGGTACAGTCCAGTCCTCATGTAGTTAACTTCTCCAACCTGGTATTTTGGTATCTATAAGACAGCTCACAGGATATGGCTTAGAATATTATCTATAGTCCTTGAGAAAGAACTAAAGGTCCTTGACTATGTTTAATGACTGCATTAGTCTCCTTAGTGTTTTTGTTTCAGCATTTCTCACTTTTCTGAGTAAATTTACTTTTTAACTAAAGTTGTCCACCAGCAATAGGCAGGCAGAGGACATGGTGGAGGGGGGCAAGGACCATATGGTCCTGTTCCATTTCACTACTGTTCTTTTTCACTTCATTTCATTCATGCTGCATGGCATGTGGGATCTTAGTTTTTGACCACGGATTGAACCTGCACCCCTTGCATTTGATGCACAGAGTCTTAACCATTGGACTGCCAGGGAAGTCCAAACCACCTACTATTTTTCTCAATTCCTTCCCTACCACACACACATATACACACCATTCACATGATAAGCAGAGAAGCCGCCATGTTAGTGCACCATGATCCTGCCTCTGTCTGCAGGAGACCGGTGCACTTATCTGAGCTGGGACACTCCTAATCCTTAGCTGATTTGGATCTAGAGACAGGTGGTCTTGTCTGTCTTAAGAATCCCATGACCATGAACTATGAAGTCAGGGCATTCAAGGGACTACATTTTCTCTTACTTGAACCAGAGAAAATTGGTCTGAAAAGTAAGGAGGAAACTAAGTAGACATACAGAGGAAAGCCACTGAGATAGAGAAAGAACATAGGCCATGTTTGTATTTCTGGTTCCAGTAATTGCTGAGGCTGGACTGGTTTCCTGTCATTTAGTTTCTGAGATACAACAGGATTCTTATAACTTCCCCCTCTGATTAAAGTATATTTGATTTGAGTTTCTATCTCTAGCAACCAAAGGGGGGAAAAACTCCTGACTCATTCACAAGTTCATTATGGAAACAATTGTCAAATTATTTAAAATATAAAGTGAAAGGGTTAATCGCTCAGTCGTGTCTGACTCTTGGCAACCCCATGGACTGTGGCCCGCCAGGCTCCTCTGTCCATGAAATTCTCCAGGCAAGAATACTAGA
The DNA here is from genome assembly GCF_033118175.1 of Dama dama. Classification (NCBI taxonomy): domain Eukaryota; kingdom Metazoa; phylum Chordata; class Mammalia; order Artiodactyla; family Cervidae; genus Dama; species Dama dama. Next base: position 48,449,516 of record NC_083705.1, on the reverse strand, counting down.
GTGGGTTACCATTTCCTTCTCCAGGGGATCTTTCTGACCCAGGGATCAAACCCAGGTCTCCTGCATTGCAGGCAGATTACTTACTGTCTGAGCCATCAGGGAAGCCTATAAGGAAGAAAATAAAAAATGACCAATAATTCTACAAGTCTGAGTATTTCTAATATCTTGGAATATTTTTCCTGTTACCTCTTCCCTGCATTTTTGTAAAGGAAATTAGAAATTTGACAGGAGTTTTAAATTCATGCTTTTTTCACTTAAGGATGATGTTGTGAGCATTTTCTTGTGTCAATTAATATACTCTTCATAAACAACATTTTCACGACTGTATGACAATTTACGTTCTTGAGAAGTGACTGGATTTGATTGACTTTTTGGAAAGATTCTGGCTTCAGAGTGGAGATCAACTTGGAGATTAACATCCATAAAGACGAAATGAGAAACACTGAGAAAGCAGTCCAGGTGCTGCCCAAGCTGGTTAAGATGTGTGTGGTGACAATGAGGATAGAGAGAAGAGGAAGGCCATTCAGAAGTCATGTAGTAGTTAGACTGCATAGGGCTTGCGTTTAATTAGGGTCAAGGAACAGGGAAAGAAGACATCCAGAGCAGCGAAGTGAATGGTACAGCCATTCATGAAGACACAACTCTGGAGAAGAAGCAAGTTTGGAAAGAATAAAATGAGTTTAATTTTGGATATGTTGAGTTCTAAGTGCTTCACAGACATTCAAGTCTTGCTATATGGGTAGCAAGCAGGAGATAAAGATCTGGAGTAGAGGCAGGAGATAAGGATTGGGGAGTCATTCATATCCACATGGTGATTAAAGCCACAGGAATGAACAACATTATCCAGGAAGAGGGTTAAGAGTGAGAAGGGACCTGAGGAGGATAGAAGAAAGAATTTCTGTCAAGGAGACTAGGAAGCAGCAGCCAGAGGGGTAGGAAGAATACTAGGAGAGTGTATTATCATGGCGCCCAAGAGAAGAGATTTACTCAAGAAGGAAATGGCTGACAGTGCCGGCCACTGAGGGAGTCAGTCAAGGTGTGGTGGGTGTTGATGGCCACCTCCCCAATGCCCACTTCCGCCTTCTTGGCTTGTCATGCTCACGCCTACCTGCTCCACAAGATGAGAACTGAAAAGTGTCCTTTGGGTTTGGTGACATAGAACTCACTGGGTTCTTGAGATAACAGTCTTAGAAGTCTGGGGTTGGGAACTTCCCTGTGGCTAAGGGAAGTCCAGTGGCTAAGACTCCATGCTCCCAATGCAGAGGGCCTGGTTCCATCCCTGGTCAGGGAACTAGATCCCACATGCCACAACTGAGAGTTTGCATGTCACAACGAAGATCGAAGATCTTGAGTGCTTCAGCTAAGACCTGGCACAGCCAAATATATAAATTTTTTTTAAAAAAGAAGTTTTGTGGAGAAGGAAATGGCAACCCACTCCAGTGTTCTTGCCTGGAGAATCCCAGGGACGGGGGAGCCTGGTGGGCTGCCGTCTACGGGGTCGCAGAGTCGGACACGACTGAAGCGACGCAGCAGCAGCATACTTAAGTGGTAAAAAAGCGTTACTAGTAGAAACCAAAAAAGGTTTGGCTACAAATTGTATTCTTGGTAATGTTTCTAAATGCATTCTGTTAATGTTAAAATTTCTAACATACACATTTCTTACGTGTAAGTTTTTTAAGAAAATTGTCTTATTCAAGTATTACATGCTTGCTGCCTTTCATATAATTCCATATTACTTTTTAAAAATAAAGTTATTTCTAGGAAGAAAATAAAAGAAAAAAAAAAAAAAGAAGAAGAAGAAGTTTTGGGTGTACTGAGAAGTGAATGTGAGATGCGACAGTGCTGGAGGGCAGGCATGGGGGTGGGGAGCACAGATGGAGGAGGAAGATAGGATCAAGACACGGTTTTGTTTGTTTTGAGATAAGCTAGAGTGGGGCTCATTGTAATACTGATGGACAGGATCAGTAGGGACTAAAGGGCCATGTAAGTCACTCTGTTGTGTCCAACTTTTTGTGACTTCATGGACTGTAGCCTGTCAAGCTCCTCTGTCCAGGGGATTTTCCAGGCAAGAATACTGGAATGGGTTGCTGTTTCCTTCTGCAGGGGATCTTCCTGACCCAGAGATCAAACCCAGGTCTCCTGCATTGGAGGCAGATTCTTTACTGTCCCAGCCACCAAGGAAGCCCAGGACTATCTCCCTGAAATAAAGGACCAGGGAGACAGAAAATAGAGAGCAAAGGTTCCTGAGAAGATAACAGGTAATGGTAGCCAGTGTTCAGGTCATGGAGTCCTGGGAGGCAGTCAAGTCTTTCAGAGCAACAGAGAGAAAAACAGTGGAAGAAAGTCAGAGGGAAGCCAGGAATGATGGGGAGTGTGGACTGGGAGCCACAACCTCCCTGAACAATGCTAGTTAGGTCCATAGCACTAGAGAGGATTTCCTTCCTATCTTCTCTATTAATAAATTCTATCTTCTTGATGTGGTACATATATACAATGGAATATTACTCAGCCAGAAAAAAAGAACAAAATTGGGTTATTTGTAAAGATGTGGATGGATCTAGAGTCTATCATACAGAGTAAAGTAAGTCAGAAAGAGAAAAACAAATATTGTATATTAATGCATATACGTGAAATCTAGAAAAAATGGTACAGATGAACCTATTTATAGGGCAAGAATAGAGATTCAGCCATAGAGGATGGCCATGTGGACACAGGGGCGGAAGGGGAGGCAGGATGAACGGGGAGAGTAGCATTGGCAAGTATACACTACCACGTGTAGAGAGCTAGTGGGAAGCCGCTGCACAGCATAGGGAGCTCGGGTGGTGCCCTGTGACAATGCAGAGGGGTGCGGTGGGGGACTGGGAGGAAGGCTCCAGAAGGAGGAGGTATATGTGTCCATACAGCTCATTCACTTTGCCGTACAGCAGAAACTAACATCACATTGTAAAGCAATTATGTGTGTGTGTGTGCTCAACTGTGTCCGACTCTGTGCAACCCCCTAGATTGTAGCCTGCCAGGCTCCTACATCCATGGAATTTTCCAGGTAAGAATACTGGAGTGGTTTGCCATTTTCTCCTCCAGGGGATCTTCCTGACCCAGGGATCACACCCACATCTCTTGCGTCTCCTACATTGGCAGGCGGATTCTTTACCACTATGTCACCTTAAAGCAATTATACTCCAATAAAAAAAAAAAAATCCTATCTTCTCTATTAATCTCCAGTGATGGCTCTATTCATAAATATCAAAGCCAATCTTTCATAGTACTATAACAAGTCTGAGACCAAATTTAGACTAAATTCATCTCCTCCTGAATTAACTTCTTCAATATGTATTTATTGGGTTAGAATTATACAGTAAGGTTACAATGTCCAGGCACATCACTTCTGGATCCTATTGAATGTCTCTAATTAAAAGGAACCTCAACTGCCAGAGGCCAGAATGGAAAGAGAAACCTCAAAAAGAGACCAGTTGGGCTTCCATGGCGGCTCAGTGGATAAGAATCCACCTGCCAAAGCAGGAGACACATCCACACACGGCATGGATATCCACACGGAATGCACTGAAGTTGAATCCTTACCCTATTTCTGGGCATTCTATTCTCTTCCATTGATCTGTGCGTCTGTGTTTGTGCCAGCACCAAGTCATATACCTTATAAGGGGCTGGTATCTAGAACATACAAAGACTCTTAACTCAAAAAGACCACACAATTAGCAAATGAACAAAGACTCTGAATAGACATTTTTCCAGCTCCAAGGAAGATAGACCAATGACCAACAAGTCCATGAAAAGATGCTCAACATTGTTAGTCAGTCATCAGGGAAATGTAACTAAAAATACCACTTAAGACGCACTGCTGCTGCTGCTAAGTCGCCTCAGTCCTGTCCAACTCTGTGCGACCCCATAGATGGCAGCCCACCAGGCTCCCCCGTCCCTGGGATTCTCCAGGCAAGAACACTGGAGTGGGTTGCCATTTCCTTCTCCAATGCATGAAAGTGAAAAGTGAAAGTGAAGTCGCTCAGTCATGTCCGACTCTTAGTGATATCATGGACTGCAGCCTACCAGGCTCCTCCGTCCATGTGATTTTCCAGGCAAGAGTACTGGAGTGGGGTGCCATTGCCTTCTCCGTAAGACGCACTAGGGTAACTCAAATAAGAAAGTCAGATAATAACCAGTACTGGCAAGGTGTGGAGAAATGGTGATCCTCATAAGTTGCTGAGGAGAGTATAAAATAGTGCAGCCACTCTGGACTACAATCTGGCAGTTCCTCAAGAAGTTAAACATAGTTAAACAGTGACTATGTGACCCAGACATTGCATTGCTAGATACCTATCCAAGAGAAATAAAAACACACGTCTGCAAAAAAAACTTGCACAAATGTTTCTAACATCATTAGTCAATAATGTGGAAGATGCGGAAACAACCCAAACTAAGGAATGGGTAAACTTAGTGGTTTGCATGGATATGGACCCATCCAACAGGTGAAATGCCCAAACTAGGGAACAGATAAATCAAATGTGGCATATCCATACAACAAGCTATTATTAGGCCACGCAAAGGAATGAAGTTCTGATACGTCCTATATATATTGATGAACCTTGAAAACATTCTGCTAAGTGGGAGAAACTGATCACAGAAGACCACATACATGATTCTGTTTATATGAAATGTCCAAAATAAGCAAATATATGAAGACAGACAGACTAGTAGCTGCCTAAGGCTGGCAGCTCATGAGGGTTGGGAACTGATAGCTAAGGGTAAGAGTTTGTTTTGGAGATAATGGAAATGTTCTATAATTGATTGTGGTGATGGCTGCAGAGCTGTGAATATATTAACAACTATTGCTTTGTACACCTTAAATGGGTGAATTGTGTGGTATGTGAATTATACCTCAATAAAGCTGCTACCTGTTCCCACCTCCAAAAATAGAAACTCTCAGCTAAAGACGCTTGCTCCTTGAAAGAAAAATTATGACCAACCTAGACAGCATATTAAAAAGCAAAGACATTACTTTGCCAACAAAGGTCCGTCTAGTCAAAGCTATGATTTTTCCAGCAGTCATGTATGGATGTGAGAGTTGGACTACAAAGAAAGCTGAGCGCCGAAGAATTGATGCTTTTGAACTGTGGTGTTGGAGAAGACTCTTGAGAGTCCCTTGGACTGCAAGGAGATCCAACCAGTCCATCCTAAAGGAAATCAGTCCTAAATATTCATTGGAGGGACTAATGCTGAAGCTGAAAGTCCAGTACTTTGGCCACCTGATGTGAAGAACTGACTCATTTGAAAAGACCCTGATGCTGGGAAAGATTGAAGGCGGGAAGAGAATGGGACAACAGAGGATGAGATGGTTGGATGGCATCACCGACTCAATGGACATGAATTTGAGTCAACTCCGGGAGTTGGTGATGGATAGGGAGGCCTGGCGTGCTGCAGTCCATGGGGTGACAGAGAGTCGGACACAACTGAGCGACTGAACTGACTGAAAAGGCAGCTTCCTTCTCCCCAGCCTGTTCTCTCTGGGAGTCATGAATACTTTAAACCACCTGGTCTAAGAACAGGGGTACCCAAAAAGGCGGCTCACTGGGACACAGCCATGGACTGTATCTCTGGACTGAGCAGCCATGGGTGTCAGGCTGGAATTCATGGAGCTCAGTTGCCCTTTGTCTTGACAACTTGGCTCCTTTCTGCCTGAGTCAGTCCAGGATAAGTTCTCCTTGTGCCGACAACACTGAGCCCTTATTCCCTGGCATGTGCTATGTTATTGCGAAGAAAACCGACAAATTTTGAAGCTGCTCACACAGTAGAAGCATAGATCAAACTGGTTAGGCACAGGCAAGAAATAGCATGTGTTACATTACATTTTTCTTACCACCTACTATAAACAGAGGCTGTTTAATGTCTTGGCATTTTGCTCAATTTTTTAAAAAAATCACAAAACACTTATTTATTGAATTCTGGCTGTTGTTTCCTGGTGTCTCATAGCTCAGAGGATTTGGGGCAGTGGTGCACGTCTGAGAATGTTATTGCACTTGAAAAGGCTGGTGGGGAGCCTTGGAACTGGATGAACGTATGGGTGCTCTGGGAACTGAAAACACTACAGTTATTTGATTTTATTTAATTAAACAAAAGGTTCTAATTCACAGTAAGGATTGAATCACATACTCATCTAGTTTAATTTCACCACTTCCTGGGAGGCAAGGGACAGGGTGGGTCAAGTATTCAAGAATTCTGGGAAATCAGAACCTGTAACCAGAAGCTCTGGGGCAGAACGAAATTCAGCTTCCTAGTAGAAATAAGAAGGGCATTTAGAAACGCCCACAGGCATTGAGGATATATAGACATAGTACCCCTTAAACAAGAGGGGAGCCACAGGTAGTCCCACATTTGGAATCTGGGGAGAAATCAAGGAATTTATCTTGAGGTAGGAGAGAGCTGAAAGGGTTAGTTGTTACAAAAGCCCTTTATGATGCTCTTTGAGGTGCTATTATATAAAATGCATTGGAACTTTACCTCCTAATTTAGAGGAATTTTCACAAGACCATGCTGAGTGAGGCAAGATAAGGAGATATGGGGACCTCCCTGGTGGTACAGTAGATAAGAATCCTTCTGCCAATGCAGGGGATGAACACCAGTTCAATCTCTGGTCTGGAAAGATTACACATGCCACAGAGCAACCAGATCCACACGCTACAACTTCTGAGCCCGCACACCACAACTATTTGAAGCCAGTGTGCTCTAGGGTCCAAGAGCCCCAACTACTGAGCCTGTGTGCTACAGCTACTGAAGCCCATGTGCCTAGATCCCGTGCTCTGCAACGAGAAGCCACTGCAGTGAGATGCTCACACATCACAACTAAGAGTAGCCCCCGTTTGCCACAACTAGAGAAAGCCTGCTAGCAGCAACAAAGATGCAAAGCAACCGAAAACAAATTGTTTTTTAAAAAGAGATATGGGTATAATCAACACCCTCCTAAGTTCATATGGTCTCTCAGAGGGTTCCTGGCAGGGCTGGGCCCCATCGCTCACTGCAGTAACTTACGTGAACCTTTTTTAATTGCTCACTCTTTGACGCTGTTAGTTGGGATCACTTGCCAGATAAACAAGTTGCATTCAAACATTTGTCTCAGAGTCTTGGCTACTGGGTAAATCCAAACTAAGCCACCGAGTAAATTTCCTGGTGGTCCAATGGTTAAGAATCTGCTGGCCAATGCAGGGGACACAGGTTCAATCCTTGGTCCAGGAAGATCCCATCTGTCACAAAGCAACTAATCCCGTGCACCACAACTACTGAAATCTATGTACTTTAGGGCCTGTGTGCTGCAATTAGTGAAGCTCATACTCCCTAGAGCCTGTGCTCCATAGCGAAGAGTAGTCTCCACTCAGCACGAGGAGGGAAAGCCCACGTGTAGCAACAAAGACCCAGCACAGCCAGAAATTAACTAATTAATTAAAAAAAACAAAGACATAGAGACCTTAGGTGGCAGCCACAATGAACCAAAAACTGCAGGCTGACTTCATATACCCTAAGCCTCCTATACAACTGTAGGGAACAGGGAGGAGTTCCCCCAGGTACAACTATTATTGAACATCCAGTAAATCTTAACTCCTGATATATATAATGATTGAATTGAAGTCAAGACTTGATCCAAGTCAATTTGGCCATTATATAATTGTGACACTTTTCTGCTAAGTCAGTAGCTTCTGAAAATCAGCAGTGGGCAGGGGCAAGAGTATATCCCATGTACCGACACATCTCACTGCTAGAAGATGCTCAGCAAACCTTTGGAGGTAGATTTTGAATATCTGAAGTGCTTACGTAGCCACCTTTGGAACTTGGATTCCTGTTTGGGGTATTTAAATGTTAATAGCTACTGGTTAAGTTTACACACACATACACACCTCTGTTTACATAAAGTATTTAAATGACCACATAATAATAGCTAATATTTGTTGAACATCTACTATGTAATAGACACTTAAGAGGAACTCATCATTAATCCTCCAAAGCTCCAATAAGATGGATTCTGTGAATGCTGCCATTTTACTGAGAGAGAGGGATGGTAACTCCCTCAGCCAAGTCCCACAGTTCATAAGTTGTGAATCAGGGGTTCAGATTCAGGTAGTTTGGTTCTAGAGAGGCCACCCCTTAACTATCACACTCCTCAGCCCCTGATGGGGGCCGCTGTCAGTCAATGCAGAAAAACACAGAAATGTGACATTCATAGTATGAAGAAACTCGAGAATCTGACAGGGAAAGATGATTGCCTCACAATGAATAAGCAGTGAATAGCTGGCATCTGTGCTGGGCAGGCAAGCGCACAGCACACTCAGAGCTGGGGGGAGTGGCCCAGTAAGACCCCGCCCCACAGCTGGCTGGCCTAGACTCTCCGTCCTGGCTCTGGAATGGGACCAAGATTCCAATTCAATCTGACTGGTCTCTTGAAAACAGTTGTTGTGGGAGTTTCATCCCACTTCATCAACTGGGAAGACAAGAAAGCTGGTGTGCAGACCTAAGAACAGCAAAGAATGCTCAGAATAGAATACAAGGGCTTCAGGGAGAATTCCCTGCTCATCCCATGGCTAAGATTTCACACTTTCAATGCAGGACCTAGGTTCGATCTCTGATCAGGGAACTAGATCCCACATGTTGCAACTAAAGATCCCATATGTCGCAATGAACTCACCTGCTGCAACTAAGACCCAGAGCAGCCAAATTAAAAAAAGAAAAAAAGACTACATGGGCTTCAGGAACAGAGACCCAACAGCATCTCTAACCTCCACCTTCAAACTCACAGTCTCTCTTTTTGTCTTAAGATACTGTAACCCAGGGTTCTAATGGATGCATCCATCACATGTTTTCAAGTCAAAAAGAAAAAGAAAAAAAAAAAAAAAAATCACATGACTGCTTTAGGAAGATTCACTGGCAACATGAGAGAAGGGACCAAAAGCAGAGAGAAAGGAGTTTAGAATGATGATCCAGGCAACAGAAAATGATGGTGCAGAGATGATGGAAACAGAAATAGGGGGCTCTGGGCGGTGGAGGTAGGGAGAACATGAACATTCTGGTTACTTCTCTGAGTTTCATTGTATCTTCCTGGTGGCCAGGTAGTTTTATAAGGATAGAGTTTCTCTTCTCCCATAAAAGACTGATATAGTTCTATGTACCTTTCCCCCCTCTGTTTAGAATTAATTCTTGAAGAGTTTGTTTTAAAAATTTTCTATGGAATTCCCTGGTGGTCCAGTGGTTAAGATGCCACACTTCCACTGCAGGGGGCACAGATTCAGCCTCTGGTTGGAGAAATCGGCTCCGGCATGCTGGAGGCATGGCCTCCTCCAAAACAACCCAACTTTTTTTTTTCACTTTTTGGCCACACTGCATGGCATGTGAAATCTTAGTTCCTTGACCAGGGATTGAACCCATGGGCCCTGAATTGGAAGCAAAGAGTCTTAATCACTGGACTGCTGGGGAAGTCCCCAAAATCCAACATTTTATTACGAAAACTTCCAAACACAGTCAGTTTTAAAGAATTTTGTGGACACTCGTACTCCTACATACCCAGCTCAAGATCACATCACTGTCATTTTATCTACTATTATTCACTTTATCACATATCCAGCCATGTCCATCCCTCTACCCAGCCATTAATCCCTCCTGGTGTTGGTGCCAATGAAAGTAAAACGCAGACAACAGAGCATTTCCCCATTAATAATTTGTTGGCAGTATCATTAACTAGAGTTCAAGATTTGCTTAATATTCTCTTAATGCAAAATTTAAATACAGTGAAACACACAGCTTAAATGTAATTTCACCGAGATTTGCTTATCAAGATATAGAATGCTGTATACCCTGAAGAAACCAAAACTGAAAAAGACATATGTACCCCAACGTTCACTGTAGCACTATTTATAATAGATAGAACATGAAAGCAACTTAGATAGCCATCGACTCGACAGATGAATGGATAAAGAAGCTGTGGTTCATATACACAATGGAATATTGCTCAGCCATATAAAAAAAGGCATTTGAGTCAGTTCTAATGAGGTGGATGAACCTAGAACCTATTATACAAAGTGAAGTAAGTCAGAAAGAGAAAGATAAATATCGTATACTAATGCATATATACGGAATCTGGAAAGATGGTATCAAAGAATTTATTTGCAGGGCAGCAACTGGGCTGGAGGAAGCACAAGCTGGAATCAAGATTGCCGGGAGAAATATCAATAACCTCAGATATGCAGATGACACCACCGTTATGGCAGAAAGTGAAGAAGAACTAAAGAGCCTCTTGATGACAGTGAAAGAGGAGAGTGAAAAAGTTGGCTTAAAGCTCAACATTCAGAAAACTAAGATCAAGGCATCCGGTCCCATCGCTTCATGGCAAATAGATGGGGAAACAGTGGAAACAGTGGCTGACTTTATATTTTGGGCTCCAAAAACACTGCAGATGGTGATTGCAGCCAGGAAATTAAAAGACTCTTACTCCTTGGAAGGAAAGTTATGACCAACCTAGACAGCATATTAAAAAGCAGAGACATTACTTTGCCAACAAAGGTCCGTCTAATCAAAGCTATGGTTTTTCCAGTAGTCATGTATGGATGTGTGAGTTGGACTGTGAAGAAAGCTGAGTGCTGAAGAACTGATGCTTTTGAACTACGGTGTTGGAGAAGACTCTTGAGAGTCCCTTGGACTGCAAGGAGATCCAACCAGTCCATCCTAAAGGAGATCAGTCCTGGGTGTTCATTGGAAGGACTGATGCTGAAGCTGAAACTCCAATACTTTGGCCACCTCATGTGAAGAGTTGACTCATTGGAAAAGACTCTGATGCTGCGAGGGACTGTGGGCAGGAGGAGAAGGGGACGACAGAGGATGAGATGGCTGGATGGCATCACCGACTCGATGGATATGAGTTTGAGTAAACTCCAGGAGCTGGTGATGGACAGGGAGGCCTGGTGTGCTGCGATTCATGGGGTTGCAAAGAGTCGGACAGGACTGAGCGACTGAACTGAACTGAACTGAATGTTCAGCTCTCCCTGCGGCAGTGCATTCCAGGCCAAGGTCCTCAGGTCAGTCTGAGGGATAAAATGTTGCCCTTCCGCATTCCTTCCCAGCCCAGGAATGGCACGCCCTGTGCCCTTTCAGCGCTGGGGATTAGCAGTGCACTGGCCTGCCCCAGGTCTCTGATTATTTGAAAAGTTCTCCATTCAAGACTAAAACAAACAAATGTCACACAGCTTTTCACAAAAGGAATATTCAAACCTAGTATTTTTTTAAAAATTTAACAAACACTGGACTGACCAGCAAAACTAGATTTTTTAAAAAAGCCAAGGACTTCTCTGGCCGTCCACTGGTTAGAACTGTGTGTATTTCCATATGATTACATACCTTCATATCCTTAAACTGCTAAAGGCAGACGGTGTCATGGGAGGATTAAAGACCAAAGAATTTAAAAGAACCTGGGCCGGAACCACAAAATAGACCAAGTTGTCTGTTTTTAGAGATACAGAACCATCATTCTAACAAATAACTTTCCTGTTCAATATATAAATGACCCTTAACCAGTTATTTCATTGTTACCCTGATTGGCCAGCCTGATTGCCAATAAATTCCCATATAAACCCTTGCACAATACCTGGTTACACTGGAGCCCATGGCACAAATAGGGCCTTCTCTCTCCCATCCCCATCTAACATTTTTAAGAGCAAGTATGTTTGGGGATGGTTGCTAGAAGGGTCAATGTGGAAGGACCTGTCACTGAAGGCCCTGTCTCCTGGCCCTGCAGTGGTCCTGCCCCGGGGTGGGCTTCACAAATGCCCTAGGGCCCAGCAGGGCCCAAGCACAGCTGAGACTCTCCTGCTGAGAAACAGTGAGCACAACCACGGGAGGGGCTCAGAAAACAAGCGAGAGTCCAGGTTCCCTCTGCCTGTCCACGCACCTTCCAGGACAGGAGGTGACACGGGAGCCAGGTAGTCCGTTCTCAGCAGGAGCCGCCTCTCCCCACGGTCCTGTTTCACACTGGATGGGAAAGGAAATGCTCTCTTCCTCTCCCTGCCCTGCTTTCCCTCAGTCCCCCACGGCCCTCACTTGGAAATCCAGGAACAAGCAAAACCTGGAGAGAGGGAGTGCTCCCAAGTCCAAGAGCTAGTTAACAAATGTGGAAAACAGGACTGGAGTCGGCTAACCTCAGGGCTTCCCAGGTGGCGCTAGTGGTAAAGAACCTGCAGCTGATACAGGAGACCTAAGAGATGTGGGTTGGATCCCTGGGTTAGGAAGATCCCCTGGACGAGGAAAGGGCAACCCATTCCAGTATTCTTGCCTGGAGAATCCCATGGACAGAGGAGCCCGGCAGGCTACAGTCCACAGGGTCACAGTCAGACACAACTGAAGTGACTTAGCATGCATGCACCAGAACTTCTAACGGGAGTTTAATACAAATACCAAGTACCTGCCACACGTGAGGGCAATGCGGCAGCAGTGGGAGCATGCGGAGTTCCAGGGATGGCTCGGAACTGGCCCTGTGACAGGCCTGGCCCACAGCAACAGAGGGGTGGGCAGAGCCAGGGGAGAGGGCCGCGGGCAGGAGAGGGCAGAGAAGAGAGCTTCTCAACCAATCTCGTAGACAAACACTGAACAAATGAATGAGGAAAAAGTCCTCCTTGTACACACCATCCCACCCAGGCCAGCCTGCTTTACTCTCTGAGGCAGGAAACGAAGGCTTTTCTCTTTCATCAGACCCCTTCCATCGACAAAGTTATTCTCATTTTATATATCCCCACAAAAGCAAAGAGGCAGTGATATTTAATCTCAGGGATTAAAAAACTCTCTCCCTTGACTTACCCTATAGGCATGCATGCATGCTAAGTCACCTCAGTTGTGTCCAACTCTGTGTGACCCCATGGACTGTAGCCCACCAGGCTTCTCTGTCCATGGGGATTCTCCAGGCAAGAATACTGGAGTGGGTTGCCATGGCCTGCTCCAGAGGATGGATCTTCCAACCTGAGTCTCTCATGTCTCCTGCACTGGCAGGCAGATTCTTTACCACTAGCGCCACCTCCTTATAGCGCACCTATAGGGTGCTACCCTATTTTATTTTTTGTCATAGTATTTTATCACCTCCTGAAATTTTAAATCTCCATTTGGTTATTAGTTTTCCATCCACCCACTAACCAATCAACCACCCCCACCACGACACACACAGTGACTAAATGAAAATAATTATACCATGTTATACCAACCACACCAAATACAGTATTGTAAATTGTGCTTTAATTTCTGCAATCAGATACGATGCAGTGAAATACAAGTATAAACTTTCATTGAACATCCAGAAAATAAAAAGCACATTTATACAGATTTAGCCCAACAGCTTATTCCCTTTAAAAAAAAAAAGTTTCTAATGTAATTAAAGCTAGTTTATCTTCAGTGTAAAAACCTGGAGGTATAAACAAACTCAAGATATTATATACAGGAAATTAATATACATTTCCAAACGTGCACAGTGCAGCATTTTAGACAAAGTACATGATCTCATTTTAGCTTTTACTGTTAACCATAATCCATATCTCAATCTTGAATAAAAATGTCACAATATATAAATCCACTGAGAATCCTGTACACAAATACAAGTTTATAGAAATCTCATTTCAGATATAAATACATAAACTGTCATGACCTTACATGTTAAAACAGCTTATTCTTCTATTGTAATTTTACTTTTAAAAAATCATAGAAAAATATTTCAATGCACATTCAACTGCTATGACAGGGGCCATGACCTTGTGCCTTTAAACCATACTTTATGGAGTGTAAAGCATCACACCGGGCATTTTTGGAATGAAAATTACTAAGATCTTAAGACTGAAGAGGCTACTGTATAAATATTCCCATTATAATATGGTAACAAAACTAGTTAACTCCATAGTGTATCTGGGAGGCAGTGGGGCCGGGAAAGGAGGTTCGTGCTCATTTAAGAAGGCCCACAGAACATAACCAATGAATTAGGGTCATTTTATAGTCCCCACTGCAAGCCTACACTGACCTTACTAGTGAGACTCTTAAGGCAACCAAGACTGGGCATGTGTTTGGCCCCAGATGCATAAATTCTGCCCTCCCCTCAATCTCCATCGTCTGAACAGACCAACGAGGCTTGAGCATCAACACGGCATGGGGAGGACTGCAAAGCAATCTCTTGTGGTGTACAAAAGACGATTCAGTGCAAACCCAGAGACTCCTCTGTCAACACTTTCAAATTTTCTTATTGCCCTTCAGCAACTGAAAGCTTTTCTAAACAGGTAATGTTCAAATTGGAATCCATACTGGAGAGCAAACAGGTATAAAAGGCAAACTTCTGATAGGGAACATTCTGACGTGAGAGCGATCATTTTTCCCACTTCCTTTTGTGGAACTGAACAGGTTTCCACGGAGAATGAAAAAACGGGTCCTCACTTAAGTGTGCTTTTCCGGCACTTAAAAACTATAGATCATTTAAACAGCAGATCCAGGAAGGTTACCAGGCATAGTCAAGTTTCTTCTATGGCTTTTTAAATCACTGAGGTACTATGTGGTCACCATCACTTCTGAAACTTATGCTTGACCGCTTCCCTATGATAGCCATGTTCAACAGTGATCTTCATGAGGCTGTAAGGTAGCAGAAACTGGGGACACCGCCTGAGGACGGCGGTCACAGACGCTCTGAAGCCTCGGCATGCTGTTGGAAAAAGGCGAAGCAACCTCTTTCAAACACTGCGTGCCTCCGGAAGAATGGAGGCGCCTCTGGGCAAACCTAAGAGATTTCCCCCAGTTTGACCCACAGGCTTAGCAGCAAGATCCCAGGACGAGGTACACCAAGGCGGGGAGTGTGAAGGGATGGTGGAAGCGGTGCACAGCTGGTGGTGGGGCGGGGTGGGGGGGACCTGGAGCTGTCGGCCCACGAGCCAGCCCCCCACGCCCACATAAAGTGACACAGTCTGAGGGTGGTCGGAAACGTCAGGATGGTAACACGCATGGCAAGAGGACATAGGAAAACTGCTACGGTTTGGAAATGAAGGCCACACATCTTAACAACGCTGTCTGAATCTGTTAATCCAACACACACACACATATACACACACACACACACCATGTAAAGCTGAACTTGCTCTGAACCAGGATGGGCTAGACAGACGCTACTCCTGACGACTGGATAAAGCACGCTGGCACAGGAAAGATGTGAGGACCGTACAGCGTCCAAGCACAGCTAACCAAAGCCCTTTCTAAGTAGTAAAGTAGCTACCGTGGGGTCCGAGTGATGCTAACGCAGAGGACGCCGGCCACAGCTGTTTCACAGGTCACGCGCTAACTCCTTTCAATGATACTCAAATACGGGTAGTCAACTGCATAGTCTTTCAGAACTGGGGGTGGGGAGAAATGAGAACCAGCTCTTTTCCAGAAGACCCAGGCTTGCCCTCCACAACGACGTGGAGAGCAGACATGTCCAACCTCCTGTCCCAGCCTGCGAGGGTCCTCTCTCACCGCCACCGAGCAGGCCAGTCACACGTCCCCTAGGTCCACAAACTCGTCTTCTCGCTTGGCCAAGTCGTCTTCATCTCCCAGGGCTTTCCACCCGCTGGTGGGCAGGACAGGCTTGGAGGGATGGCGCTGCAGCAGCGCAAAAGGGAACAAGGAGGACAGGCGGCCCGAGGTCCTCGGTGGCGAGGCAGCCTCTGCCTGGAGGGCCTCCTGGCTATGGTGTCTCGCCTCAATTTTCTCCTGTAGGCGCTGGACTTCCTCCATCATCTCCAAGAGTTTGCTCATGGTGGCCACTCCGCCGCCACCCAGGATCTGGGCCTCTGGAATCCAGCGCAAGTAGCGCTGGGCCCAGACTTTGATCTCCGGGCCCTCAAGGTGAGGCAGCAGCAGCCCCTGGTAGCTGGGGGGCCTGCTGTGCCAGCCGTCATAGAACTCTCGGAAGCCGTCCTGCAGCTCTTCCGAGGAGTTGATCAGTTTGCTGATTCTCTTGCCTAGCAGGTTTTTAATTAAGTGATCTGTTTCTTCCCTGAAAAATCCTCTTTTGGGAGATGATTTCGATTGGGTGAGGGGCAGAGAAAGTTGTCTTTGATGCTTTGAGAGAAAACACAAATAAAAAAAAGTCTTTGGTTAGCCCAAGAGCACAGTGATGGTTGTTTCCATCCAAAAAAACAAACAAAAAAAGCATAATCCTACTTTAAGAAGAGTCATGAGAACTGCCCTGTGAACGCAAATTCATTACAATGCCATCACACACAGAGAGAAAGTGGCAGTGGGCAGGTGGGGGATGCCTGTTTATTCCACAATGAGCATATCAGATGCACGCTCGGTTGCTAAATAAATGGGCGAGACCCGGCGCAGGGTATTAAGCACTCGTGAAGAACAAGCTGAAGTTAAGGCAGGCGATGAGGACCTCTCTGGTAGTCCAGGGGTTAGGAGCTCACCTGCCAATGCAGGGGACATGGGTTCGATCCCTGGTCCAGAAGGATTTCACATGACAAGAGGCAAGTAAGGCCGTGCACCACGAATACTGTACTATATAGTACAGTATACCCAGGCTCTAGGGCCCCACAACTAGAGAAGCCATTGCAACGAGAAGCCCATGCCCTGCAACCAAGATTAGTCCCAACTCACTGCAACTAGAAAAAAGCCAGGGTGGACCAACAAAGACCCAGCGCAGCTGATAAATAAGTGAATAACAAGAGAGGCAGATGATGAGTCAGGGGAGTTTGGAGATGAGGCCGATTCATCTGTGAAGGGAGCAGAATGTTTCTTCTTTGAGAAACTTAGGGGCCTGGCTTCCACAATATTCTGAACACCTGTGAGGAAGCAGGGCCAACGACCTGAAGAGCTTGTCGCTCCAACGAAATAGCTTACAGGGTTAACTGGTGGGAGGTAAGGCATCCAGTGGGAGGTCAAGCCTAAGTCAGAAAGGTTCTTTTGGACAAAGAGACAGATGGGAGCAAAGGAAGCCTGAGGACTGTCTAAATGGGCCGGATGTTCTTGTCGACCAGCTGCACAGGGTGGAAGATGCTGAGAGCATCTATATGCTTGTCCTCCTCAGGAATCTGATCTGCAGCCAAAGCTAGGTGCTATATTTTGGGATGCAGTGGGAGAGGGCTGTAAGGATGGTCAGGACAGTTGCAACAGATCCTTGGTGCTTGAAGATAAAGGTAAAAATCTGAGGAGGAGCTGTTTCCCCCCATCTCTTTTGCTCCTGAGGTATCATGTGAAATAAGAAGAGACAGAAGTTTTATTTTGGGGCTAGGCCTCTGTAACATGTTCCTACCAGTGGTTCGTCCTTATTAAGAAGTGTAGAACAAACAATAAAAATATAACGTAGAAAGCAAAACCATTCACAACACCCCAAGTCAGAGATGACCAGGATTTCTGACTTTCCACCTGGGGGCAGGAGAGTTGGGGGCTGGCCTCTTCTGCCCAGTGACCCAGGTGAGTCAGGGGAAGGGAGGCAGGTGGGCCTGTCACTGCCTGCCGGGTTCCATGCTCAGTGCTTAACATGCAACCACTCACCCATTATTAGTAAAGAGTCACCATTATGGCCCCATTTGACACATGAGAAAACTAAGGCGCAGTGGTTAAGTCAACCACAAAGGCCCCAGCTACCAAGTGCCAGGTGTGGTTTCACACCGTCTGGCTCCGGACGGAGCTGGGACTCTTAACAGAGCCCTCCATGTCTTGGAAGCCCTCCTCTCAAGCCCAGAGTGAATGGAGCGCTCCGGACAGGCCAGGTGGGGGCAGCACTGTGTCCCTGTAGCCTGGTCAAGGCCAGGGGCTGCGGCTGGGACCCCACACCTGAGCGGACCCCATGGTCTGGAGGGGTAATTCCCGGGGCAGCGCATTGGGCATTCCCAGGGCAGCTGTGGTTGGCTACGGCTCTTTGGTCTCTACAGAATGTCTCCAAGGCTGCCTGTACCCCAACAACAGGCCCCAAGCCTGACACCAGGACCCCTCACCCAACGGCCTCAAAGGTTCTCGTCGGCCCAATGCTGGCCCTGCAGGAGCTAATACAACCTCACATGCCCTGACCTGCAGCTCAAGCCTCTCCCACGGGCCAGCTCCTGGAACCTGGGCCCTTAGGTTCTCCACTCCCACCTACAAGAAGGGACCCTCAGAGAAAAGGGGCCTGGGCAGAGAAAAGGCCTTACAGGTAGAGCTTTCACCTCCTCCCTCAGACCTCTGAGGGCCCTTGCCCCTCTGGTGGGGGCAGCTGGGCCATCCTGACCCGGCGGGAGGTGTGTGTGCAGCCACCAGGGGGCACAGCTCACCGGCGAAACTGACCTCTGGCCCGGCTGTGCTGGAGCGCAAGGCGGTTCTGGCCCCGCAGACAGGACAGAGCTTGGACCAGGAGCGCGAACACCCAGGCAGGGCCTGAGGACCCTCGGAGGGGTGAAGCAGCAGCCAGCAGAGGCACCTTCTGTGAGTGCTGGCATTGACTCATGGGTCCCCAAGCCCCTTTAGAATGGAGCCACCTCCCGCACCAGAACTGGCCAGGCTCCTAGGAGCCCCGCAGGATTTCTGAATCAGAAAGATGGTGGTGGAGTAGGCAGTGACATGCTCTGACTTGCGAGTGACCATAACTGACCACCCTGCTCTCCTCTTTGTGGGGGGGCTCCCAAGTCAGGAGAAAGAACAAGAAATGCCATGTACATCATACATCATCTAGGCAATGTCGGAGTTTTAATAACTAGTAAAATCAGGAACAAATATCTAAAGGGAAACCCAAATAATTTGATGTTTGTCATTTAAGCCCAGGTCCGCAAATAACAGCCCACAGACCCACTCTGGCCCGTGCCAGCCTCTTAAATACTGGAACACAGCCAGGCCCATCTGCTCACATGGTGCCCATGGCTGTCTTCCAGCTCCAACAGAATATGCGGGGGGGAGGTGGCTGTGCCAGAGCTCTGTGGCCCCTGACAGAACATGTCAGTCACAAACACCATTTTTAGCATGAAGAGAGGCCTTGTTAGTGAAGACTTGAACTGGTACAGATGACATAAACCCACACTGTGATCAGCGTTCCCTCGGCCGTATCAATCACATTTGGGCAGGGCTGAGACCCTTGATTCCCTGCAGCATCCCCAGTGACACTCAGGACAAATGTGCATCTGCCGAAGGCAAGGATTCTCAGGGGCCCTGACAACCTGCCCATCACAGTCTCGACTCTGTAACTGTGCCCAGAATCCACAGGTTAAATGTAATCCTTCCAGACAAGGAGATCTCTGCACAGACGAGGGGGTTACACACGCACAAATCTTACTTTGAAATGTGTTCCTTTCCGCTGGGCTTTCTCCAGTTTTGGCCTCTCCACGTAAAGAGGGTTTGTGAGCAACGTCTGGGCTTTGGGTTCAAACTGCACGGACCAGTCCCACACGGTGAGCAGATTCAAAGGCTTGCTTTGTGAGTCCTGGCTCTCCCTGCCCTGCCAAAACAAGCACAGGTCACAGTGTTTGCAGGGAGGGCTGAGGAAAGCAGACAGTGCCGAGAGACAGGCTCCAGGACGGCGCAGCCGGCCTGCGCTGAGACCTCCGCGGCATCGCACGTGAAGGCTGCGGCCGTCGGTGGTCGCTCACCAATGGCTTTAGGTGGGGAGGAGGCAGGACACGTTACTCCCAGAACTTGCGCCGGCCACTGTGCTGCACACGCTCACCACACCCTCATGAGGTCGCTCCTAGTTTTCCAATTTACCTTTGGGGAAATGGAGGCTGGGAAAACGGAAGTGAACCACCTGAGGCCATGAGGCTGGTGAGCAGCATGGCTATGTGACTGGAGGCCCGGGCGCTGTTTCCCACTCCCCGTGAGATGTGGTAAGGTCCACCTGGAGGGCAGCTCCAGCAAACCCCAGGTCCCCAAATGGCTAGTCGGAGCCCTGATGGTGCAGGGTTGAAGCCTCGGGAGGAGGGCCTCAAGGGAGACTATAAAGATCTTTAAGGCGGAGAGTGAAAGCCGAGCTCTCCTGGTCAGCCTCCACTCTCTTCTGAGTCACTCCAGGCATCCGTCAAGTGGAAGAGAAGGCATCTGAGCTGTTCACAAAGACTACTTTTAATGTGCTTAATCCCCAGCTCTCACACCGGCTCCCAGCCCCAATATTTACCCTGTGACCCAGGGCGACTGCTTCACTGTCTCAGTGACTCACTCTCAGAGATAACAGTAATTCGGACTTGATTACATATCAATACCCAGAAAGCGCTCAGAACAGGGCCCTCTGCGTAATCACTGTTATAAAGAAAATATCATTTTCATCATCATTCCTCTTACATCCTACTTGTTAGACATGGCTTCTTCAATACACAGGTTCCTAAGAGCGACTCTTACCATGTTCGTATCTTTTTGATGAGGCGAATTGAAGAAGAAAGTGCTAAAAATAGGTATGTACAGGCTGTCTGACAAAACGGTCAGGTACGTCTCCGTGAACTCGAACGCCGGGGGGTGCTGGTGCACCAGCTGCCACACGCAGTCCAAGAAGAGCAGGAACACGGGCGCCTACGTGAAGACAAGACACACGTGATGGAGGGGTGCCAGCGGTCCGGAGCCAGCGGTCCCGGGTACAGGGCAGCCACCTCGACAGCCGTGGAGTAGCCTCTCCTGGGCGCTGCATGCTCTGGGAAGCACACTCCAGGTGACTGCCATTCCCAACTGCATCCCAACCACAGAGATAAACATGCTTGCCTGAAAACCCACACACCCCTTGGATTAAGCTCAGGACTCAGCAGTAGCTCTCTAAGTGAAAGACATTCCCAAGATGAAGAAGGAAAATCTCCTAAAGAATCCGCCTGCAATGTGGGAGACCTGGGTTTGATCTCTGGGTCGGGAAGATCCCCTGGAGAAGGGAAAGGCTACCCACTCCAGTATTCTGGCCTGGAGAATCCCCATGGACAGAGGAGCCTGGTGGGCTATAGTCCATGGGGTCACAAAGACTGAGTGACTATGCACAGCGCCCTGACAATGAGGGCTCAGAAGAGAAAGAGGATGGGAAAGAAAGCAGAAGCGGCAAAAATGAGTTTCTAACATTTTTCACAAATGATTTTTTTTTCCATCGGTGGCCTCTTTTATTAGCTTCAGAGGCAAGCTCTTTCTTAGTGGAGCTTCTGAGGGCACCTTGTCGTTCCCCAGTGCTCCTCCTCCAGTCACCAGTGACCCTGTAAGGTGGACAAGGCAGACTACGTCTCGGCCTCTCCACTCCTGGGCCCGGCTGAGGTCTCACACGCAGGTCCTGAGAGGCGGGAGCTGGCAGTCCAGCTCTTGACTCAGTCCCGGGCTGCGTCAATTACATCGCAAACTGGACCGCCCAGTTTTCCGTCAAAACTCCAGGGTGTTGATGTTGCGATGTGAAGAATGGTCTACGTGGCAGCTTTATCTCACACGTCATGTTACGTTCAGTGGCATTAGACAAGAGTGGAAAATATCTGAATCTCACAGCACAGTCAGGGAAATGGGCTCAGAAAGTACAGGTGACTCCTCCCAGCCCTGGGCGAGCAGGCGGATCTGCTCTGGGGTTCCTTCCCCTTTAGACATGGTGCCCGTCCATCTCCCTGCTCTCAAGATACACAGACTACACAAGATGTGCAAAAACACCCTCTTCCCGACACAGTACCAACTCTCTGCTACTTGAGTGCCAGCAACCTTTCAAATTAGTTTCTCAGAAAGGCAAGTCCCTTCTAAGACTGAACAATGGTGATGCGTATTCACCATCATCCTGATGGGACACGGAGGAGTATAGACCAGGCCTCAGAGAAACGTGCAGACCCAGCAAGAGCGGCCTGGCCAGGACACACCAAGCCCTTATGGGCAGAAGCCTCAGGTCTGTTTCCAGAGGCGCTGTGTCAAGCTGTCCGGCACCGCAGACAGACAGGCCTATTATCTGGGGGAAGAAAAACCACCAGTCGCCCTGCTAGCATGTGTTAGCTCTGCAGGTGATTTAATTACAGTTCACGTTTTCATTTTTTCTTCCATGGTCGTTAACAATGCAGTCAAAGCAGTTGGTACAGTTATAACTGAGACAAGTACATCCCAGTTGCAGGCGGGGGGGGGGGGGGGGGGGGCTCGTTTTCACTAAAACTGTCTCGATATCTCTCCAGTGCTTAAATTCAGAAGCCCAGGCCTGCAGCTATCATGGCGAAGGCCCGGGTAATGGATGGCACTCACATAACCCTGGGCTTTATTTTGAAAGGGTTTATTGCAAGGGAAATTTACTTTGTGTTATTATGTATTTTCTTGTTATTATGTATTTTGTATGTATCATTATGTATTTTCTTGTTACTATGCGTTATTTTGTCTGTACAGGGAAACTTGTACCCTATTTATTTTTTTGCCAAGACTAACTTCGCAGAAAATGTGGGAGTTCCACCAAGTTCATTTTTATTTAAGTTTTACAAGTCAACATCACTTCCACCATGAACTATAATACACCCTTGGGACACACAATTTAGAAGAGAAGGCTCCGAACACACTTGCTAATGAATATCCCTTTTCCCTGGGAAGGGTTTCCAGTGTTTAGATCATGCAGAGTCACTGGCCAGTGACCTGCCCTCACCTTCCTGACAAGCTCCTAAGGTGTGCGCCGCGCAGGTATTAAAGCAGAGACAGGGCTCCGCGTCCCCGAGGTTGCCCAGGTCCGCGCCGAGGACACTCACCTCCTCCTTGTCGCTCTGACGGAGGTGGTTGCAGCGGTCCAGGAAGCAGTGCCCACCCATGATCCACTCCTTTTGGACAAGGCTCTGGAAACCGAAAATGGTTCGACAGTGGGGGTCCATCATCACTTGCACCAGAGAAGAAATGAGGCAGCAGAGGTCGGAGGCGTTGTCCTCTGTGGTGTGTGGGGCAGGGGGTTGCCGGGCAACAGCGCAGAGAGGAAAGAGGGGACCAAGTGTTAAAAGAGCCACAGAGGGTGCAGGTGAAAGCAGGGCCCCACACCCACGTCTATCCCGACAGTCAAGTTCTAATTCCCAAAAAGGCTGGGCCATTGGTGGCAGGAGGTAACGTGTTCAGCTTGAGACACTAACGCTTCTGGCCTGGCTGGCACCGGCTCCAGCGCACACTGGCACTAATGATGGACTTCTTACTGGTGAATAGACCCAACGCAGCAAACCCAGTGTCAGCACGCGGGCGGGTCAGATGCACCACACAATGAGGGCACAGGTATGGTGGCTTGCTGGGCTCCACAGACCAAGTTTAAAACCCTTTCAGCTGGGGCGTCAGGATCACCATCCCTGAACTCACTGTTTCATGGTTCAGCTGCCTCTCAGCCACCTTTCCTCCACTATCTCTGCTTCGGAGAAAGCGTAACATTCCTGAATTGCACCAAAATGCTCTCTGATTGTCAGCTCCATGGCTCCGTCCACTTTTGTCTGACAGCATGGAGGGGCCTGCCTAGCCTAGAGGTGAAACTCTCCCTGGTTAAGGATAAGCCACGTGTCCACCCCTCGGGCGATGGTACAAAACTCACATGATGAAAACTCTGCTCATGTCCTTGTTCACCATCCATCACTCACAGCAAATAGCAACATATGTCTATATCTGGGCATTTGTCTGAAGAGTTTTACAGTCCTGAAAGTCAAGGTCTACATCCTCATAGTTTCTACTTTATGAAAAGAAGTGCCACTCAAGTTGCTATTTTAAAACATCCACGAGGACGATGGTCTGGTAGTCACAGGGTTAGACAAACTTCAGAATGAATCCTAAGTAGGGAGGTGTTTGCACTGTTAACCTCTCCTGTGACCCCGAGACCAGGAAGCACTCCAGGACCAGGCTTACTGTGCTCCTATATCTCCTCCAGGAAAATAAGACTAAACTATGGGAACACAAGGGTTCAGAAGAAACAGATTTTTTTTTTTTTTTAGAAACAGATTTTTATATTCGTCTTTCTTTAGAAACAAGTTTCGGTTTTCAAGAGAATCTTCCTTCTTGCGTATGAAGTATGTTATCAGTACACCTACAAGTCCCAGGAAGAGTGGCTAGAGAGTAAGATTTCAGAGAAGACACAGCTCCGCTGTCCGTCAGGGAGTGACGCACAGCTCAGCCTCATCCGCTGACCATTCTCACTTCACTCTGCACACCCCTGGGGTTGTGCAGTCTGACCTGGGTACTTGCACTTCTCAGCGCCCCCAGTCTTTATCCCTCCTTTTCACCAGTTACTCGGTACTCTGTTTGGCCGCTGTTAACCAGATCTTTTTCAATAACACCCTTATGCCGGCTCTCTCTCAAACTCAATAGGGTGTAAACTTCTAGAAGGCAGCAGCATAGAGCTCCATATGTAGGAGTGCTCAGTCCACATGCTAAAATTTAAGTCAGAGGGTACAGAAGCCACAGGCTGACACATTTCCGGTCTGCTCACAGAAGCTAAGTTCCAGGAGTCTGACACTCTCTGATAAAAGCTTGAGGGTGTGGAAGCACGAGACACTCTGCTTAAAGCATGGGGCCACAAGAAACTTTAAATATTCAAAATAGCAGATAACAATTTAGCTCAGATCTAACCAATCCCAGCAACAATCTTTGTTGCACGAGGCTTATACATTCTGGGTGTGTATGTCCGGTCCACATGTACAGCAACTTCAGTCCACTGAGGAAAAGGAAATCGTGGACCACACAGTTTCTACAACAACTGCACAAAGCTGTCAGACACAAAGATGTAGAAATAAGAATTAGACCATCCATGGGTCTCTTCATACAAAAAAGGACATCCAAACTTCAACTGAGTTAGTATAAAACAAAACCCCAAAATATCAGGAAATGTGAGCTTTGGTAAAGATACCAAACAATTCCTTCTTGGGCTGCGAATACGTCTGCCAAGTTCCAAGTGAAGGAATTTATTTTTAAACTATAACAATGAAATCCAAGGCAAGGATTCCAAGGTCAGGGTAAAAGGTATGGGAAGGATTTCTACACTAGCTCACTCCTTTTACAAGACAATTCCACTTACATAAATCTCTATATACAGAAACAGAACCCCAAGTAGAAGAAAAAGGAAACCACCCTTTGTGCTTTAAATGTATTACCTAAAAGAAGAACGTTCATGTTTTGGGCTTCTAGACATTCTATAATCTCTACTGCTTTTTTCAGGCAGCGCCTATATAGGAGAGAGACAAGTAAAACAGATATTAGATCCTGAGCTTGGTATCGTGAACAACAAGAAATTTAGAGGTGGTCTAACTTGATCTTCAGTTTTCCATCTCATTTACTGTCTCATACTAAAATTCTCCAGAAAAGAAACAAATTATTGTTTATACTATTCAGGTACTGCAAGACATTCATCTGCTTATTAGAAACTTATAATTTTCAGAAGGGAATTCCAAAGTCGGACGTAAAAAAAATGCTCTTAGGTGTTTCCTAAACTGTTCTTACTGCAGATTTATACCTGAGTGTGGCAGTGAGTCCTAGTAAGACCCTAAAATGTCTATATCTGGAGGCTGTGCTACAGGCTGATTTTGTTTAACTCAAGATCATTGGCTAAATGTATCCGCCTATCTGGAAAGGCCCACTGTGCCCCAAAATCCCTTTGTCTCTCTAGACACACTATTCCCTTTGAAACTGCTGCCACCATCAGCAGCTCCACCTTCTGGACTGATAACCCTGCCTCGGGGGTGCCTCCCCCAGGCTCTTTACCTGGTTATGGACGTGCACCTTCTCTACAAGCCCCACAGAAAGAAAGGGCCTCTTATTTTACAGCATCTATCACAATACTTGCAATTATATATTCAAATTATGGGACATGCAGCAGGCTCGTCAAAACCTATTTGCTAAGAAGGGTTTGGAGGCCTGCGGCTCCTTTGCACAAACCAGGCGGGTCTGAGGAAGAATGCAGAGCGAGGGGAGAGAGGGGCCTGCCCTGTCCTCAGCGGTGCCCCGGGGCTGGAGCCATTCTCTCACTGGCTCTCACCCCAGTGCTGTGCCTGTTCTGTGCCTCCCTCTGCCCTCGCCTCTGTTTAAGGGCAACAGAGAGAAGCTATTCAAAATAGGAAGTAGGACAGGGAATAAAGTTTTGTTCTCTCAGAATCTCTACTTAATCCCCAAAATGAAAAAGACTAATTGGCATTCATTATACTAAAAAAAACCTAAATATGTAAGAGACATAAAAGATAGAGAATTCTTCTAAAAAAGTATTCAATAAAAACTCAGCATCTGGGAATTCCCTCGCCGTCTAGTGGTTAGGACTCTGTACTTTTATTGCAACAGTGCAGGTTAAATCCCTGATTGTCACCAACCGCCCCTCCCCCCCAAAATAAAAACAAAACTGAAAAACTCAGCATCCCCCCACCTTCCCAACCCCTAGCCTCCTCCCTGGAGGTGAGCACTGCAGCTCAGTTAGAATGCTGGGGTCCCATACCCCCTTTTATGCAGCCTTCCCATCCCTGGTCCGTAGTCTCAGGAGCAGATCTGTGTGGGCAGGTAGCATATTCGTAAATTCTGATCAGACATGCACAGAAATAATAAATAACGAATGTAAAATCCAGCTGAGCCCTGAACAGAACATGTGACCTAAGAATATTTAACTGTGAAAGAGAAAACAGTTAAATTATTTGTCAGTTTGCTTTACTACTTTGGTTTACGGAACTGTGAAATTTATGAGCAAAACAACGCCTTGAAATACCTGATTATGTCCAGCCAGCTGCTACTTTCCAGCAGGGAAAACCATTTGATGTCTGTGTCCCAAAATTCAGTACTGTTATCTGAAAAGAAAGGAAACAGAGTGAAGAAGTCGGGCACTGCTTGCTGACATGCCGCTGTAGAACCTGTGCTATTCACTGGCATGGCCGTTTAAGTCAAGCGCGTTTCAAGCCTTCAGCTGAAGTGGCTTTTGAACTGTAAACCTCTGGAAGAGTGTGGTAGTCAAAACCAGACTTTTTTTGCACAAGTAAAAAAGTGCCCTACAATCTGTCTACCAAGCCACAGTCACTCTGTAACTCGACAAGGAGAGAAACACGCTTTAGGCAGACACAGTCAACATTCAGCCTGCTGCTCTTAGAAGCGGAAGATGCAACAGGCCATGTCCTGATGCCGTGGAAACTTGAAGGGAGAGCTAGCTTCCACTGGAGTCTTAAACACACACACGTTATCCTGCACACTGGACACAACCTCCCAACCCAACTGGAGACAGAAGCGCTGCAAAAGTCTATGGCATGTGAAAGCTGCAAACTCAAATCAGTGAGAAGGCAGATACCCCTGCCAATACTGGATGGAAACCAAAGAAGTGGAGAATCACAGTCCTGGATCAACCAACGCAATTTCTTACTTCTCCTTTCTGTGTGTTCCAGTTAGAGGTGCACACTGGTTTCCCTTGGTGTCACAGTCATCTTTGTCTCCAATGCCTGGCATAGCTGGTGTGTATAATGCAAATGCAACACACCTTGGCTGAATGACTGAGTAATCCCAAGTCAGACCACTAGGCCAAAAAGGAAAAGCTGGGAAACTGCCAATAAGCGTGACAAATCTCAGAGGGTAAACACGCATTCAAGAGTAAAGAGAGAGGGGGACATATGTGTGTCAATGGCTGATACATGTTGATGTATGGCAGAAACTAACACAATATTGTAAAGCTATTATCCTTCAATTAAAAATAAATACATTTGAAAAAAAGAGTGAAGGGAGGGAACTTCCCTGGTGGTCCAGTGGCTAAGACTCACCCTTCCCAATGAAGGGGGCCTGGGTTCGATCCCTGGTCAGGGAACTAGATCCCACATGTTGCAACTACAGAGTCTGCACGCCTCAGTTAAGAGTCTGCATGGCACAACTAAAAGATTTCACATGCTACAAAGAACATCGGAGATCCTGTGTGCTGCAACTAAGATCCAGTGCAGCTTGACACATAAATTTATGAATAAAATATCTTTTTTTAAAAAAGAGTGAAGGTAATAGGGAATTCCCTGGCAGTACAGTGGTTAGGACTCAGCGCTTTCACTGCTGCAGGCCTGGGTTCAATCCCTGGTTGGGGAACTAGATCCCATAAGCCACGTGGTGCCACCAGAAAAAAGCAGTGAAAAGAATCAACAGGTGACCGACTGGGGAATACAGGTACTGCATAGTTCTGCAACTTCTAAAGGGAGAAGCCCAATGCTCACTGCTAGGGAAGGAAGAGAGGAGAAGGGTGGCTCTGTGTTCATTGCTCTGAGAAGGGGCAACGGGACAAGAGCCCAGGGGAAAACGGTGGGAGGAAGTGTGGCCAGGGCCGCCCGCCCCATGGTAACCGGCCCCTCTGTTCTGTGACCCCCACCCCCACAGCTGTGTCCGACCATGAGGAACCCAGGGACAAGGCATCGCCTTTCACCCGAGCCATGCAGCAGGTCTTTTTCCAGGTGACAGCGAGTTTTGGCTCAGTGTTCTTCTCACCTATCAGAAACAGCTGTTTGAACTTAGAGTAAGCCATCTGGATTTCCTGCAGGGACAGGAAGTTGCTTGAGAGGTCTTCAGTTTTAGCAGTCTCATAGGGGGGCCTGTGGACAGTCTTGTAAATCCTACGTATCAGAAAGGAATGAGAGATTAAAAGAGCAGGCCTGAGTCAGAAAGTTTGTTTCTCCTGAGCACTTCCTAGGCACCAGGATCTGTGTGCAGAGCTCCCACCAACTCCTCCCCAGTGAGGTAACTGCTGCCCAGCGGCCACTCCTGGTCAACTGGAGCCAGGAACTCAGGGACAAGGAGCAGAACCACCAAGTTTATAAGCGAAAGAGCCAGGATGTGAACCAAGGCAATTTAACTCCTAAGTCCACTCCTTTTCTTGTTTTTAAACTCATCCAGTTTAGGGGTGAATAAAAACGTTTAACTTTTTTATTTTGAAAAATTTCAAACATGCCAGAAAAGAATAGCACAGTGACATCTATACCTTGGCCCAAATTTGACAACTGTCAATACTAAAGCCATCAGGCTGCTTCCCCCTAAATGCTTCCGCCATGTGTCTCTCAATACAATGCAGTTGATGCACTTCAGGACCATGTCATCCTGACTCTTTTTCCATTTAAAAACGACCTCGCTGAGCTGTATTCCCAGCACTCGAGGGCTTTATCAGTAGGGAAACTGAAATGGACTTACTCCCAAGAACTGTTCCCAGCTTCCCGGAAAACAACCGAGCCAACTAAACGATAACAAGATATGCAACAGTGCTGACCTATCCACGAAGTTCTTCTGGATCTGCAACATGCCGTCATCCTGTTCTTTGGGCAGGGCCGACATTTTCAAGAGGGCACATCCGTTGTGGCAGGACCAACACCATATCTGCAGAAGAGAAGGAAGGTTTTCCAGACATGATGTAATCCACTTTACAGAGGGCAGGTAAGCTGGGCCATGAAATTCATACAGGGAAATTACACCTTCAATACGAAAGACCTGAATACAGGCAACGCTGTGATGCCAAGGAATCAATGTGTTATACTCACAACAAAAAAGACTGCTTTAGTCTTAACACCACCACCACCACCTCAGGTCTAAGTAGTAACATTCAGACTCACTGATGGTCTAACTATACCTTATGACTTGGCTTTAGTGCTGGTAACCTGGAGGATGATGATAAAATCATCATCATCATTACTGTTACTGTTATTATTATAATAAGTGCTATTATTACTATAACCTTAAAGGCTATCGCTGGGGTAAAGCTCATTATTTCAGGATTTTACATGAGTGAAGTCATTTGATTCTTACAACCACACTCAGACGGGTATGAGTACTAGCCCTACTAACAACAAGAAATAGGGATGGAGAGGCTGAGAAACTTCCCCAAGTTGCACACAGTATAGCAATGACTCTGAAGGCCCTCCTCTACTGAGATGGTCAAAGGGGGCAGCTCCCATCATTACAGAAAGTTCAAACTAGAAAGAATGGACAGAGAGGGAGGTGGGAAGGGGGATCGGGATGGGGAATACGTGTAAATCTATGGCTGATTCATATCAATGTATGACAAAACCCACTGAAATGTTGTGAAGTAATTAGCCTCCAACTAATAAAAAAAAAAAATAAGATGATAAAAAAAAAAAAAGAAATATTTCAGCAAAAAAAAAAAAAAAGAGACCCACCCTAGGTGAATAGAACTTATTCTAAGACTCACCCATATCTAATTGGGAATAAATCTGTTTTCTCCACTTATGTGGATCACATAAAAAAAAAAGAATGGACAGCTGGTTATTCAACATACACTGATAAGAGACTTGCACATGCAAGACACTGAATTTGGTTGTGAGAAGCTGGAAAGAAGGCTAAGATACGTTGTCTACCTTCAGAGGGCTTTATACTCCAAAAAGGGAAATAAATTTGCAAATCTAATAGGAAGCAGAATGTGGTAAACCACAGGAGAAGGGAATTTCAATGAACAACAAAGGGCGGGCAACAGAGGAAGAAATCATGTGACTGCCTGTAAGTGAGAGAGTCAAGTGTTTTAAGCATTTTTCTAGAGACAGGGGGAGTTTCATTTGTTTGTTCTGTTGCACAGGACCAGAAGGAGATTAGAAGTGATTTGGGGGCAAAGTAATGTCATCTGCCAGTAGAACCTGAAACGGAGGAGAAGGTAGGCTGGTTGGAGCAGCTGTGGATTTTGAGCCTGTGTAAAGGTCTGGTTAAGGGTTTGGACAGGGAGGCCTGGTGTGCTTCGATTCATGGGGTCGCAAAGAATCGGACACGACTGAGTGACTGAACTGAACTGAACTGAAAGCCCAGCCTGCTCTGCTGACCAAGCCTTTAGGCCAGAAGTCAAAGGTCAACAGAGAGGATTTCAGCTGTCCAGAGAGGGCATCCTCTTGTGAGTCACCTGCAACGTAAATAATAACCATACACAGGAATGCCAGCGGCAGCCTGGGCTGGAGATGAGCAGACAATCCAGGCAATACTCTGCACTACACTCAGAAAGGGGAACTGGTTTGGGGTTTCAGAGGAAGATGGTAAATTAGTACTGGGTGTGTTGGGTGTCTAGTGCCCACAGGACATCTGTGTGGAGAGACTGAGGAGGCGCCAAGGTGAGGGGAAGGCAGGACTGCGGACACGGGAGCCGACTGCCAGCTACGGAGGCAGAGCCGCTGAGGGACACACAGCTGCCTCATGAGCTGCCAAAGCGAGCGCAGAGCCTGAGATTCCCGGCGAGGCAGAAGTGTTCCAACACAGACAAACCAAAGGCCCTTTGCTGCCCTCTTACTCCCCTCTCCAGAGTCACACTCTGCCCTCAGCCCAGGCACTCCTGCCCGCTGCGGGGTGTGGCTCACTCTGAGAAAGGGGGACCCTCTAAGCCATGACTGGTGACAGGTTCTAGGAAGTCACGTGTTCTCATCCTCTTTATCTCCTCTCCTGGGGCAGAAAGAATCTGCTCTTGGTAGTAGCCAACCATAGCTCATTTTCCCCACTGGGGCTCAACTGTAACCATCTCCTCTCAGCTCAGGCACAAAAGGGCCTTCTCTATTTGAAACAGTAAATAGAAAGCAAGCAACATTCTTGGTCAGAGAGAGACTTCTCATAGGAATTCAGCAGAAGACACATGAGTTCCCCTATTACTATCTGTACAATTTCTGTCTGGGAAAGGGCCACAGGTTCTTCGTATGAAGGACTTGACAACAGACAAGAATCAGTTTGATGATCCTGTTTATTTTAAAAAGGGGATAAATCCCCCCATTATTTGCTAAGTCTCCTTTGTTTTTGGTCTTTTTAATTGAAGTATACCTGATGTACCAAATTAAGTTACAGATGTACAATACAGAGGGACAATTTTTAAAGGTTATACGCCATTTATACTTACTATAAAATTTTGGCTATATTCCCCATGGTGTACAATATATTTAATACTAATATCTTTTATACTCTGTGTGATGGAGTGGAAACCAACCACGGAAGTGTCTGTCTCAGGGAAAAGCACCTGTGAGACTGACCTGAGAGCTGAGCTACGTGCTATCTTCATGGAACTGCAAGAGTGAATGACAGACAAACTAGGGGTGTTCTGACTTTGGTATCTGGCAGACATTCATTTTGAAGAAAAAAACAAAACAAAACCCAACAACTTTAAGGAAAATATCTGCTCCTTGTTCCTTGGAAGAAAAGCTATGACAAATCTAGACAGTGTATTAAAAAACAGAGATATCACTTTGCTGACAAAGGTCTGGATAGTCAAAGCTATGGTTTTCCCAGTAGTCATGTATGGATGTGAGAGTTGGACCACAAAGAAGGTTGAGCATTGAAGAATGCTGACTCACAAAGAGTCAGACATGACTGAGTGACTGAACAACAACAAAGAAAACAACTGACAATTTGTTGCCAATGATAAAAGCTGAATTTTCCAGCAAAAATTAGAATTTTGGAAGACTAGTCTCTGCCTTTTTAGTTGAATGAATTCCCAATATTCAAAGACTTTTCTGATGAGATAGGGATGATAGTAACAAATGTGATTTGTATTTAAGAAAGCATGTCAATATTTGAACATAACCTAGTGAGTTAATATTTTCTTAATGACCAATGTATTATGCTTTTTAAATCATGCATGTTTTAAGATCCATTCAGAGTACAAGACAGACCAATGGATTTTAATGCAGTGAATGAAAAGTTCATTGATTATGTTTTCAGATTCTTTATTGCAATTAACCTTTACAAAACCACCATTTATCAATTTTTTGTGTACCATCATATTATCTGACAAGGCTATTAAATACTCCTTCCTTTCCCAAATGCATATCTGTGTAAGGCTGGATTGTCTTCATACACTTCAGCCACACCCAACACACCGCAACAGACTGAATGAAGGAAAGGGGATAAAAGAAGGCAGTTGTCTATTTTCAAAAACGTACAACAGTACTATCCTACTTTTTGTTTTGGACAATATAGCTATTTATTATAGAAATACTTATGTTAACATCTAATGAGTTTATTACTAAAATAAACATTAAACAATTTTCCAGTTTTAGTTTCTAATATGGCAAATATCAACAGATACAACCACATAAACAAAAAGTCTTCGACATCCTCAATGATTTTTCAAGAGTGTAAAGAGTTCTGAAACCAGAGAGTTTGAAAACAGCTGCATACATTTAGAAATAGGGAACACTCACATAAAAACCCATATCTCTGATTTCTCCTGAGAAGTCTGGGCACCTGGTAAGATCAGGCCCATGCTCCCACATGGCACAAACAGGCCGGCACAGAAGAGCGGGCAGCCCTTCATGCAGGCAGAGGGTCTCCGGCTCATCGCAAGGACCACACTCGTTGCCTGCCCAGCCTGCACGCACTGCTGGGACTGGGACCGCTGCTGACATACCTCACCTCCCATTACAAGAGTGACCTCTGTGGGGCACCAGCCATGTGCTCGGCCCAGCATTTATCTGTGATTCTCATTCTGTACTCAATTCCCTGCAGGCTTGGCAACTCCCAACCACCAATTAGAAACTGAAATAACTGCCAGAGTCTTGCTTTCTTTGATCAGCGACACGTGAAATATGGCTCCCATCCCAGTCTGTTCTGTGAAAACTAAGTAAGTCTCCACGCTGTCTCTGGGCGGGAACTCAGCCATGCCCATTCAAGATTAACAGAGAGACAGAAAAGGATCTGAAACCCTACAACCCTTGGAGGGGACGGTTCAGCCTCGAAACAATTTAGATGTTAAATTAGGCTGGCTTTCCACACCAGCTGGGCCTGAAATCCTCCTAAAGCTCTTTAAAGATGTCTCTGCTAAGAGCCCCAGGGCCTCTGGGAAAACTTCAGAACTCTGTCCCCGGGGAGCTTCCTGTCGAAGGGGCTCCTCTGGGGGAATTCTGAAGGTATTTTTAGATTGCTCTCAGGCTGAGGACAAACTGTTTAATACCAAAGCCAAGGGCTTTAAGTAGGATAATCTGCCAGAACGGACCAATGAGAACCCGAGCTTTCAGGGTTTCCAGGTGCACTTACTGGTATGCCACGACCCTGGAAGAACGCTATGTCCTCTTCAAGAAGAGGGGCAGGGACGACAAAGTATGCCGGCAACCTAGAGGAAAGAGATGTCATCGGTTTTAGTACCGGAGTTAATTCATTAAATATGAATGCTCGCCATCGATGAACACAGGAAGTTGTGCAGACAGTCTTTACATGGACTGTATCTCCCTGTTAAGAACCAGCGCAGATAAACTGTCTCTGTCCAAATCAGTCAGGAATCTGAGTTCACATCCCAGCTCTGCCTCTGATTCTGTGTAACCCTAGGTAAGTTACCGCACCTCTCTGGGTCTGTTGCCTCATGTATAAAATGAAGGGAATTGGACATCTGATATCTAACAGTATATGAATTCTTTAAAAAAAATTTTTTTTTAATGGGAGGAAAGTTGTTTTACAATATTCCCTCCCTCTTGAGCATCCCTCCCTTCCCCCCATCCCACCCCTCTAGGTCATCACAGAACGCCAGGCTGGGCTCCCGGTGTTACACAACAACCTCTCACTAGCTCCCTGCTTTACACATGGTAGCATACATACATCGCTGCTTCTTTCTCCATTTGTCCCACTCTCCTTCCCCCACTGTGTCCACAAGTCCATTCTCTATACATCTGTGTCTCCATTCTTGCCCTGCAAATAGGTTCATCAATACCAATTTTCTAAATTCCTGAGTATAAGAATTCTGAAACTGGGAGGGATCTTTCTCATCATACAGAGACAATATAAGTACCTGTGTTGACCTGAGTCAGACTAACATGAAAACCAATAATTATGATGACTACTGCCCAGACAGTTTTTATCAAGTGCTCGGACAATGTTTAACTGCTTACCGTATGTCAGACTGTTCTAATTACTTAACGTGAATTATTCATTTAATCCTACCACTAACGCTACGAGGTATGTGTACTAGTATTCATTCCCATTTCACAGATAAAGAAACAGAGCTCTACTCAGGCCCTTTCCAGGTTATACAACTAGTAAGAATTCGTGGAGCTGGAACCGGGACCCAAGCAGTATGACTTCTGTTTCTAAAGAATAAAATAAAGTTAGGTTCTAAAAATAACAAACCTGTCAAGTAGTAGGATGTAGCAGAGCTAGGTTTTTAGAGCTGCAGAGGTCAGAGATATACAGGGACACTATCTCTTCCTCTAATTAGGAGATGTAGGTTTCTATTAAAAAGACCTCCTGAGTTCTACCATTGTGGAGCTATAAAAGCTTTCACTCAAAAAGCTTGAAGGAAGGACGAGAAGGAAGAGGGTGCCTATGGTATAAAAACTACAATGGCAAACAATCGGATGGTGTTTGTGTGCACACCCCTAGTTTGAAGTAAGTTTCTTAAGTACCAGGGCATGGGAAAGATGGATTTTCCAAGTTAAAGAGATCAGAATTTGAATGGGATCAAGTCATTAGATCTAATCAATTCATAGGGGATGAAGCAATAGTTTAAACATCACCATGGTGATGTAATCATCAAATCCACACTGTAGGGAAAAGATCAGACAAATGGCCTGGTTTCTTCAAGTAAACAAGCAAGAAAAAGATAACAGTATGAGAGTCTGTAGCTTATTTGAAAATTGTGATAATGGTTTTATGATTATGTTTATAAAAAGTCCTTAATCCTTAGAGATGTAAAACCGAAATATTTATGAATGAAATATGATGAGCTCTAGGATTTATTTCAAAATAGTAAGGGCGGGGGTGGGGGTGGAGTAGAGGCATAGAGACTAGCCATGAGTCAGTAACTGCTGAAGTTGGGTGATGAGTAAAAGGAATTCATCAAATTCTCTTCTATACTGTTTGAAGTTTTCAATAAAAAAAAAAACCTAACTCTTAACGGTAATTAAAAAGAACAAAGCTTCCATAATATGTGAGGCAAAATCAGATTGAGAACCACAGGTCGAGGCTAAGATATTAACACATCAAACCATTAAAGCTTAGAAGAATTATTTGACTTTTTGAGATTTTGAAGCATTCAGGCTATTTCCTTCAGGTCTGCTTGAGTGGGTGGGCTTCTTCAGGTGCTGTTACTGACGCAAAAACCTCTTCACAGATCAACAGCTTTCAAACTCAAGCTGCCTGTTAAAGTCACATGGGAAGACTGAAAGAGTCCCAGTGTCCAGGATGCACGCAGAACTACTAAATAGCAGAGATGTAAAAGCTCTCCAGGTGTGCACAGAGGATGAAAGCTGTTGTTCTAGAAGTTTCTGCACATCAGGGGTGCGCAGGGGATGAAAGCTGTTGTTCTAGAAGCTCCTGCACATCAGGGGTGCACAGAGGATGAGAGCTGTTGTTCTAGAAGCTCCTGCACATCAGGGGTGCACAGGGGATGATGGTGCTTAGAAGGAAGCAGATTCTCCAGCCCCACCTGGACATCTAGAATCAGAAGCTATGCTTTCACCAGCTCCCAGGTGACGGGGCCACACAGTCAACCATGAGAAGCATGGCCCTAGACGGCAACTTACAAACAGACCGATTTTCCCCAAATCTTTCAGAAGAATCACCTGTGGGCTTCGTTTATGAGCAGGTTCTTAGCTCCGTCCCCAGGGGCCCATGAGGTGGGGCCACACTGCCTTAAAAATCTACATGCCCTCCGCTACTATGGTGAGGGTGAGTATTTTACAATGCTGGTGAACCAGTTAATTTTTTCTTATAAAGTCTTTCACCACAGTGGGGGAAAATGTCAGAATCCAGTGTATTAGCATGTTTATATGCAGTCACTGGGGATTCCCAGGTGGCGCTAGTGATAAAGAACCTGCCTGCCAACACAGGACACTTGAGGGATGCGGGTTTGATCCCTGGGTCAGGAAGATTCCCTGGAGGAGGAAATGGCAACCCACTCCAGTATTCTTGCCTGGAGAATCCCATGGACAGAGGAGCCTGGTGGGCTACAGTCCATGGGGTAGGGTCTGTGACATCCCCTCCTGTCCCAGTGAACTCGAGGTGGCTCTACGGAGGCTCTGCCGTTAGACTGCCAGCATTTACAAGCAACTCACCCTCCTCCTTGGAGAGTGCTCATTTTGTCATTAGGATGAGTTCTGAAGACAAAGTAAACAGTCTCTCCAAACACAAGCTGACTTCCTCAAGGAAAGTTGTATGACCCTCTCAGGTACCAGGGTGAGGGAACCCCTAGAGCAACAGCCCCAGGGCAGCAGTGTCTTCCTTGGCAGCGTCAGCCTCTCGGCTCCTGGGTCACACACTCCCTACAGGGCCGGGAGCCTTCTCTGCCTTCTCAGGGAGGTGGGAGGAGGAAGGCTTTTCAGGAGAAGGTGAAGTAGACCCTCAGTTCCTGATTCTTATCCAAGCTGACTGGGGTCCCTCCTCTAACCACCGGGGCTTGTGTTAGTTCATTCATTTTGGCCCCTATCTACTGAGTGGGTCTTATGAGTCAGGCACTATACATGGTAATGAGGGTAGAGAGATGAATAAAGACAGTGTCCTTGATTCCCCAGAACTGCTGGGCTGTGGAAACAAACATGAACCAAATGGCAATAGGTGCTCGGTCATGTCCGACTCTTTGTGACCCCACGGATTGCAGCTCGCCAGGCTCCTACAGATAAAAATAAACTCCAAGCCAGAGGAGTTGCAGGGAGACAGGCATATGGTGCAAGGAAAGCCCTCCCAGAAGACCTCACCTAGTCCTGGGAAGACTCCCTAAAAGAGACGCCTGAGCAGAGATCTGACTGACAATGTGGAGGTAACTCATTTGCGCAGCCCGAAGTGAAAGGAGCGTCCCAGACAGGAGACCACACAGGCAAGGCCCACGGGAAGGGTCGGGGGCTGGAGGGGTGGTGCACGGAAAACTGAGAGATAGGCAGGAATCCAACCACGAAGGGCCTTGGAGGGCTGTCAGAAGTTTCATCTTCCCTGTCATGCACAGTGAGGAGCACTGACGCAGGGGAGAGGACAGTGAGAAGCCTGCTGGATCCACCTGCTCAACCTGCTCCATGGAGCACGGATGCTGGGGCCAGAGTGGCTGGGCGAGACCATGCAGGCAACTACCGCGTGGCCCAGGTGTGAACCAAAGCATAGCTTCTCCTGTATCATTCTAATGGGGCAGAAAAGGGGGGTGTTGGGGAGGGGAGCCTGGTTGGGGCAGTTTCGGGGAGTGTGTTTGCACTGAGTGCTCTGAACACCAAACCTTGCTCAGGCTCCATCCTCCCCGCTGACCACTAATTAGAACCCCCCACCCCAACCCCGACACACTGCTCTGCCCACCTTCTCTACCTGGTGTATTTCTGCTGTGTTGACACCTATGCCAACACCAGTGACTCTAATCAGGAAGCGGCAGGATTTTAAAAAACAACCCTGGGAGTGGGGCTGCCTTCTCTCACTGTCAACATCACATTACAAAAATCACCTCCGAGGAGCAGGGGTTTTTGACCTCCTTCTAACTAGCTTTTCCTTCGCACGCTTTGTGTCTGTGAGGAGGGGCAAGGAGGCATGAGGGACGTGTGTGTGATCCCACACTTGTCCTGCAGGCCCCGCCCCACCATCACCCTGGTGTGTGCCTTAACGAGAGGGCTAACCGTATAAATGTCTAAGACTGATCAAAGTCAAAACAAAACACCAGTACAGCACATTAACGCATAAATACGGAATTTAGAAAGATGGCAACGATGACCCTATATGCGACATAGCAAAAGAGACACAGATGTAAAGAACAGACTTTTGGACTCTGTGGGAGAAGGCGAGGGTGGGATGATCTGAAAGAATAGCATTGAAACATGTATATTACCATATGTGAAACAGATCGCCAGTCCTAGTTCAATGCATGAGACAGGGTGCTCGGGGCTGGTGCACTGGGATGATCCTGAGGGATGGGGTGGGGGGGGAGGTGTGAGGGGGGTTCAGGATGGGGACACATGTACACCCATAGCAGATTCATGTCAGGGTATGGCAAAAACCACTACAATATTGTAACATAATTAGCCTCGAATTAAAATAAATAAATTAATTTAAAAAAAAAACTGATCTGCTGACAAGGCCCCTCAGAACGAAATGCTCTAGAAAAATAGATTTTTGGAAACTCTAGAAAAATAGATTTTTGGAAACTCTTAGCAGGGTGTTGAGGAGTGTGTTCCAAAATGATAAGATTCAAGTTTCCAAAAAAAGGGTGATGCAGAGTCATCCTTTAAAAATGTAGGTCAGACCACATCACGCCTCTCTGCTCAAGCTCCTCCGCTCTGCGCTCTAAATTCTGGAAACCTCCCCAGCCGTCAGCACCCAGCTGGTCCTCTCCTCTCTGATAGCACCCCCTACCGCTCTGCCCCCTGCTCAGTCCTCTCCAGCCCCTGGGTCCCTCACTGTTCCTCACACCACCAGACTCAATCCCACCTCAGGGCCTCCGCCCATGCTGTCCCCTCTGCCTGACCCACCCTCCCACCAACACCTCCGGCATGCCCCAGCCCCTCGCCTGATCTACTTTTCTCTTCATAGCACTTGAAGTGAAAATGAAAGTATTAGTCACTCAGTTGTGTCTGACTCTGTGACCCCATGGACTGTAGCCCTCTGTCCATGGGATTTTCCAGGCAAGAATATTGCCATTCCCTTCTCCAGAAGATCTTCCCCACCCAGGGATCAAACCCAGGTCTCCTACACTGCAGACAGATTCTCTACCATCTGAGCCACCAGGAAAGCACTTATTACCTTTCAATACACTGTCATTACTCTTAAGGGTTTCTTAAAAAAGCACAGTATCGATGTGGAGAAAGTGAAGCCCTCAATTGCTGTGGACGCGAGTGTAAAAATGGTGCAGTGGCTGTGGAAAATAGTCTGGCAGTTCCTCTTAAGGTTAAATGCATAGTTACTATATGACCCAGCAATTTCACCCCTAGGAATACACCCAAAAGAACTGAAAATACGTCCATATGAAACCTTATACTCATGTTCACAGCAGCATAGTCACAATAGCCAAAAAATGAAAATAATTCAATGTCCCTCAACTAATGAACGGATAAATAAAATATGGCATACCCATACCATGAAATATTATTCAGCAGTAATAAAAGAATGAAATTCTGGTATCTGCTATGACATGGATGAGCCTTGATAACATTATGTTAAGTGAAAGAAGCCAGGCACAAGGGCCACATATTACATGGTTCCATTTATGTGAACTGCTGAGGACAGGCAAACCTACAGAAACAGAAAGTAGATGAGCGGTGGTCTAGGGCTGGGGCAGGGAGGATGGGGATATGGGGATATCCTGGGGATGATGAAAATGTTCTAAAATTGACCAGGGTGATGGTTTCAGGAGATGTAAGAAACACAGGTTGGATCCCTGAGTCGGGAAGATCTGATGGAGGAGGGCATGGCAACCCACTCCAGTGTTCTTGCCTGGAAGATTCCATGGACAGAGGGGCCTGGTGGGCTACAGTCCACGGGGTCACATGGAGTCAGACACGGCTGACTGGGCCACTGAGCATACACGGCTGCCCAACCCTGTGAACGTACCGGAAACCACGACACACTTCACGTGGACGAACTGGTACGGCACGCGAATTCAATCTCAACAAATCTGTCAAAAAGAAACGCATGGTGCCAAGAGCTTACCTTTCACAGACTTTATAGCCTTCATTGACACTCACTGCCTTGTACTTCATGTTGCCTTTGGTCCGCTCCAGCTCCCGAAACCAGTCCTGAAGTGCGTCAAACATTATGGCGTGCTTCTTGGGGTCCGTAGCTAACAAAACAAATGGAAAGAGACATAAAACCTTGTCGTGAAGCCCTGGTGTTCTAATGCTGTGAAAGTGGCTCCTTGGGCCCCAACTTCCTCCACAAGGCCCATTTTTATCCCTGCAGAATGAACTCACTGCTTCATCCTAACCTTGTTCCCTTCTCTCTGTCATTCATCCAAAATTATGAGCGAGGCTCTATCTTTTTGTACCAGGGGAAAGGAGCTGTTCTCGTTCCATTCCTTGCAAAAGTAATTTATAGCTCCATTTAGAGTCATCTGACCATGAGATAATTTATATAACATAAAAAGATCCCGTGAAGCACTAAAAGACTGGCTTGGCACAAATGCTAAAATAATAAAATATTTTTAGCCCTACCCATGTGTGCATAAGATGGCAAACTCATTTGAACAGCATGTCAGATTCCTGAGTCTGAAACCTCCTTGCCAAGAAGAGGAGTCCTCAGTGTGACACCTGGCTTCTGAAGGCCACAGACAAAGGAGATGGCCACGTTGAGGGTCGGGGCCCATAGGCCAAGGGCCACATCTCGGTGATGGGCACTTCCGCCCCTCACCCTGCCACTCCCTGCAAGGAGGAAGGGGCCAGGAGTGCTGCTCAGGCAGCCCAGCAGGTGTGCCTGTGGTCCTCTCCACAGCACTGCCTGATGCGGGTGACATGCGCCAAAACACCCTTGGGTGGTCACACAGATCAGTTCGTTCCAACCTGTGCACATCTTTAAAAAGCAAGCCGTCTGGGGAAAACAAAGTATTAAATTAAATGCCCACCTGCTCCTTTTAATAAAACCACATCATAGTACAAAGGATGATAATACAAACAATGATTTTTAAAAAACAGCAACAGTAATGAAGCTTATATAGCACTTAGGATGCCAGGCACTATTCTGAGCACCTTACATGTAATAAGTCAATCCTCACAACCCTATAGGGTAGGCAATATTATCTCCTTCATTCAGAAGTGGCACAGAGAGGTCAATTAACTTGTCCAAGGTCATATAGCTAGGCAATGGTAGAAATGGAATTCAAACCCAGGCAGCATAAAATTTTCCATAAAGTTAACAGATACAAATAAACTTCCCCACAGACATAAGTAATACCAATATTCCTATTCAAGCATACTAGGTCATTTTCTTAGCAACACAGATAAGTTCTTCCCTAAAATGCCATGTCATAAACATTTAGGACCTTTCAGCCAAAGCACATTTGTGAATTATTAAACCTGAGAAAAATGAAAGATGTTCAGGTTGCAAAGCACCTATTTCTACAAACCCCTACACAATATAAAAACTAACTGGTCCCCTTGCACCTCTCAGTTATAACCTTTACTTTATCAAAAAAAGGAGGCTGGAAGGAGAAGAGAAGGATGCTGGAATTTGGATAGAATACAAGATGCTACATAGCTTGGACATTCTGGCACCAAAAAAGCTCCATAAGGTAATGAAACTGCCAGAGTCAGTC
The DNA here is from genome assembly GCF_033118175.1 of Dama dama. Lineage (NCBI taxonomy): Eukaryota > Metazoa > Chordata > Mammalia > Artiodactyla > Cervidae > Dama > Dama dama. The sequence goes on along the minus strand of NC_083705.1, from coordinate 48,407,500 downwards.
AAGGTAAGGGTTTTGGCACAGAGATCGACATCTGCTGGGGAGCTGGGATATCGTCCTGTGCTGGTCCAGACCAAGAGTCAGGATACAAGCGAGAGGCAGAGCTCCTAAAAACGGTACGATTTTCACATGTAGACACAATAAACGTTTATACGGAGTACAGCAATCAACAAAGAGGTTGTGTTTTGTACAGCTCATACTGCAACGCGCTGTTGTCAGCCAGCGCCCAGCTAATCAGCATGTACACGTATTGCTACCATGAAAAGATGGTTCACAGACAGGAACTTACTACATGAAGGCACAAGTTTTAGGTTCAGACTACTAGTAGTGCTAAGTACATTTTCATGTCAATGTAATTCTCTGGGCAGAATCTGCCCTGAATAAGCAGTTATACTCTCAATTAACCCTCAGTCAATGACTGCACCCTATGTGCCGTGCATTTAACAATGTACAGTCTTCAAAACCTTCATGGGAAGCATTAACACTACTGTTTTTTAAATGAGAAAACAGAGGCCCCAGGAGTTAAGTGCCATCCCCAGGGTCTAGGCTACTAGGCAGTTGGACAAAGATTTGAACTCAGGAGGGACAGACCTGGAAATTCACACATTTTCTGCAAGATCACCACCGTTCCCCAAATGCAGCCCACTCTCCCAGATATCTTCACCTCTGCACAGGCCAGTCCCACTGCCTCAAACACTCCTGAGTGCCTTTCGGATACTCTACAATCTCCACCAGCAGCTCAGGCCTGGCCTTTGCCCTCTGACAGCCCTCCATCCCCAGTGTGGCCAGTCCCTTCCACCAGAGCACACAACACTCCGACTGGTTGCTCTTCTTTCTTTTTCTGGCTGCGCCACATGGCGTTCAGGATCTAGTTCCCCAACCAGAGATTAAACCCAGGCCCCCTGCAGTGGAAGCACAGTGTCCTAACTACTGGACCGCCGGGGAATTCCGAGACTCGATGTTCTTAGAGGGCAGAGATTTAGTCCTGTTCATATTTCCAGGGTGCTGACCCATAGCAAGCATTCGAGAAATATTTACCAAGTGAGCAGTTGGTGACAAAGCAACTCTGCATTCCACAAAGCGTGATATGTGCAGGTAGAACATGTCATGTCCCTGAAGAAAGGCTCATGGCACACAGGATCGGTCAACACCAACTTCATGTTCAGAGTGACAGGAAGATAGGGACGTAATGTACAACATGACGAATACAATTAACACTGCTGTGCGTTTATGTATTGAAGCTGTTAAAGAGAGTAAGTCCTAAGGGTTCTCACCACAAGGAAAAAATTTTTCTGTTTCTTTAATATCATGTCTATGTATGATGATGGATGTTCACTAAAATTACTGTGGGCATCATGTCATGACATATGTAAATCAAATCATTATGCTGTGCACCTTAAACTTATACATGCTGTGTCAATTATATCTCAGTCAAACTGGAAGAAAAAAAATTTAATTTGGAATTAAAAAAAAAAAAAAAAGGAACAGGAAGAGCAAGTGAACAGACGGAGGGATCCAGAGAAGGATGAAGACAAACATCTGTGGAAACACCGTACAACACTGGGCATTATTAATAACTAACTCAGATGACCACAGTTTCTTACTAAAAAGATTGCTCTTTTTCAGGGAACCAAATGGAAAACATTTGGAATTTCAAGTTTTCGAACCAAACTGGTTTTCGGATGTGCTCTCTCCTGTACAAGTGTTCCATTCCCCATCCCCAAATATTTGCTATAAAGCATATTCTGGCTGTTTAAAAACTTTCTAGAATGCAAGACAGTTTTTAGGGTCTTATGAAATGAAATCAAGTATATTAAAGTGGAAAAAAGAACCCAGGGACAGAAAGGGTGATTTTAAACTTGTCTCAACTTTCTTTCTCTATAGTCTCACATTTCCAATGACAATCTATTGATTTTAGTCTTTCATAAGAACCCATCAAATAATCCCTCACAAAAAGCAAACAAACCTAAAAGATAAGTTAAAGCAACAAAGATCACGGGAAAGAAACAGAAACCTTTTTTAAAAAAAATAAATTTGAATCAAACACTCATGGAAGAGGTGACCCATTGCTAGAGAAGATGGGGGAAAAAACCCATGGATGGGTTTTCTCCCAAGAGCTGCAGGTAGGAACTGGAAGGTCCTGCCTACCTGAGGATGAAAGCTTACCTGGATTGTTTCGTGCTGCGGTCGCGTAGGAAAACAGAAACAATCGTTTAAGCAGTTTAGGGGCCTGGGTATGATGAATTATGCCACTGACAATCTAGAAAAGAACCAAGTAATGCATACAGTCATGCTTTTGGCAAGTAAACACTGAGAGACAAGACCCAAGTTATCTAGGTTTTCAATAATGCCCATGGGCTCCGCTGAGCAACATGCTAACTCTGTATCTGTGATGTTATCTCTTGGAATAAGGCCACACAAACAGAATGCTAACTATTTTGTCAGGTTTTTTAAGAGCTTTGAATTTCTAGGGTAATTTTTAAGACATAATCTATCAAAGACAAAGTGCTAAAAAAAACTTAAGTGCCATATTCAGACACTCCAAAAATCTGACATGTCAAAGATGTAAAGTAAAAGAAAGTGAAGTCACTCAGTGTCTGACTCTTTGCAACACCATGGACTGTAGCTCGCCAGGTTCCTCTGTCCATGGAATTCTCCAGGCAAGAATACTGGAGTGTGTTGCCATTTCCTTCTCCAGGGGATACTCCTGACCCAGGGATTGAACCCGGCTCTCCTGCCTTGCAGGCAGACTCCTTACCGTCTGAGCCACCAGGGAAGTCTTTCTAAAGATGTAAAGCTGATATCAGATAATAACCAAGACACTTAGCTACTCCAATCTATGTGTTGTGCCCTTAAGGATCTTCTTCTAGAAGACAGACTTCCCTTGGTGGCTCAGATGGTAAGGAGTCTGTCTGCAATGCAGGAGACCCAGGTTCAATCCCTGGGTCGGGAAGATACCCCTGGAAAAGGGAATGGCAACCCACTCCAGTATTCTTGCCTGGAAAATCCCATGGACAGAGGAGCCTGGCAGGCTACAGTCTATGTGGTTGCAAAAAGCTGGACACGACTGAGCGACTTCACTTTCTTTCTTTCTAGAAGATAAGGAATTCAATCTACCATGCTTTTTGTTTGAAGCTCCAAACAAAAGTATATTTTGGACAGATGATGAAAATCATCATTCAAATGGAAGTTTCTTGCTTCTCAGGGAATTTTCCGTATCTATACCACTTTTTCCTGCTCAAAACAGATACCAGAGTCATGTTTATTATTTTAACCAAACTCCCGTGCTACCTGAAAGATCAAGGGGATATCTAAAAAGAATGTCTAATAACTCACTGTAGCCAAAGCCAACAGATAAACTGGCCTCTCGCTAAAGGCTTCCCTGGATGCATTTACCATGACAGTAGCAAGTCTGAGACCTTCAATATCTTAAGAGAAACCTTGGAACTTACAATAATCATTGTAACCAGTTCACCCGGTTACACATGTCAATTTGCTGCAGCAACCAGATTAAGTAAGTGACCAAAAGCACAGGCTCATTTGGTGACTCATTTTGCCCATGACCATGTACCTCCACCTCCCTCCACATGCAACCATGACCTTCCAGATGTCAACTCCTTCATTTGGGAGTTGGGGGTCGCTACTGCTGCTTTTGGAAAGGCTCTCGAGGTGGGAGAAGGGGACTGCTTCTAGCTGCTCCATCCATCTTCCCTTCCCTGACTGCCTTCTGACGCTGGTTTCCCACCTCCCACCCTCTGAAGGCTCTGGGGACAAACACGGTATGAATCGAAGGACTAAACATTGTATGTGCCATGATAATATTGTCCCGGTCTACCAAGTTCTCTCTCAATTCTAATCGAAGCACATGACGTTATAACCAATTTCAACTTTTCAGAGTGAAAGGCTCCCCTCAACCTTCGTGCAGTGGAAGCAAGAACTGAGTAAGTGGGGAAAACCTGATGGGAAATAAAACCTAAAAACACATGCGACTAGTTACCCTTTTGACTTCCTCTTCTTTTGTGTACCTCAGACAGAAGTGGAATACCCGGAGGTCTTTACAGTGGATGACGAGCTTCTCAGGGTACTTCTTCAGCTGTCCAAAGAGAGTCTTTTTTTTCTCATCAAACACTGCAAAACAATGAAATCAAGACGGGAAATCATGCTATAAGACAGGTTAATGCTAAAGAAACAGGTAGACTGTTAACTTTCAAGGAGGCCTCTCAAAAGTGAGAGGAAATGCGCCATATTCTCAGTAACCATTAGTACGGCCCCATCCCACCCAGCTGGGGCCTGTCCCACCCAGCAGGGGCCCGGGACTCTGCAACAGCCAGGGCTCCTCACTCCTCCTGAGGAAGTACAAGACCAAAATGGACCTGCCACTGTCAGCAGAATCAACTCCTGCAGAAACCCCAGCTCTGAAAGCTGAGATTACAAAAGATGGGAGATCATTAGGGACCTGACCTGGGACAGCTGACTCCTGGGTTTATGGCTAGGGCCCCTCCTGACCCTGACCCTGACCCTGAGTTTGGACTTCCTGGTGCTGGGAACTCCATAAATGGCTACTGAATAATTGCTCACAAAGCCTTGACTACCAAAATAGAGAAGTGACGCTAAGAGAGGCTTTGTGTAATCAGCAGAAGAGACAGCTGAGTGTGGAACAACAGACTTTTATAGGTTAGCCTTTAAAGTAAGACTTGCATAGCTAACACTGACATATGACCAACACCTAGCCTGTAATGGGCACCGTGGAGTATTAGAAAGAACAGTTCACGTTTAAGTCCATGCTTCTCCAGCTAATAAGCTCCTCCTCAAATAAGCCACTTCACATCTCAGTTTTATCATCCATAAGATAAGATATGGTGGTATCTTAAGATAAATGGGTGAAGAAATTTTAGTAAACTATAGAAGGCCAAAAAACAAAACCAACCCATCATTACAAGCTGTACATTCAAAGGCCTGGGGAACACAGATACTCACCTCCATAAATCTGATCAACACAGTGGAGGGTAATGTCATTTTCTCCTATGACCTTATTCTTAAACTGCGTTTCCTAAAAAATTCAAAAGGAAAGAACTGTGATTCCTTGCTAAGCACTGTTAGACATTTACAGGCACAATGAATTACTATCCCCAACTTGCATACTAAGAAAAATGAGAAGTGGGTGGGGGAAATGGGTGAAGGTGGTCAAAAGGTACAAACTTAGGTTATATTATAAAGTAAGTAAGTCCTGGAGATATAACATACAGCATGGTGACTCTGGTTAGTAACACTGCACTGTACATTAGAAAGTTGCTAACAGGGTAGATCTTAAAAATTCTCACCACAAGAAAAAAGTTGTACAACTATGTGAAGAGATGGATGCTAACTAAACATATTGTGATGATCATTTTACAATATATACATATCCCAAATTCATCATGTTGTACATCTGAAACTACTACAATGTTATATGTCAATTCTATCTCAATAAAACTAAAGAAAAAATAAATGAAAAGGTATACGCCCTAAACAAACAGGGAAATGTCACATCCCGAGGAAAAGGACAATGAAGTAGCAAAGTGTGTGAGAAATGTTGCGAACACTCGTTTTCAAACCGGGGCGGGACATGTCAGTCCTGGGCTGCCCCCAGGCCGACAGGCCAGGCAGCTGCACATGCGCTCTGAGAGGTGTTGGGAGGTGGCACGCAGGTTCGGATTTTTCTACCCAAATGCAGATGAGTGACAGAGCTACGAGAGGGCAGGAAGAAAACCCCGGGAGAGTCACATTTCTGCAAAAGCTATCTCTGTACAGGACTAGGAACGAGGCTGTTACCGCAGTGGAAGCACAGAGGCCCACACTGTGAGGCAGCGAGATGCTGCCGTGGCCTGGCCGGCCGGCTTCAATAACCACGCGGTGTGCTCTGAGGGGTGTGGACATTCCTTTTCTCTCCTCTGCTCGGTCTTCATAAGGGGGACAAGTCTTACACAAGAACACTGCTGCTGGGTGCAGAGCAAACACAAACCCAAACTCAAGTGCTGCATTCAGCACCAGTCTCATAACTGAGCTTAGTGCTAAATTTAAGGAAGAGTTCAGTACAGAGAAAACATGGGGAACTGTGATTCCCCCGAGTGAGATGTACCACGCTGAGATACAGAAGAAAATAAAAAAGTTGATGGTGTCAACCTATGAGGTCCAATGCAGGTGAGCATGATGTGAGGCACTGGTGGAACTGCAGAGTGGTCCTCCCACTGAAGGGAGATCCCCAAGGAGGAAGAGCAGGTCAGTGGTGAGAAGGACTCTGGCCTTTGTGTTTTTGTGTTTACATGCATTAAGGGCAAGTTACTGAGAAGCTGGGAAAAAAGGACAATGGGGTCACAGAGGCAGTGCTACCCCAAACTCAGCCAGGTGCAGCTCACACGCACATCATTATCCGGGGCAGATTCATCGTCGCCCAAGAAAGCAATCTTGAAGTCTGTGCAGACAAGCCTCCCGTAGATTCCACGCTGACAGGAATCTTCCTGGACACACTTCAGGACTGTGTTGGCTTCACACAGCAGTTGTTCACCTGATGGAAACCAAAACAACGCGTCCTGAGAGTCCTCAGGCAGGCAGTACAGGCTTCCCCGGCTCTGTTCCTGCACAGACAGACACAGGCCACAACACAGCACAGGGGAGCTGCGAAACCTCGGGGGAGACAATGCAGAGTGGGGCCCACGGAGAAGGGAAATCAGTGATTCACACACAGCTTCACACGGGGCACTCCTATCTTCTCACGGTGAATAACGGACGTGTCCAAACGGGTAGAAACGACCTAGGCTACACTGGCAGGCACAGATCTCAGTGCTTTTATTACTTGGACCTGAACAGGCATTCTGTACCCGAGCAGAAGCGGTACCCAAGCGAGCAAAGCCGGAAGGGCTGGCCGGCAAGCTCTGGAACGTAGCTCTCGGGCTCCCCTTCCTGCGAGAGTGCCCGTTCCTCACCCCGGAAAGAGGACGGGTGTGTGCCTGGCCCGGGGCTCTCGGGCAGCTTCCTCAGGCCCAGGGGGTACAGCATGACCGCACTCGGTCTGGCTCCGCAGACAAGGATGGGAGGAAAAGGGAGGTCAGAGGTTTGTGGGAAAGAAAGCCTGTTTCCTTTCTTTCTTCGCTGAGCGTGTTTCCTCTCACTGTGTCACCTTTCCTGCTCTCTCTGCAGACGCCCAGCAGCATGAGAGCTGTATTTCCTGGTGACAGAGAGAGACAACTTCCGTCTCCAGTCAAAGAGATGAGGATTTAGGGATAGGCAGGAAGCGCAGAGGCTCATGACGGCTGGATGGTAAGGATAGAAAAATAAAAGAAGGATACAGGGGAAATGAAAAACTAAGTATAAAATTAAAAAAAAAAAACCCCACCTAAGTGTAAATACTTTGTGACAAGAAAAAACAGAATTTTCTCCTCATCCAATAGGCAACTTTCTTCTTAAAATCTCCCTCTGGATTTTTCCTTCAATGTCTTTAAATTTACCCTTTGGCTCAAAATTCATCTATTCTAACTTTCAATATGAAAACAAAGAAGAATTTCAGATACTAAGACTATCAAGGGACACATAAAATGTTTCACCTTGTTTTCTTCTCTCTTCCAAGCGGTTAAACACAATAGAAATACAGGAAGATGGCTCCGTCACCAGGTCCAGCCTCTACAGAGAGGTCACCCTCTATAGGTCAGTGTCTTCAAACCACCAGGCTTGAAGAAAACAATGAAGTGATGAGGGCCTCACTGGGGTTTAAAATAGTCTCAGAAAAAGTGCCTTAGCTGAGCTCAAGGTAGAAGGCATGTGAGCAAGGCTTTCTGTGCTTTCAACCCCTGGTGTAAAACAGCTTTAAAAATAAATAAATAAAACAGCTTTAATAGTGAAGCTCTCCCAAGGCCAGGCAAGCCACATGGGTCCATGGTCAGGCACTGGAGACCTTGCCACACTCGTCAACCAGTACAGACAGACAAAGTCTCGGGTCATATGAGGCACGAGCTGGGAAAGATCTTAATCTAATCTAGGAAACCTGGGCTGCACACCAAGACGAGACGTCAGGAGTCCAGGGAATGCGAGAATGTACCTAACACTAAGCTGAAGACAGAAGTAAACTTCCGAATCCGTAACCCAAGAAGAGGAAATAGAATAGGTTATATGGATTGAAGTTTAGGCCATTTTTATAGGGAAGAGCCTTTGACACTTAAAAACATTTTTTTTTTTTAAAGTTAGAGATTCTGATGTTTACCAAATAAGGCGGATCAGTCAGAAACTTGTGCATATTCATATTGTCCCAATAAAAGGGAATAAAATGAAAAGAACCAGAATGAGGCTTCAATTGTTTTGGGAAATGTACCTAAAAATACTTATGAAAAAAGCTGGGAAAAAAGAAAGCAGAAGAACTGAATGCACAACTCACAGGATAGCCCCATATATGGAGAGGCTACCCCACCAAGTAGTTTGTTTCTGAATTCAGAAATGATTAAAACTCGACTTACACTATAGACAGTCACTCTCCTCCATCTCAACAACAACAACAAAAAATCCAACCAATCCAGTCTCCTTGGTGATGACAAACAGCAAGCCCTGGCAGCCCAGGGTTGGGGAGTTGGTTAAGCCCCACCAGGGTGGGATGTAAGGATCTAGAAGGGACCAGGATCTTCCGGATGGGGACCAGAATGGTTGATGGGGTCAAGTAAGGCAACCTGAAAAAAGACCTCATTTGCTTACAAAGAGGTGAGAATTTCCCACCTTTATTTTCATCCGCTGTGGGGAGGGGGAAACAAAAATTCTTTGCAGATGTTGTAACACTCAGTCCCAGGTGTGCGGTTACTGAACTAAAGACCTTGATATTCTGGTCCAACTCATTATTGTGACACACGGTCTGGATGAAAACAAAGGGGTTTATAAATAGTGCTACTAGAAATGACATAATTTATCTCTGGCTTTGAATTGCACACGAGGAGGTACAACGCGAACATGACCGTTACCTGGCAACAAGTGAAGAGTTACTTCCTTCTCAGTTGCTTCCTTTTCATTTGTGTGAATTTCCTAAGAGAGAAGAGCAAAGGGTAATATATTTAAGGGCTCAAATGAATAACATAAAGCCATACTTTCAGAATACATGCTAAAACATCACGTTCAGCAGCTTTTTGTTTGACAAGCTAGGCGTTTTTTGTTTTTTTAATTGAAGTATAACTGATTTCTCAAATGGTAAAGACTCCACCTGCAATGCAGGAGTCCTGGGTTTGATCCCTGGGTCGGGAAGATCCTCTGGAGGTGGGCATGGCAACCCACTCCAGTATCCTTGCCTGGAGAATCACCAAGGACAGAGGAGCCTGGCGGGAGACAGTCCATGGGGTCGCAAAGAGTCAGACGCAACTGAGCAACTCAGTACACACAGCTGATTTACAATGCTGTGTTAATAGCTTTTTAAAAGTAATTAAAAAAAAAAAAACTTTTAAGAAAATAGGTACATTTGGTTTGTTCTTTTTTTTGGCAGCACAGCATGTAACATCTTAGTTCCCCAGCCAGGGATTGAACCCCAGCTGCCTGCAGGGAAAACAGAGAAGTCTTAACCACTGAATCACCAGGGAAGTACCTAAAGTATCTTTAACTAAAGAAGCCAACAGGTCAGTTCAATGGATTACACTAACGATTCAGAATTGACAATGATTAGGAGGGGCAGGGATGGGCACTGCCCACATGCAGGAACAGATGTCCCTCAGCAAGGCAAGGCAGCTCAAACAGAGTCAGCGAGAGGATGGAAGACAGCCCAAGAATGATTCCCTTCTTCCTCCTGTGAGAATCAAGGATCAAAAACTAAAGAAGACTGCTGTGTTTCTGAGAGAAAATGGACCTGTGTAAAGGGCTTGAAGGTAAAAACGGGAAGCTATGAACATATCAAGTCAATACTGATCCATCCACTCTGCAGCATGTGCGTGCATGCTAAGTCGCTACAGGCATCTCTAACTCTGATCCTACGAACTGTAGCCCACAAGGCTTCTCTGTCCATGGGATTCTCCGGGCAAGAATACTGGAGCGGGCTGCCATGCCCTCCTCCAGGGGATCTTCTAGACTCAGGGATCGAACCCATGTCTCCTATGTCTCCTGCATTGGCAGGTGTGTTCTTTACCACTTTCGCCACCTGGGAAGCCCTGCAGCACACTAGGGCTCAGAAAAGGTGGCTGGGAACATATTTGCTCATTCTAAGTTCCCTAAAACCACCCAACAGTGCCCCAGGATGCAATCATTTCTAGTAAAGAATCAAGGCCAGGTTCTTTTTTTTTAAAATTTACTTATTTCTGGCTGCACTGGGTCTTCACTGCTGCGAGCAGGCTCTCTCTAGTTGTAGAGAGCAGGGGCTACTCTTCGTGGTGCACGGGCTTCTCGGTGGGCTGGCTTCTCTTGTTGCAGAGCATGAGCTCTAGGGAGTACGTGCTTATTGCTCTGCAGAATGTGGAATCTTCTTGGATGACAGATTGAATCCGTGTCCCCTGCACTGGCAGGAAGACGCTTATCCACTGGACCACCAAGGGAAGTCCAAGGCGAGGTTCTGTCTCACCGTTTCTCAATTAACAATGTCTTTTCAAATGCTTCTATCCAGGGTTCAGTGTTTACCAGATATTCAAAGATAACTAGCAATCCTTAATGAATGAATGGACCAAAACAACAATCATAAATGGCTGTTAATTTTGACTCAATGGGGGTTACTTCTTTATCGAGATTTTCACTACTTTTAAGAACAATTTATCCTCATACTAGAATGTTCATGTTAGACATTCTTCTACAGGCATCTATAATATCACCTTTTAAGTATCCAAGTGCAAGCTCATCTCCCTCTCAATAACAGTATTTTTCCAACTAGGGCTTGTATCTATCAATGGGTTGTAAATCAACTTAGTGGGTCAAAATCAAATTTTTCCACAAAAAGAAAGAATAAAAAATATCATGTAGTAAAACATTGGGGAAAAACAAAAACTGTTAAAAAGAGAGGCATGTTGTTGGGCCCCCTCATCAACCTACCACATCACCTATGAAGAATTCTTGCCAAAATATCTAACTTCCATCTGCTTGAGCTGCTACCTACCAGTTTACAAGAACACTGGGACAGGGAAACATGTTAAATGACACCATGGGGATGCAAACAATCAAATCCTGACTGTAGGAAATTCTACAAAACACAACCAGTTCTGTCAATGTTTAAAAATGTAGTATTTCTATTTTGTTTTGGGTAGAAGTTTCTGGGTGGTATGAGTTTCTGGAAAATCTGTTGATTCAGATGAAAGCCCCCCAGTACTAGAAGAAACCACATTACAGCTGAGGCTGGAAGAGGCCAGACAGCCCATCTTGAGGCTGAAGGATGAAGTCATGGCGTCTTCAGAGAACCCGCTTTGTGCCTGGTCTGTTTTGGAGATGACTATCATTTCCATCCCAGGAGACGCCAATAAATGAAGCCTCCCTGATGCAGTACCTCTCAAAGCTATGGAGCATCAGGTCATCTGGGGAGCCTGTTCTTCACCTCCGCAGACACTCAGCCCCGCCGCAAGCCTGAGGAATCAGGGTGTGGGGGCCGCAGCTGAGTCTCTCATCTGTGAACGCTCCCCAGATGACTCTGACACACTGCTCCAGGTTACACAAGAGAGACTGTTTTTTGCATATGTAAATGTTAGGGGTGGCTTTGGTAATTTAAAAATTCTCATTGAGAGTTTTCATCATCTGTCATTGACAAAGAACTAAGCTAAAGCACAATTATTTTTGACAGGTTTATCATCTTTGTCTGAGGAAAGCAAAGCTATGCATTAAATTCAATCAGCTATTAGAAAACTAGCAATCATCTTTAGTGCTTGGAATTCAGTTGAAAAACTGAAGCCAGGACACAGAAACTGCCTTATTGTTACGCTGTCCACAGAAGTATCATCTTCCAATTTAAAGATTTTATACTATCCCAAATTACCTGTGTACATCAATTCTTGAAATGGTTAGTGAAATCCTTTGTTTACATCCCAAGAACAAGGCAATCAGGAGACATCTTTCAGGATGGTCCCACCCAAAACTCCCTTGTCTTGGACAACTGTTCCCTGCTCCCCTAATCTCCTTCCTGGAGAGAACCACCTCCTCCCCACCACCTGAGTGAGCTAACAGACAGACATACTTGCAGGTGGCTGATCATTTTATCTCCCCCTTTAATTTGGCTGAAGGGCTAAGAGAAGTGAATCAAGCTGGCTACTCCAACTACAGGCTTTGTAGCATGTGTGCTAAGTCACTTCAGTGGTGTCCGACTCTTGGCGACCCTATGGACAGGAGCCCACCAGGCTTCTCTGTCCATCAGATTCACCAGATGAGTATAATGGAGTGAACTGCTGTGCCCTCCTCCAAGGGATCTTCCCAACCCATGGATCAAACCTGCATCTCTTATGTCTCCAGCACTGGCAGGCGGGTTCTTTACTACTAGCGCCACCTGGGAAGCCCACAGACTTTGTAGATTTGGCTACAAATATGCGGCAGCAGAGAAAGCTGTTCTGTAGAGAATGAGACACATGAAGAAGCTAGGTGGAGACAAAAGACCGTCCCCCAAACAAATAAGCAGTTCTGGCCTGCTCTCCAAGGATTTCCAGGCTTTGGTGACGCCCAACCACGCCTCTGGCCCACAGTTCCAAGCATCACACCGGTATCTTTATAACAGATTCCCCTGTGAGCCAAAGCTAGCTACAGTGATTCTGCTGACCATCACCAACGGTACTGACTTCGGTCAACTGTACCAGCTACAGACAAACCAGAGATGACGGAATCATGTCATGCAACATGTCAACGTGCAGTATGTCCAGGGCTACAGGATTAGCAACCGACTTCAGAGACACCGTCTCACACAAGTAAGACTGGTATTCCTACCACGCCAGACCTAGCACCTGCCACTTCAACTGTGTGGATTTTAGGTGAGGACGTATGAGGCCTCCAGGCTGTAAAGCCTCACAGGGTTTCGCCATTATTCAAGCGGAGAGAGCCCCCCCTGAATGGCGTGCCTTAGCTGCTCCCCCCACAATCCCTGCATGACCTCTCAGGGTGTAGGGGCACATACTACTCCTTGCTCTATCCCTTCCCACATACCAGGTAAAGCAGAAACTGCCTTAAAAACAAAACACCCCCGGGACTTCAAGTGGTTAAGACTCCCGCTTCCACTACAGGAGGTGCAGGTTGGGTCCCCAGTAGAGGAACTAAGATCCTGCGTGCTGCACTGCATGCCAAAAAAAAAAAAAAAATCCCATAATGTTCTTAGCCTTGTCATTTCCAAACTAAGTCGTACAGTGTATGTATTTGTGCACATACACACACAAATATATATACATACACACACACATGTATTGCTGTTTAGTTGCTAAGTTGTGTCCGACTCTTTTCAACACCATGGACTATAACCCGCCAGGCTTCTCTGTCCATGGAATTGTCCAGGCAAGAATGCTGGAGTGGGTTGCCATCTCCTTCTCCAGGGGATCTTCCTGATTCAAGGATCGAACCCACGTCTCCTGCATTGGCAGGGGGTTCATTATCACTGAGCCACCTGAGAAGCCTATGTACAGATGTATATAAAAGCAGAGGATGCCAGGCTTCTAAAGATAATTTAGGTTTGTACATGAAAAAGGAGAAGGAGATTTATAAGAAACAAAGGTAACTGAACGAATCTCTACCAAGTGCTAGGTAAACAGGAGCTCGCAGCCCAGTTGGGGAGATGAGACAATACTAACACACTGTACCGCCATATGCGATAGGATGACGATTTAACGAAGGCTCTGATGGGGGCTCCAGGAACACAGAAGTGGGGACCTGACTCAGAAGAGGGACCAACAGAGGGTGGGGGGGAAGGGCAGACTGTTCAAGTACGTGCTTCCTGGAAGTGGCTCACAAGGAGTGTGCAGGAGTCCAACAGACGGACCAGCAGAGGGAGGAGGAGAGGAAAGAGAAGGTACAGACATGGTGACCAAGAAGGCCGTTTGAAGGAGTCTGGGCTTTATCCTGTGGGCTGTGAGAAGCAAGGAGTTTGAGCAGAGGAGTGCACTAAACACATGGTGTTTACTATCTGCATCAAGTGTCCTTCAGGTAACAGCACAGGACTAAGTCAGAAACCTGGGTGGGTTCTGGCCTATGGAGCAAGCAGGACCATCTGGGCAAGAGTCCTGGCCTCGGGGTGCCCACTGAAGAGAAAGGAATCAAGAGCTGCACTGCCTGCCTTATGATCACATCACGACAGCGCAGTGAGCCTCAGTCACTGTGCTCTCAAAGGAGGCAGGGTCCATGGTGCCTCGCCCTCACTAGAACGGCAAAGGAAGACTCCTGCAGACCAGCCCTCCATTCTAAAACATGGGCACGACAGGGCACCACGATCTCAGAGGGGAGAAGATAAATCTACCAGAAGCATTTCCTCGGAGAAAAAAAAGGAAAGGACTGGAGAACTTCTCCCCTCGTGGAAAAAGGGAAACTGGAGACTCACCCTTGTCTTTTTCAAATGCCCCAGAAGCTTATTACACATTTTTCACTTTAAGAGTAGGGACTCCTTTGTACTTCCCTGGTGATCCAGAGGCTAAGACCCAGTGCAGCCAAATAAATAAATGAAAATAAATATATTTTTTAAAGAGTAGGGACTCCTCCTCTTCTCTGGAATAATGTTAAATGCATTCTGACGCTGGCAACAAGTTGCTGACCAGACACTGACCAAGCAGCCAGGTCGTGGAGGAGCCACATGTCTCATGAAGTGTGCGGGACATTTCAGCACAAGAGGCGGCAGCAAAAAAAACCACCAAGATTCCTAACAGTGCTTGACTTCCTACTAAAGCTGCCACTATTCATCAGACTTCCTTCAGCTGCAGACAGAGGGGAGGAGAGGTCAGAATAATGCAGTAAGAGACACACTGCTGCCGACAAGCTGGTGTTCAACAAAAAGGAGTCTAGCCACCCAGTGCCTGTGAGTTCTTGCCTCGAAGCCACTAAATAACTTTGTGTGAGGGTGTTGTGAGCCGTTCAGTTGTGTCCAACTCTTTGCAACCCCATGGACTGGGGCCTGCCAGGCTCCTTCGTCCATGGGATTTTCCAGGCAAGAATACTGGAGTGGGGTTGTCACTCCCTTCTCCAGGGGATCTTCCCAACCCAGGGATCGAACCTGGGTCTCCTGCATTGCAGGCAGACTCTTTACCATCTGAGCCACTAGGGAAGACTAAACAAGTAAACCGCTTTACTTGCCCCAAACATAGGCCATACAGCAACCTCAGCTATTAGAAACACTGCTGAAAATCCCAAAGTGAAAAAAGACTTCTGAGTGGTAAAGACAGGGGTGTCCAAGTTTGTACACAGCAATCAAGGCCCTCCACAAGCTGTCAGTCTCAGCTTCCACTTCAACTGCACATGTTTAACTATAATGATAAGTCACATTTATTAAGCTCTATGATGTGCCAGATAAGTACTCGTCATAAGTATCTCATTAATCCGCATAACACCAGAATCGGTATTGCTTCCATTTTACAGATGAAGAAACTGAGGCTTAAAGAGGTTCAGGAACTTCCCTTTAATAGGAAAATAAGTCACTAACCAAGGGTTCAGCCCAAGCCCTGACTAACTCCAGAGCCCACATTCCTTGTTGCTGTGTTCCAACAAACATGGTCTCCTAGTTTCCTACCACAAAAGAAAAAACACGGTCACATCCATTGCGAGTAACAGAAAACCACTCTCCTGCTACAAAACTCATTAGAACAAATTAGAAAAATTCCCTTACAAGAACTGTACTCCACTGTACAAGGCTTTGGCTCATAGAGGACAAAAGCACATGAGGGCAAGTGTCAGCTGTGCTCCTGAGAATCTGCTGAGAGACTGCAAAGCAGCCTGGTTGTTTTCACTCCATTGGTTCTGAGAGAGTGTTTTCTCTAGTGTCTTACCAAGTTCATATTCAGGATGCACACATCTCAAAAGTGTGGTGGACCTAGAATCCTGGCAAAGGCGGAAGGAAGAAGGGAAGGCTCTGCAGGTTGACCACTGACCTTGAAAAGAATGGGGCGGGGGTCTCTACCATGAAGCTCTCCTAGGCCAGATGCTTGTAAATGTTCACGTCAACCCTTCACTGCTTACAAGGGCTCTGAGTCAAAAACCAAAGTTGTTATTCTCAGTTTAATTTCATCCAGGCAGAAGGGCAAATTCCAAGAGGCAACATAACATCCCTAAAGGTTCCAAAACACAATTTCTTTTGATCACATCTGGCACCGAGTGCTAAAGAGACATAATACAAACATTTTTATTTCCTCCAAGTCACTCCACTGCTCTAAAGTGGACACTTAATACTCTGTTTTCTCTGCTAAAATAGAAAATTGGAGGGGGAAGATGCATTTGTGGCTACATATTAGGTGGCAACCCATGTCTATCTCAGAACAAAATTTACCTTTTTTTTGTTTAAAGAAGAGTTGTATTTTTAAAACAGCATAGTACTAGGAATTTAAGTTTTGTCTTTCCCCTGGTTTCTCCAAATTTGTCTCTGTGCATGTATTAAAAACAATACGGACTTGAGGCAACAGTCCAAACCCAGCTCTGGTACCTACAGACATGAACTTGGGCTTGACATTTAATGTGACTGAGCTTGGTTTCCTCCTGTGTGAATGGAAACAACACAACCTAGTATGAGGTTATGAACAGAAATGGGTGTAAACACCTGGCATACATATTCAGTAAACGAGATTTGTTACAACTATTGGACTGAGCAGAATCTGTCCTTCTTGATTCCTTTCTTTTTCTCTTCCTTTCCTCTGATGATTAAATAAAGATTTCAACATACTACTTAAGAGCTGTAATTATTTAAGATTCTGCATGAGCAGAATAATTTCTGTTTCTTTTGTCAATCCTGTTTCCCACATTAAACGAAACTGACTCCACTTAGGATACTTCTCAATTCTTTTTTCTGTGGATCAGAAAACTCTTGCAAAAAAAAAAAAAAGAAAAGAAAACTCTTGCTATTAGCAACACCCAGGCTGATCCTAATTCCATTAGACTTTGACTACACAGGACTATCTGAAGTCATGGAAAAAGAAATGGCCGTTTTCTATTAATAGGACTTGTTTTCTACAATGAGTTAGGTCTGGTCATTTGGTGTCTTTTCTTCTGCAATAGAAAGTACTCTGAACCCACTTACAAGACCAAAAGAGTAAACTAACAGCTTCCTTAAGCGAACACCACATCTGAGGAAGAGACTGCTCAGGCATAGCGAGAAAAGGAGTTTTCTCAACTGCCGAGTTTATTCAAAGTAGGGTAAACTGAGAATTCCCTGGTGGTCCAGTGGTTAAGACTTGATACTTTCACTGTCGTGGGCCTGGGTTCGATCCCTGATAAGGGAACTAAGATCACACACAAACACAGAGTAGATTAAGCTACTGAAAGCTGGTGACAAACTGAGAATAAAAACTTATATAAGCATTTTCGCACTGGAATTTAAAGAGCCATACCGCAGGCTAATATCACTAACATCTAGTACCCACATCACTGATATCTAACCTGTCTCTGTTTATCATTTCAAAAACAGTATAAATAAGCACCATCACCATCAACCATCCCTTCACCCCTGAAATCAAAATATACCTAGTCCTGAGAAGAGAAACTACCTAAGGGACTCCAATAAATCAGGCTGTGTAAACAGGAATGAAAAGGAAACCGTTTCCTTAGAAAAAAAGTGAAATTTTCCCTTTTCTCTGCGAAGCCACCTGTACAGGTGGGGAAGTCAGGGAATGGAGAATGGAGAGTTCTCACATCTTACAGCTCCTTTGCCTACATATTTTTATAGTACTTTTTTTGGACTCCATAAGAAAAGCACAGAAAGAACTAACAAATATGGAGATAATATTTTAATATTTCCAAGTGTTTTCTCTTTTTTTTGAGAAACAAGAGTTGTAATATCTGCTTTTGCTGATCCTGGGGGAATGAGCATAGCTGAATGGAGAAGAGGGGAAGTGGTTAACAATAAGTCACAGCCCACGTCTGGATGCACCAAGGGTTACAGGACACAATGAAATTCCCACGTGTACCTCCTCCTCCTGATCAAGCTGAGTTCTCAACGCGTAATAAGCTGCTGTCTTCTTGGGCAAATTTACTGGGTGAGTGATTAAAGGCTATCCAACTTGACCTTTACAACTGGATGAGAAAATACAATCTCTTCCTTACTGACATCACAAATTACTCCATCGTGACTCAGGGGTTGCTGGTGGACTGCAGAAATCACAAGTGTCCACTCTGTGAACATCAAAGCGGCTACTCTCAAGGGCCAGCGCTTACGGAGGCTGAGAGGTATATAATAGTAACAAACATTTCTAGAGTCTTACGTGCCAGGCACTGTTTAAAGGGCTTTATACTTATTGACTCATTTAATCCTCACAGCAAGCCTTGAGGGAGGGCTCTTAGACCCAGTCTTCCCTCCACTCTGCAGGTGAAGACACTCAGCTAGCATGTGGTGGAGGTGGAAGTCAAACCTGATAGCTGGCTCAACCTGAGTTCTTACACGAGGCCACATTACTTCTTCTGTGGAATGAAGGAAAAAAAGGAAAACAGCACAGGAAGATCACTGAATATATTGCTAGACAAGCATCACTGAAAGAACCCAAAGTGTTCGTTGTTCAGTCGTGTCTGACTCTTTGCGACCCCATGGACTGAAGCCTCTGTCCGTGGGATTTTCCAGGCAAGGATACTGGAGTGGGTAACCATCCCCTTCTCCAGGGGATCTTCTGACCCAGGGATCGAAGCCGGGTCTCCCACATTGCAGGCAGATTCTTTACCGTCTGAGCCACCTGGGAAGCCCCAGGAAGAGCCTCAAATTGTTGTGGAGAGGGAAAGAAGCTGAAAGAAAAAAAAAATACATCTACTCCCAGGAGTAATGGCCGCTGTGTGGGGAAGAACTCGGGGGCTTCCTCAACACCAGCTGAGAGATCACCTCTTAGGACTTATTCCACTCCATCCTCCAAGGCCTAGGTCTCTGAATGTCACTCCAACCAACCCTGGAGAGTTCCGTGAGAACCTTGTGCAGTCCCACACTCCAGGAAAGGTCCCAAGGCAAATAACACAGTATGGTCTGGGCTACCCTGTGCTTCCCTTCAAGAGCATGTCATCTAGGAGTCCCCTTTACACCTCCTTCCCCTTCACCCTCAGTATCCAGTCTGGGACCAAATCCTATTGGTATTGCCTATTACAGACACCCAGAGCCCATGCTCCTCTCTCACCTCCACTAGGGCCAGCCTAGTCCAGGCTCTCATCGTCTCCCACGTGGACCAGTGCAGCAGCTTTCCAACTGCTCAGCCTGCATCTGCCCCTTTGGCACCCACCGCCCACCCTGGAGGGGCCGTGACCCTTCAGGACACAGCCTGCTCTGGGTGACTGCTGGGAGAAGGACAATGACCTGACAACGCCCGCCAGGTTCTGCACAGCCTCGTCCCTGCCTCCCCATCCAGCCTGGTCTCCCACACTCTCCTCCTCAGTCTGAATGTCGGCCACACCGGCCTTCTGTCAGCCTCTCGTACCTGCCGAGCTCCTTCCTGCCTGGAGTCCAAGCCCCTGCGTGGCATGTTTCTCCTCTCTGCCCTGTGAGTTTCTGTGCACCCATCAGACTTCAGGACAAGGGTCGTTTCCTCTGGGAAGCCTTCTCTGCCATCAGGTTCTTTAAGCCCTGTGTATCTCTCCCTCTTAGCACTTGTCACAATTGCAGTATCACATCTGTTTATGTAATTATTTAAGTCTCTCTCCCCATCAGTTTATAAGCTCTTTTGAGGGCAGGCTCTCTGTTTTTCTGTTCACCATATTGCCCCAGAATCCAGTGTGTGTACATGTGCCTGCTAAGTTGCTTCAGTCATGTCTGACTCCTTGTGACCCCATGGACTGTAGCCCACCAGGGTCCTTTGTCCATGGCATTCTCCAGGCAAGAATACTGGAATGGGTTGCCATGCCCTCTTCCAGCAGATCTTCCTTACCTAGGGATCAAACCCATGGTTCTTATGTCTCCTGCATTGGCAGGCGGGTTTGTTACCACTAATGCTGCTGGGAAGCCCCAAAACAGGCCTTGCAAACAGTAAGTGCTCAAAAGATTTCACTGAGTAATTTAGTTAATAATGACTTTAAGTAACAAGAGGTTTTTAAACCACTCCAGCAGGGCCCAGAGAAACATTTGGAAGATTAAGAAACAATATCTAGGCTTGGGCATTAACACGGGCGGCATCACCAAATGCTCTCATGTTACTGGAAAGAACATTCCATTGAAGACTGTCACGCATATGATATTCATCCAGAAAGACTGGAAGTCGTGAAGCCTGTCCAGTGAGAGAGGCAGGGCAGAAGCCACCATGGATGGACTTGGTGTCCTCCCAGGATCTCACAGGCAGTTCAACCAGCGTCCAGGGACAGCTGCATCTACCCTCCCCCTGCTCTCTGGAGCAGTGGGAGCTTCCTAACTGTCACCTGGTTTCAGCAAAGGGCCCTGGGCTCCCCCTTAACCCTCTGCTTCTTCCAGCCCAGGACCCTTCAACTGTGACACTCCCTGCCCAGCTGCCTTATCAGCAAATGGCCACAGCCTTATTTCCGGAGCTGGACATGTGGGATAAAATCCCTTACTGACCCCAACTGCATATCATGTTCAATGTATAAGACAAGAAGGTTAGGAAAGTACAGTTCTTTTAACAATCAAGCAGAACTGGTTCTACTAGTTATGCTGACAGACTTTTTTCTCTGCCACAGGCCCTGAAAGGAACTCAATTGGAAAGTGATGCAAATTTTCAACAAATGGGGTGTTAACCAGGGCCCCTGTGGTTTGTGCAGCACGTCTCTGAGTTCTGACAGAGCTTGCTATTAGACACAAGAGAGTAGCAGAGACTGCCAGCTGGCGCTGGTCACAGAACGTCCAAGTCTTCAAACCCGGGAATCCGAGAGGCCTGAATTCAGTCAGAACAGCGGCTTGAAATAAATGGAGGGCAGTTATGCCAGAGGGGTGGGATCAAGGTTGGGTTTTTTTGGTTAATTGCTTATTTTGATATTTACCCCAATGCTATGGCTCCCTGTTTGTTTGTTTTAAAAGGGGATAAGGGGCACAAACAGCAGGTCTTCCGGTTTCCGTACATTTTACCCCACAGATCAAAAGGAGCTACCTCTGTTCCTGCTGCGCTTGGACAATCAGCAGTTCCCAGGACTTGCTGCCCCGACGTGGCCTAGGAGCCCCGCCCCGCGCTGAGCCAGAGGCACGCCCATTGTGGCCACTTGCGTGCCAGACAAGATGTGAGAACTGCCACCCATTCTCCAGCAAGCTTGCTAGAGGCACGCCCACTGGGACCCACCTCACACAGCTGGCCCAGCATGGATTCCTTTTCCATTTTTTTAATTGTGGCAACATAATTATGTTAACTATGATTATATAATAGTTATATATATATATATAACTATAGTTAACATAGTATGTTCACTATATTCCACTGCACTGTTCAGTGGCACTATGTACATCCGCCTTGTTGCGCAGCTGGTCCAGCATTTAAAAGGCGTCCACCTGATCGCTCAGACTTTCGTCTCTGAGAAGGAGTGGCAGAGAGCACAAGGCTGCAGTGAGCCTGTGGAGCGAAACCGGTGAGTCAACACTCGAGCTGTGTCCTCAGAGCTGCAAGGTGGACCTGCCTCCAATGGATACTGACTGATTTCAACAAACAGCTTCCAGGTAGGCTAACCACCGAACGCCTGGGATAAAAGACGGTGAATTGACTCCAGCATTCAAGACATTTAAACTGACACATAAAGAAATAACAACTGGAAAACTAGGGAATCAGTGCTATAAATATCCATTCATTATGCTAAGTCACTTCCGTCATGTCTGACTCTTGTGACCCCAAGGACTGTAGCCCGCCAGGCTCCTCTGTCCATGGGGACTCTCCAGGCAAGAATACTGGAGTAGGTTGCCATGCCCTCCTCCAGGGGAATCTTCCCAACCCAGGGATGGGACCTGTGTGTCTTACATCTCTTACACTGGCAGGCGGGTTCTTTACCACTTGTGCCACCTGGGAAGCCAGTAACATATTAATAGACACCGAAGGTGTCAGAAGGTTCTCTTTCTACACATCTCGTTTAATCCTCACAGCTCTTGACTGTCATTACTGCTCCCATTTTAGAGATGAGGAGAGTAAGGCTGACCAAGGGTAAGTGAAGCGAGACCTGAGCCTGGGCCTGCCTGCCTAGAGCCATGCCCTTCACTACAATTCTGTGCCTGCCCGCCAACCACATCCTCCCCAGCAACACTGTCTCCTCCCCCTGGCCTTTCAGACACTCTTTCCCTGATCACACTGTCCTTTCTCAGGTACCTGCTGTACCAGCAAAAGAAGGCGTGAATGCAGCGCACAGCCCCCCCTCCCCAGAGTGCATGGGGGTCCGACCGCAGTGCAGGCAGCGATGACGGCACGTGTGCAATGCTACACCGGGGGCGGGGGCGGGCAGGCCACCACGGGGACACGCACAAACACCTAACCACATTCGGAGGGGAGGCCAGAAGAGACTGCTACCCTCAGGAAGTGCCATTCAGACTGAGACCTGAGAATCAGCAGAAATGAGTTCCGGGCCAAACAACCAACCCGCTGGCTGTTCTTCCTCATCTCCCTTCTGGGCATCTCCTCACAGGACCTCTGCTCCTTGGGGAAACTCTCCAGCAACACATGCTGATGGCCCTCCTCCCCTTAAACGGACCTTTACTCCAGAGTCCTCTTCAGGGATCCGGAGCTGGACCCCAGACAGCCTCCCGGCCGCTCGCGCTGGAATGGCCCTCGGACCCTCCAAATTCCCATTTCTAAGTCAGCTCCTCACTTCCCCCGTCCCTCCCTGAACCTGTGGTCCTCTGGACTCCAGCCCCACCATCCGCCCGGCAGCCATTCTCAGCTCTCCCTTGCCTCTCGTATTTCTGTCTGCTCTGCTTTCTTAACAGCTCCAGAAGCCATCCACACCCGTCGCCCTGGCTGCGGCACTTACCCCAGCCACCATCGGGTGTACCTTGCACACTGCACACTTCTCTGATTACCGTCACACTGCCTCTATCCCGCCCCACACCCACAGAGCCCCTCATCCCCCTCCCCAGTCCCGCCCAGCCAATTCACCATCCAACCCACTGTCACATAGCTCACGTCCTCTGCAAACCTTTCTTATACTGCAGTAGTCTCTTTCCTTGTCTGTCTCCCCATCGAGTGATGCTAAATGGGGGCTGGAGCTGTACTTTTTGTATTTTTAGCCTCAACAACTAATATGCTCCTAGATGGCAAATTGCCAATAAAAGTCTACTGAAAGCATGCATAAAAAAATACAAAGAGACATACAATTCCTGATCCTGGTAAATATTTTTTAATCTGAGACATAGTTCTTGAGACAATTCTATTCAAATTGACTACCTAATATTGTGAATCACTGTTGTACACCTATAATGTGTGTGTGAGCTTAGTCACTCAGTCATGTCCGACTCTTTGCAAGCCCATCAACTGTAGCCAGCCAGATTCCCGTCTGTGGAATTTCCCAGGCAAGAATACTGGAGGGGGTTGCCATTTCCTTCTCCAGGATCTTCCCGACCCAGGGATCAAACCCATGTCTTCTCCACTGGCAGGAGGATCCTTTACCACTGAACCACCTGGGAGGCCCAACTTCTATAATATTCTACAATGACTATACTTCAAACAAAAAAAAATTTTTTTTTCAAATTTTAAAGCTTAGGGATAAATAAATAAAAACTACCACCTAAGTACGTGATCAGTGGCAAGTATTACTGATCTTTCCTCACACCTCTCCCTTATTAGCTAGCTTCCTGAAACACGCTCTAGTCTCAGCGGTAGGGCAGGGGCATATTCAAAAACAGACTCTCAATCAGAAGCCTGATCACTAAGGATGGAGGTTAGAGACTGAGTGAGTCTACCTACTGTTGAAGTCTAGGAAGCTGGAGAAATCAAATTAGGATTTGTTTCCTGGAGCCGATTTCCAAGGCTGCTGGCCCCCCCACTCCTGGACAGACGGCTCTGCACCCCGTCGAGCCAGCCTGACCAGGTACCACCTTTGCCGCTGACCACAGCTCAACTCTACTAACAGTACACTGCCTTGGCAGGTGGAGACAAGCAACAACTACTGTTACAATAAAGCACGATGTCAGCATCTGACATCCAGTAAGAGGCGAACTGACGTTCTCTGTCTGGACTCAAAGCCCCAGACCACAGACATGAGGCAGTTTGAGACCTGGTCTTTAAGGACTCTGCTCTTTACACATCATGCAAATCAGTTCTCAGCCACAAGCAGTGTTCATTTTACAGGGCGAGCTGGGAACTCTCAGGAGCATTTCAGGCTAAACAGCCATTATCCACAAAAATACACGTCTAACTTAAACATGTAAATATGTAATTAGCAGAGGTTTTGCTATGTCCTCTTTCACATGCCCTGTGTCATTTGTCTTAACAACAATCCCATAAGGAATTTTCATCCTCGCTTCACAGATAAAACCAGTGAAGCTCCAGGAGGTTAGATGATGTGCCTGGGCTCAGAGCGCTAAATAGGTGGTGAAGCTAGAACCCAAGACTTCAGACCCTAAGTTTGGTCATTCTGATTCATAAACTGTGATTCCATAAGAGTTTATTAAGACATAACTACCATACCATACAATTCACCCATTTAAAGTATACAAATCAAGGTGTTTATCAGTCCACTCACAGGATCGTACCCCTGTCACCATAGTCAACTCTAGAATATGTTCAGGTACCCAAAGCTGCCTGTACCCTAGAGCAGTCACCCCGTTCTTCCCACAGCCCTAGGCAGACAATCTTAAACTTTTCTCTTATTACAAAATAGTACCATCAAGTATCCCTTCGACTCTGACAAGTCTCCAGGGCCAGGGAACAGGCAACAACCTCCCACGGCGCCCTTGCCCACCACCACCCACAACAGCTGAGCCAGACTGACTCATGTGTCATTCTAAATCCCTTCTCTCCCATTTAGATCTTCTGCTAGTCCCCCTTATCTCAGATTTTTTTTTTGAAGGAAGAAAGGAACTGCTCGCCACGATGACCCGCAGTAAAGCCCTCACCTGTTCTGACAGCTCATCACCCACTGCACAGCGGCGGGGGGTTGACTCTGGCTTCTTAGCAAGGATCCCTCTTACTAGGCATTCCCCAGGCCTTTAAATAATCCAAACCCTTTATCACATTCTCCCTGGTGGGAAACTCAAGCTAGAGAGGAAATGGTGAGACCCACGGGCAGCGTAAGCCTCAAAACCCACAGAGCTGACCTCGCCAAAGAGCTGGCTCGATTCCAGAAGACAGGGCCTGAGCTCAGGAGCTGCCTGGGGAAGCTAAGGGCGGCCCAAGACACACTGTGGGCAACAGCTGGGCTTCACGCATCCACTGAGGGCAACAGTCTACCAACCTCAGCACCACAGTGACAGTGAAAAGGAATATTTTTAGGCAAAACACCTCTTGCCAAAGCAGACTCTTGGGGCACAAAGACCCAGAGTCAAGTCAGCGATCACACCGAAGTTCCTCACATAGTTCTTAAGCTCGGCCCCCAAAGCTCACTCTGCAGAAGAGGTGAACACGACCTCCAAGTGAAGGGCCCGCCAGCTACCTTCTGGCGGCCTCTCTCCGGATGGCCCTGGCCCTGAGTCCATTCACCCACCCTGAAGCCACCGTGCGCTCCACAAGGCCACGCTGAGTGGTGGGCACTTCAGCCCTGCCCTCGAGGAGCTTACAGTCCTGCTGGGGAAATAAGAGCCACAGCCACAGAGCACAAAGGAGGAGACAATAAACGCTCGATGGCACCACCAAAACCCACAGCTACAGCCAGCCTGTACCACGGACACAAAGGAGGAGGCTGCCAGTCACGAGGAAAGGCTTGAAGGAAACAGGGGCTGAAGGACAGGAGCCCTCGGTTCAGCCTGGTCAGCGGCCTTCACACTGCACCTCTCACACCCTCTCCCTTCTGGTCTGTCTCTACGCTTGGGCTTCCTCTGTGATTTCATCTGAAACAGCAGTTCTCAAGAAAGCCTGCAGGAAGAGATGCTAGTGAGCTAAAAAAAAAAATGCAGGTTCCTATTGCAGGTCCCCTTCCACTCCCTACGCCCACACACCACTCACATACACCCTTCCCCCCGCCCCCAGGGGTCATAGCTGAATCTCTAGAGCAGGACTGGGGACAGTGAGTTTTGAAAAAGTTGTTCAAGAACCATGTGGTGTTTTTTTTTTTTAAAGCTCCTTGCACAAAATATGTTTAAAAACACTTGCCTAATCCAGGAAATGAGACCCAAAGAGGTGAAGAGGCTTCCTCGAGGACACTCAGATAAGAAATGGCCACAGCCCAAGGTTCCTGAATCCAAACTATTGCTCTATCAACAAACCAGAAGCAGGCAGAATCTGGGTGAGCCTGGGAAAGGTGCTAAGGTTCGGACCAGTGAAAGGGGCAGGGGGCATGAAAGACCCTTAAAGAGGAAAATGACATGTCAAGGCGGAGTCCAAAAGGAGCCTGGCCATGATGTGAGGGGTATCTAGGGGAGGGGGGTTCGGAATGGAGCAGTGGCAGGTGGGAGAACCTGTGTAAGGTAAGCAGCTGTGGTTGGTGGTCCCGGGCATCAGAGGAAGTGCTGGGTCTGGACCACACAGGACTGAGCAAACGAGAGAGGTGCTGGCAGCAGCTGGGAGGGAGGGAAGTGAAGCTGAACTGAAGGCAAAGGCCCAGGACCTAACACGCTGCCCAAACCCCAGGTCCCGCTGGAAGCCCCGAGACAAGGGAAGATACTGTTATAGGAGGGCAGAGAGGGCATCCGTGAAACAGCTGAGAAAGAAAACCGTGCTGGGAGGGAGATGGAAAGGGTGCCCACTGTGGGTACAGCAGGATCCCACAGGAGGGATGGCGCCCCCGGCTCCAGACTCACGCCTCTGAGAGGCAGAGCGAAGAATGATGCTCAAAAGGAACACAGGTCAAATCTGGCCATTATCGGGACCTGCTCCAGAGGCCAAAGACAAAAACGCACGAACGAAGACACACAGCTGCGACTTCCGGGGTGAAGACTTAACAGCAAGTACTGCAGTTAACACTTTCTAAGCGTTTACTACAAGCCGAGTTGTACCTAGTTAGCAACTGTCCATGGAGGGCCTCACTTGAGACTAACGACACTGGTATGAGCTGGATACTATGACCTTTATTTCCATCATATAGAAACTGAGGTTTAGAGAACTTACATACCCAGCCTAAATCCACGCAGTGAGTAGCAGAACTCTAATTCCAAAGCCATGCCCTAACCCCTCGTGACACTGACAGTGAGGAGGGCAGTGCTGGAATGTACACAGAGAGAGGAGAAAGGGGTTGGGGGCGGTCACGGGACCACCACGGTCTCATCATTTAAGCTAACTGATGGGACCAACAGCAGCTGCAGAAACACACGGCACTGCCTTCCGGGTGCCCCTCCTTGTCCCCCTCCAGGGCTGGGCTGAGTCACTCAGTTGTGTCTGGCTCTTGGTGACCCCATGAACTGTGGCTCAGCAGGTTCCTCTGTCCATGGGGATTCTCCAGGCAAGAATACTGGAGTGGGTTGTCATGCCGTCCTCCAGGGGATCTTCCCAAACCAGAGATCGAACCCAGGTCTTACACATTGCAGGCAGATTCTTTACCATCTGAACCACCAGGGAAGCCCAAGAATACTGGAGTGGGTAGCCTATCTCTTCTCCAGGGGATCTTCCCTAGCCAGGAATCGAACCGGGGTCTCCTGCATTGCAGGCAGATTCTTTACCAGCTGAGCTACCAGGGAAGCCCCCCAGGGCTGTTATGTATAGATGCTAGGTCAGCAGAGGAGCTGGCAAGGAGCTGAAGGCCTTGCGGCAGTAGCTCTTCCATGATCTTGGAGCAAGAGGAAATGGGGCAAATGAGAAGCTGCCTACAGGCTCACCAAGAGCCAGGCTGACCTGAACAGCAGCATCCACAGAAACAGGGGAAAACCGCAGGTCCCAGCGGTACCCCCGGCTTCTATTCTTCAGGACCTGCCACGCTTGCACGCCCGCGTGCACCTTACATAAGAGATGCAGACAGACGGCCCGACCACCCTGTCCCCACGCACCTGTGGGTCTTCCAACTTGTCCCTCTTGCCTGCAGCCTCCTCCTCCCCACACCGGAGCCCACGTCAACGCTGCCCCTTCCAAGTCCCACGCAGCCTCCCAACGAGGCCAGATGCTGCCGTGGGGCCGCAGTGGGCCCTCCCCCGTGCCCGGGAGCGCCAGGCACTTGTCAACAGGCAGCACCTACCTCCACGCATCGTGGCCATCTGTCGATGTGCCATCTCGCCGGCGGAATGTGGGCCTCCTGAGCACACAGGCTGCTTTTTTCTCTCATTCCTAATTCTAACACGGTGCTTAGCAAATGGCAGCGACACACTCAGTAATTCTGCCAGTTCAAGTTATTGTTTGGGCGTACAGGGTGTCTCTGCTCATGCTCAAAATAAGCCTGCCAGGAAGATGGGCACCCAACATTACATGAAGAAACAAAGGGAGGCTCAGAGAGAGGAAGTCACACCGGGAAGCCTCAAGGGATTCAAGTAAGACAGGGATACGATCTTATGTATGGAGAAAAGGGTAGGAACGCAGTGAGATTTTTCATCCAAAAAACTGGGACCATTCCCGTCAAAGGCATTCTCAGGAATTTTAAAAACACAAACAAAAACCCTCTCAGCAAAAACAAGAACAAACAAACAAACAAAAAAATCCAGCAGCTCAGGATCACTGCCTGAAACGGGGGCTGACCATCTGTCACCAGGGAAAAGGCAGACTTCAAAATATGTCACCCCTGCGGCCAGCGCTTTCATACACAAGTCCTGCTTTTCTCCTGGCTGAAGCCACCCTCTCCCCAGAAAGCGAACAAGTGAGGGCTTAGACTCCTCCTCTGAAAGGCCACCCACCAGCCAGGTGTACGAGGACTGAAGCATTTAAAGTCAAAACAGCAAACGATCTGGCTACTGCCTTTGGAGCACATAAAGAAGAATTATTACTCCCAGAGGTGATTTGATTTTCCTTACTCATATCTTTGGTAAATCATTGACCAGATGTGATAAATGCACAAAATGTGGCCTATGATGGAGAGACTCAGAAATGAGGAGAGAGGAAAAAATAAGTCCACAGAATGAATCCAGCAAAATGTCAAAGGCCAAATGTTAACAATGAAAAAAAAGCCAACCACTCAGTGTTCTCATTAGGCTGGAATTTTAAATATAATCAAAGCATTCTCAAAAGTAAAAAGGAAATAAGAAAAGAGGAAAAGAAACTTTCAGAGATAGTGAAAAACACTCTAAGAAAGTTACCACACAGCAAACTTTCCGGGCATGGTGCCATGGCAACAACTGCCACAACTAAAACACTCCCCTGTCATTAACACCTTAGCTTAGGGAAAGATTTCTGTATTCTAAGACTGATGACTGAGGACTTTCTGGAACCCTCCAGGGGGCTCCTGAATAACAGTAACAATGAAAGCCCACATCTCCTGAAGGTTACCCAGCTAGCTACCAAGTTCTCTGCTAAGCAGCACCCGCTGTGCACAATCACAGCTCTGATTCATAACTGTTCACATACACCTATCAGATAAGACAGATGTCACTATTTCCACTTTTCCAGTAAAAATACAACTGAGGCTTGGCAGGACTGGCCTCACACATAGGTGGCAGGACAGAGGAATGACAAGTGGTTGCTTTCCCTGGAGAGTGACCCAGGTACGCAGAGGTGCCTAGGGGAAGGGGAGGCCCTGTGGCCCTTCGAGCTCTCGGAAAGGTCTGCTCCCTCCAGAGTCCCCCTCCATGTCTACCTCCCCTCTTCTTCCTTCCGAAGCGGCAGCAGATTAGAGGTTGGCAGAATTATTCCGATTCAATCCTACCTCCCAATCTACCTCAAGAGGCTGACTCTAAGTGATTCATTAAAACTGCAAACCCTCTGTTCTCCTCGCGGTCTCCAAAAGATCGCATCAGAGGTCACAAGTGTGGACTTCCCTGGCGGTCCAGGAGTTAAGAATCCACCTGCCAGTGCAGGGGACATGGGTTCAATCCCTGGTCTGGGAAGACCCCACATGCTGCTGGGAAACTGAGCTGTACATTACAATTACTGAGCCCACGTGCCCCAGAGCCTGCGCTCCACCACAAGAACAGCCACTGCCATGAGAAGCCCCGGGACCAGGGCTAGGGCAGCCCCCACTCACCGCAACGAGAGAAAAGTCCACAGGCAGCAATGAAGACCCAGTGCAGCCAGTGCAGAAGTAAATAAATAAATAAAACTTAAAAAAAAAAAAGGAGTCACATGAAAAACTGAGGGTGGCTCCCTGCTGGAAAAACAGCTCTTAAGTTTCTGCTCTGCTGACCGGAATCAGAGGTGCCATGTTCAAATGCGACTACCACAGGGCAGGCTATAAATTTTTACACATATTGTGATTGCAACTGTGTTAAGACACAGACCAAGCCTGGACATACTAAAAGAAAAAAATGGAAATAGTCACTTTGGTTATTAGGGTAGCATATATTAAGGGTAGTTTCATTTTCCTAACTTCCAAAGTCGGCAATAGTGTCTTTATCATAAAAATAAGGTATACATCTTTTATAGTGACAAAAGAAAATTTTCTGACCCCCTAAAAACTGAGTTCTCTCTGACACACACTGTCACACAGGACGGTTTCCTGTGGACGTAGTCAAAGGACACCAAACATGCAGCTGAGCATGTGCAGAGAAGGATCCAGAACTTCTAAGTTTCTAAGCACGGGTGTCCCACAGCCTGAGACTCTAAGAGCACGGCTGGTTCTAACATCAGAGACAGAAGCAGGGTGCAGGAGGGTGGTGGCCACGATGGGGGCTGTTGCAGTGGCCGCTGTGGCTGGCTGCAGGCAGGACTGCCTGCCCTCAGCCTCCTGACATCTTCTGGGGCTCCCTCTGCAGAAGCTGTGTGGTGCTGGAAGGGACCCAGGGAGATGCCGCAGGAAGCACATGCAACAGAGAAAAAGCGGAAGCTCTGCACAGACCATCAGGCTAAAGCCACAGCTAGGAAAGTGGTCGTTTCAGGAAGAACTCCATGTCTTTTAATAACCTGTTAAGTCACTACCGATGATCTCAAAGCTCAAGGAGAAAATTCTGCCCTTAGAAAAAGTAGTTGGGAATGGAGAAGAAGTCACAGGATCTTAAAGTAATGGATCTAGATTTTGCTTTCAGAGGTATTCCTTTCTTGCTAGAACTGAGGAAGGAGGTCTGTTTTAGGATAAGCCAATATCTTCTTGTCATCGACCCATCAAAGTCATCAAAGTTGGCATTAATAGTCCAATACTGTCATGTTCCACCAAAAAATAATCTCAATCATTTCATCTGTCCTGGATCCCCAACATCTAGAACAGTGCCAATCACCAGCCAGTGCTGAGTAAGTATCTGTTGAACAAATTAATCATATCTCCAATGAGCCCCATATCTGCTCATGATCCCCTGGTGGACAACCTAACAAAAGCCAAGTAAGAAACTGCTGCTAGAGAATAGGAAAAAGCACTCTCATGTGCAAACACCAGGCATGCCTACATGCCTATCGTTAATGAGGCATACGATATCCCCGGCATGCACAAACAGAAGGATAAGAGAATGGCCCTGAAGTCCGATCACCCTCGTTTAAATCCTGGCACCCACCCTTGCCAGCTGTGACCCTGAGCAGGGTACTCTCTGGGTCTCACTTTGCACGTCTAGACACAAAAAAGAGAGGTCACGGTAGTATTCACCGCATTAAGACAGATGAAGATGAAATGAGATAAGGAGTTTCTGGGACACAGAAGTGCCTTATCAATACCAGTAAAAAAATTTTTTTTAAATTTTAATATATACCCACAGTCCTAGCTCTGGGAAGCATACAGGATCACAGGTTCACTCCCCCCACCCCAACCAAAAGAAATGGCCCTAAGTGAGGAAGAGGCAATCAGATGCATTCTTCTCCCTTGGGGAATCAATGAAAAGCACTGGCTTTTAAATCTGGATTTTTTGGACTTTTCTCAGTCTTCATATCTCTTGTCTTTCTCCTCAAATCTATGTAAAACCTTTCCTGAACCCCTGTGGGTCTGGCTTAGTCACAGGCACTGCTGGCCTCAGGAGACAGCTCTTAACCCTGCTCTACAAAAGCACTGTACCAATTAACCCTAAGGGGCCTCATTTCCACATCAACAGAACAGACCAAGAGTTCAGGGGCAGACTGGATCATCTCTATATTCTCTTCCAACTCTAAAAATTCACAACTAAGTAACTAATGACTATTATTAGTACGTTCAAGTCAAACACTGACCTAAACTCAACTAGAAAGTACATCTTCACCGTATTTGGCATAACACACGAACACGGGCACAAGTAGAGCAGACCCTCAAAGCTGAATGAATTCTTCCTGGTCTTAGTTTCAGAGGGCGACACAGAAGCACCCCGAGGCGTTTATTCAGCTCTCTCATCACGAGAGACCCCGTTCTTATTAAGTCAGAACTTTCTCCTAGGACCACCATTTAACGGGGTCTCCCCAGTGGCTCAGCAGTGAACAATCCACCTGCAATGTGGGAGACCTGTGTTCGATCCCTGGGTCGGAAGATCCCCTGGAGAAGGGGATGGCTACCCACTCCAATATTCTTGCCTGGAGAATTCCATGGACTAAGGAGCCTGGCGGGCTACAGTCCATGAGGTCGCAGAGAGTTGGACACGACTGAGCGCACACACACACAGTGGTGCTTTATTTATTAATACAAGCTGCCAGGTACAGCGGAGAAAGCAATGGCACCCCACTCCAGTCCTCTTGCCTGGAAAATCCCATGGATGGAGGAGCCTGGTAGGCTGTGGTCCATGGGGTCTCGAAGAGTCAGACACGACTGAGCGACTTCATTTTCACTTTTCACTTTCATGCATTGGAGAAGGCCAATGGCAACCCACTCCAGTGTTCTTGCCTGGATAATCCCAGGGACGGGGCGGGGGGGGGGGGGGGGGAGGGGTGCCTGGAGGGCTGCCGTCTATGGGGTCGCACAGAGTCAGACACGATTCAAGCGACTTAGCAGCAGCAACAGCCAGGTACAGACAGTAAGCATTTCTAACCACTAAGAATTACCAAACCAGAGCTTACAATTTCAAGGTAACTGAGCACATAACTGACAGTCTAAAGGAAATCAGTTGTCCTTCGGTACCAGAGAAGGTAACTGACCAGAAAACCATTTTAAAACCATACTACCTTCCTGGCCTCTTTGTGCTACCTAACATCTCCCATCACACTGTCCGTCTCTGTTGAGGGAAAGGGGTCTAATTTAAAAAGAAGTTACAGGTTGACAATTGACACGGAAAGACATTTACAATATACATTTCTGGTGAAATGGGCAGATTATACAATAATGTGATCAGCAATATTAATCCCATATTAATTAATCCCATAATATTAATTTAAAAAAATATATATATATATACACACACATATATATATGCCCTACACACACATCTGACAGGATACACTCCAAGTCACTAACAAGCTTGCAATTTTTCCATTAAAAAAAAAAAAGTTTGCTTATCTACATTGTCTTATTTTTCTACAATGAACACTAATGGTTTCTGGAATCACAATAATTCAAACAGGGGTTTTCTGTATAAGAAAAGAAGAGCCGGCACCCAAACTATAAGCGAACACCTCGCTGAAGCAGAGCTCAGCATCCAGGGTTCCAGTGCACAGAGGCGCCGTGTGCCCGCGCCTGTGCTGGGGTGAAGGTGCTGACATGTTTTTCAGGTACCAGCCACTGGGTACCACCAAGACCGGCCCAGCTCTCTCCCTCCTGTTCACCTCAGCTTCCAAACCCATCGACTTCCCATTTACCAAATTTATTGATGTGCCACCCTCTGGACAGAGTTTACAAAACATGACCAGAGTTCCTAAATTACAGTTCAAGATTTTAACTTGCACGTTCACTGATTTAGGAGAATCAGTGACAGAAGAGCCAAGTTACCGTGGCAGAGATCCAATGTTAACAGAGGAAGTACACTCCTATCTCTCATTTTAGGCCGTCCAATGCCAACCCTTTCTGAACACAAGAGGAAAAATAAAAAGTCATTATGTGTAAAAGCATCATCTTCAAATACTTTTACCCAGTTAAGCCTTCTGCTTTTGATAGAAAGTGCTAACTCTTAATAGCCTCTTTGGCATACAGAACACAGATCCTGTTAAATCTTACAAGATCTGATCAGTCAAGAACAAGTTCATCACTGGGCACAGGTACTGTAAAGCACCTTACATCCTGAAGGTTGTTCTGGCGGCTTAGTGATCTACCAGCAAAAAGAGGTGTGAGAAATTGCGACCTCCCAGCTAACAAAAGCAAAGTGCATACAAGGAAGTGATGGGAAAACACACATGAAAAGCACGAAAGATGAACTTGATATGAGGGAAAGGAATAGGAACAGCAGAATGACAATCTTCAGAAGGACTCCTATGAAGTGAGCCAATAGGAGTTTATCAGACCCAGGGCTCTCAGAGACACAAAGCTACACCTCAAAACTGCTCACACGTATTTCCGATAATGTAATGGCTAGCAAAAGCTAGATCATACTTAATGACAAATTGCAGCCTCACTCCTTCATTCCTTTATCTTCTAAAACTCATAGACAATTTAGGTCAGAGCCTTATCCTCTGTCACAAAATATTTTTAGAGACAGATTTCAACAAAGAAGCATAATGTCTACACAGCATTATTTTTTTGCGAGGAAAGAGAACTGCCAACTATAAGGATCTGAAAAATTCGACCACTTCAGGCTTATTTTGGGGTTGACCCACTCCCCTTCCCTAATTATCCCTCAAAGGAAATATATCAGGAGCTGTGGGCAAAGAGGGAAAATATGCCTAATTACAACATGTGTGCTTGGTGGATAAAAAATTGGAACATTCTTGAGCTCTGGCCACATTTCAGAAGACTTTCCGCTTGCAGTCGAAACTCACTAAAGAGGAAAGGTTAAAAGATCAGTTGCATTTCAACCCAGGCTCAATCAAAAAGACACAAAGAGAAACTGACCACATTACTTACCCTCAATACTATAAGGGGAGCCTGCTGAATATTCAAGATGACCCTGATTCCTTATCAAGCATTTACAGAGGAAGTGGTTTTTATTTTAAAATTAGGACTAAAAATAAGAAGAGGACTCTGCACTGGAAAAAAAGACACACATTTGAATTTAAAGATACACATGCAAAGGCTTCAGGCCGCTGGTGGTTTTATAGAAGCACTCCCTGATGAACACCTCTCCTCACAGCCCACCTGCCTCTGCTTTACAGAGGTGGGAAGACAGCACAAGAATTTGCCAATGCTTCTGCACCCCTTGCTGATTAAAGTGCTGAGAGAGGAGCAGGGGAAAAAAAGCCCTTCAGAAATCAAAAATGAAAATGCATCTCATTAGGCATTTGGATCAGGAGCTCCGCGTGGCCTACAAGTTGCAGCCTAACTTCCTCTCCCAGGACTCAGGGATCCCCCTCCCTCACTGGATTCTGCAGGACTGGATTCCTTGATGGCCCTCCAATACTCCAGACTCTACCCTCAGATCCCAAGCATCCTTCAAGTCCTTGCTCAAATGCCCCATGTGCAAGGAGGAAAAGCGGGTCTTTTCTTTTCCCACCATACTTTTCAACTTCTAATACACCATATAATTGAAAAAAAAAAAAGAGTGTTAGTCACTCAGTCATGTTCAATTCTTTGCGACCCTAAGT
The DNA here is from genome assembly GCF_033118175.1 of Dama dama. Taxonomy (NCBI): domain Eukaryota; kingdom Metazoa; phylum Chordata; class Mammalia; order Artiodactyla; family Cervidae; genus Dama; species Dama dama. Next base: position 48,371,783 of record NC_083705.1, on the reverse strand, counting down.
ACTGTAGCCCTCCAGGCTCCTCTGTCCATCGAGATTCTCCAGGCAAGAATACTGGAGTGGGTTGCCATGCCTTCCTCCAGGGCATCTTCCTGACCCAGGAATCATACCCATGTCTCCTGTGTCTTCTGCATTGGCAGGCAGGTTCTTTGCCCCATGGGCCATCAGTCAATCCCTGTTCTTATCCCACCTGCAACTTCTAATATACCATATAATTACTTATATCTATTTTATCGATTGTTTACTCCTCTCTCCCTCAGATAAGCTCCCAGAGAACAGGGATATTTGTTCTGTTTACTGGTGTATAACCCAAGCAGTTTAGAACAGTGTTTGGCCCTGAGTAGGAGCTCAAAAAATATCTTTTGAATGAATGAATGAACTTGACAGTAAAACTCCAGGAGGAGGGCCAGAAGGAGGTGGAAAGGCTGATGGTGAGGGAGTGAAATGAAAGAGGGAAGAAGCGACAGGGGAATTTACAAGGACGAGATAGACACTGATTGAGGCCGGGCCGACCCCACTTTCTCCCAGGAGTGCTGATGGGAAGCGGGAAGCAGGGCACGGGATCCCGCCAGCGGCATCAGATAGCACTCTTAGAAGCAAGCAGCTGAGATAAGCAAGCTCTACAGACTCACTGAGAAATTCCGAGAGCAGGGCAGACCCACCCGCCGGGATTGCAAGCTCTACGCAGGTCCCCGGAGTTGGGGGTGGGGGGAAGGTGGTCAGTCCCCCCAGCCCTTCCCCTCCCGTGGTGCCCCAAACCCCAGCTCCCCTCTACTGTAGCCAGGAGCCAGCCGGGCCGCAGGACCTTCCCGGCCAGGGCCCCTTCACCTGGTATCCCGGTGAGGCGGGCCCTGCACTCGAGCACCTGCCCGCCCGCGTCAGGGAATCCCACCCGGGCCCGCCCGGAGTCCCAGCGCGCCCCTGGGCCCTCATCCCGCTCAGCTCCCCTCCGGCACACGGACAGGAAGCGCTCGCGGCCCTCCGGAGGCAGGGAAGGGGCTCCCGGCGCCCCCCGCCCCGGCCACTCCAGCACGACGCCCCGCCGGCGCGACGCCCCCTCACCTCGGGGCGCACGTACGACACGAAGGAGGGCTTCGGCGCCTTGGTGCCGCCGCCACCGCCGACTACCCCTTTCCCCAGCATACCGCCACCCTGGGTAGCAGCAACGCGCGGGAGCAGAGGCGGCCGCTCGCAGCGGCCACCAGCACTGGCGGCCGGGGCTCCGCCCATCCCCAGGGCCGCGGCGGCCGCGGCGCCGCCCGTATCCGGCTCCGCCGCCGACACCGCTCGCCCCGCCCAGGCCCCCCGGGGCCCCACCTCCTCCACGCTTGGGCCTCAGCAGTAGGGAACCCGCCGCCGGAGGCCACTCCCCCTCCGTTAGCGACAGGCGGATCTGATTGGCGGATAGTCGCCTTCAGATAGGCTCCGTTTCACCCTCTTGCTGCCAAGCCCGCCCCCATGCGTTCTCTGATTGGCCAAAATGCTCTGCCGGCCGCGCCCACACCAAGCCCCTCCTTGAATGAACCTGGAGGGATGTTTTCTCTGACCAATCCAGAGCGTTCGCTCCAGATTCCCCGGCGATTGGATAGCAAGAATGTCGCCGTCGCCCAGTGATCCTGCGGTCACCAAGTTGTGAGCGTTGGTTCACTGCAGTTCTCTTCTCCTCGCCCTTTTGGAATAAAACTTCCGAAAGCGTAGTGTATGGAACCTCACCGAATGAGTTTCAAATCCCCATCAGTGATGTTCAGGCTTACTATTTTGAAAAGTGAAAGTAGCTCAGTTGAGACCGACTCTTTGCGACCCCATGGACTATACAGCCCATGGAATTCTCCAGGCCAGAATACTGGAGTGGGTAGCCTTTTTCCCTTCTCCAGGGGATCTTCCCAACCCAGGGATTGAACCCAGGTCTCCCGCATTGCAGGCGGATTCTTTACCAGCTGAGCCACAAGGGGAAGCCTTACTATTTTAAGTGCAGACAAAAATGAAACAAATCAAGTGCTAGGCACTTAGGAATAGGTTTGAATGTTTGATCATAAAAGGCCTTGTAGACCTCTTTTTTCCAAACTTTTTGTTTTTTTATCTGTGGTTCTAACCATATAAAAGCCCTTAAGAGATTTATTTTATTCACCCTCCTGGGTTATGAATGTGTTAGTCGCTTAGTTGTGTCTGACTCTTTGTGACACGACTGTCACAAAGAGGAGCCTGCCGGGCTCCTCTGTCCATGGGCTTCTCCAGGCAAGAATACTGGAGTGGATTGCCATTTCCTTCTCCAGGGGATCTTCCTAACCCAGGGATTGAACCTGGGTCTCCTGCACTAAAGGCTGATTCTTTACCATCTGAGCTATAGGGAAGTCCTAAGTTAGCAATAAAATCCTCACTGTTAGTGTAGATTGCAAAGAAAATTCATTTAAATTAGACATTTGACTCCAAGCATTGTGTTAGACACAGGTGAACAAAACAGGACCCAACTCTCAAAAAATTCAGTCTGCTGGAAAAAACTAATAATAAATATTTGCAGTTACCTTTGTTGGTGTCAGACACTGGTAAGCACTAGTCTCATCAATAACTAATGCTGTTTCCCCTCTTTATCTCCATGACTGCCCCACCACCAGTATCAAAGCTACTCAAAGTAAACATAAAATCTAAGCGAAAACAAATGTGCTTACTTTTGCAATCATAGTGTTGTAGCCACGCGTTCCAGGAAACAAACTCATTCAGAAGGACAATACAGATAGTGGAGTCCAGTTTATTACGCCAGTGGACCCAAGGCAGAGTCTCCTCTTAGCCAAGGACCCCGACTAGTTTTTGTGAAAACCTTATATACCCTAAGTGTACTTGCTCAAACCCACCTCCCCAAATTCCTTGAAACTAGTCTGGACAAGGTAAAAGAGAGATATGGTCAAAGTTAACCCATGATTTATGTGTCATAAGCCTAGATAGTTAAACAATGGACATTTATCAATAGGCCTGTGGTCATACAGTCCATGGAATTCTCCAGGCCAGAATACTGAAGTGGGTATACTTTCCCTTCTTCAGGGGATCTTCCCAACCCAGGGATCGAACCCAGGTCTCCCATATTGCAGACGGATTCTTTACCAGCTGAGCCACGAGGGAATCCCCATATCCCGATAAACATAATGGAATTTACAACTTTGTTCTGTTACAGAGATAATTAGCATATTCTTCTAGGCTGTGGAGAGTCCAAGTACAAGTCCTGAGGCTCTTTTATCCTGGGGGTCTGGTTTTCCATTGGTATGCCATTTCTATAGACACCAGGCACAAAGTTCAGAGTCCTATGGGAGGGTAACCATGCATGTAGCCTAATGTTGGCAGCCTGGCCGAAGATGGAGTCGAGCTCTGTCTGCTTCCTCCTTCAATAGGTTAGGACAAGTCCTGTGGCCTCATTTCCACCAGACTGCCATCCTTCAGTCTATCCAATAGAGCAGTGCTGGAGCCACCAGCATTGCATTATCCCAATTCTCAAGTGGAAGAACAGATGCAAATAATTAGCCCCAGTCTCACAACAAGTTATTGACAGAGCTGGGATTCCAACTCAGGTGTGTCTGATTTCAAAGCCCAAGTTCTAAACATTATAATTACACAAATTAGGAAGGAGCACAATAAAGTGAAAATGTTAGTTGCTCAGTCATGTCCCACTGTTTGTGACCCCGTGTACTGTAGCCTGCCAGGTTCCTCCGTCCATAGGCATTCTTAAGGCACGAATACGGAGTGGGTTGCCATTTCCTTCTCAAAGGGATCTTCCCGACCAAGGGATTGAACCCAGGTCTCCTGCACTGCAGGCAGATTCCTTTCTGTCTGAGCCACCAGGGAAGCCCTGGCACAATAAAAGAGTGGTCAGTTCTATTTGAGAAGGTCAAGTCAGGCTTCATAAAGAAAGACAGTCCTTAGGGAGGTGTTGGGAATGAAGTTATCTGTGGGGACTAACAGCATCACTTTATATTTCACAGCAGTTTTTACTTTTCAAGGTGAACCAGCAGGGTAGATTTTTAGTAGTCTGTACAAATTTTTAATTTCTGACTTTTTCAAAGGATTTTCAATTTTCCACGGCTTTCCCGGTGGCTCAGATGGTAAAGAATCCCCCTGCAGAGGGGAGGTGGGGCGAAAAAAAAAAAAAAAAAGAATTCACCTGCAATGTGGGAGATCTGGGTTCGATCCCTGGGTTGGGAAGATCCCCTGGAGAAGGAAACGGCAACCCATTCTAATATTATTGCCTGGAGAATTCCATGGACAGAGGAGCCTGGCGAGCTACAGTCCATGGGGTAGCAAAGATTTTTTTTTTTTTTCCCCCATGGACTGTAGCCTGCCAGGCTCCTCTGCCCATGGGATTTCCCAGGCAAGAATACTGGAGTGGGTTGCCATTGCCTTCTCCAGGGAGGTAGCAAAGATTTTTACAGTCTGAACAAATTTTTACTTCCTGACTTTATCAAAGGACTTTGAATTTTGCTTGATCTTCTACCATAGTCAGGATATTAGCATGGGTGCCCGTGGCCAGGGCTTGCTTCTTGCCACTAGCACAGTCACCCAGGGTAGGCACCTAGAGGGTCTTGGAGCTTAATGCTCTGTGATTGTGCCCTTCAAATTCTGAATCATTTTATCTTTAAATTTGTGTTTTTTAAGTGAAGTCTGATGGAACGATGGAGCAAGCCCAGGGGTCTTAGAACCTCAGCTCCTGCACAGTCCTCTCTGGTGTCCACTATGCCCTGACATCCTGCCCTCCTCCCCAGCCTAAGACCTGCTGGGGACCTCTGTCAGGGCAACAACCGGGCCTCAATAGAGGGGGTGTGGTGAGCAGGAAGTCTTGTGTTCAGCTGTGGCCATCCACCCCTCTCCCCATGGGTGCCTGAACATTGACAAGGAGATGATCAGGGTCAGGTACAGTTCCCCCAACACCTTCTGTGTCTCTGGCGGGGTGGGTGGTAAGCCACCATCCCTGCCCTAGGCTGGCAGTTCCATGGCAACTGACCGGCAGCTACTGTACATGGCCAGGTACAGAGGCTCCAGTCCCGAGGAAGGCAGGTCCCCACCCCCCTGTGGGAAGAGAAATTGACTTCCCTGTCTTAGGCCAGGACCCTACAACTTCATTTTGCACTGGCCCTGACTATGCCCTTTATTATCTGTGTCCTCAGGCAAGTTACTTCATCTCTCTGGGCCTCTGTTTCTACCCAGGATAAGAGTAATAACAATAATTATGTCAAAGTGGTTGAGGACTGTTATGAAGATTAAAAGAGGTAATCCAGGTGATCCCTGGTAGGCAGCAAGAACTGCACAGGTGCTGGCTGACCTTGGTACAATTCTACCAAGCAGGACATAATTAACATCTTTTCCAGGACTGTAGGAAGAGAAGCAAAGTGACTTCTCCCAGTGCTGAGCTGTGGCACCCTTGTTAAACAAAGATTTTTGTTAGTTTCCTTGTTTTTGTTTTTAACTTCTGGCCTAATCCTTGGACTAAAATTAATGGCTTTTTTTTTAAATTAATGGCTTTTATTTGTAGTCCACCATATCAAATTTTCCTCCCTTCAAACCATCCTGTCTTATGATACTTACTTTATCCTGTTCTTCAGTATCCATTTGTGATCAAATGGGTTTGCAATGTGGTGATGCCGGAAACTTGATATAATCACTGCATCCATACATTCTCAGAAATCTATAGCCAGCAGGTGAGGAATGTTTTTAAAGACTGAAGATGGCTGCTGCTTCCAGGGGCAGTTTTCACTCAGTGAAGAAAATCTACAATGTCTTTAATGAGCAGTAACGGGGTGAAGCAGGCTTCCCAGGTGGCTAAGTGGGTAAAGAATCTGCCTGCAATGCAGATGACGTGGGTTCAATCCCTGTGTTGGGAAGATCTCCTAGAGGAGGGCATGGCAACCCACTCCAGTATTATTGCCTGGAGAATTCCATGGAAAGAGGAGCCTGGCGAACTACAGTCCATAGGGTCACAAAGAGTTGGACACGACTGAAACAACTGAGTGCGCACGGGGGTGAGGACGGAAAAGAAGCCAACATCTGTTTCCATCTTCCTCTTAAGGTTCTCCAACTATCAGCATATTTTCACTTGATCTTTAGGGTGTGGAGCAAAGCTCCTTGGGAGAGGCCCTCCCAAATGACTGAAAAATTCCTGTCATGCTGAGGTCAAATAATTCTCTGTCTATTAATAAACACAGATGGTAGCCCCTAGACTTTGAAATATTTTAATTTACACACAATAGTTTAAGGTCACTCTTTTCTCCTAATGCTGCCCTAAGCTTTCTTGGAGAAGTATAAATAGGAACAAATCTTAGCTCACATAGAAATGAGTGCCAGACCAAAGACAGGGCTGTTACTTCCCACAGATGATGGAAGCCAAGAGTGTACTCTCGCAGAGTTGGGGGTGGGGAGATATTTTTCCTCTGGCAGATAGTTAAGTCTGGATATTTGCATTTCCTCCTCCTTGGAGTCACTTGAAGAAGCCTCCATGCTCATGTTATTCATCTTTACCTGCTAGGTACCAGGCTCATAGTTCAGTTCAGTTCACTCCAGTCGCTCACAGTAGGAATTCAATAAGTATTTGCACCTGAATAAAACAACCTGGGCAACAGTTGATTAGTTAGCAGGGGAAGCAAGAATTCAAACTGCAGCATGCGGGTTAGAGTCTGCACTTTTAATTAAGTCACTTGGATACAAACAAAGACCTAATTTTTAAATGAATGAAATAAAACAAATACATAAAACTCAAGGACTAAAATGCACTTATTATTTAATGGCCACTTGCCAAATTCCAATTTTAGCAAATGATCTAGGTCTGAAGACTTGCCCTCTTCTTTCACTGAAAATAGAAAATTCCTTAAGCTCTTGCTGCTACTATGGGTCTTCCAACCCTTTCCTGAAGATGGTGAGGAACAGACCTGGATGAAGAAGCATTTGAATCGTTCTCCACCTTGTGGGGCAATAAAATGTGGGCCTGCTGGGGAGACTCAGTAATTGTGAACAAGGACCTCCTGGTGATTTTTTTTTTTTCTTTTCCACAACACACAGCCTAAACTGGTCACATGGTAGGGGGCCTGATGAGCCCACTCTATGATTTGTATTCTGTCTTCTTCAAAATGAGACAGGTTGGGACCTGGGAACCTTTACTTGCTTTCACCTAGACAAGGGTCTCCTCCAGGATCTGAATACAAAGAAACTTGAAAGGACTAAGAACAACTACAGGCATGGATAGTTGGAGCAATTTATGAACAGGATACAAAAAGGCCAAAACCCAACTGCCGCTTCTGAGGTGTCAGGGAAAAAAGCAGGGTACCACACATGCACTCTACACACATCACCAGTGAGGGGGCGGGCAGACCGCCTAAGCTACCTCTCTGGCCTTACCCACCAATCCACCCCTTACCTCCCCTCATTTAAGGGACCAGCTCACCACCCACTCAGGAAGTGAGCAAGGGAACCTGTTGCTTGTTCTTACTTTCTCGTCTGGCCTCTTAACAATTTCTGTTGATTTTTTAAAGAGGCCAAGAACCCAGGTTACTAACAAAAATGCAAGTTAATGGTCTGACTCCTTCATTGATTAAATAAAGGTTTACTGATGGTCCTCTGTGATTTGTCTCCCAGCCTCTCCCAATAAGACGGGAAGTTTTGGGGGCTTCCTTGGTGGCTCGGTGGCAAAGAATCCATCTGCCAATGCCGGAGACACAGGTTCAATCCCTGATCTGAGAAGATCCCACGTGCTGCGTGACAACTGAGCCTGAGCTCTAGAGCCCGTGAGCCACAACTCCTGAGCCTACGCGCTACAACTACTGAAGATGAAGCACCTAGAACCTGTGCTCCACAATAGGAGGAGCCACTGCGATGAGAGGCCCGCGTGCGACAACTACAGAGTAGCCCCTGCTGGCCGCAACTGGAGAAAAGCCCTCACAGCAACAAGACCTAGCACAGTCAAATAATAAAATGAAATAACAATAAAAATAAAAGACTGGAAGCTTTTGAAAGCAGGGGATGGTCTCCTCTATAGGAGGAGACCTATAGAGGTCTAGCACTTAACTAGCACCTAACTACTCACTGGACGCTAAAATATTAAGTGGGCCTCAGTGAGGACTGGAGAAACAGGGATTTGCATCCAATGCTTCGGGAAGGATGAAAATCAATGGGGCAAGAGGAAGGGCAATTTTGCAATAGCCATCAAAAAATATATCAGGAATTTCATTTTGAAAAATATATCCTGAGGAGACACATACATGTAACATGCCATCTATCCAAGCTTACTCTCTGCAGCAATTTTCTTTTTTTTTTGTAACAGCAGAAGGTTGGAAAAAAACCTAAATATTCATCAGTAGGCAGGGGTTGAATAAATTATGGTACCGCCATATAGTACAGAATGGGATACTACGCATTGGTAGGAAAGAATAAGCCTCCTCAGGTAGAAGCTGTAAAGCTGAGTGGTTAAAACCAAATATTCTTGTGTCAGACTGGGTTTATGTCCCGCCTCCACCAGTTCCTAGATGTGTGACCTTTAGGCATTATCTTCTTGGACCTCAATTTTCTTGCCTATAAAAAAAAAAAAAATGAAAGTGATGAAGATTATAATGGCATCTGTAGAAAATGTATCACAGGAATGTTAATAAACAAATTATTTAGAGAGTTGGTATATAAGGTATGAGAGCCAAGATGCATTCAGTGATCAAAGCAAGGTGCCCAAACATATGCAGAGTAGGCTACCATTTGTGTAAAAGAAGAATGGAAATAAAGACTACATATACCCAGTTCCCTGTGTTTGCATAGAATATCTTTGGATAAATACAGAGGGAACTATGGCATTAGCTGCTTTTCCAATGGAAAACTGGGCATTTGGAGGAAAGACTGGAAGAGTGTTTACTCTATATCCTTTTTGGTTTGTTTTTTCCAAACTTTAAACTTTTTGTGCTGGAATATACGCAGTTAGCAATGTTGTGATAGTTTCAGGTGAAAGGCAAACGGACTCAGCCATACATATACATGTATCCATTTTCCTCTAAAATCCCCTCCTATCTAGGCTGGCGCATAACATTGTTGGAGCAGAGTTCCATTGTACACTTTTTAAAAAATATATTTATTTGTTAATTTATCTGGCTATGCCAGGTCTTTGTTGGCCTGTATGGGATCTTTTTAGTTGCTGCATGCGGAGTCTAATTCCTGGACCAGGGATTGAACCCTGATGCCTGCATTGGGAGCCTGTAGTCTCAACCACTGGGCCACCAGGGAAGTCCTTATATGTTCTTTTTTATCTTTGGATTTTGAACCATCACCTAGTACAACAATAAATAAATTATATATACGTATACACACACACATATATATACATATATACACACACACATACACTCAGAACCATCTCATGCAGTTTTTTTTTAATTGAAGTGAAAGTCACATAATAAAATTAGCCATTTAAAAGCGAATAGTTTGAACACACTGAATTTTTATTTTAAAGCAAGAGCTTTTAACAAGACCTTGCCATTTTCTGTCTCTGTTGCCTTGGCATTGGTCCCCAAATCCATCAAGGTCTACTCCCAATGCTACCACCTCTTTGACATCTTCCCTGGAGACTGTTGGCACCCGTCTAGACGTCTTCCGGATTTCTAAGCGCGGGGAGCCTGTATGCTGCCTTGAACCAGGGGCTTGGCTGTGTCAGAACCAGCGCAGTTGTCTCCTTCCCTAGAGCTGAGCCAGGAGTTTCTCTCGGCCAGAGGCAGAGCCACGCTTCTCCATATTCCCAGGAGTACTATCCTCGGGGCTCTGAGGAGGTTATCCGATGGACGGAACAGTATTCAGAACCTGACTGAACCTCCGCAGCCTCTGGGACGAGGAAACTGCGCCCTCTACAGGACTATTTTTAAATCGCTGATGAGGAGGGTGTTCTCAGCGCAGGCCGGGGAGTTCCCTCAGCTGGGGCGCTGGGGCACCTGATGAAGAGAAATGACAGAAGGCGGCAGAGCCCTGACCTCCCTGTCCTCCTCCACCCGCCTCCCCTGGACTCACCGCAGGACAACATAAAACATGCAGTAGAAACCGGGCTGGAGTCAGCTGCTGTCCCACCCCTAGAGGCTGTAGAACCACTAGCAGAGCTGGAAAAAAACCATTCATTTTGAACAGCCAGGGGTTGTGGGCGGGTGAGGTGGAGGGTTGTCCCAAAACCGGGAGAAGCAAAACAGCTTGCCCAAGATCCAACTGATGGTTGTGCTGCCCTGGGACTTACACAGCCTGATTTCTGAACAAGAGTGTTAAGCCACAGCCATCTGACACAGGCAACTTGATCTGGTTATTTCTGAGCTTTATCTTTGTCACCTCAAGTCTTCTAAGCCACTCACAGTCCATCTCCGAGCTCCTTTCCGTGTTTCTCCCCTGCTATCTGTCCTGAGTTGAAGCTCCAGGTGCACAAAGCCCCAGCCAGCCCTGGGCTGCGGTGGGGCAGGCTGCCCATCTCCCGAGTTGGTCCCATTGCTCAGCCTGTTTGTCTCTGGACCCAGAAGGTGCCTGGTTCAGAGGATGCCAGCCTCACCTTGCCCCTGAGCAGATGGCTGGCATGGCGATTCCTCAGAGATGCAGCCAAGTCCTCATCCCGGGCCATGGAAAACTGTGGGTCATTTCTAAACCCCTTGGGAGATAAGAAGAGTCAAGCTCTCCAACACCTGGAAAGGCTGTGCTACCATTTCAACTACTCTCTGCCTGGGCCCAGGGGAAGGGAGAGTGTCTGCAAGGTACCACACGCCGGGGGTCCCATACAAGGGGGCCCCAGACTCAGGCCCACTCTTCTCTTAGGTCCCCTAGCCATAGGGTCACGGGGTGGGGGGTGGGTGGAGGTGGGGGCTAAGTGCAGGGACACTTCCTGCTGCTCACTCTGCTCTTTCTCTCTGAAGCTGGCCTCTCCCCAGCTCAGAACTCTGGAGAGAGAGAGAGAGAGAGACTCTGTGTGTGTGTGTGTGTGTGTCTGGAGTGGGAGGGAGGAAGCAGCAAGCAGAAGAACCTGTTATTTTGCTTGGCTTTTCATTTCACATTTCTCTTGACTCTTTGACTCCTGGGATAATAGAAGTCAAGGTCTGGCATCTGATTCAGGGATGATCTCCAGGAGACAGCAATGAGAAAAGCTTGTTGGTGTCTCACATTGTGAGGATTGACAATGCTTCACACGTCATCCAAGTGTATGAAGGCTGTATCTCACAAACTCAAAAGGGTGTGTTGTTCCTTCTTGAATTTTAACTGAGGTTAAAGTGTTGAGTTTAGATATTAAAATTTCTGATACTCCGGAGCTGGCTGGAGAAAAGTGAGGGACCTGGCCTCCAGGCTGTTTCTCCCAAAGGTGGCACTGAGAGAATCTTCTCTTCCTTCCAAGTTTTGCTCGGGGCTGAATCTGGTTTGAAAGTCTGGTAGAACAGTGGCAAGAACTTCTGTGCCACAGAGGAGGGCCACTCGCATTTGGAACCTACTGATCTCAGAGGGAAAAAGGAAGCTGTTGTCATAAGGGCCAAGAGAACCCTCTCTAATAAAGGCAGGCGAGCATGCCTCCCCAGTGGGTTATTTGAGCTCAAAGTGCAGCTAGGTCTGTTTTGAGCTTGGCTTAACCTATCCCCACTCACTGAAAACCTGAAAGGCTTATTGTTTAGGTGTTGCTATAAAAGGACACAGAGGGTGTGAAAGACCCACTGTTTTCTGTTGGAAATAGTCATCTGCCCCAGGGTTTAAAAGTAATCAAAAAAATTTTTTTTAAATCTTTTTTGTCTAAAGGCAAAAAAAAAAAAAAAGAATGTAAGGAATGGAAATGGCTGAGCTGCAAAGAAATATCACACTATTTTTGAGAGTAACTTTTTCTGCTTGAGCACTGTTAATGACGGGCCATTCCCCCATCTCCCCATTTCCCTCCAGAACACTGGAGTCTATTCACCATTCATTCACCTGGTCTCTGGAACAGAACCTGAGGGCAGCCAAGTAAAGCACCAAGCCAGGCAATCTCAGACTTTGCAAATATCTGACGCAGGTCTAAGAAGCCTGAAAAAAAGTTTTATGGCTCAGCTGAATTGGGGACCCAGAAAGAGAGGTGAAAAAATGCAATCCATTCTCTCGTCTCACATGAGACAACACAGACTAAAGAGAAAATACAAAGAGAAGGTTAATTTGGAACCATGTATGTGGTCAGAAAAATAGTCAATTCATTTCAACTTTTTTTAATGAGATTTTTTGGTCACGCTGGGCCTTAGTTGTGGCCCATGGGATCTAGTTCCCTGACTAGGGGTCAAACCCAGGCCCCCCACACTGGGAGCAAGCCACTGGACCACCAGGGAAGTCCTTCAATCTGTTTTTAGAAAGAAGTCTCTCTGCTTTGCTTTTTTCTTGTCTCCTCATATTGCTGGGGTGCCACTTTCCTCAACATAAAAGAGAGACTCTGCCCCTCTGGGTCATAGAAGGAGCCCCTCATAGACCTGTGAGGCTGACCTCAGAGGGAGCAGAACACAAACCACATGGAGAGGTGGGAGCAAGCACTGTGCTGTGTGGAGGACAGGCAGGTAGGTCCTAGTACAGGAGTGGTGGGAGAGGAGGCTTGAAGATCAGCCTGGAAGTACAGTTCATGGGGCCCTGAATGTCATGCTAAGGATTTTGAAATTTATCCTTAGGCATGTGGAACTATCGTGGGGTTTTTACACCATAGTAATTATTTAACTATTGTTAAGTAATCACTTCCTATTACATAGTAAAAGTTATTAGAGAAACATAGAGATTAGCAAATCTCCTAATCAGAAGCAAAAGTCATAACCTGCTGCATAGGGGTCACCACCGGGAACATTTAAGGGAAGAATGGGCTATATATACATCCTTCTCTAGTAAAACAAAAAGGTAGCATTCTTCACACATGGCTTTATAATCTGATTTTTTTTTCATTCAGCATTGGAAAGTAACTTTCTTTAATGTGTTAGGGCTCCTATATAGTTATTTTCAGTTTTTTTTTTCCTGACCTAACATTCTTGAGGAAGCTAACGCCATCTCAGGGGTTGAATGAGTAGGTTTTTTTTTTTGGTTTCAGGGTTGGGGGAAGGTTGTATTTTTGGCGGTACTGTCAGGCCTGTGGGATCCTAGTTCCCAGATGAGGGATCGAACCTGGTCCCTTGGCAGTGAGAGTGTGCAGTCCTAACCACTGGACCACCAGGGATTTCCAAAAGTGATTTTTAAGGAGGGGGGCACTCCCTTTTAGAACCACTGGTCTATAATAACACTTAAGTGATAGAACTGTATTTCATTAAAATTCTTATTGGATATATTAATTGATTCTAATCTTACTCACTTGCCAATAATTCCTCTGTAGATATATTTGAATTTATAGTTTGCTATACTTATCTGGTTAGATTAAATTCTTTTTTTTTTAATGAAAGAAGTGGAAAATTTTATTTGAGCCAAATTTGAGGATTATAACAAGGGAACAGCATCTCAGAAAGCTCCAAGAAATGTTCACTAGATTTAATTCTTTAAGATAACTTCTTTGAAGTTCAATTTCTGGGTCAAAATCTCTATCTGTATATTTGCATTAAAGAAAAAAGAGATAATTCAGATGTCATCAGAGCTGGTGACCTTGCTTTTGCTTTTGAGATCTTGGTATTACTTAATATTTTCAATCTTTATAGTCTTTGTCAATCTGGTTGAGAAAATATTTATTTTTAAAAATTTGTTTCTCCAGTAGTCATGTATGGATGTGAGGGTTGGACCATACATAAAGAATGCTGAATGTCGAAGAATTAATTCTTTTGAACTGTGGTGTTGGAGAAGACTCTTAAGATTCCCTTGGACTGCAAAGAGATCAAACCAGTCAATCCTAAAGGAAATTAGTCCTGAATATTCATTGGAAGGACTGATGCTGAAGCTGAAGCTCCAATACTTTGGCCACCTGATACGTAGAATTGATTCATTAGAAAAGACCGTGATGCTGAAAAAGATTGAAGGCAGGAAGAGAAGGGGATGACAGAGGATAAGATGGTTGGATGGCATCACCAACTCGACGGATATGAGTTTGAGCAAACTCTGGGAGTTGGTGATGGACAGGGAAGCCGGGCGTGCTGCAATTCATGGGGTCGCAAAGAGTTGGACAGGACTGAGTGACTGAACTGAACTGAACTACACAGATGTTTCATTTTTCTTATTCTTGATCATTCAGGTGGTGAATCTTTATGCTGTGTCTAATTCTTTCCTTAGTGGAATCAGATTCAAATGATTTGAACATATTTATTAATATTAATTCTTTGACATATTATAATGGTTTCCCTAGTTAGTTGTCTTTAAATTTAAATTCACGTATTGATTTTCATACTGAGCCAGCCTTGGATTCTCAAGAGAAACTGCACTTGGTTGTGGTGATTATTCTTTCTGTATATTGCTGGATTTGATTTGATAAATCTGTTAAGGAGTCTTCAGTCTAATTTCATCAGGCATATTGGCCTGGAGTTTTCTTTGAACTGTTTCTACCTAGTTCTGGTATCAGGATAATGTTGGTCTTATGAAGTAAGTTGAGTTTGAGCCTCACAAAAAGAAATGACTATAATTATTATAGTATTACTTATAAATAGCTTTATGGGGTCACTTGCTCTCTCTCCTTCCCCTCCCCAATCTGCATCGTGTGTTTCAGTTTCCCCAGATGCCCCTTTTCAGCCCTCTGGCCCAGAAATCTGAAGTTTTAGTTATTGCATTCTACCACACACTTTTATGGCTGCACTCAAGTCCAAGGCTAAGCAGTGAATTTACCACTGGAGGGGGATATATGGCAAAACTGTCGGTTTGATGATACTTCTGGTCTTTTCCAATCTGCATGCTATTAACTGTGTTTCAGGGGAAACTTCCCTGGTGGTCCAGAGGCTAAGACTCCATGCACCACCTGGGTTCGATCCCTGGTCAGGGAATGAGTTCACACGAGACAACTAAAGATCCTGCATGCCACAACTAAGACCCGGTGCAGCCAAATAAATAAATAAATAAATAAAATGTTAAAAAGAAAAAAAGACTATGGTTCAGGATCCTCACAGTGTGGTTCTATGCATTTAAACCAGATTTTATAGTTGAATTCTGAGGGAAATATGGGGAGAGAGTACTTACCTCATCTTATCAAGACCTGGAGCTCATAAATTTGGTTTTGATTAATATGGCTGAGTTTCTTCACTGTTCGCCTGAAACTATCACAACATTGTTAATCAGGTGTATCCCACTACGAGTAAAAAAAGTCGAAAGTAAAAAAAAAAAAAAATTTGTTGTAGCTACCCTTCCACTTCACCATAGTAAGCCCTCTCCTGTTTTAAATCTCTTTTGATATGCACTGTTTCTATAAAAAGAAAAAATTCATGTAATTAAGATCTTGCCATCTAGAACATCTAGAAGCATTTTCCTTTTAGCCCATTTTTCCCTCCTCTTAGTCCAATCAAAGAGCACACAGGAAGACAGGCAAGCTGCTCGACTGTTACTGTGAGATTTTTAAAAGAGAGGTTTTGTTCTCTGTTCTGAAATAAAGGATTCCCTTGAGGCTATAGCTTGCTTAAATTTCAAGCCTCCTTCCTGACATTTGTCTTGAAACAACCAATGAAGGAAACGTGTCAAGTATTTCTTTACGGCTGTCTTTTACATTAGGTGAGGGAGACATCAAAAACCCTAGTTTTTGAAACATGTGATTACAGAATTGAAGAATTTTGGAATGGATGGTAGTTTTACAGATTGTCTGCTTCCCAGTTTAATATATGTGGTTGCATATGAAGATTGGAAGGGTCCATAGGTAAAATATCAGGGATCTGAAATATAATAAAACCAGATGCCCACAGGGCCGGACTGGTAGACAAAAAATAGAGAACAGTAGAGGCTTTGGTAAGCTGTCTAGAACCGGCTTTGTCTTAAATTTTTCCTCTACAGGGAGTAGCCATTACTCTCATCATAGGAGCTTTGCCTTATGTCATCAGATCTTCCAGTTTGATAGAAGTCAGATTGGGATTTTCTAATGAAATCTTTAATATTGGCTCAAAGTTTCTAACAGTATTTGGGCCAAATGAGACACAGTTACATCCTAGGTATAGTACTTTAGGTATCATTTTTGACTTATGGCTTAAGTAAAGGTTAAAATGCAGAGCAAATGAGATGGAATTTCCTCTTTTTCCTATCCTTACTTAAACATTGACCATTGAAAGAGATACAGATTTATAGGTTCTTTAGAATGAAGTGGGGGGAAAACAGCTGATGGGTAGGTCTTTGAATAGAACAAAATTGGGCTACTTAAAATCTATTTGCATGTCTTTTTAAAATTTTTAATTGGAGGATAATTGCTTTACAGTATTATGTTGGTTTCTGCCAACATAATACATCAACATGAATCAGTCATGGGTATACATGTCCCCTTCCACTTCCTCCCTTTTCCCACCCCATTCCACCCCTCTAGGTTGTCACGAGCACCAGGTTTGAGCTCCCTGAATCATACAGCAAATTCCTACTGGCTATCTGTTTTACATATGGTAATGTATATGTTTCCATGCTATTCTTTCAGTTCGTCCCTTTGTCTCCTGTACATCATGTCTTAAGCATTAAACTTCTGCAGAAAGAGGTTTGACTAAAGCAAAAATTAATACAATGTTGTAAATCAACTATATTTCAATAAAAAATATTTTTAAAAGGATAAATCTGTAGGAGGTACACAGCATAAAGGTTTAAAGTTCAGGCTTTGAGGTCAACAGGACTTTTCAGGGAGGCAGATTTCTGATGCTCTGACACATTCGAGAAGAGATATTCAAATGATCATTATTATAGCAACAGCATGTTACGTCATCTCAATCCCTGGCTGATTCACGTGTTGATGAATATCTACCACCTAGTGATGTCCTGAAGATGAAACCACATATACCATATGAGCACAGTGATGTGGAGTTGCTTGAAGGTGTTTTGAGTAGCAGTGATCAAATGGATGCTTTAGGAGGAGTATACTGGGGGTTGTAGGTTGAACAGTGTAGAAACTGGAGACAGGAAATAAAAAAAGCAAGACTGGAGACTGGCTAGAAAGGATTTGGAAATTTAACAAAAGGAGTATCTGAAACTTGAAAGATGGATGAGATCAATATCATGTATATTGAAGATGTTGTATTCTGTATACAGAAGATGCTGATGATAGAACCATGGAAAGTACTACAGCTGACCCTTGAACAATGTAAGGGTGGGGACCCAGTTAGAGGAGTCAGTACTCTGCAGTGGAAAATTTGCCTAACTTATAGAAGGTCTTCCATATGCTCGGTTTCTCTGTATCTGCACATTGTGCAGTGCTGCTGTATTTACCACTGAAAAAATCCGCATGTAAGTACACTAGTGCAGTTCAAACCCATGCCGTCAGGGGTTGATGGTACTCAGAAGTTGCGGAGGCAGAGAAGGAATGTTCAAAGGGAGAAGGAAATGATCCAGGACAAAAGGGAAAAGTTGAGGTGTAGAAAAACCAGCACCCACTTTTTTCTAAAATATTATTCATATTTGTATTTTGACTGCCATGAAATAATTCTTATCACCTTTAGGAACATTGATCATTTTGAGTTCTATTCAAATGATCTTTACTAGGTACATAGGGCTTCCCTGATAGCTCAGTTGGTAAAGAATCCACCTGCAACGCAGGAGACCCCAGTACATGGACCAACAGTATAATACCATTTTAAACTCGGAAAAGATGTTTTTATACCTAATGCTAAGAATTTTTAAAAACTTTTTATTTTATATTGAAGTACAGCCTATTAACCTTATGATAGTTTCGGGTGGACAGCAAAGGGACTCAACGAAACATGTATGTATCCATTCTCCTCTAAACTCCCCTCTAATCCAGGCTGCCACATAATATTGAGCAAGAGTTCTCTGTGCTACACAGTAGGTCCTTGTTGGTTATCCATTTTAAATACAGCAGCATGTACACGTTGATCCCAAGCTCCCTAATTATCCCTTCTCCCCATTATTCTTCTGCTGGCAACCGTAAGTTTGTTCTCTGAATCTGTTGTAGATAAATTCATTTGTATCGTTTCTTTTTAGATTCCACATATAAGGGATGTCTTCTCAACTTTCTTCATTCAACATGGCAATCTCTAGGTCCATCCATATTGCTGCAAGTGGCATTATTTTATTCTTTGTAATGGCCGAGTAATATTCCATTGTATATATGAACATCTTTATTCATTCCTCTGTCGATGGACATTTAGGGTGCTCCGATGTCTTGGCTACTGTAAACAGTGCTGCAGTGAACACTGAAGTGTATGTTTATGTTTGAGTTACGGTTTTCTCTGGGTATGTGCCCTGGAGTGGGATTACTGGGTCATATGATAGTTCTACTTATAGTTTTATTTAAGAAACCTCCACAGTGGCTCTATCAATTTACATTTGCATCAACAGTGTAGGAGAGTTCCCTTTCTTCTGTACTCTTTCCAGCACTTACTGTGAGTGGATTTTTTGATGATGGTCATTTGGACTGGTGTTAGGTGATACCTCATGGTAGTTTTGACTTCCCATTTCTCTAATCAGTGATGTTGAGCATCTTTTCAAGTGCTTTTCAGCCATCTGTGTCTCTTCTTTGGAGAAGTATCTACTTAGATCTTCCACTCATTTTTTTGGATTTTTTTTTTTTTTTTTTTATATTGAGAAAGGTGGTTAATTTTGAACATGGTCAACAACTTCTTTGCAAGTGATCCTATCCATTTTATTGTTGCAGTTGTTTTTAAAAAGCTATTTCAACTTTTTCCTCTGTAGGTATTCATATCAGATGGTACTCAGAATCCATTCTCTCTCCATGTCATCTTTTATCCCTCTTCTGTGGTTCCAAATACACACAATAATTTTGAATTATTCACTGTGAATAATTCACTGTCTTGGTCACTCTGAGTACCACATTAAAATTAATGCCCAGAGCACATTATCCAATTACACATATATATTCCCTATCTATTTAATAACATCCAAAAACTTACCATCAAGCAATTGATGTGTTGTGTCCCGAGGCTTCATCTTATATTTAGTCTGGCACCTCCCACCTCAAGTATGGGCCTCCATCTGGGCAGCCTTAGCATCTCTGGGAACAGTCCTGCAGACTCCTCCCAGCCAAGAGAATCAGAATCTGCATTTTAACCAGATTCTGGAGTGACTTATTCACACATCAAAATTGGAGGCAAGTTGGCCTGCCTCGAGCTCCAAGGAGTGTGGGCACCCTAGTTAGTTGAACTGCACAGGATTTTCTGGAAGTTATGTTTGTGATTCTCTGTCCTCCAACTAAGTTGCAGTTTAATTTTCTCCATAGTCGTCATGTGTTTAGAATGTAAGATTCGTGAAGCAGGATCTGTGGCAGACCCATGGTAGAGAATCTTGCCTATAAAGGATTGCAGAACTATCTCAGTAAAATTAGTTGTGATTGGTAATGCAGATTTTTAAAAAATTTTATATTTATTGGTTGCGCAAGGTCTTAGTTGTGGCATGTAAACTCTTTATTTCCAGCATGTGGGATCTAGTTCCCTCACCAGGAATTGAACCCATTCCCCCCTGCATTTGGAGCATGGAGTCTTAGCCACTGGACAACCAGGCAAGTCCCAGTAATGCAGGTTTTAACTTCCCTCCAGCCCTCCACATTGTGCATTAGTAAAAGGCAGACCTTCTGTTTCTGGCTACATTATAATGCACTGAGATATAACTTCCCTTTAAATAGCTTATGGCAAAGCTCAAGGTAAATTACAACACCCTGGACTTTTTCTCATCAAGAACCTGTCATACTGCATTATCCTGTATTTATTTAATATAGGGTCCACACTGATCCAAGCCCTAGGTTATGTCCTCTGCTGTTTCCCTTTCTACTTCTGAGCTAATATTTGTGTATTTTAAGAATGATTAATTACTTGGGATCAGACTTAACTGCCTTTTCATACTTTCATTCAACAGATTACTTGATTTTTAAGAATATTTCACATGAGGTTACTAACTGATCACTCCTTTCTAAACTGAAGACCCTTTGTCTCTAGTGCCATGTATTTACTTGGGACTATGTTAGGATAGAGTGAATACAGTAGCTTTATATTGACCATGGAACCAGATTAAGAATTGTTCACAAAAACGACTCAAGCTTTTAAGTTAGCTATGTTTCCTATTTTCAGTTTTTACATCTAATATTATTACACTAAGCAAGATAAAGGACTAAAATTACTTAGATGATGACTAATCAATAAAATTGTTTACGGAATAGTGATACTATGATTTGCTGAATATTAGTTAACTTATTGCTATATCATAAAACATCTTTGATATTAAATTTAAATAATTTAAACTGTAAAGCATGCTTATTAAAGCATGATCCATGTATAACTTGCATCACAATCACCTGTAACTGAAGAAAAACATTACTTGGAGATGGTCCTATAGTACTTGTTAAAGATGCAGTTTTCCTATGTGTACTTACACAGAACAATCTCCACGACTCCAAGATACACTAAACGAGAAAAAGTAAAGTGCAGAACAATGTACACAATATGCAACTATCTGTACAAGACAAGTGGAGCACACACCTAAGTGTACAGACCATGTGTGAATATACAAATGGCTTAACATGCCTCTAGAAAGGGGAGCCATGTAATTGGAAAACAAGGGGAGACAGAAGATATTTTATTTTATGCTGTATACTCCTTTACACTTTTTGACCTTTACAACGTGTTATGAACAATCTGTTCAAACAAATAACTAAGAGAAAGTCATCTTAAAATGCACATTCTCAGGCTTATTCTGGCCCTCCTCAGTCAGAATCTTTCGAACTAGGGCCTAGAAATGTTAATGTTTAGAATAGTCCCCAGATGACTCTCATGAACAAATTTGAGATCACTGCTTTATTATCTATGACACTATAAAATTTGCCCTTTATTGGGAAAAGTTTAACTCTGCCATATTCAGTAAAAAGAAAAAAAAAAAGGTGAATCCATTAAAGTAACTATTTATAACTTAAATTCACAACTTACACTGACAAAGTAACAGCATGATCATACAAAAGACTTATGCTCTTTTGTCAATAAGCAGGGGAAAAAAAAAGACTTAAATACCATTAACAAAAAAAATCAGAGAGCCTTTCTTATAGCAAGTTTGCATTTTTGATACCAGCTTATTCAAAGACATCAAAGAAACAATAGTGGTGAAGACAGAAATCTAATTTGGAATGTATATCACTTAACTAGGGAATGGGTGAGAGAAATCAGATTATCTGGGTTATCATTACTGGAACATAAGCATGCACTGTAATAATAGGGAGAGCTAGTCTGAGATGCAGAGAATATATCAGCTGCCAAAACAACTGGTTCAAGAATGCATTAGCATGGTGAGAACCAATGCTTGACTAGTGTTTACAGTTTTAAAAATTGTCAAAGCAGAAGAAAAGATACTAACAGATACTGATGTCAACCTTATTTCATATAAGATGGTTAATGCAGATCTAGCTAGAGCTATGAAAACAATTAAGCCATGCAAAAAATAAATAATACTGAAAAAAATACTTTAAAAAATTTACACTGGTATCACTTGTGTATCTGGATGAAGACACCCAAAACTAAATGCAAAAATTGGGAATTTGGGTTGAAAACATTTTTAGAAGATAATTAACTTCAAGATGAAAGGAGCAGACTCAACTGTGCAGAGAATAAACTTTTGATATCTATCAATTTCAATTCTGTTACTAAATTAATGTACTAGCTTTGGTTAGCCACTCTGGGCTTCAGTTTCCTCATCAGGAAAATAAGTAATACAGTACCTTCACTTATTGTTATGATAGTTTTAAACAAGAAAACATATGAAAGATCTAGCATGATAATTATCATTAGTACATGATAAATATCAGTTTTTTCCTTCTCTTCTAAGTAAGAGAACTGTGAGAAACATAATTCCAAAATTTTCACTGGGTGACTAAGTATTCAAGAGTAAAATGAGACCTGGAAAGATGAAAAAAAAAAAAAAAAAGACAGTTGCCCAAGATACAAAGATAGTATATCACAAATTCGGAAGAAAAGCCCAAGTCTCTTGTTCCTCTAAGAGTCTGGGGGAAGACTGTGCCCAAGAAAGAAACTGAACCAATATGGTACTGAATTATACAGTTTTCTGGAAATTATGTGCCCATAATTCTGGAAATTATGTGCTCATCTGTCAGGAATAACAAGATCTAAGTACCCAATAAATTTGAATATGGTTTTACTGAAACACTAAGTCATTTCTAAGCAGAAGTACTTATGTCAATTCTAACATATAATACATTTAAGCCATTATATGAATTTAAGTTTTTATTTGTGTATTTCACTGTAGTGCTGTGACAACAAAATGACATCTGTATACCAGAGCATACATATATTAACAGTAAGATGTAACTTTTCATTACACCACTGCTATAATATTTAGCTTTTTGTAGGACACATAAGCATGTAGGATGGCCACACCAAATAATTTTCTGTTTTTTTCCTTAGATAATCTTAAATTTTTTTTTCAGTAATACTTTATCAACCTCACTGTTAATAGAACTGTAAATTATCTGGGTGATGGGGTGTAGGGGCAGGGAGAGGGATCATTCAACTGTGTTATACTGTAATAGTTGCTAGAGTAATCTCACACACACACCAATAAGGAACTGTCTTCATAATTAAGGGCTAGTTACTGTTGTTAGTTGCACAATGATAAAGTTCTTTGAAAATATTGGTTAGCCCACTTATATATGAAAAATGCCCTTTCCACTTATGCAGAAGAAAAAAATATTCAGAAAGTTATTTTTGGCCTTGCTATGTCAAAAAGTCAACTGTACAAAGATCTACGTGTCAAACCTAAAATTATAATTTTAAAAGTCTATTAAAAACAAAAATGTCATGCATTTTTAATATCAATTATGCAGAGGCTTTAAAACTGTTGCAAGACCATATATTATATATTAGCTTTTATACTGCTAATGCACAACTAACAGCAAACTTGATTAGATTAACAGAAATCTGTCTTAATTACACCTTTATATATCACACTAGAGAGACAAATGCCACAAGATCTGCAGAAACATTTAGTTCTGAGCACTTAAATGGCAGGATAACTTTTTGTGTTGTAATCCATCACATAAAGAAAAACAAAATGAAAAAAATTCTGCAGTCTCACGTTACAAAAAAACGTACTGCTGTAAAATATCAAGAAGGCGTAAAGGATATCTGTAACACAAAGTAACAACTAGTATCAAACAGCAAACAAAACTCTAAATAAAAGTATCAAAATACACATAGTAACTGAAGCACAAATACTGCATTAAATACAGTAAAGATTTAATAGGACTAGTTAATAAAAGACACAAATACAGGGGGAGCTAGGGCAACCAGTAAATAAAACCAAAATAACGGGAAAAAAATCAGAACCATTGTAATTCCCCAAGCTGGAGCACAATTTTGGTGGTGGGGGGGTGTCTTTCCATTCATATAATACCTAACACTGTACATTAAGATTTTAGTATCATAGAAAAACTTGGTTCTTCCATGAAATTCTTTAAATTCTCGATAATTTTTTCAAAGTAGACATCATTATGAATGAAAAACAGCCAACGAATGGGCACCTGTTGTTTTTTAACACTGTAGATTTACAGAAACTTTTTAAAAGTTATCATAATCTTTTTTGTCTTTTTTCCCCTCAGCTTCAAATCCATCAACTCCATCACTATCCCTTCTTCGTTTTCTGTTGTTGTGGATGTTAAAACGCTGGTTCATCTGTGGTAGTGGATCCATGCCTAGAACTTTGTGTATCTGGCGGAATGCAAGGAGTCGCAATGCAAACTGCAACAAAAAGAAAATTTAGTCAAATTAAAGAACCAATATTAATTCTTATTAGGTTTACAGTCCCACATAACAATATAAAAAAGCATGTTTAATGAAAGAAACACCTTAAACAATATTAAGGTTCACAAATGAAAGACTCTGTATGTTCTGAAGTTTTTATTTTCAGGTTTTTCTGTGTGCATGCTATTTTTTTTTTTTTTTAATGTAAGTTAAAAAAATATTTAACAAAATGATTATGCTCATTAAAAATCCTAAGACAGTATACAGCAAAAAAAAAAAAAAAGCATCTCACTCATCAAATGAACCTCTCTTTGGTTCATATTCACATATCTTGCAACTTTTCCTATGGACGTCCATGTGCTCATCCTCAGGCACATGTGCCTCCGAACACACACCTCCCTAGGTTTACAAAATGAGGATTATACTTCTTCAACTTGTTACTTCATGAACTAAAAAAAGATTTTTCAGTATTGTGGCTATATATATATGTAGGAATACATTAGGCATCAATGTCACAAGACCTCATGTGTCATAGGATATTTTGAGACATAGTTTCCCAATATTCTGAGAAATATTTAAGGAGATTCTATAGTCATTTGATTAAAAGGCAACTTTCACTATGTGGTTAAACTTTCAATATAACTGTTTAGACTACTTCCTGAGATGTAATTCCATATAAGATTTGTTTTTTTAAAGTATACAATTCAGTTGTTGCTTTTTTTTTTAGTATACTTACAATTTTTCAACATTAACTACTCTCTAATCCCAGAACATTTTCATCACCTTCCCAGTGTCTCACCCTCCCTTCACCCCAAAACCCCATGGCCCAATAGCAGTCATTCCTCAATCCCTTTACCCTGAGGCCCTTGCAACTATTAATCACTTTTGTAACTTGATAGATTTGCCTACTATAGACATTTCATATAAACAAAATCATACAATATGACTTTTTGTGTCTGGCTTCTTCCACTTAGCATAAGGTTTTCAAGATTCATCTACCTTGTACGTATCAGCACTTCATTCCTTTTAATGGCTGAGTAATTTTCCACTGTATGAATATATCACATCTGTTTATCTACCCATCCATCAGTTGATGGACACTTGGGATGTTTCCACTTTCTGGAAATTATGCAAAATGCTACTAATTATGAGGTGAAACTAGGGATTATTTATCATAACAGGATAGTATTTATTTAGAGTTACTTAAAGGTATTTCCCAAAGATAAACAGAATAAGGTTTTCGTCTACCTTTAAAGAAAATATCCAAAGATATCTGATACATAATAATGAACAGTAACACACTTTTACTACAGAAATATTGATACTGATCCTCAGCCTATTCTCATACTAGGAGTTTCTAAACAGAAGAGTACTTCAGTAAGGAAAACTACAGTAGCATCTGAGGCTGGAGTGAGCACTCTGTAAGCTCCTGTTCTGCATGTGATTTGCATGTACTTCTAAATTCTAACAAGAGACATTTCTAATGTATAATTGGAAATTATTTAAAAGCAAATGAAATTTGAGGGTACTGAAATTATTTCCATACAAAGTCATCTTGGAATTTTTAAAAACAACATCAAAGAAGATGTCAGGTTTACTTAATTCTTTTTTGAGAGGGAAGATAACCTTACAAATGTGCCTTTTTAAAGATATGCTGCTCTATTGGACACCTACAGGAAGGCATCTGAATAAATGACAAAAGCTACATCTTGCAGAAGCAACTCGAAAAAGATCACTAGAGAATACAGATACAAAATCAAAGGTAAATATTATGGAAGGAAAAGAAGAAAAGTCCCAGACAAAGGAAAAAAGTGAATTATTAATATGGGCTCTATGGCCCACCAAAAAAGAAACTGAAATTGACCTAGGTACAATCCATAGAGCTTATTCAGATTTCACCAGTTATACACACACTTGGTTTATGTGCGATGTATACAGCTCTATGTAACTTTACCACATGTGTAGGTTTGCATTAATCACCACTGCAAGGCACCATACTATTACCACAAAACTCTCACTAGCCACATCTATCCTCACCCCTATCCCTAACTCCGAGGAATCACTAATCTGTTCTGTTAGTTCACAAATGTTATAAAGATGGAATGATGCAGTATATGTAACTTCCTCACTTTTATTTATCAAAGTATAGTTAATGTACAATTATTAAATAATTAACTGGTGCCCAATACAGTGACTCATAATTTTTAAAGGTTATACACAATTTAGTTATTATTAATATACTATTTCCCTATGCTGTAAATATATTCTTATAGCTTATTTTATATGCAACGTTTGTACCTTTTAATTCCCTACCCCAATACTGCTCCTCCCTACTTCTCTCTCCCCAATGGTAACCACTAGTTTGTTCTGTGAGTCTGCTTCATTTTTTTCTTATATTCACTAGTTTGCTGTATTTTCTACATTTCATGTAAAAGTGATGGGCTTCCTAGGTGGTACGAGTGGTAAAGAACCTGCCTGCCAATGCAGGAGACATAAAGAGATGTGGGTTCAATCCCTGGGTTGGGAAGATACCCTGGAGAAGGGCATGGCAACCTATTACAGTATTCTTGCCTGGAGAATCCCATGGACAGAGGAGCCTGGCAGGCTGTGGTCCATGGGGTGGCAAAGAATCAGACACAATTTAAGTGACTTAGCATAAGTGATACACAGCATCTATTTTTCTCTGACTTACTTCACTTAGCACAATGCCCTCCAAGTCTATCCATATCATTGGGAATAGCAAAAATTCTATTCTTTTTTAATGGCTGAGTAGTATTCCATTGTATATATACCATATCTTCTTTATCCATTCATCTGCTGATGGATACTAAGGTTGCTTCCTTATCTTGACATTGTAAATAATGCTACTGTGAATACTGGGGTATGTATATCTTTTCAAATTAAAGTTTTTTGTTTTGTTTTCTGGCCATACACCTAGGAGAAACTGTTGGGTCATGTAGCTCTAGTTTTTCTGAGAAACCTCCTTACTGTTCTCCACAGTGGATGCACCAACTTACATTCCCACCAACAGTGTATGAGATTCCCTTTTCTCCACTGACTTTTAACACTTTTCACTTCTTTACTTTTAACAAGGACATTTCTAACTACCTCCTAAAATCAGACCACTTTCTTCAAAGTCACATTAAAGGTTTCCTTCCTTCCAACTAAGAATTCTCTTATTGGTTTTCAAATGCCCTGCTTCTTACCCTAAAAAATCATTTAAGTACCAATGAAGAAAAAAGCCACTTAGGGTAAACTGTCATCTTCCCTACAAAATTAAACCCAAAGAAATTAAAACAAACCTTGTTTAATACACACAAACTGGAAATCTTGTGAGTCTGTAAGATATTCGTAATGTACTATTATCATTGACTCTTCCTAAATTGTTTAACCTAACAATTTATTTTAATCCTGACCTCTTCCAAATTATTCTTGCCAGAAGAGACAACAGAACAAAATCTTAAGTGCAAAAAGCGCAACTGCTTTAGACTAGATTGTTATTGTTTACAGTTGGTAGCCATTTCTCCTCTTAGCACACTTCTGGAGTCAAAAAAGGAAAGCTGTAGAAGTTTTAGACTGATTGAAAGATTTAATTTATTTAATCTTCCCAACAATCCTCTTCGAGACAGATACTGCTCTTATCCCTTATAGAAGAGATGCAAAGCTGATATTTAAACTCAGGAGTCTAGACTTCAGAGCCCACACTTTTAATTACTATATTAGCTGGCCTTTTCAGTGGCAGGAAAGGCTAAATCATAACAAAAATTTCCATAAACCAAACAGCACATCACTTTTGTATACCCAGAAGACATGAATAGTTAACTCTACTGATCCTGACATATAATACAACAACTTGATTTAATGATACTGAAAATACTGCAGTATTTTTATATTTATAGAGGACACACACAGTTAAAATAATAAAATTGAAGATTAATGAAATTTAGTTTAAATTATATCCTAAGAGCTTACTTGCTAAAGAAGCAGAATAATGAATACTACACGGTAATTTCTTCTAGAGGACAACTATAAACAGACCAACACTGTAAGGGAAGTGACAAAACGAAGCCCTGGGATCAGGGACACACGGTACCTGCGCACTGGATGTGATGTCTTCACGCTGCTGGTCAGTCATTGTCGCCAAGGTATCAAAGGGATCCTTCTCACAGGGATCCAGAAGTCCAGGACTACCTACAGCAACCACCATAGGCAGAATAAAGTATCATCATCATCCATTTGTAGAAGAGTGAGTAATTCTCATTCAACCATCAAACACACAGATGTTTTTAATGTTTATTAAAAATGAAGTAAAACTTACCTTTAAGAATAATCCCTGAAGAAATGCACTCAAAAACTCTTCTCAGAGCATCTCCAGGGCTTTGAGGACTAGAAGCACTACTGATTGCTTTCTCTACTAGTAACTCCATCGCCTAAAAACAAAAACATAAAAATGTGTTTGACAGCTTACAGCCCAAAGGAATTATTCATTTTCAGAATGACAAAATACTTATGAAACTGTCATTAAAACTTTTAGAGATTGGGGCTTCCCTGATTGCTCAGTGGTGAAGAATCTGCCTGCCAATGTAGGGAACATGGGTTTGATCCCTGGTCCGAGGATCCCTCATGCTGCAGAGCAACTAAGCCTGTGTGCCACACTATTGAGACTGTGCTCTGGAGTCTGGGAGCTGCAACTACTGAGCCCACGTGCCACAACTGCTGAAGCCTGAGTGCCCTGGAGCCTGTGCTCCGCAAAAGGAGAAGCCATTCCAAGGAGAAGCCTGTGTGTCACAAGTGGAGAGAAGTCCCCGCTCGCCTCAACTAGAGCAAAGTCTGAACAGCAATGAAGATCCAGTAGAGCCAAAAATAAAAATAAGTAAAATTATTAACAAAGAAAATTTTAAAGACTGAAAAAATTCACACTGAATAAGTCACAAAATCAGAAAATAAAAATTACATGTTAAAAAAATTACATGTAATATAAAATTAAAAATAAGTAATGAAAACAAAATAAGGCAATATATATCTTAAAAATTATTTTGTAATTTGTGCTTAATGAAGAAAAATAGATTAATGGGTTTTTTGTTTGGGATTTTCAGTTACTGCTATCCTTTCCTATTAAAATATGACAGTCCTTAAAATTCTTTAGATATTTCAGACTCACATATATTTATTCTTTTTTTTTTTTAATATATTTATTCTTTAATGCCTACACACTGATAATACTGAAGAGTTATAGCAAGACCATACTCTACCAAGTAAAGAAGACTTATATTTTTTCTTCATGAACAATTATCTAAATTTTCACTTAACATACAACTGTACTTCTATTATCCTTAAAGAAAATATAAATTATACTTTCACTGTAAATTACACTTGAGACTCAACATCAGTTAAAACCAATGAATAAAAGAAAGAAGTATGGATTTAGATCCAGAAAGCGTTTTGAAGAGTTTACTAGAAAAATCTGCTTCCATTTAGATTTTAAAAATTAAGATATAATGTACAATTCAGTGGGTTTTAGTACATTTAGAAAGTTGTTCAACCATAACCATTCTCTAATTCCAGAACATTTCGTCACCCCCAAAGAAATGCCATACCTACTAGTAGCTATTCTCTATTCTCTTTCCTTCAGCCCCTGGCAACCAATAAACCACTTTCTATTTCTATAGATTTGCATTTTCTAAATATTTTATACAAATGGAACCATATGTCACTTTTTGTGTCTGGTTTCTTTTACTTAGCATTATGTTTAAGGTTTATCCACGTTGCAGCTTTTACTCAAACTTTAAATAAAATCACCAATAACAATTCAAAGAAACTAAACAGACTGAAACTAGAATGAAACCCTTACAATGATAATGAAGTTTAAAACACTGAGGACCCATTTTTAGTTGTGTACTTAAAAAACTCATAGATTTAATTAGCGGTAAAAACTACATCCACCTACTCTCCCCAAGGCCATTACTCAGATCTTTTAAGTAAGAATAATTCTTAAAGATTGGATATGTGGAGGTTTTAGTTCCAAACAAATTAGGAATAAGTTATAAGAGAGATACGAATCTGAAGAGAGAGTACACATAGAAAGCTATATAAAAAAAAAATGACAGCTAGAAGCATGAAGTTGAAAAAAATGTGAGAAAAACGGGTGTTAATAATGATAGATGTAAATTACAACAAAAAAAATTAAGATGGTTCAGTCTAATTCAGCTGAAGAATGTAGGAAGTTGTTCAAGACACAAGACCCTTAAAGGGTCTTCATTTAAAAATTTTAGTATTTAAGGCATCAGCTTCAGTTATCTAGGCAACTCTATGAATGTATATTAAACACTTTTCCTGTCCAGACAAGTATTATTTCAAGATGTCCAAAAAACTGAAATCTTTGAAGATGAGGATTGTCAATTGTCATTTGTGGAACCCCTTTGTCTAGCATAAATGGCTGGCGTATAGAAAATACTTAGTAAGTATCTATGATCAAAATAATTTTGGAAAGAAATGTGAAAATAACCCTGCTAATTAAAGAAATCAAGGGTTCTAATTAACAAGTTACTAAAATACAAAATTGATGTCTTAAAATATGCACCTTTCCAAAAATACCTCAAATTCATAAGTACTTTTAGAGAATGTTAAGGGAAAAACAAATATTCAATAATCAGCTATAATACAGGTGCGTGCATACTAAGTGCTCAGTCACGTCCAACTCTGCAACCCTAAGGACTGAAGCCTGCCAGGCTCCTCTGTCCATGGGATTCTCCAGGCAAGATTATTGGAGTGGGTTGTCATGCCCTCCTCCAGGGGATCTTTCCGACCCAGGGACTGAACCCAAGTCTCTTAAGTCTCCTGCATTGGCAGGTGGGCTTTTTTAACCACTAGCACCACCTGGGAAGTCCCAGAATATAGTTATGTCGAGATATAAAAATATTATAGGTAATTCAATGCTTTTTTTTTTTTTTTTTAATTCAATGCTTTTTAAGACCTGCTTGTTGACTGACCTCTACTGGGAATATGTAATTTATACTTATGTATTAAGGTAGAAACTAAATAAGAACCAAGAAAGAAATGAGTATTTATGAAACACGAAGTCCATATATTGAATCACAGTAAGACTAAGTCAACTATCTGCCTTCTGAGATCACTTGCTGTGAAGTAAGCAATTTAAAAATGTTAATTTTCTATGGAACATGGCTGGTCTCCAAGCAGATGTCCACAGTTAGGAAAGCAACAAAAGTATTAGGAGGTTTATATACTCTTAAATGCATGCATTCAAAAGTAAAAGGACAACATCAAAGACAAACTGAATCAAACAAGGGAAATGATTATTTAGGCAATAATGCAAAGGATTTTGATGACAAAAGTTACTTAAAAAAGAAATGCTCTCTTAAATATTATGTTAAATGACATGAAATCCAGGATTGCAATATTTGCTTTAGGAAAACATTCATGTGGTATATATTCTTCCTTCCCATCTTTAACAGTAGTAACTTACTCCTCCAAGTGAAAAGAAAGTTATCTGCCCTGTGATGTCAGTGTCCTATCATTTATCATTTAGAATCTCCTCACTGGTTCTAAAACTGACAGACAGGCGCTCTCTCACTACAAGTCATCATCACTAAAACCTAATACACTCTTCCAAACAAACAAACAGGGCTTCCCAGGTGGTTCAGATGGTAAACAATCTGGCTGCAATACAGGAGAGTGGGTTTGATCCCTGGGTCAGGAAAATCACTTGGAGAAGGGAATGCCTACCCACTCCAGTATTCTTGCCTAGAGAATTCCATGAACAGAGGAGCCTGGGAGTTACAGTCCATGGGGTTGCAAAGACTTGGACACAACTGAGCAACTAACACTTGAAAAATAAAATATGTGAAAATATATGTGGAGCACATATTTTAACTGCTGTATGAGCAAAAAGAACAATTATGGCCTCTCAGCCTCTTCTTTGGGGACTATCTCATCATTTCACAAATAATTTTTTTTTAAATAAAAAAAGGTAAAATTCACATAAAGTTAACTATTTTAAAGTGAACACTTCAGTGGCATTTAGTACACCTACTAATATGTTGAACAACAGCCACCTCTATCTAGTTCAAAACATTTCTATTACTCCAAAGTAAAACCCCCGGCTCATCGTGCAGTTTCTCCTCGTTCTCTCCCTCTCTAAGCCTCAGGCAACTGCCAACCTTCATTCTATCTATCTGGATCTGCTATTCTGGGTATATTATACAAATGCCATCATATAATGCGTAACCTTTTGTGTCTGTCTTCCTTCACTCAGCATGATGTTTTGGAGGTTCATCCAGGACAGATCATTCTCTTTCATAAAATATTCCTTAGCTTAATATATAGTTTAAAAATAAAATATACAATAAACATTAAAACATTAACTTTTTGGGGAAAAAAAAAGCCTTTCTGCAATTTGCAGCAGGTATACCATTCTAAAGGTATGCCAATCTAAAAGAGGTTTCTATTCTATGCAGCATTTCTTAAGTCAGATCAACCTTACAAGAAAATTTTACCTATACTTTCTTTACTTCATCACTATAGATTTAGGACAAAAGAAGAACTAATTTGAAGGCAGTATATTATTTGCTGCACTCACTGTAGTGGTAAACACTAAAGGCAGGTGTTAAGACTTAGATTTATTCAAAGAAAGTAATCTGAAGGCTAAACAAAATTGAAGATCAAGTTCACAAGAACTTCAAATTTCTTTCATGCAAACCAAGAAGAAAAGTTACTCTCTGCTTAAGGTGATAGTACAAAGCCAAATCTCAAGATCTCTTGCCCCCCAAACCTGGTTATGATTAAAGAAACATGTATGAAGCACATTATCACCACCCAAACAAATATAAAATGGCTTCAATTAAATGGAGGAAAAGGCCAGTGAAAAGAGTATTTCTAAGAAAGTGAGTGGGCTTGGGCAACTCTCCATTTACAGTTCCCTAACTTGCTCTTTAGAAGAAAATGGGGAAGGGGTTGGCAGTAGAGTGGGCAAAAAAACCCAAAATTTTCACCAGAACTCTCCCAACTCAGAGAGTAAGAACAAGTCATGTTGCGGGCAGCCCCAGGCAAAGAAATATTTCTAAACATAACCACCTTTCATCCAACCAGAGAAAGGAAAAGCAACAGAATTTATCAGTCTGAAGGCTCTTTGTGGAAGACAGGTAGGGAACAGTAGAATTCCAATTATCCACATCTAATTATCTCTAATAATAAATAGACATTTGACTAACATGCAGATAAAACAAACAACAAAAAAATAAGATCTTTCAAAGGAGAAGAAAGAGGGGAAAATATCAAAGATTGCTGTGAACTCTCAATGCAAGTTTCCCAAAGTGGCTTCACACACCCGAAACCTTCTGCTGATTCAGGTAACAGAAAGCTCTTCTTGAAAGGAGATGGTAAAGAGTTTCAGGAAAAAAACCAGAGCAAATTCTGCATAGGCAAAGGCTCTAGGAGGCCATCATGGGTTTGAAACCTGAAGCCTAAAGGTGTGCCAAGGGAATCTACCTCAAAGACTACCACAGCACACTGAATTAGGGAACAGAAGAGAGAAAGCCCATGTCTGGAAACTCCCTGGCAGTACTGTAGTTAGGATTCACTGCTTTCATTGCTGGGGCCTGGGTTCAATACCTGGTCAAAGAACTAAGTTACTTACATGGGGCACCAAAAAAAAAAAAAGAGAATATAAGCAAGAAAGAAAGCCAAACACTACTCCTTTCCATAAGCAATCCTCAAAGCAGAGCTCATGGGGGAAGAAAAAGAAGTATTTTATATATTTTTTTAAAAAGAAGTATTTTAAAAGGTGTGAATAAACTAAAAGACAGCTCTTATTGGCGTGCTTTAGTGTCAAAGTATGACTTGGAAATGGAACTGACAATGCTAAGCCCTAAAGAAGTGAAAAAAACTAAAACCAGGCATGATATCTTTGCATTTGGGTGGAACATAGAGTGAAATCTATTTCCTATAGACTTTGACAGTCCCTTGGACTGCAAGGAGATTCAACCACTCCATCCTAAAGGAAATCAGTCCTGGATATTCATTGGAAGGACTGACGTTGAAGCTGAAACTCCAATACTTTGGCCACCTTATGTGAAGAACTGACTCATTTGAAAAGACCCTGATTCTGGGAAAGACTGAAGGTGGGAAGAGAAGGGGATGACAGAGGATGAGATGGTTGGATGGCATCACTGACTCAATGGACATGACTTTGAGTAAACTCTGGGAGTTGATGATGGACAGGGAGGCCTGGTGTGCTGCAGTCCACAGGGTTGCAAACAGTAGGACATGAGTGACCGAACTGAACTGAACTGATGGACTTTTAAAGATACTGTTAAGTCATTGCTTGTAATAAATGTATCCATCTGGTGCAAATATTGAGAGGGAAATTTTGTATGTGTAAGGATAGATGGTATGTGAGAACGCTCTACTTTCTGCTCTGTTTTGCTGTGAATCAAATTTTTTTTTTTTGCTGTGAATCAAATTTTTATCATTTAAAAAATAGTATTTATTTAGAAAATAATCTCTTCTGGAAGAATCTTAATTTAAGGGGATGAAGATACAACTATCAACATTTTGAGTTACAGAGAACTTGATAAATAAAAAAACCAATAAAATTAAAACCTCAAGGTTGAGATGAAAAGGAAGACTGAAGAGCTCATTAAGCATACTGAACATTACTATAAAACTAATAAATGAATTATAAATAGTAAATATTGGGACATGCGTGAAAACTAAATTACTGCCAAAGAAATAGTTAACAGGGGACAAAAGAGTAAAGAGAACAAAGATTAAAACAATCACAAAGATAATATATAGGACAAAGGGAATCCGACATAAGGGTAACTGGTGCCCCTGAAAATAGAGGATCATATTAATCATTTGTCAAATGTACAGATAAAGATTTCAATGAAATGATGACACTAACAACAGATTCCAGGACATAATTTGGTGAAGTTACTGAAATTCAAGGATAAAGACAGAATTCTTTTACCAAAATTCAGAAAAAGTAAAGGCAAGAAAATTAGGCTGGGCTTATGGTGGCTCAGATGGTAAAGAATCTGCACAAAACGCAGGAGACCTAGGTTCAATCCCTGGGTCGGGAAGATCCCCTGGAGAAGGGAATGGTTAACCACTTGAGGATTCTTGCCTGCGGAATTCCGTGGGCAGAGGAGCTAGGAGGGCTACAGTCCATGGGGTCACCAACTCTGTGACCCCATGACTAAGTGATTAACATAAACTAAATTTAGCAATACTCAATGCTGAAAGATAATGGAGCAAGACCAATAAATGGAGGAGAAAAAATTGCAACCTAACTATATTTTTCAATAAACTAACGGTAATTGGCAAAGATTCTCAAACATGAAAGAAATTTTAAAAGCTTAAAACACTTTTTGATAAAAACTACATGATGATAAAATTCAGTCAACCAAGAAATAAAAAGAGGAAACCATGGTAAAGCCCTAGGCGTTGGCACCAAAGCATTTAAATAGAGAACATTAAATAGTCAAAGGGAATATATTGACACATAAGGTAAATGTAGTTATTTTTAAACCTTTAAGATTTAAAAAAGCATTAAGTGTAAACTTTCCTGTTTTCTAAGTGGAATCAGCAATCACTGAGTAAAACAGATAAATCAAGAAACAGCTTTTGACACATTAAAATAAATGAATGAAACAAATGGAAAAAAAAGAAAATATTAACAAAAACCCAAAAGAGGATACAAGGAGTAGGAGGAAGTGATCATCTTTTCGGCTTTTATAGATGAAAGGTTAATAGACATTATCTAAAATTGTTAAAACAGACGAATGAAAATATCACATAAAACTATAAGGTCAACAACTAATTGTCTAAATAATCAGAAGAGAAACATATTCACACATAAAAAAGAACAAGAAAAGGATAAGAATTATGGCAAAGGATAGAAAAGTACCAGAAACATACCAGATAAATGCTAATAATAAAAACTAGAGTTTAGGAGGGTGCAGTACAGATGAAATATATGAAGGGGATTTAGAGGTTACGCTTCCAGCTTTTAGATAAGAAAGTCACAGGTATATAAGTGCACATAGGGAATATGGTCAACAATATTGTAGTAATTGACTGCAGTAATCATTTCATAATGTATTAAAATATGGAATTACTATGCTGTACACCTGAAACTAGTAAAACTGTGTTAGTTATAATTGTCTTTTTAAAAGGCTAGAGTTTAGATATTAATAAATGGACAAGGCTTATTAACTAATGGCAGAAAGTGTTAATTAAATGCCCTTTAGAATGACAAAAAGTTCAAACTCACAATAATGATATAATTATTAAGTTTTTATGTCCAAAATGTTACTGCAACAAAATAATAAAGTACAAACTAAAAAAACACAACAGAAAGAGCAGATTTTAACTTATCTTTGTCACTCCATGGACAGATAAAGTAGACAAAAAAAATATGAAGGAAAAGAGATAGAAGATAAGAACCAAGTAACTAATGAAGTTGAGCTAAGAGGTATATATTATATGCTGAGAACACATTTTTTAAAGTGCCCACACTTTTATAAAAACTGTACAGATTAGATCACGAAGAAAAGCTTAGATTCCCCATATTGCAAATAACAGAATATATTTTCTGCTTCCCAGGTGGCTCAGTGGTAAAGAATCTACCTGCCAAGCAGGAGACTCAGGTTCGATCCCTGGGACAGGAAGATACCCTGGAGAAGGAAATGGCAACCTACTCCAGTAATCCTAGCCTGGGAAATCCCATAGACAGAGGAGCCTGGTGGGCTAGAGTCCACTGGGT
Organism: Dama dama; assembly: GCF_033118175.1. NCBI lineage: Eukaryota > Metazoa > Chordata > Mammalia > Artiodactyla > Cervidae > Dama > Dama dama. The sequence goes on along the minus strand of NC_083705.1, from coordinate 48,335,201 downwards.
TACAAAAAGTCAGATACGACTTAGTAACTAAACAGCAACAGAATATATTTACTAGTTTATATGCTAGAAAAATGCAAGTTATTTACAAAAACAAAGCAACTCTTCTTCAGTCATGAAGAATTAAAAAACTGCCTCAAAATTACTCTTGGCTTAAAGACAACATTGAAATGAATTTCAGACTGCAGAGAATATAAAGAGAAACAAGTATTATATATACAGCCAAAACCTATGTTCAGCCTTAAATAATAGCTTTAAAATTTGTCTGTATAATTAAAGAATGAGTGAATTAAACAAGTATCCAACTCAATAAGTTTGGAAAAAAATGAAAATAAACCCAAGGAAAATAGAAAATTAGAGATGAAATTAGAAATTAATGAATTATGGGGGGGTAGACAGGAGGGAGGTCCAAGTGGGAAAGGATGTATGTATTCATATAGGTGATTTACTTCATTGTATAGGAGAAACTAACACAACACTGTAAAGCAATTATGTTCCAATTACAAAAAGAAATTAATGGATTAAGAAGGAAAACGGCATATCTGAAGCAGGATGTAAAATGATAACGTAGAATGCTTGTATTTTTATATATTAAAAAAGTTTGTTATATAATGCACATACATTTTTATATTAAAAATCTATCAATAATTCAATGAATTTTGATCACAAGTAAATACTGAAACACCCATTGCTTATTTTGCTCCAATATTGAGCCTGCTACTACTGACTAACCTAACCAATCAGAGAATTAAAACAATAAAGATGCTATAATAGGCATTTTTAAAACTCAAAGAGCATAGAACTCTATTATATAAAAATTTGAGTATCTGGTTGAACGGGTCAATTTTTCTAGGAAAAGATAAGTTAAACAAAATTAATTAACCCCAGGAGAAGGAAAAATTAAACAGTTACTCACAATAAAAGAAACCAAGAAAGTGCTACCCCCTTTATAAGGGACTGGGAACTGATAATGTCAAATGAATTTTACAAATAATCAAAAAACAGTATTTTTGATGACCCTAAAAAAAAAAAGTTTCAGAGTTTAGAGAAAGAACAAAAGTTCTAAATTAATTTTTACAGAGTTAGTGCAAATGTAACAAAGAAGACAAAAATAAAACACAAAACTTTCTTTATTGTCACTGCAAAAGTGATGATATTCTACCAATTATCTATTAATTCAATACAGTACTACTTAAAAATAATTAAAAGAACGTTGGAGTTCATCAAACTGAACAAAATGGCAGTCAAGTTCTTTTGGAAAAAGAACATGAGAAAAACAAAACAAAACACACTTAAAAAAAAAAAAAGGCAAAACAAAAACAAAACCCCCGAACAGTGCAAGATGGTGTTTATACTGAGCAGCAGAGAACTGAGAGGGGTGAATTCTGACAAAAAGGATATCAGAATTTTAAAACACACTGTGAAGTTTTAAAAATTAAAATAAATTAAGGACTTCTTTGGTGGTCTAGAGGTTAAGAATCCAATTTGCAATGCAGGGGACACTGGTCCAATCCCTGGTTGGGGAACTAAGATAGCACATGCTGTGGGAGAACTAAGCCCACAAACTGCAACTATCGAAGCTCAAGAACTCGAGCCTGTGCATCACGACGAGTCCACGTACCACAAGCAAAGATCCCACAGGCACAATGCAGATCCCATGTGCCATAACTAGACTCCATGCTGCCAGTTAAAAGAAATATGTAAAAAATCAGTAGAAAAAAGAGTTTTTTTTTTCCATTTATTTTTATTAGTTGGAGGCTAATTACTTCACAACATTGCAGTGGGTTTTGTCATACATTGATATGAATCAGCCATAGATTTACACGTATTCCCCATCCCGATCCCCCCTCCCACCTCCCTCTCCACCCGATTCCTCTGGGTCTTCCCAGTGCACCAGGCCCGAGCACTTGTCTCATGCATCCCACCTGGGCTGGTGATCTGTTTCACTATAGATAATATAATAGAGAAGATTGAGGAATGAAAGACTACTATAGAAATAGGCCTGCAAAAAAGGAACTTTGGTTTAAGAAAGGGTTTCTCTTCCTCAGTGCTATCGATAACCAGTATTGACAACCAAAAATATCTCAAAACATTACCAAATGTCCTCAGGGGGCAAAACTGAAATGTAGTTGAGAACCATTGGTTTATGATAATGGTGATATTTCAAAATGGAGGTTGGGAGAACGAACATCACTACTAAATAAAATGCTAAATGGTATTGGAATAATTGACAATTGGTCTGGAAAGATATTGTTGGATCTACTTCTAGTCCATTTATGATTTTCTTATTAATTTATAATTATACAAGTAAGGTATGTATATTTTATCCTAGTAAAATCCAAACATTACAGATCTCTAACCTAAGCCCACTTCTCACTACTGAGAGACAACTCCTGTTATAATATAGACTATATCCTTCCAGGAGTAAGTGAGCAAACATCTGTTATAAACATAATTTGATTGGGGGGGGGAGCTCTAGAAGAAAGCATGTGTGAATAATCTATAACCTAAAACACGAGAATATTTTGCAAACAGAAAACAAAATTGTTAAGTCATAAACAGTAATGTATTAGAATTTGTAAAAATTGTAAACCTTTTATAAAACAGCAAAAATTATTAAGTTGAAAAGCAGATGAAAGCTGGAAAAATTATTTTAATATAGGTAAGTGCTAATTTCTTATAGAAAGTTATTACAAATTATGGGAAAATATGAATAACAGGAACTGGCAGTTAAGAGAAAAATAATTATAAATGCCAATAGTCACTTAAAGAAATTTAAATAAAAAATGAGACTCCATTTTTTACCTAACATGTGTTAAGAAGTGTGATCTTATCCCAAAGTTAGTGAGGATATGAAGAAAATGGTTAGTTCAACAATTTTTGGTAATTTTAAATGATCCACCGCTCCCGGTTACAATCAAAACACATTCTTTGACCTTGGAATTCTATAGCAATTGACCCTAGCCATCACGTGTATATAACACTCATAAAAGCATGACCACAATACAATGAATATTTAATAGCAAAAGACTGCAAACAATGTAACTGTCCATCAGACGGACACCAGTTAAATAAAATATGGCATGTCCATACAAAGGAAACACCAAGTAGTTAATACAGCTCTCAAAGAGCTCTCAGAATTAAGATAACCCTGGCTAGTCAACTCTCCCTAACCCAACTCTAGAATCTGTAGGTTCAGTTATACTTCTGAATGAATCCTTCTGTATCTGAGTCTTTGCTATTTAGGAACTCAAATAGTTCAACATCAAACAGATATTTGTACATAAATAAAAAAATAGGAATATACATGACATGCATATATGCATTTCTCCTCCCTGAAAAAAAATCACAACAAATTGTGCCAAATTGTGATAACTGGCCTTTAAATTATGAGAAGGCTTTCACTTCTCATTTTGTGCCTTTCTGCATTATTTGAATTTCCTAATTTTATGCATTTTTTGGATAATGCATATTTCTAAATGTTAAAAAATTCCTTATACATTGTTAAAATATCAACAAAATCCTGCATAGGGAGATTAATAGTTCATTTAAAATTTTCTTTGTATCTTTATGTATGTACAACTAATAATTGCACCTATAATATTTTTAAAAAGTAATAAACACTGTGAGAAGAGTTAAAAAAAAAAAAGAGGAAAATACAAAAAGAAAATCAAGTATAATTCTCAGTTAAACAGTTAAAAAGTTAAACAGTCTGATAAGACCCTAGGATTTCTCATGAGAAAAAGAAAAAAACTCCATTTAGGAAATGGAAATAAAGTTGATAATTAGACATAAGATGAGGCTATAAAAAACTGCAGAAATATTTCTGAGACGTTTATTTTTCACATACAGTAACATATTACTTACCCAGCTTGGAAAATCAGACCAAGTTGGAACTCGCTGACAGAGGTCCCGGAGAATACGTATGATAATCACACAGGACTGTAGACCATTAGCTCTAGCCTTGAGAGCAACACAAAAATCAACTGAATTAATCTTAGAAATATTAAAAATGTCCCTTGATGAAAAAAAAGTTAAAATACCACTGTTCAATGGAAGCTCAGATAAAAATAAAACAAAAATAACCACGCTTAAAATTGGATTCAATGAGCTGCCATTTACAGCGATATTTTATGCCAGGGTTAGTATTTAAAAGCTGGTATTTTAGGTCAAAGTAAACAGATTATACAAGAATAATTGTTCTTGATCCCCTGTGAACCTTGACCTGTGTTCATTTAAATCAGTAAACTTAAAAAAAAAAGTCTGCCTACATTAGAAATAAAAGAAAAAGTAAAGAGCTAAAAAGTTTGTCTAGGGACTGAAAGATTAAGGAAATCTGTTTGGTTTCCTTTCTGTGCCTTTGCATAACTGCAAAGTCACTAAACCAAACAGCTGCTTCCTTACCTTTCATTCCCTACACTTATTAACTTAAGAGAAAGAGGGGAAAAAATCTTAAAACTATACACAAAGCTTTAAACACATATTCCATTATTTAAAGCAAAGTTAATCTGCAGCCTTATGGAATATAATATATATACACAAACATGTGATGTTCCTGAACAAGTCAGCTTCAAATATAGCCACTAAAAATAAAAATAAAAAAACCCAAACTACAAAACATCCCCAAAATCCTAGTTTATTGTCAAATTAATAGTAACTGCAATATGCAGATCTTCATACCCAGCTTTCTATGTTAACATATTTTCTCTTATTTAATTTAAAATAGTATTGCTTGGGCAGTCTTTTGAAATGTTTAAACACAGTTAAACATGTTGTACTGAACTACTCTCTCATAAGGCTACAAGAAAAAAGTAAAATGATGTTCCGAACCTGGAACCACTTAGCGTGGCGTAGAGCAGCCAGAGCGTCAAGGCATTTTTGCCTGTCCAAGACGTCCGGTGGGTCTTTCACCATACCCGAGGTTACATCTAAAATGGATTGAATTGGCAAAATGCAGTGAGGAATGGGTGTTTGACCAGGTGAGCAAGACACTTCCTTAAAGTAGCATCAGTGTCACATGAGCCATTTGAGGCTTTTGTCAGCACTTTAAAGTAACCCAGGAAGTTATTTAACAAATTTACATAAATATAATATGAAGATCAAGAATTAAACTCTTTAATTTAGAAATGTAATAAGTAATTTCTACAAATATAAACCCTACCCCACCAAAAGAAATCAAAAGGAAGGATTACTGGATACAGTGCACCAGCACAAAGACAACAAGAGGGAACACAAAAATCCACCTTAATAAATGAGAATGTACAGTAAACTATCCTGTTTGTTCAGTATTTTAAATGGTCACAGGTTATTTTGGGACTAAAATGTCAAAGAACTAATGATAAATATGGGATGATCAATGTAGTAACAATCACAGAAAAAATAAGGAGCCAAAAACAGGCATTTCTAGGAGTTCAATGGTTTCTCTTCCACAAGAGAACTTTAGTTGTAAAGGAATACATTGAAATGCCCTTTAAAATTCAAAGTTCCCATAAAGTATTCCAGAAAGAATAACTGGAGAGAAACAATGAGTAAAGTAGAAAAGGGCAACAGAAACTAGCATGGTTAAACAAAGTATAGAAATAGAACAGATACAGTAAGCAGAATGGTTTGATGATAAATATGCAGAATCTTTTAAGTTAGAGTTTATAATAACTGATTTTAATCAATTATTATATTAAAACATAAATGAGTTATATAAAACTTGAGAAGAAAATCTGAACCTAAATCAGGGCAAAGGTTAACTTTATATTAATAAACTTCGTTGGAGGGCCAGCTTACATTCATCTAAACATATAGGTAAAATGCATATAAAAGTTGCTAATCAAACTATTCATAATTAAATCAAATTCACAATTCTTGGTGATATTAAAACATTTTCTAAATATCGGAAAATAACATGCCAGGCAAGTAATTTATTGAATTTAGCAGCCTTCGAGATGGAAAGCACCCAAATTAATGGCACATTTAGTATATGATTTAATAAATCATTGAGGGTACCAAATGAATATGAGACAAATGATGAAATATATGATAAAAGAACACATGAAAGATAATTTTAAGAGTACCACTGCAGCTCTGGGCAAGTTATTTGATGGTATATTTTTATATGAACATTCAGAAATCTTAAGAGATACTTGCCCTTATTTTGAGTAGAAGACATACTAAAAAGCATATTTTAAAAGTGATAAAAAAAATTATATCCCTTGTCTGGGCTTTCTTTTCTTAGTTCTTACTCCTTAAATAATCAGATGGCGTGGATTTTCAGAGAACATATTAGAAGGGAGATTTACAGATGCTCAAAAAACACTGTGTGGCATTCTGAAAATGAACACTGAAAGAGGAACCTGGGCACTATAAAGAGTAGCAACTCAGAAATTCTAGAAATTTTTAAAAAACCAATAAATAACCTCAAAATCTGCAAGATCAACTACTGAATCCAAAAATATAGTGAATATAGTAAGAAATGGGCTATTCTGAAAGAAGGAAAAAGGACATCGGAAAGCACAGCTAATTGAAGAACTAAAAAAAGAAACAACAAAAAAAAAACCACTCCCCAAAGTAAGGTTATAGAACAGGCTGAAGAAACCTTTCCATGTCCCTTATTTATTTACATTATTTGCGAAAGCTAAAATGCAAATAGGTGATAATGTGCAATCTCTAAAGAAGTTTCTGAATCTTAATGTTAATTCATGTTTTAATTTCCTCCAATGTAAGAAAAAGTTTTCTTTTTGCACACATTTATAACTTCAGAAATTTAAATTAATGATAAAATTTCAAAGATGCCAAGACACCTATTGCAATTTAAAAACAAATTAAGAGCTATAAGTAGGAAACTTCTGTCAAATTTAGAGTGTGGATTTTTGCACCCATTCTATATTTCAAGTGGATTAACCCCTTAGATATATTGTACTAAAATCACACTTGCTTCTTAATACCCAGTTAACAAAACAAAAATTAGTTTATTTAAAAAAAAAAAAAAGGCAAATTCTTATCCTACGAGAGGTATTTTATGAATTTTAAGGGGTTAATCACCAGTTAGAAGACACGCTGTGTCCACACTATTTTATGATTAAAAGTTAATGGGAATATATTATTTAAATTAACATGGTTATGTAAAATATATAATCCACCCAACAATTTAAAAACTAGTGTGAACACTGCTCAATTCTAGAAGAGACAAAGACAATACAAACAGAACAGCCACACAAAGGACAATAAATGCCAGACTCTGCATCCAATATCCCTCTTTAAATCAAATGGCAGGTGTGACACTGAGCTTTTGAAAACCTTGGTCAAAAATCCTTCCGATGTCTTGGCAGCAACCCCTGACAGGAATCAATTCCCTCTGCTAGAAGGCTTTGGACCGGGCCTGATAAGCTAAAGGTGGAAAAAAACACACACAATACTTGACTTGCTACAGAAGAGACGCTGTAGCAAGGGTTAGAACATTTGAACAGTTTAAGCTTCACGTCAATTAAAGGTTTACTTAATGTTTAACTGCCAAACACAATACTGTAAAATAGATTTGTCATGTGTTTAACAGTTATTTGGAAAATTTAATCATATCCTTTAAATAATTTTTGGTATTAAACAGGACCATTACGCATTTAAGAGCCTACCACAACTATGTGCAAGTCACCAGTCTCGTGGTTTACAAGTACTCTTCCGGCAAAGCCTTCCTTACCCTTGGACTAACTCCCCAAAGCAAGCTAGAGGCTTTAAATGATTTTAAGACACAGAGCATTCAGAGCTGCAGTGAGGGAGAATACATACCGTTATTCTGCAGCAATCTTCATTAATGAGGCTAAACACATGGTTTACTGCAGTTATCTGCAGCAAGGAACACTATCAATGTTTCTACACTTTTTGCACATCCAACTTTTCAGCTCAGTGTCTTGAAGAAAATCTTTCAATTTTGGACTGATCATTTCTTTCACCATAATACTTATGAAATTGAGAACAATAATTCTAACTCAAGTCTGGGTCAGACAAAAGTATAATTTTGTTTCCTTTAGAAGGGATAGGTTATTAAAGACTATTACAAATATGATAATTATTAATTCAGGCTTTTGCAACAAAATAAAATGACTCGATACTGTATAAATTTAAGTAAAACTAAATATAACTAGACAAAATGTGCTCTGAAATAAAGTTAAGTGGTTATATAAGTATAATTTCATACTAAATACAGTAACTTTTATCTGTAACATAATCAAGATTTCCTTTTCAAATCCTGAGTCATATGCTGCATCCAAATTGACCAGATTGACTCAGGAACTGTTTTTCCAGCAATATTCACAGCCAGACCTTGAGTGGAAATTCATGCTCATATAAAAGATCCTTTACATAAAACCCACTTCTTTTTAAGATAAAAGCTTATACAATGTACAAGTCCTGATATGTAGTATATTTATATTATGTATGCAAAGTTAGGCAAGTCTCTTAATGATCACATTTTTAGTAAAAATGTTCTTTTCCTGGGTTGTGTAAAGCCCAGTGCCTTAAAAAAAAAAAAACTGCTTTGCTGTAAGAAAACAAATTTAAAGGGACCGTAATTGAGAGCCTACTCATGCTATTTTAGACAAATTAATTTTAAGTATTCTTTTCTCCTCTATCTGTATCACAAAGTAGTATCAGTGTAGACTATATAACTCCATATTCAACCAATTAAGATGTACAAAAACAACATGAAAGGAAACAAAGTAAATTTTATCTGACCCATAAAACAACAGAACCAACATACCGCAGACACTGACCATGCTTTTTGGCTTAAAAGCTTTTGAAGCTTTGAAAATGTTATAGAACAGTCCCTAAAGCAACATTGCTGGCACCAGCAGGATTTCATAGTCTACAATTGCAAAGTAAGTTAAAAACCCCTAATTGTGCTATAACTCACTAACTACGCCTATCATCATTTATTTCTCAAATCTCTGGTAGAAAAGTGGGGGTCAGATGCCCAAATCTAAGTGCATTAGGATGCTCTGCATTTATGAAAGCGCTCCAAACTAAAGAGCAACCTCAGAGAACCAGAAATATTTACCTCAGGACAAGCCAAATCCATGATTACATATATAACAATGTCTCTTAAACTGTTATGAGTATTCAACCAATTTTACTTATGAAACTTGCTTGTCTTTTTTAAAGACAAGAACAAGGACCTAAAAGAAGTTAAATTTGTGGCCCTTTACTAGCAATATTTAATTTTTCATAAGTCAACTATGCTTATGACTAAGAATAATTTAAACTTTTCCAGAAATCTGAGGTTAGCAAGAAAAGAAAAGGAAAAAAAAATCAAGAAAATTAATAATACCATGAGTATTTTATATAAAAGTACATTACTAAAAAGACATTAATAAAAGATCTGGGAAATAACCTTAAGCAAAACTAGTTGCTATGTAAGTTAAATCTATCAGATTCATATGTAATGCCAGCATGTTGCCTTCTAGGGCTTAATGCCATCTTAAAGAGTAGGTAAATGGGAAAAAAAGAAGTTAATAAAAAGTAGAATGTTTAATGGCTTTCCAACCTCCTTCCCTCATGTTCTCTTCTCGAATAATTGGAGATGTCAGGGTGATAGTGACTTGCATTTTGGGTTCCACACATGAGTTCAAAATTATTGCCGCTTCAGAAACAGCACATTTTATGTCATACTTCTCAGGACTTATAACCTATATAATGAAGAGCACAAGAAGTTAGCTGGCCCTCTTACATTATCAAACAAAGCAGTTTCATTATAGCTCTTTCACTTTCTCATACTACTTTAACCATTTTGTAAGGACTAGATCATATACTATTTCCCTCCAAGCCTTGCAAAACATGCAAATTATAATCTCTTGCTCCTTTTTCCTTTTAGAATTCCTTGTTCAACTAATTACCATTATTTGTATCATATGAGTTATCTGTATGTGTGTATGCACCTTTTAGATGATGAATTTTTGGATGAAAGAAACACTGCTATAGTTATTACCATACCTTCCTAAAATAGCACCCGGGTAACTAGTATTGCAATATTTGCAGAATATGAATGAGACTAAAATAGATACCTGAAACTAACAGGAGCCATAATTCAACCATACCCAGTGCACCTTGTCTGTGAAATCAACAAATCTACATTTTATTTTTATTAGCTGGAGGCTAGTTACTTTACAATATTGTAGTGGTTTTTGCCATACACTGACATGAATCAGCCATGGATTTACATGTGTTCCCCATCACGATACCCCTCCCCCCTCCCTCCCCATCCCATCCCTCTGGGTCTTCCCAGTGCTACATTTTAAATCAGGGAGCGGAAAAAAAAAAAATAAATAAATCAGGGAGCAGAAAGTCTTGCTCAACAGAAAAAGCAAAACAAAACAGGATTCACTGCAATTTAGTATACATGTAATAAGCTTCAGTATATATGAACAAAGGAAGACTCTAGAAATTACACGGAGTGCTCCCAGTATACGATCTAAGTTCACTTGGAAGGACTGATGCTGAAGCTCCAATAGTTCGGCCACTTGATGTGAAGACCCAACTCACTGGAAAAGACCTTGATGCTGGGAAAGACTGAGGGTAGGAGAAGGGGCGACAGAGGATGAGATGGTTGGATGGCATCATATTCAGTGGATATGAGTTGGAGCAAACTTCAGGAGATAGGGACGGACAGGGAAGTGTGGCGTGCTGTAGTCCATGGGGTCGCAGAGTTGGACATGACTTAGTGACTGAACAGCAACAACAATCTAGGTTCAAATTCTAGCTCTGCTACTTTACTAATGATGTGAAGTTGGGCAAATATTTAACTCCCCATACCTGTTTTTATAAAATGGGAACAGTAAAATTTATCTAACCTGTAAGACTGTTAAGAAGAATGAATGAATTAACTACACAAAGAACTGAAAACAGTGCCTGGCACACAGTATCATGTAGATGTTAACTATGACAGTGATGATGATAATTCTATCTCTCCTGCTTATCCACTGTACAAGTACAAATTGATGTGGAAACTGTATTTTGTTTTTGGGCTTCCCTGATGGCTCAGATGGTAAAGAATGTGCTATAAAGCATTAGTTAGTTCAGTTAGAATATAACATTTTCTCCTTTGTAGTTTTACAAAACACAACAATTTAAGATTTTTTTTTTGCAAATTACATAATTTTTCAAAGTCCTCAAGCTTCTTTTCCTCCCTTTTACTGCCCTGGCAGCCTCAAGAGATAGTAACAAGTAGACACACAATGACAATTCTCCTGGCTCCTAATGCTTAAAAAGACTCATCCACAATTAAAAAAAATCTCACCTCTGGAACAATGGTAATATAAAGCAAACAACAGTAAGTGACAGAGTCATCAGAGCTCCAGTTTAATAGCATGCCTCACTATCCATTTTGGTATCGGCTGGTCTGCTGTGGTCAGGTACTATTTATTCTAACATTACTGTAGGACACATGCTACCAATGAAAAGCCAATTCTTGAATTTCAAATACCTAAATAAGTTTTATACATTATTCAAGGAACCTCTGTGTTAAATTCCAGTCTGTGATTCTGACAAGATACTGTAATAAAAATTTTTTAAATTCAAACTTAAATAAGTTTTGTTTTTGTAGGACCAAAAAGGGATATTCTATTAATTGAATTTGCCACAACTTACTGGATAGAGACAATGACAAGTCATTGTTACCGTTATAACATGCACCAAATGGAAAGTAATCATAATAAAGCTGGGAAAATTCAAATCAGAAAGTCTCTATTTTAGTTACTATATTTTATTTAAAACATGTATTCAACTAAATAGGCAAGAAGTGCATGAATTCTAAAACTTTAAGCTTACTATACATACATGTGCTTTGTTTAAAAAAAAAAAATCAAAAAATGAAATTTTTCCCTGAACAACTGTCTTCTCTTTTATGATTCAAATCTTGGAAAAAGAACAGGAAGAGGACATGTGCTGCAGTTTTACATTTTAAAATAAATTAGCAAGATGGCTTCATGTTGAAGAGAAGCACCATAAAACCTAAAAAAACAAAGTAGAAAACTGTGCTACCAATTTGTACAATCAAGCAATTTGGAAAGTCAAGCCAAAACTTTAAAGGCTGGCTTAGGTTTAAGCTGAAGCAGTTAGTCCTGCCAAAAACTTCTGAACTAGACAAGGGGTAAAAATGAACATTTCCATAATACTTACAGCAAGCTGCTTGGGTAGGTTTTCTGCAATACGGCTTAATAATGTCTTTGAAGGTTTCTCTGAGCACAGCAAAACAAGGTTGACATTTCTATCTCCTCGGAGAAGTAATCCTTTCGCCAATACTCCCACTCGCAAAACTCCTTTTAAAGCTCTGGTGAAATCAAGTTATATTATGACATTTCCCTTTTTAACCATAACCATGATAATCTCTCAACACACAGTGGTAAATGAAATAATTTTTACATCATTAAGATTTGTATCAACTATAGTATAAGAACATTTAATATTTTCAGAAATACCCTTTATTTAGATAAGAAATATGAAAAAATTAATAAATCAAGAGCTAAGTTCTCAGGAACAACTGCAAAGCAAAGGCCATTAATGCCTTTCTGTCTCATAAATTAGAATAACAAAAGTCATGTTTAATATACACAGATATAAAGATGTTGTTAAAGTTTGAGCTTATTCATGCTTATGGGTCAATGTGTTAAAGATAAAATGAGCTGTTAGAAGAAAGAATGAACATGGAACAGATGCAACAAATGAATAAACACTGAATAGCTGAATGCAACTGGAAAACTACAATGGCTGCTTTGAAAACAGACTTGAAATAGTTTTATATAAGTTAATATACAATGAGTAAATTACAAGGTTTGAGATTGTATGAAATTATACTATTTTTCATTTCAGCAGAAAGCAGCTGAATACATTTAAAACCTAACATAAGCATAACACATGTAGACTGGTACCAGAGAAATTTTCAGTCTTTGTAACTTTCATTTCAAGTATAAGGTAAGTCTACATAAGGAAAACCAAAACTATACAAAAGTAAAAATCTCTGAAAACACACCTGTCTTTACCTCCCTCTTTCTTATCATCTCCCTCTTTGCTCTTGCTCTTCTCGTGTTCAGACAAGCTGTCTGAAACAAGTTTTAAAGCACGTTCAGTGATAGAAACAATTTTCTGAACCGCCTGTAATTCCTCTTCAGTTGGATAAATGGTAGCATGCTTTGTCATTACATAACGGTCATCAGATGAGTCAGGACGACGTAAGGGCTGGAGATGGGGGGAAAAAAGATAACTCTATTAAAAAAATGTTTTCCAAGCAAAAGTAAACTATTATTTTTCAACTACACATATGCTTGTTGCATTTTTCAATAAGAAAACCAGTTATACTGAATGTCCACTTAAAGCTATCTTTTCCTTTTTTTCCCATTTTGGTAAAAACAAAAATGTAAACTGTAGAAAGGTACAGTATCGAAAGTAGGTATGTATGTTATGCACTCAAAACAAGTAAAGTTATAATACATACCATCTAAGGTTATGAAAATACATTTTATACAATTTTATTTTATTTATTTATTTATTTTTAGTTCTACCACTTTATTGCTACCAACCCATCTCCCTCCACCCTCGTGCACACATGCTCAGTCATGTAACCCCATGGACTGCAGCCCACCAGGCTCTCCTGTCCATGGACTTTTCCAGGCAAGAATACTGGAGTGGGTTGCCATTTCCTTCTCCATTTTATACAACTTTAAAAACAGTTCTGAAACGTTTTGCTTTTAACAAAACAGATTTTACAAATGCTTCTTCTATGGAAAGACAAATGAGAAAGAATAGGTTAAAGCACAGGAATTTAGACTGTTTCCTTCTAAGTGCTCTCTGGAACACCAGAACAAAGAAAAAAAAAATCATCTTGTTTTCTATAGATTGAACTTATATGAAATGCTCCTCATAAGCCAGGTATTTTTTATCTAGCTTCTACAGAACGCAGACTCTCAAGATGCACCTCTTTTCTACAGTTCTCCTAATACATCCACTGTGTGTTATCTCCAACCATTTACCTACCCCTTGTGTGTTAGTTGCTCAGTTGTGTCCAACTCTGTGACCCCATGGACTCTACCTACCCCTTATCATGCACTTAAATTTAGAAGTAGTGGTAGGTTTTGAATGCTAAAGATTTGAAAAAAGGACTCTAAACCATACATAATGGGAAGACAGAAATAATTCTAAAGCCAAAGCAACAGCATTCAAAATTAGTTGTTCTTGATAATCTAAACAAAGGCAAAAAAAAAAAAAAACCTCTTAAGATCTGCTCCGTTAGCTTATACTGAAAGTAAGAAAGATTCATGGAAATTCTACAAAGTCTTTACACAAAAGGACATGAGTTGAGAAAGTATAAAAAAAGAAGAGAAAATTCTAAATCAGATGAAAAACATATTGAGATTTGGATATTATTAAGTCTAAAAATTAGCTCTTCAAACTTTTATTTTTCTAATGCTGAACCAGTCTTACACTTTCACTGTCTATGTAAACAAAGTGGACACTCACTGCAGGCCCCTGTGGCTGGGGAGGCATGCCTGGTCGGACTCCCAGAAGGCCTAATGGGCCCGGGGGACCATGAGGATAGCCTCCATCAGGCATTCGGCGGCGATCATCCCAATGATGCTGTTCTTCCTCCATTCTTCTCCAGTACATGTCCTCTTCATAACGTCTGAAACATAAAGAATGATACTGTAAGCCACTTAGAAAAATACACCCCAAGAATTTACATCAGTAATAATATAGAAAGTAATAAAACCCCCCCAGTCAGTCTAGCTAACACCTTTCTTTCCCCCTCTGTATCGGATTACATTTGCCTTCATCAATTAGTGAATGAAAGTGAATCCCAATGAAAAGATGAGAAAACAAAAGATAAAAGCAAAACAAAATTTCATAGTCTGAAGACAGAGTTGAAAAAACAAGCACCAGAAACCTCACAGTTCATTCCAACCTCTCCCTCTTTACAGAAGAAATTGTAAACTTAAATGCCTACCTAATGTGGCCAGACTAATAGTGTGTGAGTGAAAGACTCAAAAAATACATTCAGGAATTTTCCTCATGTCTTTAAAGAAATGTGCTCTCTATTTTTTTTGTGAGAGAGAACTTCTTAAGACAACCTTTAATTTCCTCATCTGATACAGACAGAGACAAAGACATTTTTCTACAATGAGCAAAAACAACAGGGATAAATGGCAACTCACATCCCATCTCACTCTTGGGGACATGCTAAGGATGATGGGAAGTATGATAAAGTAGGAAAGCACATGCTCTGGCTAGAGACAAGAGGGCAGCACAGCTATTAATTACTGTCACAAGGGAATACCAGATGGTTATCCCAAGGTCAATCAGGACTTTTGTGAAATCTCATGGTCTTTAAATGTTGATTCATGGTGGTGTCCAAAAAATACTATGGGCACCAAATAAAACACCCATGGGCTGAACTTGGTGGGCAGTTAGCGTGTAGCCTCTGTTTTAATGGTCAACATTTTTGGAATCTAATTTTTCATCACATGACTCTCTCCCTCTCAGTTCTATCTTTGCCTTCAGCTTCAAACTAGGATACCAATAATTCCCTAGGCAGTTGTGTCTTTATAGCAAATTTTTGTTAACAATAAATTTTTACTACACAAATTCATTTAATACAAAACATAAGAAAGAAGTATGCTTCTCAAGTAGTACTGTAGAAACCATCAATTTCTTCAGGTCAGGAATAAGCAGTGCTTTCTGGGTCATCCAATTTAGGACAGATAGAATCATACTTCTAATTTTATTCAGGTCTTGAGAGAAAATGAATAAAAACAGCTTGAAGGCTCTGGAAAACCATGTTCATTCTAGTTTTGAATAATCTATTATTACTAATGATGTTTAGGTTACGTAAGGGTATATTTAAATATCAACTGTCTACCAATTCATACTTGGTAAACATAGTATACTATAGTGCCTAACACACTATATGCTACTTCCTGGCATACAGTAAGTCCTTAGTAAATATTTGATAAAGCAGTAAAAGAGGAAATAACGGCATAATCTAGATATAGAGAAAACTTGCCAGTGCATTACAAAGGCAGAAATTTCATAAGAAGAAAGTTAAATTTAAATACATAAAAAAATAAAAATTGATACATAAATAACAGTAAAGATTATTTAAAGATAACATGTTAATGGGTTAATAGCTATAAGAAGTACTTGTACAAATCTGTTAACAGGTTAAGTTAACAAATGAATAGGCAATTCACCACAAAAGAAATTTAACTGATTAAGCATGAAATAAAAATTTAATTTGCCAATAATACAAAATTGAAATAAAACTGGCTTTCATGTTTCTATTTCTCACAGGTAGATATTTTAATAAATTATAGGAGCAGCCCTCAAAGTGTGGTCTGGGTAGTCTAGGTAGTCCTTGAGACACCTTCAGGGGGATTCATGACATCTAGTTACTCTCAAAATAATATTTGCCTTCTCTATTCTCTTTCTCCTATGAGTCTACAGTGGAGTTATGCAGAGGCAAAATGTGTTATCACAACCTGTTGAGCACAGAAGCTGAAGGAGAATCAGGCTGCCTTAAGCTAGACATTAAAGAGATCTGCAAAAATGTAAAACAATGTCATTATTTCTGGTGGAGAAACAGTTATTTATAGTTAGCATATTATATTTAATGTTATTATATTAACAAATACACCTGATTTAATATTATAATTATTAATAACATTTAACTACATTTAAACAAATACAAAGTTATATAAAAATAAGTTCCTAAATACTGAAACTTCTCAGTTTTCATTTCTAATACAATGTTGACAGCCTATAACCCACATACACAAAAACTCTTCAGAGTCTTCAATAATTATTGAGTTATAAAAGGTCCTGAGACCAAAAAGTTTGAATATCACTAAGTTAAACTATCTAGCACAGGCAAAAGTACAGGTATCTGTCAAACATTTTTGCTTCTGGGATTTGATTAGTGTCAACTGATAGTGATTTATACAATAATACTGCCTCAAGGATGGTCAATGTAATAACAAAAATAGGGAAATACTATAAAAAAACTCTAAATATCTAAAAATATATGAAATGGGTTATAAAGAAAATTTTACATCTGCACAAAAAAGTATTACATACCCATGGAAAATAATTTCAGCTTACTTTTTAAAAAAGTTGGTATGTAAATGAAAAGAAGTGGTTTATAAAAACTTGTACACAAACAATTATGGCAGCAGTATTCATAACCCCAAAGTGGAAATAACACAAATGTCCATCAATTGATAAACAGGTAAGTAAAATGTGACACATTTATGTAACGAAATATTATGCATGCATAAAAAAATTAGTACTGATATATGTAATAACATACACGAACCTTGAAAACATCATGCTAAGTGAAAAGTAGCCAGGCACAAAAGTCAATATGTTTTATGATTCCATTTATATAAAATCTCCAGTAGAGGCAATCTACTAAAATGAAGTTTATTAGTGGTTGCCCAAGAATAGAGTGAGGAGTTGGTGGGGGAAATAGGTATGGATTGCTAAATGGGTTTGTGGTTTCTTTTGTGGGTCATAAAGATGTTCTAAAATTGACTGTGCTGATAACTACACAACTCTGTGAATAAAACCAATGAATTGTGCCACTTAAAGATATGCCAGTTATATCAATAAAACTAAACATTTCTGTATCTACTGAACATATTTTCTCATTCCTCCTTTCCTGTAGCCTCTAAGTTTTTAAAACAAACCCCACACATTATTAACATCTAGAATCTACTCAATCTTATATTTAGGATATTTTTTATCATGTAACCAAATGCTCTATTTTGCTTATTTTAAATTGAGGCATTTATGATTTTAAACTATTTATGTATTTAAATATATAAAGGATATTATTTCCAAAATAAGTCCTAATACCAAGGACATGGTCAAATATTAGAATAGCCAGAATAACTCTAATGCATTTCTTTCCTAGACCTAGTGTCTCCCTCACAAGTGAAAACTAAAAATATTTCATATAAATCTGGATTGCTCTGAATGGGAGTCACATACTCAGAACAGCTAAGTTTCTTAGAAAGTCTAAACCACCTATCATGGGTACTAAAAGTTAAAAATACTACCTCATTTCCATTCTCCAGCGTTCTTCCTCTTCTCTTCTTCGCCAATACTCCTCTTTCTGCATCTGCTTTCTCATTTTCTCTTCTTGAATCTTTCTTGCTCGAATACTGGGCTTTACTTCTACTTGCAAATCTGGATTTACTTTTTTCTGTTAACATAGATAAGATGTTTGAAAAACCAGCAATCCTTCCAACAATCTACACATATCTTAAATCATACAATCCCACATATTCTTTCATCATAGAGGCTTTTATTTGCAAATCTATTATAAGAGTAAATGCAGTAAAATAAGTTGAATCAGAGAAAAACTCAAAATACATTCATAAACGTTCTTTCTTCCTTCCCATCCCCAAAATTCTTGGTTGTTCAAGTTTAGTACACAAAAAGTACTTAACTTAGTGTTAACCAATAAAAGAAATCCTTGGGAGACTGATGGGTATTTAATATTCCTTTGTTTGTTTGTAAATAAATTTTTCTAGATATCCGAGTGTGGGGTTAAAATCTTTTTTTCATATAGAAGTACTACTGCCCCTTAACAAATTATTTTTAATCTTCACCACTTCTGTGTTTAGAAAACATGAATCTAGTGCATAAGTCCAACCTAATTAAAAATTTTATTTAAAGTATTTAGACTTAACTTATTACTTGGAAGTGTTTTCAACAAAAAATTCCTCATCTCAAAATTCACTTTAACAGAAATTCTGCTAAGATAAAGGAAATGGAGACGTGACACTTCTTTCAAACACTTCCTTTGAAGCAACTATTTTTACATGGTTACTTGATCCAAGTAATGTCAAAGTTTTATTTTGCCACTAGAAATAATGAAATACGACTACATTGCTTTTTCTTAAGTATAACAAAGGTGACAGGTACTCAGTTGTGTCCAATTCTGTGACCCCAAGGACTGTAGCCCACCAGGCTCCTCTGTCCATTGAATTCTTTAGGCAAGAACAATGGAGTAGGCTGCCATGCCCTTCTCCAGGCAATCTTTCAGACCCGTGGGTTGAACTCGGGTCTCCGGCATTGTAGGCAGATTCTTTACCATCTGAGGCACCAGGGAAAGCCCTAAGTATAACAAACTAGTCAATAAAAACTAAACATCTGACTCTCTAAGTGAGACACGACATGCCAACCTGAGAGTGGGAGTTCATGGACTTAGTGAGTTATATTTAGAAGCTTTATTTTTGCATCTAGAATGTTCCAAACCATATAAAAAGAGAAAGAGAAAAATAGCTGAAATTTTCCTCACTTTATATTGAAGTCTGTGTCTTCGTCCTTTTAAATGCATCTCCTTGGCATTGGGATCATTAAAGCTGCACTCGCATAATTTGCAATGAAATCGAATCACTTTTCCTTCATCATTTCGTACCTTGATGTCCAGAAAAAAAGAAAAAGTCAAGAAATCACAACAGGAATGTCATAGGTGAAGATTTCACTTATAAACCCATCTCATGAGTTGTAAATAACTTTCAGAATTTAAAGTTAGAAAAGGAGGGGGGGGGCAATGTCTATACTTTTTGAAGAGGACATCTACAGAAATGAACAGGGTTAGAATTTTTAACTGTACAATGCAAGATGTGTTGCCATGTATTTGTCTATTTTCCTCTATATGTAAACATTTAGATTTTAATACAATAGACACCTTCAATTCTTGAAAAAATATTTATTGAATACCTGCTCCTGCCAGGTACTGTTCTTGGAAATGGAGCTAAAGATGATCAAAGGCATTATTCTCATTTATTTCTACAAAGCCCAAGACTTTATACATGTACAACTTTATTGAAAACCAATGTCAATTTTTTTCTAACTGCACAACCAGTTAGGAAGACAAGTAGACTACAATGTTATTAAAAGTTGTTAAAACTTCAGCAAGTTTTAAAGATTGGTTCTAAACACAATCCTCTGAAGTTTAAGATTACTTAACCAAAAAAAAAAAAAAAGATTACTTAACCAGTATCATTGGTTATTAAGGTATTCTGGCCAGATGTTCTGGCTGTACTTTTTTTTGAGACATACAAGTCTTACTAACAGCTAAAGGTTTATTATTTATTTATTTAGAAGTTTATTAACCTTTAAATGTCTTTTTTTTTTGTTGCCTTACCATGCTGGCATTGTGGAATCTTAGTTCCCTGACCAATGAAGTGGAAGCAAGGAGCCCTAACCACTGGACCGCCAGGAAATTCCCAACACCTATAACTTTAAATTAAAACTGCATGTGAATGACTTATAAACTACACAGCCCAGTTTTCCATCTTGTAAACAAATAATTCAATAATTTTTCTTGATGGAAAAGGATGAAGGAACAAATAAATATTTGCCAAAAATCCACCATATGCTAGGGACTGTGCTTAGGTACTCTATTTGATCTAAGCTTCACATCTTCACTGGGAGATACCCAAATTTTACAGATGCAGACACTGAAATTTAGAGAACTTGTTCTTTTCAACTGTTCTATAACACAGCAAAAGCAGAACAGGGCTACACCACTGTATGTTCGTCTTTCCACTAACAGCAAAAATTTATCAAGTCCCTTCTGATACTTCCTTATCCTCCATTTACTAAGTTATTTTGTAAAACAGGAATAGTTTTCTAATCAGCTTGAGAAATCATATAAATAGTTATCTGTTAAATCAGTAGTCTAAATTTTACACACGAAACTGTTCAGAAATATTTGCTATCTTTGTCATTTCTGCTGTTCATATCTTTTTTTACTTTTTACGTTTGGCACAGTAGAAGGGTTATGTTAAAAGAAGGCCTGCCAAATAAACAGAAAGTTATTTCACATACTACAGTGATGGTGTCAGCAGGGAAAGAGAAAATTCAACAAAAAAATTGTGATGTCACTTAGGCAAGCTCAAAGGGCAGGCTTAAAAAAAAACACAAAACCTTCAACAAAGATCCCTTCAATGTCCCTTTATAAGTAATCTAAAATATATGAATTTTACATGTAAAGCACACTTGTGACAAAGTGACACACGTCCTTCCTATCTAATCTCACAACAGGAGTATTCTCAAATCAATACCTCCTCCACATAATCATGGCCCACTGGCTGCACATCGCTCTGCAAAGCAGCAAGAGACGCAGGTGTGACTGGTTCTGACACTGTGTCTGGCTTTACTTCTGGAATTGGTACAGAAGTGACAGGAGTGTTTTTAACACATTCAGTTCCTTTTAAGTCTTCTGTTTTATTTCCTGTTGACTGCAGCTTATTACCACCTGTAACATAAAAGAATTACAGTAATTTTAATTTTCTTCTTATGTAATGTATGAACTGATACAAGAACTCCAGATAAAGTTCTGATCTTTTCTACCAACAAACTCCTGCTTGACATACAATAGATTAGAATTTTGAAGAACCATATAAACCATTTGGCTTTTTTATGCTATTAATGAAAATACATGTCTCTATCTTCCCATTCTCTCTCTCTCATAATATTCAATGGTCCTCTCTGTCCTCACCATGGCTCTTACAACATGTTTATATCCCTTTGCCATGGAACTGGGCACTATCCTAAGTTCTAGTAACATAATAATACAGTGTGGCTGTCTTTGAGGTGCCAACAATTTAGGGTCATGTATGGATGTGAGAGTTGGACTATAAAGAAAGCTGAGTGCCGAAAAATTGATGCTTTTGAACTGTGGTCTTGGAGAAGACTCTTGAGAGTCCCTTAGACTGCAAGGAGATCCAACCAGTCCATCCTAAAGGAGGTCAGTCCTGGGTGTTCATTGGAAGGACTGATGTTGAAGCTGAAACTCCAATACTTTGGTCACCTGATGCGAAGAGCTGACTCATCTGAAAAGACCCTGATGCTGGGAAAGACTGAGGGCAAGAGAAGGGGACGACAGAGGATGAGATGGTTGGATGGCATCACCGACTCAACGGACATGGGTTTGGCTGGACTCCGGAAGTTGGTGATGGACAGGGAGGCCTGGTGTGCTGCAGTTCATGGGGTCACAAAGAGTCAGACACGACTGAGTGACTGAACTGACTGACACATTATTATAGTACAATGTGTTAACAGAGTATTTTGGGAATGTAAAGGAAAGGAGCCACTACCCTTTAACCTGATCCAGTTAGGAATAGCTTCAGCAAGTATGACACCAGGGCTGGGCTTAAGAGTGCTAGGTATGAACTGGTCAGGCAGAAAAAAAGAGAATTAAGTCTAAACAGAAAGAACAGTATGCACAAGCAAAACACAAAAACATGGAGTTAAAAAGACTATGGTAACAGAACTGAAAGAGACACATGTACCTCAACATTCACCGCAACACTGTTAACAATAGCTAGAACATGGAAGCAATCTAGATGTCCATTGGCAGACGAATGGATAAGAAAGCTGTGGTATATATACACAATGGAGTATTACTCAGCAATGAAAAAGAACACATTTGAATCCGTTCTAATAAGGTGAATGAAACTGGAGCCTATTATGCAGAGTGAAGTATGTCAGAAAGAAAAACACTAATACAGCATATTAACGCATATATATGGAATTTAGAAAGATGGTAATGATGACCGTATATGCGAGACAGCAAAAGAGACACAGATATAAAGAACAGACTTTTGGACTCTGTGGGAGAAGGCGAGGGTGGGATGATTTGCGAGAATAGCATTGAAACAAGTATAATTACCATATGTGAAATAGATCATCAGTCCAAGTTTGATGCATGAAACAGGGCACTCAAAGCTGGTACACTGGGACAACCCTGAGGGAAGGGATGGGATGGGGAGGGAGGTGGGAGGGGTTGTTCAGGATGGGGGACACATGTACACCCATGGCTGACTCATGTCAATGTATGGCAAAAACCACCACAATATTGTAAAGTAATTAGCCTCCAATTAAAATAAACAAATAATAATAAAAAAAAGACCATGGTAAATTCAAAAAAGACTTGGTAATTCAACAGGACTTATCACTGAGGTACAGGGCTTCCCTGGTGGCTCAGATGGTAAAGAATCTGCCTGCAATGCAGGAGGCCTGGGTCCGATCCCTGGGTTGGGAAGATCCACTGGAGGAGGGAATGGCAACCTACTTCAGTATTCTTGCCTGGAGAATACCATGGACAGAGGAGCCTGGCAGGCTACAGTCCATGAGGTCATAAAGAATCCGACAGGACTAAGTGACTAAGCACAGCACAGCACTGAGGTAGAGGTAATGATATCTGAGGTAGAGGTTAATTTGTGAAAGGACTTGGATGACATAATTAAGGAATACAGACATTTTTCTTATATGCAAGGGGAAGGCCACAGAAAGTTTTTAAACAGGAAATTAACACAGTTTGATACATATTTTTTTACAAAATGACTTTGATAAAAGTGTTGCAGAAACTGGATGCAATAAGAGACAAAGCTCTGAGGAAGAAGCTTTGAAGGCCTAAAAAACAGCAGAGGCTATGAAGAGAAAAAGACACTTTTTGGAGAATACTGTAGTGACAGAAACAAAAGGATTAGAAACAACTGGAAGAGGCAGCAAGTAAGAAAAAATGTCAGTGGACTTTTTCATGTGAAAAAGCAGCAGCTTTATGAGATTACTTCACAGTACTCTTGTGATGAGATAAAATGTTAGAAACAGACACTAACAGGCATCAACAGAACCATACAGACAATGACCAGGAAATATCTAAAATATGGTTCTAGAACTCAGGTGGGCATTCTGAATTTGCCCAAATGATTTTGAAGTTACTACATACACAGTGGAACAGATAAGACCACTCATGAATACTAAGTGAGTGAGATGAGAATCAGAATCAGAATCTTAGCAATACTACCAGCTAATGAACATGAGAGCCAGAGAACCAATAAGGATATCTGAAGAAGGAGTCAGTGGACCCAAAATAGAGAGACAGAAACATAATTAAGGTTTAAGTTATAGCAGTCAACTGTTTCAAATGTTAGAGAGGTCAACAGGGTGAAACAGAAAACTGGCCATTCAATGTGGCAAGTAGGTTTTTGGTGATTTCACAAAAGGGTAGAGCTGAAATACTATAATAAGAGACTGAGGACTGGATAGGAAATAGAGAAAGTAAGAATTAGGTCAGCAGCCTGAGGAACAGTAAAATAAATACATATATATTTTTAAGTCTATGGCTGAAGAAAATGGAACTGAAAAAACTTTAAGAAAAAAAATACAGATATGTGATTAAATAAGGTCCCAGAAAAGAAGACAACTGCATAAGTAGAAGAGCTAGTACTGGAGTAGAGGAGAAATACCACTTTAACAGAGTTAGAAGGAACAGAGAATCTTCAGTACTTGCCAACAAAGTTTATTTTGGGTGTAGATGTTTTCTTGGCAGCCATATTTGCAGGCACTGATGATACTTTAGTGTTGGCTGTGCTATTAAGAGACGAGTTTCCTGTAGTTGTAAGACCTTTCACTGAAGAAGTTGCAATTGATGAAGTATTCACAGTACAATTGCTTGCTGCAATGCTTGAAGGAGAGGCAGTTGGCTTTGAAGCAGACACAGCTGTTGAAGAAGTAGCTTGGCTAACAACGTTTGGTTCTGTTGAAGGAATGGGTTTACCAAGTTTTGTGTGTAATTTAACCACCTACAAAATAAAAGCGTATTTATCTGTCAGAAAACTCAGAGAATGTACATTTTTTAAAAAAAGTTTGCCTAAAAGACCCTAAAAAATGAAAATCTTAACCATATTTTTCTTTGTTGTATTTCTTTCTCTTATACATTTTAAAATAAAAACTCATTACTTTCAAAACAATCTGTGTGAAACAGATTCGGATACATATTCCATCTACCACTCAGCGAGGAAATGACTTGGCCACATGCATACCAACCTACACTTAAGCATAACAGAAGGTAGAAAACAACTACATGATTCAATTTCAGTTGGTGGGAAAAAAATGACTGAGTTCAATTTTAAGAAGAAGGGTCACCACTCTTTCCTTTCTTAAGCAATGACTATTTGATGTCGCCTTTATATATACATTAGGCATGTAATACCCTCAAAAATTTTCAAATTTTGAAGACTTCTTTACTTTACCCCCAACCCCCACCAAAAATGGAAAAGAAAAGAGAGTTAAGACATAAGGGTGTGTGGGAAAAAAAACACCTACTTTCTGATGCTTAGCACCACGAATGTGGGCAGCATATGCATCTGCTCCTGTACAAGACACATCGCAGAGCTCACAACGTAGCTGATTTTGAGTCCCACGAGTAGAGCTGTTGCTGCTGCTGGTATTCTGTGAGGCTTTCAATGCAGCTTCTTTTTTTTTATGTTTCTGCCCTTCTAAATGTTCTTTATAAGTCTGTCTCAAACAAAAAGAATAATTTTGCTTCACTACTTTTCTATCTACATTATTTGCAATTATTCATTCCAATCTCTAATACTCATTAAAACATCAGCACTACACCATTTTAAAAGCAACTGAACAGGAGCATGTGGCTTCCCTACATACATGATGCATTTGTGGTTCTCTGTACCTTTTTACCAAGAACACACTTACCAAACACTTTAATTAACAAAGGACTTTCATACATAGCCAAAATATCAATATAAGGTAACTGCTCTCAGTTTGAAAGAATTTCTGTCTTTTAGTGCTTATGTATAATGTTGGGTAGAGACTAATAAGAGTGATCATTCCAAAAGAAATTATTTAATTATAGGATTATGAGGAGAAAAAAATATATATGCCACATGAGAAGAAAAAAAATGTTACTATATGGTAACAAGACTCTTTATAAACAGGTATGATTACTTATAAAACTGGTTTAGAAGTCAGTTGCATCTGAGAAAACTCAAGAATGCATTTTCACAATCTGTGTTAGAATCCATTCCACCCTGAACAAAAGTCTATTTAAAGTATTTAACTGCCAGAATTGTATCCCTTTTGATACTAGCCATCAAAATAGTGCAAGTATATATTAAAAATTGTCTTCAATGTCAATGACCGAGGAAGGCAGTTTTATTAAAATGTGAGGAGGTCAATAATGAGCTTGAGTGGGGCACTCAAGCTCATTATTATTATTATTTCCTATATTATTTAAAAAATTTTTATACACACATATGATGAGCGTAAAATTGCATAGATAGCACAGAATCTCAGAGCTGAATGGGACTTTAGAGGTTACCTACAATGACTTTCTAAGTTTGAAACAAGAAAATCCTTCCTCAAAATGAAATCTTATGCACAAGTAGAGAAAGTTACTGTTTTTCAAACAAAAGAGGAAGCCCTAAGACCTAGCCATCTGATTCTCTTCTCACCATCTGCAGCAGCCTAAAGTGGCTCCGTGAAGCAGCGGGAACCTCAATTATTTAGGGACAAGTCCCTACCACAGAAGTGAGGAAACAAAAGCCCAGACAATCGACTTAAAGTCTCCAATTTGCCCAAGGCCACAAGTTAAGTCGCAGAAACAGGATTGGAACAACAGCCCCTCATACTGGAACCAATTTAGTCTCCTTTCTTATATCTACACTAGACTCTATCTAACTCACCATTTCATTCATACGGTGTTTTTCTCCATAGGTTCATTAAGCCCTTACAGCACTGCCTCTGACTTAACAGAGGTACTCTTGGCCTGTTCTTGCCTAACCATCCAGCTCCCCCAAATCAATGGTCAGCCTTGCATATATATACTGATTCTAAATGCTATTAACTTATCACCCTAGAGCTATGTGCTATCCTTTTATATGCTACCACATAGTCAAGTCTCTTAACATTTGTAATTGCCACCACATCATCATTCCCCCTGAACAGTCATTACTGAGTAGGATACCCTCCTCAAATACTAAAGCCAACATTCTTGTTCCCTTTCTTGTTTAGTCCTGGGTTGCGGCAAACATTCCCCATGTCTCCTCTCCCCTGAGCATGTTATCACAATGAAACTGTTTTCTAACAAACTTAAAATAGGGAAAAAAAGGTATTATCTTAACAGCCACATATATTAAACTAGTCTCTAATTTGGTGTAACTCAGAGAATGCTGACAACTGAAAATAACTCCCAAATTCTATACTGAAAAGCAGACAGAACTGATCTAGTAAATTTAAAAGAATGTACACAGGTTAGGAAAGGGTGAGAGATGATGTAACTGAAAGAAACAACTAAAAACTCAAAATCTGATCTTTTCAAATACTATGCCTTTTGTCTATCAAACTGCTTACCAAATTTTTATATAAACACTGCTGCTGCTGCTGCTAAGTCACTTCAGTTGTGTCCGACTCTGTGCGACCCCATAGACAGCAGCCCACCAGGCTCCCCCATCCCTGGGACTCTCCAGGCAAGAACACTGGAGTGGGTTGCCATTTCCTTCTCCAATATAAACACTAGACACTCTTAAAGAAAGTATTAACAAATAAAGTTGGGAAGGGAGTTGAACTCACTAGATTTTATAAACAGATCCTTCCCTAAATCACTTATTTCATGTTAGCAACAGCAAGAAAATAACAAAAAACAACAACAAAAAACAGAATAAAGGAATAAAGGTTCTGCATGCTTCTCTGGTTGATATTCTTGAAAAAGACACTTTCCTACAGCTTTCTTATTCCCAAAGTCCCTACAGCCTCATGGAGGAAATAAGTATATAGAAACAAGTAACATTCTACAAAGCATATACGAAAGTCAGTCTCATGAAAAATATTATCCTAACATTATAGATTATTAAAATAGCTTAAGGATTTTTAATATTAGAGAAAGGCAACTTCTGCTATTTATATCTGACAAAGTCTTCTCATCTCATCATGTCAGAGTATAAAACTATTTCTTTTTTTAATATATATATTTTAAAACTATTTCTATGGTCACCCTTTTTCGACTACAAAATTCTACTTATACACTCAACATGGACCTTGAAGAACTAAGAAAATCAATATCCAATTGTCTTAAGGTCAAGAATTTTGCATAAAGGCCTTAAAAAGTAAGTCATAAATGCCAAAAAAGAAATGACAATTCAATCTTACTCCCAAATCCCAACTAATCTGAATATAAAACTTTTAAGCTAAATTAAAAGTTTTATTTAAAGAGCAAAGTATCCTTCCTAAAGAAAAGCTCAATTTGTCCACTTTTTATTAACATTCATAATTATTTTTACTGTATTTTGCTTAGAATTCTTGTATGTCAATACAAAAGCCTTTAAAAAACGGCCATTTGATGAAATATGTACGTGTTAACTAAAAGCTAGCAGGAGAGAAAAATGTAAACTAATCTTACTTAACTATCAAGGACAACCACTGAAGATTCATGATGAAGCATACATTACACATACCTGTGGTCCAGCACAGCTGATCTTACAGACATCACAATAGTGAATCTGGGGTGGTTTGGGAGGCTGTTTTGGTTTCAGTTGTTTATTTTGGAATGGTGCTTTTTTAGTAAAGGTGGTCCCTGTCCAGGCAGCTGTTGCAGCCGCTGCTGCCGCCGCCGCCGCCGCCTGCTTCTGTTGCTGCTGCTGCTGTTGGTAGTAGGAGGATGCAGCTGAATACACTGCTGCTTCATAACCTGAATAAGATGTACCTTACAAATAAAATCAAACAAAGATTATGTTACATACCTGTAAAAGGCCAAGAAAAGTGATGGGAATTTAAACCCAATAAATTCTGCTTAAAAAGATAGGTTTACACGTGCATATTTATGAATAAATTGTATCTCACAAAACCTAAGAAAAATGTTACTTATCCTTCTTTTAATGTAAGTCAACCAACTGAGTATTTACATAATACATGGCAGGTGTTAGGATAAGATTTGGTCATTGCTTTCAAGAAGGCTTATAGTACTGCTGGAAGGCTGTGATAGACTGGTCTGATAAACTTACATGGTTATGAAACTGTTATATAGTATTTTCCCCAAGCAGAATTCCTCTGAATACAATTAAGAAAGTGCTGGGTTTGAGGAAAAGTCTGAACTAGAATACAGAAAGGAAAAAAAAGAAAGTCATGAAAGTAAGACTATACGTCCTTGGTGGTTTAGGGGATAAAAGATATGAAAGGGGAAATTACACAAAGATGACACCAAGATTTTGAATCCCAGTGACTGACTGAAGGGGTTCTACAATCAATAAAAGTAAAGAGCTGATAGAAGCTGGTTTGGAGAGGTAAGGTAACTAAAGCTTGGCAAAAGTCTGTAATAGGGAGTTGGAGTTCTGATGAGCATCAGGACAAGAGAAGGCAAGATATGAAATAAAGAACAAAAGACACTGGTTCTCACCTTCCAAAAGGTGAAAAAGCACTGAATTTTCTGGTTAAATGTATCAATTCTATCCTTCCATTGTTCAAAGTCTTTGATGAATAAGCACATTAAGCTAGCTACAGATATAACATATACAAACTGTTTATGTGCAGTGATTTATTGATTTAAAAAGTTGCTGATTTTATTTATAACCCTATGTTAAAACTGGGAAACTTCCTGTTTCCTAAACCAAGATCCCTGGAAATCTGTTGGACTCCCTAATCCTCATCCTTTCCCCTGAAGAGGAAATGAGTGGGTCAAAAGTTAAAGCTCAAGAGAGAGATTCCTAGCTGCTATGACAGAACAGAAGAACTACCTAAGGAAAACTGAACTTTTTGGTATTTCAAATGCAAACTGCTATACTGAGGAGTAAAGATTTAAGACCCACTCACTTTAATATATTTTACACAGGGAAGAGAACATGAACTGGAAAGGTGAAGGTTAAGATGCATGGGAAATCAGAATCATAAGATTCTGAAATTTTTATTAATAGAAAATTTCCAAATGGCTAGTTGTGTGCAGGAACTGTTAACATGCCACTTAAACCGCAGCTTCATGAATTATGTATCAAAGAAATAAAAAGGAGAATAAGATCAGCAGCATCCTACAATGCTGGATGATCAGAACTACTAGGCTCTGGGTTTTTTTCTAGCCATGCTATGTGGCTTGCAGGATCTTAGTTCCCTGACCGGGGACTGAACCTGGGACTATAGCATTAATCGGTCAAGTACTAATCACTGGACCATCAGGTAATTCCCTATGTTTTTTGAAAATTGAGAATCCATACTACAAGAGGCAGTGTTCCAGATACAGTGATATCTCAGAACAGAACTATAAGGTAGGTATTGCAGGTATTACTATACATACTTTACAGATGAGAAAACTGAGGCTGTGTCTCAGATCATGAACTCCTTATTGCCAAATTCAGGCTTAAACTGAAGAAAGTGGGGGAAACTAGACCATTCACTAATGTCATTAGACCACTTAGGTGCGACCTAAATCAAATCACTTATGACTATACAGTGGAAGTGAGAAATAGATTTAAGGGACTAGATCAGATAGACAGAGTGCCTGATGAACTATGGACGGAGGTTCATGACATTGTACAGGAGACAGGAATCAAGACCATCCCCGAGAAAAAGAAATGCAAAATAAGCAAAATGGCTGTCTGAGGCCTTACAAATAGCTGTGAAAAGAAGAGAAGCGAAAAGCAAAGGAGAAAAGGAAAGATATACTCATCTGAATGCACAGTTCCAAAGAATAGCAAGGAGAGATAAGTAAGGCTTCCTCAGTTATCCGTGCAAAGAAATAGAGGAAAACAATAGAATGGGAAAGACTAGAGATCTCTTCAAGAAAAGCAGAGATATCAAGGGAACATTTCATGCAAAGCTGGGCTCAATAAAGGACAGAAATGGTGTGGACCTAACAGAAGCAGAAGATATTAAGAAGAGGTGGCAAGAATACACAGAAGAACTATACAAAAAATATCTTTATGACCCAGATAGTCACGATGGTGTGATCACTCACCTAGAGCCAGACATCCTGGAATGTGAAGCCAAGTGGGCCTTAGGAAGCATCACTACGAACAAAGCTAGTGGAGGTGATGGAAATCCAGTTGAGCTATTTCAAATCCTAAAAGATGCTGTGAAAGTGCTGCATTTAATATGTCAGCAAATTTGGAAAACTCAGCAGTGGCCACAGGACTGGAAAAGGTCAGTTTTCATTCCAATCCCAAAGAAAGGCAATGCCAAAGAATGCTCAAACTACCACACAATTGCATTCATTTCACACCCTAGTAAAGTAATGCTCAAAATTCTCCAAGCCAGACTTCAGCAATACGTGAAACGTGAACTTCCAGATGTTCAAGCTGGTTTTAGAAAAGGCAGAGGAACCAGACATCAAATTGCCAACATCTGCTGGATCATTGAAAAAGCAAAAGAGTTTCAGAAAAACATCTATTTCTGCTTTATTGACTATGCCAAAGCCTTTGACTGTGTGGATCACAATAAACTGTGGATAATTCTTCAAGAGATGGGAATACCAGACCACCTGACCTGCCTCTTGAGAAACCTGTATGCAGGTCAGGAAGCAACAGTTAGAACTGCACATGGAACAACAGACTGGTTCCAAAAAGGAAAAGGAGCATGTCAAGAATGTATATTGTCACCCTGCTTATTTAACTTATATGCAGAGTACATCATGAGAAATGCTGAGCTGGAGGAAGCATAAGCTGGAATCAAGATTGCTGGGAGAAATATCAATAACCTCAGATACATAGATGACACCACCCTTATGGCAGAAAGCAAAGAAGAACTAAAGAGCCTCATGATGAAAGTGAAAGAGGAGAGTGAAAAAGTTGGCTTAAAGCTCAACATTCAGAAAACTAAGATCATGGCATCCGGTCTCATCACTTCACGGCAAATGGATGGGGCAACAGTGGAAACAGTGGCTGACTTTATTTTTTTGGGCTCCAAAATCACTGCAGATGGTGACTGCAGCCATGAAATTAAAAGATGATTACTCTTTGGAAGGAAAGTTATGATCAACCTAGACAGCATATTAAAAAAGCAGAGACATTACTTTGCCAACAAAGGTCCATCTAGTCAAGGCTATGGTTTTTCCAGTGGTCATGTATGGATGTGAGAGTTGGACTTATAAAGAAAGCTGAGTGCCGAAGAATTGATGCTTTTGAACTGTGGTCTTGGAGAAGACTCTTGAGAGTCCCTTGGACTGCAAGGAGATCCAACCAGTCCATCCTAAAGGAGGTCAGTCTTGGTGTTCATTGGAAGTACTGATGTTGAAGCTGAAACTCCAATACTTTGGCCACCTCATGCGAAAAGCTGACTCATTTGAAAAGACCCTGATGCTGGGAAAGATTGAAGGCAGGAGGAGAAGAGGACGACAGAGGATGGGATGGTTGGATGGCATCACCAACTCAATGGACATGGGTTTGGTAGACTCTGGCAGTTGGTGATGGACAGGGAGGCCTGGCATGCTGCAGTTCATGCGGTCGCAAAGAGTCGGACACAACTAAGCGACTGAACTGACCAGCTTTTTAAGTCCTTTGTGTTATTTAAACAACAAAAATCACTAAGCATAATATTTACGAAATAACCTCCTTCATTTGCATACATGTAGTCTAAAACTAATAAAAGGTAAGCTTAATTATAGCTTACTATTCAGCATTTTTTAAAAAATCAAAGCATAAACTGAAAGGTATGCTGAAGGTTCTGGAACTCTGCTAAGGGATCTCCTTTAAATTTCCTATAACTACTAGCAAACACACATACATTTCTCGTAAAGCATTATGGGAAAATAAATATAATGCTATGTCTCTAAATTAAGTAAAAGCTCATTTGAAAAGCTAAAACTATTTCACATAAAAAGCACATTATAAATACTTATCAAATAAGAAGTTGCATAATTAGAACAGTTAGAATATAAGTTTTAAAGGTACAGTATCAGAAACAAAGACTATCACCTCAGCAGTAAATACATTATACCACAAGCCATCATTTAGTAGGTACCAACACTGTAGAATTCATTTTCAGTAAGAGATAAAAAGAATAGCTGACCTAAGCTGTAGCTGATATAAAGCTGCAGACACAGAACTCAGAAACCCTAATAATGATCTCTTTGGATGGTAATTTCACAGTGTGTATCATACGTTCTTTAAAATGTGTATACTCTTTGATGTAACAGTTACAAATCTAGGAATTTATCTGAGGAAACAATTGGCAAACACACAGATCTGTACATAAAATGATTGTTTCAAGCTTTTCCTTAATATGGAACTAAATGTCCCCAACAGAAACTTTAAAATGTAGCACATGCATACAATAAAACAGTATTAGTCATTAAAAACTATGTTTTTCTAAGCGTAGATCTTGGTTTCTAAATACTAACGCCATACAAGAAACCAAGGTTCCTTCGTGAAATGGCTGATACAAGAAACCAAGGTTCCTTCGTGAAATGGCTGATTGTGAGTCTATGGCAGGCAAGGCTTAAAGTTTATTGTTGTTTTGCATTTTATTTATTCCTTAATACTCTGTCTTGTTCTGCCTAGGTTATAAGGGCCATTTCAGTTCTTACCTCTTGATGTTTTGTTATACAGCTTGAGTGTGGGAAGCCTAGATACTGAATTTCTAAAGTATTTTTAAAAATTTCTCAGAGATTTTTATCTCCTACCCTATGTCAAGTGCTATGCTGGATATTAGGGATGCAATGGTGAATCAGGCAGAGTAACATCTTACTGTGCCAGAAAAGAAAGAAATGCTCAAAGACTAATGATGCCAAGTTCAAAAGACTCAGAACTGGTTTGAAAAGGATCCTTTACTATCCAAATTTGAGACACTGTGTGCCTTAAAAAGAAAAATGAAAGCAATGGATTACACTAAACTGAATAAAAAAGAAGCCTACAGTAACATCAAAAAAGAAAGGGTGACGGAACTCCTCTTCAGGGAAGAATTCCTAAGAATCCAACTCATTTCACACTGATTCTTAGTAAAAGGATTTTTCATTCACCAATGAAGAATTTGATTCAGTTACTGATTTTCAAAGGATCTAACATCTTAGAAAGATAGCTGGGCTAACAGGCCCATAGATAACTTAGTTCATTACAAAATGGAAAAAGGTATCTTTAAAAAGGAAAGATCTGGTAGTCACCACTTCAATCAGTAATTATACCTGACACCATTAATAAGGAATAAACTGACATTATTTATTACATGGCTGGCTTCCCTGATAGCTCAGCTGGTTAAGAATCCATCTGCAATGCAGGAGACCCCGGTTTGATTCCTGGGTTGGGAAGTTCTGCTGGAGAAGGGATAGGGTATCCATTCCAGTACTCCTGGGCTTCCCTTGTGGCTCAGCTATTAAAGAATCTGCCTGCAGTGTGGGAGACCTGGGTTCGATCCCTGGGTTGGGAAGAGCCCCTGGAGAAGGGAAAGGCTACCTACTCCAGTATTCTGGCTTGGAGAATTCCAAGCTATGGACTATATAGTCCATGGGATTGCAAGTGGTCGGACACGAATGACCAATTTTCACTTTATTACGTGTACCTGATGTGCTGAAATGAAATGCTGACATAGGTAGTTCTACTGACTAAAAAACTGCCAGAATCTAAACATAAAGAAATCAGATAAATCCAGACTGTGGGATATTCTACGAGACAACTTGTCTCACTTCTTCAAAAACATCAAGGCTGCGATCTTCCTTGTGGTCCTATGGTTAAGAATACATCTTCCAATGCAGGGGACACAGTTCAATCCCTGTTCCTGGAACTAAGATTCCACATGCCACAGGGCCTGCACACCACAACTACTGAGCCTGCAGTCTCTGGAGCCTGTGCTTGTACTGAGCCTGAGCCTGTACTCTCTGGAGTCTGTGGCAAGCAGAGAGAGACCTGCTTGCCACAACGAAGGCCCGGTGTGCTGCAACTAAAACCTGACGCAACCAAACAGTAAATAAATAATATAAATGTTAAAAAAAAAAAAAAAATCAAGGTCCTGAGAGATAATATAAAAATAGAAGTTATTCTGTGGTGGTGGTGGTTTAGTGGTTAAGTCATGCCCAATTCTTGTGATCCTGTGGACTGCAGCACCCCCCGGCTCCTCTGTCCATGAGATTTCCTAGACATGCATACTGGAGTAGGAATCTTTACTTCTCCAGGGAATCTTTCCAGCTCAGGGATTGAACCTAAGTCTCTTGCACTGCAAACGTCTCCTGCATTGCAGGTGGATTCTTTACTGTTAAGCCACCAGGGAGGCCCCAGGGGTTATTCTACATCAAAGGAAAATGAAACTAATAACCAAATATAATCTATAATCCTTGACTGGACCCTGAATTTAAGACAAAGCACAAATATATCAACTATGGAGAAAGTCCAGCCATAGACATTTGTGGACAACTTAAGAAAATTTATTAGATAATATCCACGTCCAATTTCTTATCTGCATTTTGTTATATAAAAGAATGCTCCTATTCTTAGGAAATACATGTGGAAGAATTCCAGGCAAGGTACCATGTCATCGGCAACTTAGCAAACAAGGAAACATTGCTAAACCGTTTGAAAATGTGTTTAAACAGGAGAGTTAAGCAAACGTAACAAAATAATATTTGGTGAATCTACCTAAATGTTGTATGGGCATTTGTTGTCTGCTTTTTTCACTTTTCTGCAGAAGGAAAATTTTCTAAAACTGGGGAAAAAATATGAACCAGGGAATAGTGGACCTTTATACTTAGGGCATTCACACAAGGAAAGCAGTTTACACTGTAGTACATATAAGACAAAATTCATTTTTTATTAAGAAACCATGATGTTTATATATGCATAATTGCATGGAAGAAAGTATAGAAAGACATGCATTAAAAAGTTAATGGTAATTACTGTCTAGGGATAGATGCCTAGTAATTTAATTTTCCCTCCTTTTTAAATCAACAGCTTCGAGTTTTAAAAATGATATACTACTTACATACTAAAGCAGTAAACAGAAATAATTATCTTCATGCTGTGTACGGTATACTCAAGCAACTGAGAGAGACAAAGGCTGAGAGAGGCAGAAAGATAAAGGGAAGAATAGATGCAAGAGAAAAACAAGGAATAGGAAAGGATACTATCACATTCCTTATTTATTAAAGCTGATGTGGGTTTTCTTCCTTAAGTGTCCAAATAGATTTCACTGAAATAACTCCATTTACAGTTATAACTAGTTAACCAGAGAAAGGCAGAAAAGTTGTATCTGTGCCATCATGAGTAACAAATCAAATAATAATAATATCTCCTTACATCAGTTCATCTCCACATGGCTGTCTTAATTAACTCACAAATCTGTCCATTGCTCCCTTTCTCGAGCTCTCTTTGGCATCCTGTCTGCCCACAAGGTAAAGACAAGACACCACAGCAGACCATACAAGGCTTTCCACACTGACATTTCCAGCCTCAATTTCCTGTTATCCTGTGTATTCTGTATTTCAGCCACAATGAACTCTTGATCCCAATCATAACATGCCTGACTAATTTGTATCCCTAACACCATGCACAGCATTTGACACAGAGTAAGAGATTTAAAAAAATCTTTGAGAAATAAAAAAAGTTAAAAAATTCAGTGGCTACTTCTAACACCTCAACTACCAAAAAACATCAAGGGATGAAAAATGAAATTACCTATGCCACCTTAAATCTTCCATGGAACAAGACAGCATACTAAGGAATAAGTAAAATGCAAAACCAACAACAAACTATACATTAGTACAACGCTAAGTGTCTTCAAAAAAGTCATGTGTGACTTTAAGCATTCCAATACTACAAGGTACCTCAGTGGAAAATTAGGAAGAACAGTGGGCACAGCAAGGTTTTAGTGATTATTCTTGGCCAGGAAAAATATATGACTACTAGGGAAAATAAATCTACTCTGTTTTTCCAAGAGATGTGTTATATAACCATCATCTATGGATGTTTATAAAGGCCCCCAATATTTTCAAGATTACTTATTCCTGATAGTAAATATGAAGATATAACTTCTTGTGAGCTGAAAATACAATGTAAATAATCTGTCACTGGTACTTCCTGAAGCTAACCTTGAACTTTCAAATTCATTTGGAAAAGTCAGATAGGGAATGACCCTGTAGAATACTAGATGTTATTTTCTCTAACTGCAATGCTGGGACCAAGGTTTTAAAAGCCCAGAGGGCATTTTTACATTCTAAAATTTCCTGGCATTAAAAAAAAAAAAGCATACATCTTAAGAGTACGGTTCATTTGTCACACTATGTACAAATATTTGTATTAACACCTATCAATTAATTCAATTATTGCTGTACTGGGAGTAAGACCATCCCACAGAAAACCAAGATAGTTTCTCAGTGAGTCTAATTCGCTTACTCATTTAAACACACTTTATCAGTCTTACCAGAATAAGTAACTGCCGTGGTACTATAAGTAGCACTCTGGGTATAGGATGGCACCACAGTAGCTGCAGCTGCTACTGGCTGTACGGTGGAGGATACAGGATAAATGGAGAAAGTGGTGGTAGCTGGACTTGGTGTGGCTGGTTTTATGGCTGTCACTTGTCGAGTTTGCTGGGCTTGTGTATACTGAGTTGCACCTTGGCTATAACCTGCTTTAGGGGCTAAATTGGAAAAGAGACATAAGAAAATCAGAAAGGTGAACCAGCATAGTTACTGTACCAATATCCTAGAAAAAACAAACATAGAACATCATCAACTGGAAATTTTATGCTAGCAATTTCTCCTTGATAAAAGGAGTAAAATTCTTATTAGCAACTTCATAAAATACAACATCTATATAAATTACTATTCTTCCCCAGATGCTTTCTACATATTTCTGAAATGATATTTTGTCAAGATTTGCCACTAATTGAAATACCAACACTACTTAAACCATGTCATTAACAAAGGTTTAAGGAAAGAATGTGTGTGTGTGTATTTGGGCTAGCCAGTATACTTGAGATTTATGCTTAACACTGGGAACAAAACAGAGAGTGACTCAAAGTATAATTTAAGTTACAGTAAAATTTTCAATGCTTGATTATATGGAACTTGTTCATACGCCATTTAAAAGAATTTTACTGATTTGTCCACAGTGAACTTCAAGCTAATTACAATCCACAAGGAGCTACTTATTTAATTCTTCAAATGTCAATAGCTCGAGTGCAGCTGTTCTTAAACGGCTATCATTAATGTCTCGCCTGAACCTTCTGCTATCTCTGAACACATTAAAACCAATGTATACCGGGGGTGCAGTGTTAAAGAACCTGCCTGCTGATGCAGGAGACTCAAGTTTGATCCCTGGGTAGGGAATATCCCCTGGAGTAGGAAATGGCAACCCACTCCAGTATTCTTGCCTGGAAAATTACATGGATAGAGGAACCTGGTGGGTGGGCTACAGTCCATGGGGTCACAAAGAGTTGGACATGACTGAGCGCACACACACACACTTGAATACCTTAAGAATCTTATAAGACTTATCATCACTAAATTAATAATTAATCCCTTATTAAGGATCACTAAAGCATACAAATATAATTTTCTGAGAAAGGCCCAAATATTAGGGACCAAACTCATTTATGCTTAAGTAAAAGTACCTTAAACAAACAGTACTTAACAGTTTATAAAACTTTTTCTACACATAGTAGGAAATCTGATCCACATGACATACAGATGAGTACATTTTACAAGAAAACCCTGATGTCCAAGAGCTAAATAATTTACAAAAGTCACATGGTCATGTCAGATTTTAGACTATACCATGGTATTCTGACTCAAGATTAATTCAGTACTCTTCAGCATAATCCATCAAACCTTGGTAAATTAATCAGGAAGTTTATTAAAGCTCATTGTACCCACAAATCATTAGGAAGGAGACTATAAGGAAAGCCAGGGTCATTGTAATTCAAAATACTTTTAACCCACTTTCTAAGGGACTCATAAAATCAATCTTAGATCTAAAAGTATCCTAGAAAGAGCTGAGTCAACTACCCCGTTCACAAATAAGAGAAGAGATGAAATGAGGTAAAAAATCACTTGCCCATGATACTGGTAACACCAGGGCTAGAAACCAATTCTACTCTTTTCTAATTCAAGGCTCTATCCACACTCTCATGGTCCTTCAAAAATAAAGAAGTCGCCTACTTTTCAGGCTGTACATTGCCACTGTTTATTTAACTTATATGCAGAGTATGTCATGTGAGATGATGGGCTGCATGAAGCTGGAATCAAGATTGCCGGGAGAAAAATCAATAAACTCAGATATGCAGATGACACCACCCTTATGGCAGAAAGCGAAGAACTAAACAGCCTCTTGATGAAAGTGAAAAAAGAAAGTGAAAAAGCTGGCTTAAAACTCAACATTAAAAAAACTAAGATCATGGCATCCAGTCCCATCATTTAATGGCAAATAGATAGGGAAACAATGGAACAGTGACCGACTTTATTTTCTTGGGCTCCAAAATCACTGCAGATGGTTGACTGCAGCCATGAAATTAAAAGATGCTTGCTCCTTGGAAGAAAAGCTATGACCAACATAGACAGTATATTAAAAAACAGAGTCATTACTTTGCTGGCAAAGGTCCGTCTAGTCAAAGCTATGGTTTTTCTAGTCGTCTTGTATGGATGTGAGAGTTGAACTATAAAGAAAATTGAGTGCCAAAGAATTGATGCTTTTGAACTGTGGTGTTGGAGAAGTCTCTTGAGAGTCCCTTGGGTTGCAAGGAGATCAAACCAGTCAATACTAAAGGAAATCAGTCCTGAATATTCATTGGAAGGACTGATGCTGAAGCTCCAATACTCTGGCCACCTGATGTGAAGAACTGACTCCTTGGAAAAGACCCTGATGTTGGGAAAGATTGAAGGCGGGAGGAGAAGGGGACGACAGAGGATGAGGTGGTTGGATGTCATCACTGACTCGATGGACATTGAGTTTGAGCAGGATCTGGGAGTTGGTGATGGACAGGGAGGCATGGCGTGCCGCAGTCCATGGGGTCATAAAGAGTTGCACACAACTGAGCGACTGAACTGACTGACTTTTCAGAACTCAGAGAGCTTTGGTCTTAAAGGTGCTCAGTTAAATTTCTATGAGAAAAATCCATCTTTTAAAGACTACAGATATGTAGGCTTCTTTGCAAACAAAACAGTTCCTGCATTCAAACCGTTAATATATATTGTACTATCAGTGGCTGATAACAAAACCAACTGTCATTACAGATCAGAGAAAGATGAATTAAAAATATGGGTCCACAAAATGGAAACCACCATCAGGGCCTCCACTAATTACAAAGGAAGGTATGTCTGAGCATTCTTGGGCAAAAAGCAGGCGGCCAGAAGTTATTGCCACAACTTCTTTCGTACAGTTTATTTCAGCAGAAAAAAAACTGTAAGCTGAAGACCAGACATGAAATACACTTCCAAGAGAGAAGGACAACATTGTGAACTGCCTCCAGGGCCTTCTCTCTTTGGGACTCAAAGGCATTTTTATACAGAAAGAGGACATGGCTAGAACCTGCCTCTCAAAGTAATATAACACAACAAGTTTAGATGGATTCAAAAGCCTATCTTCATTAAATAACACCTTGAATAATATGTTTCAACAGTGTACAATGAAAGGGTGGTATGTTAATAAACTCACCTGTCTGATAGTAGGTCTCAGCAACGGAAGGCTGAGGCTGGGCAGCGGCAGCTACAGCAGCAGCAGTTGCTGTTGGTTGTTGGTAGTACTGCTTACTATCATAAGCTACAGCAGGAGCTGTGGAT
Source organism: Dama dama (assembly GCF_033118175.1). Classification (NCBI taxonomy): domain Eukaryota; kingdom Metazoa; phylum Chordata; class Mammalia; order Artiodactyla; family Cervidae; genus Dama; species Dama dama. The sequence continues at coordinate 48,294,679 of NC_083705.1, read as the reverse complement.
CTTACATATGAGTACGAATCCTAAAGAAAGAGAATGAAAGAAAATCTTGCTATCAGTGAAGTGGCAGAGGAAAAAAATCTCATCTTTGCCACATTAAAAACCCAATAAAGGAAAACAGAAACCTAAATATGTATGAATATAAACAGAAGATTCAAATTCAATACAAAGGGGATTCATTTGGGACTTCATCAAATAAGGTCAAAATCATTTAAAGCAGCATGCTTAACTTTTAAAATCGAAAAAATCATCAAAACATTTAAAAATAAACATTATTTAAAAATTAATTTTATTTAAAAATTGCATGGTGGATCTGCTTTAAAGATGGTTTCCAGGGTAAACAACACTGGATGTTCTAAGCTTTGTGACTGTTTCAGCTTTCTTTTTGTTCGTCCTTATTTACCACTATTTATTAACATAATGATGAGTAAGAGCTTCCAGGTGGAAGGAAGGTAAACAAAAGTTCTAAGGGAAAGGAATATTATTTACAAATCTCCAAAGCAATGAAAATCAAGGTGAGCTGGGTGAATTCTAGCACTGCATATAGTGAGGAGGGCTGGGGAGGCACACAGGTAGAAAGACTGAAGCAGGCAGGACCCAGAAAATGATGGGCTTCATATACCCTATTAAAAATAATAAAATTTATTATAGTCTGTCTTTGGACATAAGGAAAACAATCACACATCAAAGTAATTCTGAGTTTAGAAATCTACTAAATATTAATAGCAAATGCTAATAATGCTGATCCATATGTCAATTTCTTAGATAACAAAATAAACCCCTTTATTTTAGAAAGAAAATTAAAAAATCAGAAGCCCCAAACTTTAAAAACCAGATCTTAAAAGCAAACAAACAAAAAATGGGTTAAAAGAATTAGGACCAAATTTATTAAATAAGTAGTAATTTAGTGCCATACCAGACATAGAGAGACCATATTTTTATAGAGAATTAAGAGCTTTATGTCCTCATAAACCTAACAAGAAGGAATTAGATGACTTAAGAGCAGGATCAATTTCTGTTATAGATAAAGAAAGAGTATCTCAAAGGAAGAAGCACACATAGGCAATAGCATTTCCACCGTGTTTTAGGAAGATATTATGTAATTTGCTTTGATTAATGGCATTCCAGCATGTGGGTTCCCACACCAGAGGCTGAACCCACGCTCCCTGTGGTGGAAGTGCCAGGGACTGGCAGGTAACCACTGGACTGCCAGGGAAGTCCTGACACTATGTAATTTGTTTGTCCTACATATCTGAAGGTCATGGTTCTCAAAATAGACATAGGGGTGTCCCAAGTGGTTAAATAATACCACAGTACCAACAAGGGAAAGAAGACCTTATATGTCTTAATTTTTCTCAAAAACTTGTTACAAGATTAACATATTTAGCCATTAATTAATTTTTTTAAATTAAAGCAAACATATATATAGAGTGAAGTGAAATGGACTGGGGGATTATTAATATAAAACTCACTGCAAGGAGGCTTAATCCTTGGAGTATGCCCCCGGATTACCTAGGAATACACAATCACTTTTCTCTATCATTAGAGGTATATTTTGCAAGACTCAAGTTTGAAAGGCACTGGTTGGACATTACATTAAACACTGATGCCACTGAACCCGTATGTTAAGGCTAATGAAAGCAGCAGCTTTCTTACCTGGTAGTTCTGTGTAGTAGCTGGGGGTGGTGGTGGAGGTGCTTCTTGTTGCCTCTGTGTATAACCATAGTCAGTCGCTGTGTGTGCAGTGGGGTAACCTCCATAAGCAGCAGCTGTTGCAGCAGCTGCAACAGCTACTGGAGCAGGCCTGGCAACTGCAACTGTGGCGGCTGCTGGTGCATAGGCAGCAGTAACTGTGTGAGCAGCTACTGGAGCCTGATGAACAGTGTAGCTAGCAACGGTGGTTGGATGAGAGTAGGCTACACCCGAAGCTGGCTGCTGGCTATATTGTGGAGTAGAAGAATAAACATAATACAATTTAATTTTTAAAATCTAGGAGTTCAATCAACTTAAAAGCACATTTCCCGGTAATTTAATCATGGACTACAAAAGAACAGGTACGAACTTAATAAACCACCTAACCAAATACCCTATTTGTTATTGTTGCATAATTTTCATCCCTTAATCTGAATAAATTAAGAGAGTCACACATATTGTTTCAGATCAAAAGATCATTATCACAAAGCAGGGAGGACAAACTGAGATAAGAAGCAGTATTAGGAAGAAAAACTGATCAAATTAGAAGCTTAAAAAATTATCTGCTGTATGTAAAGTTCTTTATTATGTTCTGTAGTTTTAAAATACTGTATTCTAGCTCTAATTATGGAAAACATTTAAGGTAGAAACTGTTACTGACATGACTTAAATATCTCTGATGCTCTAAGGCAGTGGTTCTCAACTAGGGGAGAACCTCCTGGTTCTCTATGCCCTCCTGGAGATACCTGGTCATGTCTGGAGATATTTTTGATGATCAAACTGCAGAGGAGAAGGTGGTGATGCGTGCTACTGGTATTTAGTGGGTAGAGGTCAGTGATGCTGTTATATAGCCTATAAAGGACAGCTATTCACAGCAAAGAATTATCCAAAGAATGCCAACAGTGCTGAGGTTCTTTCTCTAGAGTACAGATTGTACAATGCAATATTTATTATATTAGATACATTTTCCAGGTTATAGGCAGCAATCATTATACACATTTCTTTCTCTCTTAAAAATGTAGCACATACTGCAAAAGGAGACCTAAGTCACATGCTTTGCAATCATAACTATTTAGACCTCAAAGAGACAAAAACATTTTCCAAAACTCTAATAAATTAATCTTCAGGTAAAGTTCTTAAAATAACATTTACTTTAATTTTTAATTTGAGAGCCTAAGTCACATAAAACAAGGCCCACAGATTTTAGTATATAAAAACGTTTTTGTTGTTTTAGGTTCTCTGAGTAAGTAATACATTCACAATCACACCTGCTAAAGCTCTATTACCAAGGCAGAAATGCCTTCTTAAAAAAAAGGATAGCCCCAACAGTTATTTAAGTTGACAGGTTTTAGTTGACCATATGTTTTTTTTTATTTTTTTATGACCATATGTTTTAGTACGAGTCAAAAGTACAGCTAAGAAAAAAAATACCTAACATAGCTGAAGCTGCACTAATAAACTAGTGTGCCTGATTCATGGGTTACAGTACAGGATATTCTTCACTGGTATGCACAATACCAAAAAAAATATGGCACAGAATTAAAATCTGGGGCCATCATATTTTAACTGTATTATGGAAGACACTGACAATTAGATATGTATTCAAAAGGAATCAGTATGAAGTTTATAAGTATGGGTATTATTTTACATAAAAAGTAAAGGACCTAGGGACATTCAGTCTAGAAAAAGGTGACCTTGGAAGATATGATAGCTGCCTTCTAATAGAAGAAACTTACTCCATGCTGCTCCAGAGAACAGAACTAGAACCAATGGATGGAAGGGTGGCAGATTTCAGCCCAATATGAAAAAGAAAAAAAAACAAAAACTTAGAACAGAGTCCAAAGAAACTCTTATAATTTCTATTTGGATGAGGTTTTCCACATTTTGACACTAAAAATTAGCTAACATTCTCTACATATATGCCAATTATAAGACAGGAAAAAGGAAGTTTAAACTGGAATAGTGGGAAATTAAATGGGCATTGACATTTTCTATGGATAATTCCACATCGTTAGGAAAAATTCCAGTAACGTATACTTCTTCAAAATTCCTAGAACTGCGAAAAAGAATCATTGTTTAAAACATAAATGCACCAGTTCTGTGGAACTTGTATTTAACATTTACTGGTAAGATTTTGCACATACAGGCTATACGGCTACATAAAAATCCAGAGAGTCTTGAATTCCTATACTGTTTCCATTCATCCCACTGCTCTTCATCGAGCATCTGTTCACATTTTATGCTCCCCAAAATATGTCCTACAGGACAAAAAGCAAAAGTTGGAGTAGAACAGGAATATCAAGTATACTAGGCAGGCAATTTGATGTATACTGCCTCTGATCTTTAGAAGTCCACGCAGCTCAGGGATGGATGACCTTGTGCTCTGGTTTATGCCTACTGTCCCACATATTTATTAATAGTATTCTCACTCTCCTATGTCTCAATTTGAACAATAAATTTTACAGTCACCCTTCCCAGCAGCCATATAAAAAAAGATGCCAGTGCATTTAGCAATTACCATATATTTACATCCTTAAGGTTAACTAATCTAACTTGCTCTGTACAACCAGGTCCCTAACCATAATCAAGACTGGAACCACAGCCTCCACCAAAGCATCATGAAGGATGATGATCCACTCTCAGTTCTCAGGGAGTCAAGGGCTAGGGCAGCTGACAGCAGTTAAGAATAAAGATTCTCTGATCTGTTATCTTAGATCCATCTGGGAAATTTTCTCTTTCAATTTCAAATACCTTTAGAAGAATGGTCTTTTACATGACACAGATGACCACACTGGACTATACTAATTCAATTAAATATCAAGTAGCTAAGTTTACGGAGAAGGCAACGGCACCCCACTCCAGTACTCTTGCCTGGAAAATCCCATGGACGGAGCAGACTGGTAGGCTGCAGTCCATGGGGTCGCGAAGAGTCGGACATGACTTAGCGACTTCACTTTCACTTTTATGCACTGGAGAAGGAAATGGCAACCCACTCCAGTGTTCTTGCCTGGAGAATCCCAGGGATGGAGTCGCACAGAGTCGGACACGACTGAAGTGACTTAGCAGTAGCAGCTAAGTTTAAACAATTAATTTTTAAGAATTCAGGTCAAGTTCAAATTAGTTTATGTAAAATGAATCTTAAGTTGAAACGGTTCAAATCAAGGTTTTTGCCTAGTCTCAAGTGTTAGAATAAAATGTGTTAAGTTATACCTCTATATAAAATTTAAGACTTACTCATCTTTATGGAGAAGGAAATGGCAAACCACTCCAGTATTCTTGCCTGGCAAATCCCAAGGACAGAGGAGCCGGGTGGGCTACAGTCCATGAGGTCGCAAAAAGTCAAACCCAACTGAGCACACACGCACAACTGTCTTTAAGTTGTTTCTTAAATAGGGAACTCCCTGGCATTCCAGTGGTTAGAACTCCAAACTCTCACTGTCAACGGCCCCAGTTCAATCCCTGGTTGGGAAGTAAAATCCCACAAGTCATGTGTTCCCCCCCACCAATCTTAAGTAAAACAGAACATAAAATAAAAACCCACATCCTGTGCCACAGAAATAATCTGTGAAATGAGATTTTCATTTACCAAACAACCAGGAGAGCAGAAGCTTTTATTTAGATGATAATATCCTTTGTGAATAAATTAAATCTAATCAGTTTCAGTCACTTTTAAAGTGCAACAAACTAAAAAACAAATTATGAAACAAACATAGGAAATCAACATGGGTAAGAAAGCTTAAGAAATAATCAGACATAAAATAGGAATGGCATTTCTCTTGAGGGGGGAGAATTTAGGATATTATTGATATTAAAGAGTAAAAAAGTATGTTTCACATTCCTTAACTGTTTACCTTCAGCTTAAGAACCGAAGCTAAAGATGTTCAAACTACCACACAACTGCACTCATTTCAAGGTAATGCTCAAAATTCTTCAAGCTAGACTTCAACAGCATGTGAACCAAGAACTTGCAGATGTATAAGCTGGATTGAGAAAAGGCAGAGAAACCAGAGATCAAATTGCCAACATTCACTGGATCATAGGGAAAGCAAGAGAATTTCAGAAAAATATCTATTTCTGCTTCATTGACTATGCTAAAGCCTTTGACTGTGTGGATCACAATAAACTGTGGTAGATTCTTAAAGAGATGGGAATACCAGACCACCTTAACTGTCTCCGGAGAAACCTGTCTACAGGCTAGGAAGCAAGAGTTAGAACCAGACATGGAACAATGGACTGGTTACAAATTGGGAAAGGAGTACATCAAGTTTGTATACTGTTACCCTGCTTATTTAACTTCTATGCCGAGTACATCATGCAAAATGCTGGGCTTGATGAAGCAGGAGCTGGAATGAAGACTGCTGGCAGAAACAGCAACTACCTCAGAAACGCAGCTCACACTACCCTAACGGCAGAAAGCAAAGAGTAACTAAAGAGCCTCTTGATGAAGGTCAAAGAGGAGAGTGAAAAAGCTGGCTTAAAACTCATCATTCAGAAAACTAAGAACATGGCATCTGGCCCTATTACTTCACAGCAAACAGACGGAGAAAAAGTGGAAACAAGGGCAGATTTTATTTTCTTGGGCTCCAAAATCATTCTGGATTGTGATTGCAGCCATGAAATTAAGATGCTTGCCCTTGGAAGGAAAGCTATGACAAACCTAGACAGCATATTAAAGAGCAAAGACATCACTTTGCTGACAAAGGTCCATATAGTCAAAGCTATGATTTTTCCAGTAGTCATGTACAAATGTGAGAGTTGGACCATAAAGAAGGCTAAGTGACAAAAATTACGCTTTCAAATTGTGGTGTTGGAGAAGACAACGAGAGTAACTTGAACAGCAAGGACATCAAACCAGTCAATCCTAAAGGAAATCAACTCTGAATATTCATTGGAAGGACTGATGCTGAAGCTCTAATACTTTGGTCACCTGATGCGAAGGGCCAACTCATTGGAAAAGATCCTGATGCTGGGGAAGATTGAGGGCAGGAGGAGAAGCGGGTGACAGAGGATGAGATGGTTGGATGGCATCATCAACTCAATGGACATGAGTTTGAGTAAGCTCCTGGAGATAGTGAAGGACAGGGAGGCCTGGTGTGCTGCAGTCCATGGGGTCACAAAGAATCAGACATGTCTTAGCAACTGAACAACAAAGCTGAAAGCAAAGCCAGTCAGAAGTCTTATCAAAATAAATAGCCAGCCAAAATGACCAGATATTACTATAAACTGAAAAAGAAACAAGAATGATTCCATGGGAAATGGATAACTCAAAGCAACAGTAAGAATTTTCAAAATTTCCAATTTGTATCTATAAAATAAGAACTTTACACCAGTTGGAAGATAAAAATGAAGGACATGAACAAGATTAAGAAAATGATTAAAGAGGAAGGATAAATATAGCAGGTCTAAAATTCTAACAAGAAGGAATTCTAGAGAAAAGAAAAAAAGCAGATGGAAGAAATTAAGAAATAAAATTTCCCCACTCTTGAAGGGAGGAATATTTTCAAATTCAGACGTCTACAGAGTGCAGAACAGAAAGAAAGGACAACACTGACATTTAGCATTTCATAACACCTCAAGACAAAGAGAAAAAAATCCCTTAACTCTCCTGACACAAACAAAACAGATTACCTATATATAACTAAATGAAAATCAGACTTATTTTTAACACTAGTGGTTGGAAGACAATATGGTAATATCTTGAAAATTCAAGGGAAAATGGTTATTAATGTGGAATTCTGCACCCAGCAAAACTATTAACACAGAATATAGACTCTGACATTTAAGGTCTGAAGTTTACCTCCTATACGCCTTTTCTTAGGAAGCTACATGAAAACGTACTTAAGCAAAAAATAAAACAAGAAAAATAACATGCAATTCCACAAACAGTGGATTCAAACCAGGAGAGTGATAAAAGCCCAGGTCAGCAGTAATACAAAGGCCCAGAAAGGCAAAGTTTATGAGACTGCAATCAGGAAGGACAGAAGCCTCCAGGAGAAAGATGTTCAGGAAAACAGATGACTGGACAATAGACAGCAGACCAGGAGACTGGTGAAATCTCAGGATATAATCAAGGCACCAAGAAGATTTGGGTGAAAAACAGGATAATGAAAGACTTCAGGAAATATGAAACTGGTCAAGAAAAATAATGATCACAACTGAGCAACTAGTAGAGTGTAAAAAAAGGAAAACCCATTTGAACTTGAGCCTAGAAAGATTATTAAGTGATACAGGGTTATAAAATGGGAATTCTAGGAATTCTAATCATAGATCAGTACTTGGCACCACAGTAAATACTATTTACAGTTATAAAAATGAAATGGTTTTTGCTTTCAAGTTTTAGAATCAACCTAAATCACAGAACGCAATGTAAATGCTATCACAAAGAAAACTATAGCTGAGTAGAGGGATGGAGTGGAGAAAGAGGCAAAGTAAAGTAGAAGAATTTAAAGATTCTTAACAGTACCAAGATACTATCAGCTTGTGATGGAACTACAACAGAACTGACAGTATTGTTGAAGACAGACAGCCGTATTACTGAATTTGGGGAGAAATATGAGAAGCATGAGAGTGTATATATGAACTCCTAACCATGATTTTAAGAAGTTAAAATATAATGCATAGTTGATAAATTAAGATATAAAAACACAGCATACTATTTAGTGATATGGAGGTTAGAAATAAAACCAAGATATATTAAAGGTGAGGGTCCCTGGGAAGTGGAATTGGGAGGCAGGGAGAAGGAAAATAAGGGACTTGTTATCATTAAGTCCTTCTATCTATTTTTAATTAGTTAATGCATTACTCTGGGAAAAGGGAAGCATAAGATATTAGAACAGAATTCTCAGACAGGCAACTTTAATGACTAACAAACCAGCCCTAACTTTAAATACTCCCTTCTAGTTATTCCAATACAACTCTACATCTGCATTACTGGCCTCAACCTGAATCTATACCTGACTCTGGGCCCATCTTTCAAATTCCATTAATATGACCTGGCTTTATATTACACTACTAAATTTACAGTCACTACTGAAATCACAACAAGTTATGTGTACAAATGGCTTGTCCACATACATGGCATCTAGTAACAGGGAAAATATTCCTACATCTCAGTTAATTTCTATACAGTGGTTCTCAAAATGTGATCCAAGGACAGCTAAGGGTCCCTAAGATTATTACAGAGGGTCCATAAGGTTGGTTCTCCTTTTTCAATTACAAATTGCCTTCATATATTTTAATCCAAACAACTTATTGCAACAGACTAAATGCAAAAGCAGATGTGAGAATCCAACCATCTTAATGAATCAACCATCTTATCTCTATATCCACAGAGATACTAAAAAGATTTGTAAAAATGGAAAACAATGCTTCCCATCTCACTACTTTTTTCGTGGTTGGAATATAGTTACTTTTCATAAAGATATTCTTGGTTAGCATGTAGTGGCTTTACTATTATTTTAAAACAATTTTATAAATATTTTAGAAATTCCTAATACAGTAAATATTAGTGTAATCCACATAAACAGAAGTGGTTTTTTTTTGGTTTTAATAATTACAAGTTAGAAGGGCCCCAGAACCATAAAGTTTGAGAATCACCATTTTATGATACAGAACATTAACTTAAGATCTGTGATGGTATTCACCGTTCATTTTCCTGCTCTTATTACCTCTTTGAGCAAAATGCTTCCTTCTATCTTATGACAGAGAAACAGTATTTGTTTTCCATTAAAACGAGCAGTGCATGAGTGGCCAGAGGTCTGTTGCCTAAACCTATAACAGTCTTATCTAGGGCTCCAAATCTCCTCCTGGTTAACTGCTATACATACCAATTTCTGTGTTAAGAGAGACATCAAAGGCATTGGGAAGTAAAGGCTCAGAACTTTGGAACCCCCAAAGGAAACTAACAGAAAGTGAATTAGGAAAAAGCCCACTTTCCCCTTTAAGGGAGAACTGTATGGAAACTTGCTTGTCTGAGCCTTGGCTCTAGGTAAAGCAGAGAAGGCTCTTCTTTGATAATACTTAACAAGTGAGCACTCTCCTAGATTGGGCTCTGGAATTCACATTATCTGACCAGGGAAAACACCAAACCAAGTAGTTATCTCTGTGCTGACAATGCTTCCAGGTGCCACAGAATCCAGATTTCTAATGCTACAATCCTGCAAGAAAGAGATCTCAAACATGAAACCCATAAGAAAATAAGATACTATGAGCAAGAGCTTGCAAAATTATTAAAAAACTGAGAAAACTACAATTATTAGAATTATTGGATACAAAACAGAAAATAAACACACTAAAGAGATAGTCTGGAGAAGGCAATGGCAACCCACTCCAGTACTCTTGCCTGGAAAATCCCATGGACGGAGCAGACTGGTAGGCTGCAGTCCATGGGGTCGCTAAGAGTCAGACACAACTGAGTGACTTCACTGTCACTTTTCACTTTCATGCATTGGAGAAGGAAATGGCAACTCACTCCAGTGTTCTTGCCTGGAGAATCCCAGGGACGGGGGAGCCTGGTGGGCTGCCGTCTATGGGGACGCACAGAGCCGAACACGACTGAAGCGACTTAGCAGCAGCAGCAGCAAAGAGATAGTCAAAACCAAGACCAAGAGGTCAATCAAAAACAACCAGATGAATGGAAACAATTTTCAGAAATTAAATACAGTACATAAAAATTAGAATCTTAGAAAGGCATAACGGATTAGATATAGCTGGTCAAAAAAAAAAATCTATAAACCTACCCAGAATGCACACAAAGAGATGAAAGATATCAAAGAGGTTAAAAGACCAGGAGGAAAGAATAAAAAATGGTAACTTGCAACTCACTGGAACTACAAATGAAGAAAAAGAATGGGAGAGAGGAAACATCTAAACAGAATGTCTGATATAACAATCCTCATGTCCACGAGTCCCAACTAATCCAAAGTAAGATTAAATAAGGAACTCTCACCAAAATCCACCTGAGTGAAACCGTAAACACCAAACAGCGAGAAGCACAACTAGGCTGAGGAAAAAATTCCCTAGAGACTAAGTGATGACTTCTCAAGAATGAGAAGGGAGAAATGAAGATATTTGAGATTTAAAAAAACAAAACAAAACAAAAATCTGTTCTTAGTAAACCCGTATTAAAGGACATTCTCAAAGATTTACTTTAGGAAGAAAGAAAATGATCTCAGGATGAATGAACGTTAAGTTAAAATAAAAAAAAGGTAAATCTGAAGGCAAATTTAAATAATCACTGGCTATATAAGATAGTTTTGTCCAACAACTGTCACAGGGTTTAGAAATTCTAAAAACAATGAAAGCACAAAATGAAGAGGCAACTGATCAAAGCTAATCAACTTTGACCAACTGATCAAAGTTGAGCATTTTAAGTCCTTGTTCTGTTTAGGAAGGTAATGTAAAGGTATCTTCCTAAACAGGTAAAGGTAATGATTAACTTCAGATTAAATTAAAAATGTGAAATTTCTAGAGGAATCACCATAGGACAGATGTGGAATGTTTAATTTCTGACCTTGAAAGGCAATGAGGGGAAAAATAATCTCAGAAAATGTAGCTAGCTTCTGTCACTTACATTACTAAATGTGCTTTTTTTCCCTCTGGAAACTACTGTTGAATGTATCTGTTTCAACTTTGGATAACACAGTAAAGTAACTGATAAAACATTTTTTTTCCTTCTCTTGGCACACAAAACACAACCTTTCCATTAGCCCAAATTTAATGTTCAATACTGTTGGACTCTTCTAGGTCAAATTATAGGATTTTCTATGTCTACAAAACTTCTGACAAATTTATCTTCTTTATATTTAATATTTAATAATGTTGAGAATGATGAAAAAAGACATACTACCTTTAGGTATTCCTTAAACTTGCTATGTCATGCTCCATTACCTGTACAATGCTATTAAAACAATAACTGCATCATTGTAGAATTTTGGAAGAAACTTACATTCAGGCTCTATTTTCTTCTTAAAAACCAGAAAAAATAAAATAACCAATCCTACAATTTCTACCAACTCATTAGATTTGTAGACTACAAGGGAGAAGGATGGTTAAATATCTGGATTAAATATCCCAGTTGTGGATGTGACTGGTGATGGAAGTCAAGTCGGATGCTGTAAAGAGCAATATTGCATAGGAAGCTGGAATGTTAGGTCCACGAAGCAATGCAAATTGGAAGTGGTCAAACAGGAGATGTCAAGAGTGAACATCTTAGGAATCAGCGAACTAAAATGGACTGGAATACGTGAGTTTAACTCAGATGACCATCATATCTACCACTGTGGGCAAGAATCCCTTAGAAGAAATGAAGCAGCCATCATAGTCAACAGAAGAGTCCAAAATGCAGTACTTGGCTGCAATCTCAAAAATGACAGAATGATCTCTGTTTGTTCCCAAGGCAAACCATTCAATATCACAGTAATGCAAGTCTATGCCCCGACCAGTAATGATGAAGAAGCTGAAGTTGAATGGTTCTATGAAGACCTACAAGACCTTCTAGAACACACACCCAAAAAAGATGTCCTGTTCATTATAGGGGACTGAAATGCAAAAGTAGGAAGTCAAGAAATACCTGTAGTAACAGGCAAATTTGGCCTTGGAGTACAAAACGAAGCAGGTCAAAGGCTAACAGAGTTGCCAAGAGAACACACCAGTCTCAGCAAACACCCTCTTCTAACAACACAAGAGAAGACTCTACATGTGGACAACACCAGATGGTCAATACAGAAATCAGACTGATTATATTCTTTGCAGCCAAAGACGGAGAAGCTCTATACAGTCAGCAAAAACAAGAGCAGGATCTGACTGTGGCTCAGATCATGAACTCCTTGTTGCCGAATTCAGACTTAAATTGGAGGAAGAAGTTCCCTACTAGAACATTCAAGTTTGACCTAAATTAAATCCCTTACGATTATACAGTGAAAGGGACAAATAGATTCAAGGGATTAGATCTGACAGGCAGAGTGCCTGAAGAACTATGGACAGAGGTTCGGGACATTGTACAGGAGGCAGGGATCAAGACCATCCGCAAGAAAAAGAAATGTAAAAAGGCAAAACGGTTGTCTGAGGAAGCCTTACAAATAGCTGAGAAAAGAAGAGAAGCTAAACGCAAAGGAGAAAAGGAAAGATATATCCCTTTGAATGCAGAGTTCCAAAGAATAGCAAGGAGACATAAGAAAGCCTTACTCGGTGATCAATGCAAATAGAGGAAAACAACAGAATGGAAAGACTAGAGATCTCTTCAAGAAAACTGGAGGTACCAAGGGAAATTTCATGCAAAGATGGGCACAATAAAGGACAGAAATGTTATGGACCTAACAGAAGTAGAAGATATTAAGAAGACTGGAGAATATATTCTGTGGCAAGAATACACAGAACTATACAAAAAAGATCTTCATGACCCAGATAACCACAACAGCATGATCACTCACTTAGAGCCAGACATCTTGGAGTTCAAAGTCAAGTAAGCCTTAGGAAGCATCACTACGAACAAAGCTAAAGGAGGTGATGGAAATCCAGTTGAGCTATTTCAAATCCTAAAAGATGATGCTGTGAAAGTGCTGCACTCAATATGCCAGCAAATTTGGCAAACTCAACAGTGGCCACAGCACTGGAAAAGGTCAGTTTTGATTCCAATCCCAAAGAAAGGCAATGCCAAAGAATGCTCAAACTACTGCACAACTGCACTCATCTCACATGCTAGAAAGGTAATGCTCAAAATTCCCCAAGCCAGGCTTCAACAGTACGTGAACCATGAACTTCCAGATGTTCAAGCTGGATTTAGAAAAGGCAGAGGAACCAGAGATCAAATTGCAAACATCTGCTGGATCATCAAAAAAGCAAGAGTTCCAGAAAAACATCTACCTCTGGTTTACTGACTACGCGAAAGCTTTGACTGTGTGGATCACAACAAACTGTGGAAAATTCTTCAAGAGATGGCAATACCAGACCACCTGATCTGTCTCCTGAGAAATCTGTATGCAGGTCAAGAAACAGTTAGGACTGGACATGGAACAAACAAACTGGTTCCAAATCGGGAAAGGAGTACGTCATGGCTGTATACTGTCACCCTGCTTATTTAACTTACATGCAGAGTACATCATGAGAAATGCTGGGCTGGATGAAGCACAAGCTGGAATCAAGATTGCCGGGAGAAATATCAATAACCTTAGATACACAGATGACACCACACTTATGGCAGAAAGCGAACTAAAGAGTCTCTTAATGAAAGTGAAAGAGGAGAGTGAATATGTTGGCTTAAAACTCAACATTCAGAAAACTAAGATCATGGCATCCGGTCCTATCCCTTCATGGCAAATAGATGGGGAAACAATGCAAACAGTGACAGACTTTATTTTCTTGAGCTCCAAAATCACTGCAGATGGTGACTGCAGCCATGAAATTAAAAGACCCTTGCTCCTTGGAAGAAAAGCTATGATCAACCTAGACAGCATATTAAAAAGCAGAGACATTAATTACTTTGCCAACAAAGGTCGGTCTAGTCAAAGCTATGGTTTTTCCAGGAGTCATGTATGGATGTGAGAGTTGGACTATAAAGAAAGTTGAGTGCCGAGGAACTGATGCTTTTGAACTGTGGTGTTGGAAAAGACCCTTGAGAGTCCCTTGGACTCCAAGGAGATCCAGCCAGTCCATCCTAATGGATATCAGTCCTGAATATTCACTGGAAGGACTGATGTTTGAAGCTGAAACTGCAATACTTTGGCCACCTGATATGAAGAACTGACTCCTTGGAAAAGACCCTGATGCTGGGAAAAACTGAAGGTGGGAGAAGGGGACAACAGAGGATGAGATGGTTGGATGGCATCACCAACTCTATGGACATGAGTTTGAGTAAACTCCAGGAGTTGGTGATGGACAGGGAAGCCTGGTGTGCTGCAGTCCATGGGGTCGCAAAGAGTCAGACATGACTGAGTGACTGAACTGAATACTGAGTAAATTCAGGCTGTATTTTCTTCTTAAAAACCAGAACAAATAAAATAACCAATCTTACCATTTCTACCAACTCATTAGATTTGTAGACTACAAGGGAGAGGGATGGTTAAATAGCATATGAACTGTTAACAGTTTTCTTGAGATCTTTTAACTCTCAATGTTGTACTGTTCTGTGCTTAGTCGCTCACTCATATTTGACTCTTAGCAACCCCATCAACTGTAGATCGCTGGCTCCTCTGCCCTTAGGAATTCTTCAGACAAGAATATAGGAATGGGTTGCCATGCCCTCCTCCAGGGGATCTTTCCAACCCAGGGATCAAACCCAGGTCTCCCATATTGCAGGTGGATTCTTTAATCTCCCTGACCCAGGAATTAACCAGGGTCCCTCCTGCATTGCAAGTGGATTCTTTTTTTTTTTTTTTTTGCAAGTGGATTCTTTACCAGCTGAGCTACCACCAGGAGAAATGTCATTTGGATCCACTGAACCTCATTCTCTCCTTTTCAGCATTTTTGAGGTTATTTGACCATTTACATATGAATAAGGGATAATGAAAAACTATAAGAAAATTTGCAATATGAATTATAGCAAATTCAAATTCTTACTCCACATATAGACAAAATGGACCATGTTCTCTGAACATAGCTGCTCATCAACTTTAATGCAGAACATGAAACATGTCCATCTGTAAATGCTAGTTCCCCATTTTAATTATTTCTCTAATGAGTTCCAACTCTTCATTACTTCCAGTTCTTCTTCCTACATTTGAATTGTCAACATACAATGCTTTAAAAAGTTTTGAAATGTTTTATGGCTCATATTTTGCTGGAGAGAGAGAGATGATGATGACCATATTTGATTCATAATTGCAAAACATCATTAATTTTTTGTTTTGGAATGATCTAATGAATCTTTTAATTTCTACACCATCTATTTCCTTCCAACTACCTTTGAATACGTATCTGCCTTGAGGATCTGTCCACTAATGCACCATATCGAGTAAATGTTAGTTCACAAACATCACAAAACAAGAAAGATTTCTGCCACATATACTTCGAGCAAAATGGGATGTTCCGAATATTGTCACAGAATAGTACATAATGAAGTCCTTCCTATTAACTATATGAGAGTACTTTTCTTTTTTTATCCTTAGAAATATACTGTTCGTTTACTGATTCTTCAGTGTGAAAAAATTCATCTCAGACAGTGGTCCGCAACTTTTTTGGCACCAGGGACCAGTTTCATGAAAGACAATTTTTCCACAGATGGGGGGAGGGGATGGTTTTGGGATGATTCAAGTGCATTACATTTACTGTGCATTTATTTCTATTATTATTACATTGTAATATATAATGAATAAATTATACAACTGCCACCTGGGCTTCCCAGGTGGCACTAGTGGTAAAGAACTTGCCTGCCAATGCAGGAGATGCAAGAGACGCAGGTTTGATCCCTGGATTGGGAAGATCCCCTGGAGGAGGAAACACAACCCTCTACTATTCTTGCCTGGGGAATCCCATGGACAGAGGAGCCTCGCAGGCTACAGTCCACAGGGTCACAAAGAGTTGGACACAACTCAAGTGACTTAGCATGCACACATATAATTGCCACTCACTGACAGGGTTCTGGCAGTAGTCTGATTGTGATCTCTGTGCAGTCCAGCAACTGACTGTGGTCTCTGTGCAGTCAAATCTCTCTGCTAATAATCATCTGTATTTGCAGTGCCTCCCCAGCACTAGCATCACCTCAGCCCCTCTCCTCAGATCATCAGGCATTAGATTCTTACAGGAGGAGCTTTGCAGCTCCTATGAGAATATACTACTTCTCCAGGTCTGACAGCAGGTGGAGCTCAGGTTTAAAGGGAGTGATGGGAACCTCTTAAACACAGATGGACACTTCCCTCACTGGCATGCCACTTACCTCCTGTATGGCTGATTCCTAACAGTCCGTGGCCTGGGGGAGGGGGATCCCTGATCTAGGATACGGTATGTAAAGACCTTTATGCTAAGATTTTGCTCATGCAATCAATTTCACCATTATCATTTGTCTTGAGTAGTGTCATTTTGTTTTTGCATTCATCTTATTTATGTAATAACTGTCAAATATTTTGTGTTAACTTTCTTATTTTTTGACAGTATGAACAGAGAATGAATAATTCTGACTTCTCAACTGTGTTGAAGGAAAACTAAAAGCCAACAATTAAAGGTAGTGTCTCTCTCTTCTTTCATACCATCTTGAAAGATGCAAAATGTTGGGCAATGCAATATCTTCCACTTATTTCACTACTGTACCATCCTTTGAGGTGCTTCCAAAACCATTTTGCTATTGCATTACTTTTTTTTTTTAAAGCATAGCTGGAAATAAGTGATGAGTAAAGAGGAAATAATCTTTAGGATCACGAAACAGCAAAATGTTTCAAGAAACAGAAAAACAAGATCTCTAAGATTCCATACTCTGAATCTTAAGATTTATAAAAAAAGATCCAGTGGATCCATATGGTAATTGAGATAAAATAAATTTTATTCCATTTTGAAAATAAGCAAATTGTTTTCTTTGGAAGACATCTAAAAGAGAAAGTCATGCAATGTTAATCCTTGTAAGTATTTGTAAACAGAATTACTTAAAAAAGAAACAAGCTAAGAAAAAAAAAAAAGAAACAAGCTATTGGGTATAATTAAAGCTGGTGGATACCATAAATTAAACCAAAGTGCTCTATAACTTCCTATACCCAAGAAAAATACATCTTTCATTATATCTCTAATATATTAACATTTCTTCAGAGAAAGGTATGGATACTCACAGAGGTGAAACTAAAAAATTACATGCCGCCTACCATAGAGCCAAAGAATGTTCAAACTACTGAACAATTGCATTCATTTCACATGCTAGCAAGGTAATGCTAAAAACTCTCCAAGGTCAGCTTCAACAGTACGTGAACCGAGAACTTCCAAATGTGCAAGCGGATTTAGAAAAGGAAGAGGAACAAGAGATCAAACTGCCAACATCTGTTGGATCATAGGAAAAGAGAATCCCAGAAAAACATCTACTTCTGCTTCACTGACTATGCTAAAGCCTTTGACTGTGTGGATCACAACAAACTGTAGAAAATTCTTGAGAGAGATGGGAGTATCAGACCACCTCACCTGCCTCTTGAGAAACCTGTCTGCAGGTCAAGAAGCAATAGAACCAGACATGGAACAACGGACTGGTTCAAAATTGGGAAAGGAGTATGTCAAGGCTGTTTATTGTCACCCTGCTTATTTGACTTACATGCAGAGTACATCATGAGAAATGCTGGGCTGGATGAAGCACAAGCTGGAATCAAGACTGCTGGAAGAAATATCAATAACCTCAGAGACGCAGATGACACCACCCTTATGGCAGAAGTGAAGAGGAACTAAAAGGCCTCTTGATCAAAGTGAAAGAGGAGAGTGAATATGTTGGCTTAAAATTCAACATTCAAAAATCTAAGTTCATGGCATCCAGTCCCATCCTTTCATGGCAAATAGATGGGGAAACAATGCAAACAGTGACAGACTTTATTTTCTTGGATTCCAAAATCACTGCAGATGGTGACTGCAGCCATGAAATTAAAAGACCCTTGCTCCTTTGAAGAAAAGCTATGACCAACAGCAAATTAAAAAGCAGAGACATTACTTTGCCAACAAAGGTTGGTCTAGTCAAAGCTATGGTTTTTCCAGTTGTCACGTATGGATGTAAAGAGTTGGACAATAAAGAAGGCTGAGTGCCGAAGAACTGATGCTTTTGAACTGTGGTGTTGGAGAAGACTCTTGAGAGTCCCTTGGACTGCAAGGAGATCAAACAAGTCAATTCTAAAGGAAATCAATCTAGAATACTCATTAGAAGGACTGATACTGAAGCTCCAATACTTTGGCCACCTGATGCTAAGAGCTGCTCATTAGAAAAGACCCCAATGCTGGGAAAGACTGAAGGCAGGAGGAGAAGGGGACGACAGAGGACAAAATGGTTGGATGGCGTTACAGACTCAATGGACATGAGTCTGAGCAAGCTCCGGGAGATGGTGAAGGTCAGGGAGGCCTGGTGTGCTGCAGTCCATGGGGTGGCAAAGAGTTGGACACAACTGAGCAACTGAACAACGAGCAACAACCTACTCTTCATGTCAGTTTTTCCTTTTTTTTTTTTTTACTAGTATTTTCAGAATTTTTTTGGATGTCATGTGAATAATGAACTGTAAGTCTATACAATAAGATCCCCAATCCTCTAAATGTAAAGCTAGGATAACCAGATATTCTGAAAGTAAAGGTTAGCAAATGAAGGATTTTAAGCATAAGAGTATTTTGATTAAATTTATAGTGACCATGTCTGCTTATAGTAAAAAATGGTTTGGGATGGGTAGGACTGGGGGAGTGAGAGAAGCAATAAAGTCATCTTCATAAACCATATCACTCTGCCCTCATTTATATGTATTTTTAAAAGGCTCATTGTTTTTTCTATCATAAAGTATCATTCCTCAAATTTCAAGTTCTCTGCCCATTTAATGCAGACCACTATACCAGTATAATGCAATTATACAATATATTATCTTTTCCAAGAAATAAAAAATCAATTCAAAATTTTATTTTCACTTCTTTTATCTTTAAACACAGTGCCTCCCAATATTTTAAGCCCATTTAACCTCTAGGACCCTCAAGAATTTATTTGTGGATAAACAATAAAGTCCTACTGTATAGCAGAGGGACCTATATTCAATATCCTGGGATAAACTATAATGGAAAAGACCATAAAAAAGAATGTTTATATGAGTATAACTAAGCCACTTTGCAGTACAGCAGAAATACAGCATTGTAAATCAACCATACTTCAACAAACTTTTTAAAAAAATTTATTCGAATACTAAGATAGAATGCAAAACCTATTTTATGCAAAATTTTATGCTTGTCTTTCTGTAGCTCCAAAAAAAGTCAGATTCTATTTTTCTATAATGGCCCCCCATGAAAATTAAAGCAATGATTTTGATAACTGTCAATTCTTTACTTAGCCTCTCTGAAGCCTTAATATTGCTGACTACTCTATCTTCTTTTGGTTTTTATGAACACTACATTCTCCCAGGGTGGTCACCACCACCCTGACCCAGTATTTGTTTCTTTCTCTGGCTCTACTTTCAACACCAAAGTTCCCCAAGTTCATAACTGTGACTCTATTTTTCTTCCACTCATTCAAAAAAAGTTTACTAAATGTTTAAATGTTTGATGCATGACAAGTAGTTCCTCTGGCTCATCCATACTTACAGCTACAACAGTGGATTCACCACCATATGGCTAATATTCACATTTACACTTTGACCCTTATCCCAATTCTGAGCTCTATTTCCAAATGCCTACTGAATATTCTGAGCACCTTACAAATGTTATCTCATTGAATTCTCACACCACAATGGAGAATGTAGAGGCCTCCTGGGATGCTGATAATGTTGTTTCTTGGTCTGGGTGCTTGTCATACAATGGTGCCCAGCTTCTGACATTTCATCAAGCTATACTCTTATATGTGCTCTTTTCATATATATCACACTTCAAGGGAGAATTTTTCAAAAAATTTCAATCCTATGAGATAATTATTAGTATTATCTCTAATTTATAGATGAAGAAACTCAAGTACCAAAGGACTGTTTGCCCAATGTCACATGGAAATAGTAGAGGGAGCCAGGACTCCAGAATCTACCAACTACGAACCATATTAAGAATTTAATTCATAGAATTTCCTGGCAGTCCAGTGGTTAGGACTCTGTGCTTTCAATGCTGAAGGCACATGTTCAATCCCTGGGGAACTAAGATCCCTACATGCCACATGGTGTGTCCAAAAAAACCTACACAAACCAAAAAAGAATTTAATTCCTTCCTGCCTTGGCCAACACATTTTCTTTGTCTAAAATGATCCTGCCTTGATTTTCAGAATTAAATACCATGAAGACTACCTCAAACCCCATAGTCGAAATGCTCCAATTCCCCATTTAAGTATTTTATTAAAAATCAGTACGATCGTTACCATGGCAGAGTTACCTGTAGGTATACTGCCCCTACTCTCATCTTCCAGCAGAGTAAATTCCTTGAGAGCAGGTATGCATACTGCAAGTTACTCCCTATAAATGCATTTTAATATATTTATTACATGAGAAGACTAATATTAAAAAAACAAAAAGTCAGATGCTCTTTATTTCATTAATTTGCCCTGTGTAAGGGTGAATTAAGAGCTGCACTGTACACAGCTTTCCCAAAACACTAAGCAATGTTGTTCTTAGAACAATGACCCCAATTATGATAGAGTGATGCCAAGGACAATGTATGGATAAGTACCGTAGGCACACTCCCCACCTTTAATCTCCTTCTAGTAATTCTAACATACTTTGTCAATTACTACATTTGACCAAGGACTGTTTTCTGATTACCCTGATTGTTTAATAACGTCTTTTGGTCCCTGCTAATATGCAAGATATCATGACAAGACTGTCTTGACTACTTTTGGACAAATACTCTCTTCACTGTCAACATAAGAATTTCTTTATCAAGTGACCCCAAAAAGTCTGCTGTGGTTTTTATTGGAATTACATTAAATATATGGACTACTCAGGAGAAAACTGATTAACTTGATAGTATTGATTTTTTTTCACTCCATGAACACAGCCCATCTTCATGTTATGTCTTTTCTGTTTTTTTTTCCCCCTGTTCTGTTCTTTATAGCCTATTTTATTTTTTCCTTAAAATGTTTTGCATATCTCATTAGTTTCAGATCTACTTAATAGATTTTATGGCTATATACAAAGAACTTATTTGAAATATAATTATCTAATTTGCCATTGATGAAACAGGAGAGTTACCAATATTTCCCTGATCTTAGATGCAGGAAATCTGAATTCTTATTATTTCTCATATTTGTCTGTTAACTATAATCATGTTACTTGCAAGTAATTAAAAATTTGGAGGTCTCTATTAAACTGACACTGAAACTGAGGCCACCAACTGATACTCAAGTACCTACTTTTAACATTTGAGATTCTGCTGCTGCTGCTAAGTTGCTTCAGTCATGTCCAACTCTGTGCGACCCCATAGACGGCAGCCTACCAGGCTCCTCCGTCCCTGGGATTCTCCAGGCAAGAAAACTGGAGTGGGTTGCCATTTCCTTCTTCATTGAGATGATGAAACTCCATATATTAAATGTAGGATAGACATCAACTAACGATAGATTTTAGAACACTTTTAATATTATTATGCAAATCTCTGCTGAAAACTAACATGGGTAAAGTACCTATTGAAAATCAGGCACTAGGCTAGGAAGTTTTATATTTAATCTTCACCTCAAAGCAAGTTAGCTGAAGAAACCAAGTCGTAGAAAAATTAAGGGACTTGGACAAGTGCCTAAAGAGAGATTCAAATCCAAAGTGGGACTAGCTCATCCCCTTTTCATTATAGTATACTGTGAAGCAGGTTACAAAAGCAAAAGCACAGTCAAGAATACACTTTAAGCATTCTATAGAGTGCTATTTTGGCTCACACTGCCCTTAAGGCTATTAAGAACACATACAGGACACATCCCTGTAATAGCACTGATCCTTTTGGAAAGAAAATGTTCATTATTTCAAATTCATTCATGCAATATGAACCCTAAGATCTCTAATTCAACAATGGAAGAGCTAATAGAATTAGCAGCTGCAGTAAATTTTTTTCAGTAGAGCCAGTAAATTTCCATCACTAAGATTGGTTTCAAAAACCTGTTCATCTGGTTTTTTCACAATCTCAGTTAGTGATTACTTCTTTCTACTTTACCAGTGTTCCTTTTATTCTTTCCTCCAAGATACAATATTCTTAACTCTACATTCCAATAAAAAGGAAAAAAGAGAAGAAAAAAAAAAAGAAAATTCACTGGCTAATCAGCCTATCCAAGTTACCTTAGTGATGTGAAGAGATACTCATCCTTTAGGAACAGATGTCCTAAAGACATCTCAAGAATCACTAGATGAGATGACTAGCAGATGTTTAAGCTAATATTCAGACAACAGTCAAAATCCACTTAAACATTTATTATTCAAGAATATTATTATTCTAAGATATGGGGGCAATTACCTTGGGTCGTTATACAATCATTACTCAAGTTTTTGAACTCAATAAATTCTAGAAATTAAAAGGGTAAAAAATGTTGCCAAATGATTATTTTAAATAGCTAACTTTATTGAAGGTAGAATAACATTCAGATAAGAATTATAGACAGAACAAAGTTTTAGCACAGGCTAAAGATTCAGGTTATGCAGGAAATAGACAAGTATCTTGAATAGATAGAAAGGTGACAAGAACTGAAACATCCATGGCTTTTCTAAGGAATAAGAGAAACTGGCTGTTTAAAACTCTCAAAGAAAAGATTATGTCCTATTAATAGTAAACTATAATGGGATTACTTTAGTTTGTATTACATATAGTGTATTTGTTTACGCCACAAAATTCCTTAAAAAACTGAAGAACTTCTATGAGAACTTCTGTATAACTCCCAGTAAGAGAGAAAAAAACTGATTTGATCCTATGAAACATTAATTTTTAGCAAGTTTTTTCCACTGAGAATTATCTTTCTCACATTTTTTGCTATGGTAAGTCCTTACAAACTGTTAAAATTGTTTTCTCCAAAATTTATTATAAAATTATGTCTAAAAGTTTTAAAGTGTATCTTCTCAAACAAAAAAGAGTACTGTACTGAAGTAGGTACCTATCCAAGTTCTCTTTCTGCCATGAAGCCATTCCTATTTTTTTCACCATGTCTGAAATCTGCTTTGTCCTGCACACTCCAAATAAACATTCTACCAGAAACATATACATATAAACACAATAATTAATACTTAATTTTTTTTTGATTTTGTAATTTCCAAGGGCGAAAAAAGCACATGAATGGTTAAGAAAATGAAAAGATTACATTTGCAATAGCGGCCAAATGGCACAACAGGTTTATTTAGTAGCGTTAGAAGAAAGACAAAAAGAAAAAAAAAGGAAATACAGAAAGCAGGAAGAAAAATATTCAGTAGTTGATGGAACATGTAGCACAAGGATTGAGTAAATGCTTATCACAAAATATCTAATATGCATTATACAAAAGAAAAACTTGGTTTATCTAAAAATTATTAGTAGCAGGACTTAGATTCTTATAACATCTCTTAAAGAACTTTGCTATTTAGTATACCATTATAAATTTCAAATATTAACAAGCAAAAAGAAAGCTTAAACTTAAAATAAATTTAATCAAATACCTTACATAGCTGTAACCAAGAAAACTAACAACCACAATTAAATCTAGACTTAAGATATAGTTACTTTAAGTTATCTGTACTCTCCGACAGGTGAAGCCAATTATTCATGTAATCCAACAGGTAAATGTTTAAGATTTCCTTGAGTTTACATCCCTTAAATTAAAAAAAAATTTTTTTGGAAAAATAATCCGTGGTCTTCCATGTCTGAAAGTTGTATTTTAATGATTTCTACTCAGGAAGAAAGATGAACATTATCACTGCATTTCTGCATATGCTTTTACTATTATCTGTTGATCCTCCTTGAACAAGTATTAGCATTATTGAATCTGATTTCTCTCCATTAAAAACAAAGAATTCCATGTACTATGTTAAGTACAAGGATAAAGTATCTTAAAAATTAGTTTTGCCAATATATGCATAAATAATGTCAAAAGACTAGTCTTTTCTCATTAAAGTGTTAGTCGCTCAGGCCTGTCAGACTCTTTGCAACCCCATGGACTGTAGCCTGCCAGGCTCCTCCTTCCATGGTATTCTCCAGGGAAGAATAATGGAGTGGGTTGCCATTTCCTTCTCCAGGAGATCTTCCGGACCCAGGGGTGGAACCCGGGTGTCCGGCATTAGATACACATAAATATATAACAATCAGTTTAGTATTTTGGATTGACATTACAGTTTACTAAAACTATTAAGATTCAAAGTAAAAAAAAAAACTAGATACAGAAATTCTGTAATAGCTTCCTATACTGGGATAAAATACATATATGCAAACATTTTCATCAAAAAGTGATTAAGTACCTTTAAATTGGCATTTCCTCCCCTCATTTCTAGCTATAGGTTTGCATTAGAAAAAATACTTCAAAACTGCCACAAAGAACTAGTTTTCAGTAAACAGTTCATAAATAATTCAACAAATCTATCATCACTCTGCGAACAGTATAACAGAAAAGCAGTGTTAAACAATTAAAATTTAAGTGGTTAAATACAGTCTGGTCTAGAACACATAGTACTTGGTATCAGTAGATTTATGACACAGATGCTCATTAGTAATCTCCTATTTCCCAGAGAAAGAAAAATGGCTTGATTTTTCTCTCTTCACGAATATTATCAGCTGTTTAAAGTATCTGAAACTTCGCTAGTTGTTTAATTATCACAACTTGTAAGCAAAGACTTTTTTTAACGTTTATGCCCCAATAATCTGTCATCTCAGTCCTTTTTCTGCAAGTAAGGGTCTAGGTGAAAGGACTTGTAAAAGATGCCACATGCGTTCAAGGCATTCAACAATTAGTAAAATATCAATTTCATCAATAAAATATTTATACATCTCTTAAAAATCAACGGTGTCAAAAAAAAAAAAAAATCAACGGTGTCAAAAAAAAAAAAAAAAATCAACGGTGTCTTAAGCATTGAGTGGTTTTAATCGGTAGTGGTTTTTTTTTAAGTGATACATAAAATAATGACAACCCTTCTCTTTACAATACATGGTGGTGTTTAGTTGCTACTCCTGTCTGCCTCATTTACAACCCCATGGACTGTAGCCTGCCAGGCTCCTCTCTCCTTGGGATTTGCCAACAATACTGGAGTGGGTTGCCATTTCCTTCTCCAAGGGATCTTCCGTACCCAGGGGTCAAACCCAATCTCCAGTATTGGCAGGCGGATTATTTACCCACTAGCCACCAGAGAAGCGCTTGCAAGACATAGCATCTTATTATTCCATGAAATATGGCAACTGTGTTTCAGAATTACAAGTTTTAACCACAAAAGACAGCCTTATTTTACAGATGAGGAAAATGACAGCTCAATTAAGAGATACTCCCACTGTCATAAAATCAGGAGCAAAATAGACTGAAACTCAGGTCTTCTGGTTCCCAGAGATGTCCTTTCCATTAGAGCACCCGCCTCCTGAAGTGAATCACGTGAGAAAACTATCTGGGTTTTAAATTACCTACTACACAGATATCCAATATAATCTCTCTCTATATAAAAAGTTGATCACTTAGGAGTCCTGTATGCTTACAGCCTGAATCTAGAGCCTCTCAGAATGACTCAAAAGTAACAAAATCTAGTTTTTTTCTTTCTTTTGAGAAGATATATAACGTAATACAGACACTTCAGAAATTAGAGCTTCCCTTAAGGTAGCGATTTCATATGGGGCATTTCACTAACTGTACCTCACTAGCCCTTTTCTTTTCTCCGGAGGAAAAAGACCCGCCCAGGGGAATTACTGGCCCACCTGGAGCCTAATCGCAATAGCTGCAACAAGGCAGTGGACTCATTTGTCAAGCACTAGAAACTTCGCGCATCTTTTCCAGTCTACCAGCTACACAATTCACAGGTGGTTGGTGTGTTTACCTCTCTCCTCGCAGGGAAAACTAAATCAACCAAATGAATGCGATGACACCCGCAGTTGGTTTTGCGGGGCTCGGGTGGAGGGCCAGGTGAGATTACGGGATGCAGGAGAAGGCACCGAGAAAACGACACGTTATCTGGGCTCCGCGGCCAGAACACCCGGCGAGGAGAGGCAACGCGCGGGCCGGGGCGACCCCCGACTCCCTCAGAGACGCCCTCGCCCACACTCTCCATCCCCAAGTGGGAGGGGGATCGGAGGCGGGGACCGGCCCGCGGGGGCGGGGGGACCGCAGGGGCCTCGGCCTCCGCTCCCTCCCTCAGCCCGCCGGGCGGGGGCGGCGGCGCGGCTCCGAAGCCGCGGGAGGCCATTTTAGCTGCGGGGCCGCCGAAGGCCCGGGCGGCCCTCCGCGGCCCCCAGCCTCGCCTTCTCCTCGCTCCCGCCCCGGGCCGTGAGAGGCCACGGGCCGGGACTCCGGGGGGGAGGGAGTGGGGGCGGGCGCGGGGCCGTCGCGCCGGCGGGATCCCGGCGGAGGGGCGGGCAGGGGGAGAGGAGGGAAAGAGCGTGGAGCCGTTACCTATACTGGGCCGCAGCCGCCGCCGCCGCCGCCCCGCTGTGGGTGAATCCAAAGTAGTTGCCGGTCGCCATTTTGGCATCTTCCCCCAGCCGGCTGGGCACTGCGACGGGCAAGGCGAGTCGGGTCCCATGGCGGGAGAAGAGGCGCCGAGGGGCAGAGTCGCCGAGGGAGGGAAGGGGGAGAGAGAGAGAGAGAGAGGCACCGTGAAAAGCCGCCCTCGTCGGGCCGCGGCCGCGCCGCCTCCCCCTCCCGCCTCGCACTCCCTCACTCACTCGCACGCCCCGGTGGCGGCGGCCGCCGCCTCCTCCCCGGAGCCTGCCCCAACCCCCGCGCCTCCCCGCCGCCCCGGGCCGGGGAAGGGGCCGGGCGGGGACCCCGGAGGGGCACATTATACTCACCATAGGTGAAAGAAACTACAGGGCATATGGGAATCATGGGCTCGGGCTGCTGCTGCTGAACTCTGAACTCTCACCCGCTGCCTCCCTCCTCAGCCCCGCTCCTCCTCAGCGGAGAACAGACCGCCGCCTCCCGCTGCACTGCGCAGGCGCGCCCGCGCGCGGCACCCTGGGAGCTGTAGTCCCGCCGCCTTCGCGGCTCGGGCGGGCGCGTGCCGGGCCTCAGCCGAGGCGGGCCAGGGGCGTCCTCCTAGGGAGGCGGGTCTGGCTTCCTCCGCGGTGGTGACCGAGGCGAACCGCCCCGGGCCGGCCGAGAGGAGGAGTCAGAGAGAGTGACTGGACAGAGTGACGTCTACCCGTCTTTTCTTCTTACTTTTCACTTCTTTTCACTGTTGCGTGTGCATTTGTTTTTCTCCCTTTCAGCCCTTCTCCAACCCCTGCACTTTTCATCAGGATTTGAACTGGACTAATCTGGATTGTTTTTCTCCGTATTTCTCTCAATCCCGCTTCTTGTCCTTAGCCTTTGAAGTGGAGAGGGAAAGACGGGGAGGGGAGAAAGAGAAAAAGAATGGCAGGTGTGCTATTGCGTTGGCTACCCCTTCCGAATTAATCTCTTCCGGTCGCCTTTCTCTCGCCCGCGCCCACTCCCTTGATTCCGAGGACGTGTACGGAGCCTCCACAAAGCGTCAGGCCCCGTTCTGGGTGCTGGAGGTGGAGCAGTGAGCAAAACAAAGTCCGCGTTCATACGGAATTTACCTTCTGGGAAACGGGGAGGGGAGGGGGGTGGTGAAATTCACACAATAGCCAAATAGTCTGTCGGCCGGTTGATTGCAGCTTTAAAAATAAAGCAGGATAGGAGTTAGAGAGCGAGGGAGGTGCTACTTTACTAGGGTGTGGTTAGGGAAGCCGTCGAGTAGAGCCCCGGGAAGTGAGGAGATAAACCTGGTGTAGATGGTTGCGGGAAGAGCAGCAAATGGAGGACCCTAAGGCAGGAGTGCTCAAGAGCATCAAGGAAGTTAGTCTGGCTGGAGTCGAGTGACAGGGAGTCGGGATCAGAACGGTCTTTGCTAAGAGAGCCTAATCTGTCAGCGTCAGGACCGGAGGGCACTCTTCCCCCGTGCAGGCGTGTCTTTGTTCCCTCTGCTTTCTCACTGTTTTCTCTACTTTCCCTGTGCATTTTCAACCATTCTCTTTCCTCTTGCAATCCCTCGTCGGATTGTTTCTATTTCTCCCGCCTTGTCTCTTTTCCTGCCTTCCACCAGCGCCTAAGTGCTGCACTTGACCTCTTCTTCACGGTGTTCGCGCCCATCCCCCAGACCTTCTGCTTGGTATCTGTCTGTTAAGTCCTGTCCCGACTCTGGACGGTGGCCCCTCTGTCCACAGGATTTTCCAAGCAAGGTTACTGGAGTGGGTTGCCGCTGGGGAATCTTCCCGACCTAGGGATCGTACATGCGTCTCTTGGGTCTCCTGCATTGGCAATCGGATTCTTTACCACTAGGCCACCTGGGAAGCCCTCTCCTGCCAGGGCAGAGATAATACCTCAGTTCTTATGTGTGCCAATCCTGCTCCCCCCATACCTCCTACAAAGGCACAGATTCTGAAATCCTGTCTGCATTATCCTCTTACTCATTTCAAAACAGAGAAAATGTAGTATATTTGAGATAAGTTAATGTCATTGTTTTTGGGAATGCAGATGTTTCCCCAGGCAAAAGTTATTTGTGCTACAAGTGTGTGGCTAGGGGAAAAAAAAGATCTCCTTCACTCAGAATATTAGAACTGTGTTTTAAAAGTAATTTGCCTTGAACTTCAGGGAGCAATCAAGCCTTCAAGGTGCTGACTGTAACTGCTTTGATAAATTTACACTATTAGTTGCTAGGCTACTTGAATAAAACTGGCGGAGAAAAGACAGGTGTTAATCACCTGACCAAGAAGATTCTTTTTTGGCCAGTTTTGTGCTTGGTTGCTTGGCAGGCATTTGAGGATAGAAGAGGACTGTGGGCACACCCCAGTGAGCAGGCAGGTAACTGGAAAGAGGGAGGCATGCCTTTTCTCTTTTGTAACTATTCCTAGAGATCAGGGTAGGTGTGGCATCAGGAAGGGCCTCAACTTTCCCCCGACTTGGGTTTATTTAAGGAAGGAGTTTTGAAAGCAGCTGGGAACCAAGAGGACTCAGGTCCTTTTCCTGGGCATTTTGTAGTGGAATGACCTGAGCACATTGTTTAGCCTTTCTGAACCTATATGACTGGAATAACAATAACCCTCACAGGATTGTGGTGGGGTTTCAATGAAGTAGCATTTCTTTTCTTTTCTTTTTTTTTTGAAGTAGCATTTCTATAAAACAACAGTCCTTCACACTTCAGACAGACAATGGGTTCAAAATGCAAATCTGATCAAACCCCTCTGTGCTCCACCTCCCTCTTAGGATAAATCAAAAGTTCCACATGGCTTACAAGCCCTGTGTGGTCTGACCTTGCCACCTCTTCAGCATCTTCCTTCTGTTAACCGAAGTAGTGTGTGGGTCTCAAGTGTGCCTGTTACTTTCAAAAGCCAATAAACAGGTCAGCTTGGTGGAAAGGAAGGTTTGCTTTATTTCAGATGCTGGCAACTGGGGGGTGGTGTGGGGAGCAAGGGCATATGTCCAAAGGCTGACTCCCCCAACCCTGATGAGCAGGGGGTGAGAACTTTTATAGACACATTGCAGGGGTTGGGGGCTACATGCAGAAACAACACAGTCTTCTCTGACAGTCCTCTTCAAATTGGTCATCAGTGGTCTGACCAGCATCATCTTGGTTGTTTTAGGTATACAGTTACTCTTCAGTTCCAGAGTCCATTTGTTCCCATTTCTTTGTGGCTAGTTCTTAGTATTGTGGCAGCTCTTGTCCTGGGGACAGTCCAGTCCTCATGTAGTTAACTTCTCCACCTGGTGTTTTGGTATCTATAAGACAGCTCACAGGATATGGCTGAGAATATTATCTATAGCCCTTGAGAAAAAGTTAAAGTTTCTTGGCTGTGCTTAATGAAACTACATTATTATCATTTAATCTCCTTTGACTGTTTTACTTTGTTTTAGTATGTCTCACTTCTCTGATTAAACTTATTTTTTGACTGAAGTTTTCCACAGACAAAAGGCAGGCAGAGGACATGGGTGGGGGGGTGGATGGGGAGGACTATTAGGGTTCTGCTCCATTTTACTCCTGATTCTCTCCATTCCAGCTTCCTTAGCCTGCTGTTTACTATGCTCTGTCCCACCCCAGGACTATCATGTTCTCCTTGCCTAGAATGTTCTCCTCACCTCGCTTCACCCAGTTAATCCTCATGCTTCAAGGTCTCCACTCAGCCAACCCTCCTCAGTCTTCTATGATCCCCTGGCTGGATCAGACCCGTATTAGGCCTTCCGTACTTCGTTTCCCTTATCACAGAATTATTTGATTAATATGTATTTCCCCCCATCAGACTGTAGTTTTTTGAAGGTAGGGTGCCAATGCTGGGTGCCTGGTGGTAGAACTTATTTAGTGAATGAACCAGCTGTACACAGCTTGATCTTCCTTGGATGATTCAGAAGGCAGTTCAGGAACCTGTAGCACCTCAGGGTCATCATGAGAAACCTTAAATAGCATCTGAGGTCAAAGAAGGATATGTCAGTTGGCAGAAAAGGTGGAGCTAGGAGGACTGCCCATAAATTCTCCCGAAATATATCTAACTGCCTTTCCTCACACCTTTCTGTCAAGAACTGGCATCCTAAAAGGGTTTCTTAATACAAACATGTCAGCCAGAAAAGATAATATACAAATAACTATACCAAGACAGGGCTTCCCAGGTGGTGCAGTGGTAAAGAATTTGCCTGCCAATGCAGGAGATGCAAGAGGCACGGGTTCAATCCCTGGGTCTGGAAGATCCCCTGGAGGAGGAAATGGCAACCCAGTATTCTTGCCTGGAAAATTCCATGGACAGAGGAGCCTGGCAGGCTACATTCCATGGGATCGCAGAGAGTCGGACACAGCTGGATACCAAGAGGAGTATAGCATAATGAATAACGCTCTGGTGCTGAATAAGACTCTGATGCTGGGCCCAACTGGCTTCAGATCTCAGCTCTGTCACTCACTGCCGTAACTCACCTCAGCCACAACCTCTTTGTGCCTCATTTTTCTCCTCTGTAAATAGAGATGATGAAAGTACTACCTACAGTAGGGGGTTGCTGGTAGAGTTTCACAGTGTCCTAGCTGCCTGGCCACTGCAAGCACTTTGTGAGTGTTGGCTATTATTCCAACCACCACGCTCTGTTGTTACAATAAAAAACGAGCCAAAGGATGGGAACGTATTTTTGTGGCAAGGGGGAAAGGAGACCAAGCCCCACATGGCATAAAATGGGAGGTTCCTAGACAGTGACAGTGAAAGACCAGGAAGCAGGCCCATCTAAAGTCTTACCTCCTTCCCCACGCCTTCTTCTCTCTACCCTCCCTTCTCCTCTGCTCTCCTCACCTCCTTTGGAGGAATAACTGTCATCTAGAAGATATGTTGAGTGAAAAGATACTCTTTAGAAGCCAGTTAAAGTTTTTTCTTGAGTTTTGGCCAATGGATGGTGGATGGTGGATAAACGGATGGATATGTCAGGACTTTTGAAATAGTTAAGGAACAAACTGAGAACTGTAATCCAGGATCAGATAGTAGGGTAATCCACAGAGATTAAATGTATCCTTGATAAATACAGTGACAGCTGCTGGAGTGAAAGGAAATTTAGTGCAGAAGATCATGTTATTTATCTCAGTAAGAAAGTTTATGATATAGTAGTTTGTTCTAGGGCCAGATTTGGTGGGTTCCTATTCTACTCACACTGCTTACTAGTTGTGGAGATCTAGGGCAAGTTGTATAACCTCTCTGGATCTCAGTTTCTCCAGGAACTAATGATGTCTAGTTTATATGATTGTTGTGGGTATTACATGAATTAAGACCTGTAAAATCCTTGGAACTTTGCTTGGCACATGGGAAGTGCTCAATGCAATCCTTTTTGTTGCCACCAAGACATTAGATATTAAAGGATCTCTAGGCATAGACACTCTCTGATTTCTGTCACCCTATTATACTATTTCTTAAAATTTTTTGACAAATAATATTTAATTCATGTACTGTAAGATCCATGGTTTTAAAATATTCAGTTCAGTAGTTTTTAGCACATTTACAAAATTGTGCAACTCTCAACACTATCTAATTTCAGAACATTTTCATCACACCAGTAATAAATCCTGTATCCATTAGTAGTCACTTTCCATACTCCTGTCAGTCCTTAGAAACCACAAATCTACTTTCTGTGTTTGTGGATTTGTCTGTACTGGACATTTAATATAAATGGAATCATACAATACATGCCTTTTTTATCTGGCTTCTTTCATTTAGTCTTATGTTTTCAAGTTTCATGTATGTTGTAGCAGGCATCAGTACGTCTTTCCTTTTTATGACTGAATAATATTCCTGGACAGTGTGTTGAAAAGCAGAGACATTACTCTGCTGACAGAAGTCTGTATAGTCAAGGCTATGGTCTTCCCAGTGGTCATGTATGATTGTGAGAGCTGTACTGTAAAGAAGGTAGAGTGCTGAAGAATTGATGCCTTCAAATTGTGGTCCTGGAGCAGAGTCCCGAGAGCAAGGAGATTAAACTAGTTAATCTTAAGGAAAATCAACCCTGAATGCTCATTGGAAGGACTGATGCGGAAGCTGAAACTCCAGTATTCTGGTCATCTGATGCTCGCAGCTGACTCATTGGAAAAGTCCCTGATGCAGGGAAGGATTGAGGGCCGAAGGAGAAGAAAGTATCAGAGGATGAGATGGCCGGATGGCATCACTAATGCAATGGACATGAACCTGGGCAAACTTCGGGAGATGGTGAGGGACAGAGAGGCCTGGTGTGCTGCAGTCCATGGGGTTGCAAACAGTCGGAAACAACTGGGTGACTGAACACAATATTTCATTGTTTGGATATTCCACATCTTATTTATCATTCATAAGTTGATGGATGTTTGAGTTGTTTGCATTATCTGGCTATTAACAATAATGCTACTATGAACATTTGTTCACACGTGTCAACTTGACTGAGCTAAGAGATGCTAAGATACCTGGTTAAACTTTTTTTTTTTTTCTGGGTGTGTCTGTGAGGGTGTCTCTGGCAGAGATTAGCATTTGAATCAGAAGATGGCCTCACCAATGTGAGTGGCCACCATCCAATCCGCTGAAACCCTGAATAGAACAAAAAGGCAGAGGCTGGGCGAATTCACTCTCTACCTGAGCTGAGACATCCATCTTCTCCTAACCTTGGACTTGGAGTTCCTGGTTCTCTAGCCTTATGGCTCCAACAGGGACTTAACACTTTTGGTTCTGATTCTTAGGCCTTTGGTCTTGGGCTGAATTTCATCACCTGTTTTCTTGGTTCTCCAACTTGCATATCAAGGGGCTTCTCAGGCTCCATGACAGAATGAGCCACTTCCTATACTAAATCTGTTATACATATCACCGTATATCTGATTGGTTCTTTTCTCTGGAGAACCCTGATTGGTAAAAGTTTTTGTGTGGACATATATTGTTATTTCTCCTAAGTGGGATTGCTGGTAAGTACCAGCCACCCCCTCAACTGCCTTAAAAAAAAGTTCTAAATGTCTCAAATTCTGTTCCTCTTCACAGCCTCTTGCCCAAGGCCACTTCAGTAGTTCACTAATTGATCTCTCTCCCTAAGGATCCAACTCTCTCAAACCCATCTTCCCCATAATTATCAAAGGATATAAAATTTAAAAAATAGTAGTAATTGTGGGACTTCTCTGATGGTCCAGTGGTTGAGAATTTGCCTTCTCATGCAGGGGACTTGGGTTTGATCCTTGGTTGGGGGCTTCCCTGGTGGCTTAGATGGTAAAGAATCCACTTGCAATGCAGGAGATTGGAGTTTGATCCCTGGGTCAAGAAGATCCTATGGAGAAGGAAATGGCAGCTTCAGTATTTTTGCCTGGGAAATCCCATGGACAGAGGAGCCTGGCAGGTCACAAAGAGTCCAATATAATTGAGTGACTAACACTAACACTGGGGAGCTAAGATCCTACATGCTTTGGTCAACTAAGCCCATGTGTCACAATTAAAGAAACCTGCACAGCAATGAGAGAAAGCCCTTGTGCTGCAATCAAGACCTTGAGCAGCAAAAAAAAAAAAAAAAAAAGATAATAGTAATGGTAAGAAGAATATCAAGGTACATTGCAAACATTTATTCTTTATAAAAGCCTATGAGAAAAAAAACTAAGAGGTAGGGACTATTATGCTCATGACATTTGGAGATGATAAAACTGAGTTCATGAAGCTCATCAGTGGTAGAGGCAGGATTTGTATCTTGACCAACATGACTCCAGGATGCCTAACCTCAATGACATACCACCTCCCTAGAACACCTCCATCCAACATGTATCTACCCTGCTGAAAATCTTACACAGATTCCCACTGGCCTAAAGTAAGAACGTGTCCTATTAGTGTACATGGCTATTTCTCATTTATAAACTATTCGAGCACTTATATTATCAGCTCTTTAATTATTTCATCCCAAAGTATGCCACACTTTGCATTTCCTGATACACAACAGACTTACAATTTCTTACTCAATGTCTTTCTTTCCCCAAGCAAAGAACAGAAGTTCCACAGGGTTGGAACCTATGTCTGTTTTATTTGCCTCTAAATTCCCAATGCCTAGGACCCTGGAAGGAACGTAGTAGGCACTAAATAAGTGTTTGTGGGATAGATGAGCTTAATCCTGTATCCTTTATTTCCTGAGAACAATGGTGTTATGATATATATATCTTTGGTATCTTCCTCCACCCTTCTCCAACTGCCAGCTGACATGGTACCAGACATATAAGCAAATGCCAACCTATTTTAGTCATCTGTGCAACTTTGACACTCTAGCATGTGTAATCTGCTGCAAAGTCTCAACACCCAACACCAGTACTATAAGGGTTTCTTTGTGTCAGTAATGTTCTTTGGAATCTGAGCAACCTGCAGAACTCAAGGCAGCCACAAGGAATAGCTATTTAGGGAACTGGAGAAGAGTCTGATCCATATTGCAACCTGATTTAGAACTTGATATAATTGTTAATGAGAGATGCTGAAGGTTGTATTGGTTTAGAGCCCACACTCTAGAGCAACACTGCCCAACAGAATTTTCTTCAAAGATAGAAATGTTCTATATCTGTACTCTCCAAATGGCAGCCCCTAGCCACATGTGTCTGTTGAGCACTTGAAATGTGGCTAGTGTGACAGAAACTAAACTTTTTACTTAACTTAAATCTAAATACCTGTATATGGCTGGTGACTATCATATTGGACAGTACGGTACCGGAGTCAGATGCATGCATGCTAAGTCGTTTCAGTCATGTCTGACTCTTTGCAACCCTATGAACTGTAGCCCCCCAGGCTCCTCTGTCCATGGGATTCTCCAGGCAAGAATACTGGTATGAGTTGACGTGCCTTCCTCCAGGGGATCTTCCTGACCCAGGGATTGAACTCACCTCTCTTACATCTCCTGCATTGGCTGGCAGTTTCTTTACTACTAGCACCACCTGGGAAGCCCATGATCTAGGTTCAAATCCTGGCTCCACTATTTACTGACTATATGACTTTGGCCAATTTACTTAAACTCCTCACGTCCTGGTCTGCTCATTTAAAAAATAGGAAGACTAATAGTAGTGCTAATCTGACAAATCAGATGTGAGCATAAAATGACTAAACATACACTTTGTTCATGGCTCCATCAAGCTAGCACTAGGGTGGCTGGGGAAAGTGATTAACCCACATCCATAAATGGGTCATCTTGCTCTCTGATTAACAGAGTGCCCTGTCCTCTGAGAACACCCTGTGGTGAACATTCACATGATACAGCAAATTACCACAGACTTCCTGGCTTAAAATAACACAGTTATACATTATTATTCTGTAGTCCCGAAATCTCACTGGGCTGAAATCAAAGTGTTAACAGGGCCACATTCCTTCTGCAGGCTCTAGAGGAGAATCCATCCTTGCCTTTTCCAGCTTCTAGAGTTTGCCTACATTTCTTGGCTCATGGCCCTTTCCTTTCTTCAAAGCTACCAGCAAAGCATTTTCAAATCTCCTTCGGTCAGACACTTCTGTCCTCCTTTTATAAGGACCCTTGTGGTTACATTAGACCTACCCGGAAAATCCAGGATAATCTCCCTATCTCAAGATCCTGAACTTAATCGTATCTGCAGAATTCTTTTTGCTATGTTCAGTTCAGTTCAGTCGCTCAGTCATGTCTGACTCTTTGTGATTCGATGGACCGCAGCAAACCAGGCCTCCCCATCCATCACCAACTCCTGGAGTTTACCCAAACCCATGTCCATTGAGTCGGTGATGCCATCCAACCATCTCATCCTCTGTCATCCGTTTCTCCTCCTGCCCTCAATCTTTCCCAGCATCAGGGTCTTTTCAAATGAGTCTGCTCTTTGCATCAGGTGGCCAAAATATTGGAGTTTCAGCTTCAGCATCAGTCCTTCCAATGAACACTCAGGACTGATCTCCTTTAGGATGGACTGGTTGGATCTCCGTGCAGTCCAGACTCTGAAGAGTCTTCTCCAACACCACAGTTCAAAAGCATCAATTCTTTGGCGCTCAACTTTCTTTGAAGTCCAACTCTCACATCCATACATGACTACTGGAAAAACCATAGTTTTGACTAGATGGACCTTTGTTGGCAAAGTAATGTCTCTGCTTTTTAATATGCTGTCTAGGTTGGTCATAACTTTCCTTCCAAGGAGTAAGCGTCTTTTAATTTCATGGCTGTGGTCACCATCTGCAGTGATTTTGGAGCCCCCCAAAATAAAGTCATGTAAGAGAACATATATTAGGTTTGAGGGTCCTTCTTCTGCCCACTCCTCATGAGGTATGAACATTTTCACATTCAGTGACCATTCTGGAAGATCTATCCATGTACCTCTCCCCCAGACCTTCATGTCACATTTCCTAGCCTTGTTTGTTCTTTCCCAGTCCCTGATCAGCTGTGAGGGCTTATTAATGAGCATAGATCTGGGACTTCCCTGGTGGTCCAGTGGTTAAGACTCTGTGCTTCCAATCCAAGGCCAGCAGGGGGTGGGGGTGGGCTGTGTTCAATCCCTAGCCAGGGAACTGGATCCTGCATGCCGCAACTAAGATCTAGCACAGTCAAATAAATAAATAAATATAATGAGTATAGATCTGTACTCAGCCTATCTTTACTCACATATGAAGTAAAGAATAAAGTACACACCCCAAATCCTGCCCTCTCAGAGGACTTTTCTTTTCCACTGTACTTCAGGGTCACCTGAGTAGGAGGGCAGCAGTTGTCCAATATCAACTGGAATGGCAGACCATGCAGCTGGATCAATGATTCAGGAGCTTGATTCTCCTTATTTGCCTCCTTCAGTAACTGGTCATGGGGAATTCCCAAGAGGCTATAAGAATGAGTAGAGGAAGAGAGTGCAGGGTAATAGGAGCAGGTACCATGGGATTCTGGGCTACCAGCTTGTGGTAGTTTACCTGTACCTTCAGACTGCTCCAGCCTCATTTTATGTATGTAAATATGTTAGTCACTCAGTCATGTCCTACTCTTTGTGACACCATGGATTGTAGCGCACTAGGCTCCTCTGTCCATGAGATTCTCATGGCAAGAATACTGGAGTGGGTTGCCATTTCCTTCTTCAGGGGATCTGCCCAACCCAGGGATTAAACCCGGGTCTCCCTCATTGCAGGCAGATTGTTTACTGTCTGAGCCACCAGGGAAGCCCATATATATATATGCCCATAAAGTAGAAGCAATATGTATATTGCAATATGTATATGTATATGTATATATTGCTTCTACTTTGAAAGCCTTCTGTATAGGTTTAGTTTTATAATTTGGAGGATAAGATAATACCTAGTTTATGATAGACAGTTCTCATAGTCAACTGGTATCCCATTTTGTCCAGGGCCCAGAAGCCTCCCAGGCTAGAGGTAAATTTGTCAGTATGGTACTTAACTTATTCTAATCTGCTATAGATTGTAAAAGTAGCAAAAAAAAGAACTATAATATTTATAAGACAATTGATTATGAGATGCATTCCAAGTACAGAGATGTAACAATGTGAAACAAACAAACAAATAGGATCATCAAAATAAGGTATTGCCTGATCCACCCTTCCATTGTATGCATAAGGAAACAGGTCTAGAGAGGTAAGTGACTTTTCCAAGATCACACAGCTCTTTAGGGGCAGTGCCATAGCCAGACAAATCTGACTTTCAGCCCAAAGCCAGTCTCATTATTCATTTATTTATTTATATGAAATAATAAATATAAATTTATTATTCATGATTTGTATGAAAACTAAAACCCCAACTTTGCAAAATAAATGTTTTCAGTTCCCTTATTCTGCTTTATGTCAGGTATACCAGGAAAAATAGAGCCTGGATCTTTACGGTCTGTAAGCCTCTCTGGTGTCTCAGCATTAAAGAGTCTACAGCCAATGCAGGAGACTTGCAACAGACCTGGATTTGATCCCTGTGTTGGGAAGAGTCGGACACAACTTAGGGTCTAAACAACAACAACAAACTTTATGGTCTGTACCCCTCATACCCACCACCTGTTTGCCTTTGGCAAAACCAAATAAAATTATTCTACACCCAGTTCTCCCTTCAACTTTCTGATAATAAGAACCACCTAGTTAGTTTAGTCACTCAGTCATGTCTGACTGTTTGCAACCTCATGGACTGTAGCCCGCCAGGTTCCTCTCTCCATGGAATTCTCCAGGCAAAAACACTGGAGTGGGTAGCTACTCCCTTCTCCAGGGAATCTTCCCAACCCAGGGACCGAACTGAGGTCTCCTACATTGCAGGCAGATTCTTTACTGTTTGAGCCACCAGGAAAGCCCAAGAATCACCTAAGGAGTCTTTCAATAATAAAAATTCTTAATTGCAATTGCAGTCCCACTAAGTTGGAATCTTAGACCCTGTGGCCTGGGAATCCATACATTGAACAAGTTTCCTCAAGTGCTTCTTATCAACAAGGAAGTTGGACTATGCCCAGTCCTCTCATTCTAAGGATAAAGATGATGAAGCCCAGAGAAGCTTAATAACTCATTGAAGATGTATGCTTAGTCGCTCAACTGTGCCCGACTCTTTGCAACCCCATGGACTATAGCCAGCCAGGCTCCTCTGTCCATGGGGATTCTCCAAGCAATTATACGGGAGTGGGTTGCCATGCCCTCCTCCAGGGGATCTTCCGAACCCAGGGATCAAACCCAGGTCTCCCTCATTGAACCCAAGTCTCCTGCATTGCGGCGGATTCTTTACCATCTGAGCCATAGCTCTATGTCTGTTCTTGGGTAGGCACAGGCTGCTTCTGGAAGGACCATGAACCAAACATTGGACATAGTTTTTGTCTTAGAGTTTTGTTCAGTTAGCAAAGCAAAAGTTGAAGTTTTCAACCAGCCATGATAAAGATAGTAAGAAGGGCTATATACCCATGAAGTAATTAAACAAAAAATTAGCTTTCACAGGTCTAAAGCATGGTTTCAGAGGGTCAATTAAAATCGATTGAGGTACTATTGGAAACAAAAGTCAACCTCTAGAGAAAGAAAACATCAAGAATTTTAAATTATTTGTACAAATTTTCATGCATCACATCAGAATTCAATAAAATAATAATATATAAGTAAGAAAGATATACAGTTTATCAAATATGGACTGGAAATTAACTTTAATTACCTGATCAAAAGTTAAATGACAAAATAGATAATTTTGACAGAGAACCAAAGCCTTTCTTGGGGGAAGGATCCTGGAGGATTGGCAACCTAAGAGGCAAAAGAGGTTTTATTTTTTCATGGTATGAAAAAACATTTGTGGTGGTTGGGGAAAAGTTTTCCCTCTATAATGAATTAAATTCTCAATTAAAAACCTAGTTCTGGTGCTTCCCTGCTGGCCCAGGTAAAGAATCTGCCTGCCGATGCAGGAGACACGGGTTCAATCCTTGGTCCAGAAAGATCCCACATGCCAGGGAGCAAATAAGCCTGTGTGCCACAGCTGTTGAGCCTGTGCTCTAGAGCCCAGGAACCACAACTTCTGAAGCCTGTGTGCCCTAGAGCTTGTGCTCCACAACAAGAGAAGCCTCCACAATGAGAAGCCTGTGCACTGCAATAAGGGGTAGACCCTGCTCCCTGCAACTAGAAGAAAACCCATGCAAAAAGGAAGACCCAGCGCAACCAAAATAAGTAAACAAAATTATTTTTTAAAAAAAGAAATAAAGGAATAATAACCTTAATTAAAAAAAAAAACAGTTCTAAGTATATCAGATTTGCAAACATGTTGAAACTATACAATTTATACCCCGACTTTGGCTATATAAATGGCTATATTTCTCTGACTTTCTTGCCTGGAGAATTCCATGGACAGAGGAGCCTGACAGGCTACATACAGTTCAGGGGTCACAAAGAGTAGGACATGACTGAGCAACTAACACACACACACACACACACACACACACACACACACACCCTGATTTTCCCACTCCCACCTACCTGGAGTCTGCTCTCTGGCTGATAGCCCGCTCTGCTTATTTCACGCTCCACCTGTGCAGCCCAGTTAGGCTGAAGGCCAGGCGCATTCGAACAATTCCTTCTCTGCCTGAAGGGCCTTGGTGTTGAGTCATCCTCCCCCTGAGATGCAGTGGGAGCTCCAGAGCCCCAGAGATGGCTGTGCGTGGCTGTCACTCAGCCAAGGCCTTGCTCACAGCACTTACCAGCTATGCTCCCAAGCAACACTCAGCCTTGAGCACATTGAGAGAGCATTCTGTGCTGAAGGGATCACCCTCCATCCTTGCTAGTTTCTAAAAGCCTGGAGGGAAGGATTCGGTATCAGGTGGGGTTGGAAGAATACATTTAAATGTCTAAACCTGAGAGTGTAGAGCAAATGGAACTCTCTTAGCTGCACAGGGAGGGCAGATCATTTCAACCACTTTGGAAAACTGGCAGAATCCATTAAAGCTCAACAAACACACACTTATGATTCAGCAATACTCCTCTCTAGGTACACTTATGGATATATATATGTTTAATAAAAATATTTACAAGAATACTTAGAGAACTACTCTTATAGTCCAAAATTGGAAACTACCCAGATATTCATCAACAGTCAGATGGGTAAAACAAATTCCATTACATTTGTACAAAAGAACAGTATCAACAATAAGAATGAATTACCAATATGTGCAGCAGCATAGATGGTTCTCACAAATACAATGTTGATCAAAAAAGTCACACATGCATTAGTACAGAATTTTGTGATATCATTTATGTGAAGTTTTTTTCAGTTTTATTGAGATATAATTGAAATATGCTGTGCAAGTTTAAGGTGTACAATGATATGACTTGATACACTTATTGAATATTATATATATTGTGAAATGATGGACATAGTAAAGTTAGTTAACACAGCCATTGCCTCACATAGTTATAATCCTTTACATGAAGTTTTAGTTAAAACTTGGCAACATTGGGAGTTCCCTGGTGGTGTAGTGGTGAGGATTCACGGCTTTCAACGCTGTGGTGCCGGTTCAATCCCTGATCGGGAAACAGATCCCACAGACTGAGCAGTGTGGTGAAAAAAACCCTCCAAGACAAAAAATAGGCAATATTTATCTCTGGTGTGATAAGTTAGGATAGTGAGTGAGAAGTGACCAGGAGGAGAGTGAGGTGGAGTTCTATGGAACTGGTAATATTAGGATCCATCTGAGGAGATGGGTAGCTTTTAAAAATTTAATTTATAAATTAAATTAAATTTTTCTGCATGTATGTTTACTTCAGTGTAAAGGTTACTTAAAAAAAAAGTCCCCATAGAGTAGTGGTTCTCCATTTTATCAAACCCAAATACCCCTCCTTTATAACAAATGTTTTGTGACATCCTCTGTCCTCTCCTGAAATGAAAGGTATAGAGAATTGTACATACTACTTGTATAATTAAATTTTTTCTTTTTAAAATAAAATTTTAATTTCATAATTAAAAATAAATTAACACAGTACCTTCAGTTCAGTTCAGTTCAGTTCAGTCGCTCAGTCATGTCCGACTCTTTGCGACCCCATGAATCACACTACGCCATGCCTCCCTGTCCATCACCAACTCCCGGAGTCTACTCAAACCCATGTCCATCGAGTTGGTGATGCCATCCAACCATCTCATCCTCTGTCGTCCCCTTCTCCTCTTGCCCCCAATCCCTCCCAGCATCAGGGTCTTTTCTGATGAGTCAACTCTTCGCATGAGGTGGCCAAAGTACTGGAGTTTCAGCTTCAGCATCAGTCCTTCCAATGAACACCCAGGACTGCTCTCCTTTAGGATGGACTGGTTGGATCTCCTTACAGTCCAAGGGACTCTCAAGAGTCTTCTCCAATACCATAGTTCAAAAGCATCAATTTTTCGGCTCTCAGCTTTCTTCACAGTCCAACTGTCACATCCATACATGACCACTGGAAAAAACCATAGCCTTGACCAGACCTTTGTTGGCAAAGTAATGTCTCTGCTTTTTAATATGCTGTCTAGGTTGGTCATAGCTTTCCTTCCAAGGAGTACGCATCTTTTAATTTCATGGCTGCAATCACCATCTGCAGTGATTATGGAGCCCCCAAAAATAAAGTCTACACTGTTTCCACTGTCTCCCCATCTATTTCCCACGAAGTGATGGGACCAGATGCCATGATCTTAGTTTTCTGAATGTTGAGCTTTAAGCCAACTTTTTCACTCTCCTCTTTCACTTTCATCAAGAGGCTTTTTAGTTCCTCTTCACTTTCTGCTATAAGGGTGGTGTCATCTGCATATCTGAGGTTATTGATATTTCTCCCGGCAATCTTGATTCCAGCTTGCGCTTCTTCCAGCCCAGCCTTTCTCATGATATACTCTGCATATAAGTTAAATAAGAACCTTAGTAGGGATATAAAAAAAAGAAGAGGGAAAAACTTTATGATAAGATAATGTGTATTTCAGTGTGTTGATATTTGGTCAGGACTGCCCTGGAAGACACTGAGTATACAACAGGTGCTTGCACCTCGAGTGAAAACCTCATGAGTGCAATATTTGCAAGTGCCAATGGCATCAGGTAATATACTAGCTAATTACTAGGACACTGGTGATGGAGTTTTCTGAAACGGAAAACAATCTGTGTTAACATTTTAAACAGAACACATCCCAATCTTTCTTCCATGTTTTATATCTCAAAGCCAACTTAGATTCTAGGCTTATAAACACACTTTGCATGTACAGGAATATCTAATTTGATACTGAGATAATCCATTGCCCTATAGAACTGTCTTGTGTATAGCAAGATATTTAATATCTGTGCCCCCTGACCATTAAACGCCAGGGGTGTCACTGCAACAACCACAAACTTCTAATATTCCCCCAGGACAGGGTCACTTTGGTGGAGAACCATCTGTGTAGAGGGCAACTTCTAGGCCATAAGCCATTAATGTTCTTATTCATGAAGCCCTCAAAGATCTACCAGCATCAAAGTTATCTGATGGGTATAATAACTTAAATAAACTCTCTTAGGTCTTTAAAGCTTCTCCACTCATTGCACTGCTGATCCATCTCAAATTAGGCTCCCTAGGGTCCTTGCTTAATGACAACTTGAGTGTTGATGCCTGAGGTTAAGCACCAATAAGGAGATGAGTAATGTTCCTAAGGGCTTCCCAGGTGGCCCAGTGGTAAAGAATCCACCTGCCAATGCAGGAGGTGCGGGTTCAATCACTAGGTGGGGAAGATCCCCTGGAGGCAGGCATGGTAACCCACTCCAGCATTCTTGCCTGGAGAAGTCCATGGACAGAAGACATTGGCTACATCCATGGGGTCAAGAAGAGTCGGACATGACTGAGCAAGCACAC
Source organism: Dama dama (assembly GCF_033118175.1). Lineage (NCBI taxonomy): Eukaryota > Metazoa > Chordata > Mammalia > Artiodactyla > Cervidae > Dama > Dama dama. Next base: position 48,250,550 of record NC_083705.1, on the reverse strand, counting down.
AGAAAGTTTAACATTCCTAAACAACCAAGTGAAAATTAGGTCGGAAAATTTCAAGCTATATCCCTACCTCTGCCCAAGAGCCTCAATCGCTTTATAACTGAAAACCCCTCAGACATTGCTGTATGAGCAAGAGTTGCATGAATCCGTGTTGGACATTCTTGTCCACTAAATCCCGAAACCTTACACTTCATCTTCTGTCATGGAGCATAGCAAATATTTGAGTGATTATTATATGCCATGCTATATACCTTGTGCTAAGCACTTCACAGGTATCATCTCATTATATTCTCACAACAACCCTATGAGGTAATCACTATTATTATTCCTAGGTTTTGATGGGAAGAAAACTGAGGCATAGAGCAGTTGAGGAACATTCTTAGGGTCACATAGTTAATCAACTTAAAACTAGGATTTGAACACATACATCTGATCCTAAAGCTAGAACTCTTAACTTTCCTGGTATTCTCCCCTCAAAGGGGGAGAATACACTTTTGCCAATAATACCCTGGGCATCTAGAAATGGTACAGACTTCCATTGGCTAAATGCCTTTTGGAATTCAGCTTGCCTGGGGAGGAGTCTGGTGACTTCCTCCTTTATCAATGAAATTATTCCATTCAGCTTCAAACAAGAGAGAGCTGACAGATGAGTGTGAACAATAAGGACATTTATTCCTTACTGAACATGAAGTCCCAGAGCTGACTAAATGGCTCAGTAGAATCTTCAAGCACCCTTGGCCTCACCATCATCAGGGTATTAGCTTTTCTTCCTCATGCATCTTATCTCCTGGTTACAAGATGGCTGCTGCTGTTCCAACCACACTAGAGAAAGGAAGGGGCAGAATAAAAAGGATATTTTTTAAAATTAAATTATTTTTTTCCTGTTTCTTTTTTATTATTTTAAAAATTTATTTATTTTTAAATTGAAGGATAATTGCTTTACAGAATTGTGTCGGTTTCTGTCAAACATCAGCATGAATCAGCCATTGGTATACATATGTCCCCTCTCTCTTGAACTTTCTACCCATCTTCCTTCTCATCCCACCCCGCTAGGTTGTTATAGAGCCCCAGTTTGAGTTCCCTGAGTCGCACAACGAATTCCGATTGGCTACCTATTTTACATATGGTAAGGTAAGTTTCCATATTACTCTCTCCCACACGTCCGACCGTCTCCTTCCTCCACTCCCACTGTGTTCATAAGTCTCTTCTCTGTGTCTCCATTGTTGTCCTGCAGATAATTGCATCAGTACCATTTTCCTAGATGTATTAGTATATGATACTTCTTTTTCTCTTTCTGGCTTACTTCGATCTGTATAATAGGCTGTAGGTTCATCCACCTCGTTAGAACTGACCCAAATGTGTTCCTTTTAATGGCTGAGTAATATTCCATTGTATATATGAACCACAGCTTCTTTAACCACTCGTCTGTCAATTACCATCTAGGTTTCTTCCATGTTCTAGGTATTGTAAGTAGTGCTGCAATGAACATTGGGGTACATGTGTCTTTTTCAGTTTTTGTTTCCTCAGGGTATATGTCTAGTAGTGAGATTCCTGGGTCATATGGTGGTTTTATTCCTAGCTTTTTTTTTTTTTTTAAGGGATCACCATCCTGATTTTAAGGAATCACACCATACATAGTGGCTGTATCGATTTACATTCCCACCAACAGTGCAAGACGGTTCCCTTTTCTCCACACCCTCTCCAGCATTTATTAGGTTTTTTTTTTTTTTTGATGATGGCCATTCTGACTGGTGTGAGGTGATATCTCAGTGTGTAATTTTGATCTGCATTTCTCTAATAATGAGCGATGTTGAGCATCTTTTTATGTGCTTGTTAGCAGCAATGACCAGGTATGGCCCTGATGCTCTAGCACCATCCATTTTCAGGGCTAGTTGACTTGACAGGTGAATTGTTACACTCTCCTCAGCAGATTCCGACTTCCATGGCTAATGTCCTTCTAAAAACAATTTTTTATGGCTTTTAACCCCAACTTTCTTTTGATTCTCATTGGCTGATTGACAGGCCCACTCTTAAACCCATTATTGGAAAAGGGGGATGGTATTATAATAATCACCTTAGACAAATCATTGTTTATCCACTAGAATTCCGTTACCAGAGGTTTCCACTCATTAAAAATAAGGCTTCTGTTAGGAAAGAAAGGGAATTGCTATAGTCATCTAGGGCTACCATAAGAAAATTCCACAGTCTGGGTGACTTAAACAACAGAAAATTGGAGGCTGAAAAGGCCAGTATCACAGCCCAGCAGGGTTCAATTTGCTTTCTGTTTGGACATGGCTACCATCTTCTGTGTGCCTTTCCTGAGGTGTGTGCTGGGAGAAAGAGAGAGACTCTTCTTATAAGGGCACTAATCCCATCATGAGGGTCCCACCCTTCTGAACTCACCTAACCCTAATTACTGAAAGACCTCAACTCCAAATACCATCACATTTGGGGATTAGAGCTCTGATGTAGGAATTTTCAAGGGACACATCTATTCAGCCCATAACAGCTGCCAAGTAGGTAGTAAACAACATCTGCCATTCCTTCTCTGTGAGATAAATAGGTGGTCCCAGCTTGGGTAGCAGACTGGGGATAACACTGGTTGCAGGGGACACCAAAGTTGTGACTATGGCGGGTAATAGTTGCTCAGCTGTGTCTGACCCCATGGACTGTAGCTCCTAGGTTCATTGGGTTTTCCAGGCAAGAATACTAGGGTGGGTTGCCATTCCCTGCTCCAGGGGATTTTTCCCAACCCAGGGATCAAACCCAGGTCTTCCACATTGTAGGCAGACTGTTTACCATCTGAGCCACTAGGAAAGTCCTCTTCCCTTGTGGCTCAGCTGGTAAAGAATCCGCCTGCAATGCAGGAGACCTGGGTTTGATCCCTGGATTGGGTATATCCCCTGGAGAAGGGAAAGGCTACCCATTCCAGTATTCTGGCCTGGAAAATTCCTTGGGCTGTGTAGTCCATGGGGTCGCAAAGAGTTGGACACGACTGAGCAACTTTCACTTTCACTTTCAGTGATTAGATTATTCTCAGTAAAAGTGAAATCATGTGTATTTAGCCCTGACACATTCTCACACATTCACCCTCACAGACATCTAGAGCCTCAAACAACTCTGTGCACAGAGGATGTCATCTTAGCCATCAAGGTGTGGGTTGAGTGTGGGTGGGGCATCACTTCTGTAAGGACAAGATCTGTTTATTGCAAAGAGTTCAGAATGTATGGAGATGTACATAGTCTGCTGTGATTGTGGTTTTCATTCTGTCTGCCCTCTGATGGATTAGGATAAGAGGCTTGTGGAAGGTTCCTGATGGGAGGGACTGTCTGTGGGATAAACTGGGTCTTGCTCTGGTTTGTGGGGCCATACACAGTAAATCTTTAATCCAATTTTCTGCTGATGGGTGGGCCTGTGTTCTCTTCCTGCAGTTTGGCTTGAGGCCAAACTATGGTAAGGGTAGGCATAATGTTCCCTTGGTATCTCTAATTTTCTTGAAGAGATCTCTAGTCTTTCCCATTCTATTGTTTTCTTCTAATTCTTTGCACTGATCACTGAGGAAGGCTTTCTTATCTCTCCTTGCTATTCTTTGGAACTCTGCCTTCAAATGGGTGTATCTTTCCTTTTCTCCTTTGCTTTTCACTTCTCTTCTTTTCACAGCTATTTGTAAGGCCTCCTCAGACAGCCATTTTGCTATTTTGCATGTATTTTTCTTGGGAATGATCTTAATCCCTGTTTCCTGTTATTTGTCACTTCCACTGTATAATCGTAAGGGATTTGATTTAGGTCATACCTGAATGGTCTAGTGGTTTTCCCTACTTTCTTCAATTTCAGTCTGAATTTGACAATAAGGAGTTCATGATCTGAGCCACAGTCAGCTCCCAGTCTAGTTTTTGCTGACTGTATAGAGCTTCTCAGTCTTTGGCTGCAAAGAATATAATCAATCTGATTTCAGTGTTGGCCATCTGGTGATGTCCATGTGCAGAGTCTTCTCTTGTGTTGTTGGAAGAGGCTGTTTGCTATGACCTGTACATTCTCTTGGCAAAACTCCATTAGCCTTTGCCCTGCTTCGTTCCAAGGCCAAGTTTGCCTGTTACTCCAGGTATTTCTTGACTTCCTGCTTTTGCATGCCAGACCCATATAGTGAAAAGAACATATTTTTTGGGTGTTAGTTCTAAAAGGTCTTGTAGGTCTTCATAGAACCATTCAACTTCAACTTCTTCAGCATTATTGGTTGGGGCATAAACTTGGATTGAATGGTTTGCCTTGGAAACAAACAGAGATCATTCTGTTGTTTTTGAGATTGCGTCCAAGTACTGCATTTCGAACTCTTTTGTTGACTATGATGGCTACTCCATTTCTTCTAAGGGATTCTTGCCCACAGTAGTAGATATAATGGTAATCTGAGTTTAATTTACCCATTCCAGTCCATTTTAGTTCTGATTCCGAAAATGTCAACATTCACTCTTGCCATCTCCTGTTTGACCACTATCAATTTGCCTTGATTCATGGACCTAACATTCCAGGTTCCTATGCAATATTGCTATTTACAGCATTGGACCCTTGCTCCTATCACCAATCATACCCACAACTGGGTGTTGCTTTTGCTTTGGCTTCATCTCTTCATTCTTTCTGGAGTTATTTCTCCACTGATCTCCAGTAGCATATTGGGCACTACCGACCTGGGGAGTTCATCTTTCCGTGTCCTATCTTTTTGCCTTTTCTAGACCATTCCTTGGTCTAGACAAGGAGTGGGAAATGGAGGCAGAATCCAGAGACTTGGAGGGTGGGGCCTCCCTGTGGGCCGTGGGCTTGAGAAGCAGAGCAGATATAGGCCTGTGGCAGCCATGGAGGGATTCCACATCCCTTCTCTTGTGGCTCAGGTTTTATCACTGCCTCTCCTTTCTTGATCAGGGCCAGCTCAGTTTGCTGGGAAACCCTCCTAGGCCACAGCGGAGCACAAACAGGCATGGGTTCATGCATATCTTCTCCCAGTAAACCAGCTTAACTAGCAGGCACAAAGGCTGAGGGGCCAGCTTAGAGGTTTAGCAGTATGGAAATCCAGTGTTCCTGGGGGAATTCTCAGAAAAAGAGTGCAGTACACAGCTCTGAAGTCCAGAGGCTGAAATTTGGCACCACTGGTGACCTCAACAGGGGATAGAGCAATGGAAACAGAGACCTTGTGTTTTATGTTTTAATGAAAAACAACTGTTTAGCACAGGGAACTCTACTCAATACTCTGTAATGACATATATGGGGCTAGAATCTTAAAAAAGAGATTGTATGTTTATGTGTAACTGACTCACATTGCTATACGGCAGAGACTAACACAGCATTGTAACTCAACTATACTCCAATAAAAATTAATTAAAAAAAACCCCAACTATGACTATTGTGTCAGACCTGATCTAAGCACTTTACATGTGCAATCTTATTCAATCCTCAATTGCTATCATTCATTTTACAGATAAGAAACCAGGCTCAGAAAATTTAAGGCCCTTGCCCCAGGTCACCCAGCTATTTAAAGAGGCAGATCTGGGTTTTAAATGTTGCCAATATGGCTCCAGTCAGTCCTGAAGAAAATCAATCCTAAATATTCATTGGAAGGACTGATGCTGAAGCTGATGTTTCAGTACTTTGGCTACCTGATGCGAAGAGCCGACTCATTGGAAAAGACCCTGATGCTGGGTAAGATTGAGGGCAGAAGAAGAGGGCAGCAGAAGATGAGATGATTGGATGCCATCACCAACTCAGTGGATGTAAATTTGAGCAAATTCTGGGAGGCAGTGAAGAACAGCCACGGGGTCACAAAGAATTGGACACAGAAATACATTCTACACCTCATATTGCCTCTTACATAAGCCAGGCAGTTAAATATAGACCTGAAGCCAACTCTTTGAGCAAGGGCAGCAATGAAAATGCATTAGTAGTCAAGGAGACACGCACACAGGTACATTTCAAGGAGGAGAACCAGAGAGCCAAATGGGATGGTGAGCAGGAGAGAGTGTGAGAAAGTCAGGATGTGACTGTGTCGAGGTAAACGTTGTACACTCTGCACCTCTCTTTTGGAGGGCTCCCCAGTTCGGTTTTCAAAGGTACTGTAACAGGAGGGAAAGGGGCAGGGCACAACTTTTGAAAGAATGACTTAGCCCAAGGACACAACATGAAATGATTGAAATCAAATGGGACCAAGAGAGCAGACAAGACTAGACCTTGATCCTCAATCAGCAAGTGAAATGACTCACCCAGAGGTACCATGAAGATTCCAAGGCCTGTTAAGAGACCAAGGAGTGGGCGGTGGCCGAATCCTGGAAATCTCTGCTCCTTCCCCAAAAGAGTTAGAATCATCCTCCCACTCATTAGCATATGACATTACCCAGCCTATAAAAACCAACCACAAATTTCGCTGCGCATTCGCCCTCTGCAATGGCCCACACTCTATCTGTGCTGTGTGCTTCTCTCTGTATGCAAATAAATGCACTTATTACCTCTCACTTTGTCTCTCACTGAATTCTTTCTGCGATGAAACATCAAGAACCTGAGCTTCATTAGGTCCTGAAACCAGGTACTGTGGGTTTTGGCTGTGTTTGAGTCCCAGCCACGTGGGTTCAAGTCCCAAGCAGGGTTTTGACTGGGTTTGAGTCCCAGCACATGGGTTTGAGTCTCAATCTGAGGTAAATGGTTTCGGCACCATGTTTTGACACCAGGTTGATAAAGAGAATCTTGAGTTCCTTCAGAATTCCACAATGGAGATTGTCCAGAAACTCCCGCTTCTTTCAACTGTTTTTCGTACACATCAAATTTCTTCAACACTTGCCTCTTATCTTGGACTATGGTTCTTGCTTGCCTGTAGGACTGTGTACATATTCCTTACCCTGGCCTCCAAAACCTCACATAACTCAACAACCCCGAGTCTCAGCTGCAGTCTGTCCCATCTCCCCACCAAGACCCATTTAACAGATACATATTCTAGATGTTTCCACTTTGTTATCCTTTCCCCTTGTCTTTAACCATTTAAATGTCAGCAATCCTTCATGGCCTAGCTCACATTCTATCACCTCCACTTAGTCTTCTGTATTAGGGCTCCAGAGAGCCAGAACCAAAATATAAAAACAGAATACATGTATATAATATGTGAGTCACTCAGTCATGTCTGACTCTTTGCGACCCCATGGACTGTAGCCTGCCAGGCTTCTCTGTCCATGGAATTCTCCATGCCAGAACACTGGGGTGAGTAGCCATTTCCTCCTCCAGGGGATCTTCCCTTCTCCAGGGGATCTTCCCAACCCAGGGATTGAACACAAGTCTCCTGCGTTGCAGGCAGATTCTTCACTGTCTGAGCCACAAGGGAAGCCCAAGAATACTGGAGTGGGTAGCCTATCCCATCTCCAGCAGATCTTCCCTACCCAGGAATCGAACCAGGGTCTCCTTCATTGCAGGTGGATTCTTTACCAGCTGAGCTACCAGGGAAGCCCATATAATAGGTATACATTATATATTAATATACTATATATTATGTATGTATGAAGAATTGACTTATGCAGTTGGGAAGGTAAGAAGCCCCAAGACCTGTAGTCAAGCTAGGGGCCCAGAAGAGCTGACGTGTAGCTCCTGGCCAGGTCCAAAGGCTTGGGAACCAGGAAAGCTGATGGTGTAAGTTCTAGTCCAACAGTTGGCAAGTTTAGGATCCAGGAGGGGTCAGTGTTTCATTCTGGGTACAAAAGTTGGAAAGACTAATGACCCAGCAAGCCATCAGGCAAGAGGAGTACCCTTTCACTCCAGAGTGGGCCAATCTTTTTGTTCTTTTCAAGACTGATAGGATGAGCCCCATCCACATTATGGAGGGCAATCTACTTTACTCAGTCCATAGATTGAATTGTTAATCTCATCCAAAAACACCATTGTAGACAGACCCAGAACAATTTTTTTAAATATTTATTTTTATTTTTAAAAATTTATTTGGCTGCTCCCGGTTTTAGTTGCAGTACTCAGGATCTTCCTTCTTTATTGCGGCATGTGAGATTTTTAGCTGTGGCATGTGAACTCTTACTTGTGGCAAGTGGGATCTAGTTCCCTGACCAGGAATGGAATCTAGGCCCCTTGCATTGAGATTGTGGAGTCTTGGCCATTGGACCACCAGGGAAGTCCACAGAAAAAGTTTTGACCAAATATCTGGACACCCAACAGTCCAGTCAAGTTGACCCATACATTAACCAACACATTAAAAATTTTTTCTTCATTTTAAAATTTGAACTATGTCCTTCAAGCCCCAAATTGTTACCTGGGGTTACTCTTGAGGGATAGGATTCCAGGGTGGGAAGGGAGAACTTCCATTTTTACTCTTTACTATTGAAAAAGAAGTTTAGGGCAGTAGTTAAGACTCTGCCTTCTGATGTAGAGGGCATGAGTTCAATCCCTGGTTGAGGAACTAAGATCCCACACACTGAGGGGTGTGGCAAAAAAAAAAAAAAAAGAGGTTTAAAAGTGGTAAACTTTGAGTAAATTGTACTTTCTTTTTGGTTCTTTTCTATTGTTACCTTCTGTTTGTATACAGCCAGCCCTCTGTAGCTGCAAGTTGCAAGTCCACAGATTTGATTAACTATGGATAGAAGATATTCAGATAGTTCCATATCAGAAAACAATCTGATAAAAAACTGATCAACAGAACCATTTTATTAAACATTTGATCTAATATGAGAAAAAAGAGTCCCAAAGCAAAACTTCAATTTGCTGCACATACGCAGCTATTTACATAGCATTTACATTGTAGTCATCATTATAAGTTAATTGGTATTATAAGTAATCTAGAGATGACTTAAAACTTAAAGGGATCAATGCCTGGGTCAGGAAGATCCCCTGGAGGAGGGCATGGCAACCTACTACAGTATTTTTGCCTAGAGAATCAAGTGGACAGAGGAGCCCGGTGGGATACAGTCCAAAGGATCACAAAGAGTCGGACATGACTGAAGCAATTTAGCACGCACTAACATGCATAGGTTATATGCAAGTACTACACCATTTTGTATAAGAGACGAGCATTGGAGGATTTTGGTAACTTCAGGGGTCTTAGAACTGGGTCCCTGACAGATATTGCGGGATGCCTGTATTAAAAAAAAATCTAATTCCAACTACCAGTTATAGAGACTACAGAGGACAGAGGAAGATATTTATAACCATATGATGCAAAATCTATGACTATTGGAAACTATTCAGGATAAACAACCTTGTTACTTCAACAGATAAATAGCAAGTGTAATAAAAAGAAGTGGAGGGAAAACCTATGATTAAAAGAGATTTAAAAAAAGCAACCATTTGCAATGTGTGGGTATTATTTAGATTCCACTAAAAAAGAAAAACTCCACAAAATGAAAAAAGAAAAATTCGTAGCATTTAGGAGACAAGTGAAAATTTAAACACTGACAGGACATTTGACACTATAAAGGATTTTTTTTTCAAATGTGATAATTGTATTGTGGTTATGTTTTAAAAAATGTGTCTTTTGGGAATTCCTCAGTGGTCCAGTAGTTAGCACTTGGGTGCTTTCACTGTTAGGGCCAGGGTTCAGTCCCTGATTGGGGAGCTAAGATTCTATAAGCCACATGGCTCTGCCACACACAAAAAATAGCCATCTTTTAAAGAAATGTACTCAAACATTTATGAATAAAATAATATCAAGCCTGAGATTTGCTTCAAAATAATTTACGGGGAGAGGAAGTATACCAAAGTGTGGATGGGGCAGGACTGATGGATTTCAGATAGGTGATAAGCACATTGAAGGCTTGCTATATACTATTTGGTCTACTTTTGTGTAAGTTAGAAATTCTCCGTAAATAAAAAGATTTTTTAAATTATGATGTGACCAGCACAATTTAATTATAGTGATTATTTCTACCCCAGCAACTGTGAAAGATTTATTTTAAGAACTTAGAGGTTCACTCAAAAGATAGTTGAAAATTTCAAATGCTAAGAAATTTTCATCACCCTTTTCCTCCTCCCACACAACATAATTGACATCCTGGCCACAGAACTTTTGCAAACCCACACACAATTCAAAGTAAATTGTCAGTTCACTCCTGGTTTCTGGCTGTAACTCAAGCCTGATTTGGCCTTATTCCTTCAGGTTCAGAGTTGAAGCCTCAACTGAGACTCACTCCTACTTAGGGGCCAGACATCAAGCTTAAGCAAAATATGGAAGTGGGTATGCTATTTTACCTACCGAGGAAGCAGCATGCCAAGCTTCCCTGTCCCTCTTCCCTGTCCACCAACTCCCAGAATTTACTCAAACTCATGCCCATTGAGTCAGTGATGCCATCCAACCATCTCATCCTCTGTCGTCCCCTTCTCCTCCTGCCTTCAATCTTTCCCAGCATCAGGCTCTCTTCCAATGAGTCAATTCTTCACATCAGGTGGCCAAAGCATTGGAGCAGTCCTTCCAATGAATATTCAGGACTCATTTCCTTTAGGATTGACTGATTTGATTTTCTTCCCATCCAAGGGGTTCTCAAGAGTCTTCTCCAACCACAATTAAAAATCATCAATTCTTCGGTGTTTAACTTTCTTTATAGTCCAACCATTTTTCAAAGATAAGTGAAAATGTTAGTCATTCAGTTGTGTTCGACTCTTTGAGACCCCAGATTGTAGCCCACCAGGCTCCTCAGTTCATGGAATGCTCTAAGCCAGAATAGCGGAGTAGGTAGTCATTCCCTTCTCCGTATTCCTCAAGGTATCTTCCAAATTGTGGATTCCAGACATATTGGACTCCATCCTCAGATCCTTTCTCTCACTATACTTTCTTGAAGTTATACTTGATAACTTCAAGCTCATCCAGTTCATACCTGTAGCTCTGGCCTTTCTCCTGACTTGCACAGCCAATGTTCAGGACATTCTCATATAAATGATGGGGGATAGGGTGAATCTTGAATTACCATGTACAAAATAGACCTCAGGATGCTTCCTCAAGACTTAAATCCACTTCACTCTGCCCAGCTCAGGAGGTTGTCCTTGATTCTTCTTTCTTCCATCTCCGCATTCAAATGCTTACTGAGTCCTGTTGATTATTTGTTGATGTTTAGTTGCTAAGTCATGTCTGACTCTTTGCAATCTCATGGACTATAGCCTGCCAGGCTCCACTGTCTATGGGATTTGACAGGCAAGACTACTGGAGTGGATTGCCATTTGCTTCTCCAGGGGATCTTTGAGATCCAGGGATTGAACCCATGTCTCCTGCATTGGCAGGTGAAATCTTTAACACTGGGTCACCAGGGAAGCCCCTTGTTGAATCTACCTTCAAACTATTCCCTAAATATGATTATATCTCACCACCCCTACCACTACCACTCAGTCCTAACCATTCTCTCTCCTCGAGCTACTACAGTAACCTTCTACCTGGTCTTGCTGCCCCTACCTTGTCTTTTGTATCAGAAAGGATTAAGTTTTAAAGTTATCAATCCATTCCCAAGTCAGTCCCCTGCTCAACTCTCTCTAGGGGCATCCTTGTCCACTTACGTAAAATTCAAATTCCTCGAATGGATGACAGGCCACTCTCAAGACCTGGCCCTGCCCACCCCAAGTTTCCCACCCTTCTTGACTCATTGTCCTCTAGCCATCAGCCTTCAGAATAGCCTTTGAATGTTTGCTCCAGTCTCAGGATCTTTATATTTGTCCTCCCTACTTTAGATTGTCCTTCCTTAAAACGTCTAAGGGCTTTTTTCCTCCCTTGATGTAGGTATCGACTTAAATTTTAGGTTCTCGGAGATGCCTTCTCTCTGCCTTGTGTAAAGAGCCCTATGTCCTCTCACCATTTACCCTGCTTTTTAGCACTTCTCATAGCATTATCACTACTTACAATTATACACTTATGTGTTTTTATTTTCTGTTTCCTTCCTCTCCTCCTCCTAGGAATGTATAAGCTTCATGAGGACGAGCATTTTGTCTCTTTCACCTTCGTGTCACTAGTGCTTAGCACTGTAGGATTTGCTAAATGAATGAATCTTCCAATCTGATACCTGCCTATCTTCTCTAGAGAGTATGAAAGTGAAAATACTGTTTACCATCCACTTGTCATACTGAGCATCCCAGAGCACAGGCGCAAGCTCTGGAGCTCATGTGAATTTCCATGTGGGCCGCCATGGATTCCTTTCTCTCGGGAACCTGGTGCCTGGTGCCCTGGGTCTGACAGCTGGCCTCTAGGATTACAACCCACACTTAGTTAGAGAGTGCTGACTTTACCTTGGGCTTTCCTGGTGGCACTAATGGTAAAGAACCTGTCTGCCAATGCAGGAGATGTGGTTTCGATCCCTGAGTTGGGAAGATCTGGAGGAGGGTATGGCAACCCACTCCAGTATCCTTGCCTGGAGAATCTCATGGACAGAGGAGCCTGGTGGGCTACAGTCCGTGGGATCACAGAGTCGGACACGACTTAAGCGACTTAGCATGATTTTATCTTAGAACCTGCTTGCTGGTATTCTAAAAGGAAAGCAGCTCACCCACCAAGAGCCAGTGCATCTCTGAGGGGAGTCTCAAAGGAAAGGATCTTTAGAGAATTCCCTGATGGTCCAGTGGTTAAGAGTCTGTGCTTTCACTGCTCTGGGCCTGGGTCAGGGAACCGAGATTCCCATGCGCTGTACGCAGACAAAAAAAAAACAAAACGTGTTTTTCAAATGATCTTTAGGCCTAGCTGTCTTGTGTCTGTCTCCTGGGGAGAGGAGGCTTGTACTAAAAGGAAGAATTAGTCAAGCTTAAGAGCTGTAGGTAACAGCACAGGCTGGTTCTGCTTTATGGTCTCATAGAGTTTTACCCAGGTGGGAAGAAAGTATTTCATGTCGTCAGCAACTGGTAGGAGCTATACCTTGCCTCCCCAGAGGTGTGGGAGCTCTTATAGGGGATGGTGGGGGCCCCTGGCACCTGGGGAGAGTAGAGACCTGGGCACAAGAATCACAGCGCCTGTCTGGTGAGGAGTGACTGTTGGAATGACAGGGCAGCTGCATGGCCAACACTGAGGCTGGGGTTGGTGCCAGTGAAGGAGCTGGATTAGTCGGGTTTCACTGCAATGATTCTGTGTGAACAGAGAAACGAACCCGGGTTTCAGTGGTTTACCGCAATATCAGCGCCATGTTCACATTTCTCACTCTGGGGTCTTCAGCTCAGCTGGGGTGGTACTGCTTCAGACTGTGGCTTCATGACTCTCTTCTCGGTGACAGAGTTTCAAGAGGTCAAACCGTAAGTCAAATCATTATACCGTACACCTGAAACATACACAGGGCTGTATATTGATTATATCTCAGTGAAACTGGAAGGGGAAAAAAAAAATGAAGAAGAACCCAAACCATGCAAGCACAGTTACAACCTCTGCTTAGGCGATATTCATTAATATTCCCTTGACAAATCACATAGTCCAGGCCCAGATCCGTGGGGCCTGAAAATGTACTGCAATACTAGGAAGTCACAAGGCAAAGGCTGTGACTGTTTCATTCTCCTGCGGGGAGGCAGTGGAGGAGCGGGAGCCCAGTCTCCCGCAGGGCCCATCCAGGCTGTTTGGAGGAACAAGTGAGTTTCCATGGAGACACCTTGAGGGAGCAGAGTGATATCTCAGTGGTAAGGGCACACAGCGGAAGACTGCTTCTTTGTTACTGTTCCTTTGATTCATATTCCTTGATTTTTACCCCTGGGCTAAATATGAGACTGCGGAAGCTCAAATTACGGGACCATGAACTTCTATCTCTTGCAGGAAGCAACAGGGCTGAGGAACACGCAGAGCTGGCCACTTGTGAGATAAAGGGCTATACACTTGTGCAGTCCAATGTGGGAACCAAGCCTGGTGTGGGAAAAGAAGCACCTGGACCTTCTTCAGGTTTGCTTAAAATTATAGGTGAGACCTTCCTCGTTCTGCATCTGTGAGCTTGGTTCTGCAGTGTCTCCTTGTTCTAAGAGTTACCGTAACACTCAGTGTAGCTGACCTTGCATGGGGATCAAGGTCCTGCATAACTGATGTTTCCACAGAATGGAAACTTGCCCTTTCAAGTGCCAAAACAGTGTTTATTTTTTTACCACTTTAAAGAATAGAAATTGTTCTAAAACATATAGTTTGCTACCTGTCTTAAAAAATCAAAGGGTCTGAACTTAATTTGATCCTTCCTTAAAGATTCGGAGTATTTATCTTTATCATTGTGCAACACAGCACAGCTTCCCCTTCTCTGCTTATCTATATTCTTCTTTGTATTCAGCTCTCACTTCCTTTTGGATCATTTGATTCATTTGAGTCCTCAATTTATTTCCTTGCTTAAATCGATGGTAGACAAGAAACCCAGTTATCCAGCTCTATTAGAAACATATGTTAAGACCCATGCATGCAAGGAAAAACAGTATTTGAAAAAAGATAGCATTTTAAAAAACTTATTTATTTGGCTGCTCCGGGTCTTATTTGCAGCATGTGGTGTCTTTAGTTTTGGCATGCAAACCCTTAGTTGTGGGCATGTGGGATTTTGTTCCCTGACCAGGGATTGAACCCAGGGCCCCAGAATTGGGAGCACAGAGTCTTAGCCACTGGACCATCAGGGAAGTCTTAAGATGGCATTTTAAATCCGTAGGGAATAAATGGAAAGTTAGCCATGCATTTGGGAAAAAAAATAAAATGACCTCCCTAACTCTGCGGACAGAAAAAAGAACAAAAGAATGTCACTCATTCAACAGTCATGTAATAGTTAAGTTGTCACCCACTTTAGCAGTGCTCTGGCAGTACATCCTGAAAGGTATTCAGGGTGAAAAAATGGGATGAGGCAATCTGTGCTTTAGATAAATGGGCCCCTATACTGATAGACACATACCTCAGGAAGAATTTCAATGACCCAGATTCTTGACTCTTCCTATACATCGGAAAGCACTAAAATAATTAACTTGAAATATCTCTTCTTTGAATTAGAGTTAGACAAGGCTGTGGTCCATGTGATCAGTGGTTAGTTTTTGGTGATTATGGTTTTCAGTCTGTTTGCCCTCTGATGGAGAAGGATATGAGGCTTATGGAAGCTTCTTGATGGGAGAGACTGACTGACAGGGAGACTGGGTCTTGTTCTGATGGGCGTGGCCATGCTCAGTAAATCTTAAATCCACTTTTCTGTTGATGGGTGGGGCTGTGTTCCCTCCTTGTTATTTGATCTGAGGCCAAACTATGGTGAAGGTAATGAAGATAATGGCAACCTCCTTCAAAAGGTCCCATTCATGTACTGCTACAGTCAGTGCCCCCAACCCTGCAGCAGGCCACTGCTGACCCACGCCTCTGCTGGAGACTCCTGGACACTCATGGGCAAGTCTGATCAGTCTCTTATGGGGTCACTGCTCCTTTCCTCTGGGTCCTGGTGCACACAAGATTCTGTTTGTGCCCTCCAAGACTCTGTTTCCCCAGTCCTGTGTAAGTTCTGGCAGCTCTATGGTGGGGTTAATGGCTTATGCCCTACCCAGATCTACTGCACCTAGAGCCCCTGCCCCTGCAGCAGTCCACTACTACCCATACCTCCTCAGGAGACACTCAAACACAGTTCTGTTTCAGTCTCCATGGGGTCTCTGGGTCCTGATGTGCACAAGGTATGTTTGAGCCCTCTAAGCATCTCTAGCAGGTATGGGGTTTGATTCTGAACACAATTTTGCCCCTCCTACCATTTTGCTGGGTTGCCCTTGGATATAGGGTATGTCCTCACAGTCGCTCTAGCACCATGATAGTCAACAAGAGTACGAAGTGCAGTACTTGGATGCAATCTCAAAAACAACAGAATGACCTCTGTTCATTTCCAAAGCAAACCATTCAATAACACAGTAATCCACGTTTATGCCCAGACCAGTAATGTTGAAGAAGCTGAAGCTGAATGGTTCTATGAAGACCTACAAGACCTTCTAGAACTAACACTCAAAAAAGATGTCCTTTTCATTATAGGGGACTGAAATGCAAAAGTAGGAAGTCAAGAAATACCTGGAGTAACAGGCAAATTTGGCCTAGGAGTACAGAATGAATCAGGGCAAAGGCTAACAGAGTATTGTCAAGAGAACACACTGGTCATAGCAAACATCCTCTTCTAATAACACAAGAGAAGACTCTACACATGGACATCACTAGATGATCAATATAGAAATCAGACTGACTGTATTCTTTGTAGCCAAAGATGGAGAAGCTCTATACAGTTAGCAAAAACAAGAGCAGGAGCTGACTGTGGCTCGGATCATGAGCTCCTTATTGCCAAATTCAGACTTAAATTGAAGGAAGTAGGGAAAACCACTAGACCATTCAGGTATGACCTAAATCAAATCCCTTATGATTATACAGTGGAAGTGACAAATAGATTCAAGGGATTAGATCTGATAGCCAGAGTGCCTGAAGAACTATGGATGGAAGTTCATGACACTGTACAAGAGGCAGTGATCAAGACCACCCCCAAGAAAAAGAAATGCAAAAAGGCAAAATGGTTGTCTGAGGAGGCCTTACAAATAGCTGTGAAAAGAAGAGAAGCAAAAGGCAAAGGAGAAAAGGAAAGATATACCCATTCGAATGCAGAGTTCCAAAGAATAGCAAGGAGAGTAAGGCTTCCTCAGGGATCAGTGCAAAGAAATATAGAAAAAAATAGAAAATAGAATGGGAAAGACTAGAGATCTCTTCAAGAAAATTAGAGATACCAAGGCAACATTTCAGGCAATGATGGGCTCAATAAAGGACAGAAATGGTATGGACCTAACAGAAGCAGAAGATATTAAGAAGAGGTGGCAAGAATACACAGAAGAATTGTACAAAAAAGATCTTCATGACCTGATAACCACGATGGCATGATCGCTCACCTAGAGCCAGACATCCTGGAGTGCAAAGTCAAGTTGGCCTTAGGAAGCATCACTATGAACAAAGCTAGTGGAGGTGATGGAATTCCAGTTGAGCTATTTCAAATCCTAGAAGATGATGCTGTGAAAGTGCTGTACTCAATATGTCAGCAAATTTGGAAAACTCAGCAGTGGCCACAAGACTGGAAAAGGTCAGTTTTCATTCCAATCCCAAAAAAAGGCAATGCCAAAGAATGCTCAAACTACTGCACAATCGCACTCATCTCACATGCTAGAAAGGTAATGCTCAAAATTCTCCAAGCCAGGCTTCAACAGTATGTGAACCATGAACTTCCAGATGTTCAAGCTGGATTTAGAAAAGGCAGAGGAACCAGAGATCAAATTTCCAACATCCACTGGATCATCGAAAAAGCAAGAGAGCTCCAGAAAAACATCTATTTCTGCTTTATTGACTATGCCAAAACCTTTGACTGTGTGCATGACAACAAACTGTGGAAAACTCTTCAAGAGATGGGAATACCAGACCACTTGACCTGCCTCCTGAGAAATCTGTATGCAGGTCAAGAAACAGTTAGAACTGAACATGGAACAACAGACTGGTTCCAAATTGGGAGAGGAGTACGTCATGGCTGTATACTGTCACCCTGCTTATTTAACTTATATGCAGAGTACATGCAAAATGCCAGGCTGGCTGAAGCACAAGCTGGGATCAAGACTGCCGGGAGAAATATAAATAACCTCAGATATGCAGATGACACCACCGTTGCGGCAGAAAGTGAAGAAGAACTAAAGAGACTCTTGATGAAAGTGAAAAAGGAGGGTGAAAATGTTGGCTTAAAGTTCAACACTCAGAAAACTAAAATCATGGTATCTGGTTCCATCATTTCATGGTAAATAGATGAAGAAACTATGGAAACAGTGACAGACTTTTATTTTTTTGGGCTCCAAAATCACTGCAGATGGTGACTGCAGCCATGAAATTAAAAGATGCTTGCCCCTTGGAAGAACAGTTATGACCAACCTAGACAGTGTATTAAAAAGTAGAGACAATACTTTGCCAACAAAGGTCCGTCGAGTCACGGCTATGGTTTTTCCAGTAGTCATGTACGGATGTGAGAGTTGTATTATAAAGAAATCTGAGCACTGAAGATTTGATGCTTTTGAACTGTGGTGTTGGAGAAGACTCCTGAGAGTCCCTTGGATGGGTAGGAGATCCAACTAGTCCATCCTAAAGGATATCAGATCTGAATATTCATTGGAAGGACTGGTGCTGAAGCTGAAGCTTGAATACTTTGGCCACCTGATGTGTAGAACTGATTCATTTGAAAAGACCCTGATGCTGGGAAGGATTGAAGGCAGAAGGAGAAGGGGATGACAGAGGATGAGATGGTTGGATGGCATCACCGACTCAATGGACATGAGTTTGAGTAAACTCCCGGAGTTGGTGATGGACAGGGAGGCCTAGTGTGTTGCAGCCCATGGGGTCGCAAAGAGTTGGACACGACTGAGCAACTGAACTGAACTGATCTTTTCTTTGGGGCTCCCCAGGTGACTCAGTGGGCTTCCCTGGTGGCTCAGACGGTAAAGAATCTGCCTGTGATATGGGAAACCTGGATTTGATCCCTGTGTTTGGAAGATCCCCTGGAGAAGGAAATGGTAACCCACTCCAGTATCTTTGCCTGGAGAATCCAATGGACAGAGGAACCTGGCGGGCTACAGTCCAAAGAGTTGCAAGGAGTCGGATACGACTGAACGACTGAGCACCCATGCATCTCTTCTTTGTGATTAGCAGTGATCTTTTACCAAGTTACACGTTTGAATGCATGTATTTTCCAGCCAAAAAATTCCAGTACATACTGGCTCCTCCCCAGCCTCTTCGGAGCAGTTCCTCAACTGCCTGCCAGCCTATAGTCCTCAGTAAGGTCTTGAATAAACTGAAGCTGAGAGCGCTCATGTTGTGCCTTTTTGTCTAAGTAGACAACTCTATGTATGTTCTAGATGGATTTTTAAATTTATTTCAAAACCAAAACAACAAAAGTATTTGGATAAACAATGGCAGAATAAAATATGGAAGGTCTTGAAACAGTGAATACTTTATCAACCAAGATATAAAATGCAGAAGCAAATAAATTTTTTTAAAAGTACATTTCGACAGGCTTCCCAGGTAGCCTTAGTGGTAAAGAACGTGTCTGCCAGTGCAGGAGACATAAAAGATGCAGATTTGATACCTGGGTCATGAGGATCCCCCGGAGGAGGAAATGGCAACCACTCCAGTATTCTTGCCTGGAGAATCCCATGGAACGAGGAGCCTGGTGTGTTACAGTCCATGGGGTTGCAAAGAGTCAGACATTACTGAAGCAACTGAGGATGCATAAAAAGAAACTTCTCTGTGCTACCATAGATACACACTCAACTTAAAAGGCAAGCAAAAGGTTGGAAAGAATAATTGACACAAATATAAAAGGCAAAATAATAGCATCCAAAATATATAAAGAATGCCTACCAATTAATAATGAAAAGATAACCTAATAGAAATTTGGTTACAAGAAATGAACAGGAAACTCTGTAAAGAGAATATAAAAATTGCTGGCAAATGTATAAAGAGATGTTCATTCTATCCAATTATAGAATCATATGTAGCAAAACAACAGAGATATCATTTTCACCTGTCATATTGGCAAAAATCTGAAAGATTGAATGTAACCAATATTGATGAAGATGTGGAAAAACAGGTATTTACCTACATTCCAGCTGAAGTGCAAATCATGTACAGCCCTTTTAGAAAGCAAACTGTCAGTATTTATTACAATTTTAAATGTTTACACAGTCCACCTAGATATTCACTTCCAGGTAGCTAGCCTAAAGGAAAACTTGCAAATATGCACCATGAAATATACAGGAGGTCTTCCCTGAGGTTGTTCGTTGTGGAGACATTAGAAACAACCTAAATATTCATCAACAGGGGACTCATTAAACTCTGGTAAACCTGTACTATGTGTTGGGAAAACCTCCATTTTTTTTTTTTCTAGTTTTATATTTCTAATGGAAGAGTATTGAATTCAAGGAAGACCCCTGTCCCGTTCCTCATGCCTTTCTATGGGAAATGGGGATATCTAGGATTGATGAATTTAGGATAAAGAACTGGGCTAAGTCCTTTCTTCTTTCTTTTTTTTTTTTTTGATAACTTTCAGGGGCACTGCATTTTGACCTGTTATCCATGGTGTGGCAGGTTCTAGTCCTCTGGGACTAGTTGTGACTGAATGAGGGGGCATATCTAACTTGACCCTATCTAATTTTAGGATGAAATGCTTTTAGCCAAAGATTCAATCCATATTCAGTCTGATAAAAAAATGTAAATGCGTTAGTCACTCATCGTGTCTGACCCTTTGCAACCCCATGAACTGTTGTAGCCTGCCAGGCTCCTCTGTCCATGGAATTCTCCAGATAAGAATACCAGAGTGGGTAGCCATTCCCTTCTCCAAGGGGATCTTCTCCAACCCAGGGACTGAACCCAGGTCTCCTGCTTTGCAGGAAGATTGTTTACTGTCTGAGCCACCCATTCGGTCTGATGCTTATCAGTAAAAAATCATACACTGTGGTCTGCTGCCTATTGTTTAGTTGGTCCTGTTTTAGGGGTGGGAATAAAGAAAAAAAAATGACCTCCTTAACTCTGAACAACAACAACAAAAAGGAACAAAAGAGTGTCACTCACCCATCAGTTATATAGTGGTTAAGTTGTAACCCACTTTAGTGGTCCTCTGGTAGTACATCCTGAGGGGTATTCAGGCTGAAAAAACAGGATGAGGCAATCTGTGCTTTAGATATAAAACTGGATGTTTGTACCTCTTAATTCCCCTTTCCCTGTTAAGATGGTATTTAATCCTGAATTCTAAAGCCAGTTTGGAGAGTTACTCATTTTCCTCTGATTAGCTCCCATATATGGGGCTTCCCAGGAGGTGCTAGTGGCAAAGAATCTGCCTGCCAATGCAGGAGATGTGAGAGAGGTGGGTTCGATCCTTGAGTCATGAAGATCCATGGGAGTTGCAGAGTCAGACATGACTGAAGCGATTTAGCAGCAGCAACATTTTGACCATTATGTATTATGCTGCTGTGAACTTGAGTGTACAGATTACATGTTTGAGTTCCTGCTTTCCTTTCGTTAGGCTATTGAGTCCCTGTTTTTCTTTCTTTTGGGTATATACTCAGAAGTGAAATTGCTGGATCACATGGTAACTCTTGGGCTTCCCTAGTGGGAAGTAAACAATCTGCCTGCAATGCAGGAAACTTGGGTTCAATCACTGGTTTGGGAAGATTCCCTGGAGAAGGAAATGGCACTCCATTTCCTTGTCCACTCCAGTATTCTTGTCTGGAGAATCCCATGGACATAGGAGCCTGGTGGGCTACAATCCATGGGCTCACAAAAAGTCAGACGTGACCGAGTGACGAACACATTTACATGGTAACTCTATTTTTAATTTTTTGAGCAAACCCATGCTATTTTCTGTAGCAGGTATACCATTTTATATATTCAACAGCAATGCTAAGAGTTCCAATTTTTCCATATCTTCACCAACATTTATTTTCTGTTTTTTTTGTTTTAGTTTCTTAGTAACAATCATCCTAATGAGTGTGAGGTTATAATTCTGTAGTTTTGATTTGTATTTCCCTAATGATTCGTGATGTTGAGCATCTTTTCATGTGCTTATTGATCTTCTATATATCTTCTTTGTAGAAATGTCTATTCAAGTCTGTTAGAGTTCTCTAAAGAAATAATCAATAGGATATGAGAGATAGATAGGTGTAAGAGGCGATTTCTTTTCTTTTTTTTTTTTTTTTGCGATTTCTTATTAGAATTGGCTCATGCTCTTTTTCGTGGAGCCTCGGAGCCTGTCAGCCGCTTCAGAATGAAGCTGAACATCTCTTTCCCGGCCACTGGCTGCCAGAAGCTCATTGAAGTGGACGATGAACGAAAACTTCGTGCCTTCTACGAGAAGCGTATGGCCACAGAAGTGGCTGCTGACGCTCTGGGTGAAGAATGGAAGGGTTATGTGGTCCGAATCAGTGGCAGGAACGTAAGCAGGGTTTCCCCGTGAAGCAGGATGTCTTGATCAATGGCCGAGTTCACCTGCTACTGAGTAAGGGGCATTCCTGTTACAGACCAAGGAGAACTGGAGAGAGAAAGCACAAATCTGTATGGGGTTGCATTGCGGATGCCAATCTGAGTGTTTTCAATTTGGTCATCTCGAAAAAACGGGAGAAGGATATTCCTGGACTCACTGATACTACAGTGCCTAGGGCCTGGGTCCCAAAAGAGCTAGCAGAATCCACAAACTTTTCAATCTCTCTAAAGATGATGTCCGCCAGTATGTTGTGCGAAAGCCCCTAAACAAAGATGGTAAGAAACCTAGGACTAAAGCACCCAAGATCCAGCGTCTTGTGACTCCACGAGTTCTGCAACACAAACACCGGCGTATTGCTCTGAAGAAACAGCGTACTAAGAAAAATAAAGAAGAGGCTGCAGAATATGCTAAACTTCTGGCCAAGAGAATGAAGGAGGCCAAAGAAAAACGGCAGGAACAGTTTGCCAAGAGATGGAGACTGTCCTCTCTGAGAGCTTCTACTTCTAACTCTGAGTCCAGTCAAAAATGAGACGTTCTAAGAGTAACAAATAAATAAGATGAGACATCAAAAAAAAAAAGAAGAAGAATTGGCTCATGCTCTGTGGAGGCCAAGAAGTCCCATGAACTGCTGTATTTAAGCTGGAGAACCAGGAAATCCAATTCAGTCTGGGTCTCAGGACCTGAGAACTAGGAGCTCTCATATCTGATTGCAAAGGAAGGTAAGCCTCCCAGCCCTCAGAGGATTGGATGATGCCAGCCTACATTGGTAAGAGCTCATCTTCTTCACTCAGTCTACTGGTTGGGATGCTAATCTCTTCTGAAGAAATCCTCAAAGACATACCCTGAAATACTGTTTACCAGCTATCTGGGTACCCATTAACCCAGTCAAGATGACACACAACTTCAACCATCACAAAATCCTTTGACCAATTTTTAAAAAATAATAATGTAAAAATATATTATTATTATTTATTTTGATGCTTTGCTCATTTTTAATTGGGTTGTTTGCTTTTGTTGTTGAGTTGCAGGAGCTTTTTGTACATTTGGTTTTTTTTTTTCTCTTTGTACATTCTGAATATGAATCTCTTGTCAGATATATGATTTGAAATCCCATAGGTTGCCTTTTCACTTTGTTAATAGTATCCTTTGATACACAAACAGTTTTAATTCTGATAAAGTCTAATTTTGCCTATTTTTGCTGTTGCCTGTGTTTTTGGTGTCATATCGAAGACATTATTGCCAAATCTAACATTATAAATCTTTTCCTTATGTTTTCTACTAGGAGTGTTACAGTTTAGCTTTTACACATGTGCCTTTACTCCATTTTCTGTTATTTTTGTATAGGTATCAGGTAAGGGTACAATTTTATTCCTTTGCATGTGGGTATCCAGTTTTTTTTTTTTTTCCAGAACTGTTAAAAAAATGTTATTTTCCCATTTAATGGTCTTGGTATCCTTGTTGAACATCACCTGATTTGTGGGCTCTCTATTCTAGTCCATTGATCTATATGTCTGTCTTTATACCAGTGCCACACTGCTTTTGATTACTGTAGCTTTGTAGTAAGTTTTTTTTTTAATTTCAGTTTTATTGAGGTATAATTCACACATAAAATTGTAAGGTATTTAAAGTGTACATTGTGGTGATTTGATGTACATATGCATTGTGAAAGGATTCTCTCCTAGTTAATCAACACATCCATAACCTCACATGTTCATCTTTTTCTTTTCTTGGTGAGAGCATTTATGTTCTACTCTCTTGGCAAATTTCAATTACATAATACTATATACCAATTATATATACCAGTTATATAATTATATATACCAATTATATATGTCAGCTATATAATATTATATAACAATTATGTGCTGCGCTCAGTCACTCAGTTGTGCCTGACTCTTTGCGACCCCATGGACTGTAGCCCTCCAAGGTCCTCTGTCCCTGGGATTTTCCAGGCAAGAATACTGGAGTTGGTTGCCATTTCCTACTTTAGGGGATCTTCCTGACTCAGGGATTGAACCCATGTCTCCTGTGTCTCCTGTATTAACAGGTAGCTTCTTTACCACTGTGCCACCTGGGAAGTCTGTATACCAACCTGTTTTACATGAGGTCCTCAGACTTTATTCATCTGATTGCTGAAAATTTCAACCCTTTTACCAACCTCTCTCTATTACCCGGCAACCATGTTTTTTCTGCCGTCTGTTTCTATGAATTTAACTCCCCAGCCAGTATATGGAAACAACTGAGGTACCTATCCATCAATAGATGAATGGAGATATATATTTATATGAATAGATGTATATATAGACACACACATACACACTGGAATATGAGATAGAGGGAAATCCTGCCATTTGTGACAATATAGATGGGACTTGAGGGCATTATGCTAGGTAAAATAAGCCAGAGAAAGACAAGTGCTGCATGATGTCACTTATATGTGTTTTCTTTTTTTTTTTTCATTTACTTTTTATTATCTGGAGGCTAATTACTTTACAGTATTGTAGTGGGTTTTGTCATACATTGACATGAATCAGCCATGGATTTACATGTATTCCCCATCCCGATCCCCCCTCCCACCTCCCTCTCTACCCAATCCCTCTGAGTCCTCCCAGTGCACCAGGCCCAAGCATTTGTCTCATGCATCCAACCTGGGCTGGTGATCTGTTTCACTATAGATAATATACATGTTTTGATGCTGTTCTCTCGAAACATCCCACCCTCGCCTTCTCCCACAGAGTCCAAAAGTCTGTTCTGTACATCTGTGTCTCTTTTTCTGTTTTGCATATAGGGTTATCATTACCATCTTTCTAAATTCCATATATATGTGTTAGTATGCTGTAATGTTCTTTATCTTATATTTATCACTTCTATGTGTTTTCTTTAAAAAAAAAAAAAAAAAGGACTTCCCTGGTGACTCAGATGGTAAAGAATCTGCCTGCAATGTGGGAGACCTGGGTTCGATCCCTGGGTTGGAAAGATCCCCTGGAGGAGAACATCCCCTGGAGGAGGCAACCCACTCCAGTATTCTTGCCTGGAGAATCCCCATGGACAGAAGAGCCTGGTGGGCTACAGTCCATGGGGTTGCAAAGAGTTGGACAAGACTGAGTGACACCATTTATCGAAGAGGCCATCCTTTCCTCACTGTATATTCTTGGCTCCTTTATTGTAAATTACTTGACCATATATATGTGGGTTTATTTCTGGGGTCTCTAGTATGTTCCATTAACCCATGTGTCTGTTTTTATGCTGATGCCACACTATTTTGATTACTATAGCTTTATAATATAGTTTGAAATCAGGGAGCATTATAAAGCTATAGATCTTAGAGAAAAGATTTCAGTCTTTCATTGTTCAGTATGATATTAGCTCTGGGTTTTAATATATGGCCTTTAATATGTTAGATATTGCATTTTTGAAAGGAGTATCTTTTAGCTATATAATCTTTGATGGGTTTCATCGGACAATGTGACTGGTGTGAAACAGAATGTGGAGCACATTTTTGTTTAGACAGCATCAAGGTCTAGGAGTCTAGTCCATAACAAATGGACTGTCATTTGTTATGTCAGAGCTTTCTGAGGCCAAACTATAAACTGTAAACAAGAGAGGGAGGACAGGAGTGTAATCTAGATGCTAGCTGAGACCAGGGAAATGGAGAGTCCCCTGAGCGTCTTCTAACTTTTCTGTACTTGAACTCTTCTGGTCTGAAATTTATAGGAGCATGACTGACTCCCCTTCAGTGAGAGCTTTCTGAGGTCATACTATAAACTGTAAACAAGACAGATCTACAAAAGAGCAGTGCTTGGTATTGAGAGAATGTGTTCATGAAGGTAGAAACCAGGAATGTTTAGATAATTGCCTCATCTCTTCTCCAGGGGCAGAAGGGGGGTCAGTGATGCTCCTGTGAATTTCAGAGAAGAAGGGTTCAAGAACAAAAAGTTAGAAAATGTTCAGGGGACTCTCCATTTCTCTGGTCTTAGTTAGAGTCTAGATTACACTCCTGTCCTCCCTCCCACCCCTCGTTCACTCATTTATCCCTATGAGAAAAGGACTGGTTTGCGCAGTTAATGAGCTAGGGAGAAGGGACTGGGCACCTTTGTTCAGCCTTTTCACTGACACCTTCTAGGGTGTTTACCCTGAGGCCATGCTGACCTGTGTTCTGCCAGGTAGCAAGCTCTGACACCCTCAATGTGTCCTCCGTTACCTGTGACCCAGCAAGTCAGCCTATACTCATTCAGGGGTGAAATATTAGTAAGTTATTCTAGATATGCCCTTAAGCCATATTTTCCAATCAGCTTGCTAATAACAAGAACAGTTTGATTTTTGTCAGTTTTTGAAATTTTATGTCTGCTGCCTCCATTGCCTTCTTTCTCCACTGAGCCCAGACTTAGGAAAAAAAGAAAGGAATATTATTTTGACTTTCTGAACTCCCAATACTATAGAATAGTAGCTTGTTGTTCTTGTTTAGTCTCTCAGTCGTGTCCGACTCTTTTGCAACCTCATGGACTGTAGCCTGCCAGGCTCCTCCTTCCATGGGATTTCCCAGGCAAGAATAATGGAGTGGGTTGCCATTTCCTTCTCCAGGAGATCTTCTCGACCCAGGGACTGAGTTTGTGTCTCCTGCTTTGCAGGCTGAATCTTTACCACCGAGTCACGGGGGAAGCCCTGGAGGAGCCTCTGTATAGAATAGTATACAGAGTTAAAAAGAACTAAATGGCTCCATATAGAAAGATATGATTGAAGAAATCCTATTATTAATTTAAAAAATCATGCTGTGAAAGAATTCAGGTACAATATGATCCTGTTTTTTAGGAAAAGCTCCATAAGGTTATAATTCTCTCTATTTGTCCATGTACAGTTATATATGTACGTACATTGTAGAAAGTTCTGGAAGGACATGCTCCAAATTAACAACAGTGACTTTTGTATATTGTATTGGAGTTTTTTAAAAAATGGAATAAATCTATATAATTTATAGTTAAAAATGAGTCTTGCATGCGTGTCAAGTGTCTGGCTGAAAGTCCGCAGCCCTTTTTGAAGGTCGAGAGGCCTATTTCTATTACTTCCTGGTTAGGAGTTGTCAAGTGAAATGAAGTGAAGTCGCTCAGTTGTGTCTGACTCTTTGTGACCCCATGAACTATAGCCTACCACGCTCCTCCGTCCGTGTGATTTTCCAAGCAAGAGTACTGGAATGGGTTGCCATTTCCTTCTCCAGAGGATCTTCCCGACCCAGGGATCGAACCCGGGTCTTCCGCATTGTAGGCAGACACTTTACCATCTGAGCCACCAGGTTTTCCCTAATTAGAGTGGTGGGGATGGAGTGGACGCGTCAACCAGGTGGAGCCTAGGGGTCACAAAATGAATGTGAGCTCTGTCCCTGGGAGCAGATTCGGGGGTTTATAATGAGGGGGGAGTGGTTAGAAAAACAGACATTGAAAAGGAGGGGAGAACCTGGGCAGACAGGCCTGGAATTGAAGAGTGGGTGCTGGTGGAGCCAGGGAGCCCACACCAAACTTGAGGCTTGATTTTATTTATTGATTTATTTGGCAGGCAGGAACTTAGTTCAGAGACCAGGGATGGAACCTGGGCCCTCTGCAGGGAAAGTGTAGATCTTAACCCCTGGACTGCCAGGGAAGTCGGTGGACTTGACTTATGGAGTGCTTTCTGTGACAGGCACTGGTGGCTTGGCCTGGTTCCGTGTACAGCGTCGGGCCAGGCAAGAACTGTGCTTTTAAGGGGTTGTGGCCCGTCGGCATTTGTGATGTACCCACATTGAGGTGTGTAGAATAAAGTGTGAGGATGCCACCAGAGCTGTGACAGCCTCTGATGCACCTGCAGACCTGTCCCTGAAAAAGCTCTGTGCGGGTGTGGAGTGGGGGAAATGCAAGGATATTCAAACTCCCGATTTTCTCCTTCCTTTTGAGGCATATTGTAGTTTACCTTCAAACCACCAGGGGGCACACGCATTTAGGGCAGAGATCCGGCTTGGGTCTGGGCGGGAGCTGGGGTGGTATTGGGGGATGGGGAGGACTAATTACTTCCAAGTGCGGGAGACTCAGCGGCCTCTTCCCCGAGGCCAAAGAAATTAACTCTTCAATTGACCAACTGGGTTGTCTTTTTGAAAATTGGTTTCTGCCCTGTGGCTACTGGCTCTAAAACAGGTTTCTAAAAACAGTGTATTAACAAATGTTATTTAACTCCCCCCTCCCCCCATTTGATTCTTGATAATCCCAACTTTCATCTGAGAGCTCTTGGAGCTGGTTGCTTCTTTCTCACGTGTTAAATTTTAAGTCCTCTGCAAATATGGCAAAAAATGAGTGAGGGAGGAGACCACCATTTGTCCTCATTTTTGTCGTCAGAAATTAAATCACACACAAAAAGACGTATCCTCTTGTAAACGGAAAGAAAAAAGAAAAATGGCACAGAAATTCCTGGAAGCAACAGTCCATCTTTTGTTTGTTTCGTTCGTTTTGTTTTAAGGTTGTGAGCGGATGGCCTGGCTCCATCAAATAAACACAAACTCGGAGCTGAGCAGAAAAGAGTTCACCGGGAATTCAGGAGAGCGGGCGGTGCGCAGAGCTCACCCCATCTCCCTGGGGCTCTATTTCACGGAGTGTAGTCAGCTTACCGCGTTCATCTGAACCACATGGGGGGAAGGAGTCTTGTGAAAATGTGGCTTTCTGGACTGCATCCCAACCTATTGAATCAGAAGCTAAATCTCTGAATCTATGTTTTTAAACAAGTTGCCTAGTTGATTTCTTATGAATGTACATTACTTTTGAGATGAGAGGTAGGCCTCCTGGGATGATATAAGAGGGGTACATGTGACACCTAGGGATATTTGTGTATTGGATTTCAGGGACCTTACCCTTGGGTAAAGGCCACCTAATCTTAGGAAGTTGCTTCCTGTGGAAAACAAAGTGGCTGGCAGCTTGACCTAAAGATGCCAGGAGAGGCTGTGAGCCTGTTAGATCTGGCCGGCTAGTCATTGGGAAGCATTTGGAAGGAGAAATGGGGATTATTGGACAGTACCAGAAGTTGCTCTGAAGCATCCCTGGGGAATTTCTGTTCTCCAATACTCAGAAGCACCCAGAAATTCCAGGAAATAAAATCCAACAATATTGGTACCTTCTGCAGAGCACCTGTGAAAAAGTCTTCTTGTTCCCAAATATCTCCCTTACTACGGGAAATCTCACTTAATCATGCTTCCTGGAATTTCACCAAGCATAGCTTCATTTGTGTGGGATTTTTGTTTTGTTTTTAAATCTCCTTTTCAAATGCAAATCCCCCTGGGAAAATGAAGCTTCTATTCACACATTGGAGGGAATTTGCTTATTACCTCTTACTGCATAATTGTGATCTCTCACACTAAGAAGAAAAGGAAACATTTTTATTGAATTGAGAAGAAGAGGACTTTTAGAGCCAGGAAAGCTTAATGAGGGTAGAAAAGTGGGAATAGGACATTGATTCCAGGGACATTCTCAGCAGGGAAAATGCCAAGAGCTGCTTCAAGCCCTGGAATAATTCTGGCCAGAAGAAATGAGAAATAGTGAGTACTGAGAGTGCGCTCTTGTCCAACACTCCGGAAATGAATTGTCCAAGGAGACAAACATGCTGACAAATCTAGAGACTTTATCGGGAAGGGGCACACAGGTGGGGAGCAGTAAAGTGAGGGAGCCCAGGAGAACTGCCCTGCCAGGTGGCTTGCAGTCTCAGCTTTTATGGCGGTAGGATTAGTTTCCAGGTTGTCTTTGGCTGATCATTATGACTCAGAGTCCTTCCTGGTGGTGCATGCATTGCTCAGCCAGGATGGATGCCAGCAAGGAGGATTCTGGGAGGTGGAAGGACACATGATATCTCCTTTCGACCTTTCCCGAATTCTTTTGGTTGGTAGTGGCTTGTTAGTTCCTTATTCCTTACCAGGACCTCCTGTCGTAAAATAACTCCTGCTAATGGTTACTATGGTGCCTGGCCAGGATGGGCAGTTTCAATGAGTGTGCTTCACCTACCAAATCTAAATCACCCTAATTTCTATTTTGCCTCCTTGGTCTATAGAGTAGATTGTGCTGTGACCACAAACAGTCCCCACATCTCCGTGGCTTAGCAGAATGGAGGTTATTTCTTGCTTATGCTCCCTGTCCACTGAAGGGTGGCAGAGGGACTTGACTTCCTATTGTCACTTAAGGATCACAGGTGGGAGACCTCATCTCCACATGTGCTTCCAAGGTTAATGTGGCAGAGAAAAAAAGAAAATGTGACAAATTGCACATAGGCTTTGCATTGTTCAGGGTGCTCTAGGGAAACAAAACCAATAGAATGCGTGTGTGTGTGTGTTTGTGTGTGTATACAGAGAGAGACAGACAGAGACAGACACAGAGAAAATTTACCTTAGGGAATTGCCTCACACACTTGCAGGGGCTAGAAAACCTGAACTCTTCAGGCCAGGTTGGAGACCTAGGGAAAAGTTAATGTTATAATTCTGGAGGCAGGTGGGCTTCCCAGGGGGCGCTAGTGGTAAAGAACCCCCTGCCAATGCAGGAGACATATGAGACGTGGTTTTGACCTCTGGGTCAGGATGATCCCCTGGAGGAGAGCATGACAATCCACTCCAGTATTCTTGCCTGGAGAATCCCATGGACAGAGGAGGCTGGGGGGCTATAGTCTGTGGGGTCACAAAGGTTCAGACAGGACTGAAGTAACTTAACATACAACAAACTGGAGGCAGAATTCCTTTTTCCTTAGGTGACCTTAGTCTTTTTCTCTTAGAGCCTTCAGCTAATTGGATGAGGCCCACCCACATTATGAAGGATTATCTGTTGTACTCAAAGTCTACTTATTTAAACGTTACTCACGTCTAAAAGATACTCTTATAGCAACATTTAGACTTGTGTTTGATCAAAAATTGAGGTCCATGGCTCAGCCAAGTTGGCACATAAAATTAACCATCATGGACTCACTCTTCAGTCTAGACAGGATACATCTCACTTGTGCTCAAATATCATTGGGCAAAGTATATCACATGACTATAGCTAACTTCAAAGGGGCAGGGAAATGCAAATCCTACCATCTACTCAAGAGGAGGAGAACCAGAATATCAGCAAATAGCCCTAGTGGCTACCATAATCCTCATTTCATTAAGGGAGTAGAAACATGATCTAAGCTAACTTGAAAGAAAAGTAGTGAAAGTGTTAGTCACTCAGTTGTGTCCAGCTCTTGGTGACCTTATGGATTGTAGCATGCCAGGCTCCTCTGTCCATGAGATTCTCCAGGCAAGAATACTGGAGTGGGTAGCCATTCCCTTCTCCAGGGGATCTTCCTGACCCAGGGATTGAACCTGGGTGTCCTGCATTACAGGCAAATTCTTTACCATCTGAGCCACACACACACAAAAAAAAACTAATGAGTTTCCTCTGTTTTCTTGGCTCTCATCTATGGGTTGGTAGAAGGGCTTGCATATGCCATTGTATGGTCGGATCATTCAAGATGGCTGTTTTCTTGCGCTGTGTACATCCCCTGCTCAGTAAGTGCATGCTTTGCCTATGTCCTACTCATATGATTGGCCTTTCTACAACTTGTCCCATGCCCCAAGAGAATGATCATTCTAGCTTTAGATCAGAACCTTTTAGTATACTTATCAAAGGGGCAGTAAGGGGTTGCCCCCTCACCTGGTTTCCCTAGTAACTGATGAGCTAACCTGACATAATTCCCCCTAACCTCTCCTGCCTCCAGAAGTGAAGTCTGCTGCCTCATCTGGCCTGCCCATGTGCTGCACATAGTGGGGTGTCGCTCCAGAACCTTGCTTCAGATATGTAAGCTCCCTCTGCATTAAACCATTGATATCTCTATCGATGACTCCAGGTTCTTTCTTCAGTCTTGAAGCTGTGCAGAAACAGGTCTTGCATGCCTCTATGATGCCAGCCAACAGCCGTGATAGTGGAGGGCGTCTGGACCTCAGTCATTATCTGCTCAAATTGGTATCTCCTCAGACACCCGTCTGGTCTGTAGTTGTCTGCCTACTTCATTCCTTCTTGCAGGGCTCCCTTAGAAGGCGGTGACTTTTTGGCCATATCTGTGCCTCTCTAGGGGACGTCCCTGGTGGCTCAGTGAGTAAAGAATCTGCTGTCAGTGAATTAGATTCAGGAGACATGAATTTGATCCCTGGGTTGGGAAGATCGCTTGGAGGAGGGCATGGCAACCCACCCCAGTATTCTTGCCTGGAGAATCCCATGGACGGAGGAGCCTGATGGGCTATAGTTTATAGGGTTGCAAAGAATTGGATATGACTGAAGTGACTTAGCATGCACACATGTGCCTCTCTGGGGCAAATGAGAAGTATTCTGCATTTACTGGGCTAAACTAGGGCCCTAGAAACTCTTTGGGGCTGGGGTGGTAGGGAATGTTAGCTGCCCCTCACTGTCTGTTCTTCTCTTCTATACAAATAGAATGCCTAATTTTAAACTGGGCACATGTTATCCAGAGTAATGACTACATTTCCCAGACTTCTGTGCACCTTGGTAGAGTCATTAGACTAGATTCTTGCCACTGGGATACAAGCAGAAGAAAATACGTACAACATCTGCTAAGGAGACTCAAAGGGAGAGGGCATGCTTTTCTTCATTATTTTCTCCTCCCTGCTATCTGGGACATAAGTGAGATGGCTGGACTGTAAGCAGCCATTTTGGAGAATGAGGTGAATTTAGGGATGGAGGTCATGCAGAGTGAAGCAAAATTTATGAGTTTCATTCCAGCCCTCATCATCTCCCATCAATCTGCTATGCAAAAGAAAATTAACTTCCTACTTGTTTAAACTACATTCCTAGGTTTTCTGTCTGACCTGGCAGGTTCCCAACTCTAAAGCCACTCTTCAGAGATGAATTCAGGAGCCATCCACTCACCTAATTGAATCCGTACCTCGTATGCATCCTTTACACTCTTGTTTGCTGGCTCAGAGGCAAGCTGAAGAGAAAGCAGTCCCTGAACTGTGTATAAGTTGTCATTCACATCACTCTTTGAACCTGTCTTGGATTTTGACTAAATGACTTGCTGTCTTTAGGTCCTCCCAGGGGTATCCTGGGGCTTCCCTGGTGGTTCAGAGGGTAAAGAATTCGCCTGTAATGCAGGAGACCCGAGTTCAATCCCTGGGTGGGAAAGAGCCTCTGGAGAAGGAAATGGCAGCCCACTCCACTATCTTTCCTTGGAAATCCCATGGACAGGGAAGCCATGGGGGTCTCAAGAATCAGACATGGCTTAGTGACTAAACCACCACCAGAGGTATCCTAAAATGAGGACTTGGATGCATGTAGTTTATTCAGGAGGTAATCCCGGGAAACTCCAGTGGGGGAACGGAGAAGTGAGATGGGGAGAGGATGGGAGCAATAAAGTGCACATCAGCAAGCCAACCTTCTTTGCGGGCAACTGGAGCCGACACCCAGAGAGGGCACTGGGAGTGGCAGGACAGGCCTCAGTGTTCTACAGGGGCGAGGAAGGTGAGCTCCATGTCCACTAACCCTCTGTTCCCCAGCACTCAGAGGGGAGCCCAAACAGCCTCTTATGGCTAGAGGACTCCTGAGGCAGGTGTTGGCAGTAAGCAGCCCTCAGAGCACTGTGGGAAGTGCCCAGGGGCCGTGGGCGGGCACTCATGCCCACTCTGACTCTCCTCCAGGGCCTTCCCTACTGTGAAGTCAGAGCATCTCAGAAGCAGAAAAGAGAACGCTCCTTTAAGAAAAGGATTTATGTAAATTACTGTCAAATGTTCTACCCCTGGGCTATATACCCTCTGTTTCAATCGAAACCACTTTTTTTTTTCAGTGAAATAACCACTGAGAGCGGTCAGTTTTTCATGCCCCACACAGTCAGTTGCCCTGGCCAGGACGAGCTGCATAATATGCAGGATCTGGTGCACAACAGAAATGCAGAGCCCTTGTTTAAAAATTATTAAGAATTTCAAGGTGGTGACAGCAGAGCCTTAGCAAAGCTTAGGACCTTTCTATGCATGGGGTTCCCCTGCAGCAATGACTTGAAGTCTCTGAAGTTTCACAATGCTTTGTAAGTTGTAGGTTCCTTGGAAGGTCTATTAGTTCAAACTCAGAGTTTCCCACTCAGATTTTATTTTTGTCCCCCTGTTTTTATCGGGAGGAAGGGATTGTTCTCCCTCTGACTCCTGACACTGAAGGTCCAAGAAAATTAGAGCTCTTTCTCTCAGAAGTGGCTGAGAGCCTTTCTGTTTTTATATTTATCCCAAACTCCTAATTTTTCCCTCACTCCCCACTGCCCCTTTGGTAGCCGTAAGTTTGTTTTCTATGTCGGTGAGCCTATTTCTGTTTTGTAAATAAGTTCATATGTGTGTCATTGTTTTAGATTCCACATAAAAATGATATCATGGTGATATTTGTCTTTCTCTGACTTTCTTCATTCAGTATGATAATCTCTAGGTTCATCCATGGTGCTGCAAATGGCATTGTTTCATTCTTTATTATGTCAGTAATAGTTCCTTTATACACACACACACACACACATCTCACATCTTCTTTACCATTATCAATGGACATTTAGTTTGCCTCCATGTCTTGGCTATTGTAAATAGTGCTGCAATGAACACCAGGGTGCGTGTATTCTTTAGAATTACAGTTTTATCCAGATATATGCCCAGGAAGCGGATTGCAGAATCATATGGTGACTCTATTTTTAGCTTTTTAAGGACCCTGCATACTGCTCTTCATAGTGGCCACACCAATTTACATTTCCACCAGGAAATTTACATTTCCACCTCTGCTACTCAGAGGCAGCTATTTGGTTTCTGTTTTTAGGTAATTACCTCTGTATGTCTAAATACTATGCTTACATTGCTATTTCTTGGTTTATCAACTTTAGACATTATCTCTTGACTTCCTGCTGTGAATGATAAGGATTTAGCCCACTGACACTCCTATCTCAGTGGAGGTATCTTGTTATTTTTAGTTCCTCTAGTGGCTACTGTTGTAACAGGAAGTAATAGACTTACATCTCTCTAGTTCCAGTGATTTTAAGCAACACCTTCTTGATGCCTCCCTTTATTAAAATCCTCAAACGCTTGTCTTTTCCTTAAACTCTTCTCTCCATGCTCTACTTCCCAATATCTGACATTGTAATTTTACTTTCCCATTGTCAAGGCTGGTAAGGTGTACATTCTGATATGTAACCACAGTTTGTTCCTCCATACTTCATCTATCTTGAATCTCGAAAGTGAAAATCTCCAGGGGAGGAGAGGAGAGAGGAGAGAGGTTTGAGAGCTAACCCTGACCTTTAGGGAACGCAGAAATAAGAGCTCTTCATTAAAGGAAGAAGTGGGAGCTGAGTCATCACCTGGGGGGCAGAACCTGCACAGGAGGCTCTGTTTTGAGAACATCTCTTCCACAGTAGTCAGCATCTCTCCAAGTGTCATTGCAACCTGATGACTCTGGTCCATCCCTAATAGCTCAGCCCCCATTTGACTTCTTCTGTATGGCTTATCCTCATTTCATAACATCCTGAGATACCAGTAAACTCCCCATAGGAGCTTTAAAACTCATCAGGCAAAATCCCTTGCATTGGCCCTGGAATTTGAGGGCGTGCCAAGGTGCCAGCCTCACACTCTCCACTGCCTACTTGGTTAGCTAGCCCCTCCTCTCCTGGCCTGCAGCTGATTCCTTTTCCTCCTCACCTCTCCATCTGCCTCTGTCATTCCTACGAGATGTGGGGAGGCCATTCTCCATGGCATTTTTACACATCTTATGACCAGTTTTGTCCAGACAACTTTTTCAAGATTGTTTGCACAGCACATATTCTTGGAAGCTAGAGATGATGTCTCTAGGTTGGAGGACAGTTTTGTTTCAGATACTGTCCCCAGGGGCAGAGGTAGGGCAAGGCATGTTCACTAGTGGTTTCATTATAGGATTGAGGGTTTCCTCAGCTGTGACGTGGACCTCTATATGGGCAGTATATTCCCTGACTGGCTCTACATCACCCCATGAGGCTTGGGGGACAGGCGGACCTGATGCAAACACGGCTGCCACTGCACCATGAGTAATAAACTGTCTATAGCTGTTTGAGCTGGTTGTTTCCTTGCTGTCTATGACACGTGGCAAGGCTGTAAACCTAGCTGGTATTTGGTCATTGCTGCTTAGGCTTGTCCACCTGGACATAGACCGTGTTCTGAGCTGCGAGCTTCCTCCTGGGAGTCAGACCCTCTACGTTTATTCAGGTGCAGCCCCTGAACCCCCACCTTCTTACACCTCAGAAAGCTCTTCACTGTGGCTGTCTCTCTTTTGCTCTTCTTACTGTCATTCAGATGTCACGTTTCAGGGGAGGTGGTAGATTATTCATGTGTGTACTCAGGTTACCTAATTGGAATAGAAGCTCTATTTGCATTTCTATATAGACAGAAGAAAGAATACAGAGAAAGCTTTTTGAGTTGTCAGTAGCTTTGCAAATATCGCACAACATTCAGCTAGTAAATTGCAAAGTATAATACATCATAAAAAGGGATGTGTTTGCTGATTCCAAATCTCTTCCTCCTGCTTGGTTTCTCAGATTTTCACCATAGGGATCAGCAGAACCTTTTAAGGATCAGCAGAACCTTTTAAAGATTAGAGGATGAATGGTCTCTTTCTCAGCAGCAGCAAAGATGGGAAAGCTGAGAGTGATGTACTTTACATGAACCTCAGAAGTGGCATGGGGAATTGGTCCACAGAATAGCCTTCCACACGTTCCTGGGCACAGGGGTGGGAGAAGGCTTCACTTACTGGACTCCTGTGCAGGTAGGTATCCTCAGACATCTCACGTGGGTGAAAGGGAAAGATATACCCAACTGAATGCAGAGTTCCAGAGAATAACAAGGAGAGATAAGAAGGCCTTCTTAAATGAACAATGCAGAGAAATAGAGGAAAACAAAAGAATGGGAAAGACTAGAGATCTCTTCAAGAAAATTGGAGATAACAAAGAAACATTTCATGCAAAGACAGGCACAATAAAGGACAGAAATGGTATGGACCTAACAGAAGCGGAAGATATTAAGAAGAGGTGGCGAGAATACACAGAAGAATAATACAAAAAAGGTCTTAATGACCTGGATAACCACAACGGTTTGATCATTCACCTAGAGCCAGACATCCTGGAGTGTGAAGTCAAGTGGGCCTTAGGAAGCATTACTACGAACAAAGCTAGTGAAGGTGATGGAATTCCAGTTGAGCTATTTCAAATCCTAAAAGATGATGCTGTTAAAGTGCTGTACTCAATATGTCAGCAAATTTGAAAAACTCAGCAGTGGTCACAGGACTGGAAAATGTCAGTTTTCATTTCAATCCCCAAAAAGGGGAATGCCATACTGTAAAACTGTGCTCATTCCACATGCTAATAAGGTTATACTCAAAATCTGTCAAGCCAGGCTTCAGCAGTACATGAACTGAGAACTTCCAGATATACAAGTTGGATTTAGAAAAGGCAGAGGAACCAGAGATCAAACTGCCACCATTTGCTGGATCATAGAGAGAGCAATGGAGAAGGAAATGGCAACCCACTCCAGTGTTCTTGCCTGGAGAATCCCAGGGACGGAGGAGTCTGGTGGGCTGCCGTCTGTGGGGTTGCACAGAGTCGGACACGACTGAAGTGACTTAGCAGCAGCAGCAGCAGCAGCAGAGAAAGCAAGGGAAATTCCAGAAAAACATCTACTTTTGCTTCATTGACTACACGAAAGTCTTTAACTGTGTGGATCACAACAAACTATGGAAAATTCTTAAAGAGATGGGAATACCAGATCACCTGACCTGCCTTCTGAGAAATCTGTTATGCAGGTCAAGAAGCAACAGTTAGAACTGGACATGGAAAAATGGACTGGTTCCAAACTGGGAAAGAGTATGTCAAGGTTGTATATTGTCACGCTGCTTATTTAACTTATATGCAAAGTACATCATGTGAAGTACTGGGCTGGATGAAGCATAAGCTGGAATCAAGATTGTCAGGAGAAGTATTAATAATTTCAAATATGCAGATGATACTACTCTGATGGTAGAAAGTGAAGAGGAACTAAACAGCTTCTTGATGAGGGTGAAAGAGGAGAGTGAAAAAGCTGGCTTGACACCCAACATTGAAAAAACTAAGATCATGGCACCTGGTCCTATCACTTCATGACAAATAGATGGGGAAAAAGTGGAAGCAGTGACAGATTTTCTTTTCTTGGGCTCCAAAATCACTATGAATGGTGACTGCAGTTATAAAATTAAAAGATGCTTCCTCCTTGGAAGGAAAGCTATGACAAACCTAGAGAGTGTATTAAAAAGCAGAGACATCACTTTGCCAAAAGGGTCCATATAGTCAAAGCTATGATTTTTCCAGTAGTCATGTATGGATGTGAAAGTTGGACTATGAAGAAGGCAGAGTGCCAAAGAATTGATGCTTTCGAATTGTGATGTTGAACAAGACTCTTGAGAGTCCTTGGACTGCGAGGAGATCAAACCAGTCAATGCTAAAGGAAGTCAGTCCTGAATATTCATTGGAAGGACTGATGCTGAAGCGGAAGCTCTAATACTTTGGCCACCTGATGCAAAGAGCTGACTCATTGGAAAAGACCCTGATGCTAGGAAAGATTGAAGGCAGAAGGAGAACGGGGCAGTAGAGGGTGAGATGGTTAGGTAACATCACCAACTCAATGGCCATGAATCTGAGCAAACTCTGGAAGATAGTGAAGGACAGGGGAGTCTGGCATGATGCAGTCCATGGGGTTGCGACGAGTTGGACACCACTTAGTGAGTGAGCAACAACAATTCAGAAAAAGATACATGCTGCTGCTAAAGCACTTGAATTCCAAGAAGAGGTCATTAATATACTAAAAAAAATTGTAACTATGTATAGTGATGGATGTTAGCTAGTTTTATTGTGATAATCATTTGGCTGTACATACTAACATTGGATCATTATGTTATACACCTGGAACTATAATAATATTACTATGTCAATTATACCTCAATAAAAATGATTAAAAATTGTTATTAGTATATTAATATATTAGAATCAGACACCTGCTGATTTTACCATCTGCTGAAAATTGTAGAAAACAAATCTAAGATGTCTATAATGTGAGTAGCAAGCCCTGGAATTACAAAGAGAACCCTGGCTAGAGATGTTTAGTGGCCTGTGGTGGCAATAGTCAGGTTATTTGCAGGGATGGTTTCCTCCCTAAAGTGTGTTCATAAAGCTACCTAATATCCTTTAATAAATCTCTTTCTGCATAAACTAGCTAGAGAGGGTTCTTGTCGGCCAGGAATGCTGATCAAGCCGTACACAGAAGACAGAGAAGGTAGCAGCAGTCAGGAAGGGAGGGAGAAAATCAAAGGAGACTTTGAGGTCTCTAGGGAGAAAAAAAAAGGTTTCCTAGGAAGAAAACCAAAAATAGAGAAGTCAGCTTCCACTAAGCTGCAAGGAAGACAATAAATTCCTTGAAAAGAACTCATAATATATAACATGTAGGGGAGGGTTATAGGTTCGATACAAGAGAAGAAGTGTATTTACTTGAGAAATGAATTCACTAGAGATGTAAAAATCAGTAAAATATTCCTTCTTTGGATGCATCATATTTTACAATGTACTAGTTGAATGCTTTGGACATGAATAAACATGTGAACATATCGGTTTACCCGTGTTGGAAAGGAAGTAGCTGTCTGACTCACGCTACACATGGATCTTTGCTGATGAAGCACAGATGTGGAGTGTGGAAGAATGTCCATTAGAGGCCCCCCAGGAGGTGGGCTGGAGATCTGGGGTTGGCTTTTCTGCTCTGTTTTACCAGATTCTCTGCTGGTTTTCCTCCCTGTAGTGAAAAACCTCCGTTTAGAACAGTTTGAGCCAGATTGCTTCATCTTTCTTTGCTGGCCACCCTCTAAGTCATCTTATTAGTTCTCACACTTCTAGCCAAGTTAGGTGGTGGGGGGTGGGGTGGGGAGCGGCTAAGTCGTTGATTTTGTCATTGATTTAAAGACTCTATCTCACAGATGGCTGCAACTTTCCTACTTGCAGATGGAAAAATTCAGGTCCCCCGGAAGATGGTAAAGAAATCTTTGCCTTGGCTTTCTCCCCGCCTTGGATTTCTCATCTCCTCTACCTTGGCACCATGGCGCTTCCTTCCCATCCCCCATTGTCCTCTCCCTCAGTTTGAATTCAGTCCCTCAACTTCCTTTGGTTCTTCCCTGGATGGATCCAGGGCTTGGTGCCAGGAGACTGCTGGAGGAAGGAATGGAGAGTCCTCTAAAATGTCCTGTCCTCGGGACAGGAGAGAGGATCCCAACCACGACACTTCCCTGCTTAAGGGGTAGGGATCTTCAGTGAAACGAAGTGAAAGTTGCTTAGTCGTGTCCAACTCTTTGTGATCTCATGGAGTATATATAGCCTGCCAGGCTCCTCTGTCTATGGAATTCTCCAGGTGAGAATACTTGAGTGGGTAGCCATTCCCCTCTCTGGGGGAATCTTCCTGACTCCGGGGACTGAACCCGGGTCTCCTGCATTGCAGGCAGATTCTTTACCATTTGAGCCACTGAGAAAGCCCAAGGGATCTTTAGGTTACTGCATAAAGAATCATGTCTGCCTTATTTTGTTATTCTGATCTATTTTATATTCAACTCCAGGAGGAAGAAGGGTAAAGGAGAGAAAAAGAATCTTTCCTGCCACATATAAAATATCGCAGATGTTAAGTGATGATTACAAAAGACAGCAAAGCAGGCCAAGAAACGTTGCGAGGAGGGGTGGGTGCAGGCTGAGTGAATGTTCAGGGCAGGTGCTAGGGAGATTAAATTACAGAGAGGGAGGTGGTTGGTGCCATCCTCCCAGCCCTGCTCAGTAGGGCTGTGAGCTATTTCAAGCCAGTGGGAAAGAGAAAGAGTCTGCGCCATTTGTCTTTAGGAGGCACTGTATTTTCTTCCTTGCTTTGGAAAAACAACACCCAGCTCTGCATGTCTGCAGGTGCCTTTTGCCTGGAAGGGTGACTGGCAGACTCAATGTTAGGAAAAGTGGTAGATGGGGCAGGTGTGGATTTTGTCTCCTCTGTAGTCATTCCCCCTCCTCTGCTAACAGTCCTGTGATTTTGCATGGGAACATAGAACTGTGGCACTGGAGAAGACTTGAGAGTCCACTGGGCTGCAAGTAGATCAAACCAGTCCATCCTAAAGGAAACAAACCTTGAATATTCATTGGAAGGACTGATGCTGAAGCTGTAACTCCAATACTTTGGCCACGAGATGCAAAGAGTCAATTCATTTAGAAAAGACCTTGGTGCTGGGAAAGAGTGAAGGGGACAACAGAGGATGAGATGGTTGGATGGCATCACTGACTCAATGAACATGAGTTTGAGCAAATTCTGGGAAAGAGTGAAGGACAGGGAAGCCTTGCATGTTGCAGCCCATGGGGTCTCAAAGAGTCAAACATAACTGAACGACTGAACAACAACATCTTTCCTCATTCCCAGGCCATGTGGTCAGTGAAACCGACCCTCACTCGACCCAGGGCCCCTGCTCTAAGCAAGCAGTCACCGTGGTTGCAATGTCCATGTGACTTGTTAGGATGATGGGAGTCAACCCCAGGACTTTTCCTGTCACTTTTGTAAAAGAGGGGCTTGCTTTCTGCTGCAGGTGTTCAACGGCTGGGGCATAAGTCTTAAATGGCTCCTGGCTTGTTTGGTGAAAGCTGTCCTGAGAAAGAGACCAAGTAGAAGCCATCCAGCTGTGTGATGAAGAGAGAAGCCTCTGAGGATGCTCTCTGAGCACCTGCATCCAGTTTGAAATGAATGCTAACCCAAGACTTTGTAGTCATGAGCCTGTAGTCTTCCTCCCACCCCTCTATTTTCACCATTTTGCATTTGGGTTTCTGTCACTTGCAACTCAAAGGGTCCTATCTAATACAAGTGGCTTCAGAAAGCTCAGGAAAGTGGCTGGTTGAGGTTATTGTGGGGCAGAACAAAACGAGCGTAATTGCTATGTCACTGCCTCTTGCTATGCAGCTCTTGCGGAGGATGAGGCTCGTAGGCTTATTTCCAGGTCATATTTGACTTGGAGGACACAGCTGCCTCCAAGAAAGACTGCCAGCCAGGAGTCGGCAGCCAGAACTCAGCTGAACAATCAATGTGTTCAATTCTGTGTTATTGTAGAGCAGTGTTCTCCAAGGCCGCCCCTGAAAAGAAATGAATGTCGTAAAGGCCCAAGATGTGCGTTGGGAAAGTCAGATTGTCTGCTTGCACTCATGTGCAAAAGAATAACTGTTCTTAGATCCTTGGGAAGAGCCTGCTCTTGGCTCACTGACATGAGCTGATGTGAAAATGAATGTTCCTTGAGTGCAAAGCAGCAGAAGCATCTGTGAAGGGGATGGGCAATTAGAAAGGAGAGACCTCTTTAATATTTCTTTGTTTGCCCAGCAAGCTTTACTGGAGTGCCTTCTATTGTGCTGGGATAGAAACATGATTAAAAGACAAAGCTCATACTATTAAGAAGCTTACAGGTTGGTTAGGGAGCTGGGCAAAAAATATCAATGGATAAATAATGTAATTCATGATACTTTAAATGGAAATAATAGAAGGGTGATGCCTACCCAACAGCATCCTTCTCTTCTTTCTTAGTTCATAGCATCCTGATTTTTTTCTAGGAGGCAAGAGGCTCAGGTAGGTGAACCCTTTCCCTGGGATCAGGGTGAACCATGTTAAATCCAAACCAGTGATTCTCAAATTTTGGTGTGCATCAGAATCACATCGAGGACATTCAAAACTCAGAACCCTGGACCTCATCCCCCAAATTTCTGGTTCCGTAGTAGGTCTAGAAGGCCTCAGGTTTGTATTTCTAACGAGTTCCCAGGTGATGCTCCTCCTGTTGGCCTGAGGACCACTAATCTAAATTGAGCATGGTTACTCGGTTCATCTCTTCCGGTTTATGATTGGGCACACCACTAAGTTCTGGCCAATGAAGTCCAAGAGGAAGCCTATGGAGAACTTTCTGGAAGAGTTTTTGCTTCCTTGGAAAAAGTGCAATGGCAGGAGCTCAGTCCTTTTATCCCACTTTGAGTCGAGTCACATGAGGAGATGCTGTGTGGAGCTGCTATTATATCGTCACTGTATGGACATGGCAGAGAAACTTACAAAAATCCTGACCCAGAGCCTTGACATTGTTGAAGAGCTAAGCAAACTCTGAAACCACCCACCTTCAGATCTTTGTTGTGCAAAGTGATTAAATGTTGTTATTCCTAATTCACTTAGAGCTGGAACAGATTCAGAGGGCCATCAGGCTGAACCTGAGTGGGATGGAGTATCAGGAAAGACTTCTAAGAGGAGGTGACTCAGTCTCGCTCACCAGCTCTTCAGGGAGAATGGTGCCCACATATACTTTGGCAAAACGACAAATGATGACACTTTATGGACTCACTTTTTAGAGTCACTTCTGAACTGACTAAACTAGGAATGTTAAATTTATGAATGTCAAGAGTTTAGGAAAAGAGAATGAGGAAACCATTAAGTCTACCTGGGCGAATGAAGTCAAGGAAAAATTTGTGTAGGAGGTGACGTTTGGACCAGGCCACTTGGAGTTGACACTGGGTGGGCAGAAAGTGTAGGGCTAGAGCCTGGTATGAAGTATGTACCCACATGTTTGTGGGGCTTAACTGATCTTAAGAACACATCATTCAGAGGAAATGGCACAGACAATAGTCCAGAGATGTGATAGAAATTCGTGCCTCTGGGTAAGAGCACAAACTTTGACATGATGACCTAGAGACAGTATGGGTTATGCTATGCCATGATATAAAAAAGTTAAATTAGAAAAAAATCAAGGAGATCAATTAGATCAATCAAAAAAAGGGAGGGGTGGGTAATATCTCAACCCTCAAAGGCTTCTGAAACCCAACACTTTTTAAAAATTTATTTTATTTCATTGAGCTTTTTATTTTATATTATAGTATAGCCAATTAACAACATTGTGATAGTTTCAGGTGGACTGTAACAATTTTGTGATAGTTTTAGCAAAGGGACTCAGCCATATACAAACATGTATCCTTTCTCCCCCAAACGCCCCTCTCATCAAGGCTGCCCCCAAGCATTGAGCAGATTTCCCTGTGCTATACAGTAGGACCTTGTTGGAGAAACCCAACACTTTGAACCTTCTCCACCTCAAGAAGGGGCACTTCCTTTGTCTTAAGGAGGCGGTTCCTCTTTTGGAATTGGAATTGTTTCATGCCCCACTTCTCGCTTTACTATGCCAGTAACTACAATCTAAATACAGCATGGCCTGGAGTGGAGCAGGGTGGGGCAGAGAAGTTGTGAAATGAGCCAGGAAATGATAATAGGAAATGATGAGATTTAAACAGATGAGGTTGCTCAGAGCTGGAGTTGATGAATCCACTCACCCAGCCCCCACCCAAGCTGGGGACAGTAGCTCTACATGTTGGGTAACCCATTGCGTATTTACATTTTAAAAAGTCCCAGTGATGCTTCTGAGAATGGATTGGAGGGTGAGTAAACAAGGATGATGGAATACAGTGTTAGTTTGGGCAGATATGAAGCTATGAAGTAAAGT
Source organism: Dama dama (assembly GCF_033118175.1). Classification (NCBI taxonomy): domain Eukaryota; kingdom Metazoa; phylum Chordata; class Mammalia; order Artiodactyla; family Cervidae; genus Dama; species Dama dama. Next base: position 48,206,074 of record NC_083705.1, on the reverse strand, counting down.
ATTTGATGCAAATGGGAGAAAAATGGTTTAAAAAAGACAAGATTTAGCAGCAGTTAGACATGGGAAGTAACAAAGGAGGAAAAGTCAAAGACAACTAGTTTTCTAGTTCAGGGGACTAGGTAGATGATTGTCCTAGTAACTTCAGGAAGGACCACAGCATTTCCTTCTTTTTTCCTTTCTTGGCTTCAAAGTGTGGCTTGCAGGATCTCAGTTCCCTAACCAGGGAATGAACCCGAGTCATGGCGGTGAAAGCTCAGAATCCTAACCATTAGGCTACCAGGGAGCTTTCTAATGGTTTTGTTTCTTTTCTTTTTCTTGTTTTTTAATGAATGTTTTTTCTTTCTTTCTTTTTTAATGTATTCATTTATTATTATTTATTTGGCTGCACCAGGTCTTAGTTGTGGCCTGTGGGATCTAGTTCTCTGATCAGGGATCGAACCTGGGTCGCCTGCATTGGGAGCTCAGAGTCTTAGCCACTGGACCACCTGGGAAGTCCCCCTAAGAGTTTTGTTTCTAACGAGCTAAGTTTTGGGTGCATGTGTCATGGAAAGGTCAGAGGCCAAGAGACAGTGGAAAAACAGTCTGGATATCTGGTGGCAATTCAGATGGTATAGATTTGGAGTTTTCAGGATATGGATAGCAGAAGGAAAGAACAGAGGGCCTGATGTGGAAGCAACATTTAATGGTTAGTGGAATGTCACAAAGAAACTATAAAAGAACAGGTAAATCTAAAGGAAAAACAAACATAGTAACCACACAATTAGTATAAGGAGACAAGTGAGGATGTTTGAGCCACACAATCACTCCTTTCAATAGTGAAAACAAATTAAATATTGGTAATGGCTGGCCTAATAGGAATAACATGCTACTCTTCATAACACATTAGCTAATACTCTTGACCCAGGGGTAAGGAGCGTCATGGAGCAAATGATGAATTTGCAGCATTTCACCTACTTATTTGCCTGACGATTCCTTGAAATCAGTGACTTCAACTTGCAAGATAATTGGATAGGTTGGGTTTGGGACCAACATCCAGAATGAAGTCACATGTTGATTTCTGGATCCTTCTCCCTAGCTTCAGTTGTAGGAGCCTTCCCCTTCTTTGCCTAAATGTCACAAAATCCCTCTTCCCCAAGTGTGTGCTTGTGTGCTAAATTGCTTCAGTTGTGTCTGACTCTTTGCAGCCCATAGCCTGCCAGACTCCTCTCTCTAGGGGATTCTCCAGGCAAGAATACTGGAGTGGGTTGCCGTGGCCTCCTCCAGTGGATCTTCTTGACCCAGGGATTAAACCCGAGTCTCTTAGGTCTCCTGCTTTGGCAGGCGGGTTCTTTACCACTAGTGCCACCTGGGAAGCCACTTGCCCTGAGTATCACAGGACAATTTGCAACCAGGTTCTTTTTTAAAAATATTTGTTTATTTTTGGTGGTGCTGTGCTCTGGCTTTTTCTAGTTGTGGCAAGTGGGAGCTATTCTCTAGTTGTTGAACATGGGCTTAGTTGCCCAATGGCATGTTGGATCTTCCTGGACCAGGGATTGAACCCTTGTCTCCTGCATTGGCAGGCAGATTCTTAACTACTGAGCTATGAGAGAAGTCCTACAACCAGGTCTTAAGTTGTATCTATGTTAAAAGAAGCCATGTCATATCCTCCTTGTTGTTTTCTTCTTCCAAACCCATAGCCTCAGTCTAATCCTGAGAAGACATCAGACAAATCCAAACTGAGAAGCATTCTATCAAACACCTGGTACTCTTGAACACTGTTGAAGTCAAGAGAAACAAAAAGAGAAAGAAACAAGCAAAAAAGATTGAGGAACTGTTACAGGCTGGAGGAGACTAAGGGGATATGACAAATGATGCAAAATGGGATCCTGAAATGGCTCCTGGAACAGAAGGAATGATTTTGTGGGAAACTGAAACATCCAGCAAATGGTCGTTTAGTTAACAATACTGTTCAGTTCAGTTCAGTCTCTCAGTCATGTCCGACTCTTTGCGTCCCCATGGACCGCAGCACACCAGGCCTCCCTGTCTATCACAACTCCCGGAGCTTGCTCAAACTCGTGATCCAACCATCTCATCCTCTGTAGTCCCCTACTCCTCCTGCCTTCAATCTTTCCCAGCATCAGGGCCTTTTCCAATGAGTCAGCTCCTCGCATCAGGTGGCTAAATTATTGGAGCTTCAGCTTCAGCATCAGTCCTTCCAGTGAATATTTAGGACTGATTTCCTTTAGAATTGACTGGTTTGATCTCCTTGCAGTCCAAGGGACTCTCAAGAGTCATCTCCAACACCACAGGTCAAAAGCATCAGTTCTTCAGCACTCAGTTTTCTTTATGGTCCAACTCTCACATCCATACACGACTACTGGAAAAACCTTAGCTTTGACTAGATGCATCTTTGTTGGCAAAGTAATGTCTCTGTTTTTTAATAGGCTATCTAGGTTTATCATAGCTTTTCTTCCAAGGAGCAAGTGTCTTTTAATTTCATGGCTGAATAATATTGTACCAATGTTGTTGTTTTTTTAAAATAATTATTCTTTTTAAAATATTTATGTATCTCTTTATTTGGCTGTGTCAGATCTTAGTTGCATCCTATGGGATTTTTCACTGAGGCACATGGACTCTCGAGCTGTGTTGCTCAGGCTCAGTAGTTGTGGCCCATAGGCTCAATTGTTCTGCCACATATGGGGTTTTAGTTCCCTGACCAGGGACCAAATCCACATCCCCTACATTGTAAGGTGGATTCTAACCACTGGGTCACCAGGGAAGTCCCTACTGTACCAATGCTAATTTCTTATTTTTGAGAACTGTACCATTTCCAGTAGTCTGTATGGATGTGAGCGCTGGCCATAAAGAAGGCTGAGTGCTGAAGAATTGATGCTTTCGAACTGTGGTGCTGGAGAAGACTCTTGAGAGTCCCTTGGACAGCAAGGAGATCCAGCCAGTCGATCCTGAGGGTAATCAACTCTGAATATTCATTGGAAGGACTGATGCTGAAGCTGAAGCTCCAATACTTTGGCCACCTGTTTCGAAAAGCCAACTCATTGGAAAAGGCCCTGATACTGGGAAAGATTGAGGACAGGTGGAGAAGGGGACTACAGAGGATGAGATGGTTGGATGGCATTACTGACTCCGTGGACATGAGTTTCAGCAAGCTCTGGGAGATGGTGAAGGACAGGGAAGCCTGGTGTGCCGAGTACAAGGGGTCTCAAAGAGTTGGACATGACTTAGCAACTGAATACCAACAACAATCATGGTATGTAAGATGTTAACACTGAGAAAGGTAAAAGAAAGCCCAACATTTGATGTAATAAAATAAGTAAGATGCAAGGGTCACCTAGCTTCTGGCTGGTGAACACTTCCTACCTTAGTTCTTAGTAAATGACAAATCCTGACTTTAGATCCTAAGTTCCACACTACTTCTTTGATCTTATCTTGGGCCATCTTTCCTTGGATCAACTCTTCTCCAGCCACCATGGCCTTCTCCTAGTTCTTGGGACATGTTGAACCTGGTCCCACAGCAGGGTCCTTGTGCTTGCCATTTCCTTTGTCTTGGAACTCTTTTCCTCCCCTTCTTTGCAGGACTGGCTCCTCTCCTTCAAGTCCCAGCTAATGTCTCCTTCAGCTTAACATCCTTCAAGGAAGGAGGGGTCTCTCTTGACTGCCCCTCCCATTAATCTCTGTCATAGCTTCTTCTGTATTTTCTTCATTGCTCTAATCATAATCTATAAGGAATGGGTTTGTTACTGATTTTCTCTCTTCCAGAATGTTGCCTTCATGAGGACAGAGACCTTGTCTATCTTGTTCTCTATTACATGCCTTGCCCTCTTGCATGGTGCCTTGCCTATAATAATTGTTCAGCAAATACTTGTTTAATGAGTGCTGAAGGATAGTTTTTCCAAGAGTTAAAAGCATGACTGTCATCAAACATATAGTGAACATGTGTGATATATATTTAACTCATTCAGTGAAGGAAACAGCAAAATAGTAAAGCTAGTCCAAGGAAAACTCTAATAACAGAGGCTTATAGAGATCAGGAGCTATGATGAGATAGCTTTTGTGTGTGCTAAGTCACTTCAGTCGCGTCCAAAGATTTGTGACCCTATGAACTGTAGTCCTCCAGGTTCCTCTGTCCGTGGGATTCTCCAGGCAAAAGTACTGGAGTGGGTTGCCATGCCCTCCTCCAGGGGATCTTCCCAACACAGGGTCTCCTCCATTGTAGGCAGATTATTTACCATCTGAATGGGTGGGTAGCCTATCCCTTCTCCAGGGGATCTTCTCGACCCAGGAATTGAACTGGGATCTCCTGCATTGCAGGTGGATTCTTTACCATCTGAGTTACCAGGGAAGCTGGTTTAATGTTAGGACACCCTGTTCCCATTGTAACCCTTGCTTCCCAGCTTATATTTTTGTTTTGTGGATGTACATGAGACATTCTCTGGGGATTCCCAGAAATAACTGAAGTGGGGTAGGGAAGAGACTTTGAAGGTGAGAGTCTGTCCCTGCAAACAACAAATGAGGGCCAGGCAGAGGTCAGGGCAATGTAAGCAGAAACAAAGATGTTTGTATCCCACCAGGGAAACCAGCTGCACACTGGCTGGACAGTATTAGAACTGCTTCCTCTCAGCTCTCTTGGTCCCATGAGATGCTACTCTGTGAAATGAGTCCAGAGGTTAGCCTCACATGTGTATGTTTCTCTAGTTTTATGGTTATAATTTTTTCTTTTTTCGGTCACACTGTTTGACATGCGGACCTTAGTTTCCTGACGAGGGATTGAACCCATGCCCCTTGCAGTGGAAGCACGGAGTCTTAACCATTGGACAGCCAGGGTGTCCAACCCCTTTCTCTAGTTTTAAAATTGACTTTACTTGGTGACGGGAGAAGGGGTGGTCTAACAGTTCTAGGGACCAAAGTCCTGAGCATTGAACCAGGGACTATCCTGAGAAGAAATAAGTTCCAAGGTAAATAATGATTCAACCCTAAGCTGAAAACAGACCCCTTAGTACCTCAGAAGGGACCTTTTGGCAAGTGGCATCTTGCCAGGGAATTGACTCAAAACAAATCTCTAGCAGCCCAGAGGTGCTGGAGAAGAGTTTCAGAAACAGTCAGCAGAGAGAGGGCTGTACAAGAGCTTACTGGAATTGCCTCACTCACGCTTTGATGTTCATCCTCTGCGGAGCTCTGCTCATCTCTGCAGCTTCGAAACCGCAAGCAGGAAGCAGAGCTGCTGACGTCAGGAGACCTCGGAGACCCGCTATCGCATCTGTTTCATTGTACAGGTAAGGAAGCTAAGTTACAGATTAAAGGATTTGCCCAAAGCTACAGAGCAGAGGACTGTGAGCAGAAACCAGATCTCTTGTGTCCTAGTTCAAATATCTCCAATCCATATATCTTACATATTATTTAGGTAGAAGGTGTGGCAACCACATGGATTTGCTTTCTTGCTCATATATATCTCTATTCTTGGTGCAAAGCTCAAGCGTCAAGCAGCAGTGGGAAGAGACAGATGTGGCCACCATGTATGGGAACAGCGTGTGACAGTGTCAGCACGGACATGATTTAAAGCAGTGCCATGGCAACCAGCATTCACTCTGGCCCCAGACAGCTCTGCGAGCTATGGAATGTAACTGAAAATGGCTTCTCGCTTGCTGAGCCCTGAGCGCGAGCTTCTGCTTCTCCGGCCGTGAGTGACTCTAAAATAGAACAAACTCTGAGTGCAGAAGCAGGGCTCATCCAGCTCCTTTATCAAAGTTTGGGGGTTTCTCACAGGAGAAATAAACTCAGCAGCCTTGGGAATCCCTAAGAATCACTGTGTCTGTACTATGGTTTTGCTTCCTTTTAGAGCAAATGCATCATTTCAAAGCGGGTTCTTAGAACACCAACGTTCCAAAGAGATGCCCTAGATGAGGAGGGAAAGGTAAAGGGGAGGGGCACCACTGCTGGTATCTTTGTTACACGCTGAAAGTTCTGCTGTTACCAAAAAAAAAAAAAAAAAATATATATATATATATATATATATATATCATAAATCAGGGCAGCAGACCAGGAGAGGTCTGGACTGCATTTAACTCTTGATTTTAACTTGAATGTGCCTGTAATCTGTCCACAGAACTCCTGAAATAGACCATTTGGCATCCCATGATATGTGATCCCTTTTCTTTTTCTGAGTTTCTAACTGGGCACCTTGGAATTAAGACGTCCAGCTTCCCCGATACGTGGGAGGCATAGCCCTGTGACCAGTTTTGACTATTGCTGTCTGAGTGGAAGTTCGACTTTCCAGATGGTGTCCTGATCTTGGGACCTGTCCCTGCTTTCTTTGGCTGGGTTCTTATTTACTCATATTTTGGCAGTGCTGGGTCTTCGTTGCTATGTGCTGGCTTCTCCTTGCAGTGGCTTCTCTTGTTGTGGAGCGTGGGCTCTAGGGCACGTGGGCTTCAGTAGTTATGTCTCATGGGCTTAGTTGCTCCGTGACATATGGGATCTTCCTGCACCAGGGAGCAAACCTGTGTCCTCTGCGTTAGCAGGTGGTTTCTTAACCACTGAACCACCAGGGAAGTCCCCACTTTGGCCGATGTTCCACTGCAGTGATGAGAAGTCATGTGGGCCATGAGGATGAGCGCAACACCACAAAAATGGCAGAGCAATAAGACATGCTTGAATGATAATTAAAAAACTTTGCTGCTTATTTGATCACCACTAAAAGAAAACTAAGTGGGAGGTACTCAATGTGCTAGATACGTGAAGGTGAGTTCTGGGCAAAGCTCTTGAACATGAACTGCCCTACCAGCTCCCTCTCTGTATATGTATTTAAATTCTATGTTACAGTGGAACCAATATTCTATAATACCCCTACCCAAACTGCCATTGCTAATGCTACAAATATTATTTCGGATGCTTTGGGCTATAAGCAACAACCAGCCTTGATGAAAAATAGCTTAAAAACATAAGAATTTAGAAAATGAGGTCATTTCACAAGAAATCCAGAGGTAGGGAGTTCCCAGGGTGGGTTCAGTGTTAGGTTGTTGCTGGCAAATTGCTGCTATGACAAATTGTCACAAACCTGATGGCTTAAAACAACCAAATTTATCCTCTTACAGTTCTGGAGACCAGAAGTCTGGAATCACTTTTACTGAATTAAGGGTCAGTTGGCATGGCTGGATTTTTTTCTGAAGGTTTTAGGGCAGAAGTTGTTCCCTTGCTTTCTTTAGCTTCTGGAGGCCTGCTGCTTTCCTTGGCTCATGGTCCCTTCCTTAAATCACCCAGAACCTCTTGCTTTCTATTTCTGTACTCAAATCACTCTCTGCCTCCCTCTTTTAAGGACCTTCATGACTGCCTTTAGGCCCTGCCCAGATAATTCAGGATAATCTCTTCATTTCAAAACCTGTAACTTAATCACATCTGCAAAGTTCTCCTTACCTAGGGTAAGATTGGACACTCCAGATGTCTCAGTGGTAAAGAATCTGCCTGCTAATGCAGGAAATGCAGGACTCATGGGTTCCATCCTTGGGTTGGGAAGATCCCTTGGGAAAGGAAATGGCCACCCACTCCAGTATTCTTGCCTGGAGAATCCCATGGACAGAGATGCCTGGCGGGGTCCAGTCCCTGGGGTCACAAAGAATCAGACACGACTGTATAACTCAGCATGCACGGATGCACAAGGTAAGATTTTCAAGTCCTAGGGATTAGATCATGGGTATCTTAAGGTCATTACTCAGTCTATGACAGATTGTTAAGCAGTCAGGCTCTTTTATTTTCTTGCTTTGCAATTCTCAGGATTTTGGTGATATTTGCCTTCATGGTTTTAAAATCACTTTGGGCTCCAAGCGTCATATCCTTACTAGTCCTTGTCTTCAGCAGCAAGGCAGGGGGAGTCCCATCCTACCTCTTCCGTTATTAAGAAGGACCTGCTTTCTCAGAGCACCTCAGCAGAAGCCACAGCAGGTCCCCGGAGCCAAGACTGGGTCACCTGCCTGTGATCTTGCTGCAATCAATCCTGAAAATTTGCTGGTCTGGCATTTTTAACATCTACTGCAGGACACAGATGCTGCTGCCAAGAGGGAGAATGCCAGCTAGGGAGGCAACGACTCACTCTTGAAGGCCCTGTGTGAGATTCCACCAAAGCTTGAGCACCAACATAGAGTCCTTGTCTCTATTTTTCAAATTAAGTAATTAAATTTAAAAAATTGGACGATTAGATCTTAGTTCCCGACCAGGGATCGAACATATATCCCCTGCATTGGAAGGCAGAGTTTTAACCACTGAGCCACAGGGAAGTCCCATGAGCCCTTGTTTCTAGGCGGCCATAAAAAAACACCTGTCCTGAGAAGATAGCTATGTTTACTGCACTTATAAAAGAGTTTTCTATTTAACTCTCAACTGTGAATGGAAGAAGAGATGTTTAATATTTGCACATGTGTGCAAAGCACAAACATAATATCTAACAATTTTTGGTCATGAAACACAAGGATAATGTGGGACAATTGAGTTGTCCTTTTATTTATTCAGTTGACATTTGAATCACCTCTGTGCCAGACTTCTTCGTCCACGGCTGAAGTTACAAATATGAATAAAAAAAAATCCCTGGTGTCAAGGAGATGCTGGATTCTTGTGAGAGAGACAGATACTTTCAGTGAAGGAGTTGTGTTGCTCTGATGGAGACAGAAGATGCTGGGATGATGCACAATGATACTTTATGGAACCCAAGGGCTGTCAGACTTCAAGAAGTGTGGAAGCAGGACACGAAGTATCCAGGGCCAGGTCTGGGCGATCATCTCTCATTTTCCCATTCCACAGTTTCTTCCTTCTATGCCTTATTTCCTTTTCTCTTTCTCCATCCAGCCACCTTACAACTAATGGGCCCCCTACAGTGGGCTGTCCCACTATAGTGTGTGAGGTCATACTACAATAGAGATGTTGCAGCCAAAACAGGAGGCTTGAAAGGCACCCACAGATACCTCTGAGAGATGATGAAAGGGAAGAGCAACTGGGGGGCAGGCAGAGGACAGTGGTTGTAATCTGGGTCACTTAAGTTAGCTGTCTGTACGCAGTTTCAGAGAGCTCGCTCCACTTCTTTGAGCCTGGGAAAGAGGGAACAAAGACCTTGTCGGGTTTGGAGGCAGGAGGAGCCACCCACTGCTTTCTCCGGGGGACACTGGTGCAGGGGCGTCCCAGGTGGCGCAGTTGGTAAAGAATCCGCCTGCCAATGCAGGAGACACAAGAGACACGTATTGGATCCCTGGGTCAGGAAGATCCCCTGGAGTAGGAAACGGCAACTCACTCCAGTAATCCTGCCTGGAAAATTCCATAGACAGAGGAACCTGGAGGGCTACAGTCCATGGGGTTGCAACAAGTCAGACACGACTGAGCGCGCGCGCGTGCGCGCGCGCACACACACACACACACACACACACACACACACTGGTGCACGTTGCCAAAGAGAGGCTCAGGGCAAGTGTGGAGATGGGGGGCTGGCATAAAGCCAGAGCCTGTTGTTTTTTTAGGACTGAGTAGGAAAAGTTCCTGCCCAGAAACCATAGAGACTGGAGAATGTGGAGAGGGGGATTTTCTTTTACCTTCAGCATGTCTCGCTTACCTTCCTGGCCTCGCTCAGGAAGGAGGAGGTTGGGGTACTGTTGCCACTTGCAGTCACTGTTATTCCCGGAACTTGTGCCCAAGTTTCACTTCCAGGACCAATTACAGGGCAAATGCTTTCAGTGGGCATTAGTCTTTTGGGGGTGGGGGGGGGGAGATATTTCAGGTCACAAAGGCCCTGAATCTTTTTTTTTTCTTTCAAATAAATGTTTATTCAGCAACTATATTCACATGAGAAATAACTTTTTCAATTCTTAATTCACAACATATGGAAAAAATTGTCTTGAATCATATACCTAAACATAAAAGATGCAATTGTAAAACTTCTACTTGCAAACATAGGAAAAATCTGTAATCTTTCAGGATCTTGTGGCAAGTAACACTTTCTGAGCCAAAACAATAAAAACTTAAGCCATATAAAAATGGTCAGAATTGGATTTCATCAGAGTTGAAAGCTTCAGCGCTTCCTAAGTCATGGTCAGGGAATGAAAGACAATCTGAAAAATGCAAAACTATATTCTCAGTCCATGTATCTGATAAAGGATTTGTATTCAGGAAAAAAGAATTCTTTCAACTCAATTAGAAGATAATCCAATTAGAAAGTGGGCAAAACTTTCAGACACTTTCAGTATGTTTCTCTAAAACATACTAATGGCCAGCAATCACTGCTCATTAAAGAAAAAATGCTTAACATTATTGGTCATCAGTTCAGTTCAGTCCAGTTGCTCAGTCAGACCTGAGTCTTTGTGACCCCATGGACTGCAGCATGCCAGGCTTCCCTGTCCATCACCAACTCCTGGAGTTCACTCAAACTCATGTCCATTGAGTCGGTGATGCCATCCAACCATCTCATCCTCTGTCGTCCCCTTCTCCTCCCACCTCCAATCTTTCCCAGCATCAGGGTCTTTTCAAATGAGTCAGCTCTTCACATCAAATTGTTAGGGGAAGCACACTGATTGAAACCGCCCACCCTGGTCAGGTACCATAGTAACCATTTGCATGAGTTGTTTTATGGCAGGAGATCCTGATAAGGAATACAGAACTAATAGGCCACCACCAGCCGGAAGAGTTCGGGAAAGATCGAGAGGAGACACTACCTGTCCGTCCACTTCCCAGAATCCCTCTTGCTAGCATCCATCTTGGCTGAGCGATGCATGCGCCACCAGGAAAGACTCTGAATTAGAATGATTGGCCAAAGACCACCCGGAAACTAATCCCATCACCATAAAACCCAAGACTGCGAGCCATGCGGCAGAGCAGTTCTCCTGGGTTCCCTTACCTACTGCTCTCCACTCGGGTGCCCTTTCCCAATAAAATCTCTTGCTTTGTCAGCACGTGTCTCCTCGGACAATTCTTTTCCGAGTGTTAGACAAGAGCCCAACTTTGGGCCCTGGAAGGGGGTCCCCCTTCCTACAACAAAATGGTCAAAGTATTGGAGTTTCAGCTTCAACATCAGTCTTTTCAATGAACACCCAGGACTGATCTCCTTTAGGATAGACTGGATGGATCTCCTTGCAGTTCAAGGGACTGTCAAGAGTCTTCTCCAACACCACAGTTCAAAAGTATCAATTCTTCTGTGTTCAGCTTTCTTTATAGTCCAACTCTCACATCCATACATGACTGCTGCTGCTGCTAAGTCGCTTCACTTGTGTCTGACTCTGTGCGACCCCGTAGACGGCAGCCCACCAGGCTCCGCCGTCCCTGAGATTCTCCAGGCAAGAGCACTGGAGTGGGTTGCCGTTTCCTTCTCCAAGGCCCCGAACCTTTAGGAAAGCTGACCTTTGTCATTGGAGAAGGTGAGAGGGGTAGAAATGGGGACACACCATCTTAGCTGTGATTAGCTGGCATTTTCCCCAAAAGATAACATGGGTTTCACCTTGACTTCATTAAAAACAACCTTGGTAAGAATACTTGGGAAGTAGATGGGAAAGCTCAGTTTATTTTTTCTAAACTGGAGGATAACTGCTTTCCAATGTCATGTTAGTTTCTGCTGTACAACAGAGTGAATCCGCTGTAAGTATACACACGTCTCCTCCCTCTTGAATCTCCCCTGCACCTCCTCCATCGCGCCCCTGCAGGTCATCACAGAGCACTGAGCTGAGTTCCCTGTGCTACACGGCAGATTCCCACTGAAGATCACTTTGTTTTAATGAGGAAACATTGCCTCCTTTCTCTGCAGGGCCAGGAGCATCTCAGGTTCGCTTTACCAGGGAAGGTATTCACTCAGACTCCTCTCCTCTCCAGGGAGGGAAGGTGAAGCTGTGTGTTTTGAAAAACTGGCTTCTTCCTTCCCTGGAAGGAAGTGGGTCAAGGGAGAAGTGCTGTTTCTTTCCTGTTGTTTATGATCTTTATTCAAAAGGGTTATGGAGGTTGTTCCTACTGAGCCATTAAAGGCAAGTTTGAGGAAACTAAAAGAAAGAAAGAGAGAGGGAGGGAGAAAGAAGGGAAGGAAGGAAAAAAGAAAAAGAGAGACTTTCCTGGTGGCCCAGTGGTTGAGACTCTGCTTTCCCTGCAGAGGGCAAGGGTTCAATCCCTGGTCAGGGAACTAAGATCCCATGCATTACTCAGAATGACTAAAAGAATTGGGAAAAAAAGAAAGAAAATAAGATATTTTGGGAGCAAACTGGGTATTCTGAAGTGAAAATTTGGAGGTAGTGGCAAGAGGGGTAGCTGCCTCAGAGGTGCCTCAGAGGTGTGAGGGACACTGGGAAAGGGTCATTTGGAGGCTGTTGTTGAGCTAAAATCTTGCCAGCCTTCCATGTGGCTTGCGCAGTGTTTGGTGGACATTCTGGCTTCCTTTATTTTCTATAACAACTTGATTCCAAGTGCCCAATCCTCTGAGGCTTCACCCTCCACACGCTGCCCCTTCTACTGGCGTCTGCAGGACTTGTGAGCCCAAGGCGTGGTGGCCCGGGTGATCCTCCAGGCCTGGGTCTGGTAGGTGTCCACCTGAACTGTGCCTCCTACACACCGGTTCAGGCAGGCTGCCCCGGGACACCCCTCGCTCCTGTCCGCTGGGTTCCTTCATGTCCCGGGGCCACGCTTCCAGGAGGGCACAGGAATCGCCGAGACTGGTGCTTCCTCTCTGCAGTGGTCAGGGCTCACAGCCTTAGGCTCTGGGCCTCAAGGACATCTGTCCAGTGGCATCTATCCATCCCTCCTTTCCCCAGGCATAAAGCAATGTTCTTCTGGTGTGGAGCAGTCTCCTTCTCCCCCAAACCCACTTCTAAGCATTCAGTTTCACCCTGGGCTTTAGGCTTTCAGAAGCCGCTGTCTGGAGTCTGTCTGTCTCATTTTCTTTTTCTTTTTTTTTCACTTTATATTCATGGATCAGCTTTATTGTCAATACAGAGTAAGGCCCAGCAACAGACTTGGAGGCTCAGCTGGTAAAGAATCCATCTGCAATGCGGGAGACCTGGGTTTGATCCCTGGGTTGGGAAGATCCCCTGGAGGAGGATGTGGCTACCCACTTCAGTATTCTTGCCTGGAGAATCACCATGGACAGAGAAGCCTGGTGGACTGCAGTCCATGGGGTCACAAAGAGTCAGACACGACTGAGTGACTAAACGCACAGCACACAGCAACAGATGAAGAACGCAGGATGATAGAAGTCCAGGGTCTTAGGAACTGACTCTTGACTCTTCCACTGCTGTGTTGCCCTCTGCTCTTAGAGCTACCAGCATGTGTGTGAAATACTTCAGTGACAAGAAGCCCCTAAGACTGCTCCTGATCACACACGTACATTCTAACCATGATGTTTGTGGTTGTTTAGTCGCTAAGTCATGTCAGACTTGCTAAATTGTGTCTAACTCTTATGAACCCATGGACTGTAGCCCACCAAGCTCCTCTGTGTATGGGATTTTCACACTGGAGTGGGATGCCATTTCCTTCTCTTCCAGGGTGTCTCTCTCATTTTCTATAGCTGTCCCTTACCTCTCCTATCCCTGCCAAATGGCTACGGGCACAAAATTTATTACCTGCTGGAAATGGGGAATGGGCAAAGAGAAAAATATGGGGGGAAATCAGTTAAGGCTTCAAAATGTTATTCTGTACACATGTAGCGGGTAACCTCATGTCAATTGCCCAAGACTAAACCAGTTGAACATCTGGAAGCAGCATCATCTACTCCTGAGTTGTGCTTATTCTCAAACTCGTTCTGAGTACCATTTAATGTGTGTTCAAATCACACAGGTATCTTGTTCAGTTGGGTGGTGGGACTTGAGATTCTGCATTTTTCATGAGATTTGCTGGTAGTTGGAGGAACCCACTTTTAGTGGCAAAGGTCCTCTGCAGAGCTGTGAGGCCACCCTGAGACTGCTCCAGCTTCTCGTGATTGTGGTTTGCTGGCGCTGGAATTGGACATTGCTGTACCCTCGTAGGGGCTTCCCAGGTGGTGCTAGTGGTAAAGAACCTGCCTGCCAGTGCAGGAGACATAAGAGATGGTGATTCAACCCCTGGGTCTGGAAGATCCCCCGGAGAAGGAGATGGCAACCCACTCCAGTATTCTTCTTGCCTGGGAGATGCCATGGACAGAGGAGCCTGGCGGGCTATGGGTCATGGGTCACAAAGAGTCAGACACTACTGAAGTGACTTAGCACACACATATGCACACTGTTATGGACACTATGCTTTCTGATGCAGTGGTCATCTAAACCCACTCTGTGCCCCTGTTCCCCGCTCTTCTTCCCTCCCCAGCCCCCTACTCCCACCCTCACTGCTACCTCTTCTCTGCCTTATGGGACAATTCCACTCCCGTGCCCCGGTCCTCCTCACCTGTGGGGCTTCTCTGACAGTAGATAAATAACTGGCTAGCTCTAGAGAATCTTTAAATGTGCTAATATGAAAAAGTCCTTCTTTCTTCCTGAGAGAAAACAGGAAGTGAAACCTGAGCAAGCTAGTAAAGGTGAGTCAGGAGTTCTTTTTTCTCTCTGGGTTACCTTGCAAGTGGAAAAAAACATTGCAAGTTTCTACACTAGCCTTGACTTTGAAAGCAGAACTGAGCCTGTGGGAACTCCTGCCCCTTTCTGATAGGTGGAGGGAGGAGGGGAACTGACCCCATACTTGCTTGCATGGCCAGTGTTTGTCCCTCAAGTTGTTGGGAAGTGGCGAGCAGAGAGTTCCAGAGTAGGAGAAGCGGTGAGTTTCTTTTCTGCAGCCCTGGGAAGCTTCTGGTGTTCAGACTAGCCTGGCTTTAATCACTGTTACTTAGTAACAAGAAAGCAGGTCTAAAGTAGAGGAATATGATAGGACTGACCTGAGGGTTCTATAGTCAGAATCATCAGTCGCATTGCAAGGTCCAAGGGCTCAGGTGAAACCAGCAGTGTCCAGTGGACTGTAATGCCAGAGGATCCAGAAGGAGACCCCTGACCACATGGTTGCTGACCTGTGACTCTGGACCACAGTGAGAACCCCTAAGGTCTGAGGGGCAGGGAACCGTAAGAGTCACCAGCCCTGTGGCCAAAGATACCATCTCTCACAGCAATGGCACCCAGACTAGCATCTTCTTTTTTTTTCCCTTTCCTACGTTTTCCTTTGCTCTTGGCTTTCTATGTTCCTGGTTTACGCAGTGAATTTTTTTTTACCTTGTGGCATGTGGGATGTTAGTTCCCCAAACAGAGGTCGAACCTGTGCTCCTTGCATTGGAAACATGGAGTCTTAACTACTGGACTGCCAGGGAAGTCCCCCAGACTAGGGTCTTCAGAAAGCTCCATCACCATCATCTGGGGAGATTTGCTAATAGTGACCTCAATGTCTATCCTAGAGAGGCTGATTCAGCAGGGCCCAGTGAAGTGTATTTTAAAAAATACTGTTGGGCAATTTTTGACTTACAGTCAATCGGTGCCTTAGCACACGATTTGCCAAATTTTTAGCAGAAAAATTCATTTACTAGATAAATACTATTGAACAACTACTGTAAGTCACATATTGTTCTGAGTCCTGGGCAAGCTGTGAATAAGACAGATTACTAGACCTTCACAATATGAAACAGATAAAAATGAGGAGTGGATTTTTCAGGAATTGTTTGGCAGAAAATGTCTTTTTTTTTTTTTTTTGCCAAGCCTCTGAAGCACCATCAGATTCTGTGGCATGGTTCTGAGAACTATTGCCACGGAGACCTGGGAAGCAGATTGGAGCAGTAAGACTAGACCAGGGTTCAGTTTCCAGGTGATTAGGTGGGGACACCTTATGGTCTTACTTTGTGCACATAAAACATGGGGTACAGTACACAGCCTCCAGAAGGCCCTCATGGTGTTTGTTTTCTTTCCCTTCTCCTTGCTTTGGGGCAGGTTACCTGATCTAGAGGGAAAACAGGAGGAGGAAACAAGAGCATAGAACCTGGAGGTGTGTTGCAAGAGGGATCTGCAGATCAGGTGGGGTGATGAGGAGCACAGATGCAGAGGCCAAGAAAGAGCCCAAGAGCTGCCATGGCAAGGAGCACCCACAGTGCCGAATGGTGTAGCTGCTGTGGGAAACGGGAGCTCCTCAGAAAAGTGAAACACGGGATCACCATATGACATATCAAATCCACTCCTAGTCGCAGATTCAAGAGAAAGGAGGACACATGTCCACGAGAAAACCCAGCAGTATTCACTGTAGCCCCAAAGTAGAAACAAACTAAATGTCCATCAAGTGATGAATAGATGATAAATATGACACTTCATATAGTGCAATAGTATTGAGCCATAGAAAGAACGAAGCCCCCCTTTATGCAACAGCATGGATGAACCTTGAAAACGTTATAGTAACTGAAAGAAGCCAGTCACTAAAGACTAGATGTTGTATGATTCCATTTTTATGAAATGTTCAGAATAAGAAAATGGAAGGAAACAGAAAATGGATGTGTGGTATTCAGGGGCTGGGGAAGCAAAGGGGAGGGAATGACTACTAATGGGCATAGGGTTTCTTTTTCTTTCTTTCCTTGGCTGCCCTGGGGCTTAGCTGTGGCATGAAGGATCTTCAGTTGTGGCTCTTGGGCTCTTTAATTGTGGCACGTGGAATCTAGTTCTGCGATCAGGGATTGAACCTGGGCCTCTTGCGTTGGGAGCATGGAATCTTAGCCACTGGATCATTAGGGAAGTCCCTGGGCATGGGGTTTTTTCGGGGTTGACAAAAACATTCTAAAATTAGTAGTGGTGATGGCTGCAGAGTGTTGTGTATATACTCAATGCCCCTGAATTGTATACTTTAAAAGGCTGTTTTATGGTATATAAATTATATCTCAATTAAAAAGAATAAAAGAGCAACTACAGAGAATAAAGTCAACCCACATTCTATGGCCAAGAACTAAAAAGCTGGGTAGAACCTTTCATACCACTGCGAGAATCCACGAGAGACTGCAGAAAGGGACCCAGGGTTCAGATGACAAAACTGGTCGAGCCCAAGATTGCCTTTCTTTGCTGGGACTTGAATAATTTATCCACGTCTCAAAAAAGAGGGATCAGCGATGAACAAAACTATGCCTGTTATAATACTGGGTTGACTGAAAAGTTCTTAAGATCTTATGGGGGGAAAAAAAAAAAGATCTTATGGGAGAACCCAAATGAACTTTAAAAAAGAAAATTATTTATTTATGTTTGGTTGCACGGGGTTTTCTTTGCTGCCAGTGGGCTTTCTCTAGTTGTGACGTGTGGGGCCTACTCTGTTGTGGTGCCCAGGCTTCTCATTGCGGTGACTTTTCTTGTTGGGGAACACAGTCTCTAGAGTGGGAAGGCTTCAGTAGTTGTGGCACACAGGCTGAGTTGCTCCGTGGCATGTGAAATCTTCCCAGACCAGGGATTGAACCTGTATCCCCTGTGTTGGCCGAAAAATTCCTATCCACTGTGCCACCAAGGAAATCCCGAAATGAATTTTTTGGCCAACCCAATAATTATCTGGAGGAGGTGCAGACTCTGTTGATTGTTTTGGGCTTCCCTGGTGGCTCAGTGGTAAAAAAAAAAAAATCTGCTTGCAATGCAGATGACATAAGAGATTTGAGTTCCATCCCTGGGTCAGGACGATCCCTTGGAGGAGGAAATGACAACCTTCTCCAGTATTCTTGCCTGGAGAATCCCATGAACAGAGGAGCCTGGAGGGCTACAGTCCATGGAGTCACAAAGAGTCAGAGAAGCTGAAGCTGAATCTCCAATACTTTGGCCACCTGATGTGAAGAGCCAACTCATTGGAAAAGACCCTGATGCTGGGAAAGATTGAGGGCAGGAGGAGAAGCAGGCAGCAGAGGATGAGATGGTTGGATGGCATCATTGACTCAATGGACACAAGTCTGAGTAAACTCTGGGAGAGACTGAAGGATAGGGAAGCCTGGCATGCTGCAGTCCATGGGGTTGCAAAGAGCCAGACATAACTTAGTGACTGAACAACAGCTACAACAACTTGATTTTTCAAAGACCTAGTTCTAGAAGCCCATTCAGATTGTTAGAGAAATTTAACACCGGGTCTGGTGTAGTGCAGGGTGGTAGTCTTCAGGACTAGACAGAAACTATCTTTTTTTTTTTTTGGCTGCATCAGGTGTTAGTTTCGGCATGAGGTTCTTTAGCTGGGGTGTGAAAACTCTTAGTTGTGGCATGTAGGATCTAGTTCCCTGATCAGGGATCAAACCCAGGCCCCCTGCATTCAGAACATGGAGTCTTAGCCACTGGATCACCAGGGAAGTCCCTAGATATAATCTTTTATGCTAGCCCATCAGATGACAGCACACGGAGCTGCTTGAAAGAGTCTCATGGGCTTCTCCTGGGACTATTATTATTTTCAGGAGAAGCAACTTGAGATTTACATGCAGTATGAAAATGCATTAGGGGGACAGACGGTATTTCAGGCATGAAGCATTTGGATCACGGATGGGAATAAAGGCCTGCTCGTGAATGGTAATTCCTCTCTCTGGCTCCTGATTGCCTTTGGGTTCTTCCCCGTGAATGGTTCTGACAATCCATTTTACTGGATGTCTCACTGTCACTTCCGAGATGCTGCATAGGCTCTGCTGCACATCTGGGATGACTGTGTCAGGTCTGCAAAACTGATTAAACAAAGAAATCCTCTCGAGTTTGCCTTTAGTGTTTTGCAAGGAGCGTGCTCACCATCTGTTTGTTTATATGCTCTCGTGATTGTTTTGCACATTATCAATGAGTAGCATGCAATTACATCCTCATAATGGCAAGTAGTAAACTGAATTCCCAGCAAAGCATTTCTAGGGGAAGAGGCGTACAGTCCTAATGCCCTGAGGAGACTCCTCAGTTAGACAAGCCAGTGGCTCCAGGGAGATGAGGGCCCTGTGGTCAATCACTGAAGCCTGGGGTATTCTGGCAATCCTCATCAGGTCATTATGCAGCAAATGTCAAAGGCTGATGGGACTGCCAGACTGAGGATTGCCAAGAGGACCTGTCTGAACTGCTCTGCATTTCTGATCCAAATTATTCAAGATAAACCTCTCTTCTGGAATTGACACTGAAATAAAATGATCCCAATGATCCAGATATAATTAGAATCTCATTTGTTCATTCATCTTTAAAAAACAGCTCTATTGAAATATAATTCACATACCAAAAAAATCCCCTTCTAAAGAGTATACTTCAGTCGTTTTTAGTAGTTGTAGTTTTCAGTTTTAGTAGTTTTCTGAACCCCTGGAAACCACAAATCTACTTTCCGACTCTATGGATTTGCCTCTTCTGGACATTTTAGATAAACAGAATCATAAGATATGCAGGTTTTTTGTTACTGGATTCTTTCAGTTGGTCGAATGTTTGCAAGGTTCATTCATACTGCAGCATGAATTAAAAATTTTATTCATTAAAAAAATTCATTCATTAAAATTTTTTTAAAGTTACAGTAAAATACATTTAACATAAAATGTACCATTGTAACCATTCTTGTGTGTAGTTAAGTACTGTTAAGTGCATTCACATTGTTGTACAATCAATCTCCAGAAGGCTTTTCACTTTGCAAAGCTGAAAATCAATACCCATTAAAAAACTCTCCATTCTTCCCTCCTCCCAGCTCCTGGCAACCACCAGGAAAAACCAACTTACCAGAAACCATTCTGCTGTTTCCATGAAAATGATTATTCTAGGTACTAGCTTCTTTCACATAGCATAGTATCCTCCAGGTTCATACATGTTGTAGCATGTGTCAGAATCTCATTCCTTTTTAAGGGCTGAATAATATTCCAGTGTATGCACATACAACATTTTGTTTATACATTCATCCATATGGATGGACCTTTGAGTTTCTTCCATCTTTTGGCTATTATGAATAATGTTGCTATGAGTATGGGTATACAAATATCTGTTGGAGTCCCTGCTTTCAATTATTTTGAGTATATACTTAAAATGTTTTTGAGTTCTGAAATGGAATTGCTGAATCAGACGGTAATCTATGTTTAATTTTTTGAGGAACCAGTGTACTATTTTCTACAGCGGCCATACCATTTTACTTTCCTGCCAATAGTGCACAAGGGTTTCAGTTTCTGTATGTCTCTAGCTTATTGTTATTATTTTTTTGACAGTAGCCATCTTAGTGGGTATTAGGGATCATTCATACACTCTTAATGGCCATCTGACATGTCATACTAGATGAGTTGTGGGGCGGCTATCAGAAAAGAAAACATGTAAGCAAGATAGTAAACATAGTCTTTGCTTCAGTCTTTTATTTTTTAAAATATTTTTTTAATTTAATTATTTGGTTTAGCTGGGTCTTGGTTGTGGCACAAGGGATCTTTGATTTTCTTTGAGGCATGTGGGATCTTTGGTTAAGGCATGTATCTTTAGTTAGTTGCCACGTGTGGGATCTAGTTCCCTGACCAGGGATGGAATCCAGGCCCCCTGCATTGGGAGCACAGAGTCATAGCCACTGGACTACCAAGGAAGTCCTGATCCTTGCTTCAATCTTAGAATCCATATAGGGAAGTAAGATAATAATTTTAACTTCAAGATTTTAGATTAGTTACTATGTCCCAAACACTGTGCTCAGTTCTTAATGTGTTTTCTCTCTTTTAGTCCTTCCAACAGTCCTGTGAGGTCGATATGATTGCTGCCACCTGAGAGGGCAGGAAACAGACATGCCAGTGATTTACCAAATATGTCCAGGCCAGAGTTCAGAGCCTAGGTGAGCTACCTTTCATTCTGAAGCCTCTTTATTGATCAGAGGATGAAGTTAAGCTGATCGTGCAGGGCTGGAGGGACAGGCTCCACCTTCAGAGGTAAAGGACAGACAATGCCAGGGCCCACATCTGACACATTAGTCATCTGCTGTAATACACTTTTACTCTGCTATCTAGAACTGGAGCAGGATTTGTAAGGAGGAAGGGACACAGAATTCACCTTGATGCCTTCCATCCTTTCCATTGCTAATTTCACAGAAGAGGGAAAAAGGAACCCAGACCTCTAGCTTGTGTCTTAACCAGTGCTGTGCAAGGAGACAAGAAGAGGTGGGGGCCAGGACCTGAACGTTGGCCTATTGACAAGGCTGATTCTTGCTTAATCTAGGATTGTTTTGCTGATTCACGCTTCTTAAGCACTGGACCACCAGGGAAGTCCCTGACTTTCCTTCCTTTTTTGGTCAGCTATCACAGAGGTAACCAGAGATGAACTATGACAGAACCCATCTCCCTTCTTCAGGATGAGACTAGGGTTGGGCACATGACCCAATTCCTGCTAAGAAGATATAGGGGAAGTCTTTTGATGGGCACCTGGCAAATTTTTTTTCCTTTAAGAAAAAAATTGGAGCCTATCTTGCAAAACTCTTTTTTTCCTTATGCCTTCTACTTTCCTTCTCAGTGTACTAGTGTGAAGATACAGAGCTTGGAGTTGTAACAGCCACCACGTGACTGTGAAGTGACAAACTTATGGATAAGAAGCCAAAAGGATGTTAGAGTCTGTGTCCTTGATGGGAGCGGATATCTCTGTGACCCAGAACTTGCCGCAGGACTATGAACCTCCAGACTTCTTGAGGTTGCAGATAAACAAAGATCTAGGGGCCTTAAGCCATCATTGATCAGGAATTCTGTTTGCAGTCAAATACATCCTAACTGATTCATTACCCAGCTGGGTTTTAAATTTCCTGAAGTCAGGATACTGTATTTAATGTCTTTGTATCTGTCATAATGCCATGGAAGGTTCTCGTCCATAGAGTAGGCACAAGTTTATTGAACTAATACATGAATAGGTAGAAGAATAAACAATAGCTGTCCACAATGCTCCCTCTTAAAATATGGATCAGGTTGGCCATGGATTAGGTGGAGCGTCCTGCAACCAGAGACCACATGCCAGTAGGCTCATGAAATCAGAATCTTAGAGCTGGAATAGACCATTCCTAGATTACTGGGTGGGCTTCCCTGGTGGTTCAGACAGTAAAGAAGCTGCCTGCAATGCGGGAGACCCAGGTTCTATCCCTGGGTTGGGAAAATCCCCTGGAGAAGGGAATGGCAGCTTTGAACAAGAGTGCAGTAGAGAAGGCATGAGGCTTCTCGCATTGGCACTGCAGTGATTTTTGGATTAGACCCAGCTTGAAGGCTGAAGCTGACCCTCCTGACTTTGAATGAGTGATAAAGACCAGCAAGCAGTCAAGAGCAGCCTTGAACAAGATGGCAGTGGAGAAGGCACGTGGAAGGCAGAACCTCTCATTCATCTACAGGTTCCCCAAATCCAGACCACTACAGGGAGACTCCCTAGAAACAGTTGCCTGTACTTCAGCTCTGATTCAAGTCCCATTGAATCTAGTCCTATTCCAGTAGGTAGGAATTTAGGAGTGCTCTGATGATCAGTCTTATGTGTCAACTTAAATAGGTCATGTCTAGATGAAACACCAGTTTAGATGTTGTAAAGGCATTTTAAAAGATGTGATTAACGGTTAAATCGGTTGACTTTGAGAGCAGCAGATTACCCTCCATAATGTGGGTGGGCCTCATCCAATCAGTTGAAGGCCTTAAGGGCAAAGACAGAAATTCCCCAAGGAAGAGGGGATTCTGCCTGCAGTCTGCCTTTGTATTCAAGACTGAAGCATCAGCTCTTCCCTGGGTCTCTAGCTTGCTTTGCAGATTTCAGACTTGCCACCCCCCACAATCGTGTGTGCCAATTCCTTAAAATAAATCAAACTCTTTCTCTTTCTCTCACAGCACCCTCTTTCCCTCCCTCCTGCACTCTCTCTCCACACACACACACACACACACACACACACACACACACACACTACTGATTCTGTTTCCTTTGGAGAACCCTAACACAACTACCCTCAAGTCCAAACATACATGGCCTTTCTAAAATTTGGTGTTAGCAAGGATATTTATAGCTGGTGGGGGTGGCTTTGCTCTCAGGCCTGATCTCACTGAGGATAAGCCTGCAGGAAAAACCAACAGGAGGCATGGGAGGAAATACAGTGCACACTGACAGCCCAGTTTAAACAGTACCGTGAACCTTTGTAGCAGCCTGCTTTGAAAGAACCTTTTTTAAAAAACTGTGTTCTTTCTCCCATTATAGCTTTCTGTCTATTCATCCTTCTGATGCTGTTTGTTTCTCCCACTCTTGTGGGGAATCTGCCATATAGCAGCCCCCCTCCCAGACTTATTCATGGGGTAGATAGTCAAGGCAACAACAGCACCT
The DNA here is from genome assembly GCF_033118175.1 of Dama dama. Taxonomy (NCBI): domain Eukaryota; kingdom Metazoa; phylum Chordata; class Mammalia; order Artiodactyla; family Cervidae; genus Dama; species Dama dama. The sequence continues at coordinate 48,182,906 of NC_083705.1, read as the reverse complement.
GTCTGTTCTATACCAGAGCTCATCACCAGGCCAACTGCATGGGAGGCAGCAGGGGAAGTGCTATACGGATGCTCAGAGGCTGGCTTAATGCAATTGAAATTGATGTTCCTGAGAGGAGAGAGCCGCAGAGCTGGAGCTGCAAATAGAATCAGTAGGGGAGGGGACTGGGCTAGAACAGGGACAGAGGGAGAATGTGGGCCTGGTGGGCCAGGGCCTCCTTTTGAGCAATGCGATTACCTTGAAGGCAATGAGACAGGACAAAAGGGCTGCAGAGAGGGATAGGCTGACAGGCAGTTTCTCCCCCTGCACATCCTCTCTGATCACAGAGACAGTTAAGGGACCATTATCCCTGTACCATCATGGATGCCAGATGCACAAGACATGATACTAATCACTTTCCTGCATCCGGTGAAATGACTGTGTGGAAACACTTGAAGCTATACCAACACCATCCATTTTACTATTATCTTTGGTACCCAAAGAAAACTAACTCCTATAGGTGGGTTGCCATAGCAACATACAAGCAGTAGCATGCTTAGTTGCTCAGTCTTGTCCGATTCTTTGTGACCCCAAGGATGGTAGCCTGTTAGGCTCCTCTGTTCATGGGATTCTCCAGGCAAGAATACTGGAGTGGGTAGCCATTCCCTTCTCCATGGGATCTTCCTGACCCAGGGATTGAACCAGGTCTCCTGCATTGCAGGCAGATTCTTTACCATCTGAGCCACCAGGGAAGCCCAAATATATATATATATATATATACATATATATCTTCTTTGCCAAACTATCTATCTATCTATTGTTTTTTTTTTTTGCTGAACTTCTTTGCTGAACTGCATATATAGTTCAGCACTTCAAAAAATTACTATCTATCTGATGATTTTCACTGAAATTCCCTGAATTATAAACTTTAAAAGATAATTAGTTGTAGCTCTTGACATCACTTTTCAGACAACAAGGATAGGATGAGGGGACGTTTATGGGTGAGTTTTTGTGTACGGAGAGTCATGTGGTGTTTGGAAGTCTTTGTTACGGGTATAGCGGGGCCTTTCCATCTTTCCTTCTTACTAAGTCAGAGAACTCATATAATATATAAAAATAAACGGTTGTAATATTCTTTTAGATATCATTTTAGGATGACTAGAATGAGTTACTATGCTGTGATATGTCATCGAAAGAATGCTATCTCCTTTCTTCTCATTCAGAATTCACAGGAATGTCCTATAACGGGAAAGTTACTTTGTTTAAGTCAACAAAAGTCTTGACAACCTCCCCAAAGTGGAATTCTTAAGCAGAGACTATCTTACCACCCCTCACCGCAGGGGGGTGTTTGGCAATGTTTGGGGACATGTTTTGGTTTTTGTGACTCTGTGTGTGTGTGTGTATACTCAGTCCTGTCTGACTTTTTGTGACCCCATGAACTGTAGCTTGACAGGTTCCTCTGTCCATGGGATTCTTCAGGCAAGAATACTGGAATGGGTTGCCGTTTCCTTCTCCAGAGGATCTTCCCCACCCAGGGATCGAACCCTCGTCTCCTGTGTCTCCTGCATTGGCAGGCGGATTCTTCACCCGCTGAGCCACCTGGGGATGTACCATTCACGACTGGGGGAGGGATGCCTCAGTGAGTAGAGACCAGGGTTGCTGCTGAACACCGCAGTGCACAGCCCCCACAGCAAAGAATCATCTGGCCCCATACCAACACTGTCAGGGTTGAGAAAACATTCCCGAGAACAAACTCTTCAGGGGGGCCCCTCTTCCCAGACCTTGTGGGAAACATGACCTTAAGGTGTAATTACAAACATCCCTGGCTTCTCTCTTTCTCCTGCATTCTTGGCCCCTCTTCTCCTTTCTCCAGGACAGCCTCCTCAGGAGAAATGGCACGTTTTTAAAAGGAATAGAAACAATACTCCTGTTTAGACTTTGATACCTTTAACCCTTGTCTTTTTCAGCTGGCTTTGTTTTGCCCCTGAATCAACCAATGAGCCGTGCACAGGCAGTCCAAGGGGTCAAGGTCACACGGGTGTGTGAATGGCCAGGCTTCCTACATGCCTCCTTTGGTCCTCAAAGAGTTGTGTGCAACGGTCGTGCAGGCCCCAGTGCAGGGAAGACTCCATCAGGCTGGGGCTTCCTTTTACCTTTTTTTCTCAAAGGCACTTGAAATTTGAGGAATGTGAACTTAAAGCAAACGGCAGGAGACATCCAGCTTTTGTTTGAGGGCTCTCCTGGGTGAGGGGATGCCTTGCCTCATCAAAACTGTCATTCTTGTTGTTCAGTTGCTCAGTCATGTCCCACTCTTTGCAACCCCGTGGACTGCAGCACACCACCCTTCCCTGTCTATCACTGACTCCTGGAGCCTGCTCAAACTCATGTCCATTGAGTCGGTAATGCCATCCAACCATCTCATCCTCTGTTGTCCCCTTCTTCTCCTGCCTTCAATCCTTCCCAGTATCAGGGACTTTTCTAATGAGTCAGCCCTTCACATCATGTGGCCAAAGTATCAGCTTCAACATCAGTCTTTCCAATGAATATTCAGGGTTGATTTCCTTTAGGATTGATTGGTTTGATCTCCTTGTAGTCTAAGGGGCTCTCAGGAGTCTTCTTCAATACCACAGTTCAAAAGCATCAATTCTTCAGTGCTCAGCCTTCTTAATGGTCCAACTCTTCACATTCATACATGACTACTGGAAAAACCATACCTTTAACTATATAGATCTTTGTTAACAAAGTAATGTCTCTGCTTTTTAATAGGCTGTCTAAGTTTGTCATAGCTTTTCTTCCAAGAAGCAAGCCATCTTTTAATTTCATAGCTGCAGTCACCATCTGCAGTGATTTTGGGGCCCAAGAAAATGAAATCTGTCAGTTTCCTTTGTTTCCCCATCTATTTGCCATGAAGTGATGGGACCGAATGGCATGATCTTCGTTTTTTGAAAGTTGAGTATTAAGCCAACTTTTTCACTTTCCTCTCTCACTTCCATTAAAATTGTCTAGACTCAGAAATAAAGGTGTCTGTCAGGAGTCAAGATGGAGGAAGTTTGATAAAGTACACTGCTTACAATATCTTTCTTGATGTGGTTCAGGCCTTGCTGTACTCCTCAGAGCCTAAGCAAGTTTTGCTTATCTAGAAGCTTCCAGGGCTGAGACTAAAGTAAGAGAAAGTGGTTTGCTCAGGGCACAGAATTCATGGAGACACTCACTCTCAGGGTCCTGAAAGCTCAGGTTCAGGGCAGCAGCAGCCTGAGAGTACCCCAGGCACCTCTCTTGTTTCATTCTAATCCTGACCCTGAAGTTGCCCAACCCTCACAAGGGCCGGGAGCTGCCTTATGCCATTGGCAGGACATGGGAGGATATGAAACATGAAATTCCCCAGGACTGTGAGTGATTGCAAACCTCCTTTTGTCCAGCTTTGGAAATAAACCCTAACAAGGTCTCTTAGCCTCACATTCTTCCTCCCAGCTCTCACCCAGCCTATTCTTAGTCCAGGATTATTTTTACTTGGTTCTCTAAGTTGTCTGTACTATCTTTCCATTTCCAAATCATTTATATACTCTTGTTTCTGACTATCCAAGCAGTATCTTTCTTTTGACCTTCCGAATCCCTGTAGTTCTCAGTTTGTTCCTTATTTAAGGTACTTGTTAATGTTGTTATCCTCTTTTTCTTGGCACATTATTAATTTCTAACTTACTATTTGTGGTAGGTTAAATAATGGCCCTTGGATTGCAAGGAGATCAAACTAGTCAATCCTAAAGGAAATCAACCCTGAATATTCATTGATGATGAAGCTGAAGTTCCAATACTTTGGCCAACTCATTGGAAAAGACCCTGATGCTGGGAAAGATTGAGGGCAGGAGTAGAAGAGGGCAACAGAGAATAAGATGGTTGGTTAGCACCACCGACTCAATGGACATGAATTTGAGCAAACTCTGGGAGAGAGTGAAGGACAGAGGAGCCTGGTGTACTGCAGTCCATGGGGTCACAAAGATACAGAAATGACTTAGCAACTGAATAAGAACAACAAAATAATGGCCATGTCCTAATCCCTGGAACCTGTGCCTTTTACCTTATGTGGTAAAAGAAGGGACTTGCAGATGTGATTAAGGACTTTGAGATGGGAGTTTATCCTGGATTATCCAGATGGGCTCCTATGATGATCACAGATGTCCTTATAGAAGGGAGGCAGAAGGAAATTTGACTACAGAAGCAGGAGATGCGAAGATGGAAGCCAGGGGTTGGAGTGATTTGAGCAGGAGTTATGAGCCAAGGAATGTGGGCAGCCTCCAGAAGCTAGAAGTGAGGAAAACAAGGAAACAGATTCTCCCCTCGCAGACTGCAGAAGGGAGCTGCCCCGTCAATACTTTGACTTTAGCTCAGTGAGACTGGTTTCAGATTTCTGGACTCCAAAGCTACAAGAGAAGACATCTGTGATTTTGTTTTTAAATTTTTATTTATTTTTAGCTGCACTGGGTCTTCGTTGCTGTATGCGGGTTTTCTCTAGTTGCGGTGAGCGGGGGCTACTCTCTAGTTGCAGCTCTCATTGCGGTGGCTTTTCCTATTGCAGAGCGCAGGCTTAGTAGTTGGTTTAGTTGCCCCATGGCATGTGGAATCTTCTTGGACCAGGGATCAAACCTGTGTCCTTTGCATTGACAGGTGGATTCTTCACCACTGACCACCAGGGAAATCCCAATCTGTGTTGTTTTAAACCACTAAGTTTATGCCTACTTTTTATAGCAGCACCAGGGAACCAATACACTATCCTTGTAGTTTAGTAAATAGTACACATGGTGTTCTAGACCATGTACACTGTGAATCAGCATCACCCGGGGTTAAAAGTACTGGTTTAGAAGCAATTAAACCTGGGTTCAAATTCTGGCTGACCCGTGTAATAGGCTTTTGCAAAGAACTTGTCTACCGGGCTTTTGAACTTTCCTCCTTTATAAGGCAGACAGTGTTAGGTGTGCATTGTCCACTTTCTATTACAAACAGAGCTCTGATTTTGTATACAGTGGTAAAAGTGACTATCTTAAAAATAAGCACACTGCATGGTCTCTCTCAAGGCTATAAGCAGCCATGGATACTTCTTGACCAGTGGTCATTTCTGGGAGGGACTTCAGAGAAAGCTCTTTAGAAGAGGAGTTGAGGTTGATTTATCTGGCATGCTCCTTTGTCCTTGGATTTATCTTCTCAGAATGCCACATGCTAAGAATGGTGGAGGGGAAAGGTAGACTTACCTTGGGTCCCTAATGGAATCATAGAGAGAGTGTTCTAGCCCTGATCTGCTTACCTCTAGGCTTCTTGCTTTGTGAGAAGAATAAGCCCCTTCTTTGGTTAAGCCCCTGTTTTTTGTGCTCTGTGTTGTGTTAATCCTATAATTCATTGTTTGTTCCACTCTTGTGGGGCTTATCCTATCTTTGATTCTAGTATTCTAGTACACTGTGCATGGATCTCCCATTGAGTCCTAAACAACCTGAAGGAGGTATATTACCAGCAAGGAAGAGCACAGGCTCTGGGGTCCAGTAGACCTGGTGTGTTGGTCAGGATGAGCGGTGCTAGGTACCCCAGCAGATGGAACTCAAAGTCTCTGTGGCCTCACACAAGAGAAGCATGCTGTCATTCAGGGAACTAGGTCCTTACCATTTTATAGCTCTTTACAAATGCCTAATCTCATGAGCCCTGGAGGAGTGCATGGCAATCCACTCTAGTACTCTTGTCTGGAGAATCCCATGGACAGAGGAGCCTAGTGGGTTACAGTCCATGGGGTTGCAAAGAGTCAGACACGACTGAAGTGCCTTAGCAGTCTCGTTAGAGTGGTTTTCTGGTGTATGTAATTATGAACTTGGACAGACAGAGGTACTTATTAGATTCAGCTATAAGAAACTGACATTTGAACAGAAAAGTAGTGTACAGAATAGCAGTTTCATTTGATTCTATCTAATTTTGATTTTAAGCAAAAGACTCTCTACATCCATTTCTTTAGCTATAAAATGGGATACTAATACTCCCTCCTTCTAGGGAGCTTATGAAGATTCAATAAAAGGACTTTGCATAGTATCCAACACATAGTAGGAGGCTCAAAGAATTAAATATTTTTTACTCAGGTCCTAGCACAGTGTCTCTGGCACGTACTAGCCACTCTTTAATTATCTTTAAAAAAATTGAGGTCCATATAATTCACATACCATAAAATTCACCCTTTTAAAGCATACAGCTCAGTGGTTTTTACTGTATTCATAAAATTGTACAGAAATCACCACTAACTCCAGGGCATTTTCATCACCCCACAGAGAAGCCACATACCCAATTAGCAGTCACTTTAATTATCTTTTGAATGAATAACCTTTATCTCAGAATGGCTGAGAATATCTGGCTCATAGGACCCACTCAGTATTTATTGATTTTATGGGACCTTACTATAGAGAAACAGTCCTTGTTTATTCAACAATTCGATAACCTAATTTAGTATGAGGGTGTGTGCATGATCACTGGCGTCCCACATTTAAGCTCAGGATATCAGCTTCCCCCACCTGAGAGTAATAAAAAGACAAAATAACAACAAGCACCATAATGACGTTGGTAGTAATCCTGGCTGTGTATTGAAGACGACACGAGGGAGCTGTTGTGGAGTGGTGAGGCTGTGGGGCTCTTCTCCACAGCCAGGAGAGGATTCCCCGGGGAGTTTGGGAGGCCGAGCTCCAGTTTCCACATCCCTCTCACCTGCACTGACCTCTTTCTTGTTCTGCTGACAGTCGCTGCAGCTCTTCCAGCTGCAAGAGAAGAAATGGAACCAGTGTTCAGGAGGGTGCCTCGAAAGCTCCTCACTTGTATTAATTGTTTACTTGAGAACATTTTATAAACAGCTCTATTTTGGGCACACACAAAGAAGGGCAAGTCAAAGTGAAAATAGCCTACTTCTTCTTAGCTAAGAATGCCTGCTTTCCACACCTGTCCAACCGGATAGGATGTGTCATAGGGGGAGTTGGTCTGATTCTGTTCAGACTGACAGCTGCCGAAGCAGATACATTTTTGCCTACTTTACATTCTTAAAGAAAGGTCATCCTGGAAGACAGCCCAATTTAGTATTTGTGTTACTCTGCTTGGTTCATCGTTTCAAAAGGTTAATCACCGTACTATACTTATTCTGGAGATGGTTCATTGCTCTTACTCTGAAACAGTCCAGTTCTCTTCTGCACCTGCTGTGGCTACGAGGGCATCCTTCCGGTTTGGGTCCTTCCTTAAGAGTGTGAACTGCTGTCAACTTAGAAGGAACAAGAAATAGTGTACACTGCCTCAAAACCGAAAGATAGGCCAACCTCAAGAGATATTTCATGTTCAGTTCCAGAACACTGCAATAAATTGCATATCACAATGAAGCAAGTCATGTGAATATTTTGGTTTCCCAGCGCATATAAAAGTTATGTTCACACTAAGTGGAAGTTGCTCAGTCGTGTCTGACTCTTTGTGACCCCATGAACTATACAGTCCATGGAATTCTCCAGACCAGAATACTAGAGTGAGTAGCCTTTTCCTTCTCCAGGGGATCTTCCCAACCTAGGGGTCGAACCCAGGTCTGCAGCATTGCAGGCAGAGTCTTTACCAGCTGAGCCACCAGGGAAGCCCAAGAATACTGGAGTGGGTAGCCTCTCCCTTCTCCACTGGATCTTCCTGACCCAGGAATCCAACTGGGGTCTCCTGCATTGCATGTTCACATTATACATAGTTTATTAAGTGTGCAATAGCATTATATCTAAAAAAGTACATACCTTAATTTAAAATGCTTTATTGCTAGGAAAAAATGCTAACCATTTGAACCTTCAGTAAGTTGTAATGTTTTTGCTGGTGGAGGGTTTGAAATATTGTGAGAATTACCAAAACATGGCACAGAGACATAAAGTGAGCAAATGTTACTGGAAAATGGCATCGATAGACTTGCTCAATGCATGGTTCCCACACTTCAGTTGTAAGAAATGCCATATCTGCAAAGTACAATAAAGTGAAATGCAACAAAACAGGTTATGTCTGTAGTTCGATTATTTTAACACCTGGTGCCTGAGAATGAACAGATACAGAAAAGAAATGTTTAATTGTGGATGTAAGAAACTCAATGGCAAAACGTTAAAAAAAAAAGAGGAACAATCAAAATAAAATTTGCGGGCAGAATAAAGAAATAAAAATGAAAATAAAAACAGCCCATTGGTTACAGTTGGTTACACAGTTGTCTTGAATCACATGGAATATTTAGTCTGACCTCGACAGAACAGGAAAGTGAGGGTCAAAGAGGTGAAATGACTTGCCCCAGCCCTTTTCCGGTCAATACCACTTTTGGCCTCTGGACTCTCCTCTTCAGCATTTTTCTGTCACTCTATATAGTCCCCCACATATCAATTCTGAGTGACAATAACGGAATTGGGCACTTCTAATTCTTTCTCTTCACATATAAGTTATATCTTATGGTATATGTCTTTCTATTTCTGATTGACTTTGTTTGATAATCTCTTGGTCCATCCACATTGCTGCACATTGCATTATTTCTAAAGTAGCCTTTTAAACAGGGTGAGAAGAAGTATTCATTCATGTTTTTCATCAAAAATAAATAAAACAGAGATGATGGTGTTGATTTCTTCACTTTGCTATGTCCCTTTGTGTGCAGGTCATGTTTTCCTCATTGGTTTTATACCCTAGTTGGACTTATACATACTTACACATGACTTTTCACGTTCAGCATTACTGGGGATATAAAACTACCAATAGCCTAGGCCCTACTGTGGAAGAGCAAAACTATTTAGTTCTTGCAGTCTAGGCCTGATAATCTAGCAGAAGTCACTGAGGGATAAGCATGTCCCGTATACAGTGTTACTAAAAGGTAGGCCTTTTAAAAAACAGAGACACCAAAAGCTATACACGTGTCTTACTGGGTTAATCATAGTTGAATTTTTGAAACTGAAAGTAATAAGCTGATTTTTTTTGAACAACATGTTTACTAAAGAGACTGTACTATGAAAAGACCACAGTTCTGAGTGAGGTAAAGTGGCATTGTCATCTTGACCCTGAGCTGTTGATTTCTGTGATGGTCCAGAGTCAGACATCCTGAACTCCTGTATTCTAAAGTGTTGCCTGATTGTCCTTATTTATTGATTTTTTTTTTGAGTTTTCTCAACACAGGCATCATTTAGGTCTTGGGTTATGTGTCTTTACAGGGCTATTGGTGGGTTGAGTTCTTGTTTCAGCAGAGACCTTGACAGAGGGATTGTCCTTCTAATCACTGTGACTAACGTTCTGGTTCCTATATTCGATAGTTCACGTGGTGCTTCTGAACAGTCTCCCTACGGATGTGACGGTTACCCAGCCAGGTAAACTCTTGCATCAGACCCCAGCTAAAGAGGAGAACTCTTGGATTAGATTTTCATATTGGTTTCATATGCCACAGGCATAGCAACATAGGATGCATGTTATGAGCACTCCAAAAAATTTACCTAAGCAAGATGATACCTATATGTACTATCTGCCATAGTAGTCTCCTTGGCACTTGTTCAAACAGTAATAACATATTTACATGCACCTCTTTTTTTGAATTGTCACCAAGGTAAATTAGTGATCCATATAAAGACTTCATTTTATAAATGTCTTAATTACTCATCCATCATGAATCTGAGAAATTTTTTTGGTTTTCACAAATAGAAATTGACCTCACTTGGACTTCCTTGGTGGACCAGTGGTTAAGACTCGCATTTCCAATGCAAGGTTTGTGAGTTTGATCCCTGGTCAGGAAACTAAGATCCCACATGCCCTGTGGCATGGTCAAAAAAGAAAAAGAGATCATACTGACTGGTTTTTGTCCTTCTTCCTTCTTTATCTTGGAGTTTGTTGATACATTCTTTGTTCTGTCCACTCTATTCAGATCAAGGCTGGTGAGATTTCTTTGTCAGGATCTTCTGGCTGTTGGTGCCACATCTTTGCTAGTCTTGGCGAGTGAGGAAGATACTCTGCTGAGTCCTACAGCACCCTGAGGGGTTCCAGGATTCAGCGAAGCTGCCTTAGGCCTGCTATCCTTGACCTGTCACATAGACATTTCCACGCATACCCTGCGGGTGCAGAGGACCTCCCAGAGGGTGCCCATCTGGAAATCTAGGCAATGGTTCGCTGTGCTCCCAATCCCCAAACTCTCTGGGGATCTTCCCCCAGGGCTGGCCTGGGGACAGAGAGCAACTGCTTCTCAAAGGCACTAAAGACAAGCCATTTCTCTTCTCTTGCAGACTAGGGAAAATCTCCTAGTGGGAGATTTCCCTAGTGGGAAAAATCTCTGGTGGGAGTAGGGGCAGACAGATTAGAATGTGACTAATTACATATTATTTTAAATCTATAATTTATGCCTGGAATCCTAAGATTTTGAAACCCGAAAGCCAAGAATTCGACCCCCTTGCTCTGCTCTGACATTCTTCTTGTCATCATGGAATGATGAGAGTGAGAAAGAGCGGGTGGGGGAGAGGGAGGGTCAGGAGGGAGGAAGTGCTGGGAACTGGAGCCACACTGGGTCATGTTTCAAAATAATATCCGGCTGCTAGCTTAAACCTTTTCCTGAAGTTTTGGGAGGATTGAGTAATGGAAGGTATTAACAGTGCAATGAAGTGTGAGGAGCCATTTGAAAGTTTCTCCAAACTCTCTAGCAGGTCTCTAGGAGTTTCTCGATAGCCGTCTCTTCCTCAAGTTCTGGTCTTTCATGGTTACTGAGTGGTTTCCCTAGCTCTTTTTCTTCTCCTCTCAGCTCCCCAAACCGCCTCTCTTTCTGATCTACCTGCGGATACTCCAATTTCAATTCATTTACTTAGCCTTCTTCTCTTTCTTTCTGGCACCACCGGGCATGTGGGATCTTAGTTCTCCGACAAGGGCTCGAACCCAAGCCTCCTGCACTGGAAGTCAGAGTCTTAACCACTGGACCACCAGAGAAGTCCCTAGCCTCTTTTTTTTATTTTTAAAAATTTTAATTTATTTACTTTAGTTTTGGCTGGGCTGGGTCCTCGTTGTTGTGTGGGTTTTTCTCTAGTTGTGGTTAGTAGGGGCTACTCTCTAGCCGTGGTGCGAGGGCTTCTCATTGCAGTGGTTTTTCTTGTTGCTGAGCTCAGGTTTAGGGAGCAAGGGTCAGTAGTTGGCAGCTTGTGGTCTCAGTAGTTGTAGCTCCCGGGCTTGGTTGATCTGAGGTATGTGGGATCTTCCCAGATCAGGGATTGAACCTGTGTCTCCTGCATTGGCTGGAGAAGGAAATGGCAACCCACTCCAGTACTATTGCTTGGAAAATCCCATGGATGGAAGAGCCTGGTAGGCTATAGTCCACGGGGTCGCAGAGTCAGACACGACTAAGCGACTTCACTTCACTTCACTTCACTTCTCCTGCATTGGCAGGCAGATTCTTTACCACGAAGCACAAGGGAAGCCCTCTGGCCTTCTTTTCGCATTACCCACTGCTTCCAGACTCAGACTTGAACCAGGAACTGGAGTCCTTTCATATCCAAAGATTCCCTCTAGGAATTTTTTGTGAAAGGAGCAACTCCCATCACCATCCTGTAGAAATGCAGTCAGGCTTTGCTTCCCTCTTGTTGGAAGCAACTGCAATCCTATTTTGCAGTAAATAAAATCTCCCCTTTCTCTTTTACTCAAATGTAAAATTTTATTTTTGTTTGTTTTTCCTTTAGATATTATGTTTACTTAAAAATAATAGCAATCACTTCTGAACAAAGATTTGCCAATAGTTTTGCCAGGAACCACAACCCAGGAAAACGGAACCAGCTAAATTTGCATGCAAAGCATCATATCTCTCTGCTTCTAAAAATTCATACTTCTTAACTGTTCTCAGAGAATTGAAACCCAAACCTACCACAGGCACACCACTTGGGCCCCTCAGTGACACAGACTGAATGAAAACTTCTGTTAAAGGGGCAAGGGATAGAGGTGCAGATGATTCTATGTTCATTTATGTCTGCTTGGTTTATCTGGAACATTAAGTATGATTTTGAAGGAGACCAAATATGTCATCCCAAAATATGCTTTAATACTGACATCAACATTATTTTGAGCTAAAGGTACTTAAAAAAAAAAAAAAAAAACAACAAACAGCAAGTACAAGAAGGAAGGACTTCCCTGGTGGTTTGGTGGAAAAGAATCCTCCTGCCAATGCAGAAGACTTGTAGGAGATCAATTCCTGGATCGGGAAGATCCCCTGGAGCAAGAAATGGCAACCCACTCCAGTATTCTTGCCTGGAAAATCCCATGGACCAAGGAGCCTGGCAGACTGTAGTCATGCATGGTTACTTTATTTCATTGTGATTCAAGGTTTCATAAAATATGTTTTTTTAAGGAATTAATTTGTATTTTTGTCTGTATTTTTTAAAAAGTCAAATAGCACTAGAAGGGGAAAAGAGTTTGGGGAGGGATGTTTTCACATTAATGTTCAGACTTTGACTCAGTCTTTGGAAGTCTGTCCCTGCACTCTTCACACAGACCATCTCCTGTCTGATTTTCCCAAAGAAGATATAACTCCCTTCTTTAAGGGTGGGCTGGACGTGCACCTGGATCTAACTGCTCCATTGTTGTTGTTCAGACACTAAGTCTGACTCTGTGACCCCAAGAACTGCAGCACGCCAGGCTTCCCTATCCTTCACTCTCTGCCTATGCTTGCTCAAACTCAGGTTCGCTGAGTCAGTGATGCCATTCAACCATCTCATCCTCTGTCATCCCCTTTTCTTCTTGCCTTCAATCTTTCCCAGCATCAGGGTCTTTTCCAATGAGTCAGCTCTTTGCATCAGATGGCCAAAGTATTGGAGCTTCAGCTTCAGCATCAGTCCTTTCAATGAATATTCAGGGTTGATTTCCTTTAAGATTGATTGATCTCCTTGCTGTCCAAGGGACTCTTAAGAGTCTTCTCCAACACCACAGTTCAAAAGCATCAAATCTTCTCTGCTCAGCCTTCTTTATGGTCCAACTCTCACATCCATACATGACTGCTGGAAACATTGTTAACCTTTTTTTTTTCACCCCCATTCCCTGTGCCCCAAGACTTCCATGCCATTTCAGGTTTGTATTCTGAACTTTTCAGGATTCGGCTTCTATCTTGCCAAATCTCTGAACATTCCTCCACCTGCCCCCGCTCTTCATATTTTGGACTTCTGCACCCCATACATTCTCTGCGATAGTGGCCATGAGAGGACTCTTCTTGGACCACTTGCTGCAGGGAGTGAGATGGACCCAGAGCCTGCTGGTCACTATGGAATGCTGTTTTTACCAAGTGTCATCCTGCTGGGCCCATGGCCTCCTTTCTCTCCTAGGTACATGTCCTTTCCTGTTGCATATTGGGTCCTAGGAGTTTATTTTTGGTGGCTGCTTTGAGCCTACACAGTTCCACAGCTGTGTAATCATCAGTGGCAAAGAAGGAAGGTTGCCTCTCTCCTCTCTGCATTTGGGCAAATGAATTTCAAAGCAGAGTTATTTGGACCCAGTGGTTTAAGTTTAGAAGAACAGACCTTTCTTTCCCTTATTACTCCTAGTGCTCCCTCTGTTGGGCCTGGACAGGTGCACAGAGAGCTCAGCTGGCATGCATGCGTCCAAGTTGCTTCAGCCGTGTCATACTCTTTGCAACTCTATGGACTGTAGCCCGCCAGGCTCCTCTGTCCATGGGATTCTCCAGGCAAGAATACTGGAGTGGATTGCCATGCCCTCCTTCAGGGGATCTTCCTGACCCAGGGATTGAACCTGCATCTCTTCCATCTCCTGCATTGGCAGGCAGATTCTTTACCACTAGGGCCACCTGGGAAACCCATCAGCTGGGGCCAGGTCCAGATGAAAGTGACTTTGATATTCTAGGAATTCATCACATCTTACTGTAACAGTTAGAACCACCTCCTCTATAACGTGTCTAGTTTCCAGTTCTTTCTTCTTTTTTCAACCTGTCAAGGAGGGGAAATTTCCCCTCTGTCCCTCTTGGTTGTTCTGGCTGGTCTAATAATTAAATTGACACAAGACAGATTAATAGGAGAAAGCCAAATTTAATTTGTATGTGCAGGAGCTTATAGAATAGGAGATTTAAAGAAGTGACCAAAGCGGGCAATTTCTTTAATTCTTTTTAGACAAAGGAAAAATAAATTTGTGAAGAATTGACAAGACAAAAATGTTTGGGCTTGGGGTAGTGAATTAGCAAAGAAGTAACAAGGTTTTTTCTACAACTTCTTGGCCTTGAAGTCCCTGTCTCTGGTGATAAAGGATGCCTGTCTATCTCTTGCTCCAGGGAGGGTACTTTGCACATGGAAGATTTATTTCCTGCTCACAAGGGACAAAGAAGGGTCAGAGTGTCCTTCCTGTATTAGCTGTTTCTTAAGTAATTTTAACTTAAAGTAATCCATGTAACTAAGCGGCACATTTTAGTGCTGCCTGCCCCGAACCCCAAGCCACACCTCACTCTTTTCTTTTTCACGTGTGATAAAATCCAAACTCCATGCTTCATTAAGGGCCCTCTGCCATTTGGCTTCACTCTGCTTTTCCAGATGAATTTCCTATTGTCCCTCCATGCTATCTTTCTATACCGATAGAATCCACTGCTCATAGCCTCTCAAGGTACCTTCCTCATTTTGTGGTCATACCTAGCTCAGAGCCCTCCTCTATTCCAGCCTCAAAGGTTCTCTCTCCTCTCCCTTGGTCAAGCTTAAGGCTGTTTTCCTCTTCAAAGCATTCTCAGTCTATTCCAATTCAGAGGCCCAGGTCTCTGAAATTTTATAGTATTTGTGGTTGTAGCTTTCACTTGACAGTTACATGGAGTCTTGTACCATTTCATGTATGTGAAGTGAAAGTCGCTGAGTCGTGTCCGATTCTTTGCGAGCCTGTGAACTATACAGTCCATAGAATTCTTCAGGCCAGAATACTGGAGTGGGTAGCTGTTCCCTTCTCCAGGGGATCTTCCAAACCGAGGGATTGAACCCAGGTCTCCTGCACTGCAGGTGGATTCTTTATCAGCTGAGCCACCAGGGAAGCCCAAGAATACTGGAGTGGGTAGCCTATCCCTTCTCCAGGGGATCTTCCTGACCCAGGAATCGAACTGGGGTCTCCTGCATTGCAGGCAGGTTCTTTATCAGCTGAGCTACCAGGGAAGCCCATTTCACATACACTGATACATCAAAGAACAAACTCTTGGCCAACACAATCTATTCCTCTGGGCACAGAACCCACAGGAGGGAAGCTTCAGGATTCCTTGGTGCTAATTAAGAGGAGTGATGGGTGAGGAGGAAGAGGCAGTGGTGCTGTCTTGGATCTTGGAGAAAGGCTAGAACTGGGCTCCAGTAACTCTGCAGAGCCGGCATTCCCTGGGGCTTGGGCAGCCCTGGCATTGAGCCTGGGGAGCTGCCGTGTGGGCTTCTCCTCTCTACAGCCCATGGTCTCCAGTGGGGTTCTGCATCAGGAGAATATGCTGTTATTTAGACTCAGCTCAACCTTAGGGCCTTAGCACATGCTGCTTTCTCTGCTTTGAACCCCTAGCACCTAAATTTTAGCCTGGCTGTCTCTTTTCATTAGGGTCCCTGCCTTGAATACTCCCATTTCACCTCTTTTAGGATCTAAATTAACTTTGCCCCAACACTCTTTACTGCTTCATCTTGTTTTTCTTTTATTTTTTTATAGCACTTATCTGAAATTACCATCTCTGTTTAATTCTTTACTTGCTGACTGTCTGCTCCATGAGTGAACCAGTCAGTTTGGTTCATTCCTGAATTCCCAGCACTTAGAGCAGTTCTGGCCTGTGGCAGATGCTCAGTACACAGTTCAGGAAATGCGGGAATAAACTGCGGAAGGGCCTTGGGGAGTTTCCCGCGCTTGAGTGAAGAGAGTTGTAGCTCTCTCTATCTTGGAGGAGTGTGTGCATGCTAAGTGACTTCAGTCTTGTCCCACTCTTTGTGACCCCATGGACTGTAGCCCCTCGCCCCCCAGGCTCCTATGTCCATGGGATTCTCCAGGCTAACGTAGTGGAGTGGGGTTGCCATTTCCTCCTCCAGGGGATCTTCCAGACCCAGAGATGGAACCTGCGTCTCTTATGTCTCTTGCATCACCTGGTGGGTTCCCTACCACTAATGCCACCTGGGAAGCCCGTCTTGGAGGGGAGGGAACAGATACTGTGAGTCAAATGACACCACCCAGTTTCCTGGATTCTGTCCTTCCTTAGCCAGAGAGAACCATATCCATGGCTCTCAGCGCCCAGGCCACCCAATGATCCTCTAGTTACCCCACTACAAAAGCTCAGCCCAATCAAACACTTTCTACAAAGCCCTAGGGCACTGCTGGCCCCAAGGGAACTATAGTTGGCTGGTCATAGTCAGTGAGGGTGCGTCCCTAACTACCTTTGTGTAAACTCCAGGCTCGCAAGCTACCATGCTGGAACAGTGGTTCCTGAGTGAGTTTCATCTTTTTACAGTTTAATTTTCATATTTTTATTTTTGACTTTTTCATTTTTCTCACTGAAGTCTATCTTATATGTTGTAAAATACACAAGTATTGAGCGAAATTTTATATCTGTATGGGCTTCCAAGGTGGCGTTAGTGGTAAAGAACCCGCCTGCCAATGCAAGAGACAGAAGAGATGCAGGTTTGATTCCTGGGTTGGGAAGATCCCCTGGAGGAGTGCATGGCAAACCACTCCAGTATTCTTGCTGGAAGAATCACATGGACAGAGGAGCCTGGAGGGCTACAGTCCATGGGGCTGCAGAGTCTGAAGCGACTTAGCATGCATGCATTACATCTATATATGCCTATCTCTGGATGAGGGTGAAAGAGGAGAGTGAAAAAGCTGGCTTAAAACTCAACATTCATTGTGCAAGTTTCCTAGAAGTCTTTGTGCCTTCACAAAACAGAACAGGGTTCATTGACTTTAAGAGACTCTAAACGAAAGAAACAATTTGAAAACCAAAATGGAAACAGACTACAGCAAGACTCAGACTCAGCAAGATGCACTGAGAGAAACATAGGCTACAATAAAACATCATTAATTAAAAATTCATTACGGCAAGGCAACTTTGATTAGGTGAAAAATGTTCACAAATTAAAAAAAATATTTAAATTCTCCATTAAATATGTGTGTATATCTATCAGGTGTAAAGAGCAAATTCAGTGTATCTAAGTAAAGGTGTGGCCACATAAAGATCCTCATGGAAGGTATTTTAATATAATTGACGAGAGTGATTAGAAACTACACATATCAAGTGGGAAAAGGGTGATTTTTAAAGAGCGTTTAAGTAGTTCAGACCCATCAGGCTTCCTTATATACAATTAATTTGCTTTAGCAAACCCTTCAACTTTAAGTCATTATCTTCAATTCCAGGAGGAATCAATGAGGTTTTACTGTAAAAGTAGAATAACATTTCAAATGATAAGAGTCCAGCATCACCCATACCAAAACAATTAGTCACGAAACTTCAGTTTGGAAAACTATTACTGTACAATATAGCAAGAACCAAATGTTCACACAGCTGGAAGCAAAACCAGGTAAGGAGGAGGAAATCCTCACAGTGTTGTACCACTGGTTCCTTTAATCATTAGAAATGCAACTGCAATTTACAATCAAGCAGTAGAACCACTGCTTATTAAGAGGCAGTAAGTTGTAAGCATCTCAGCAGGGAGACAGAGGAGTATTTTTGAACGCAGTCACAGTGGGGAGCTGCGGAAGTGGGGTTAGGATTCAACACAACACATTAGGAGCAAGATGTGTCTGCACTTTAGGTTTCTGAATGATATGATTACAGCCACAGTTGAGCAAATAAAAACCAAAACAACCAACACATAAACCCTGAGGTTCCACATACCCCTTTCAGGTGAGACACTAACACAGACCATCATTATCTAGGAGAATATGGCTTTCATTAAATCTCAATGTGTCTCCCAAGTGGAGAGCTTATAAAATAAGTTATTCTAAACCATGTACATTTAACTTTGGAACGGAGACACACAGATACATGTAAACATCAAAGGAATCACTCTGTTCCACATCTGGGTCCAAACCAGTCTAGGCCTGGTGAAATATTAAGAGGCCGGGGCCTGATTAAACAATGAGGATGCAGGAGCCCAGACGGTACTAAATAAATCATTAGGAGACAATCAAGAAATGGCTTGTATGTTAAACCATTTCAGAAAACCAAGTTTGACTAAATACTTTCAAGTTTGTCTTACTTTAGAAAAGCAGAACATTTAAAATCAAAATTATCTGAGTGTGTTTAAAATTGCCACCCTAGTTCATAGTAATTTTCTATTTTATTACTTTTGGGCTAAGGATTAAATATTTCTTAGGCAAAAATCTTTTCTATGTTCTCATTAATTATTATGCTATAAACAATTTTTGTTTCATGGTTCTTTTTATTTTTTTATTACTTGCAGTTATGTTCATCTTCATTGAATTTCATATTTGAGACTCTTGTCTTGATTGAAACAAATTTGCACGACCATTGCTTTCCTCTGGTTTGGAGATAGACTCTTACATGGCCTTGTGGACCTCTTAGGGAGCACGGTGCATTGATCTCCACCCTTAGATTGTAGCAAAGGGGACACTGTGAGCCCTTACTTTCTCAGGCTTGGGTCGGGAGCTCAGCAGGGCCCTGTCTTTTTGGGTGACCCCGTAGGGACTTCATTATTTCTTTCTGACTTCAAGAATAGGGATCCATTTTGTAACTCATCAGAGGAACTGTTCTTTGGCTCATAACTTGTCCTTTTCTCCATGGATTAATTTTCTTGCCTTAATTTCACAGGAATGTAAACTTCAGGAGCTCTGTAAGGGCTGAGGTTTTTGTCTGTTTTCTCTTCTGCTGTATTTGTACCATCAGCATCTGGGTCAGTGTCTGGTGTACATAGTAGGTGCTCAATAAAAATGTGTTCAATGAATTTCTAAAAAAAAAATCAACATTCAAAAAAACAAAGAGCATGGCATCTGGTCCCATCACTTCATGGCAAATAAATGGGAAAAAAGTGGAAACAGAGGCAGGCTTTATTTTCTTGGGCTCCCAAATCACTGTGGATGGTGACTGCAGCCATGAAATTAAAAGATGCTTGCTCCTAGGAAGAAAAGCTATGATAAACCTAGACAGCATATTAAACAGCAGATACATCACTTTGCCAACAAAGGTCTGTGTAATCAAAGCTATGGTTTTTCTAATAATCACGTACTGATGTGAGAGTTGGACCATAAAGAAGGCTGAGAGCTGAAGAATTGATGCTTTTGAACTGTGGTGCTGGAGAAGACTTGAGATTCCTTTGGACAGCAAGTAGATCAAACCAGTCAATCCTAAAGGAAATCAACCCTGAAAGTTCACTGGAAGCACTGATGCTGAAGTTGAAGCTCCAATACTTTGGCCACCCGATGCAAAGAGCCAACTCATTGGAAAAGACCCTGATGCTCGGAAAGATTGAAGGTAAGAGGAGAAGAGGGCAGTAAAGGATGAAATGGATAGCATCAGTGACTCAATGGACATGAGTTTGAACAAACTCCAGGAGACAGTGAAAGACAACAAAGCCCGGAGTGCTGTAGTCAATGGGGTGACAGAGAAGGACATGGCTTAGCAACTGAACAATGCCTATCTAACTACCACCCAGACCAAGATATATTCAGCATCCCAGCAGATTCCTTCATACTCACTCCAAGTGATAGTCCCCCAAGGCTAACCTGACCTAGATCGCTATGGATTATTTTTGCTTTTTTTGTGCCTTGCATAAAAGGAACTATACAGCAAGTATTTCATTTTTGAGAAGCTGTCATGTAGCCTGATGCTGCATGCATAGAAGTGGGCTAGAGCGTTTGAGGTCTCCCTCAGTCTGCAGCATCCAGGGTTTGAATCATGACTCACTCTCTGTATCACCTACAGCAGAACTTATTTAACCTTGTAGACCCTTGGTTTCTTTATCTATAAAATGGAGAGAACAATCATTTCTACATTGGAAAGTGCTTATTAGGACGAGTATTATATGTGAAGTGCCTCACTGCAGTGCCTGGAACATAGTGGATGCTTGATAAATGTGTGTTGAATATGTATTCTTGGCTATAGTAGGCATTCATTAAATATAGATTCAAAGACTCCAAAAGCCATATTCCTGCTTATAGCATGGATATCTCTTGCCTTCTGTGAACTCACTTACATTTCCAGAACTTCAGTTTAGGTACTTTTTTTTTTTTTTTTTGCCCCACAACTTGCAGGATCTTTGTTCCCTGACCAGGGATTGAACTTCAGGCATCTGGCAGCGAAAGTGCCAAGTCCTAACCACTGAACTTCCAGGGAGTTCCCAGAACTTCAGTTTAGGAATAAGTGTGTGGGTGTGTGGTAAGGACTTCTGCGAAGACTTTTTTGCACTTTCTGGAACTAAACCTTATGACTGTGGCTTCCTTCCTTTGAATTCTACCAGCCAGGATCAAATACCAGAGTAGGGGGTAGCGGGCAAGGATCATTTCTTGGAAAATGGGTCAGAAGTGTTGTTCTTTTTCAGACATTTCACTTTAACACAAGAAACATTTCCGGAACAAGTGCAAAGCTCGGTGCTTGTCAGTTTAGTCGCTCAGTCCCCATGGACTGCTGCAACGCCAGGCCTCCCTGTCGCTCACCAACTCCTGAGTGTACTCAAACTCATGTCCATTGAGTGGGTGATGCCATCCAACCATCTCATCCTCTGTCGTCCCCTTCTTCTCCCGCCTTTAATCTTTCCCAGCATCAGGGTTTTTTCAAAAGAGTCAATTCTTCGCATCAGGTGGCCAAAGTATTGGAGTTTCAATTTCCAATGAACTTCCAATGAACACCCAGGACTGATTTCCTTTAGAATGGACTGGTTGGATCTCCTTGCAGACCAAGGGACTCTCAAGAGTCTTCTCCAACACCACAGTTCAAAAGCATCAATTCTTCGGCGCTCAGCTTTCTTTATAGTCCAACTCTCACATCCATACATGACTACTGGAAAGACCATCGGTGCTCATCATTCATGTTTAATTCGTTCCCTCTTTCACTCACAAGTCAAATCCAATCTTCGCTGCATCCTTCTCGGTATCAGTTCAGGATGAGGGGCGGGCCCTTTAAGGCCCTGGAAAGGGTTTCGGGGTCGGTTTTTGGCGAGGAAGCCACGCCCCATCGCGTGTGCGTAGTCTCAGTGGGGCGGGGCCGGCGTCTCTCTGCTGTCGTCACTTCCGTTTCTCTGTCAGTCGCTACTGAGCGAGCTGGAGGCAGTTTGGCTACTGGAGCGGAGCGTGAGTGCACGGGACCCCGCCCCCACCCCTACCCGTCGAAGCACCGCTGCCGATCCCTACCTTCCCAGCTCGGCCGCTATCCACCTGAGGCCCAGGTTCCTTGTCGGCCGCGGGCGCGGGAAATGGCGGCGCTGCCTGATCTCCCCCTTCCCTTCCTCGGCCTCCCCGGACCCCCTCCTCCGTCCCCGGCTACGAGCCCCACGCGTTTCAGGCCCCTTGGCGCTTGAAGCTGGCTCCCGGGAACGGCCCCGGGGTAGCGGGTGAAGCGATCTCGGGCGGCGGGTGCGGCCGGGCGGGGCCGAGGAGCCGCGGGAAGGGGCCTGGGGCGCCCCCGGGACAATGCAGCAGCGGCCCGGTCCCGGGCGGGTGCGCGTGCGGGGCCTGCGTCTCGGGGGTCCTCATCTCTGCTCCCCGGAGTGGGGACGCTCTAGGGGCGGGAGGGAGCGGACCGGGTCGGAGGAGGCCGGGGGTGCGGCGGGGGAGTCCGGGGGTGGAGGAGTGAACGGCTGGTGTGTTGGGGGGGAGTGAGCTCTTCGAGGGAAGAAAATGGCGCTTGGTGCAAGTCCCTCCTCTTCCCACTCCGTCTCCTCTGCATTTCGCCGCCTCCTACGCCCCCTCCGACCAACCTGTCTCCCACCGCCCCAGCCATCGCCTGTCCCGGGGTTCGGGCGGCTTGCTGGCATCCCGGGACCCGCTTCCCCCGTTTGGATGCTTACCATCCTCGTGTTGTACCGAATTCTCGTGCCTTTTAGTTCTAGTTTATCTTCACCTTTTATTTTCTAATCCTCCTTCCCCCATGCCTTTATCAAAGATCGAAGATTTCCTTTTTTTTAAGCTTTTGTGTGTGTGTGTGTGTGTGTGTGTGTGTATTCCGCACCAGCACGTTCAGTATTACTTTGCCTGAATTACAAGCCATGCCGTCCCCACTCCCCGCTCCAGAACAGTAAAGGCTCATTAAGTAAAAGTGAAAATATATTTTGTTAGTAGTTCAAAGAGTGGTTTAGTTACCATTACCTGGTTTTCGTGTCGGAGGGACTTATTTGGGTTAAACACGAGGTGGTGCTTTGAAATGATCTTAGCCCCCTCGGGCACCTTTAATGAGCAGATGGTGTAGTTATGCTTGACCGTTTCAAAGTGAAAAATAGGTTATGTTCAATTTAATTACCTTAAAAAGCTTCTTGGCATTATTAGCAGCTAGCATACAGAAACAACTACATTGATTTTGGAGATTAGGCTGTAAAGTGGAGCAGTAACTGGATTAATGTATAAAATGTGGTTGTAAACGTTGCTGGCTCCCCTCTGAATTTACTCTTCTTGTTACCAAGAAATTGCCAGTTAAAATTAACATGGCTGGGTGGAGCATGGTTTGAGCTTTTTGAATTTAGTGGCTAGAGTAGGGATGGCCCATTTCTTTTACCTTGACCTTCTCTTGTGGGACACATTGAATGCCATTGCTATGCAAGTTTAGCCCAAAGCTGGATTATTTATGTTGGTTTGAAGTCTTTTTTTCCCCTCTTTATTCAGCAAACATTTACAGTGTACTTTGTGTATATTGGGCTCTTGGGGGCATATAGAAATTAATAGGGCTCAGTCTCTTCTGAATTGGAGATGTAGGGAGCAAAAGATACTTGCTATGAAGATATATGGAGTTTTACCACTTGGTATTACAAGTGCTTTGAAAAGTAGAGCATGAAATTCCTTGAAATTTAGGAAACATAGAGGCACAAGACTCTGCTTTAGGTTCAGGCACTCTGTAAACTCCACAGGAAAGACACTAGCCTGTGTACCTTTGGGGGATCTCCAAAATCTAGGGAACTAGGGTCATAGTAGGAATTGGAGGAAAGGATTTACCCCTCCCATAAGCAGCGTCTTCAAATTTTAGTTATATATTTCAGAGTAGAAAATCAGTGTGAAATGTAAATGAACGTTAATTATGTATAACTTTGAATCAGTACTTGCTCTTTTGATTGGAATGGTCAAAATGAAAAAATTAAGAACCTATACAGAACATGAAAAGTATGCTTCTAATGGCAAAACTAATTAGATATACAGACAGCTGTATAGTACAGTTGTCCACCATGCTGTGTGTACATTGGGATTAATTCCTGCAATGAATAATTGTATGTAAGTCTCATTGGTGGGAAATATAAAGCAATACTGAGAACTGTTCATATTTCTTCCTGGTTTGACAGTGATTGCTGTCAGCTGTCTCTTTGCAATTTACTCTATCTGTAAACATCTAACTCCTATCCATAAGCATCTAACCCTGCTAAAATGAAGTATAAAAAGACCCATTGACTTTGAGAAAGAGCGAGATGTAGGAGTATGAGATGTGTATGACATTTAGTTCTTTGCTGGGTTTAGAACTCTTTGCTTTGCATGTTATTTTCACCATGGAAGAGCTTTAGATTAAGAGCATAACTGCTATAGCATTGTGCCCCGTGGAACAGCTCCAGTGCTGCACAGTGGTAGAATGAGCTGTGGAACTTCTTGAATCTTTGGGGGAGAGTTAAGTTGAAGGTAATGAAAAAGTTTATGAATTATTTACATAATGTATTTTTCTTTCAGAATGCCTAAGTCAAAGGAACTTGTTTCTTCAAGCTCTTCTGGTAGCGATTCTGACAGTGAAGTTGACAAAAAGGTGACTATTACTACACCAGGTCATTTTTGTGATACTTAATTCAGCAGTATTGGTTCTGAAGGACAGCAAAGCATATGAGAACCTTAAAATGAGAGCCTGGATGGACATTTCTGAAAGTGCAGATGGCCCCTGACCCACTTGACTGAAATGCCTAGATGCTTGTGGTAGACATGTAGGCCACGCCCTGAAGTCAGACTTGAGCAAGTTTTCTGACTTCAGCAAGTTTCCTCTTGAGGCTTTTTAGGAGCCTTACAACCACTAGCTTAGACCCCAGGGGAATAGCACCAAGTTTAGGCCAAAGCCACTATTAGCTGTTGTTCAGTAGACTTCTTAAACTGTAGGTATTCTTTATGGTGCTTGTGCGCTCTTAGGTCATGTCTGACTCTTTGCAACCCCGTGGACTGTCGCCCACCAGGTTCCTCTCTCCATGGGATTTCTAAGCAAAAATATTGGAGTGGGTTGCTGTTTCCTCTTCCAGGAGATCTTCTCTACCCTGGAACCAAACTCGAGTCTCCTGCATTAGCAGACAGATTTTCTTCCACTGAGCTACCTGGGAAGCCCATTCTGCTTACTAGTTGAGCCATATTATATGAACTTTATGAAAACAGATATCAGTTTGACAGTCTTCTTAGCCTTGTTGTTTATCCAGCCTCTGAAGGTTACATAAAATTTGGCTTGGTACATTTTAAATTAGAATGTTATTTACTCTGATCCTCTCCTTTTAGTTCTATCAGCACTCAGCAAAGCTAGCATGAAATTACCCATTTTGATAGAAGAAGCTTTTTCTGCATTAGATAATAATTGTGCTGTAAGCTTAACTGTGCATTCTGCTTACCTGAGCATCTCACTCTAGTGAGGGCTTCTCCCACACAGAACTGTCCTTTATCTCCTGTAGCCTACATAGTTGTGTCTCTGAGCTCAGTTGATAGTTAAAAGAGAGCTTCTATGAGAATCTTGAAATACATATCATAATTTCACTTGGAAGATTGAAAAAAGCTTCAAAGAGCATGCATAGCTATAGTTGAGAAGGAAATGTCTTTTAGTTTTTAATTTGCCCACAGTATATCATTTGAATACATTCATTTAACAGATTCTTTATTGAGCTTTTACGTGCAGGGAATGCACAGTCTACAGGGAGTATACAGAACTGATAAAAGAGTAATTGCTTAGCGAGCTGATTTTTGCTATTTATCCCAAATAGTACTATTAATCCTGTAAGTACTTCCATTAGATGAATCCACTCTTTAAGTTTGTGTACATAAATATTTACATTTTATTTTGCCTAGTATCATATAATTTGGTCAAACAGTAATAATTTATACCTTCCACTAAGGAACTAAGGAGCTTCCCTGATAGCTCAGTTGGTAAAGAATGTGCCTGCAATGCAGGAGACCCCTGCATTCCCTGCGTCGGGAATATCCACTTGAGTTGGGAAGATCCATCCACCGGCCAAGGCTACCCACTCCAGTGTTGTTGGGCTTAGGGAACCAGAGGGTGGCAATCCTCCTGCAGTGTGGGAGACCTGGGTTGGATCCCTGGGCTGGGAAGATTACCTGGAGAAGGGAACAGCTACCCAATCCAGTATTCTGGCCTGGAGAATTCCACGAACTGTATAGTCCATGGGGGTCCCAAAGACTTGGACACGACCCAGCCACTTTGACTTCACTTCACTTCAAGGAACATGACTGCCCTCTACTGCTTGGATTGGGAACTCTACCGAATTTCATGGACTTAGCTCTTTTTGAGAATGAGTCTATTTAAAAAGCTTTTACAGTAATGCTGCTTTTAAAATATTGTTTTGATTTTGAATACTAGTCTAACACGTTGCTGTCTAAAGTGATTTTTTTGTGATGAAGTTTTGTGATGAGTTGTTGACCTCTGGTCTCCAGTACAAAATAGCTCTCTTAGCTTTTCCTACTCATAAACTCCCTGAACCAATTTAAGTCCCTTTTGGTTTTCTCATCCTTTTTTTTCTTTCTTTCTTTTTTTTTTTTTAAAGTATTTTATATATTTGGCTGCGCTGGGTCTTAGTTGTGGCACTTGGGATTTTCTGTCTTCCTGTGACGTGCAGGATTTTTTTTTTTTCTTTTAGTTGTGGCATGTGGGATCTAGTTCTCTGACCAGGGATTGAACCCCAGCCCCCTGCACTGGGATCACAGAGTCTTAACCACTAAACCACCAGGGAAGTCCCAAGTCCCTTTTGGAATAGGCAGGCATAAATAATCATAAATTGGTTGTTGTCTTTCTAATTAGTATGTTTTTCTTTGTAAAAAATAACTGACTAGTAGACTTTCGGTTTCCAAAAGTTTTAAGTGTATTTAAAAGCAACAGTAGCCCCCCTCAGTCTTTTTTTCTCACAGAGAAATTTTATGTGGGATCCCGATCTATAATACAACTGTTGGTCTGGTGAATACCACTCTAATGCCTGAAGTATCTTGGTTTCCCAAGAAACCCAAAAGTTTGAAAACATTATATTAGATAACAGTGGTATGTTAGTTTCATAGTTTTGTTGTCAGGGAAACTTGCCTGTGTACATATTTATGATTTTTTATTAATAAATGTAATCTTTTGATCCTCTAAGTCTTAAAAAGTAATGCGATCTTTTGAACCTGAGATGTGTTTTGTTATGCAAATTTTAACCATATTCTTGTTTTTCTTTCAAGCTAAAGAGGAAAAAGCAAGTTGCTCCAGAAAAACCTGTAAAGAAGCAAAAAACTGGTGAGACCTCCAGAGCACTGTCATCCTCCAAGCAGAGCAGCAGCAGCAGAGATGATAACATGTTTCAGGTAAAACTGGTATTTCCTTAATCTAGAAGAAGTGTTACCCGGCTTGATCTGAAGAATATGAAAAGTACCTCATCTGTTAATGCTTACTAATCTTTTCTGTATATTATCCTCTTGACTAAGGATAGTCCTTGAAATATAAGAAGAAGTTGGTAGAAATGAAAGCAATTTATATGATGCTAGATTTTTGTTAAGATCTAGAGTTCTGTGATTTTGCTGTATTTAAAACAAAGGGAGTTTAGTGGAATCAAAAAAAGAAAGATTGAGAACTGCGCATTTATGGAGCAGATTGGAGGAGGTAGGTCTAGCATTGGGCTGTGAAGTGTGGATAGGATATTACTAGAGGGGAGACTGCAATATGACCTGCCTAATTTTGACTTGATAACAGAAAAGGTAAAAGAAAATGAGTCTTCTGTTTATGTATTGGGTGGGGTGGGGTGGGGGGTTAGAAATAAGGTTGAGTAGTGAGGGAAGTGCCTTAGAGGGCTTTGATGAAATTACTGATACAACTTTTTCCCTTGGGTTTCTTATCTTGTTTTAGGGAGACTTGTTCTTGGCATCATGGTACAAGAAGGATTTATGGGAGAGGCAGTGGGGATAAATTGATGTGAGGTGATAAGGGCTTAGATGGTTTTCCCAGAAGATGGAATAGTGATTAAGAGAGCTAGTGAGGAAGAGTGGACTGGAGGAATGAAGCAATCAGTGAAGACTGGTTTCAAATTTGAGACAATAGAGATGGTTTCACTGATAAACGGCAAAGGTGGTTAAGTTTGGCATTTGAGACCTGATTATAAGTGTGGTAAAGTGTCTTTCCTTTAGCACCTGGAGGGTTTGGTTGGGAAATGTTCATGTGGGAACATATGGTACGATTGACTGAGGCCTTCTGCTGAAGTAAGCATAAACCAGAGGGGGAAGAGAGGTGACTGAGTACATGTCTTGTGATAACTTAGGGTGGAAGGAAAAAGAGGATATAGGTAAGAGAAGGTGAAGGAAAGTAAGAAGAGTGTGCTAATGGGAGCAAGAAAGAAGTAAGTGCTTGTGGGAACATAAAAAAGATAAGGAGACATTAGTTGAAGCCAGAAGGTTGGACAAGATGAGACTGCAAACATTTTTTTATTAGAAAGTGAGGCATGGGGAATACATGTAAATCCATGGCTGATTCATGTCAATGTATGGCAAAAACCACTACAATATTGTAAAGTAATTAGTCTCCAACTAATAAAAATAAATGGGGGAAAAAAAATAATATATAGAAGTAAAACTTTACCCAAGTAGCCCTAGTATATGTTATTTACCATCTGTTTCTCTGTCTTAGAATATACCAGGATAAATCATTTTATTGCTGTAAAAAAAAAAAAAAAAGAAAGTGAGGCTTGTGTGTGTGTGCACTCTTTTGGAAAGTTAGTGATGTCCTTAAAAGACAGAGTACCAGGATTAAGGTGAGAATGGGAAATTAGAAATTGGATATTTTTATTCACTTTTGCCTTGTTATATGTCTGGATTAAGAAATAAGACACATGATAACTGTACTTAACACTGTATTGAACATTTGAACTGTACTCAGTGGATTTTCAGATGTACCAGTCATGCAAAAAATGGTAATGTGTTAGCTTGAATATACTAGTAGTTTTTTCACTCTGAGTGTGTGAATATTGAATCGAGTTGTTCATTTTAAATACATACTTTTTAAAATTAAAAATCATGTAAAAGAATGACAAAGTGCAGATGATTTACTTATGGGCTTTAGTCTTCTGACTTTTGTATATTTTAGAGGTACTAGGAGTAGACTAATTTGATAGAGAACATAAATCACTGTTTGTAAGGAAGAATTATGAAAGGGCCCTCCTTTATTTGAGTAGATAATATGATTAAAACTATGATAAGGGCTGAGAAGTTAAAGTGCAGATGATTATGAGGGAGAAATGCTCTGAGAATCTTTCCTGAAGGAAGTGACATTCGAAGCTTATGACATAAAGGAGCAGCCAGCTGTGCCAGGTGTGGGCGAGAGGAAAGCATTTTCAAAGGAGAGGGCATTGTGCAGATGCCCTGAAGTGGGAAGGAGCTTGGATTGTGCAGGAAAGTTGGCTGAGAGTGTAGGTAGGTCAAGTTGGTAAGGAAGGTGAAGGGTCAGCTCTTGCAGGGCTTTCCTATTGGGAGGCCATGTTTAGGAGCTGAACTTTCTAAGTGCACTGGAAGGCTATTTTAAGGGGCAGAATGAAATGTAAAATCTGCAAGAGAGTATCCCTTCCTTTCATAGCCTTTCCTCCTGTGTAGAATGAAGGACTACTTTGGAATATTTCAACTTAATGTTTATACTAAAGATACAGACTTCTTTCAGGTGTTTACTTGGCAATTGTCTTGGGCTTTTCTCTGATCAGTTCTGTTTGCTATATGCCTACTTGTACTTGGATAATAATAGAGCCTCTGTAGCCTCTTAGTGGATTTTATCTTTTCTACCTTACCCTTGTTTGTACAGATAAACCAGGACCCACGTTTAGAGATTTTATTCTATTAGAGCAGGCTGGGGAAACTAGTTCTTTTATTATGGGCAAGTTATTATCTCACCAAAAAAAAGCGAGTTCAGTTCTTAAACCTTCATTTGAAAGGATCCCAAGCCTGAAAGGCTATTTATAGACTCCTTATTCTTTTGAAAGTGCCTCTGGGAGGAACATAGGCCTTATTTTCAGAGTGACTTTTCAAGATCTAGTCTGTGAAAGTAGTCTGTGTAGGCATTCTAAGAGAATTGTTACTGTTCAGTTGCTAGGTTGAGT
Organism: Dama dama; assembly: GCF_033118175.1. Lineage (NCBI taxonomy): Eukaryota > Metazoa > Chordata > Mammalia > Artiodactyla > Cervidae > Dama > Dama dama. The sequence goes on along the minus strand of NC_083705.1, from coordinate 48,153,489 downwards.
CCGATTCTTTGCGACCCCATGGAATGCAGCACACCAGGTGTCCCTGTCCTGTCATCTCCTGGAGCTTGTTCAGACTCATGTCCACTGAGTTGATGATGCCATCTAACCATCTCATCCTCTGTTGTCACCTTCTCCTGCCCTCAGTCTTTCCCAGCATTAGGGTCTTTTCCAGTGAGTTCACTCTTTGCATCAGGTGGCAGAGTATTGGAGCTTCAGCATCAATCCTTCCAGTGAATATTCAGGGTTGATTTCCTTTAGGATTGATTGATTGAAGAGCTAACACAGCATTTAATTTCATTGCCATTAGAGCTTTTTCCTTGAAATGGTATTTTGGCCGTAGAAAAATATTTTGGTGGTAATACTGACTTTTAATTTAAATCCAAAGCATGTTAGAGTGAGTACATTGGTTATATAAAATGAGGACTTTATGAGTAATAATGGTTTGATAATTTATCAGAAAGGTGCAGGATGGGGTTTTTAAAAGGAAAATCAGTTGCTTTCATTGTATTTTGTAAATTTGTAATAAGTTTTATTTAATTTTAAAAATAGTACTGTATGTTTTCTGTGTTTTTCATTTACCAAGAAAATGCCTAGAAGATAGCTTCCATTTCCAGAGTGGAACTTTCTTAGAGATTGCTAGAATCTTTAAGGATCTGGGTTATCAGGTACACTTTACCAAAAACAAATCTAAAATCTACATTAAAATTGTTTGGAGTAGCCATAAGACAAGATTAAAAAAAAAACCCAAAAACTAAATACCCATTTTTTGAGAATAGGTCACTAATTAGAAATAGGTCACTAATAGAATAGGTCTACTAATTAGAAAACTAACTAGTAGAATTAGTTTTTCTCTGTGTGTAGTGTGAGGTAGTTGTTGAGACTCATTTTTCACCCCTGTGCAGATAATCTAGTTGTTCTAGTACCGTTTGTTGAAGACTATTCTTTTCCTGTTGACTCACCTTGGATATTTATAAAGAAAATCAGTAAATATATAAAATATCTATTTCTAAACTCTGTTGTATTCCATTGGTCTATATATCTGTCTTTACTTCAGTACCACACTGTCTTAATTACTGTACTTTTTTTTTTTTTTAATTACTGTACTTTCATGGTGAGTTTTGCAGTCAGGTAGTCCTTTAACATTGTTCTTGTTTTTCACCTTCAGAATTATTTTTGCTATTCTATGTATTTTGTATTTACATACACATTTCATAATCAGTTTGTCAGTTTTTATCCAAAAGTCTACTGGGATTTTGATTGGAGTTGGGGAAGCTGAAGAACAGTTTGGAAAAAATTTGCAACTTGATCATATTGGTATCTTTTTCCATTAATTTAGATCTTTTTGAATTTCTGTTTTGTAATTTTTCTGGTATATCTTCTGTCAAATTTATTCCAAAGCATTTTGTGTGTTTTGATTCTATCTCAAATGTATTGTTTCCTAACATCATTTTCTAGTCATTCGTTGCTAAAAATACATATAATATTACATAATATATGTAAATTACAAATTCTATATTTTATAAATGTTAAAAATATATTTTTAACGATGTGTTAGAATTTTCTCTGTTGATGATTTTGTCTGCTTTTATATCATCCTTTTCTTTTTCTTGCTTTATTGCTATTATTTCCAGAACAGTATTGAAAAGAAGTGGTGAGAGCAGACACCTTGGTTTATTCCTGATGTCAGGGGCAAGGCGTTCTCTCTTTTCCCTCTCACGTGTATCACTTAAGCTCTGGAGTGAATCTGTGTACTGTGGGTTTTCTGCTTTGGACTGGGGGAATGAAAAGTTATGGAATAAACACAGTGCAGTCTTCTGTAGGGTCCATCTTTACTTGGAGATTTGTGTTAAAGTGGACGCTGGATGTGTTAAGGGAGAGCATACAAAATGCGCAGTGAGTTTTGGTCACAGTAAGTTTTAGATTTTGGTGGAGCAGCGTCATTCTGTGTCATCAGGCTTTCTCTTCCGTTTCACCCCCACAGTTCTTTGGTGCCAGTGTTCTCTGAAGCATTTTTGCCAAATTTTATTATCAGTTTATTGATCTATACTTTTTCCCTACTTTAAATAATTTATTATAATCACAAGTTATTTGAAAAATGTTTAGGGACTTCAAATTGTAAAATTGCAAAGGTTTAAATATGTGATGGTCAGCCATGTTTGGGAGGAAGAAAATGCCTCTTTAAGTTGGTCTTTGGCAAGCAAAAACGATTATGCATGTCATTGAAATTGTGGATGAGGAAGCTTGTGAGAAGTTTCTAGGGAATCGAGGTAGAAGTTCACATAGCTAGCCAACAGTGTGTAGTGTTAACTGTATTGTACCATGCTGTTTACATAAAATAACTGAGTATTGTTATTATTAATTTAAGACTGGTAAAATGCCATTCATATACTTATATTGTCCCTTTTTAAAAATAGATTGCTTTTGGTCTTAATCTTTAACTTTTTTTCCTAGTGAGATTTTAAAGTTGTAACCGTTTTCTACATCAGATTTCTCAGGAATATAAGGAAGATTTGCAGTAAAGGTGGTGTTCTCCTTTGTTTTTCTTTCTGTTTTTGGTTCTTATTCCAAAGACCTTTATAAAGGCTTCAGAATTCTCTTACTGGCTTTTCAAGTCCTTTGCAGTATTAGCTCCATCTATTCAGCCTGTCCTTGAATCTCATCAGTATTGTATCTTTCTCCTTTCCTTTGTCTATTTCCTCATCACTTTTTCCTTAATTTATGGCTTGTAGTTTTTCGCTATAAGATTCCACCACTTGCAGTATCTTCCACTGCTCAAGCCCACACTGAATGCAGAGTTGACTTACCTAATCAGTATTAATTTTGGAGGTTTTTAGTGTATTTTAATTTTATCTATTCATCTGTCACATGGGCTTACCACAAAACCAGAATGAAATGATGTTCACTTCAGTGCTGTAGGTGCCTAAGATAACTTTACTTATTAATTCATTTAAGTCAATACTATAAAATACTATTGGGAGTTTCACTGTGATAATTATTTTGGTCTTATTTAATTCATCCATTAAAACAGTTTACTGGGAACCCAATATGACAGGCACTAGGGATACAAGGAGGACTGTAAAAAATAAGCCATTAATATTGACAGTAGGATCACTGGTAACTTAGGGAAGACAGAACGTGTTTGGAAATGGTAGATACGAAACCAATGGAAAGGGAAAGAATGTACACTACAGTGCAGATTTGAACTGCCTGGGTCCAGTTGTACATGGATAGTTTTCAATACCAAATACTTTGTGATTTGTGGTTGGTTTAATCTTTAGATGTGGAGGGCCTGGCTATACTTTATGCTTGGATTACCCCCCTGAGTTGTTCCAAGGGTCAACTGTATATGCTAGAAATGGGATACAAAAGGTATAGAACTTATGAATTCATGATGATGTGGGTGAGAGATTTAAGGCATTTAACCATATTTAATGGGCTGTATTTTCTCCATAAAGCATGACACATACCCCGAAAGGAGGGGTCACACCAATAGGACAAGAAACTTATTTGAGAATGAAAAACTAAAGCAAAATGAATAAGATCTGAGATAAGAAAAAGCGGCTTGAGAGGTCATAGGCAGGATGAAAGCCATAAGTGTGTACTTGTGTTAGCACAATCCTGATAAAAGGGATTAATAATGAAGGGGCCCAGGTTTGTAAGGAGAGGAACTTTTTGATGTGTCTTAGGCACAAAATCATACCTAGTATTTTATTTAAGTTAGTAAGATTGAAGAGTAGGTTTAAAATGAGTAAGAGGTAGGTAGAGATAGTAGAGGTTTTGATTAGAAAGTTAATTTCTTAGCTTAAGTGCTAGACAGTACATTACAGCAGCATAAGATGTTGGAAAGTGCTTGTAGACACTGTTGAGTAAACCTTTTCCTTCCCTGTGCCACCTGTAGTTAAGCAGCAATAGAAGATTTTTGAAAAATAGTTTCCTATGGAAAGTTCTAAATTCTCAGTTTAAGACGGTAAGTGGAGTGTATTAAAGATGTCATTTGAAATGAATGTCTAAAAGAAAAAGCTCTCTTTTGTTCCTATTGACTGGAGCTTTGGATTCTTATATTCAGAATGGTTGCTAAACCAGTGTAGCTGGCCGAGTCTGTGGATGCCTACGGTTGTAGTTTGTACTAGATTTTGCTTTCTCATGATTTTTATTGTAAAAAAAAAAAAACTTAACATAAAACTTAACCATCTTCCCCATTTTTGAGCATATAGTAATGTTAAATATTTTCACATTTGTTGTGAAACAGATTTCCAAAGCTTTTTCATCTTGTAAAACTATTATATAACAACTCCCCCTTTCTCCTTATCCATAGCCCCTGGTAACCATCATTCTGCTTTCTATATGACCTGACTACTCCAGGTAGCTCATATGAAGTGGATCATCCAGTATGAAGCTTTTTGTGAAGGGCTTATTTATTTCACTTAGCGTAAGATCTCAAGGTTCATGCATGTTGTACCGTGGGACAGTATTTCCTTCTCTTTTGAAGCCAAGTAATACTTCATTAATGTATGTCCCACATTTAACGTAAAAATGATTGGAAATGTGAGATGTACTTTGTTTCGTTTTCTTAGAAAGATTTCTTTTTTAACAATGAAAGCTCCCTTGATGTAGTGTTGCTATCGAGAACTGCAATTATTTTTGTGATTAGAAGTAGAGTGAGTGTGCAGCGAGTGGGAATATAAACATGGATATCTTTGTGGGCAGCTATTTTATGTTTTTTCTTTTCTTTTGTAGATTGGGAAAATGAGGTATGTTAGTGTTCGGGACTTTAAAGGGAAAGTCTTAATTGATATTAGAGAATATTGGATGGATCCAGAAGGTGAAATGAAACCAGGAAGAAAAGGTAAGGTTTAATTTCCTAAATTTGGTCCTAATATTGGGATTATGTAAGCTTGAAATTGTTTGGTCTTTATTTGAAATTAAATAATGTTGGCAGTGAATAGGTCCTGAAAGATTCTCAAGTTGCTTCTCTTCGTCTTCTATAGCCTTTTTGGACGTGACAGTTAACTTATTTTATGAGATGTCCTAAGTACAGCTATTGAAATACCTCCTCCTCCCCAAGTAATACCCCTATATCACTCCAGTTGGCTGCCATTTTATTGTTAATTTGAATGTATCTTTAAGAAGATTACCTCAATTCCAAACTAGAGTCGGTTGGGGGGGGGGGCACTGGGAAAGTATAACATTGGGAATGGAAAATCCTGATTTACAGTGTTGACTTTTGATTCATCTCCAAAGAATATTCTTTAGGGTGATATCCTTTAACCACTTTGTCTTCCATTTGTGCCTCATCCAGTCCCACGCATGACATCATCACAAAAGCATACTTTCTTTCACGAGATAGCAAGAGAACATTTGTGTACCAATAGAAATCTTTGTATTTGGTTAGTTAGCTGCTTTAGGTTGATCCTTAGCTAATGAAAAATGCCTCCTTATTTTTTTCTATTTTACCTGCATGCCATTTTGAAAAGCACCATGTTTACCTCATTTAATTTTGACTTTATTAAACTTAAAACCCTTATATGTTTTCACACTCTTCTTCTTCAGGTCACTTTTGGATTGATCATTCAAGTTGTCCCAATGTAGCCAATGGCAGATTTCTTATTACTGTAAACATTTACTAAAGTGATTGATTAATCCTTCCTCAGTGTTGTCCCAATACGTTCTCCTGCCTCTTCTCAATTCCATGGCCTCATAGCAGTTTTCTGAGAAATTTATTAATTCTTCCACTTCTGGTTTCTCTCTTTATATGTGTCAAGGATTAGAACACTAGAAGTTTAAAGTACAAAGTACTTTCTGTTCATACTTTTTCATCTTAAATAGGAACAACATGTCATTAGCTAATTTTTAAATGTTTGTCAGGTGATATGCTAAGATTTTATTCACAATGGCTAATTTTTCACAACAGCCATTTGTGTTATAAGCACCTTTTTACAGGTGAGGAAACTGAGGTTTAATGGAGTTAGTGACAGTGAGGCTGGTATTTGAACCTTGGCAGCATGACTGCAGAGTGCACTCTTAACCAGCATGCATGGTCTAAGAAGTTCTGTTCGGGCTATGTCTCAGGGATTTTTCCAGAGTGAAATGAGTGCTTCTGGAAGAAAGCACAAAGTCATTCATGCCGAATTCCTGTGGAAATTTTGAGCAAATGTTGGAAAAAGCTGGTTGTAGAAGTGGGGTGTCACAAACCAAATCTAAGCTTGGCCACTTAGCCTGCTAGTTTGTAAGCATTTGTGAGCTAAATCTTCAAATCATTATTTGTTCTCACTGGGTATAATAGGCATTATGCAGGATGTGGTGTTGAAAGTAAAACTGTATAGAAGGATGACCTACAAAGGTAATTGTGATGAATATGACAAATAAATGTAAGAGATTTGATTCTTAGTGTGCCATTCGAAATGGCAATTTTGATAAAACAGTATTTTAGTTGGAAGTAGAAAATCCTCAATAGAGCTTAAGTAGATTTTTCAACTTTTGATTTTTAAACATTTTTTTAGGTATATCTTTAAATCCTGAACAATGGAGCCAGCTGAAGGAACAGATTTCTGACATTGATGATGCAGTAAGAAAACTGTAAAATCAGAGCCATATAAAACCTGTACTGTTCTAGTTGTTTTAATCTGTCTTTTTACATTGGCTTTTGTTTTCTAAACATTGTTTTCCAAGCTGTTGTATATTTGGATTGCAGAACAATTTGTAAGATGAATACTTTTTTTTAAATGTGCATTATTAAAAATGTTCTGAGTGAAGCTAATTGTCAGTTTTATTAAGGAGGATTGCTTTTGTGTCCACCACCTAGTGTAAAATAAAATCAAGTAATACAATCTTAACTGTTGTGGCCTTCTTTGATCAGAAGAGTTGATACTGTTTAAGGCCAAAAATAACAGTTTATCTACCTTTTAGTTTCAGCTCAGCCTTTCCATTCAAAAGGGTTTGCTTTGCATTGAATTTATAAACTTTTGATTTGTGAAATTCATAGTTGATCTGTTCTAATCAGATGTCTGGACTTGTTTGATTTTTTTTTTTCCCCGATCTCAGTGATATTTCACTTTCCCCCTTTTTCTTCCCTTCTGTTTCCTTCTAAGAACTATCTTGTCATGTTCAATTTTCATTTTGCCTTTGCTCTTTCTCTCGAATATGTTGTGCTAATTTGGAAAGTCTGAAACTGTCAAAATGTTAGTTATCTCAATAAGGTACTTGTAAGTAAAATATATGAGAACTACAATCACTAATTCTACTGTATCAAGTATTAGGAGATATAGTTTGATAAACAACATGGCTTGTTTGAAAACTCTGAGCAAGTAAATGTATGTCATTACCTGTAGTATTCTGTGTAGTTGTTATCTTATTGCTTAGTCTGCAGAAAATAATAACTTAGGTGTCTGATTTGCTTTCACTTATTATACATACTCACCCTGGGATGATGTCTATAAAATCAGATATTGTTACATTAGACTAGGATTTAATAAAAATTATGAAAGCTTACTGGCCTAACATTTTATTTTATAGCATTGAGTATGGATTATGGACAGCCAGAGATATCACTGAGCTTAACTGTCATAGTAAATGTCAGTTTTTAGGGGAAAGAGCATATTGAGCACATATTTGTGATTTTTGGCCTTTGCTTCAGTAGACTTGGTTCTTTTGCAGTTCATCTACTGGACAATGGCGTTCTAGACTTAATGTTACTAAGTTTAAGCAGGCACTCTGAATTGATTTTCATTGAGCCATAATGATGAAGCAGAAATAGGCTGAGGCACAGATTTCAGGGGTTTTGTAGCAATAAGTAGGGCATGGTGTGCCTTAGAATGTAAAGGAACTGTAACAGATTAAGGCAGCAGTGAAGAGGAAGGAATTCTCTTCACTCTAGATGATGACATACTGATATTTTAATCACATTGACAGGACATAGTTCTAGATAGAACAGTAAAAAGAAAGATTTAAAGACGTGAAAAATTGTTTCTGACATTTGGTAGCAAATCACAAATGGTTACTGCCATATCAGAGAGTTGCACTATAATACCAAGTTTGATTATTATGTCTAAAACATTTTATAGTAGAATTGTCAAGGACTTATTTCAAAACCATCTGCCAGGCCACATGGAGTTACTAGTTTTTTTTTCTGGCAGCTATGTTTCTTTGACATTTTTAAGATTTTTTTTAGAAATGTTTTTAAGCAGTAACCCTAATATGTGCATTAATTGAGGAAATAAATCCTCCTTTCTGATATTTTAGCCTATATCACATAATAGGTACCAAAGTGTTCAGAATACGTATTTTAGACAAATCATACTTGTTTGAAAACTTCCCCCTCATTTGGGAACATAGTAACTGAATTGGGTAGATTTATAAAGATTCTTTATTATATATACAGAAAGAGTAGTTAGAACACATAACTCTGATTTTGGTATAAATGAAAAGGGAATAATGGGCAACTTTCCTAGGTTTATGTGAAATTAGGAGGTACATGCATGTTGAAACAATCTGCTAGTATAAAGATGGTGCTGAAATCTGTTACCTAGGCATTTTCTAGCTGTTTAACATTATCATTAACACTTTGACCTAAGGAGTGTTTCTCTGGCAGATTTTTGGTAAGGTTCTTGGTAAATTCATTTCGATATATTACTGAATATATAATATACAGAAATTATCAATCTCTTGTGTGTTTAAGAAAGGGATGAGAACTAGGTTAAAAGAAGAGAAAATAACTTGTGCTGGAAAGAAAAGATAGGGTAATGTTTTTTTTGTTTCAACTTTAGCTTCTTGGTAAGATTTCTTCTAGGAAGAAAGTATGGCATTTTGAGGCAATGGTTTCTTACCTGGTAAGGCCAAAATTAATTGAATTCATGCCAGCCCTTGAACGTGTGCAGTAGCAGGGCCTCTCTAATGTCTTTTTAAACTACAGGTAGCATCTGACCAAATTCCAGGGCTCTTGGCATTTTATTTAAAGAACAACCACTAGGAAAAAACCCTTAATAATTTTCTTCTTGTTTTGCTTCATAAATGCCTAAGAACTTCTTTTGAAAGAAGAATGCTCCTACCTCATTAGCCAGTCAAAATGCTGTGATGATCAGCCTATTCTACATGATGTGTTTAGGAAGAAAGGAAAAAGTGTACATCCTGGCTTGGCTATTGAGGGGAAAAGTGAAAGAACTGAGTATTAATTATTATGTGTTCCTGATGGGGGTATATTAGAAGAGTACTATAAAATTCTGAAATTTAAAAGTGCTAATACTTAGGATGTCTCCTGAAATTATTTGCAACTCACTTTTTATGGAAATTCAGAGAAACACTCAAAACACTTTTTTGTTTTTTAAAGTGGTGTTTTTCTAGGTAAACTCTAGTGGTAAACATTCACATGGTTAACACATATGTAATTCTGTACTTGTGGAATACCTGTCTGCTTTGTTTGGTACATCTTCCATGGAGATGTCGATGAATATAATACTGCATCTGTGAAAATATTTTAAATGTTGAAATAAAAACAAGAAATGTGCCCTCTGTGTCATCCCAGTTTCACAGACCCGAAGGTGAATGGCTAAGTTATTTGTTGAATAGGTTTTGTTAACAACTAGGACACCTTTTCTGTGTGAATGCTTTGGAATGTGGATTAGCCTTTGAGTGTTAAATCTTCTAAGGACCTCTGGGACTGGGTGGTAAGGTCCTATCTGTTTTCATTTACTTGATCCAAATGGAAAAATGAAAAATACTAAGGTGTACATGGCCTCTTTTACCTGTATGAGTGCTTTGCGGTCTGATTATTCCTTGTTTATTCCTTAATTTATAAAGACTGTTTTTCCCTTCTTGATTAGTAGTTTTGCATAGTTGAGATCTCTCATTGTTTAAATTTTCATTTAGGGAAACTTAACACTGGAATAGAGAGATCCATGGAAGATTACTTATAACTCTTGTTCCACTTGATCAACTGTGAATTTTAATAAAACATTGACTCAAAAATCCAGTCAAGAAGAAAATAGTACTTGGAATCTACACAGTTAATCACTGACCTTGTAGTTTTGTGGTATGGCTCAAAGCAGTTATGGTATATACAAGGAGTTTGAGAAGCATGAAATGTTAAAAATATTATGCAGAATTATTTACTATATAGCAGTTTATTCAAGACTTACAGCCCTTTGTGTCAAGGGCTTGTGTTAAAGCCCTTGCTACACAGGACACTCCATGACCTCATGTCAGTTTATCACAGAGTTCAAATCTTCCCAGACCTCCTTTTACAGCCATTTAGTCCTGGACTAACAAGGATCTACTGTTTCTGCCTCAAACGAAGCATTCCTCTCTCTCCTTATTTCACTCTCTGGCTCTTGATAGTTTGAATAGTTTTTTTGTTTGGTAACTTATTTTAGCTTGGAAATGATTTAGGCCACTTACTTTTTTAAAACTCTGGTAGAAAATAAGCACTTTCCCTGAATCACAGCAGTTGGATATACTATATCCTACCTTGATAACAGAATGCTGTATGTGAGGGGCTTCTACCATCTAAGCCAGAACTTAGCTAAAATAGTGCTTATTGTAGCTCCTGTGTCTCAGAAGTGATGTGAAGTTCCAGTTTGGCCCCCTTCTAATTCCCAAATAAGTTACTGCAAGAAAGATACAGAGAATTCTCATATATCCCTTCACCTAGAGATTCCTTTCCAATTTTGCCAGTTGTTCCAATAATGTCTTTATGGGAAAAGCTTACAACCCATTTGGTGGTTAGTCTCCACTTTGACACAGTTCTTCTCTTCCTTTGCTTTTACACCATTGACATCTCTGGTGATTTGGTAGTTCGTAGGTGCTGAGTGATGTTCTCAAGGGTGGACAAGGCCTAGAAGCTGGATGACTGAGGAGTTGGAGACAGCTTGGTTGTGAATGAAAGATGGAATGGGCGACTGTGGAAGCATGTGGATCAGGGGCAGATGTGTGACTGAAAGTGAGCAGCACTGACGTGCAGAGTTGGCTGATTTCAGTGTGTGTTTGAAGTGACCTCAGCTACAATTTCAATCACTTTCCACTTTTGTTTTCTGGGGACTTACTCCTCAGTGCAACCTTGAGTACTTTTATTAATTTTAGAGAAAAAATTTATGACGTACTTCACCATATTTTAACATCAGAAATCTGATCATTTTGGCTGTCACACCACTCCCTGCTACTCCCCAACACACACACACACACACACACACACACACACGAGCTTCTCAGGTTTAGACCATGGACTTGTCCAGCACTGTTGGGCAACGTGGTCAAACTTGGTGCACGAGCCAGTCATGAGGTCTGCTGCCTCTGTCCACTTGGTGTTGGAATATAGAAAGCATTTTCATTTATTCACACCTTGAGTGATCCAAAAAGATGAAAGGGTAGTGCAGAAATACAATAGATATCTTGAGGATTTTGAGGAATTTAAGAATTTCAGCCCTTGATCTAGGCGCGAAACTACCTTTTGATGGTGAGGTTTGAAGACTATTAACTGAAAAATAATTTTAGAAGCCATATGGTTTTCCTTAAAATTCTTGGTTCAGAAGCAAAGGTCTTTTGGTATCTAAGCACTAATAAGTAGATTCTTTTTTGATCTATGACACTTTTTCCCCCCTGAATATGGAGAAATGCCTCTTGCTCACCATAGAGTCATTAACTGATAGGCAGAGAAGGCTCTTAGAAACAGTTGAGAACATTTTCAATACATTGGAGTCCCGTAACAATGGCTCTTGAATTTCTAAGTAGAAGGAAAGCTGATACTTGCTGTAAAAGAAGTATTCAAAGTAGTGTTGTCAGCAAGCCACTTCTACTAGAAAACTGCCTCCAGAAGGTTAATGGGTGTGATAACTTTAAAAGAAATTAAAAAACACATTATAGTCTGGGTTTTTGCAACCTTTTCAATTGCTGTAGGAATCTCCAAGCAGCAACAAACCACAGCGTGCTTACAACTTTCCTGTAAGTATTGGAAATTTATCTCCTTTAAAATGTCTCTTACTGTAAACTATCAGTGGCATAGTAAGTTCCATTTTGTTGAGTGCCAAGATGGAGGAGTATGGACAGTGACAGATACTGAGAGTCTAATTTTTCTATTTAATAGTTACCATTCCATGAGGAGATACTCTTATTACTCATATTTTCTAGGTGGAAATTGAGGTTTCCAGAAAACAGTTGGTTTGGTCACAGCAACACAGTAAGTGGAGGAAGCAGGATTGGAATCCACATCTGGCTGATTCCAAAACCTGAGGTTGTGTTTACCTGTGTTTCTGTAGTATAGACCTTGGACAATGGCAGAATTGACTTGTGGGTCATTGATTTAGCAATGGACCCTCTCAAAGTAACCCTCACCCTGATTTTCACTGTCTTCATAAGGTAGAATTAGCGTCTAACCCAGCACATCTTCAGAGTTTCTTAAAATCATATCCGACTCCCTGGTAAGTCTGGTTAAGAGTCCGCCGAAGCCTTCTCTTGCCGCAACTGGAGAAAAGCCTGAGACAGTGATGAAGACCCAGCACAGGCAGAAAAATCACTTCCCCACATTCCCAGCAGCAGTAGAAGGGGCTGTTGTCCATCCTCGCATCCTTAGCGCCTGGTAGTGCCTCAGGGTGGATGACTTTGCTGAACCCTTTAGTCAAGGTTAAACTCGTAGAGAAAGTTGGTGTTGGTTTGCTCCAGTTAGATGTCGCGCCCCAAGCCACAGCTCCTCAAACAGGTAGGTTGAATTATTCTTGAGTATAGTGACTAGGATTTCCTGTTGGCCACCAACTTGAGGTACCATAGGCCGTGCGATCATATAGGAAAAACTTATAATTTGTCATGGAGATACTGGGAAACTACTCAAGACTCTGTAGACCTTTATGGGGAAATAATCTAAAAAAGTGGATATACATATATGTGTAACTTTGCTGCACACCTGGAACTGACACAACTTTGTAAACCAATTAAAAAAAAGATCCTGGGAAAGAGGAGAGAATTATGTAAAATCAGACTTGATTTTCTTCCTCCCACCTTTTTAATGGGCATGAAATTGGAACCTAGAGGCTCTTTACACCACACATGCCCTGTCTCCTGAGCACCTTCAGATCCACTCTCCACTCTGGCCCTGGTTGGCTAGCCTGGACGGACATGGCATCAGGCTCCCCTGCTTTCTGGCTCCTGGCTGACTTTGGCCAGTGCAGAATCCCACCAGGAAATTGTAACCTCATGGACTGTAGCCCTCCAGGCTCCCCTGCCCTCCACTACTTCCCAGGGTTTGCTCAAATTCATCTCCATTGCGTTGGTGATGCCATCTGACCATCTCATCCTCTGCTGCCCCCTTATCCTTCTGCCTTTAATCTTTCCCAGCATTGGGGTCTTTTCCAGTGAGTCAACTCTTTGCATTAGATGACCAAGGTACTGGAGCTTCAGCATCAGCCTGTCCACTGAATATTCAGGGTTGATTTCCTTCAGGATTGACTGGTTCAATCTCCTTGCAGTCCAAGGGACTCAAGAGTCTTCTCCAGCACTACAATTCAAAAACTTCAATTCTTCAGTGCTCAGTCTTCTTTATGATCCAGCTCTCACATTCGTGCATGACTACTGAAAAAATCATGGATTGGTGGTTTAGTCACTAAGTCGAGTCTGATTTTTGTGACCCCGTGAACTGTAGCACGCCAGGCTTCTCTGTCCAAGGGATTTTCCAAGCAAAAAGACTGGAGTGGGTTGTCATTTCCTTCTCCAGGGGTCTTCCTGACCCAGGGATCGAACCTGTATCTCCTTTTTGGCAGGTGGATTCTTTACCACTGTGCCACCTGGGAGTGAAAGTGTAAGTCGCTCAGTTGTGTCCGACTCTTTGTGACCCCATAGAGCATATAGTCCATGGAATTCTCCAGGCCAGAATACTGGAGTGGGTAGCCTTTCCTTTCTCCAGGGAATCTTCCCAACCCAGGGATTGAACCCAGGTCTCCCACATGGCAGGCGGATTCTTTACCAGCTGAGCTATCAGGGAAGCCCCTGGGAGGGCCTGAAAAAAACAGCTTTGACTGTACGGGTTTGTCGGCAAAGTCATATCTCTGCCTTTTTAATATGCTGTCTAGGTTTTAATACGCTGTAAAGCTCCCTGCTTTACTTCTAGGGAGCAAGCATCTTTTAATTTCATGTCTACGGTCACTGTCCGCAGTGATTTTGGAGCCCAAGGAAATAAAGTCTGTTGCTGCTTCTGCTTTTTCCTGTAGTCTACTCAAGTTTGTAAATGGTCTCAAACTCTGCTCAAGTTGTGATTTGAGTGTACCACTTGCTTCCTGTTGGCACTGTGACTGCTACAGTAATAGGCTCCAGAAATGACCCCAGGAAACTGATGCTCAGAATTGTATTCTGAGATGTGGAGAGGACAGGGGTGGGGGTGATGGGACAGGAGTCAACTGTGGTATATGGCGAGGCCACAACCACTTAAACTTATCAGTGTGGTAGCATGGAAGCTTCCAGTCAGAGAGCATGACTTTGATAATGGCTGTGGCACCTGAATGAATCTGGCTAGCTGAAACTAAAGATTTTGCAGGCACCTCACTTTTGACACTCTTGGGAAAGCACCTGGGCTGTGCTTAGTCATACAGTCATGTCCGACTCTTTGCAACCCCATGGACGGTAGCCCGCCAGGCTCCTCCAGGCAAGACTGCTGGAGTGGGTTGCCATGTCCTCCTCCAGGGGATCTTCCCAACCCAGGGGCTGAAGCCAGGTCTCCAACCCAGGTCTCTAGCGTCTAGGGAAAGAAAAAATAAAAGCTGTGAACACAAACATTAAGACACATGAGGAGCTAGAGAGCCTTGATGACAGCTTTGAAAGGGTCCGTCATCTGTGGTTACAGTGGTTCCAGAATAAGCCCAGGATGGATGTAAGGAGCGCAGACTTGTAGCACTGATTAATGCCCAGTCCTGGGAAACCGCGAAGGGCACTGGTTGGGAAAGGAGATGGCATTTGGGCCCCAGATTTCCCTGGACCTCTGCTGCCTGCAGAAGCAGGCCACACCACCTGCTACTGCCTCCAGTTCTAAAACCAGCATTAGATCCTAACATTTCTGCTAGAATTCTAGGGCTTCTCCTGGAGAAAGCCTATAGAAACAGAGGAAGACATCTGATGATTTCTCCAGTCTACTGGAGGAGCCTAGAGACTGTTTGGGGGAGTAGCCGCTAAGTGTGTTAGACCAGGGGGGTCATAGGTGGGAGTGGCCTCTCTATCTAGTGACCACTTAAGAATGTTTATGTTCCCTCCCCATGACCTGGGACTTGAATTTCTCCCTCCACACATTTTATTTTGCAACTTTTCAAACCTACAGAAAAGTTGAACAAATAGTAAAAGGAACAAACACCCTTATATCCTTCACCTATTTAATTCGCTTCTTTTGCTGAACATTCTTTTTTGCTGAACTATTCATGATATGTTGTTTGGGTCAAAGTATGTGAAAAAAAATTCAGCCACCCAGAAATGTGTTGTTGCAAAAGGGAGCTGTATTTTAATAGAGTTTTCAGATCATTATGGATACTCTTTGATAACAACCACAAAACTTGACAAATGGTAGATTCTTAAAGGTCAGTTGCACTATGTAATTTTTGCTTAAAAGCTTGAGTTACACCATTGACAACAAATGCTATCTGTTGTTTTCCTTGAAGTGTTGGGTTCAGTCTGTTCATTTTTGAGAAATCTGCCAACTCTACAAGTCAGAGTAATCATTATTTGTCAGCTGTTCTTGCAAATAAAAGCAGTGCTCCATGGAAAGAAACAGTAGTTCAGTTCATGGTCCAGACAGTTGTGCTTACGCTCTTCCTGAAGAGAGCAGCTGAACTTCAGTGTCTTTCACAAGAATAAAGACTTTCTTCTACCAAATCTCACTATTATCAGAACTTAGAAAAATTCAGTAATTTTTACCTAAAAACCAGTTTAAATATCCCCAATTGTTCCCCTAAATGTTGTTTCTTCCCCTGATGCAGTATCTAATCAAGGTTCATGCCTCTCATTTGGTTATTAGTCTTTTTAATCTAGAATAATTACCTTCTATTTATGTTTTCAATAACACTGATTTTTTTTTAAGAGAGTCCAAGCCAAGTGTCTTGTAGGATATCCTGCATTCTGGATTTGTCTGTTTCTTCATGGCTCAATTCGGGTGAAATGTCTTTTGCAAGAATGCTATTAATACATGGTTAAGAAACACTACAGAATATTACTCATACATGGGTGAGGAACACTACTGATACATGGGTGAGGAATGCTATTGATACATGGGTGATGAATGCTATTGATAAATGGATGAAGAATACTATTGATACATGGGTAAGGAACATTATTGATACATGGGTGAGGAATATTATTGATACATGGGTGAGTAATACTACTGATACATGGGTGAGGAACACTGTTGATAAATGGGTGAGGAATACTACTCATACATGGGTGAGGAACACTACTGATATATGGGTGAGGAATGCTATTGATAAATGGATGAAGAATACTATTGATACATGGGTAAGGAACACTATTGATACATGGGTGAGGAATATTATTGATACATGGGTGAGGAACACTACTGATACATGGGTGAGGAATGCTATTGATAAATGGATGAAGAATACTATTGATACATGGGTGAGGAACACTATTGATACATGGGTGAGGAACACTATTGATACATGGGTGAGGAACACTACTGATACATGGGTGAGGAATGCTATTGATAAATGGATGAAGAATACTATTGATACATGGGTAAGGAACACTATTGATACATGGGTGAGGAACACTATTGATACATGGGTGAGGAATACTGTTTATACATGGGTAAGGAACACTACTGATACATGGGTGAGGAACACTACTGAAACATGGGTGAGGATCTGCACTTTTTTTTTTTTTCATTTATTTTTATTAGTTGGAGGCTAATTACTTTACAATATTGTAGTGGTTTTTGCCATACATTGACATGAATCAGCCATGGATTCACATGTGTTCCCCATCCTGATCCCCCCTCCCGCCTCCCTCCCCATCCCATCCCTCTGGGTCTTCCCAGTGCACCAGCCCTGAGCACTTGTCTCATGCATCCAACCTGGGCTGGTGGTCTGTTTCACCCTTGATAGTATACTTGTTTCAATGCTGTTCTCTCAGAACATCCTACCCTCGCCTTCTCCCACAGAGTCTGAAAGTCTGTTCTGTACATCTGTGTCTCAAGGATCTGCACTTCATGTCTCACACTGGAAGGCACCTCAGGCCAGGTTGTTTTACTCTGTTTGATCGCTAGGTTAGTTAAGGTGGGGATTGCCAGATCTCTCCATTTTAAATTAGAATACATTCTTCCCTCATCCTTTTTATGCAGTTCTTTGAAAAGCACTTAAGTTTTGGGGACCTAGTGTGCCCTCTTGGGCTTCTCATGCCACTGACCAATCAGAGGCAGAGAAGGGAGGTTTTGTAAGATTAAGTTGATTGATGGCTGTGGAGAACTATGTTTGGAAACCAGGGGATTTACTGATCATTTATTATACTCCTTTGATGAATTGTCTTGGGCATTTATTGATATTTTATACTCCCTTGATCAGTTGTCCTGGTGAGTGAAAAACTCCAATGACCTTTAGAGAAAAGGACTCAAACACTGTAGCAATGAAGAGTTTGGACTCGCCATCTGGTAAGTAATCCTGATCCAGCCAAGATGCTGGGAAAGGTTAAGGGGCACATAGAATGGGCCGTGGGAAAAGGTAGCTACAATGACCAACAGAGGCCTTTGGATATCAGGAGTATCACAGTAGTGTTTTGTGTAAATCGTTTCTTGTCTCCCTCCCCTTTCTCTAGATAGGAGTATAAGAAAATGGATAGCAACTAGTACTGACATGATAGTTGATAGAACTTCATGCCCACTTTGTGACAGGGGCTCGATCTTTCCATTAGATGAAGGACCAGAAAGGATGCTGAAGGCAAGAAGTCTTGGGTGGTAACTCTAGCTTTGTCTTTATCTCATCCCTGTCTATGTATCTATCTCTATCTATCTGCCTACCCACCTACCTGTCTTCTGGAGTGCATATGTACATACACACAGAGACTCAGACACAGATGCACACACATATAGCTATATACATATATGTACATAGAAATATGTTCTATTTCTCCAGACCCATTGCACCTTGTTCTCTATCCTGGGAGGCTGATATAGATAGATTACATCAGTAGGCTGTGCTCTCTTGTTTCTGGTTGGATCTGGTCCCTGATGAAAGTGAGGAGAGTTGGGATCACATCAGGCTGGCAGTGTTTCTCATCACTGCTGCTTGCCTGTGAGTTTCTTCTGTTGGGTTTCCTGTAACTCTTCTTGTCCTTCACATTTTGATGGAGGGATGTGACAGCTCCTCCATTATTAGAAGCCCAGGATTAAAGCATGGTTACCCTCTGGTTTTCCTGACCTTTACCCACACTTTTTTGAATAATTTAATTTTAATAAACATACTCCTTGAATTAGCTTAATATGAGTATATCTTTTCAAAATGGAAAACTGACTGGTAATTGGCGAATACAATTAACAGAGAGAACTGCTTTGGGGATGAAGAGTCTCTGATGCCCAGACCTCTAGATTAGAATCAAAGGAAGTATGTCTTTAAA
Source organism: Dama dama (assembly GCF_033118175.1). Classification (NCBI taxonomy): domain Eukaryota; kingdom Metazoa; phylum Chordata; class Mammalia; order Artiodactyla; family Cervidae; genus Dama; species Dama dama. Next base: position 48,134,913 of record NC_083705.1, on the reverse strand, counting down.
CCTTGGTCTTTGACCTTGCAAAAGACTTGATTCACTTAGAGTGTTTGTTTCTCTTACACTATGTGGCTTCTAGAAACAATCATATCAGTGGCCATAAGTAAACATTTCCTGGGTATCCCTGGTGGCACAGTGGATAGGAATCCATCTGCCAATTCAGGAGGCACAGGTTCGATCCTTGGTCTTGGAGGATCCCACGTGCCGCGAGACAACTAGGCCCATGCTCCACAACTACTGAGTCTATGCTCTGGAGCCTGGGTACCGCAACTACTGAAGCCTGAACGTCCTAGAGCCTGTGCTCCCCAGTAAGAGAAGCCCATGCACTACAACTAGAGAAAAGCCTGTCCAGCAATGAAGACCCAACACGGCCAAATAAATAAATGGTAATTAATTTTAAAAAGCTTTAAAAAAGTAAACATTTCCTAAAATCATCAACTAGAAATCATCAATCCAAGAAGGAAGAGTTTTTCAAAGTTTGGTCCCCTGAATTTAATCAGGCAAACTCCTCTCTAGTCCACAGCTACATGTTCTCTTTGTCCCATCTCAATACCAGAGAGACTCACGGCTGTCAGGGCACCGTGAGACTACTGCCATCAGTGGGTGACCGCCTTCTGCTGTGCAGGGGTAATTACCAGGGGCTGCCAGTCTGCCACACACTGCCCTTGACAGAGAAGAGGTTTCCAGCATGCATGTTCAGCTCCCAAAGCTGGTTGCCAGATGGCTTAAACAGACATGGTCAGAGTTAGATAAGGTGACAAGGAAGTTTCTGTTCACTTGAAAGGTGATAGGAGACGTTGGCCACCTTGAAGAGTGGACAGCGTAAGTCCCCAAGGCTTTGGGGCAAGCTGGGCATCTGGATTCCAGCCACAAGTAGCTGACCTGGAAGCCTGAATAAGTTATTACAGGGGATGATAGAAACTTTTGGTCACAGACAGGTTTTCATTCTTCTTGTCTGCGCCATGATTGTTGTTTAGTTGCTGAGTCTTGTCTAACTCTTTGCGACCCCATGGATTGTAGCTCACCAGGCTCCTCTGTCCATAAAATTTCCCAGGCAAGAATACTGCAGTGAGTTGCCATTTCTTTTTTCAGGGGATTTCCTGACCCAGGGATTCAATTCAGCTCACCTGCATTGCAGGCAGATTCTTTACTGCTGAGCCACCAAGGAAGCCCCCTCTGCCCCATTGGTACAGGTCTTTTTACAGGGGAGGAATGTTCTGAAAGCTAAAGGCCTTGGCGGTTTATAAAAATGTTGTTGATAAGCAGATCTTTATCACCCTTCCAGTGGCTGAAGGAATGAATTGCTCTGGTTATGGAGACTTACCCAGGTTGGGTTCTCATACCTGTGAATGGGAAGCTTTAGCATATTTCATTTGTGCTTTTATAATAGCATCAAGTTTATTTTTATTTTATTTATTTATTTATTTATTTTGGCTGTACCACATGGCTTGCAGGATCCCCATTCCCCAACCAGGGATTGAACCCGGGCCATGGCAGTCAGTGACAGTCCAGAATCCTGACCACCAGGCCACCAGGGAACTCCTACAGCTTATTTTTAAATACAGGAACATTCTGTGAGTGGTTCCTGAGCGAGTGGCAGTAAGTGTCATGGGGAGATGTGATGGCAATTGTTTCAACAGTTTTGGTGTATGGATAAGCTCCTGTGCATGTGGGAAGCCTATCAACAATTGGCAAAACATATCAATATGAACATCCATATCTTCATTTGTAGCAGTCAATCTCAACAGTTACATATGGTGGCCCTAGTAGTAAAGAACCTGCCTGCCAATGCAGGTTCGATCCCTGGGTTGGGAAGACTGGAGGAGGTCATGGCAATACTCCAGTATTCTTGCCTAGAGAATCCCATGGGTAGAGGAGCCTGGCGGGCTACAGTCCATGGGGTCGCAGGCGTTGAACACAACTGAAGTGACTTAGCATGCAGCACATCCCATTATAAGGGAGACTGAATTGCCTTCTCTATGGGCTTCACAGATAGGAAAGGTCTGACAATTCTGCCAGACTACACTGGAGAAGCTTTAGCACATGAAATGCCTTCTTTCTCAATTGAAGGAGCCATTCCAAAGATCACACAAGGCGTCAGGGAGAAGATCCTTGGTCACCATCTAGCGGTCATCTAGGGAATGTCCAAGGCATAGCCATGCTGCACAAATTATCTGTAGTGAAACATTTGTCATTTCCAATTGGTTGTGGCCAATACATTTATAAAATACAACAAAAATTATTAGAAAAGTTATAAAAGTACACACAAAACACAATTTGTGATTTTTAAATGAGTCAACACATAGCATTTTATAAATATAACCAGAACAAACAACATATGGAAAAGAAAATAACTGTACATATAATTCATTGCAAGTGTAAACAAAACTAAACAGAGTGAAATTGCTCGTTCCTCATGTTAAATGCCTGAATGAAGTTTTTTTTTATTTTTTTTTTCTGAATGAAGTTTTGAACAAACACTATATGTATCAATGTTTAGGTTTTGTACCAAGTATTTGATATAAATGTGTATCAATGTTTACTATGTAGAAATAATAAGCTTTTAATGTGTTAAGTGAACTTGTTTCTCACTTGTTAAAATTTATCTAATCTAAATTGAATTGATGACAGTATTAGTGACAGGGGTTAATGTATATATCAACTGTTCCTATGTTCTGTTTTCATAACATATATAGTAGAGAAGTCAGTTCACAGGGGCAGGTTCAAGATACTACATTTTACCTTAATGTATAGTGAAGCAAGGGAAGCTATATCTCCATAATTTAGCTTCAATTCTTCATAAGTAGTCAATTCTAACAATTCATTCTGTATTGTTATAGTTAAAAGTAAATTATATATTGATGAAAGAAATGAAATCAAGATACATTTTCATCTTTTGATGAAAATATAATGAAAAACATTCCATCCATTATCTAAAGTATTCATTGATAAATGTTGTTAAGTTATGGTAAATGTTATTACAGTCTTTATAACTTGTGTTTTTCCAAGTTATAACCATTACATCTTATTTGCCATTGAAAAAGTTGCACGAAAGCATTAAAATCATTTAAAGTACTGAAGCTATCAGGCAAATAAGTAAACACAGCTGTTTAAATTGTATCTTTAAAAAAGAAAAACAAACTTTTATTTTTATGTTTTTAAACTTCTTATTTTATATTGGAGCACAGTTGATTAACAGTGTTGTGTTTGTTTCAGGTCTACAGCAAAGTGATTCAGTTATACATATATGTGTATCTATTCCTTTTCAAATTCTTTTCCCACTTAAGAAGCCAACTTTTAAAATTAAGAGTTTGTTCCTGAATTCAAACGTTCTCAACAAAACTTCCCATTTCAGTAACCACTGTACTTCAGCAAATGATAATAGTTGTTTATGATCAGCTTCTGTATTATCATATAGTAAAGATTATATTCTTGATATCAAAGTGTTAGCTTTTATGTCATTTACGTTTTTTGTTCCATCAATAAGTATACTAGAACATCTGATTTTATATTAATAAGTACACACAAAATTATGAAGCAAATTGGTGAAATATTAAAAACTGGTTAAAGGTTTTATGGGGATTCTTTGTACTATTCTTGCAACTCTTCTGAAAGTTGCAAAGTATTTCAAACTAAAAAAAAAAAATGACTGATTGTTAAGTAACCAAATTGCCAAAATTTATCTACTATCATGATTGTAAACATTATTAGATCTTTTTAAATGGTAAAAATAAATAAGCAAGCTAATAAACAATACAAATTACTTTCCCAGTTTAGGTGACAGTATAAAACTATAAACTCAAAAAAATAACCTGATTAAAAATCAACATCATTGTAAAAACTACAAGTTATAAAAGGAAATGCTTACGGTTTTTAGATTTTTGCATATGCTCTCAGTTAAAATAGTACATGGTCCTGCTGTTTGTGACTCCTACTCGGCTCAGGCCTGCAGCTCCCCTTGAGAGGGAGACAAAACCTGAGAGGTCTCTGCCCTTTGCTGCTGACCCCAAGCTTGGATGTTGCACCAATGTTAAGTTCCTATAAAGTGTTTCTGGGCACCTACTCTCAGTTTCTGTACTTAATTCATTTTGGACCAGTACCATGACCAGTACCATGTTTTGATTGGCACTGGTGTTAGGGATGCTGTGTGGAAAAACTCGTCTGGTCTCCTAATATGAATTTTTACCCCCCGCTTACAACAAGCAATTCTCCAGTTATTTAGGGACACCAATTATGGGTCCTTTAAATCAGTTTTGACACTGCCTGGAATTAGAGTCAGATCTTACAGGTTTAAGAGCTCAGGCCCGCAAGACTTCCCTCCTCCACTTCAGATGCTGACACGTCCAGATTGTCACCTGTGATTCTGATGGACCAGCTATAAACTAGAGGCCCAATAATTTGCTAGAACAGCTCACAGAAATCAGAATAACAGTTGACTCACTAGATTACAGTGCATTGTACAAGGATACAATTCAGGAACAGCCAGATGGAGGAGATGCCCAAGGTGGAGAACAGGGCCTTCTGGCGCCTCCACATGTTCAACAACCCAGAAGCTCGTCACACCCCTTCACTTAGGGTTTATTTTTATTTTTTTTTATGAAGACCTCATTACTGTAGGCACAACTGATTAAATCACTGGTCTATAGTGATTAACTTGATCTCCAGCTCCTCTTCCTTCCCCAGAGATTAAGGTGTGGTACTGAAAGTTCCAACTCTCTAATCACAGGCTTGGTTCCTTTGGCAACCAGCCCCCACCCTGAGGCTGTCCAGGAGCTCCCAGTCATCTCATTAGCAAACAGCAAGACATGTACCACTTCAGAGATTCCAGGTACCAGGAAACAGGGTGGAGACCAAATACGTATCTCTTTTATGACAGACACATACCATTTCCAAGCGTTCTTTCTGAATTTGGGACTTGATCTTGGAGCAACGTCAGAAAGAATCACTAAGAAGGCTGGGTGATCTGGGTGATGCCTATGAATAAGAGTAATTTTTTAAAAAAGATGTGAAAGGATTGGAATTCGTTTTACAAAGTCCAAATGAAATTTTTTTTTCCTGTTTGCATCATGACAATACAATATGGATGAAAAATAAATAAGTCACAGGGACATTCTGTGTCATACTTTCACTGTCTTCCTTTCCCAATGATTATTAGAATGCCATGACCAAAGATCTTGATTCCAACACTGGGACTGAGACTTTGAAAAAAGGGTGTCTGGTAGTATTAGTTTCCACTTGAGAATTAATGTCCATTTGTATTTATGGTTTTTTTTTTTTTTTTCACTGCCACCAACAGCACTGTGCAGCTTTATTAACCATTCAAGTACAGTAGCGTCTGTAAGATCGGGACAGAATTGGGATTTAAAAGTGAACAGATATTCAGCATCTAACAATTTGAAAGAAGCCACTACATACTCTTTTCACAGACATGTTTTCAGGGAGCCAATACAGTACTAGCCATTAACCCAGCACACCAGGCGTACTGAAGTAGAAAAGATGCAACAAGAAAAATAGCTACATTAGAAAGACTTCAACACTTTAGAAAAAGAGTAAAACACTTTTCGTTTCTCCCCTTTAGCCCCTAAAACAACATCCTACCGTTTGGATCTACCTATACAGGTCCTACATCAGCTTCTAGAATATTTGTCAGGAGGACAAAAGTAAAATGACACTGGCCAGTACAGTCTTTGGATATTTAGGAAGGGGATGGGGAGAAAGTCAGTTCTCAGATCAAATGAGTCGGCTTCAGTCCCATCAGCAGGCTCTTTGGAGCCTTTGTTCTCCCGCACTTCTTCACTGTGCTTGTCCGTCTCTCGCAAACGCTCCAGTTTGGCGGCCATGTGTGCCTCCCGGTTCTCTTTGTTGGCTTCCATCTTGTGGGTCAGCTTCTCTTCCGCCATTTTACTGAAGGTGGTGTTCTCCTCTATCGCTTTCTGAAGCACTTCTTTCTTGTGCTCCCGTTTCTCAGCAAGCTGCTTCAAGACCTCAGCTTCATGGGACTTGCGTCTTTCTTCTGCAGCTTCTAATTTCTTCTGAATTTCCTCCAGGGAAAGAGCCTTCTTCTTAGGAGGGGAAAGGGGAAATTCTGGGACAGATTCTTTTGATCGAGGGCTGAGAATCAGCTCAAAAGCCTGGCCTGAGGCACGCCTCTCCAGTTCCTTCACCTGGATATCAGAAGCAGCCATGATGAAGAGAAGACAAGAGACTGGCAGTGTACTCTACACGATTCACTGGCAAGGAAAACCCTCTTTCCTTCGCTCCCAATCTTCCGCCACCCAAAGCCGTCCGCGCCCCCGGGCCGAACAGCTCTCGTGGGGGGTATTAGCCTTCCGTGGGCAGCCTCACGAACCCTGGGCGGGGGCGCTGCCCTTTCCCGCCCCGCAGTCTGGCCCAAAGGTCGCTCCCTTGGGGGCGCCGCCCCTGTATTTATGGTTTTAAATGGGCCAGTCAGCATGTTTGTAAGATTTTTCCCCCTAGCAATAGTTAGCTGTTTGTGTAGTTTAAGGAAGTTTAAGTCTTGCAGGTGAGTGGAAAAGAGGGTGAGATGGCCAAGAGTGTTGTTTGCAAGAGAATATCTAAGTGTTGGACCTGGAAGTTGGGTAAAGGAGGAGGGTAGTAAACGATGTGGGGAAGGGGGTAGGTGATGGATACTTGAAAAACGGTATTATTAGTGGACTGGATGTCTCAGCGAACTCAAAGAATTTTTGGACTGGGACTTTGGGTAAACAAGCTATAATTTGGGTACTTGAATTCAAGATTTCAGAGGTGGCTGAGAAGAGGCAGAAAATTTGCTTTAGATGAATAGGTCAGGGAAAAGAAAGACTAGGGTATTGAGTGGGTGAAGTCATCTTTGATACATAAGGAGAAAGTGACCAGGAATTCCATAAGTGACAGTACCTCAGAGGCTTGGTGAGGGCCCTACAGAGCTCAATCTGTAGTTTAAAGACCTTTAAATTCTTTTTGAAATAATTTCAGACTTTAAAAAGATACAGTAGCAACACTAAAGATTTCTATAAGCACTCCACTCAGATTCTTAATTTTGTTTTTAAAGATTTATGGGTCTTCATTGCTACAGGCTTTCTCTAGTTGTGGCAAATGGGGCTCCTCTTTCTTGCAGTGCCCTGGCTACCATTGCAGGGGCTTCTCACTGTTGGGAGCATGGGCTCTAGGCACTTGGGCTTCAGTAATTGCGGCTCGTGAACCCAGTGGGTTGCAGCTCCCGGGCTCTTGAGTGCTGGCTCGGTAGTTATGGCACAAGTCTTAGTTGCTCCGTGGCATGTGGGATCTTCTTGGACCAGGGATCCAACCCGTGTCTCCTGCATTGGCAGGCTGATTCTTAACCACTAGACCCAGGGAAGCCCTGAAAACATCAGTATCTAATATAATGACCATATAATTATAAACATCAGGAAACTAACACTGATATAGTACAGTTATGTAATCTTACAGACATTAATCAAATTGTGTTATCATCCCATCAGTGTTCTTATTTTTGGCCCAGGATTCAATCTAGGATCATACATTTTTGCATTTTTTCATTTTGCCTTCTGGGTCTCCTCTAATTTGAAACACCTACTCAATCATTCTTGACCTTGACATTTTGAAACATACTGGCTGGTTATTTTGTAGAATGTCTCTCAATATGAGTTGTCTGATGTATGCTGATACATTTAAGTTCTGCATTTTTGGCAAGGATACTGAGGTAGGGAAGTAACTATCTTGGTACATTTTATCAGGAGTACATGATGTTTATTTGTCCCATTAAGTGGTGCTAAGTTCAACAGCTTGGTTAAGGTGGTATTTCTTAGTTACCATTGAGCCACCAGGGAAGCCTCCCTTTTAACAGTTTTGGTTCTAACTATGATAGATGTAGATGAAATAAACATAAAACACCACATAAACAAAATTGTGGAAATTCATTCTAAGTAAGGATCATAAGATATTCATTATTTTGCCAGAAGGTGGTAGCTAAATCACAATCAGATCTTGGGTAAAAATTTGCAAAAAAAAAAAAAACATCTCAACAAAACACAAACCAAACCAAATGAAAACAAAAAACAACAGCAAATTGGGAAAACAGTGGAATGTCACCTACTTATTTAATATTTTATTTTTATCTTATAGTCCTGTTGTTGTTGTTGTTCAGTCACTAAGTTGTGTCTGACTCTTCGAGACCCCATGGGTTGTAGCATGCCAGGCTTCCCTTTCCTTCGCCATCTCTCGGAGTTTGCATTCAATATTAGTAAAAGAAAAAAAGCTATAAAATAAATGCAATTCTTATGTTGTAAGTTTGATGAAACAAAGGATTATTTAAAAATTCTTCAAGAGTCAAAGGCTCTTTTAAAATTTATTGTTGTTTTTTAATTTATTTGGCGGCACTGGGTCTTAGCTGTAGCATGTGGGATCAAGTTTTCTGACCAGGGATCAAACCCAGAACCCCTACATTGAGAATGTAGAGTTTTAACTACTGGACCACCAGGAAAATCCCACCAAAGTTTCTTTATCAAACTAAATTTTTACCCTGTCAGTAGTACTCTCCGCTGAATTAATAGGTTGGATATGAAAATGAAATTAATAGTAAATCCATAAAGTTCACTGCATTCTATGTATTTCGCAATGGTATGCTATTTTGTGTCAAATTATAATACTGAACACATTCTGAAACAGGAAAATGTAGGAAAGAAATTAAGATAAAAATGTTCTCTATGGAGACTATCATAGTTGATAGTCTCCACATGAAGTATTGGAGTAGAGAATGATGAGAAGAATCTGAACAAATGTCTTATTTTCTTACTCCTATTTTCTGTCCTGTTCAGACTGTTTTCAGCATTCCCTTATCTCCTTTCCACTGCTGACCATCTGACAAACCTTCCAGTTCATTCATTCATTCAGCTCATTGTCATTGCTTATTCCTCAGTGAGTCTACCGTATGTCAGGTACTGTTCTAGATGCTAGAGATCTTGCAGTGACCAAGAAAATTAGGACCCTGCTCTGATGGTGCTTACAGTCTAGTGCAGCACTCCCTAAGAGAGCTTCCTGAAGTGCAGACAATGTTTTCTGCACAACAGGCAACAGCTCCTGGTCACATGTGGCCACTGTATCGGACAGAGAAGTTCTAGTTGGTGAGACAGACAGCAAGCTAATGAACAAATACACTGGAGAATTTTGGAAAATGAGAAGAGGTACAAAAATTCAACTGAATAATGGGATGGAAACCTGGTGAGACCTCATGGAGAAGCCAGTCATAGGGTAAATGGAGAGAAAAAGTATTCTAGTTGGCGTGACGTGCTGGATGGAGGGATAATCTTGTACCCAAGAGGAGTCACTCCTCTTCTTTCCCCACAGCCATTGGCAACTTCCATGTTTGTTGGTTGTCTCTTTGGGTTTGCATATCTTGTACATATTATATAAATGAAATTACACAAAGTATAAACTTTTGGGTTTGGCTTTTTTTACTTAACAAAGTTTTCAAGGTTCATTCATGTTATACCCTTTCTTCCAAATTCCGTCTTGCTCCCACCCCCTCGCGCAGTTTCTGGCCAAGGCCCAGGGTGAGCCGTCCATTCAAAGGTAAGGGCAGTGAGGTCGACCCAGACCACAGGTCCCCTCAGGCCTCAGGAGCTCCAAGTACTTGGGTTCGAGGAGACCCAGTGGGAGGCGTGGAGCCAACAACAGGTCCTCGGCCAGGTCCTCACCAGCCTTCCTGCTGCCCACCCTTCTCAGTCACATCCCACTTGCTTTGTCCTTTACACCTACTCTTGCTTTGTCAAGGACAAGATGAAATCTACATATCCTATCACTGCTTAGTTGTTGATTCCAAAGAGAAAAGAAATAACAAATCGAAAAGCTGAAGAAGAGAATAAAGAAAACATGTATTTTCTCCCTACATGTGTCTGTCTGGGGAGTGAAAGATCCAAAAAGGGCAGCATGTTGGGGCTGTCAGTGGGGGTTTAAATTCGGCTCTGCCTTGAGCGAGGGGCTTCCCAAGTGGCTCAGTGGTAATGAATCCACCTGCCAATACCAGAGTCGCAGGAGGTGCCGGTTCTGTCCCTGGGCTGAGAAGATTCCCCAGGAGAAGGAAATGGCAACCCACTCCAGTATTCTTGCCTGGAGAATCCCATGGACAGAGGAGCCTGGCGGGCCACAGTCAATGGGATCACAAAGAGTGGGACACGACTGAGCATGTGTGCACACTCATCCCTTCATTGGCTTAGGTGGGAGTGGACTCGCAAGGCTTCTTAACTTAAAATTCTGTCATTCTATTTCCACTGGACAGAATTGAACACATGCTTCTGGCAACAGGGCTTCAGTTTCCAATGTCTCACAAGTCTCAGAGTCAGTAAACTTCATGGAAATCCTCAGTGACTTAGAGTCCATGGCACATTTCTGGGCATGTGTGCAGGGTGAGGTTTCTTCAGGGTGTGGGGATGTGGGCTGTGAGGAGAACCAAGAATGAAAGGATGTCTCTCTGCATCTAGGAGCTCATTCAGTGTGAATTCTGAGCCCAGGGGTTGGAATGTTGTAAGGGAAGGAGGAAAATAAAACTCTGAAAATATAAAAAATGAAACTCAGGGAGACTCACATGCTTTGCTTTAGAGTTGCAGGGCTCCCTGAAGTCTGCAACCAGGAGACTTATTTCCAGGGACTGAGGACTTGGTACCTGGGCCCCTTAGTGAGCACAGAAGCCCAACACTGACCTCAGGGCATCATGTGGACGAAGCCTGTCTCACACGCTAGCACGGTGAACACCTTACAGAACTCATCCAAAGAGCTGTACTGGTGTTTACTTTCAGCAATGGCTCCAGGGACTTTCCTGGTGGTTTAGTGGCTAAGACTCCGCGCTCCCAATGCAGGAGGCCCCAGGTTCGATCCCTGGTCAGGGAACTAGATCCCACATGTTGCAACTAAAGATCCCGCATGCTGCAACTAGCACCTGGGGCAGCCAAATAAAAAAATGTTTTAAAAAAGAAATGGCTCCATGTTTCACAAGAGAATAGCTTTATCTGCTTGTATAGTGTTCGCTTCTTATAATGTCCTCGCTGTGACATCAACATAGAATTTTGTGTCAGGAGACCTGAATTTCAGTCTTAGATCTGCCACTTATGAGCACAGGGGCATTTATCAAGCTACTTAACCTCTCAGAGCCTCAATTTTCTCATCTGTGGAAAGGAAATGCCTGAGGGAATAAGGCTGGTTGCAGCACAGAACCAGCTGGTTTGATCACCTGCTTGCCCGACTGCTTGCCTAGGCTCCCAAAAGGAGAAAAGCAGGAAAAATCTCTTATACATTGTTTACTGTACGTGCTCTTATAGGAGACATTCATTTCACTTCCACAATGCTGTTACTGATATCTTCCCTTTCCACAGATGAGAAAATTGAGGCTCGGAGAAGTTAAGTAGCTTAATAATAGACCAATACTCATGTGTGAGTAACAAAATCTTTCAATCTTATGATCTCTCTTGGTCCAGACCCGCACTGACCGATATGCTATTATTTTAAACAATTATGAAAAATTAAACTAAAATCTGTCTGTGCCACCTTAGCCATGTTTTAAGTGCTCAGTGAGGCCAGTGGTGGCGTGTTGGACTGTGCAGGTTTGGATTAGTGACCTGGAATGTGGGCGGGTGTTACTGTCCTCGCCTGATCCACCAAGCGACCCTGATGCAGATAAGAGGCCTCGGACTCAAAGGCCTTCAGAAACCAGAGAGGTAAGCAAAATGAGTTGGGGGCCAGCTGTGCTAGGGGAGCGGTGGGGCCTGGGTTAGACTGAGCAGTGGACATCTGTTCTAAAGAGCAGCTGCTACTCTGCTTTGGCCAGAGGTTGGCCCAGGGGTGCCAGATCTTTTCTTTTTTTTTTGACATGGATAATGAATTTTTATTTTATCTTTTATTTGTACTATTATTATTTTGATATTTATTTATTTGGCTGCATTGGGTTTTAGTTACAGCATGTGGGGTCTAGTTCCCTGACCAGGAATTGAACTCCAAGCCCCTTGAATTGGGAACGCAGAGTTTTAACCACTGCACCACCAGGGAAGTCCCTGAATTTTAAAAATTTCAATGTTAGATGAGCCCACAAGCCCCTACTTGTCAAATTCTGCAGATGAACCAAACCACTGCACTTGAAACAACTTCCATGTAGTCAGCTTCTGAGTGGAGAGAGGAGATTGTAGGAATGTGGACTGGAAGAGGCCAGAACTCGGGCATGTGTGTCCAGAAATGGGCAGACTAAATAAAGGAGATGGTGGCAGGAGAGAAAAACAAACCCCAAAACAAAAACACAAGCTGCTCTTTTTTTTTTAAAGGGTTAAAAGTCAGAGAGGTTTCCAGTGTAGGCACTGGCTGACAGAGAACAATAGGAATCAGCCTCCAAACATGAAGGAGCTTGAATCAGAAGCAGTGATTTTCCCCAGTGATCATTGAGTTGTACGTGTCAGCATTTCATTCACAGGTAAGGAAGAGCAGAAGTGTTTCCAGGCCCCAGTGTGGACCCCACAAATCCTTGTCATACGACGTCAAAATCATGGTACAGGGAAACGTCTCAAAGTAACAATACAAGCATTTCAACAAAAGCAGCGGATGAAGGGGCTTCCCTGATGGCTCAGTGGTAAAGAATCCACCTGAATGCAGGAGATGCAGGTTTGATCTCTGGGTTGGGAGGGTACCCCGGAGAAGGAAATGGCAACCCACTCCAGTATTCTTGACAGAGGAGTCTGGAGGGCTACAGTCCATGGGGTCTCAAGAGTTGGATACAACTTAGTGACTAAACCACCAACCTCCACCAATGGATATAGAGAAAACAGTTTAGAGACATCACTTACCTTATGATCATCGTGCTGTTATGTGATCAAAGTTATTGCATTTCTGATTCAGTCCGTTCTTCTGACTCACAAGGGTTAGAGATAGCTTTCAAATTATTGAAAGTAAACAGCATCATGCAGAAAGTGTTGTGTTTTATTGACATAACACCAGGAATGTTTCAAAAAAAAAAAAAAAAAACAGATTGAGACACTTGAGTCAAACTGAGGCACACATGAGCAAAGCTCATTCAAATGTGAAAAGAACTAACAGTCTTCACTAGATATTTCAAATGGCTAGGTGTTTGTTTTGTTAAAGGTCAATGTCTAAACAAACACTTGCTGAATGACAAATGCATGCCCTCTATTAAGTGCCCTGGGGATGGGACAGGGGAATAAATCCAACAGTCTCATTCCCACCCTCAGCAAGTTCAGAATTCAGAAATGCAGTCATTGATATTTTCTTCTGAAGTTCAGCTGAAGTTGACAAATAATAACCGAAGGGTTAGTGTTTTCTGGGCAACAAACTAAGCATTTGAAAGTCCCTCCAGGATGCAGGCAAGAATACAGAGCTTACTGAGAAATCTGCAAAAAGTCATCGAGGTGTTTACAGATACAAGAGTTGATTCTCACCCAAAATGTGGATGTTTTCTAGAAAAGGAAATGCTGCTAAACCACACAGCTGCTCTTGTCTTTCAATCAGGGAGTGCCTTTCCTCCAGGAGTCTTTGTTCAAACCAACAGCAAGTTTGTTAGATGCCTCTTTCTCCAAGGGGTCAGTCCTTCGAGAATTTAAACTATCCTGTAAAGATGTCAAGTTTTAACAGGTGGTGATGGTTTAGTCACTAAATCGTGTTCTGCTGTTAAGACCCCTTGGACCGTAGCCCGCCAGTCTACTCTGTCTATGGGATTCTCGCGGAAAGAATACTGGAGTGGGTTGCCATTTCCTTTTTCAGGGGATTTCCCAACCCACAAATTGAACCTGGGTCTCCTGAATTGCAGGCAGATTCTTTACCGACTGAGCTATGAGTGAAGTCCAAGTTTTAACAGGCACCTCAGCAAAGGGCAAGACATGTTCCAGAACCTCCTGGATTAGTCTGCTTTCTGGATCAATCCTGCCTTCTGGATTAGTCTGCATGGACTGCCATGGCAAAACACCACAGACCAGGTGAATAAATGGAAACTTATGTTACCATTTGTAAAATAGATAGCCAATGGGAATTTGCAGTATGACTCGGGTGAATAAATAAACATGTATTTATTTCTTTTTGACTGTATTGGCCTTCGTTGCTGTGTTGGCTTTCTCTACTGGTGCATGGCCTTCTCTTTGCGGTGGCTTCTTTTGTTGCAGACCACAGGCTCTGGGGTGCGCGGGCTTTAGTAGCTGTGGCTTGTGGGCTCAGTAGTTGAGGTTCCCAGGCTCTAGAGCTCACGCCCAGTAGTTGTGTGACACAGACTTAGTTGTTCTGCGGCATGTGGGATCTTCCCGGACCAGGGATAAAACTCATGTCTCCTGCATTGGCAGGTGGATTCTTTATCACTCAGCCACCAGGGAAGGCCAGACCAGGTGACTTAAACAACAGAAATTTATTTTCCTTCATAGTTCTGGATCCTGGAAGTCTGAGATCAATGTGCCTTTGGGGTTGGCTTCTGGCAAGTCTGCTCTTCCTGGGTTGTAGAAGGTGCCACGGGCTGTGTCCTCACCCAGCTTCTTAAAGACACAGTCCTGTGGTATTAGGGCCCCACCCTAATGACCTCATTTGACTTTAATCACCTGTTTAAAGGGCTTCCCTGGTGGCTCAGACGGTAAAGAATCCACCTGCAATGAGAGAGGCTGGGTTCAATCCCTGGGTTGGGACGATCCCCTGGGAAAGGGAATGGTTACCGACTCTAGTATTCTGGCCTGGAGAATTCCATGGACAGAGGAGCCTGGCAGGCTACAGTCTGTGGGGTCACAAAGAGTTGGACATGACTTTCACTTTCACTTAAAAGTCCTATCTCCCCCTTATGGGTTTCCCTGACGACTCAGTGGTAAAGAATCTGCCCATAATGCAGGAGAGATAGGAGACTTGGGTTTGATCCCTGGGTTGAGGTGGTCCCCTGGATGAGGAAATGGCAACCCACTCCAGTGTTCTTAACTGGAAAAATTCCATGGGTAGAGGAGTCTGGCAGGCTGCAGTCCATGGGGTCACAAAGAGTTCGACACGACTGAGTGAGGCATCTCCCCTCATGGGAGCGGGGTTAGGGTTCTACCATTTGAGTTTTAGGGGGACACAGTTCAGTCTGTAACAACTTCTTTCATTTTATATATCAGATCATTTTATCAAGGAAAATGTGGTGTCTTTGAGTAATTGCTCCCCGTCCTTGATTTTATAAAATAAAACAAACAAAAAGCTATCATTCAAGGTGAGGACAGAATTTCCTGGAGAGGAGGAACAGTCAGATCCTATAGCCCTGATATTTGTCCCCCAAGTCCCACTGTCACATGGGGGCTCTCTCATATGCACCCCCAACACCACCTGTGGGGGTGGGTAGTGGTACAAATGGGGAGTATTGTTCCCCCTTTAACAAAACTGGCCTTAACTGGGAAGCAAGACCCTTCCACTTGTACCAACAGTGCGGCCAAGGTTGTGTCGCTGGAAAGAGGCTTTCCTAAGACCTAGGACATGACAAAGAGCTGAGAGTTACTGAGTACAGCAGGAAGCATGTCGTCCTTTGGCCACATTGTCCCCGTTAATGGTTTCACTGGAGTGACCTGCCTTGCTGTCTAGTTCCTGGGTAAGAAAGATACCTAAAGCTTCCAAGTTCTATCCCAAGAGAGAATTCTAAACTTTTATTTACATTTGCCTATTCCCCACTTACTCACCAGCAGTGACCACCCCTCTGCAGAAGAAGTCATAAACCCCCATGTAGGAGACCCCTCAACATTTTGGAAAAGGATGACCCTTTGCTGGGAATCATCACCCATTGCGCTCCATGCATGTGGCCCCACAGTGAATCACTTCTACCTGCCCAGTACTCCAGAACAAGCACTGAAGTGTGCTGGGAGCCCTCTGTGGACTACATAGCTCATGTGCCATCTTCCTCTCTAGGTCCTAGATGGTTGTGACTTTACTCCACCTTGCATCACCCTTCCTTCCAAATGATAGACATCCTGTAAGCATAATACAGGAGTCAAGAGGGAGGAGACCAAATATTTCTATCGGCTCTTGCTTGGAGAGTTTATTTTTCATAATTATTAAACAGCCTCAGACAACATGAAAATCCTCCAATCCCTGTAGGCTCCCCAAGAGTTGCACAGCAAACATGAAGGGGCTGAAAATGCGTATTTATACCTAGACATCATGTGCATCTAATCTTTGTGACTGCATTCAAAAAAGACTATTTTTCATACATGCATTTTATCTACCAAATGAAAACTGATAGAAAAAGGAGAATTTTAGCAGCAAACCACCAAGATTTCATGTATTTTCCTGAATCAATTGACGCTATAATTTTTAGTGTTCTGCAGTGGTCCTTCAAAGCAGGTCCCTGGTCTGAGTTCTGGGAGATGATGCCAATTTATGAGTCAACTTCTGACCCTTGTGCAGAGGAGTCATCTTTGAGCATTTTGAAGGACTTAAACTCGCTGACGTCCTTAAACAGAAAATTACAGAAACTTAGAGCATTGTGTTGTGAGCTTAGTCGAGATGAATTTCTAAAAGGAGTTTTTATGGTTGTTGTTTGTTTTTGTTTTCTAACAAACAATAGTAGAAAAGGCCAGGAAGAGAGTTTCAGTTTTTCTTCAGAAATGTTTAATTTCCATGTTTTCAGTTTTGAGTATTTGGGTCTTGCAATTAGCTATGAGCAAAACCTTTTC
Organism: Dama dama; assembly: GCF_033118175.1. Lineage (NCBI taxonomy): Eukaryota > Metazoa > Chordata > Mammalia > Artiodactyla > Cervidae > Dama > Dama dama. The sequence continues at coordinate 48,118,264 of NC_083705.1, read as the reverse complement.
AATGCCCTGATGTCCTAGAATTAAAACAAGCCTCTCAATCATTCATTCCTACAGTAAGCATTTATCAAGGGCTACCTGTATGGGCTTTCCTGGTAGCTCCGTTGGTAAAGAATCTGCCTGCAGTGCAGGAGACCTGGGTTCGATCCTTGGGTCGGAAAGAACTCCTGGGAAGGAAATGGCAACCCACTCCAGTATTCTTGCCTGGTGGAGGAGCTGGTGGGCTACAGTCCATGGGGTCGCAAGAGTCAGACACGACTTAGCGACTAAAAAGACGGTTATTCCTTGGAAGGAAAGTTATGACCAACCTATACAGCATAGTAAAAAGCAGAGACATTACATTGCCAACAAAGGTCCATCTAGTCAAGCCTCTGGTTTTTCCAGTAGTCATGTGTGGATGTGAGAGTTGGACTATAAAGAAAACTGAGTGCCGAAGAATTGGTGCTTTTGAAATGTGGTGTTGGAGAAGACTCTTGAGAGTCCCTTGGACTGCAAGGAGATCCAACCAGTCCATCCTAAAGGAGATCAGTCCTGGGTGTTCATTGGAAGGACTGATGTTGAAGCTGAAACTCCAATACTTTGGCCACCTGAGGCAAAGAGTTGACTCATTTGAAAAGACCCTGATGCTGGGAAAGATTGAGGGCAGGAGGAGAAGGTGATGACAGAGGATGAGATGGCTGGATGACATCACTGACTTAATGGACATGAGTTTGGGTGAACTCTGGGAGTTGGTGATGGACAGGGAGGCCTGGAGTGCTGTGGTTCATGGGGTTGCAAAGAGTCAGACACGACTGAGTGACTGAACTGAATTGAACTAGCTACAGAGTCACCTGTATGGGTAGTGGTGTACCAGGTAGGTCCTAAAGGATGCAGAGTGGGGTTCACCTCCTAGCCATCAGAGGTGAACTGTCAGGACCTGCAGTGGGGTGAACAGTGCCCTGAAGGAGCCCACATCAGAAGTGGGGCCAGTTTAGTAGTCTTGGTGAGGAGAAGAGTGGCTATGTGGTTTAGAGCAGTTTGGAATGATGTGGGGTTATGTGTCCTTTGGGACCTGAGTCAGTAACTGATCCACTGTGATATGAAGTAGGATGTGAGGTTGTGGTTGGGCAGAACCGTATGGGGCCTTCTAGGAACAGAATCCCCCTCCCTCTATGTCCTTTGCATGCCTCTTGTCTATAGAAAAACTTCAGCCTCCCAAGCCTTCCTTGAGTTTTCAAAGAGTAAGTTTAATCAGAGATGTAAGAAAAGGCAAAAAGAAAGGAAAATAGACAAGCAAGACAAAATAACAATAGCTTAGCCATTTACAAAGTCAAGGGCCTTTCGTTCCTCCTCAAGGACAATACATAATATTGTGAGCCATGTCCTTTGAGCTGTTTTGCAGATACAGAAACCCCCACGAGGTAGGAGAAGTTAACTGCATACTGTATACAAGCATGTAGACTCCAGTCCAGTTGAAACCAGAAGGTTGATGGTGTTGACTCCCAATTACCTCACCTCCAATCAATCAGAAGAGTGCTATGAGCTGATCACACACCCCAAAACCCGCCTCCCTCACCCTGTATTAAAAACCATTCCCTGAAAGTCTTTGTCCCCTTTGTTCAGACATTTTAAACACTAGTTACCTGGACTCCTTGCTTGGCACCTGCAATAAACGTTGCACTTTCCTTCACCACAACCTCATGTCAGTAAATTGGCTTTACTATGAGTGCAGGCAAGTGGACCCATGATTGGTCTGGTAACAAAGGGGAGACTGTGGCTGTGTGGCTCCCTACATTCAGCAAGGGATTTCAGAAAGAAAGATATTTAGATAATTCAATACAGAAAAGAGATAGGAACTCAAACTTCTTGATCAGTCATGGCTTATTTGACAGAGGATGGGGATACTCCTTGGAAGAAAAGCTATGCCCAACCTAGACAGCATATTAAAAAGCAGAGACATTACTTTGCCAACAAAGGTCTGTCTAGTCAAAGCTGTGGTTTACCCAGTAGTCGTGTATGGTTGTGAGAGTTGGACTATAAAGAAAGCTGAGTGCCAATGAATTGATGCTTTTGAACTGTGGTGTTGGAGAAGACTCTTGAGAGTCCCTTGGACTGCAAGGAGATCAAACCAGTCAATCTTGAAGGAAGTCAGTCATGAATATTCATTGGAAGGACTGGTGCTGAAGCTGAAACTCCAATACTTTGGCCACCTGATGCGAAGAACTGACTCATTGGAAAAGTTGCTGGGAAAGATTGAAGGCAGGAAGAGAAGGGGAAGACAAAGAATGAGATGGTTGGACGGCATCGCCGACTCAATGGACATGAGTTTGAGCAAGCCCCGGTAGTTGGTGACAGACAGGGAAGCCTGGTGTGCTGCAGTCCATGGGGTCGCAAAGAGTTGGACATGATTGAGTGACTGAAATGAACTGAACTGAACTGGGGGTAGGGAGAGGAGAAGGTGGGGAGAAAAGCAGGCATCTGTACATTGATGTAAAGGCAGAAGAATCTGAAAGGCAAATGGAAATGACTGGGAGGAAAAACCTCAAAGTAAACACCACCAGAATGAGCGCTGCTTGTTTAGTTGCTAAGTCGCGTCTGACTCTCTGTGACCCTATGGACTGTAGCCTGTCAGGATCCTCTGTCCCTGGGATTTCCCAGGCAAGAATACTGGAGCAGGTGGCCATTTCCTTCTCCAGGGGATCTTCCCAACACAGGGATCAATGCAGTGTCTTCTGCATTGGCAGGCAGATTCTTTACTCTCTGAACCACCAGGGAAGCCCCGGAATGAGCTGATGAACATAGAAAGGTTCTGGTACAGGGCCTAGCAGGGCCAGCATCTCTCTTGGAAAAGACTCCAAGGCTTTGGTGATATTATGAGATGAATTTTTACTGTCTGTAACACTCTATGTGCTTAGTCGCTCAGTCGTGTCCTACTCTTTGAGACCCCACGGACTGTAGCCGGTCAGGCTCCTCTGTCCATAGGGATTCTCCAGGCAAGAATCCTGGAATGGGTTGCCATATTTTAAAATCTCCGCCATCTTCCTTCTGCTATGTCTTTTTCCCTTCCCCCCGCCCCCACACCTCTTTCTCTCCCTTTTACCACCCATGGGAACTTCCCCTACTCCCCTCATTTAACATTCCTTTTGAGTCTTCAGAGCTCAGCTCATTCAGTTTTGTCCGGGAGGTGGCAGTGCCTAACTCAGCCGGCAGATGTCACTGTCGAGTAGTTACGGAATCCGCCCCCACCAAGTCTCAGGTCAGAAGCTTCAGGTTCCCTTGGATGGATTTACTCCCTGCTTGGTTGGCTTCTGTAAGGTCTAAAACCTGTGCATCATATTTACTCGAGACAGCGATGTGGCTACCTCTCCACTTCAGATATGACGTTCAAGAAGTGATCTTCCCGGGGTCTGCGATCCCCGGCTTTCACCTGCCCCCAGAGGCAGCACATTGCCTCATGCCCCAAGAAGTCACAGTTGCCCTTCAAGGCTGGTTCAATGGCATTTAATGGTATCTAACCCTGGCCCATTGCCCTCTGGACTTAGATCTTGAAGTTGTGGCCAAAATGTTAACTCCGAAGATGGAGACAGGATCAGGTACCACGAGGTCCCGAGGGCAGGAGCCAGTCTGAGTCTGTCCTGTCACTTGATAGCAGACAGGCACTCCTCATCAGCTACTCAGGACTCCAGGCGCCAGGCAGTAAGTTGAGGTCGGGGAGTTTGTTTTATCTACTGATTTGGAAAAATATTTAGCCTCCCTGGAACAGAGATGTGCATTCCGTGTGCCTGAAGCCATGAAATTTGGCAAGTCCCATATCAAATGCCTAAAACTGTTATACAACTCAGTCTAATTTAGAGTGTAAGACTTCCAGAGGGAAGCAAGTCTCTCCCTTGGTCCCAAAGTTCCTGCTGGCAGTTCTTAGGGTCCAACACTATGAATCCATAACAATAAAAATGGTAACGATAATAATACCCATTGCCCAGATATGACCTACAGTTCAAGACACACAGCTTTGAGTAATCAGAAGCTTGATTCAGCCCAGAGGGAAATGTGAGTACTTGTGTAATAATTTGGCCATCCTACAAATGAAGACAAAGGTACTGAGAGCATGAGCTATAGTGAAAACATCTCCCAAGTGACTATTTCTTCCACAATTGGCTCTGCCAACCAGAAAATGAAAACCATCTTTCTTGCCATTTTTCAAAAGAGAGATCGTTCCGTGTCTCATATAATCTTTATTCAAAATTGTCTTAAAAGGGCTTAATCCTACTTACTTTTGCATAGTATATACAGATCTGCAAGAACAAGTACTTAAAACTCTGTTCTCCAGGAAAGTAACACTTAAAATGGAAAAGTCAACCTACAACTAGAACGTCTAACATTTAACTTCCATATGATTTAACGGTACTTGTGTGTGTGTGTGTGTGTGTGTGTGTGTGTGTATGTGCACAAAACTGCAGAAAGAGCATACATTTTAGATTTAAGTAGTCCTGTGTTCAACTTGCTACTCAGCAGATTCTTCAGTTTTCTCATCTTTATGTACTGTTCCTTACATACAAGTGTATTCCACTACTTTTGTAGAATAAGGGGGAAAATGTCACAGGAAGGGAAAAGGGAGTGAAAGTTAAATAAGTTTGGGAGGTGCTGGGTTGAAAAAAGTTCAACTGACTTTTTAATTATAGGGTCACTCAGAGCCTTTAATATATTAAAGTAGAATGAGATTATCACAGAGGGAGAGCAATAGACAAAGCACAATGAATATCCCAGAGTTGACCAAATTTGGGGCAACTATGGAAAATTTTGGCCACCTCATGTGAAGAGTTGACTCATTGGAAGAGACCCTAATGCTGGGAAGGATTGGGGGCAGGAGGAGAAGGGGACGACAGAGGATAAGATGGCTGGATGGCATCACCGACTGGATGGACATGGGTTTGGGTGGACTCCGGGAGTTGGTGATGGACAGGGAGGCCTGGCATGCTGTGATTCATGGGGTCACAAGGAGTCGGACACAACTGAGTGACTGAACTGAACTGAACTGACGGAAAATTTTTCTCCTAGAGCATCTCATGGAATTCAGGAATTCAGGGAAATAATGACTTATATTCCTCAGTGTCCTTCACGTTGCAAATGATAGAGACCAAACATCAGCTTAGAAACCAATAGCTCGGGGAACCGAATCAAAGGCAGGGCACAGGTGGCGGTAGCCTCATGCTGACTGGAGCAGCTTATAGTAGTATTTATTGTGAAGTGACCATGTGCCAGGCACCATTCAACAGGTTCATAATTTGTTCAACCTCACCACAACCCCATAAGTTAAGGACAAGTATTATCTTCTTTTTACAAAAGTGGAAAATCAGGTTTAGAGAGGTTGCGTCCCAGAGGTAACCAGGCAGTCTGACTCCAAGCCCACACTTGGAACCACTATTCATTGTGTGTCTTCAGGGACTTAAATGCTGTTAAAGTTTATTCTCTCTGTGTGACTCTTGTATCCTTGAGTCTCTTTCATTCTCTTCAGCTCTCTCCATGAGATTAGAGACCCGGCTCCCACCTCTGAGATTGCCCTCTTACCTCCTTCCTACAAAAGGCTCCTCCCCTTAATGTTCTATTAAAGAACCTTCTGCAGAAGAATTCTCACTAGTCCCTGACTTGAGGTCAGGTGCCCGATGTGGGGACAGGAGTGTGGGGTGTTCTAATGAGCTCAGCCAATACTGTGGCCAGGAGAGTGGAGAACTATAATTAGCCACACCCGCTATGTCAACAGGGTCCTTATATGGTGATGGGAGTAGTTCTCTAAAAGAAGGTGTGTTTTCCAGAAGAGGCCTGAGGCACTGACATTCTGAGCTCTGACACACCCCAGGTCTTTTAAGATCACAGGGGAGATATATGTAGAGTGGCCCACATATTTCCAGGCACCGGAGTAGGTTGTTAGCGCGTTGCAGCTCCCCTTCGGGTTTCAGAGAGAAATATCCTCCTTTGATCGGGGCCGCTAAACTAAGCAGATAGAAGAAACTAGCTGGGAAGAGTGCTATGTATGAAAGCCATGGAGTTAGAATAAGGTGAGACTTTCAGGTCAAGGTCCAGGTCTCGGGGGTCAGGCCAAGCTGGAGGACAGACGAAACCAGGCCAGAAGTCCAGGGAATGAGGCAGCAAGATCCAACTTTGTCATGAAACACAGACATGCCAGAGAAAATAGGCCAGGAGTCAGCATGCAGAGGTCTAATCTTGGTGAGCAGGTACAGGCTGCCCAAAGCCAGGTTTGGACCTGCCCACTTGGGCTGGACTCCAGGCGGCTGAGGTCAGTCCTCAAATGTAGACAAGGAGGCAGAGAACAATGCCTCAGATTTCAAAATCTGGGACTGACTTAGGGAGCCAAGTGATACCGAAGAGACTTTCCTCCAGTTCTTATAAGGGAGAGTCAGCACAAACTGCACTCTGATTTGCTTCAGCCATCTATGCCCACTCATCTAAAGTCACCACGGACCACTTGCAGGAATGGGTTGTCAAATACCAGAGAGTCCACACACACGGGACCCTTTGTGATGGTGGCTCCGGTTCTGCCTGGCAGTCTCCAGGGCAGTCTTTGTGTCAGCCGCTTTGCTGTCAGGATCAGTAGGTAGTGGGGTCCTTCTGTTTGTGATCTTTGTTCCACATTTGTCAATTGATCGTTTCATACCACTGCTGTGATCAGTTACCACAAACTCAGAAGACCTGGGGGGACAAAAAACATGAATTTATTATCTCATGGTTCTGGAGGTCAGAGGTAAGAACAGGCTAAAGTCACTGGACTGAAATCAAGGTTTGGGCAGGGCTGTGTTCCTTCTTTGGGTTCTCAGGGAGGCTCCCCTTCTTTGTCCTTTTCACCATCTAGAGGCTGCCTGCATTCTTTGATTTGTGGCCCCTTCCTCCACCTTCAAAGCCAGCAGCCCAGCATCTTCCAGTGTCTAACTCTGAACCTCCTGCCTCCATCTTATAAGGACCTTTGGGATTACCTTGGACCCCAGCCCTTTATAATCCATGATAATCACCTCTTCTCAACGTTCCTCACTTAGTCGTACCTGCAAAATCCGTTCTGCTGTGTGAGAAAACACATTGACAGTGTTTGAGGATTAGAAATGGACCTCTTTGGGGAGGGGGGTTAGTGAGAGTGCCATAGCTGTCATAGTCCCCTGTGAACCTCCAGACAGCTTTGGCTGTTTGTCACGTACACCTGTCTTTGTCATGGTGCTTCCATTGGTCTGTTCCAGATTTTAGAAGCACCTTTCTGGGTGCTTGCAGGATGAGAGCTGCACACCCTGGACGCATGAAGTCTCCTTGTTTGGGAGGATGGGGCTAGAAGGGCCGTGCTGTTTCCCGAGTGAGGGGCGCTTCTGTAAGAGCCATTGCATGTGGGAGAGGCCCTAAGCGCCCCGACCTTCCCTGACCATTGCGCTTTCCTGCATGAAGGGGAGAATTTCTCAGTAACCTCTGGTCTCTAGCTACAGCCATATAAATTGCTATACTTAAGCAACCTTTATGGAAAAGCAAATAGGATGGATAAATCTCTCTGGAAAAACTCTCATGGCTGTGCTCCAGGAAAAATGCATGAGAATATTTACCAAAGTCTTGTTTGTAACAGTGAAAAACTGAAAATAACTAAAATTTCCTTCAGCAGCAGAATGGACACATAAATTATTGTTATACCCGATAGTGATCAGCATGAATGGCTTAGAAGTATGCATATTGATATGGGAAAATGTTTAAAATATGATGTAAAGTGAAAAAACCCCAAGTTATAGAATTATATTGTTTCTGGTCATAGGAGGTACAAGTGTAAAATTATGTTTGGTATGGAAGCACCCCAGCTTTTAAATGGAACTGGGTTCCAAGTGAAAATGGCAAAATGAAAATATTTGTTATAGCTAAGTGGTTGGGACCATGGGTTTATTATTCTCTATGCCATTCTGTATATTTTTAAATATTTAATAATAGAGCAATAATTAAAACTCTAAGAATAAGACATAATATAGTTATTTGGGTTATTTTTGAAAGCAACTTTTTTTTTTCTATCTGTTCAATTCAGTTGCTCAGTTGTGTCTGACTCTTTGTGACCCCATGGCCTGCAGCACGCCATGGCTTCCTTGTCCATCATCAACTCAGGGAGCTTGCTCAAATTCATGTCCATCGAATTGGTGATGCCATCCAACCATCTCATCCTCTGTCATCCCCTTCTCCTCTTTCCTTCAACCTTTCCCAGCATCAGGGTCTTTTCTAATGAATCAGTTTTCTTTTTCTATAATAAAATGTTAAAAAGAAAGTTGAACTAGTTTCATCATGGAGTCAGACTACATACTGAGCCAATGAATGATTCAGTTTTTCAACACTTTACCCTGTTTAAATATTGATCTGAGTAATCAAATGTCAACTATTCAATTATTATATATTTAGTAATTTTCCTATTTGTCTTTCTAAACAGCGTGGTTAGTGAGAATGTATTCTCTTGTTTTCCTTTTGTACAAAATTCTACGTGAAAAGGGGGGTAAAGGGAATTTCTCTATCTATAGCAATTCTTACTGAAGCCTTTGCTAGTATGGTAATTACTACAAGGACTTGCTTTAGCAGGATCAATGTTCCAGAATTTTCTCCCCAGGGACTTATGTAACAGATAATAATTTTCTCCATGGAATTGGATGTAGACATATGTTAGATAAAATTTTTATATTGAATTCAGAATTTCTTCACCCTGATAATATTCAATTTTGAATATGACTTTATCCAGATACTAAGAGGAGAATCCAACCTTACCAGTTCTACTTTTCTGTCTTATACAAAATGCTACTAGAACTAAGATCCTTGCAAGCTGAGTGGCATAGCCAAAAAAATATGATATTAAAAAAAATATACAAACAAAATGCTACCAGCAAATATAAAAGCAACTGTCATTTAGAAATTTAATCCAGTCTTCCTGCCTGTTCTCTAGTCATCTGGTACTATGTACAGTCTTTACTCTGAAAGTATCATGTTGTACTATTTCTCCAATTTTCCCAAATTGCAAGGGTGAGATTCTTGGCACTTTGTAGGAAAGGAGAATTTAGAGTTGAAAAACAAGATTTTGAGAGTTGAGAGAGTGTAGTCAGAAGTGAACATACAACCGTTCTTATACATTTTGTTGTTGCTCTCTAGAGCAGTAAAGATAATGCTCCTCTGTGAAAAATTTGAAATGCATCTTTTTCTCTGGGTGGACATGACTGCAATTGGCCATATGCCCTTGTGCAGTACGCAACCTACCCAACCATACATGGCAGCTCTAAGAGGGATTATCTATAGTGTTTTATACACAACTTAAAATAGTAAATATGTTGTAAACAATTTAAATGTGCAACTCCTTGCTTGACAGAATTTTCTAAGTGTCTCTTTCCTCTGCATTTGCAACGGTAAGTATGCAAATGTGTTTGGGTTTGCTGAGATAGCATGTACAATAAGAGGCCTTTTTTTGGCATCTGTTTCTGCATGTTGACTCAAATAGTCTTAGAGTCAGGACTGTTGAGTCATTTCTCCCACTCACCCAGAGAGGTTCCAACCATGATGTCCCCAGCAGGGACTGGGGAGGGGTGGTGGGGCAGGCATGTACTTGGGCCAGTGATCCATACGGGGTTCATGCAGCATGACAATGTAGTGATACAATGGTAAATTGGTTCTGCACACAGATGGCACCTTTGAGTAGAAGTAAAATAGCGCCAAGCTATGTCTCCTAAATATTTTTGCAATGTCCCTGTGCAAGCTCATCCAGTCAGTGAAACATCAGTAGTCCCAGGCAACAGGAATTCTGAAACTCATAAAGCGTGGCACTCGGAACTTCCTGTGGATGGAATGCATGATGAATTTCTTTTATTTAATACACTTCCCAATAGTCAGCTAGGATTAGAAAATTCCAAAAGGAAATAAAACCTGGACAAGTCTTTGTTGAATTTGTTCAGACCATTGTCTCTGTTTCGAGTAGAGTTGATTTAGTGTTTCTACATGTACTTTAGAAATATAATACACACATACCTAATATATCAATATAACACACACACACATATATGTATGCATGCTAAGTTGCTTCAGTTGTGTCCAACTCTGTGAAAAACCTATGGACTGTAGCCCACCAGGCTCCTCTGTCCATGGGGTTCTCCAGGCAAGAATACTGGAGTGGGTTACCATCCCCTCCTCCAGGGAAATCTTCTTGACCCAGGGGTCAAACTGGCGTCTCTTATGTCTCCTGCATTGGCAAGCTGGTTCTTTACCACTAGCGCCACCTGGGAAGCCTACACACACACACACACACACACACACACACACGCACACACACACACATATACACACATACACATAATTTTGGACAATCACTCAGAAAAGTTGCAAGTGCAGCAGAGATAATCTTTACCACCAAGACTTCTCTTTTCTGCTTTGTAATTAATAAGTATTTTGTGGGGAGAGAGTCTGAAACTATGTAAATACCTGTACCTGCTAATTTATAATTCGCTGGTTGTTTTATCAATATGAACACGGGCATATATGTTTGGGTAATAAACTATTACTACCATAATTTATCTTGATACATTGTCCCTGTTTTGCCCCCATTCAAGCTGGATTTTGTGTCCTTTGGGCGTCCCCTCATTCTCTGAACACTTCTTGCTTTTCTAGCATAAGATGATCCAGGCTTATCATCCACTTTCCGTGCTCCAGCCTGGAGCTGCCGTTTCCTCAAAGAGTCTTGGTTTCTTTTAGTGGAGGCTGGTGTTTAGAATCCAAGAATCCTAGGTGTGCTCATTTCTACTGGGGTGTTTTTGCTCCAGGCCCTTTTAACGGATAGGTTTTCTGTCTGTCTGTCTGTCTCTCTCTATACACACACACACTTCTTAATACTATTCATATATATATATGTGTATATGTACTTCTATCTGTATTTATTGCTATGCAGTGCTGTGCTTAGTCACTCAGTCATGTCCTACTCTTTGGGACCTAATGGACTGTAGCCCACCAGGCTCCTCTGTCCATGGGGATTCTCCAGGCAAGAATACAGGAGTGGGTTGCCATGCCCTCCTCCAGGGGATCTTCCCAACCCAGGGATTGAACCCAGGTCTCCCACAATACAGCCGGATTCTTAACCATCTGAGCCGCCAGGGAAACCCAAGAATACAGGAGTGGGTAGCCTATCCTTTCTACAGGGGATATTTCTGGCCCAGGAATCAAACTGGGGTCTCCTGCTTTGCAGATGGATTCTTTACCAGCTGAACTACCATGGAAGCCCCATCTATTGATATATCTACCTATTTATTGAAAACTGTGACTTCACATCCATATCACCAGTTCCAATCCATCCATTGAGTTCATTTATTCCTTTCCATATTTGCATCTCTCTTCTGCAAAACAACCAGGCTCCATTATCTTTACTTTATTTGCTCCTTTGATCAACCTTACTGTATACATACAAGCTACCATCCCTTTGCCAGAGGCTCTCCACGTGAGGACCTACTTTGCTGGGCTGCCTTCCTACACGGACATCCTTCTCACCCTTGCCTCAGTGCCCCACCTGGCACCTCCTCCCTCCGCTCTCTGAGCAAGAGCTCTGGCTCCTCCCGGACTGTGTGTGCTGTGTTCTCCTTGCTGAACTCTGACTCCTGCTCTGGGCCACCGAGGCTCTTTCCTCTCCTGGTGCACAAGCCTCCTTGTTCTGCCTCCCCTAAAAGTCTTGGGAGGAAAGGGAAGGGAAGCAGAGAAGGAGGGGGAGGAGGAGGAGGAGGAGGAGGAGTTACATGTACTCTTGAATAATGAAAAGCCCCTAGCCCTAACCTCACCCAATAATCACTGAGCCATTTGAAAAAGTAGCATTGATTTGAAGACGTGCTACATTGTTGGCCTTCCTGGGCACCTCCTGCCTCTGCTTAGCCCTGGCTGTCAAGCCCTCTTACTTATGTCTTAGTTCCTTCCTTCTGTATGATGCCAGAGCAAAATCCCAAGGAAGTAGGCTTCTCTCAGCTTCCTGTATTTTCCTGGAGTCCTCCCTGCAGAAATGCCCCGTGATTTACCTTTGTTTATTGTTCTCAACGATCCACTTCCACCCCTGCTCATCCTTATCTAAATATGCCCATCAGGAATGACTTGGGTTTACTGGAATCAAAACTCTCAGGCTCGCCAAAGAGATGGAGAGCAGTCAAGTTTGGTGCCAGAATTTGTTTACCAGGAACTCCTGACTGAATTTCCATACTTGTTTATTCCTGAGTCTGAAGCTTTCCTTAAGTAACTATTTTTGTCTTTTAAGCCTTGGCAGTGTACCTGGGTACATGATGGGCAGTCAGCGTGTATTTGTTAGATTAGAACAAGTGATCCTGCTTGATATCCTAGCCTACAATGTTCCAACACTTGAGCTGAAACTAGAAAAACTGTCATTTTCAGTCTTCTGATAATGTATTAAGTTGTCCCTGTGCACTGGGGAGAACCAGTCAGAATAGCTCTTAGTGATAAAAAGTGGAGCAAAGACCCTCCTCTGGGATGGAGGGCTGTGGGGTAAGTCGTCTTGGAAGCACACACACAAGGGCTATTACTGGGCCAGGCTGCCTCCCCACTTTCTTCCCTCCAGGGAGGGGAGGGCTTTCTAGGTCTGGACCCAGGACATGATATTCCAGATATTGGAGCGATGTGTGTTCTTGCTACCATACCTGAGTGGAGACCCTGAAGAGCCTGGGTGCACACAGAGGCCACACCTTCCCTTCCCTTGTGCGGCAAGAGACATGAGAGACTGTGTCGAGGTCAACGAACTTTGCTGGGAGCAAAGGACCCCACATGGTGTTGTTGAAGAGAGAATAGCCCACTTGGCAAATGTACTGATCTAGAATGTGTCCTGATGTCTTTGGGGCTAAGGAACAACATCCAGTCCCAGCGGTAGAGGATGGAGTCTCCCCTGAAAGGAATGGGCAGTCTGACCACCAGTTGTCTCGAGAAGAGGTTAGTCCTGGGGAAGGAGGTGGGAGCATTAAGAGGAGGGAGAAGAATGTCCTTCTTTCTCCAGGCCTTGGATAAGTCTGGCCTGGATGCTGACAGGTGGAAGCTTCAGAAACCTTGTGTGGTGGTGGGGTGTGCGGGGCTCTGTGCCCTGAAGGCAGATGGGGAGGGATTCAGAACAGGTGGTGTTTGATTCTCATCTTTATGTTGTACTCCTTTTCTGTGATTTTGGAAACACACACAAACAAGCAGACACATACATAATTCACATCACCTAGACTGGAAGAAAAGTATCCTTGGAGCTATGGGTAGATTTCATCATCTATATATTAAGAAAAATAGGATACGTCACAGAGGTTTGGCACGTCCCAGGTAGTGCTTGTGGTAAATAACCCAACTTCCAATGCAGGAGACTTACATAAGAGACACAGGTAAATAACCCGACTTCCAATGCAGGAGACTTACATAAGAGACACAGGTTCGGTCCCTGGGTTGGGAAGATCCCCTGGAGGAGGGCATGGCAACCCCCTTCAGTAATGTTGCTTGGAAAATCCTATGGACAGAGGAGCTTGGCAGGCTACTGTCCATGAGGTCACAAAAGAGTCAGACACGACTGAGCGACTAAACAACAACCTGTAACCGTGCTCATTAAATGTGAGGTTCCTCTACCTTCCACAGTGAGTTGCTTTAGGAACTATTTCCAGGGACATTTAGCATTTTTGATTCCCTTAGTTCTTGTGACAACCAAAACCACCCCACAGGGCTTCCTTGGTGGCTCAGTGGTAAAGACTCCGCCTGCCAATTCAGGAAATGCAGGTTTGATTCCTGGTTTGGGAAGATCCCCTGGAGAAGGAAATGGCATCCCACTCCAGTATTTTTGCCTTGGAAATCACATGGACAGAGGAGCTTAGCAGGCTCCCATGGGGTCATAAAAGAGTCAGACACAACAGAATGACTAAACAACAAAAAAACCACCCCACATGTTTCCAGATGACCCCGGGATGGGAGGAAATAACGTTCTGTTGAGAACCACTAAAACCTTCATTTTCACTTGAAGATAAATAGGGTTGATGAATTCATATGATATGTCAGATTGCAGACCAATAAGAGAGCCAGAAAGGAAACCTAGTCATCTAACTCCTACAGGCAAATCTTATCACTGTTTTTACATGGATAAAGAAACAAGTTGAGTGGTTAAGAACATGCCTTACACCACACAGTTCATAAATGTCAATGCCTATGTTCAGTCCCAGACCTAGCAGGTTTCAAAGCCCACCCATTGTACTTCATCACATGATGCTTGTAAGCAGATTTGTATCCAGATAGGAAATGAAGACCCTGACAAGCTTGACACTTTCAGTAGGATGTTTCCTCCACTTGTAACTCACAGCTAACTCGGGGATCATCCAGAGATTTTCTGATATTTCAAAAATTATGTAATTTTCTCTTATAAGTTACTATAATTTTTACTCATAAGCTATTGTAAGACCAGAAACTATAAAACTCCTAGAGCAGAACATAGGCAAATCACTCTCCGATATAAATCACAGCAAGATCCTCTATGACCCACCTCCCAGCATATTGGAAATAAAAGCAAAAATAAGCAAATGGGACCTAATTAAACTTAAAAGCTTTTTCACAACAAAGGAAGCTATAAGCAAGGTGAAAAGACAGCCTTCAGAAGATAAATGCTGGAGAGGGTGTGGAGAAAAGGGAACCCTCTTACACTGTTGGTGGGAATGCAAACTAGTACAGCCACTATGGAGAACAGTGTGGAGATTCCTTAAAAAACTGGAAATAGAACTGCCATGTGACCCAGCAATCCCACTCCTGGGCATACACACAGAGGAAACCAGATCTGAAAGAGACATGTGCACCCCAATTGTCATTGCAGCACTGTTTAAAACATAATAGCCAGGACATGGAAGCAACCTAGATGCCCATCAGCAGAAGAATGGATAAGGAAGCTGTGGTACATATACACCATGGAATATTACTCAGCCATTAAAAAGAATTCATTTGAATCAGTTCTAATGAGATGGATGAAACTGGAGCCCATTATACAGAGTGAAGTAAGCCAGAAAGATAAAGACCAATACAGTATACTAACACATACATATGGAATTTAAAAAGATGGTAACGATAACCCTATATGCAAAAACAGAAAAAGAGACACAGATGTATAGAACAGACTTTGGGACTCTGTGGGAGAAGGCGAGGGTGGGATGTTCTGAAAGAATAGCACTGAAACAAGTATACTATCAAGGGTGAAACAGATCACCAGCCAGGTTGGATGCATGAGACAAGTGCTCGGGGCTGGTGCACTGGGAAGACCCAGAGGGATGGGATGGGGAGGGAGGTGGGATGGGGGATCGGGATGGGGAATACATGTGAATCCATGGCTGATTCATGTCAATGTATGGCAAAAACCACTACAATATTGTAAAGTAATTAGCCTCCAACTAATAAAAGTAAGTGGAAAAAAAATAAGCTACTGTAAAAGTGATAGATAATATAGAAATCTCTAGAAATTTTTTTAGTTACTACCTACCTCTTAATTCATTTTGAACTGTGCAAATAAACTTGACCAATCTTACATTCTTTTAGTATGACCAACTTCATCAAAGAAGTTTTCATACAGAGATATAAAATGTCAACAGAACATTTTACCCTGAACATACTCCTATTAAAGGTAAACCTTTTAAATACCTGATTGTGGAAGTTAATGATAACTGTATTCTGTGCAATGAAACTAAATATTAAGAGGGGGTTTCTGTGTAGACTTTCTTCACAAACCTAGCATTTTGACTACTGATAATTCTGTTAATCTGTCATCAGAATCATGCTGTCCTTTAGAACCAGTGCATACAAGATTGCCTTTTCCTACATGGACGATCTGAGAGTTACTCTTCACTGAAATATTCTCAGTAGTATTCATGTTTCCAATCCACTTGTAAATAAGGCATAATCATAAATTAAAGAGTCTGATTTTACCAGTGAAAATCAAAAGCTTTCTCATTGTTATAACACAGGTGGTCAACCAAATAATCCACAACATGCTAATATATAGTTTTTTGGGATTGTTTTAGAAATATAATGCAAAATGTCAACATTCTTGGGGCACTCCTATCTCACTATAAAAGCATTTCTTCATAACTATCAGTGCTCTGTCCTTTTTGAAAAGATGCTGTAGTTCTTAGTGTAACTCAGCCATATAATTTGAAGTAACTTTTAGAATGTCAGTGCATGCAAAATTTGGTTATTTTAAGTTGATCTTTTTAAATAGAATGGAATGTCATTTAGTCTTACTGAATGGGAAATATTTCAACATTAAACACCATGTTTCACAGTCACTAGATAGTAAAATTTCCCACATGTGTATTTACTTAGAAGAATAGCTAATTATTAGCAATTCATAATTAGAAGGGTGATCTGAATACTAACCTCTGCTCGTGAACTCAATTTGTATGCTTTTTCATACAATTTGACAAATATATATTAATATATTTACATATATAAAAGCTTGGAAATTAGAGCTTTCCCCTACTTAAAAGAGGTTATCAGAAGGCTGTAAGGTATTTTTCTTTTTAAAATACATTTATGGAATATCAAAAGGGCCTAAGAACTATCAGAATGGATGTGGAAATTTTACACCAAATACATATCTAGCAATTTATAGCAGCAAATCATTGTTATACCCTTCAAAGGGTTTATCTTAGGAGGGTACACATTTATACCAAGGATGATACCATTGACCTAAACCACTGTTTCTCAGACTAGGGGGAGGGTCATGATTCCTGGGGTTCCAAGGACATAGTCTCAGATTCTCCATTAGTTAGTTTTTTTTTTTTTTAATATTTATTTATTTTATTTGGCTATGCTGGGTCTTAGTTGTGGGACTTTGGATCTAAAATCTTCATTGTGGCATGCAGGATCTTAGCTGAGCATGCAAATGCTTATTGCAGCATGTGGGATCTAGCTCCCTGAGCTGGGATCAAACCCTGGTCCCCGGCAACGGGAGCATCGAGTCTTAGCCCCTGGACCACCAGGGAAGTCCCTACACTAGATAGTTTAAAAGTTGCATTTATATTTCTAAGGTATCTCAAAAATTTAATATCAGCATATTATGGATCATCTGAGTGACCAGATCATAACTGAATACTGCCAAGAATTTCTATGCTTCTGTTTACATTTGTGTTTTTTATTCATTAACATCTAGCAACACCACTGTAATTATCATGGGCTAATAAGAAAAGAGCACAGATATTTTCACACCAAACGAAGGCCAAGCAATGACCTGGTCCTGCTGTCAAAAGATTTCCCAGGGGATTGAAGGGATAAATAAGAGGGAATTGAGTCATCACAAGGCATGCAGTGGCACAGCCGAGCTGAACTCCAGAATACCCAAAATATAGCAGTCAGTGCTGCGTTCCTGTCACAGCTTAGCTTCAGGAAAATAACACCTGTTAAATCTTATGTGAGTAATTTGAATTTTATTGGTTTGTTGTTTTCTTTGAATTGAATGTTAAACTTTGATGTGGCTTTATAATTTTATAAGTGCTATAAATCCAAGGATTTTTTACCCCTAGTTTTATGTTGGCATGCATCGGAGTAACATTACAGTAAAAGTAATTTAAGACAACACTAGACGATCATGAGAAATTTCATTTATAATCTTTCATTTATTTAGTTTATTAAAAGTGGTCCTTTGGAGAAGCAGTACTCTCAATGCTTCGGACCCTTTCTTTAGGAATTGCCTCTATTGTGCAATTCTTTGGATATTTTCAAGTGTATAAATCGTTCTGTCTGATTATAGACGTGTTAAAGTCATCGCAGCAGATACTTTACATTTGCCAGACTAGCACCTGAGAAGCCTTTTTTGGTTACTGTCCCTCTGTTTCCCTTTCTGGAATGCAGTCTTGGTGGGACTGCCAATCACGATGCCCCGTCCTTCCTCCACCCCCTATCCTCTGGCCTGGGGCTGGACAGGGGATCCAAATGATGTCAGTCAGACTCTCCCTGGAATTTGAGGCTTGAAGCAGAGTGACACAAGGACTGAAAATAGTTGAAGCTGATTCATCCCAGTGATGGAGGTCTTAAGAGGCCATCTGTTATTTCCTGGTTTTGCCTGGATTCTGATCCTTTCCAAGATTTTCTGGTCAGCTGCCACTTAAATTCTGTGGACTAACCTAACCTTTCAACAAATCCCTTTATCTTTGATAAATTTAGCCAGAAGTTGGTGTCTGTTAACCAGTAACCATTGATGAAGATATAAGAGTGAAGTCTGATATAAAGGGTTAGTGACAATGCCAGGAAATTTTGTTTGGGGTCAATAAAATAATGTGGAAACACTATGGGTAGTGTTTATTGGGGCTCTTTATCTGGCTGGTGGTGGTTTATTCTCTGAGTTGTGTCTGATATTTATTCAGATATTTATTCCTCTGGCTCTCTCCCTTCAAGGTCACCTTGGGCTAGCTGTGTCTCTCAACAAAAGGTGGTCTCTTCAGGGGATCTCTACCCAGTTCTCGTCTGATTTCCAGTGGTCTCTCCCTTATATGTCCCTTTTGAGCCTAGTGTATTAACTATCCCTGTGGTTTTCCTATTGTCGTTATTTAGTTGCTGAGTCCTGTCCGGCTCTTTGTGGCCCCATGGATTGTAGCACACCAGGCTCCTCTGACCCCACTATCTCCTGAAGTTTGCTCAGATACATCTCTATTGAGTTGGTGATGCTATCTGACCATCTCATCCTCTGCTGCGCCTTTCTCCTCTTGCTTCAATCTTTCCCAGCATCAGGGTCTTTTCTGATGAGCCGACTCTTCCCAGCAGGTGGCCAAAGTATTGGAGCTTCAGCTTCAGCAACAGTCCTTCCAATGAATATTCAGGACTGATTTCCTTTAGGATAGACTGGTTTGGTCTCCTTGCAGTCCAAGGGACTCTCAAGAGTCTTCTCCAACACCACAATTTGAAAGCATCATTTCTTCAGTGCTCAGTCTTCTTTATGACCTGGCTCTCACATCTCTCACATCTCACACTACTGGAAAACCATGGTTGGTCGGTGGTTTAGTTGCTAAGTTGTGTATGACTTGTGACTCTGTGAATGGTCAGGCTTTTCTGTCCATGGGATTTCCCAAGCAGGATTACCGGAGTGGGTTGCCATTTCCTTCGCCAGGGGATCTTCCTGACCCAGGAATTGAACCGGCATCTCCTGAGTCTCCTGCTTTGCAGGCAGATTCTTTACCACTGAGGCACCTGGGAAGCCCCTCATCTGGCTACCCATTCTGTAAACACTATTGAAAGAAGCTGTGGAGCTCGTGGCTTTAGGATCAAATAGAGCTGGTTTCTTCATTCCCCAGCTGTGTGACCTTAAGCGTGTTACCTAAACTCTCTAAGCCTCAGTTTCCTCATAGATAAATGGGGCTTAGAGATAGTATATGGGCTTCCCTGATAGCTCAGTTGCTAAAGAATCCGCCTGTAATGCAGGAGACCCCGGTTCATGGTATTGTGAAGATTAAATGAGACAGGGTATACAAACCATATAGTAAACATTCAATGTCTAAAGGTTATGATGAATTTGGGGGCGGATTTTATTATTTATCTGTTTTGGCTATGCTGTGCGGCGTGTGTGATCTCAGTTCCCTGACCAGGAATTGAACCTGTGCCCCCTGCAGTAGAAGTTTGGGAGTCTTAATAGACAGCCAGGGAATTCCCATGATTATGAAAATTTTTATATGTTTTATGAGGTCATCATTGAGCTACATGCTGCTAAAATAATCAAAGGAATTAAATCCACTCATATTCTTCTTGGAAAAAGCACTGACTTTGTTTGAAGCAGCACACTGATACTCAATTTAGGGAGAAAGCAAGGAATTAAGTTCCCTCAAGGAAACGCTTAAGTGATAGCCAAATGAGGATGGAGAGAGAAGAGACGTTAGCCAGGGAATAACAGATTAGCCATTTCAGACTGAAAAGTGATGTAATATGATCCGGTCTCTCTAAAATGAGGGGACTCTTGCCATCTGTGTTTTATTTCTGGTGTTCTATGTGGGATTATTGAGCTAAGAGACAACACCTGGTGATAATTCATAGTTGCTCACTTTATACATAGAAAACAGATCCTTGAAACAGATTTTGGGATTAGGTTGTGTATGTGTTCAAGAAGCACAGAGACTGCTTCCTTAACAAGGCAAGGGGATATGGGCCATGGGAAGCTCATAGCCTGTAGTGGATCATGACCATGCAAATCATCACAGAGTGGCATCCACAAGTAAAGTGCAGGTGGAAGAGTGAAGGCATGGGAGATCAAGTGGCCATGGGACTTAGTTGCTATGGTGACAGTAATGTTTGTAAAGACTGTGGAGTCACCTGGCTTTTTCTAACAACCCTAGATGATACGAGAGACATGGAAACCTCTGAACATAGATTTAAGAGTACTCACAGGGTTTACCCATCAATCCCAATCTCCAGATTCCTCCCCCACACTTTCCTCCCTTGGCATCCATATATTTGATCTCTCTGTTTATGTCTTGATACTATGTATAAAATAGATAACTAATAGAGACCATATTGTATAGCAGCAGTCTCCAACCTTTTTGGCACTAGGGATCAGTTTCATGGAGGACAGTTTTTCCACAGACTGGGGCTGGAGGGGGTGGTTTCAGGATGATTCAATCGCATTACATTTATTATGCACCTTGTTTCTATTGTTATTACATCAGCTCCAACTCAGATCATCAGGCATTAGATCCCGAAGGTTGGAGACGCTTGCTTAGCACAGGGAACTCTGCTTAATGCATTATGGTGTCCTGAATGAAGGAAGTCCAAAGGGGAGGGGGGATTTGTGTATGTACGGCTGATTCATTTTGCTGCACAGTGGAAGCTAACACAATATTGTAAAGCAACTATATTCCAAAGAAAATTAATTTAAAAAGAAAGGATACTCTTCGGGAACCAGATGGCAATGTGACCTCAGTGTTGGTCCAACTGAGGGGTAAAGGATGAAGTGCTCAAGAGTCAGTGCAATACTTACACTTGCTAGGCTTCTTAGCCTAGGGTAAAGGCCTTACCCAGATAACCATGATGGTGTGATTACTCACCTAGAACCAGACATCCTGGAATGTGAAGTCAAGTGGGCCTTAAGAAGCATCACTACAAACAAAGTTAGTGGAGGTGATGGAATTCCAGTTGAGCTATTTCAATCCTAAAAGATGATGCTGTGAAAATGCTGCACTCAATATACCAGCAAATTTGGAAAACTCAGCAGTGGCCACAGGACTGGAAAAGGTCAGTTTTCATTCCAGTCCCAAAGTATGCTCAAACTCCTGCACAATTGCACTCATCTCACATGCTAGCAAAGGCATGCTCAAAATTCTCCAAGCCAGACTTCAACAGTACATGAACCGTGAACTTCCAGATGTTCAAGCTGGATTTAGAAAAGGCAGAGGAACCAGAGATCAAATTGCCAACATCTGTTGGATCATCGAAAAAGCAAGAGAGTTCCAGAAAAACATCTACTTCTGCTTTATTGACTATGCCAAAGCCTTTGACTGTGTGAATCACAACAAACTGTGGAAAATTCTTCAAAAGATGGGAATACCAGACCACCTTAGAAATCTGTATGTAGGTCAAGAAGCAACAGTTAGAACTGGACATGGAACAACAGACTGGTTCCAAATAGGGAAAGGATTATGTCAAAGCTGTATATTGTCACCCTGTTCATTTAACTTATATGCAGAGTACATCATGAGAAATGCAGGGCTGGATGAAGCACAAGCTGGAATCAAGATTGCTGGGAGAAATATCAATAACCTCAGATATGCTGATGACACCACCCTTATGGCAGAAAGCAAAGAAGAAATAAAGAGCATCTTGATGAAAGTGAAAGAGGAGAGTGAAAAAGCTGGCTTAAAACTCAACATTCAAAAAAAAACGAACAGCCTGGCATCCCATCACTTCATGGCAAATAGATGGGGAGACAATGGAAACAGTGCCAGACTTTATTTTATTGGGCTCCAAAATCACTGCAGATGGTGACAGCAGCCATGAAATTAAAAGACACTTGCTTCTTGGAAAAAAAGCTATGACAAGCCTAGGTAGCATATTAAAAACCGGAGATACTATTTTGCCAACAAAGGTCCATCTAGTCAAAGCTGTGGTTTTTCCAGTAGTCACGTATGGATGTGCGAGTTGGACTATAAAGAAGGCTGAGCACAGAAGAATTGATGTTTTTGAAATGTGGTGTTGGAGAAGACTCTTGAGAGTTTCTTTGACTGCAAGGAGATCAAACTAGTCAATCCTAAAGGAAATCAGTCCTGAATATTCATTGGAAGGACTGATGCTGAAGCTGAAGCTCCAATACTTTGGCCACCTGATGGGAAGAGTCAACTCATTAGAAAGACCCTGATGCTGGGAAAGATTGAAGGCAGGAGGAGAAGGGGATGACAGAGGACAAGATGGTTGGATGGATTCAATGGACATGAGTTTGAGCAAGCTCTGGGAGGTTGTGAAGGACAGGGAAGCTTGGTGTGCTGCAGTCTACGGGGTCGCAAAGAGTTGGACACAACTGAGCGACTAAAAAACAACAACAAAATTCCAGCAGGATTCCAGATTTCACATGTTGACTAGACTTGGTCCTGGTTTGGCAGCATTGTATATTATCCAAGTTGTTTGGAATATATATCACATTCCATATTTATCAGTTCTTCTGCTATCACAGTATAGTTTGGAGAAAGAATGGTTATTTTGATATTCCATGGTAGATGGAATTATGCTAATGGGATTTGATGTTCAGGAAGTAGAAAATTCCTTGGATGCCTTGGCAAGACACATGCATGCCCAAGCATGAAAAGTAAGCCCCGAGAAAGATTAGGGCTTTGCCATCTTGGTGCCTTTCTAGAGTCCAGTGATCCAGGTATTTGGGGATATTTCTTTTACAGTGAGAGATGTGTTGTTGCATCCCGTCTCTCACCACTAAGGATGAAGTACAAAGCTTGGTGAGGCTCTGTGAGTTTTGGAGGCACAGCCCATTTGGGCACCAGTTTTGAATAGGGCTTCCCTGATGACTTTAGGGCTTCCCTCATAGCTCAGTTGGTAAAGAATCTGCCTGCAATGCAGGAGACCCCGGTTTGATTCCTGGGTCTGGAAGATCTGCTGGGAAAGGGATAGGCTACCCACTCCAGTATTCTTGGGCTTCCCTTTTGGCTCAGCTGGTAAACAATCTGCCTGCAATGTGGAAGACCTGGGTTCAATCTCTGGGTTGGGAAGATCCCCTGGAGAAGGGAAAGGCTACCCACTCCAGTATTCTGGCCTGGAGATTCCCATGGACTGTAGAGTCCGTGGGGTTGCAAAGAGTTGGACACGACTGAGTGACTTTTACTTTCACTTTCTCCCTGGTGGCTCAGCAGTAAAGAATCCACCTGCCAATGCAGGAAACGAGACACGAGTTCAATCCCTGGGTTGGGAAGTTCCTCTGGAGAAGGAAATGGCAACCCACTCAAATATTTTTGCCTGGAGAATCCCCATGGACAGAGAAGCCTGGCAGGCTACAGTCCATGGGGTTGCAAAGAGTCGGATACGATTGAGGGACAGACTTTCACTGTTTTTTTTCCCCTTCTTTAAATGTGGTCTGGAATATAAAATGTCTCTGCAGTGGGTCTAGGCTGTGACCCCAGCTGCCCAGCCATTGGAGCTTTGTGACCCGGCAGAACCAGCAGTAGGAGAAAATGTCTTTGGGAAAAGAAGCTCCAATATAATAAAAATAAGCAATATTTTTCATTTTCTCATTTTTATACAAATAATACATACTTTATATAGAAATTTTAAGAATACAAATATGGGAGAAAGAAGAAAATCAATCAACTATAACTTCACAACCCATATAACTTGGATTCTATCATGGTGCATACCCTCAGTATCCTCCCAGCCCCTCTCCTACCTTTTTTAATGCATGTAAATACTTTTCTTTTTCTTCAGAAAAGCAGATCACAGAGAATACAAAACTTTGCATTTTACATTTTTCATTAAGTAGATTGAAAATACTCATTGTTCTTCAGCAACATTATTTTAAATGTCTGTTTCATTTTTCATTGTATGGATATCTCATGATTAACTTAATCTCTTAGTTTCATATATTTAGATTGTTTTCAATTCCTAGCTACTCTGATAGGTTTTACTGATAAACACATTTCAATTTTTATTCTATTAAATTAAACCCGAACCTAGGAAAGAAGGAAAATTGATATTGGAAGAGTAATATACCTCTAAATGAAAAAATACTGATGTAGAAGGAAATATATACATATATTTTGAACTGAGACAGAGAAAGGTAAAGCATCCATCTATCCTTCAGTTCAGTTCAGTTCAGTCGTGTCTGACTCTTTGAGACTCCATAGACTGCAGCACGCCAGGCCTCCCTGTCGCTCAGCAACTCCCAGAGTTTACTCAAACTCATATCCATTGAGTCGGTGATGCCATCCAACCATCTCATCCTCTGGTGTCCCCTTCTCCTCCTGCCTTCAATCTTTCCTAACATCAGGGTCTTTTCAAATGAATCAGTTCTTCGCATCAGGCGGCCAAAATACTGGAGTTTCAGCTTTGGCATCAGTCCTTCCAATGAATATTCAGGACTATTTCCTTTAAGATGGATTGGTTGGATCTCCTTGCTGTACAAGGGACTCTCAAGAGTCTTCTCCAACACCACATTTCAAAAGCATCAATTCTTTGGTGCTCAGCTTTCTTTATAGTCCAACTCTCACATCCATACATGACTACTGGAAAAACCATAGCTTTGACAAGATGGACCTTTTTGGCAATGTCTAGTCTCTGTTTTTTAATATGCTGTCTAGGTTGGTGATAACTTTTCTTCCAAGGAGCAAGCGTCTTTTCATTTCATGGCTGCAGTCACCATCTGCAATGATTTTGGAGCCCAAAGATGTAAAGTGTGTCACTGTTTCCACTTTTTCCCCATCTATTTGCCATAAAGTGATGGGACCAGATGCCATGATCTTAGTTTTCTGAATGTTGAGTTTTAAGCCAGCTTTTTCACTCTCCTCTTTCACTTTCATCAAGAGGCTCTTTAGTTCGCTTTCTGCCATGAGTGTGGTGTTATCTGCATATCTGAGGTTATTGATATTTCTCCCTGCAATCTTCATTCCAGCATGTGCTTCATCCAGCCCTGCATTTC
This sequence comes from Dama dama, assembly GCF_033118175.1. Lineage (NCBI taxonomy): Eukaryota > Metazoa > Chordata > Mammalia > Artiodactyla > Cervidae > Dama > Dama dama. Next base: position 48,093,153 of record NC_083705.1, on the reverse strand, counting down.
TCATGATGTACTCTGCATATAAGTTAAATAAACAGAGTGACAATATACAGCCTGACCTACTCCTTTCCCTCTTTGGAACCAGTCTGTTGTTCCATGTCCAGTTATAACTGTTGCTTCTTGACCTGAGTACAGATTTCTCAGGAGGCATGTCAGGTGGTCTGGTATTCCCATCTCTTGAAGAATTTTCCACAGTTTGTTGTGATTCACACAGTCAAAGGCTTTGACATAGTCAATAAAGCAGATGTTTTTCTGGAACTCCCTTGCTTTTTTGATGATCCAACAGATGTTGCAAATTTGATCTCTGGTTCCTCTACCTTTTCTATATCCAGCTTGAACATCTGGAAGTTCACAGTTCACATATTGCTGAAGCCTGGCTTGGAGAATTTTGAGCATTACTTTGCTAGTGTGTGAGATGAGTGCTTGTGTGGTAGTTTGTGCAGTCTTTGGCATTGCCTTTCTTTGGGATTGGAATGAAAACTGACCTTTTTCAGTCCTGTGGCCACTGCTGAGTTTTCCAAATTTGCTGGTATATTGAGTGCAGCACTTTCACAGCATCATCTTTCAGGATTTGAAATAGCTCAACTGGAATTCTATCACCTCCACTAACTTTGTTTGTGGTGATGCTTCTTAAGGCCCACTTGAATTCACATTCCAGGATGTCTGGCTCTAGGTGAGTGATCACACTGTCATGATTATCTGGCTCATGAAGATCTTTTTTGTATAGTTCTTCTGTGTATTCTTGCCACCTCTTCTTAATCTCTTCTGCTTTTGTTAGGTCCATACCATTTCTGTCCTTTATTGTGTCCATCTTCGCATGAAATGTTCCTTTGCTATGTCTAATTTTCTTAAGAGATCTCTAGCCTTTCCTTACACTAATGTTAAACTTCCTGAACTTAATTATACTTTGGTCATTTAGGGGATTATTTCAGTAATATATCTTAGCAGCACTGATTAATGTCCAGGACAAAACCCCATGTAAAATCCACAGATTTTGTAGATTTTTGTCTTGCTTCCCGCCACTCCCCCCTCCATGACAATGAATATCAAAGAGCTCTACTGTGATATTTTATCTTTGGTTAACCTTGTCTAAGAATGACTTTCTCAATAGTTGCCTTCTGTGTTAATCATGCCTTTACTTTCTGTATTTTCTGTTACTTTGACATCTTGGGGAGGTCTTACTGTCTAGAGAGAGACTTGACCCTCCAGGATGAACCGCTTCCTAGAGATAGTAAGCAACTCACCTCTGAGCGGAACTTTCCTATGTATACTAATCCATCCAAAGTCCCTGTCCCCAGCCAGTAGACACCAAACCAATTTCCCTGCCTTAAAAATCGAGATCTGGACAACAGGAGACCACTCCTACAGCCTGGAATCCTGTTACAAAATGTCAAACGATTTGATTCTATGCTTGTTCAAGCTTGCCAACCCTGCCTCACCCATTCCTTCACACAGAAACCATAATAAAAGCTCTTTCTTACTTTCTCCTTCTCTCCTGTCTCTTGACCCACTGACTGACTTGGTGCTTCCCCACGTGGTGCTGGGGGCTGTGTCACACCCCGTTTCTTGGGAAAGGTAAGTGGTGAACTGTGCTTTCAAAGACAGCTATCACCTCACCATGCTCAGTTGCTCAGTCATGTCCAACTCTTTGCAGCCCTATGTACTGTAGACCACCAGGCTCCTCTGCCCATGGGATTCTCCAGGCAAGAATGCTGGAGTGAGTAGTGTCATTTCCTTCTCCAGGGGATCTTCCTGATCCAGGGATCAAACCCATGTCTCATCTCCTGCATTGGCAGGCAGATTCTTTACCTGGGAAGCCCCTTATCACCTCACCACACCTGATTAAAACAAATCCCAGGTACATTTTAGAACACCTTCTTTCTCTCCTAACTGTAAGCATCCAAAACCTGCCTGGGGTTCCAATTCTATGCCTACTCTGAATACGCTTTCCCAGTTTATAGCAACATCCACACAGGGTCCGTTGTGCATCTGAGGTTTTAGGATCGCCCAAGCCCTGAAACTCTGCACACTGTGTGGGCAAAGTTTCTTCCAGAATACAGAATGCCTTTTGGGTATTGAAATTTGTTTTTTAGTTTTCTTGAACTAGATCTTCATGGTTTTTCCTTGTTCAAAGAAGAAAACAATCTATTATTTTGCTTCCTCATCTTTGAATAGCTGTGATGAAAATATGACTCCCTCAATGCAAATTTTACACAATGTGAATCTTTCCCCAAAGCCCAGTAACTGGTGTGTAAAAGATGTGTCAACCAAAGGCTCCATTTGATCTCTGTAGCTCTAGCACCTTAAAAATAACTCCCGTTGAGAAATAGAAGGGTGGCTACTCACGATGACAGTGGGGAACACAAGGACTTTGAAGAACAAGTGATTCACTAGGAGAGGATAAATCAAATAGAATCAAAACCCAATTAAAACCATCTTTTCCTAAAAAAATAAGCTTTGAGATTTTGTAAGAAAAAAAATGAATTGATAAAATTCAGAATTTAGAACATTTAGAAAATCAGTTCAAATACTAAACAATCACTGAGTAACACCCCCACACACTTCAGGCTCAGAACAAAAATGCTCGAAGTTCTTAATAACGTAATGTATGATGAGACAAGAAGATGTATCCTACTGAGGAATTACAGAGTCATGATGCCTTAGTCCTTGGTTTGGCTTCATTGGGTGGCACTGGGCATGCCCTGAACTTGGGAGACTCTCTTGTGTCTGTGAAATAAAAAGATGGGACTGGCTGAATTCTAAAAATCTGACACATTAGTAATTTACTTGGAGTTCACTCTATGACTATTCCATGCTCATTTTTTAGGTCTTACAACAGAAACCCTCAGTAGTAGAGAACTTTCCTCTTAATTATTAGCAGTACCTAACTCTTTTGATGGGCTTCCCTGGTGGCTCAGTGGTAAGAATCTGCCTGACAGTGCAGGAGACATGGGTTTGATCCCTGGGTCGGGAAGACCCCCTGGGGGAGGAAATGGCAACCCACTCCAGTATCTTGCCTGGGAAATCCCATGGACAGAGGAGAAGTTCATGTGGTTGCAAAAGGGTCGGATGTGACTTAGCAACTAAACAATGATGATACTTTCGGTATATGTTGAAAAATAAATGTATGCACTTACATTTTGTAATAAATGAAAAGTGACCTGACTTCCATAGGAGGCAGAAGGCAGAGCACTGAATCCCACCTATATCACCTTAAAATTGAGAGGAGTGGAGGCTGGGGAGGCTGTTAGGGGATGAAAAAGCCTGATGAATATTCATTGCAGCCAGCACCTTGGCCTCTCAATTTTCACCCTCAATAATATCCCCATATCTCACAGCTGAACAAGAAAATCACCTAACATGGGGAGTTAGTCCTTATGTACCTAAAAATGCACAGAACAACTCAAATCACATCACTGGTCATAGTAACAGGATTCTGAATCAGAATTTCTTTTTAAAAAAAATTTATTCAGCTGGACGGGGTCTTTGTTGTGGCGTGAGAACCCTCAGTGGCATGTGGTATCCAGTTCTCCGACCAGGGATGGAACCTGGCTCCCCTGCACTGGGAGCTTGGAGGCTTAGCCACTGGACCGCCATGGAAGTCCCAGGATTTCTTGATAGGGCCCATTATTTCTCTAATTCTGTGGTGTTCCCATCTCAATATTCCACAGCTGATGGACCACATTGTAAAGTCATCAATATAACAGTGGAGCAAACAGAGAGAAAGAGAAACAGAAAATAGGTAAAAAACAGAAACATACATGGGCTAGAAAGAGGATGGAAACATGAGTAGAGATTAAGTCCCTTGTATCTGTACCAAGTCAGGAGACTGATTGGGTTTAGGGACTTCACCATGTCATGAACTCTTTGACTTGAGTCAGTATCTCAGCTTGTTAGTGCTCTTCACTCACTGAGTTGGCCCCGACCTTTAATTCACAGAGTCTGATTCCTGGCTCCTGTGTCTGTTTATCACTTGTATTGACATGAGAGGAAGCCCCTCCTGGGAGCTCTTGGATTCCATTCATAATTTTCCTGCTTATGCTGTGTTTCAGCATACTGAGTTCCCCTTGACAGTCAGGATCAACCTTTCTGTCCAATTTAGGACCAGCTTAGGACTTATCCCATTTTTTGCTTGTTTACCCATTGGTATGAAGATCCCGAGTAGCCACTGTCAATTGTGAAATCATTCCTTCCTAGGTTCAAAACCAGCAGAACCCAGAGGCACAGGGATGGGAGCGTAAAATTTGAAAGTGGGTCATTAGGAGTAATATTTGACAGTGGGTCATTTGGAGTAACTGCAAGGAGATCAAACCGGTCAGTCCTAAAGGAAATCAATCCTGAGTATTCATTAGAAGGACTGATGCTGAAGCTGAAACTCTAATACTTTGGCCACCTGATGCGAAGAACTGACTAATTTGAAAAGACCCTGTGCTGGGAAAGATTGAAGGCAGGAAGAGAAGGGGACGACAGAGGATGAGATGGTTGGATGGCATCACTGACTTGATAGACATGAATTTGAGCAAGCTCTTGGAGTTGGTGATGGACAGGGAAGCCTGGTGTGTTGCAGTCCATGGGGTCAGACACGACTGAACTGAACTGACTGATGAGTAATAACGAAAGGTGACAATCCCGTTTCTGTTTCTTCATTCCTAGATTCATGTACTTTGGCTGTGAGAGCAGCGGCAATGTATGTTGACTGAAACTCAAATAGGTCATTCCTACATACTTGAAAACCTTCTGCTTCTGATCAGTGGTGAGTATATGATAAAATCTGCAGAACTCATGGGAATGAGAATATTACCTACCTTTTTTTGTTGTGAAGTTAATTCCTTGGTCATAAGGGATGATGTATGGGATACCATGACAGTAATTCCACAGATGGTGGAGCTGGCAGAAGCGTTGTGATAAGGAGATCAGTCTAAATACATTTCAGTGAAAATACGCTGCTACCCAGAGGAAGGAGTTCAGGGTAGTTAGCCTCCCTTCAGAGAGGTGAATGGCTCACCCAAAGAATGGTCCCTGCTGCTGTCAAACTGGGCACTTGCAATAGCACTAGTTAAGTCAGTTTTGCCAAAGTGAAAGTAATGAAAGTGTTATTTGCTCAGTTGTGTCTGATTATTCGCAACCCCATGGACTGGAGACTGCCAGGCTCCTCTGTCCATGGGATCTTCCAGGCAAGAATAGTGGAGTGGGTTGCTATTCCCTTCTCCAGGGGATCTTCCTGACTTAGAGATAGAACCTGGGCCTTCCGCATTGCAGGCAGATTCTTTACTGTCTGAGTCACCAGGCAAAGTCTATTTTGTGGAGGCTGTGCATGACCTCTGTTCCTGACAGCACAGGCACTTTATGAGTCTTTTGAACAGCAATGGAGCAACTGGGGAAGGGAGTTTCTAGACCAGGTCATCTTTCCCATCTGAATAACTAAGAGTGAATCTGGAGGAGGAGACCCACCAGTGAGGAACATCTTCAAAAGACTTTTCGGAATAACAGGAAAGAACACAAGGAAAATAAAAGCAAGTTATAAAAAGCCATACAAATAGCCCAGTTTACGTAATACAAGTTACTCAACCTAATTTGATATACTAGTTAGCATTAGGTTCATATGTATTGACCAGAAACTCAAACAAAGAACAGCATAAAAAATATGAGTTGATTCACCCTTGTAAAAGAAGCCTGCCGGTCTGTTACTGGGGACTCAGATGCTGATTTTTCCTTTTCCACCATCCTGAGCACAAGGGTTCCATTCTCAAGTTCATTTCATGGTCTAATATGACTGCTGGAGCTCCAGTGATCATGCACATTTTCCAGGTAGGGAGAAGAGAAAGGACCACAGGCTTCAGTCTATGCCTTTCCTTTAGAAGCAACCTTCCTGGACCTTTCACCCAACAACCTCTACTTACGTTTGACTAGTCAAACTTTGCTTCACATGGCCATGCTAAGTGTCAACGGAGGCTGATCAATATAGTTTTTTTTTTATTCAGTCATGTCCAATTCCTTGCAATCAATATAGTTTTTAAGGAGAGAAGATTGTTTCCTTGATTAAAATGGGGTTCTAAGAACAAAGGGAAGAATGAACATTGGATGGACAGCAGCCCTGTTTGCCACAGATTGCTTCCATGGCTCAGAAGACCTGTTCAATAGATGTCTTTCAGCTTTAAAGAGCTGGCAAAAGCCCAAAGCCACCTTGCCTGTATTCTGTCTGTATCTTGAGCTCCTTTCTGGAATACCCATGATGGGGAGCTCTCATGTCATGTCATCCAACCTGGGGAGTTGTCATCTTAAAAGCCATCACCTCAGTGCTCCTTCAGTCTCCCAGGCTGCCTCAAGCCAGAAGAGCCAACTTTTATCTCTGGGCTTGTCCTACTTGGTTTCAGGTTTTGGCCAGGAAGTTGTATCTCTTCCCCAGGTGACTCTCAATAAAACTCACCATTGTAAGGTAGTATGCCCTGGAAACATCTGTCTTCTAGCATGGTAGATTAAAAAAATTTTTCTTTTATTGAATTATAATTTACATACCATACAGTTCACTTTCTTTACTTGCACAATTCAGTGATATTTGGTATATTCACAGAGTTGTGCAACCACAGTCACATGCAAAATTTTTTAAAATTTGTTTATTTGGTAGAGCCGCATGTAGGATCTTACTACCCTGACGAGGGATGGAACCCAGGCCCCTTACTTTGGAAGCATGCAGTCTTAACCTCTGGACCACCAGGGAAGTCCCTGGTAGATTCTTATTTTAACAGCCACCAATGAATCATGGCTGGCTTCCCTGGTGTCTCATCAGTAAAATCTGCGTGCAATGCAGGGGACACAAGTTTGATCCTTGGGTTGGGAAGATCCCTTGCAGAAGGAAGTGGGAACCCACTCCAGTATTCTTGCCTGGAAAATCCCATGGATAGAGGAGCCTGGCAGGCTACAGTCCATTGGGTCTCAAAGACTCAGACACAACTTAGCAACTAAACAACAACAATAACAATGAATCATGTATCTGGTACTCTTTCCCACATTGACTTTGGGCTTGGCCATGGGACATGCTCTGGCCAATGAAACATCAGCAAATGTTGAGTCAGAGATTTGCTATGTACTCTTGTACTGAAGCTTGCATTCTTGGATCACCTCTGTGTAAGAAACCCAGGCAATCTTGTTGGCGAGGTTAGCCCCAGCTAATGTGAGTGAGGCCCTCTTGGATTTCCCAGCTCCAGATAAACTACCAGATGATGGTAACCACGTGAGAAACTGTAGATGAAAAAAAGCCCCAGAAGGACCACCCAGCCGAGTTCACTTGTAGAATTATGAGTAAATAAATGGTTGCTGTTTTAAGCCGTTACATTTTGAGGTGGTCTTTTCTGTAGAAACGGAAAACTGAGACTTATTGGATATTGCTCAGAGAAGTTATGGCTGGGGTTAGGGTTATGGGTTGATCATATCCCCTAATCACAAGGCTGTAGTTTTAAGAATATACTCTTCAGTGAGAACTTGTTTTTGGCCACTCAGCATCCTTTTCGCCCTAGGTAAGAATACTAAGATTTTACTTAGGGCAATCAATTATTTAATTCTCACATGTGATTCTTTTGGCCACAGTGTTTGGATGGGATGAAGTAGATGACTTAATTCAGACCATTAAAGGTCAGGTCCAGGACTTTTGGTTAAATTCTCTTTTCCGCTAGAAGGCAGACTATGAAGTTATGAAGGATCTGAGGATATTGCAGCCCTCCACTTTGGAAATTAAGACATACCAAACAGCCACTGGAAGCATACTGAATTTTTACTGTGAAGAAGTTCCTGAAGGAAGCCTTCATGTAGAGCTAGCTGGTGGGAGTGTAAATCGATTCTGCCCTTCTGCTGTAATAGGTCATAATAACCAAAGTGAAAAACACATATACCTTTGAAGAAACAGCATATTCTCCAGGGAAACAATCATGTAAGTCCATAAGGGAACACAGATAAAGATTTTTAAAGAGCAATTTCTTGTAGCAGAGAACTAACACAGGTATCAAAAACTAGGAGAATGGAAGTTCCCTGGTCGCCTAGTGGTTATGATTCTGCTCTGTCACTCGCGGGGCAGATTCAATTCCTGGTTGGGGAACTGAGATCCAGCAAGCCGTGCAGCTTAGCCAATACCAAAAAACAAACAAACCAGTCAAAAAATGGGCAGTATATGAAATCTAGAAAGATGGCAGTGATGAAACTATTTGTAGGGCTACAATGGAGACACAGACATAGGGAACAGACTTGTGGACATATTAGGGGAAGGAGAGGGTGGGACAAATAGAGAGAGTAGCATGGAAACATACACATTACCATACATAGAATAGCTGGTGGGAATTTGCCGTATGACATAGGGAGCTCAAATCTGGTGCTCTGTGACTACCTAGAGGGGTGGGATGGGGTGGGAGGTGGGAAAGAGGTTCAAGAGGGAGGGGACATGTGTATGTCTGTAACTGTTTCATGTTGATGTATGGCAGCAACCAACACAATATTGTAAAGCAATTATCCTCCAATCAAAAATAAATTTTAAAAAATGGGCAGAAAATTTAAACAGACATTTCTCCAAAGAATACATACAGTTAGACAAAAAGCTCATGAAAAGATGCTCAGCATTGTTAATTATTAGAGAAATGAAAATAGAAATTGCAATAAGATTCCATCTCACACGGGTAAGGATGGCCATCATCAAAAAAATCTACAAACAATAAATGCTGGAAAGGGTGTGGAGAAAAGGGAACCCCTCTACACTGTTTATGGGAGTGTAAATTGTTAAAAACATGATGCAATAAGTATAGAGGGCCCTTAAAAAACTAAAAATAGAGCATATGACCCAGCAATCCCGCCCCTGGGCACATACTTAGAGAAAACTATAATTCAAAAAGATACATACACCCCTGTGTTCATTGCAGCATTATTTACAACAGCCAAGAAATAGAAGCAACAAGAATGTCCATTGACAGAGGAACAGGTAAAGAAGATGTGGTGCATTTTTACAATAGGATACTACTCAGCCACAAAAAAGAGTGAAATAAGCCATCTGCAGCAATATGGATGGACCTAGAGACTGTCACATGGAGTGAAGTAGGTCAGACAGAAAGACAAATATCATATGATATTGTTTATATGTGGAACCTAAAACAAATGGTCCAAGTGAGCTTATTTATAAAACAAAAATAGAGTCACAGATGTAGAAAATGAACTTATGGTTACCAAGGGAGAAGAGGGGGAGGGTTCAATGGGAGACTGAGATGGACAAGGACAGAGAAGCCTGGCGTGCTGCAGCCCATGGGGTCGCTAGGAGTTGGACACGACTGAGGGACTGCACAACGACAACAGATATTACTGTGTATAAAACAGATACTAATAAGAACCTACCCTACAGTACAGAGAACTCTACCCAATACTCTGTAATGATCTATATGGGAAAAGAATCTAAAAAAGAGTGGTTATATGTATTTGTATAACTGATTCCGTCTAACAAAGGTCCGTCTAGTCAAGGCTATGGTTTTTCCAGTGATCATGTATGGATGTGAGTGTTGGACTATAAAGAAAGCTGAGCGCTGAAGAATTGATGTTTTTGAACTGTGGTGTTGGAGAAGACTCTTGAGAGTCCCTTGGATTGCAAGCAGATCCAACCTAAAAGAGTCCATCCTAAAGGAGATCAGTCCTGGGTGTTCATTGGAAGGACTGATGCTGAAGCTGAAACTCCCAATACGTTGGCCACCTGATGCGAAGAGCTGACTCATTTGAAAAGACCCTGATGCTGGGAGAGATTGAGGGCAGGAGGAGAAGGGGATGACAGAGGATGAGATGGTTGGATGGCATCACCGACTCAATGGACGTGAATTTGGGTAAACTCCGGGAGTTGGTGTTGGACAGGGAGGCCTGCAGCTCATGGGGTCGCAAAGAGTCGGACACGACTGAGCGACTGAACTGAGCTGATAACTGACTCACTGTGCCGCACACCTGAAACTACCACAACATTGTAAGGCAACTATACTCCAAGGAAAATTAATTTTAAAAAATCCAGGAGAATGAACAAGTAAAATATGGTAGAACACTCTTCAGTATTCAAAAGTACTAAAACTCAGTTTTAAAAGGCTGAGGGCCTCAGTATATGCCCTCCCATTAGAAACAACCTGACGTAGGCCAGCAACATGGCAGGCTGGGAGGTCCCAATGCTTACTTCCCTGATAAAAACAACAGTATATCATGTCATCACATTGTACATTTTAAATATTTATGATTATATTTGACTATTATTCCATACTAAAGTTAGAAAAAAGAGATGACCAGTTCTAAAAATTAAGTAAAACAAAGGTAACGATGTAGAATTTTCTTCTAATAGTTTTGTTAAGATCTATCCTTGATACTCTCTGCGAACATAAGAAATAGCATAATACAACTTCTGTATTGGAATAATGCATGCACGCACAAGAAACACTCTTTTTCAAGAATACAGACTTATATCTATGGCATATATGGAATGTGAGGGGAGAAATGATGGGAGAACTTAAAATAAGACTAGAACCTTGCAGATTGATCATGAATGCGCCAAGAATGGAGGATATGGTTAATTAAAAAATGTGTACATGAAGTTAAACAAAAACCCCAAGGTGATTCACTAGAACATGAATGATTTGCAATTTGGACAATTTGTACATTTATAAACACTCAAATATGAGAGATTACCCAAGAGGAGAGTCATTTCCATATTCTACCTCCAGACTTCCAAAAGCAACAGGGTTCAAATTAAAATAACTCTTACTATTTTCCCCAGGCAGTTAGTAAAGGGAAAAAGAACAAAAAGACTGAAAAGGGAATATTTTTGTAGGAAGGATGAAGAGAAAAGAAGAGCATTTAATGTTAGAGGAGTTACCAAAAATTGAAGTAACAATGTTAGCTTGATTAAACAGTTTTCTCCACTAATGTCAGGGCGAAATCTGATGTCACAATCTGATCACCAAAAATACGAGAGGGCAAATGTCAAGAATTTTCCTGATGTTTTCCTCATGGCATACTATTCTATTTTAGTCTCATGCATCAGCTATCCAAGATTTAATACCTCATGGAATGTACTTGCTGGAAAGAAACAAAAAACTATATCTCACAACATTGCTCATGATGGTAACACAAATTTTCCTCGTCATCTTTAATTACTGTTCATGGCATTATAAAAGATAATATAATGATTTTTTAAATTTTTTTAGGATACTGCATTTTTCTCTTAGCAAGGAAATAAAAATTAGGTATGAGTGATGAGGTGCTGGTATATCAGTGTATGACGATCTCTTGAAGTTAGTATTTAGGATCTTTGGCTTCTTATATTGCTTGCATAATCATAAGTACAACATGATGATATCTGAATGTTAAAAAATTATTTTAGAAGTTATATCTATGAATATATAAATATGAGCTAATTTCTCTGTGAATTACATTTTTCCTTTCACTGCTTTATTATTTCTCATCTAAATTCTGTTTTATAGGAAACTTGCATTCTTTGGGTTTATTACTGGTGAAGTGAAATTTCAAGTGCCTACTTCGTCATGGAGGATTAAGGAAAAAAATAATCCCAGCTCTCATGGAGTTTACATTCTAGTGGATTAGTGCTGATTAATTTGGAGTATAAACTGTTCAATATCATGACATAATAATAACAGGAAAAATTTTTTTATACCATTTTTTGATTTTCACAAAATGTAATAAGATGTCCACAAGGTGAAATTTGATCTATTTTTGTCCTGATAATGTTTCTCTTAAACATTGCACATTTGACTATTATAACGATTGACTACCACACAGATTTAAATATAACTTGGGTCAGATCATATCTTTGAACAAAAACAAGTGAATGTCTGATGCAATAGGTTTAACCTATAGAACACCACCATCCTTGAAACACTGAAAGTCACTCAGCCGTGTCCGACCCCATGGATTATACGGTCCATGGAATTCTCCAGGCCAGAATACTGGAGTGGGTGGCTGCTCTCTTCTCCAGGGGATCTTCCCAACCCAGGGATCGAACCTGAGTCTCCTGCATTGCAGATGGTCTCCTGCATTGCAGGCAAATTCTTTACCATTTGAGACAGAGGAACCTGGTGGGCTACAATCCACGGGGTCGCAAAGAGTCAGACACGGCTGAATGACTAAGCTTACGACTGAATGATTAAGCTTGCATGCACGCAGGCAATATTCCATGGTGTATATGTACCACATCTTCTTTATCCATTCATCTGTCAATGGACATCTAGGTTGCTTCCATGTCCTGGCTATTATAAATAGTGCTGCTATGAACATTGGGGTACATATGCCTTTTTCAATGATGTTTTTCTCAGGGTATATGCCAGTAGTGGGATTGCTGGGTAATATTGTAGATTAATTCCTAGTTTTTAAGGAATCTCCATACTGTTCTCCATGATGGCTGTATCAGTTTACACTCCCACCAACAGTGTAGGAGGGTTTCCTGGAGAAAATAGCATTGACCAGCAGACACTATCACGTGTAAAATAGATAGCTGGGGGGAAGTTGCTGTATAGCGTGGGAGCCCAGCCTGACACTCTGTGATGACCAACTGGGGTAGGGTAGGGGAAGGGGAGGCAGGCTTAAGAGGGAGGGAACATAATTATATATAATAATATATAATTATGGCTGATTCATGTTGTTCTACGGCAGAAACCAACACAGCATTGTAAGGCAATTTACCTTCAGTTAAAAAATAGAAAAAGATCCAGTGTAGCCAAAAATAAATAATTTAGCAACTAAACAACAATAAATAAATAAATAATGTTCTATTAAAAAAAAGGTGTGAAGGGCAGCCGTGGGGTAGCAAATACGAGCTCTTGTTTTCTTTGCCCTACTATGTAGAGGACAGAACACTGAACAAACTCCTGTCTCAAGCTTACCAGGAAATATCTGAGTTTGGGAATCTAGGGCCAACATCAAGTGTTAGGCATTCAGTCACATCTGACTCTTTGCAACCCCATGGACTGTAGCCTACCAGGCTCCTCTGTCCATGGAATTCTCCAGGAAAGAATACTGGAGTGGGTGGCCACTCCCTTCTCCAAGGGATCTTCCCCATCTAGGAATTGAACCTGAGTCTCCTGCATTGCAGGCAGATTCTTTACCATTTGAGCCACCAGGGAAACCTAACATCAAAGTGATTTGCCAAAAGGGTTCCTCCAAAGAAGCCACTATTATAAAGCCTTATTAAGTAAAGTCTGTTGTGATCAGGCCATAGATAATTCCAAACAAGGTATGCATAAGCCATCTTGGTTTTGGGTTTTGAATTCATTCATTCATTCATTCCATGATGAATTTATGGATCATCGTTCAAACACTTACTTGGTATAGTGCTCTTCACCAGGCATTGAAGGGAATGTAATAACAGCTGCCATTTATTAATTTCCTACTTATACAAAGCACTGTACATTTTTTTTTTTTCTGACTTTACTGCCACACCAGGACAAGATTATTATCTCCTTTTTAGAAGGGGAAAACTGAGGGAAAAGGGAAACTAAAGGGCAGATAGGTGAGGAGATAACCTTGGGACACATTGTGAGGCTTTTAAATGCATTTTATTCCCACAGGATATCGCCCTGAGAACTGGATCCCCACCCAGACTGGCTCCTTGTAAATGGAAATAAAATTTCTGGAAATAAAATCGCATGTGATCACAACCCCAAAGGATGCTGTGGGGACTCAGATGGGAGAAGTGATTGTTGCTGAAGCTTGGAATAGTCAGTAAAACCTTAAGAAAAAAAAGTGGGAGAGTAGGATGCAATGGCTGTGCACTTTGCCCTGAGGAAAATTTTTTAAAATTCCATTTTATATTTTTACATGCCTTCTTAAGTCCTTTTTGACATAACGCCATGTACAACTATGTAAACCAATTAAATGGAGTCAGAATTGGCATGGATGAAGTTGAGGCACATACACTTATCTTTGTGAATCTCATGATTTATATTAAATAACTGGTCTATAAATCAACGGTGAGAATTCTTGATGTAGCTTGCCAATCCCAGAAAACCTCATGCCAGAAACTCAGACTAAATCACAGTGAGTTCTACATTTTTCAGAAGTGTTTCTAATATCATTCTATCTCGGAACATCTCCAAAGAAATGAAGAGAGGTTGCGATTGATGGAAACTGAGGAGGACAGTTACAAATACATTGTAATACAGAAACAAATCTGACCATAAGGAGCTAAATCTACTGGAGCTGCATTTTCAAAAGGGTCCTTCGAGACCACATTTAACTGCATTTTCTGATGAAATTAAATCATAAGTTTAAATTTAAATAAATATATGTAATTGCTATTATTATAGTGCCGGGAAAAAACTGTAGATTTGTATAAAAGAAGGGAAGCGATCAATTAACAAAGTCTCTGCTGAGGAAAGCTAAAACCTAGAGGCAAGTTTTCGAATTTTTTTTTTTGGCCATTTATTGATTTTCTTCCCATATCTCCCTCTAAAGAATCAACTGTATGTTAAAAACAAAATCTCAGCACTCATTGAATTACAGAAATGTTCTTGAATTACATGCAATATTCTTTCATGTTTTCTGCCTCTAGGGGGAAGTGTGTTTTCAACAATTCTGTCCCCATAAGATACTTTCTTTGTGGGCTACAGGCTTCATAGCATTATTCTTCAATAAGACTTCAGGGCTGGCTTAACAAGGGAGAGGAGAGTCATTTTGAAAGTCACTTTAGAAACTGCAGCCAGGCTTCTGAGGGAGATGGTACAGACTGTGACAACTGGTGGAGAAAACTTCGTTCTGATGGCATGTATATTTCAAACAATGGCTGGTTGAGGTTCCCTATAGAATGTTGTTTTCCCTGCTGGCAGAGTAATGCCATAGAGACATAATTTCATTTCACAGATGGAAAACAAACAGCTGAATACTTCATAGAAAACTTGCCACTTGATTTTAGTAATAAAGTTAAAAAATATGATTTATAGATATTGATGAAAAGAGATCTAAATCTTATTAAAAGTGTATTAGTTTCTATAATATCACATTTAGGGTTAGCATTGCTTTTCATTTGGCTACTTTTATTTCGCAGCAATTCCCTGTAACTTTCTTTTGTTTTCATCTGGAATTGTAGTCAGAAAGAATGCATTCAGTGAAAAGGTTAGTAATCTTTTGAATTGTTAAAAAAAGTGCTTCTCCCTCTGCCTCCTGCCTCCCATTTCAGTGTTTTACAGAATTGAAGAGAATAATGTTTAAAAATTGAGTCCAAGGCATGAGTTACTCCTACTTTTTTCTTTTTGCCTAACTACATGGTTTGATTCATCTTTATGATCATGATGCTGCAAAAAGTAGACTACAATCTATTAGTATCTTTCTTACTATGCTGCAAGTTTTCAAAACAGCAGCATATAAAATAAATTTTTGATATGAAACATATTACTCTTAAATGGCATTTAACTTTGTTCCCAACCCTTTTTTACATGGTGTAATAAATATTTATTTCTAATTCAGTGCCATTAAAAAATATCTTCCAGGGGGTGAAGAGGTATATAAGTATGACATTTATATTCTTTGGCCTAGATTCCTCACATAGAGAACAAAATGTCTCAGGTTAGGTGACTTCTAAAATTTTTCCAGCCATAAGATTGAAGAACTCCATGATATTCATGATACTCACACACACACTCTCAGCGGCCTGGGTAAGTCTGAAGGAAAGATAACAAACTGGTAATCTTAAGTCCATTTACTTATATTACTTGGCAGTTCTTCCTATAATCTTGTGCCTATTTTCATTTGAAAAACTTAAAAAAAATCCTAGTTTCTATGAAATGATTAAGTCATGGTGATGTACAGCATAGTGACTATAGCTAGTAACGCTATATGGCATACTTGAAAGTTGTGAAGAGCAGATATTAAAGTTCTCATCACACAAAAATTTTTGTTTTCTAACTCTATATGGTGACGATGTCAAGTAGAGTTGTGGAGATGATTTCATAGTATATATAAGTATCAAATCATTGCGTTATATCCCTCAGGTTAATATAATGTCATATGCCAATTATACCTCAATAAATACATCCTAATTTCTGCTCAATGGAAAAATGTAAGGGGTGTTTTGAGCACCGGATTCTCTGGTTCAGCTGCCTAGTTTGGGGACTCTTCCCTTACAGGGCTTGGTTTGTCAGGGCTCTTGAATGACAGACTGGAAGCTGAGAGCTCTGATCCAAAGGCCACTCAGAGGCTGTGATACTCACTCCACCGTAAAGGCACTGCCCTGCCCGTGACCCTTGGCGCGAATGGACAGCGCCTGCAAGGGGAGAGGAGTTCTCGCCCGGGGTCACCAGCCTTTCCGACTAAGCTACGCTACACCATGCGCAGCATCAAGTCGCCATTGGCCAGAGTTCCCCAGACACAGAGCAGAGCGAGCAGTAAGAGCAAACCCTGGTTCCTTCACGTCTCCTGGCAACCAGTTTCGAAATCCATTAAGACCCTTGGAATTCGGGATTTAGCCTCTCTCTCTCCCCCTCTCTCCCTTCCTTCCCTCCTTTCCTTCTTCCTTCTCTCTCTCTTTCCTAGGAGTTCAGGGGGGATTTTTTTTTTTAATCACTGTGAAGCTTTAAATCTTAATTTCCAGTGTGTGAAGACTACGTTTTCTTGTGGAATTAAATTGTATACGGATGCCTCGTTTGCTACCGGTTAGCAGCTCTAATAAAATAAATGAAAGTTTTCGCAGGAGTTAGAAGATCCTACTTGAAGATTCAGGGATCGCAGTGCATAACGTGAAATCTAAAAGCCCTGGAGGGTGAAACTTTACTCATCGTTATATTTATGGTGCCAGAAAGAGCGATAAAGAAGGTGCTGGTAAGGCTGATGAGCGCTGATGCTTGAAGTTGTAACATCTCCGGAAGCCCCAATTTGCCTTTTTCATCCTCATAAATGAGAGCGACTGCTCTTTGAGGCCTCGGAATTCAACAAAGCAAACAAACAAACAAGAAACAAAAAAGCGAACTCGGAATGATGGCATCGGGGATACAAGTCGGCTACAAGTTTCTGCCGAAAGAGGGCGTTGGTCTAAGACGAATACGAATTTGTGGACACGGACGCCCAGTCAATTGAAAGACCTTTGAAAACATTTTCCAATTTATTTTAATTCGTGGGACTTAAATATCAGAATTCACCAGTCCAATATAGCACGTTCATACTGCAAATGACCTCGGCGTGTTACCACGATCGAAGGGTCAAGTTCCCTTCGAACCTGCCCCGCAGCTCGGCGGTCCCTGGCGAGGCTCCTCCGGCCACCGACTTCGTGTCCACGACCGTGTCCATCCTCGTCTTCCCCGCTGCTGTGCCTGCCTGTGACAAGTGACAAGCGACTGAGTCTTGGCCGCAGGTCCTTCCTCCGCATTGCAGGATCCGGGGCACCGGGGAGAAGCGGTGGGATTTCCGAGCGCACGGATGGAGGCTGATGACGCGCCTGCACCCGGGGGACCCTCAGGGGTGAAGCTTTAGGGAGAAGGTCTCTTTATTTAGTTACCTGGCTTAGCACATAAAGCCCAGAGGACGCCTAGGAGATGCTTTTCAAGCGTTCTGCTACCTTCAGAAGAATCGTTTTTCCCTTTGGAAGCAACAAGTTTCGCTTTTCTGCTCGCCGCGCGCCGCGGGAGATGTGGGTGCGCTGGGACACTGAATCCCGCGCGGCACCGCGACTCCTGCGCGGAAGCGCGCAGCTCGCGGGGAGGTGGCCGCCGGGGGTGGGGAGCAGGGGAAGAAGCGGGGCGAGGACGCCCGGGCAGCTGGGCGTTCCAGGCCCTCGACCCAGCCATCTGCCCCGGGACCTTGGTCCCTGTTTCCTGACCTTGCGCCAGGGGACCACGAAGGTCGAGAGCCCGTCCCAAGTTGGCTCGAGTGGAGAGATTGTGGCTGGAGTGAGAGAGAGGTGAGAGCAAACGGGAGCCAGGGTGTGTGTTTGTTTTTCAACCAAACCACCAATTTCTGGGGCCATCCCTTTCCCTTAATCCCGTTTTTTTTTTTGCAAGGCGCGCGCGCGCGCGTGTGTGAGTGTGTCTGCGCGCGTTTCTTTACTTTCAAACACATTTCCATTTTTAAAGCCCGGAGCTGGAGACAGAGCTGCCGCGTGCCCGGCCAGGGAGAGGCGGGGACCCGGGTGGTGGTGTAGCTCGGTGGGGGCTTCCGCGACTGTAGAAGTGAAAGATTGTGGCTTTAAGGAAAAGGCAGAGGGGCTGGCGAGGAGTGGGAGTCAGGGACAGGGGAGGGGTGGGAAGAGTAGGGGTGCGGGGAGGAGGAGCCCTGATGTAAGAATGTTAATAAGAGACTCCCCTAGCCCAGCCCCCACCGCTCCCCACCCCACCCCCACCCTCCCCACCCGCTGGAAATACCAGCCCGGCCTCTGCGCGCCTTGTGTGGTAACACGCTCCGCCGCTGCCACGCTATTTAAACGCGGGTTATGGATCCGGGAACCGGCGCGAATCAATGAGATCAAACGCGAGGGAGATGCACCGTCAATTACAAGCACTTGGACAAGTCTAACTTTTTCTTCTTTTACAAATGCGCTTTCCAAAGCAACCTTAGCAACGCCCATATAAGAAGCCACCTCTAAGCAAAATAGTATATATCAAGGGAGGGATAATCTATGTATTTATAAAAAGTATATATATAAATATAGGAGTACAGGTTTACACCCGGTGAACTTTTTCTTTTTCTGTCTTCTTTCTTTTCTTTTTTTTTTTAAACGAGTGGCATTGCAAAGGAGGACTCTTCCTCTCTCTCTTTTGGCTAGTTAGTGAAGGGGGTATTCTTTTATTTTTTTCTTAGAGTGCCCAAGGGGGCGCAGGGACCTCGGAGAGGAGTGGGGAGGAAAGAGGTAGGGTGGGTGGGGGGCAGAGGGCGAGTCCGCCGCGAGGGCAGGCGCTTTCCTGCGGCGCGATGCCGTCCCTACTGGTACTCACTTTCTCCGCGTGCGTCCTGCTCGGCTGGGCGTTACTGGCCGACTGCTCCGGTGGCGGTGGCGGCGGGGGCGCGGGCCCGGGCGGCGGGCGCCGGGAGAGAGAGGCGCTGCCGCCACAGAAGATCGAGGTTCTGGTGCTGTTGCCCCAGGACGACTCTTACCTGTTCTCCCTGGCTCGGGTGCGACCGGCCATCGAGTACGCGCTGCGCAGCGTGGAGGGCAATGCGACCGGGCGGCGGCTCCTGCCAGCCGGCAGTCGCTTCCAGGTGGCCTACGAAGACTCGGACTGCGGCAACCGCGCGCTCTTCAGCCTGGTGGACCGCGTGGCGGCGGCGCGGGGAGCCAAGCCGGATCTCATCCTGGGGCCGGTGTGCGAGTACGCGGCGGCGCCGGTGGCCCGGCTAGCGTCGCACTGGGACCTCCCCATGTTGTCTGCCGGGGCCCTGGCCGCCGGCTTCCAGCATAAGGACACGGAGTACTCGCACCTTACGCGCGTGGCACCGTCGTACGCCAAGATGGGCGAGATGATGCTCGCCCTGTTCCGCCACCACCAGTGGAGCCGCGCCGTGCTGGTCTACAGCGACGACAAGTTGGAGCGGAACTGCTTCTTTACCCTCGAGGGGGTCCATGAGGTCTTCCAGGAGGAAGGCTTGCACACGTCAGCCTACAATTTCGATGAGACCAAAGACTTGGATCTGGAGGACATCGTGCGCCACATCCAGGCCAGTGAGCGAGGTGAGCAGCAGGGCGCCCCGGGTCCCCGGCCCTAACCCAGCCCCTTTCCGCGGCTCTCCTTACACGCCCGGCTGCTCCCCTGGGGACCCCACTACTCCCTGCTGCACTGAGGATCAGAGTAGGGAGCGCCCACCGGGACTCGCCCGAGTGTGCGAAGTCTGGCTGTGACGACCTTCGACCATCACCCATGGTTATTGTGGGGTGTACGTAGAGGGTCCTGGGGAAGTGATGGAGCATGGGGGTGGGGCATGTGAGCAGGCAGCCTTCTCGGGCTCGTGCCCTGGTCCAACAGGTGCTGTCAAACCTCTTGGGTTTTTTCTTTCTCGTTCTCCTGTGTCTGGCGCTGGGCTGGTGGTTAGGGGCTCACTGCGGGTACCCGGCTCCAACCACGGTCTCAAAGCGTGACAAGGTCCAAAGAACTTGTTGCCGGGTCCTTTTCCGACGTGCGCCCGCTGCTAGCGAGGAAGCGTACACTGAGTTCCACAACCCGCGCGCCGCCTCACGGTCAGCTCCGGTCCCCGGGTTTCCCTTGCTGCTCCTTCCACAGATCTCAGCTTTCTTTTAAAGGCTCATTGTTTCGCCCTTCTCATTCCTCCATGGCCCCTCCAGCCCCTTATAAACGGGTTTCTGTGGTTTCCATAAAAAATGCCTCGCAGTGTCTGGACCCTGGCGACACCCACTGCCTCCGGCGCGCTCAGCGCCGTGGTCTCCAATGCGCCAGCAGCTAGGCTTTGGGAGAGCGCGCGCGCTGGAGAAGCGGGCACTGGACCTCCTTTCCCTCTCCAGTTTTCTCTGTGGGTTTGTGGGGATTTGAATAACCACGAGACTGGCCAAAGAGCTCAAGGTTGAGGATAGTGGCTATGGCTGTAGGAGATGGGAGGAGAAGCGGGTGGTCACGGATACAGAATCGCAGAAGCCCCCAGTGCGGCTCGTTTTACTGCCCAGTAGACCTCTGCGAAGGCGGGCGGAGATCCCAGCATAGCGCAGTTCCCTCCTTACCAGTATCAGGTTTGGGGTGCAAACGCTCGCTCGCGGGATCCCGCCGGCTCCCGCTCAGCGCTCACGCGCCTGGATTGTCAGTGGTGCAATCCCAGTAGAGCTCCCCACTACCCACGAGGGGAGACGGAAGGGGAGAGGGGCCGAGCCAGGCGCAGGGCTAGCCTACCACTTGGCACGGCTGGTCACCTGGGCGTTGGCCGTGGGATCAGCGCAACCGGAGGCAGGGGGTCTCGGGAACAGGTGAGAGAGGGTAAAGGCGCCGCGGAAGAGGGCGCTACGACCATCCCCCTTCCCAATTTGGCCACCCAGCACTCGGAGGGAACGCACTCTTTAGAGTGAAGAGGCGCGAGGTGTTGACAGTGGGGAGGCATGGCCAAGTTTTGAGCGTTCGTACTCCAGGCTGTCTGCGCCGAATTCCTGCCAGCCAAGCAGGCAGGGCGCCGGCTTTGCTGATTATGAAAAAGGGCACTTGTATCCAAGGGCGGCGGATTCGCCACGCCGGGCCGAGAAAGTCACGTCTACTTCTTTCCTGTTCTCAGTCCCCAGGTCACTGCAAACCCCAAACAGCGTTCTTTAGCTCTCGACTCTCGAGGGCCTGGAGCTAGACTTCCCAGCTCCGACTGGGGATGGGGGTGTGTCCCTCTACCGGCAAGATCCGCGGTTGGCCACCGCTTGCTGCCACCGCCCTTAAGGCCTTAGTGCCGGCCGTGACCTCCTGCGCATGTGGCCTGGGATTCGTGCTGGAGGTCAGCCCGGATGAGGGTAGATCGAGGCCACCGGGGGTCCTTCGATCTCACATGGTGTGGCTGAGCCAGGGGGTAGGGAGGGGTGGGGCTGGGGGGCTTCGAAGAGCTTGGGCTACAGTCTGCTGCTGATGATTATTTTTTCAATTCCAAGAAGCAGATGTTCCCAAGTCTCATTACTTTTTTTCTTCCAAGTTTGAATTTAGTGGTCAAAGTTTGCTTGGCTGACCTGTATGTTTTGCAGGTGATAAAGTTACCATTCTCACTCTAAAAAATATTTCTGACAGTGACTTGGCAGATGTTCAGAAATTAAAAAAAAAAAAAATTTCTTCCCTTAAGCCCTCCTCTCTGAGCTGAAATTCCCTACACTCAAGAGAGAAAGATGTTTGGTAACAGCTCTCTCTGGCGGTCTCTTTTACTGATCACCTTTACTTCACCAAAAGTGGTTAATGAGTTAAATAGGGGCCCAGTACAAGGACTGAGTAGGGTTTGAATTTTCAGAGCTCTTAGCCTGCCGCAGGCCAGGGAGCTTGGGCTGCTATCACACTCCAGTTATAATGGGGGTAGTTGAGGCACAATCTGTTGTTAAGCCCTGTATGACTCTTTGCATCCTCAAGGATTGTGTGCAACCCTCCAGACTCCTCTGTCAATGGGATTCTCCGGGCAAGAAAACTGGAGTGGGCTGACATTTCCTTCTCCAGGGCATCTTCCGGACCCAGAGATGGAACCCAAGTCTCCTGCTTGGCAGGCAGGTTCTTTACCACCCAACTGCCAGGGAATCCCCGGTCAGGGCTTATCTACAGAGATAATCTCCTTTCCCACAAAGTGAGGCCACACCGTGGGAAGAGAAGCCAGAGGTGAGAAGCAGACCCTTTGGATCTGGCGGCTGCACTCAACTGCTGCAGGGCATGCCAAGCCGCTTCCTGACTTTCTCAGAGTTTCCTCCTCTGTGAAACAGAGGTGGGGTGAGAATCAGGCCTGTCCAGACCAGTGGTGGTGGTTCTGATTTCTGCTCAAGTGTAAAATGGAACTGTTTTTGTCTCTGAAAATTCCACATTAAACATCATAGAACTAGGGAGCCTTTTTCCTCCCTCTTTTGGAGATAAATTTTTAGCACTTTTTTTTTTGGACTTGAAGGTCATCTTTAAAATCAGATCACAAAAGTTTTAATCTCTCAAAGGGTTAAACTAATAAGGCCACCATCTCGATAATATGACTAAAATTTAATTTGGCTATGTGTGTGCTATAGAATGAAACACTGAGGGGTATTATTTAGTCTTTTTAGGGATTTACTATCAAAGTCAATAATAAACATTTTTCCCTCACAAGTCGTAGCCAGTGTATATCACTAAAATACAGGCATGTGAGCATACATTGTTTTTAAAAAGTCAACTATGCCCTCAATATTTAACATTCAGCAATAAATTTATTTTTGTAAAGGGGTGTTTAAAAATATTTTTTCAAGCAATAATAGTCAGCAGTTGCTTTGTCATACATCTCATAAGATGCAGAACCAGAAGTATTGTGCCCCCAACATTTTTGTATGAAGAACTGCAGTTTTATCTTTTTTGGTTATTAATATGTCATTATTCTTGGCCTGCATAACAACTATAGTGATAACAGCATTTAATCAATACAAGGGTGATTTATTTTTAGAATAGGTTGGGGTAAATGACTGAGCAGTTGGTCAGAGTTTTTAACCAAAGATGTTAGACTTTTTGATTCAAGACTCTGTTTTTCTTATCCCTTTTTTTGTATTTAAAAAAAGTTCCTCTTTCTTAGTTATTTCTTTGGCTACCCCCAAATACTGTTGAGTTTTAGTTTTAAATTTCTCCTGTCAAAAAAAAAAAAAAAATTTCTCCTGTCAAAAAAAAAAAAAAAATTTCTCCTGTCATAGTTTCAATTTGCAGCACATGGCATATCTTGCTTTGCTTCCATGGAACAGCATCTCTTTTCCCTTATAAATTTAGAATTAAGTAGAAGATAGATGCAGGCATCGGTTGGAGAATATGAAAACATCATTTTTATTATTGATAAAAAAACCTATTGCAGAACATGGATTTAGATCAGTTACCAAAAAGGGCCTGCCTGCTATTATTTCCCCCAAGAATTTGGCAGGGTCATCCACTAAATCACAGCTAGTACTGCACACCCCACCTCAGGACAGGCCTCACTACAGGGCGAAAGTTGCCCATGATGTGTGCTCTCTGCAAGCAGACGCACCTCAAAGAGGAAGGAAGAAAGGGCTGAGTCCAGTATGCCCAGTTTTCTCTTCTAGACTCAGCCATCAGACAGTTCTCTCCTTTTCCTCTGGGGGTGGGAAGAGGGGGGTAAATGAAGGCACACAGGGAGATGAGGAGTGTCCTTCTCTTAGAGATTGCTCCACGTGGAAAGCTGAAATGGGTGAAAGAGTATCTCCCTTACTCAAATATGCTTCCTGGAGTTGACTTCTCTAGCCACCTCTTCGCAAGTGATTGCAAGAACTTGTTGCTATAGGGAGAAGCCACTTACAGAGGACATTGTGGGAATCAGGGAGTGGAGGGTGACGTGGAACCCCACAAGTTCTCCAGCAAGGAGGGAAAGATGGAGCAAAATGATGAAAAATCTATCCGGAAACTTGGACTCACACCACCATTTCCTTTTTTAGAAATTTTAACAATTTGACCCCCAAAGTTAGTATTTATATATTTAATATGTTTAAGTATATATTTAAATACGTACATTTATTAAAATCTATTTAAGTACAGAAGGAATTATCTGAATTGACCTCCACTTAAGCAGCCTTCAGGATTAGCTGATGCTCTCCTTTTCTCTATAAACTTTTTTGGCTGATGGGGAAAGCTGGTAGCTAGTCTTACTTCTCCCAGGTTTGCCAGCACACTTCTCACAAATCTGTTTATACCAGTTGTACTTATTATAAGTATGCAGTTTAATTAGTCATTATGTAAACTGATGAAACATGAGAAGAAGAGAAAGCTATTTTAGTGAACACTATTTTAAACCTTCCAAAGGATTGTATAAAGGCACATTGCTAAAAATACATGCCGTTGCATTAGGCATGAATGAAAAAGCCATGACAGGTTGGGGAGCATCCCACAAATCTAGGACTCTGTGTTCTGACTGCTCGGCCAATGTTTTTAAGTGTTTGCTCCAGTTTAAACTGAGTGACAGTGTGCACTATGGGTTTTCTTTTAAGGAAGGGAAACAATACCTAGCCCACGAAGTTCAGGGTTAGGATTTCCTTTTGAGAGCTGGACTACATTTGTCCACATGAAATGGCTGAGATCTAAAATAAGTCCAGTCTGTTTAGATAGGCCCAATGCTGCTCCAGGTCACTCTTGCTCAGTTTAAGCAGGTACTGACATTTAAAGAAAGAATGTGCCCATTGGAGGGGGTTGGTCTTGGTAGTGATGGGGAAGGAGAGAAGGAGATGGGCCAGGGCTGTAAAAATAGAAAAGAAGTGACAGGCCAGTGTAGGGCACAGCCCATCTAGGGCTTGGGGAAGCATGTGCTCCGGCCTGAGGACACAGACTGTTCGGACCTGAGCCAGGTGTAGCTCTCCGATGGGTGCTTCAGGTTATCAAGGCCTGATGCCTTCGGATGCCTGGACCCTCCAGCTGACCCTCCTCATCCTTATTGCACACCTACTAACATCCTGCTGCTTATAGTTTGGCTCCTTAAATTGGCACCTCCAGGTCTATATTGACACAAACATATTTATGACCATTTTGGCCCTCATTGAAATTAATCTTCATTTCAGATTAGCTAAAAATATCTAGGTTAGGTTATTAGAATTCTTCTCCCCAAACAATGACTCTACACTTTATGTGCTGACAGAGTCCAGTTCTGTTTATGGGCAGTGATTTAGAACTAGACTCTTGACTGTAATCAGTTGATTGAAAAATGATGATGGCTGCAGTTGGACAGTCAGCCAGAGCTTCCTGGAGCTTCTTGGGATCTGCTTGTGGCCAGCCTTAGCCCAGGCTGTTCTGTGGGACACCTTGGCCCTTTTGTCTTCCCAGGTGGTGCTAGTGGTAAAGAACCTGCATGCCAGTGAAGGAGACTAAAAAAAGTGGGTTCAAGATCCCTGGATCAAGATCCCTTGATCCCTGGATCAAGAAGATCCTCTGGAGAAGGGCACAGCAACTCACTCCACTCTCTTGCCTGGAGAATCCCCTGGACAGAGGAGCCTGGTGGGCTACAGTCCACGGGGGTCACAAAGAGTCAGGCCCGATTGAAGTGACTTAGCTTGCACACTTGTGTAGACTCTTATCATTTAAGGGACTAGAATCGAATCTGAGCAGAACAAACATTTAGGTCACAATGAGTAACGAGAAATTTCTTCAAAAACTTCGTTACTGACGCATCTTGGAATTCGATTATTTATTTTAGATATATAACTATATTTCCAGGCACAGCACTTCCTCCCGCAGTTAGACATCTTAAGAAGTTTGCTATGGTTTTAAAAACTTGCTCTGCAGAGCTTTCAGCCTGTACCCTGAGCTGTTATGTCGTAAGAAATGTCAGAGTCATGACCTAACACTCTGAATTAACCTGTGCAGTAAACGAAATGTCAGCAAGCGCCTGGCCCTCGGCGCAGGTTGCCAAGGTGGCTTTGGCACAGCCTGAAGTTTGTTCTGCATCATTCCTCACCCGTGCTTTTACAAAGAACATACACACGGCCCAGGGCTGGCGGGTGTGGTGATAATGCGGTTATGGCACCCAGGCCTCTCCTTTCCTCTGTGAGTGCAGAAAAGCACAGCGGGTGCAGTCCTGGGGGTCAGGGGCCATCGACAGTGATCCAGATAAGTGGATGAAGGCCAGGTCTCTGTTCCCTTACGTTCATTGTAGTTGTCACGTGACAGGGAAGAGTATTCTGCAGCTGCTTAAAGCCTCTCGGCTCTGACAGTGTGGGTGTGAACCGAGAGCGTGTGGGAGGGGACCTGGAATCTTGGTAGCTATTTTCTCTATATGTTGAGACAGCTTTAGGAAAAGTGTTCTCCATTCAGGTAATGGAGACATCAGAAAGCCAGTCCCACCTGCTGCATCCTCTGATTTGCCAAATGCAAACCCTTCAGGTTGTTTTCCGAGGAAAATGTATTTACTATGCTAAGCTGTGCTAAAGTTTCTTCAGTTGTGGCTGACCCTTTGCCTCCCCATGAACTGTAGCCCACTAGGCTGCTCTGTCCATGGGATTCTCAGGCAAGAATATTGGAGTGGATTGCCATACCCTCCTCCAGGGGATCTTCCAGACCCAGGGATCGAACCTGGTCTCTTTTGTCTCCTGCATTGGCAGGCAGGTTCTTTACCACTAGCAGTGTTATGCTAGTAAGATATAAAAAGCAGTTGACATGTCTCACTATCTTATATTGGGCCAATCTGGGAATTTACTTGAAGTATTTTGAAAAGATTTATTTTGAAATAATCTTGTATTTTTGGAAAGGATGTAAGAAAGTATAAAGCACCTCTGTCTTGCCTTCACCCAGATTTTCACTAGTGGTAAATGTTCTGCCACTATGCTTTGTCATTCCAAATCTCTCCCTTCTCTCCCCTACCCCTTCCAAATATATACTCATGTACATATATACACACAAATATTGCTATCTTTTTATGAACTATTTGAGAATAAGTACAGTCATCATGCTCTTGTACCCCTAAAAATTGAAGTGTGCATTTCCCAAGAGCAAGAACATTCATTCACTCATAGAACCACAGTAGAATTATGAAAAACAAGAACATTAACACAAACATAATACTATTATCCAATTTATAGACCTTATTCAAATTTCTCCAGTTGTCTCAACAATGCCCTTTATAGAAAAAACTTTTATTATTATTATTTTTAAGACCCAGGATCCAATCCAGGATCACATAGTGCATTCAGCTTTCTGTTTCCCAAAGTCTCTGCTAGTCTAGAATGTTTTCTCAGGCCGTTTTTGTTTTTCATGAAAGTGACCATTTTAAAGGGTGTAGGTTCACTGTTCTAGTCACTGTCCCCCAAACTGGGTTTGCAGCTGCTTCCTTCTGATTAGAATGAAGTGGCCACTTTTGAGGTTTGGGGCCCCTGATGTGTTACAGCAGGGGGCTCATGAGCCTGTCCACATGCTGGCTACGGTTGGCCTCCATCACTTGGTTGTGGTGGTGACAGATAGCTTTCTCCACTGCCAAGTTACTCTTCTGCCCTTTGTAACTCATGAGTAATTTGTGAGGATTCTGTAGGACCTTAGCAGAGCCCTGGTCCATGTCAGATGCTGTCCTCTGTGCAGGGCCATTTCACGCATCTGTTTTTTCCTCCCCGCAGTGGTGATCATGTGTGCGAGTAGCGACACCATCCGGGGGATCATGCTGGCAGCGCACAGGCACGGAATGACCAGCGGGGACTACGCCTTCTTCAACATTGAACTCTTCAACAGCTCCTTCTACGGTAACTCTGCCTCCGGTTTCCCCTCCTGATGCTAGGCTGTCAAAAAGGGGTTGTGAGACAGGGCCAATAACTCATCTCAGTCGATACGATTTCCATAGATGATGTTGTTCAGTTGCTCAGTCATGTCCGACTCTTTGCGACCCGATGGACTGCAGCACGCCAGACTTCCCTGTCCTTCACTATCTCCCGGAGTTTGCTCAAACTTGTGTCCATTGAGTCCGTGATGCCATCCCCAGCCATCTCATCCTCTGTTGTCCCCTTCTCCTCCCGCCTTCAATCTCTCCGAGCATCAGGGTGTTTTCTGATGAGTTGGCTCTTTGCATCAGGTGGCCAAAGTACTGGAGCTTCAGCTTCAGCATCTGTCCTTTCAATGAGTATTCAGGGTTGATTTCCTTTCCATAGATAGGATTTTGGAAATTTGTGATTCTGAATACTCCCACTCCTCCTAAGTTCTCAAGCTTTTCTCCCCTGAGAATTCAGAGCAGAAAGATGTCACCACCTGTGAGGCCACAGGCCTAAATGATCATAAATCCAGGCCCTGAAGACTCCTCCCCATTGCATTTTCAACTTTGGGTTGCTACCATGGTGGACTGTTGGAATACTTTTATCGAGATTTGGATGGAATTTTTAGAAGCATGGAATAGACTAACACATCAACATAATAGAACATGCCAAAGTGTGTCACACATAGCATACATATGGTTTCATAAAACTTTATTTTATTTTATTTTATTAGTTGGAGGCCAATCACTTCACAACATTTCAGTGGGTTTTGTCATACATTGATATGAATCAGCCATGGATTTACACGTCATAAAACTTTTAAGTAATGTGATTGCATGTTTCTGTGGATATATTTATGCATGTTACACATATATTTGTAATGAACCATAATGTGAGACGAGAAATAAAATAACCATTTCTGTAAACTGAGGTAAAATATTTTGAAAGTTGCTGCTCCTTAACCTTTCCTCTTCCCAGATCGTTGTTGTTGTAGTTCATTCACTAAGTCTTGTCTGGCTCTTTGCGCCCCATGGACTACAGTATGCCAGTTTCCCTTCCAGATTACTCTTAAATTTCTCTTATAAAATGTTCAGGAGCCACTAACAGATATGATCCAAAGCATTTAATTCCTTAAAATGGGTCTGGAGAAGTCCCCAAGGTACCTGTGATGGAGGGTGTCTAAGTAAGTCATTAAGATCACAGGTACACAACATTTCCTCCTAAGTGTGGTTAGGACTCTCTCTGAAGTCAACAGTGTAAGGCTATGGAGCATTTTCTCAGGCTCCACACATACTGGCAGTTCCAGGGGAACTGTAAGTACGTATATCACAAATGGCATATTTACATGGAACTCCATTTCCCCGCTATTGCAGTTGAGGTATAGTTAGATGGGATCTAAACCTTAAAGCATGTGCCTCAGTTTCCTGCTTTGGTATTCTGGCTTACTTAAGCAATCAGTTCAGCTCAGTCACTCACTCGTGTCTGACTCTTTGCGACCTCATGGACTGCAGCACACCAGGCCTCCCTGTCCATCACCAACTCCTGGAGTTTACTCAAACTCATATCCATTGAGTCGGTGATGCTATCCAACCCTCTCATCCTCTGTTGTCTCCTTCTCCTCTTGCATTCAATCTTTCCTAGCATCAAGGTCTTTTCAAATGAGTCAATTCTTCAAATCAAGTGGCCAAAGTATTGGAGTTTCAGCTTCGGCATCAGTCCTTCCAATGAATATTCAGGACTGATTTCCTTTAGGATGGACTGGTTTGATCTCCTTGCAGTCCAAGGGACTCTCAAGAGTCTCCTCCAACACCACAGTTCAAAAACATCAGTTCTTCATCGCTCAGCTTTCTTTATAGTCCAACTCTCACATTCATATATGACTACTGGAAAAACCATAGCTTTGACTAGATGGACCTTGTTGGCAAAGTAATGTTTCTGCTTTTTAATATGCTGTCTAGGTTGGTCATACCTTTTCTTCCAAGGAGCAGGCATCTTTTCATTTCATGGCTGCAGTCACCATCTGCAGTGATTTTGGAGCCCAAAAAAGTAAAGTCTGTCACTGTTTCCCCATCTATTTGCCATGAAGTAACGGGCCCATATGCCATGATCATAGTTTTCTGAATGTTGAGTTTTAAGCCAACTTTTTCACTCTCCTCTTTTACTTTCATCAAGAGGCTCTTTAGTTCTTTTTCACTTTCTGCCATAAGGGTGGTGTCATCTTCATATCTGAGGTTATTGATATTTCTCCCAGCAATCTTGATTCCAGCTTGTGCTTCATCCACCCCAGCATTTCTCATGATATAATCTGCATATAAGTTAAATAAACAGGGTGACAATATACAGCCTTGATGTACTCCTTTCCCAATTTGGAATCAGTCTGTTGTTCCATGTCCAGTTCTAACTGTTGCTTCTTGATCTGAGTACAGATTTCTCAGGATGCAGGTCAGGTGGTCTGGTATTCCCATCTCTTTCAGAATTTTCCACAATTTATGGTGATTCACACAGTCAAAGGCTTTGGCATAGTCAATAAAGCAGAAGTAAATGTTTTTCTGTAACTCTTTTGCTTTCCCTATGATCCAATGGATGTTGGAAATTTGATCTCTGGTTCCTCTGCCTTTTCTAAATCCAGCTTGAACATCTGGAATTTCACAGTTCATGTATTGCTGAAGCCTGGCTTGGAGAATTTTGAGCATTACTTTGCTAGCTTGTGAGATGAATGCGCTTGTGTGGTAGTTTGAGCATTCTTTGGCATTGTCTTTCTTTGGGATTGGAATGAAAACTGACCTTTTCCAGTCCTGTGGCCCCTGCTGAGTTTTCCAAATTTGCTGACATATTGAGTGCAGCACTTTCATAGCATCATCTTCCAGGATTTGAAATAGCTCAACTGGAATTCCGTCACCTCCACTAGCCTTGTTTGTAGTGATGCTTCCTAAGGCCCACTTGACTTTACATTCCAGGATGTCTGGCTCTAGGTAAGTGATCACACCATCATGATTATCTGGGTTGTGAAGATCTTTTTTGTATAGTTCCTCTGTGTATTCTTGTCACCTCTTCTTAACATCTTCTGCTTCTGTTAGGTCCATACCATTTCTGTCCTTTATTGTGCCCATCTTTGTATGAAAAGTTCCCTTGGTATCTCTAATTTTCTTGAAGAGATCTCTAGTCTTTCCCATTCTATTATATTCCTCTATTCCTTTGCATTGATCACTGAGGAAGGCTTTCTTATTTCTCCTTGCTATTCTTTGGAACTCTGCATTCAAATTTCTTAAGCAATAGATCACTGTGAATGAATGTAATAAATCACACTTCTCATGGGGATAAAGAAAAGTTGTTGAAGCAAAAGTAATTTTGTTCCCTGTAATGGATAAAACTGAAGGCTTGCGGCTTGCAGGATAAACACCCAGTTTTTCCCTCCTTTGCTCTCATCATTGTCCTTTCCCCTCTCTTTACATAAGCAGAGTGGCAGTTTTACTTCTTGGCCCAAGATCAGAATGTAACTACATTATTGATTAGAGTATTGAATTCATTGAAGTAGTGGTAGAGACTTGGGACAAATGAAAAAAATTGACTGTGTTTAGCAGGTTGGCTACTATAAGCATAGAATTTGAAGACAGTGCATGAGAATGCAAGTAGACAAAAAATTAGGTACTGGAATTCCTTTCATCTCTGGAGAAAGCTTGCATTACTTTTTCCTGCTCATTACAATACATGAGTAATACTGAGATTTTGAGATATGTAGAAAAGTACAGGGAAAAAAAGAAGTTGCTACCACTCTACTATCCAGATAAAAGTCCACTGATAATATTTAGGTGTACATCTTGTCTATTTCATTAAAATATGTATTTATTGAAGATATTTTTCAATAAAATGATTGCATTATCTATAGTATAGTTACATAGCATTTTATAATGCTAATATGCCATCTTAATCAGTCTTTTAGTTTTTGGTGTCTATGTTGTTTCCAGCTTTTTATTATGAGAGCTATGTTATATTGAGTCGCCTTGCTGTGGGGATGCGTTTGTGCACACACATGTGCTGTGCTGTGCTTAGTCGCTCAGTCATGTCCAACTCTTTGTAAGCCAGTGGACTATAGCTCGCCAGGCTTCTCTGTCCATGGGGATTCTCCAGGCGAGGATACTGAAGTGGTTTGCCATGCCCTCTTCCAGGGGATCTTCCTAACCAAGAGATCGAACCCAGGTCTCCTGCATCGCAGGCAGATTCTTTACTGTCTGAGTCACCAGGAAGCCCAAGGATATCGGAGTGGGTATCTTCCTGACCCAGGAATTGAACCAGGGTCTCCTGCATTGCACGTGGATTCTTTACCAGCTTAGTTACCAAGGAAGCCCATACACACACAGACATTCGTATATATGTGTGTGTGCAATCTGTAAGACAAACTTCTAGAAGCAGAATTTCTGGGTTAAATGTTATATGTATTTACATTTTGATGGATACTGCCAACTTGTCCCTTTAAAAGGTTTGCCAATTTACACTTCTGCAACAACATATGACAATGTCTGTTTTCCTGCATCTCTGTCAATTCTGCATCATCTAGCTTTTAAATTATTTTATTTATTAAAATTTATTTTTATGTATATAGCAAAGTTTTGCAGTTTTCTTTATTTGAATTTTGCATCATTCTTGCTGAGTTCATTCTTAGATATTTTATGTTTTCTGATTGTATGATCGTGACCTCTTCCTATTACATTTTGTAGTTGTTACATAGAAACAGGAATTTTATATTAAACCTTCTGTTCTAATAGTTTTAAAAATCATTTTCAAATAATAGCAATAGCTAGCTGTCCATTTTGATAGTTGAATATTATTTTTCATTTTTTACTCCATTGACAATAGCCTCCAGAATAATTTTGTGTAACAATGGTGGTACTTAATTTTTAGTATCTTGTTAGAAGTAGATGTTAAAATACTCCTTGGTTTATGAAGTGTGGTTTTAAAAAATTGAAAGTGAGTTATGAATGTTATCAAATACATCTTATCTGTACTTTTAATAAATTTCCTAGTATTGAGCTATTATAATATTCTTGAAATTAAACATAGTCTACATGGTTTTTTTTAGATGTATTGCTGATGGAAGTCTTTTATTTAGGATATTTGAATCTATACTCATGAGATTGGACAGTTTTCTTGCTCTTAGGTGGTATTGCCCTATTTTAATAGGGCAATATACAGGCAGAAGATCCAGGGGATCTTCCCAACCCAGGGATCGAACCCAGGTTTCCTGCATTGCAGGCAGATTCTTTACTAGCTGAGTCATAAGAGAAGCCCAAGAATACTGGAGTGGGTACCCTACCCCTTCTCCAATGGATCTTCCCAACCCAAGAATTGAACCAGGGTTTCCTGCATTGCAGGTGGATTCTTTACCAACTGAGCTATCAAGGAAGCCCTATTTTAATATCAGGTTAATATTAGCTTTATAAAATTAATTGGGACACTTTCCATTGTTTTTCTGCTCCAGAACAGTTTGTGTACCATAAGACTATTCCTTGAAAGATGGAAACAATTCAGCTTTGTGTCTGGACCTAACTTCTTTTTAGAGGTAATTTTTGGAAAATTAAGAAAACCTTTGAAATAATTTTAGATGTACAGAGAACTTGCAAACATAACACAGAGAGTTTATCTATATCTTTTATTCAGATTTCTTTAGTTTAAACAAGTTATATAACCATTGTGCACTTATCAAGATAAAACTAACATTGGTACAACACTAAGAACTAAACTACAGGCTTTATTTGAAATTTACCACTTTTCCTCCTAATGTTCTTTTTCTGTTCCAGGATTTGGTCCACTGAGTTGTCTTCTTAATCTTCTCTAATCTGTGATAGTTCTTCAATCTTTCTTTGTTGTTTATGACCTAACACTTTGAATAAGTCTGTTATTTTGTAGAATGTCTCTCAATTTGAACTTGTCTGGTGTTTTTACATGGTAAGTTGAGTTTATACATCTTTGGCCAGAATACTACAAAAGTAGTGTTTGTCCTTCTCATTGTATAATATCGGTGAATGAGAAGTCATATATATATATAACTTATTGTTGGTGATTTTGGGACAACTTTTTTTAACTTTTAAAAGCTTTTTTAATATGGAAAATTTAAAACATACACAAAAGTGGAAGGAGTAGTGTAATAAATCCCCATGAATCCATCAATTAGTTTCAAGAATTATCGATACATGGCCAATCTCATCTCATCTATATCATTCTCTTTGGGACAATTTTTTTAAAATTTAAATTTATCTTTAATTGGAGAATAATTGCTTTACAATATTGTGTCAGTTTCTGCCATATATCATCATGAGGGATTAAAGCTTATTTTTTCACTAGTTCAGTTTTTCTGCTTGAAAATTTAACTGCATGGAGTTATACAGTGTGCTCTGATACAATCTACAAAGTATCTTTGGTATTTCTTTCTTTTTTAAAAAATAGTCTTTATTATTGTTATTTTTTATTAAAAAAATTGGCTGTGCTGAGTCGTTGCAGTGCTTAGGCTTTCTCTAGTTGCAGCATGTGGAAGCTTCTCTCTAGTTGCGGCACTTGGGCTTCTTAAGTCACCGCTCGAGGGCTTAGTTGCTCTGAAGCATGTGGGATTTTAGTTCACCAAACAGGGATCGAACCTGTGTCCCCAGCATTCAAAGGCTATCCTTGGTGCTTCTGATTATATCTCCTTTCTTTCCCCTTTTACAGCCTGGTTGCTTAGGCTTTGAGCTCAGCTGCCAATGTGCCTGAGAGGCTGTGCCACAAACCAGCTCTTGGCAAATTGCTATCACCCTGCCCTTATCCTCAAGCCTTAGTTTCTTCTAATGATAATAATAGTGCTTATTTCATGGCATCAGGCAGAGTAATAAATGATGTGGTGTGTGTGAAATGCGTAGGAAACTTCTTGGAACATGATGAGTGTTTAGTAAATGTTAGTTATATTTACTATTAATTTCAATTTACACCAACAGTTACATATAGTACTTTAAAAATGATAATTAAAAAAAATACATCTGTACATTTTCCTGTGGTGTAGTTTTATAGTTTGATTTAGGCCATACATTGTTCTGTTACCAAATTAATCAACTTTTGTCTAGTACCTTATAAGGACCTGGGTGCATTAGGAATTATATTTGTATACAAATAACCAAGACTCCTAATTATAGTAATTTAAACAAAAGTACAGATTTATGCTCTCACTTGTAGGAAGTCCAGAGATGGGCAAACCAGGGCAGAATGATGGTTCCATAAGGTCATCAGGGGTCTAAGCCTTTTCGGGTTTTTGGCTACCTCAGTACTAGTGAATGGCATCCATCCTCAAGATGATGAGCTTGTGGCTAGAATTCCAGGGATTATATCTTAAGTCTAGGGAAGGCAGAAGGGGAACATGAGAGGCAAAAAGAGATCCTTTCAGTTGACTCAATTCTGTTGGAAGGGTTCTGCAGAAGCCCCACTCATTATTTTTTGGTTACATATCATTTGCTACCCCTCATTGAAAGGGGGAGGCAGGAAATGTGTGCTTTTAGCCGGTCTCACTGGTACCCCCAAATCAATTCACGAATCTGTTACTAAGGGAGATGGGAGCATAGATGTAGGGAGGCAACTGTCCACGTTTGTCACAGTCCCTGGAGCACCTTTCCTCCTCAGAGCAGAGGCAGCAAACAGGATCCTGTGGAAGGCACAGTGACCTCACCAAGGCTCTGCAGTCTGCGGCTAATAGAGGGCCTTCTCTGAGATTTTATGTCCTAGGAATCAGCGTTTCCCACGTGCCACAAGGTAAATAATCTGCCTGCCAATCAGGAGACACAGGTTTGATCCCTCGGTTGGGAAGATCCCCTCGAGAAGGAAACGGCAACCCACTCCAGTATTCTTGCCTGGAGAATCCCATGGACAGAGGAGGCTGGTGGACTACAGTCCATGGGGTCTCAAAGAGTGGGACACAACTGAAGCGACCAAACCATCACCAACACATGTGTTCACGAAAAGTTATCCACCATCCTCCTCTGCCTGTGCTTCTTCACATGAAACTCTACACCACTGCTAGAAAAAGGCTCTATTTTAAATAATCTTTGAGATTTTTTTTTTTTGAGAAACATATTGATAGTGTGTCCATATTTACTGATTATCAGGTTGTCTTGGTGGGCACTCAAAAAAATTCTCAGGTCTGCCCCCAATTATATTGTTGCAGGAGTTCTGGATTTATTATAAGGAATTCAAGTGATGGAGAATAAAACTGAAAGCATAGGTTTTTTAAAAATCTAGAGTGAAGTTGATATATATTGCTCTGTAGAGTTTTGGATAGCACTTGTTGGCATTTCCATTCCCTGGCATTATTTTGTCTGGATGTAAGTTCAGGTGGAAAGTCATTTGGGTGATCCTGTCTGGGTCTCTATTGTATTGTAGCACTTTTCCTGACTTCCTGAGAACTCAGAGCGTACTAGTTAAGGTGAAGATGGGAAGTATCCCAGGGCTGGTAATGCACTTAAATTACTTGAACTCACTAACAGTAGGATGATGACAGAGAAACTGGGGAGGAATTGGATTTATGTTTTGCTATTAAAGTGATATGTTCCCAGGTGGCGCAGTGGTAAAGAATCCACCTGCCAATGCAGGAGATGCAAGAGATGCGGGTTCAATATCTGGGTCGGGAAGATCCCCTGGAATAGGAAATGGCAACCCACTCCAGTATTCTTGCCTGGAAAATTCCATGGACAGAGGAGCCTGGTGGGCTAGTCCATGGGACTGCAAAGAGTCAGCCACGATGGAGCAACTGATCGTGACTGCATACATGTTGTAGTCAGTTTGGAGTAATGAGAAAAGAGAATTCTCACACAGTCTTGTGGTTTGTGTGGCTCTTGAGGCAGAGCTGACTATTGGAACAGCGGGAAAATCTGACACCTTTTGTGGGCTCTTAGCCAATTTTTATAGCCTCAAGGCAAAGAAAATTCTTGTTGGAAGGGTGGCATCAGGTGATTGGTTAGGATGCTATAGGGTGGGAAGGTTTACCTAGCATGGGGTCAGGGAGCTGGCTGGTTTTGACCAGGGTTCTCAGGGCAACGGTTCCTGTGGGGCTTGGTCTGTTTGGGGGATGACCTTGGTACAGGGCCTTGGCCCAAGGCTTTATATCTGTGACTTTGGTACAGGGCTCCGCGAATCTTTCAACTGTGACAGTTGTTAAACTACGTTTAAACATTTCCTTTTCTAATCTTTCTTCCTCTGTTCCTTTTTTTTTAAAAAGCATTTTTGTTCTCCCACTTAATTTTCAGTTTTATTTATTTTAAAAAATAATTTAATTAATTTATTTTTGGCTGTGCTGGTCTCATTGCTATGTGGACTTTTCTCTAATTGTGGCAAGCAGAGGCAAGTACCGAGCTGCAGAGCTTGGGCTTCTCGTTGCCATGGTGTCTCTTGTTGCAGAGCACAGGCTCTAGGGTGGGTGGGCTCAGTAGTTGTGGCTCCCCGGCTCTAGAACACAGGCTCAAGGGTTATGGCCCACAGGCTTGGCTGATCTGTGGCACATGGGATCTTCCCAGACAAGGCATCCAACCCATGTCTCCTGCATTAGCAGGCAGATTCTTTACCACTGAGCCACCAGGGAAGCCCCCTATTTGCGATTTTAAATCTTGAAACATCCTAAACTTCGATGAAGTGAGGAGGAGCAGGTACGGCACTGGTGTTTGGAGGCTGGGTTTGTGTTTGAATCCTGACTTCCCTTGGTGGCTCAGACGGTAAGGAGTCTGCCCGCAGTGCACGACACCTGGGTTTGATCCCTGGGTTGGGAAGATCCCTGGGAGGAGGAAATGGCAACCCACTCCAGTACTCTTGCCTGGAAAATCCCATGGACAGAGGAGCCTGGCAGGCTACTGTCCATGGGGTTGCAAAGAGTCGGACACAACTGAGCGACTTCACTTTCTTTTCTCTGTATTAACCAAGTGACTTCAGGCATGTTTGAGCCTCAGTTTCCTCATCTGTAACATGGGGATCATATTTCAATATTCCTCATAGAGGAGATATATATATATATATATATATATATTTTATGAGGATTAAAGAGTGAAATGCTCTAGGCAAAGCTGTTCACAATGACTTAGCTCAGTAAGTGATGCTGTTATCACTGATGGGAGGAACTGGACCAGCGAAGATCAAGGCAAGCATGTAACGTTTGGAGAGAGTGACTTAGGAAAGGAGGCTGATGCTTTTCTCTCACTTAAGTGGCTGCCAGAGGTCAGGAGCCACAGTGTTCTTCAGCCATCCTGGTTGTACTCCAGGCATCGTTTCTTGAATGTGGTCTGTGATGTCTCAGCTTGTCGCTCAGCCCGCATTTACCAAAGGCTTACTGTGTGTCGAGTCTTTGGTAAGTTTGGAGAACTACAGGATGACATGGTTATCCCAGTGTGGGTACCACCGGCCTGAGCCAGCTCCCTGGCTGCAGGATTGCCGAGCCTAGGGCCTGGTGCTGAGCGAGTTATTTCCTTTTTCACAAATACTCTGTACCCTTCTCACTCGAAATGCAAGCTTGCTTGCATGCGTGCCAAGTTGCTTCAGTCATGTCCAGCTATTTGCAACCCCATGGACCGTGACCCACCAGGCTCCTCTGTCCACAGACTTCTCCAGGCAAGAATACTGGAGTCGGTTGTCATGCCGTCCTTGAGGGAATCTTCTTGACCCAGGGATTGAACCTGCGTCTCACGTCTCCTGCATTGGCAGGCGGATTCTTTACCATTAGCACCACTTGGGAAGCCCAAATGCAAGCGTGGACCTCCACGATGTTTAAAACCAAACCAAATAAAGGAAGCAAATTCTCTTTCCTTTATTCCTGAGATATCTACCAGAGTCACCTTCTCTGCCTACCCTCTCATTAGCTGCCTTCTTTCTTCTCTTCTTAATCCCTTGTTCAGGATGACTGTAGGAGTAAGACAGTAGATCCACCACTCCTCTGAGAGTGCTGGGTCACCAGTGACACCCTCACGGCCAAAGCCACCAGCCTTACCGCAGACCATGCTTACGTGCCTCTAGAGCAGTGCTGGCCAGTGGAACCTCCTGTGATGCTGGCGGTGTGCTATTTTCTGTCTCCCAGTACATGGCCACGTATGACCATGGTATGTTTAAAATGTGGCCAGTGTGACTGAAAAACTGAAATTTTATTTCATCTTGGTTAATTGAAGTGTAAATAGTCACACATGTGGCTTGTGGCTGGTATATAAGGTCAGCTCTAGTTCTTGCCCTATTGCTTCTGTCCATTTCTTTCTGGAATCCCAGTTTTTCTTAGCCTTGGAGGCACAGCATTCTTCTGGCTTTCTGTTAGCTCCTCTCACTCCTGTGCCCACTAAAACAGCACCCCCGAAGGGTGTATGTTCACTCTCCGCCCTCTTCTCTTGGGTTCTGAGTGTAAGACATGTGGACGTGACCTCCAGCACTTTCTCTAGCTCTCATTCTTCTTGCTGGCTTCAGACCACTCTTTCCAGCCGAAGCCTGGGGCTGCCACGTGGGTGTTCTGCAGCCAGTCACCTTGAATTGACCGTGACCCTAACTGAAATCACTATCATTTCCACATCCACTAGCCCGCTCCCCTCCCTCTGACTCTGCTGTTTCCTCTGACAACCGTTGGCCTTTCCTCTCTGGCATCACCGGTGACATGCATCCTTCTCGGTGTCGTTCACTCCCTCACTCTTTTGGAGTCTTCACATTCCTCTTGCACAGCCCTCTGCATTCATTCTCAAGGGCTTGCCCTCTTTTAATGATTCTAAAAGCACATGCTGCTGAAAATTTGCTACATTCAGAAAAACACGAAAAGAAAAGAAAACTTGCCTGTGATCTGAACCACCCGGAGACCCATGTACATTTTTTATTTTTGCGGGGTGGGGGGGGGGGGAGTTGCGACTTCTCACATGTAACCTCTCGTAACCTCTTGCCTGGATTACTGTGGCTCTGAACCCTCAGTGTCTCCCCAGTCTAATCCACTGCTATTTCCCCAGGCATGAGTCTGATCATGTCATTCTTCTATTCCGCTCGTAAATCTCCAGAGGCACCCAGTTGTCTGTTGAATTAAATTTGTCCCCACTGATGAGGCATCACGCCAAGCTGACCTCCGCTTTCCTAGCTTTCAATGGCTCCGTATGGGAAAGGTTACTGACATAACACAACAAGAAAGACGCTCAAAGCAGGAAGTCATAGTATCAGTTTTGCTTGTGACTATGTACCTGTTTAATTTGGCTTACATTTATTAGTCATTTTTGTTTCCATTCTTTTTTTTTTAGAAAACAAAACTTCAAAGTCATTACCTTTTAG
Organism: Dama dama; assembly: GCF_033118175.1. Taxonomy (NCBI): domain Eukaryota; kingdom Metazoa; phylum Chordata; class Mammalia; order Artiodactyla; family Cervidae; genus Dama; species Dama dama. Next base: position 48,053,048 of record NC_083705.1, on the reverse strand, counting down.
ATTGTGGTAGACAGCTGTATTGTACCAAATTTCACTTTTTTCAAAATAAAAAAATGCTTTTTCCCGTATTATCATAGTAACTAAGGTAGTTGCTATTTCCGGTTCTATGTGTATTTTCTAATTATTCAGCAGAACACCTTATAGGTTTATTTCCTTTCTTGTGCCCTTGGAGAGGACTCATACCCAAAGCTGAGAAACACTGGCTCTCTCTGCCCAAGAAACATCATTCCTGCTGACTCTTCATACCTCGAGTCAATTCAAAATGAATCAATAAACATGGATTGCACTAGAAGAAATGGATTCTTCCATGGGCTGAAGATCTTCTGGATGTTCTTAGAAGTTGGGGTCTTTCTAGCAAATGAAATCTGGTCCCTTGACAGAAGGCCATGTTGTTTGTGTCTTGAGCACCCAGCAGAGTTGACCCTGGCCTGGCCAATGACAGTGACACATATCTCACTTGCTCTCTGAGCACTGGCGTAGCTGTATCCTCATCGATGTTCAGGAGGTTTTGTCTAGGAGAAGAAGGAGGACAACTTCATTGAGTTTTGTTTGGTGGCCTGAAATTTAATCTTGTGCTTATTGCAAATGGATCTAGCCCTTAATGAATTCTGTCCTTGGCTCTATCTTATTTATCTTTTAACAGCTCCCTGGCGCATAGTAAGCAATTAATAAATGGTTGCTATTATTAGGATTATGACTAAAGAGAGGTCTCCACAAACAAATTCTTTGTTGCTGTCTTTTCTCCTGCTCCAGACTGAGGTTCCCAGCTGCCCACGAATGTCATACACGCTTGCATCTTTGCCTGTGCCATTGTAGGTTCTGCCAAGTATGCCTTTCCATCCTCTTCTCCTCTTATTAAAATCCTCTTCACACATTTCAGGCCAGGCAGATGCCTCTTCCTGGCATGAAACTTCCTTCATTGGAGCCGGTTGCCTCTTCCTCTATGCTCTGTGTGGTTTCCATGTACCACTCGCTGCCCTGTGTAGTAAGCTGTTATCTTGTAGTGACTTCAGTTTTTTTACATGTCCATCTCTAAATTCCTCTTTTGAAGGTGGTGGAGACCATTCATAACATTTACGATGCCCACTGTGGTAGCTATCATAGAACCTTGTGTGTAGTTCAGTTAATCCATGTTTGTCTGGATTAAGCTACGATAGAAATTGCAAAGCCACCAGCTCTTCACCGGACATTTTCTGTAAGATTGGAGCGAGGCCCACAAGCCCTAGCTGCACATTCTGGAAACATCCTCACTGTTCCGCTGCTGGGCTCTGGGCCACTATAGACTTTGGGCTTGGGGGCAAACAAATGACTTGGATGTTGGACTCCAGCCTGTTGAATTCCTTGCTGTATTTGCAGAAACTTCTAAGAATCATAATGATAATTCTCAGAATTACTGTTACTATGGTCAAAAGTCAGAGGTTCCTATTTCCTTTTAGGGTCCTGCAAACTACTTCTTTTCTAAAAAATGAAATGATAAAGAGAAGAGGAATGATTCTTATCCATGTACTTTGCCTTTGCTTTTGTGAAAGGGAGAGCCGTGAAACAGCAGGTTTCTGAATGCCTTGGTTTCCAAGAATGCTGGAGTTGGTTGCCATGCCCTCCTCCAGGGATTCTTCACCTGGAGGATTGAGCCCAGGTTTCCTGCCTTGCAGGCAGATTCTTTACTGTCTGAGCCACCAGAGAAGCCCCTATCTGTAAAATAGAGAAGATAATTGTACCCAATTATCTGTAAAATTGTACCCCAAAATCTGTAAAGTTAATATGACCAACCTAGACAGCTATTAAAAAGCAGAGACATTACTTTGACAACAAAGGTCCATCTAGTCAAAGCTATGTTTTTTCCAGTAGTCATGTATGGTTGTGAGGGTTGGACCACAAAGAAAGTTGAGCACAGAAGAATTGATGGTTTTGAGCTGTGGTGTTGGAGAAGACTCTTGAGAATCCCTTGGACTGCAAGGCAATCAAACCAGTCAGTCTTAAAGGAAATCAATCCTGAATATTCATTGGAAGGACTGATGCTAAAGCTTAAACTCCAACACTTTGGCCACTTGATGTGAAGAACTGACTCTGGAAAAGACCCTGACGCTGGGAAAGATTGAAGGCAGAAGAAGGGGATGACAGATGATGAGATAGTTGGATGACATCACCGACTCGATGGACATGAGTTTGAGCACGCTCCAGGAGCTGGTGATGGACGGGGAAACCTGGTATGCTGCAATCCATGGGGTTGCAAAGAGTTGGGCACAACTGAGCAACTGAACTGAACTGAAATTGTACCCACAGTCACAAGATCTTGTGAGGGTTAAATGAGTTTATACATATAAAGTGTTCAATAACGAGGCTTTTATTATTACTATAATATATATATATATATGCTCAATAAATGCTAGCAATTTTTATTTTGTTACTGCTGATGCACTGATGAACTTGTCTAATAAATAATCTTTATGATATTGCCAGCACTAAAGAGATAAATTTTTAAGTTCACCTAAACTACTTTTCAGCCTGAAGAGATTTGAGAAATAGTTCAATAATCTCAAATCTCTTTTTCTTTTAGTATCAACTTTATAAATTAATTTTCATATGGACCCATCCTTGCCTTCCACATCTACATAGCATCGGGTTTATTGTAGCACGTTAACAACTTGGTTGACGTTCACAGTCGATTGTAGGTATTAAATAATAAATGAATTTGTTGTTCAGTCACTAAGTTGTGTCCAACTCTTTGTGACCCCATGGATTACAGCACACCAGGCTTCCCTGTCCTTCACTGTTTCCTGGAGTTTCCTCAGATGAATGTCCATTGAGTCCGAAATGCTATCTAATCATCTTTTCCTCTCTCATCCCCTTTTCCTTCTGCCCTCAATCTTTCCCAGCATCAGAGTCTTTTCCAATGAGTCAGCTCTTCACATCAGGCGGCCAAAGTATTGGAGCTTCAGCTTCAGCATCAGTCCTTCCAATGAGTATTCAGGGTTGAATTCACTTAGAATTGACTGGTTTGATCTCCTTAAAAATAAGTGTGAATGGAAAGGGATAAACCTACTTCTTACTCCTGCAGTGCTGTAATTCTTGAGGGTCTAAAATTCCAGTTACATGGTTATTATAAAGCAATGAGTCTAACAATGCTTTTCTCTCTGTCTCACATTTCAAAGGAACATGTGTCCAAAGGGCCTTCTTCTCCCTTGATGATCTTGACATTGTCACTTTACACCCAAGTGCAAAACTGTGACAATACCTCCTGCCCCAGCCGCCAAAAGAAACATAGAAGCGCATCACGGTAGAAAAGGGAGAATGGCCCCTTTGTGGTGACTGGCTTGGAATTATAAATATTTTTACTTCTCCCATAGGAGATGGCTCGTGGAAGAGAGGAGACAAACACGACTTTGAAGCTAAGCAAGCGTACTCATCCCTCCAGACAATCACTCTACTGAGGACAGTGAAACCTGAGTTTGAGAAGTTTTCCATGGAGGTGAAAAGTTCTGTTGAGAAGCAAGGGCTCAGTGAGGAGGATTACGTAAGTGCTTGATTAGGAGCCTAGACCTTCAGCATCCCCAAAACAGTTGTCGAATTAAATCAGATGTGATAAAGCATCCCGTTCTGAATCATTCAAAGATTCCTAGGTTCAGGTCTGAATGTCACTGTTGCTCTCTGTGTGTGTGTTTTTTTCTTTCCTGGCCAACTTTCCTCTCCTCCCCATTGGGCCCCCATCACCCCACCCTTCACTTAAACTTTTCCAACTGCTACAGGAAGAGAAATTGCTTTCTGTACTTTGTGGTCATGCTAAGCAGAGGTCTGGAGACTTCCCTCACCTCTTCTGCTAGCAGCATGTTGGGGGAGAAGACAGATGAAGGATTGCCAAAGTTTGGCATGCCTCACTTTTCCAAAGCTTGGTGGAGAGAGGTATTTTGGGTTTTAGAAGGCTCCTTCTTTTGGCAATCTGTCTTAGCTTCGTGGCCCTCCTGCTTCTCTCGCTTGTGGCCTTGTCGTTGCCTCTTTCCGCTGCGGGCTGTTTCCTACTGGAGTATTCCAGAGCATCCCACTTCATTAGTGTGGTTGTTACTCATGCGTCTTCAAAGATGCACCTTCCAGCTCTGGCTGGAGTCTAGAGCTCAGGCCAGGCTCAGGATTAAGCAGCTGGACTTTTCACTGTGTGATCCAGGGCAAATTCCTGTCTCCCTCATTCAGATAAGGGTGGGAGGATCATAGATAATCTAGCTGAAGTCTTTATCACTGTCTGGTCAAAAAGTTGAAACTAAATGAATGGTGCCTCTTTTGTACTATTGCCATAAGCTCATACTCGTCTTTGTAGGAATTTGCTATCCAGTGACGGACAAAGGGCCTTATAAACAGATATTAATGTCTTAAATGCCATATATATATATGTATATAACACATCATTTAAAATATCTTTTGATTTTCTAAATCAGCACTGTCTTCTAGATATGTAACGTGAACTACAAGCATAATTTAGTCACATGTGAAAAAGTTAAAATCAGGTGAAATTAATTTTAACAATACATTTTATTTCACATATATAAAAATATTTCAACATTTAATCAGTACAAATTGTGATTGAGATTGTATATATTTTTTCTTATATAAAGTCCAGTCTGTATTTTGCCCTTGCATGCTAACTTGTTTCAGTCATGTCTGACTCTTTACAACACTTTGGTCTATAGCCCACCAGGCTTCTCTGTCCATGGGATTCTACAGGCAGGAGTGCTTGAGTGGGTTGCCATGCCGTCCTCCAGGGGATTTTCCTGACTCAGGGACTGAACTCGCATCTTTATCTTGTGCATTGGCAGGCAGGTTCTTTACCACTAGCATCACCTGGGAAGCCCATTTACCCTTACAGAATATTGTAATTCAGCTAAAGTACTTGACTGGTGGCTGCCATATTGGACATCATGGTCTGAATTATGAAAGAAGTAGGGTTTTTGTAATAGAGAGGGGACTTCCCAGGTGGCTCAGTGGGTAAAGAATCTGCCTGCAATGCAGGAGATGCAGGAGACCCGGGTTCCATCCGTGGGTTGGGAAAATCCTTCGCTGTACTGACTGCAACACAGTAGTTATATTTGGGAAAGCCACCTCACCTCCCGGGCTTCCCTGGCGGCTCAGATGGTAAAGAATCTGCATGCAATGAGGGAGACCTGGGTTCCATCCCTGGTTTGGGAAGATCTTCTGGAGAAGGGCATGGCAACTCACTTCAGTATTCTTGCTTGGGGAATCCCCATGGACAGAGGAGCCTGGTGGGCTATAGTCCATAGGGTTGCAAAGAGTCAGATATGACTGAAGCGACTTAGCACTCAGTAATAGAGCCCAAGTTTTTTTTATAGAAACCTATGATAGTTTTGTCATCATCAGAATCCTTTGCCCCAGGAATATGGAAGGACACAGATGGCATCATGATTCTTTTAGTAGTTCTGCCAGAGGTGGTCTGTGTCAATAGTGAAAACATCCAAGTCTTTTACATATGCCATTATAGGTTAGTTTGGTTTACTAAATTCATATTAATTTTCTGCTTCATATTAAAAACTCAAAAATGGTGTCATCTTGTCTAATGACAAATTTTGTCTTCTTCCTGTAGTTGTTGAAGTTCAAATATTTCAGTGTAGGTTGGCCAACATTGATGATATTCAGTGGGTGAAAGTTGGCATTCCAGTGCTCCACCAGGTATATCTTCTTGATCATTAGTTATCCTATGTTCAGAATATTAAATCTTATTTTAATGGTGAAGTGAAAGTGAAAGTTGCTCAGTCATGTCCGACTCTTTGCAACCCCATGGACTATACAGTCCATGAAATTCTGCCAGGCCAGAATACTGGAATGGGTAGCTGTTCCCTTCTCCAGGGGATCTTCCCAACTCAGGGATTGAACCCAGGTTTCTATTTTAATGGTAGTCTGGGCAAAATCTTCCTGAAAGGTGTACCTACTACAGAGATCCAGAATACATTCCAATCAAAGACTGCTGCTTTAGAGATTATTTGTAGTTGTAGATTATACCACTGTTTTTCTTTGATAGTGGAGTCGTTAAAACAGATTTTATTTATTTTTTTGATACTTAGCATTGGTGTTTATTAATTTTTGCCCCACCATGCAACATGTGGGATCTTAGTTCCCTGACCAGGGATTGAACCTTTGCCTGATGCATTGGAAGCTCTAGGTCTTAACCACTGGACCACCCTGGACCTTATAAGTAGATAAAAATGGTAACGTAAAGTAGAAATCGGAGCTCCTCCTATGACTTTGTCTTTCTAGCTATGAGTGTTTTAGCTGTGCTCTCGAGTGTCATTGCAGATGTTTGTTGGGTTAGTTTAGACAGGTGGCTGTGATGAGTACCGTGAGGGAGGGAGCTATGGGGCCTGACAGAGGTTAGATCTTGATCTCCTGCAGGAGATGCTGGCGGACTAGCAAGACATGGTGGTCTTCATCCTAAGGCTCAGTTCTTTCCTGGGTCTGTTCCTCATGTTTGTGCTAATGCGTTGTCTCATCTGCTTACTTGGAACTTCTGTTCGTGACATTCGTCACGAGTTTTGCAGTCCTGGCTATTGATCTCAAACCCAGCAGCTTTGGTGGACTCTCTTGATTACTTCTGAATTTTTACTGTGCATTTCCTAAGCAGTCACCTGAACTGGGAATGCTAACAGTTTTGTTTCTTTCTGATTCTTCTTCCTGTAACTATGCTTAAGAGCATACTTAATTACATAAGTATTCTGAATTAAAATTAAGTAAAGTTAATTTAATAAAAACCTTTAAGGATACTGGCTAGGATCCCAGTGCAGTATTGAATATAAGTAGTGGTAGTGGGCGTCCTTGCCTTCTTCTTAACTTTAAAATGAAGAGTGTACCCGGGAGAATATTTTGGCAAGATCTTTCAAAGTTCAAAGGCACATACTTAGCAAATTTGTATCTAGGGATTTATCCTTTAGCGATGTTAAGCCCTTGGAACAATAAAGCAGGTGCTGAAGTATAAGCACTGGCATTATACTTGTACCAAGTATTCACTGCAGCATTATTTGTTATGGCTGAAAACTGGAAACAGTCTAATTAATTGCCCATCAATAAGGGACTATTTATATAAATTATAACATATGCATGCAATGGGATAGGATGGAATTGTGAAAAATAAGGACAAATCTCTGTGTACTCGGTGGAAAAACCAGTGTGATATGTTAAAATGATAACAGCAAAGTACAGAATAGTGTGTAAATAGTAAAAAAAAAAAAAATGAAGAGCCTATAACACATTTCATATCTGCTCATATCACCATTCAAGTGTGATTTTGGGAAAGAGTGGAAGTTCTCTTTTATTTTTATTTGTTGGTGAGTTCCGTTTTGGCAAAATGATGCCCTTTATTAGGATAACTGAGATAAAAATAGAACAGAAAACATCAAGATCCACGTAATGTAGATTAAGGAAAGGACCTGGACACAGATTTTTTTTTATTGAAGTATAGCTATTTGCAATGTTATATTATTAATTTCTGATGTACAGCAAAGCGATTCTGTTAAATGTTAATAGAGATTCTGTTATATATGTTATATATATATATATATATATATATATACACACATTCATTTTCATATTCTTTTTGATTAAGATTCCACAGGATATTGACTATAATTTCCTGTGCTATAGAGTAGGACGTTGTTGTTTATCCAGCCTATATATAATAGTTTGTATCTACTCATCCCAAACTCCCAGTCCCACTCCCCTACCACTCCCATGGCAAACACATCTCTGTTCTCTATGACAGGACACACATTTTCACTGTAGGCATTATAAACTGATATCCCTGACTCCATGTTATGCATATTAGCATTGTGGTTGTCATAGTGGCATGTAGTTGGCATCTTTGGAAGGCTTGTGATCTCAAAATGCAAAAATTTGAGGCTTTAAAAATTTTATAAGGCTATATTTAAATATTGGAAGGATGGAGTGGCAATAAAATAAAATAATTATTATAAATTTAAAATAAAATACTTTTATTTTATTTTAAAAATAAATAAAACATTTTAAACAAAATTATTATTATATATTTTAAAGTTACAAATTTTATTATCAATGTGATTGTTTCTCCCCTCTTTTTTTCTCTCTTCCTTCTCTCTCTTTCCCTCCCTCCATCTCCAACTCTTACCTTCTCTTTTTTTTAAAGTGACTTTTTAATTGAGATAAGAGCAAATTTACATGTAATTTTAAGATGCAATACAGAGATATTCCTTATATATAGTGCCTAGTTTTCCCAGTTGGTAGCATTTTGGAAAATTTCATGCATGATCACAACCAGGGTATTGACACTGATAACAAGGCACTGATTTGACTCAAATTTTCTCAATTTTATTTGTACTTATATGTGTATATACACGTGTGTTGCTATAAGTTCTGTGCAATTTAATCACCTGTGTAAGTTGAGGTGATTAAATTTTATCAAATACCTTTTCTACATCTGTTGAAGTAATCAGATTTTTTCTTTATTCTCTTATAATGTGGTGAGTTGCATTACCAGGGTTTTCCCCCCAAACCCCAGTTTTATTGAGATATAATTAACATATAACAGTATAAGTCTAAGGAAAACATAAGGATTTGATATTTGTGTATATTGAGAAATGATCACCACAGGAAGTTTAGTTAACACTGAACACCTGGAATAGTTACAAAATATTTTCTTGTGATGGAAAATATAAAAACTATTCTTTTAGAAACTTTCAAATTTATAATACAGTATTGTTGACTATGGTCATCTTGTATATTACATCTCCAGAATGGATTTATCTTATAATCGGAATTTGTATCATTGGACCTCCTTTATTACTAGAGTTTTTAAATTTTAATAATCTCCACACAACCTGGAATAATATTTCTGCTCTCTCTCTACATCAAGTCTTGAATTCTTCTGTTTCCTGGTTCTTATCTTGGAGAATATAATCACAGTTGAACCTATACACGTTTGTCAGGGTGGAGCTTTCCAGGCCATTGGCAGTTTGTAGACCAGCCTTTCTGGGTCAGAAGTCCACTTATGTCTCACTTACCTCTGGTGGGTGGTTGGGTAGGTATATGGTAGATATGATGGAAAATAGGATTGCTCAGGGTTGGGCTGTTGTTGGGGCTTTGGGTGTTGTGTGTACTATAATTGTTTAGTTATTAGCGCTTGTATCTTAGGACATTGTCTCCACCATCCCTATGGGTGATACAATAGTATTTACTTATTTATTTTTTAGCTGCACTGGGCCCTTGTTGTAGAATGTGGGATCTCTAGTTGTGGCATGTGGGTTCTTAGTTGTGGCAAATGAGATCTAGTTTTTTGACCAGGGATTGAACAGGGCCCTCTGCATTGGGAATGTGGATTCTTAACCCCTGGACTGCCAGGGAAGTCCCAATAGTATTTTTAAAGTATATTTGTTCTTTAACTAGTGAATCTGGTGAAAACCTAATCTATTTGATGCATCATGTTTTAATAGGGCCCATTATATTGGGAGACAGTATAGTGTTTAAATGCGACGGTTTCCTTTTCATAGACCTGGATCTGCCTCTCAGTGTTTTTATTTTGAGCATGTTTCTGAAACTGTGCCTTAGTTTTCTGACTATAAGGTGGAGATAATAATTTTTAACTGACAGGTTAAAAGAATTTCAGCATTGTATATAAATATTTAAATATATTTAATACAATGCCAGGCACTAAGTAAATATTCATTGGATGGTAGCCATCATTTCTCTTCCTTTTGCTTTTTATATTCCAGAGCAGTGTAATCCATGTGTCTGAGGTTCCGGCATATAGTGTCCTCTTTAGCTCCCCTGCTTATCCTTCAGATGTTAACTCAAGTACCACTTTCTCAGGACATTTTTCCTGATACTCCAGACTAACTCATGCACTCTGCTCCTCAACACCATAGCCTGCCTCTCTGGTTGTAGCCACATGCCTGTGTGTGATATTTTTAAATTACTTCTGACTTCCTCTACCACACTGGAAGTTCCATGAGAGCTATTTACTCTTGCCTCCCCCTTACTATATGCTTGGCACTTAGGAAGCAGCCAGTACGTTATTATTGAACCAGAAGACTTCAGACCCAGCCCCCTTCCTGTACAGTGGTGAAGACTGAAGCCCTGGGAGGTGAAGGGTGTGCGCGCGCTTTGTCGCTCGGTCGTGTCCAACTGAGCCTATAGACCGTATAGATCATGACCCTGTAGACCATAGCCCGCCAGGCTCCTCTGTCCATGGTGATTCTCCAGGCATACTGAAGTGGATTGCCATGCCCTCCTCCAGGGGATCTTCCCAACCCAGGGATGGAACCCAGATCTCCCACATTGCAGGCAGATTCTTTACCATCTGAGCCCCCGGGGAAGCCCAGGAGGAGGTGGCTTTCCTAAATGTAACCACTGTATTGTAGTCAGTTTGGCACTGTTGGGTGGTGACAGAGTCCCATGCTTAGACCCTAGCAGACGCATAGTGCCAGGAGTTCAAATCCACTCCTGTTGTGGGAGATGGTATTGGGGGGGTTAGTAGTGGGTTTTTATAGTGGGGATTCTGAAGGCCATCTGAGGGGGCATCAGAAATCTAAAATTAGCAGTGAAGTCCCATGGGAGAGGCCCTGTAGTATCAGTAGAGCTTCCAGCCTGGCTCAGACAAGTGCTCGCCAACTGTCTGTCTAGCCTTCTCCGGTGGTTTTTATTGGGTTGCCCACATGTGCAGTGGCTCTCACTCAAGGGTGTCTTAATGGAGCTGTTTGGCTTCTGCCACCGAATGGTTCCAATTCTAGAGCACTGGTATTTGGTTTTAGAATGCGCTGTGTGGTGGCCAAGCCCAGATTAGTGGCGTCCCCTGACTCCCAGTCCAGTGACTTTCTTTTTCCACTACATCAGTCTGACCTTTTTAACAACATTGTGCCCAATACGAGGGCAAACCCATGACCCAGAGATTAAGTGTCTCAGACCCTACGAGTGAGCCTGGCAGGCAGCACAGGCAGGAGCGCTTCCTTCCTTTCCTTGCACCCTGCTTGCCCAAATACACACTTTTAAGCTATCAGTGTCTCTTTACTCTTTCACACACTTGACAAAGTCTGATCAGGACTTGGTTTTCTCTCCATCTGCTGGGACTTATTTCACATGTTTTCTTCTGCAGTGTAAACCATCATGTCCTAAGTCATCAGAGGCTGTTTATTGAGCACCCCAGGGAGCATGGCTGTGAACTTGATCCTGGACCATGTAATGGTCCCATCTTGGGTGGGATCTTCATCACCTAAAAATACCTGAGCAAGGATATAAATATCCATGAGCTCTGGGAGCCTACAGAGCCTGCAGTTCCTGTGCCAGCACGGACGTAAAACATCATTCATTTCAGTGTCAGCACTCTAACACACCGATGGCATTCACACAAGTCTGGACAGTTTATCTTGTAGTAGACCAAATGTGGCACATGTGTGAAAATATCCATGTTTCAAGAGAAATGAAAGCAAACACAGTGGAGTGGGTTCACTTAGTTCTCTAATAGGAGGCTCCTTCCAAATTCATTCAACTTTCATGACCTCTTTACGTGGATGACTTAGGGTGCATTAACTCTTTATAATTATGTACAAAATTTTGTATGTAAGTGCACATGTGTATATTTCTCTCAAGAAATATGTACCCTTCATCTGACTTTTAATGGGATCAATCTCACAAAAAGGCGAGAATCATTGAATTAGACAAGGGGTAGTCAGCATATCATTTGATGTTATTGTCCCAAACCCTGTTTATTCACATGGATAGTCTACAGTGTTGTGTAAGCAGGGCTACACTGAAAAATCACTCCCTTGGAAGAAAGTGAAGAGACACCTAAATGCCCTAATATTTTTTAATCTTATTCTGAAACCATTTGTTTTATTCCTGAGATGGAAGAAGGAGATACTATTCATTTGATCATACTTTCATTCTGGACTAGGGAGTCAGTCTGGTCTTTACACCTACCAGTGTTTTCACATCTTTAAGAGGTAGACTTAAATTTGTCCCAGCTACTATTTCTCAGTTTAGACTGAGCCAGTGTTGGAGACATCTTTTCCCCTCTGGCAGCCACTCTGACTTCTCGGTCCTGTAAATCCCACTCTTGGCTTCGCCCCATTCTCCTATTGTGTTTGGCACTTCTGACACCCATTCACTGGCCGGCCCTTTAACAGTTGGCTCTGCTCTTGGGTGAAGCTCACCCTCTTTCCTTGATGTTGTAGTTGTTTGAATCAAAATAATACATGGATTTCTAGATTGCGTGCAATGAAAAAAGACCCGCACTGAATTAAAAATAAATTCGCAGTACTCTTAAGATAAACATGAGTCTCCCATTCTGCTCTACTCCACTCCTGACACCCATTCTTTTAATAATTATGGAGGCCATAATTCTTAATGTTTTGACTGGTCCCTGCTGTTTCTCTTTATATTTCTAAACTAGCTTATTTATATTGATGTTTTTAATATTAAATTTTTTGATATTATTTTGCAATTTCTTAAAATGGAAAGAGATTTAACTCCTTTATACACTCTTCCTCTACCAATACTACCCATCTTGCCAATGTTTTATGGCATAATTTTTAGTTAAAGGTATAGTCACAGAATAAAATCTGAAGAAAGACTAAAAAATAGAGCTTTTCTTATTATGACATACATATATGTGTATGTAAATATGTGTGTATTTACAACAGAATCGTGTAGTATTCTATGATTAATTATATTTCCTTTCCGATGTAGCTTTTTGTTTTTTCTGGATTTTTGGTTTTTTATTTACTTCCATGTAATTCTCACTATTTCATTCTCACTCCTTCAGTCAAAGTTTTTAGAAAATGCTATTTCCTTTTTTTTTCCTATTGTCTTCCTGCTCTAGTTTAGAGTAACTGCTGTCTTTAATATCAACCTTTAGTTCTCTCCTTTACCAGATCCTTCTTTTTCTTAGATATCACATCTTCTTTGTTGAATTTCAACTTAGTTTTGAAGAACAAAGAGAGTATGAGTGGAAAAACTTTTCACACCTTGCATGCAATTAGAAAATATTTTTTATTGTTATATTTAATTGATTACTTATCTGGATATAAAATTGTAGTTTGAAGATTATTTTCTCTTAAAATTTTAGGGTCATCGCTCTATTTTTCAGATTTTGGTATTATGATTCTGATTATTTATCTCTTTCATACTATTTTCTTTTTCTCTACTTCTAGAAGCGTTTAGTACTTTCCCCATATCATTGGTTGAATCAGTTAGGATCTAGTCAGGAAAACAGAGTCTACACAAGGTATTTCAACAGAAGGAGAAGCTAACTTTATTTATTTATTTATTTTTATCTTTTTCATTCAGAAGACATTTTCTTTTTTTTTTTCATTTATTTTTATTAGTTGAAGGCTAATTACTTTACAATATTGTAGTGGCTTTTGTCATACATTGACATGAATCAGCCATGGATTTACATGTATTCCCCATCCCGATCCCCCCTCCCACCTCCCTCTCTACCTGATCCCTCTGGGCCTTCCCAGTGCACCAGGCCTGAGCACTTGTCTCATGCACCCAACCTGGGCTGGTGATCTGTTTCACCCTAGATAATATACATGTTTTGATGCTGTTCTCTTGAAACATCCCACCCTCGCCTTCTCCCACAGAGTCCAAAAGTCTGTTCTGTACATCTGTGTCTCTTTTTCTGTTTTGCATATAGGGTTATCATCACCATCTTTCTAAATTCCATATATATGTGTTAGTATACTGTAATGTTCTTTATCTTTCTGGCTTACTTCACTCTGTATAATGGGCTCCAGTTTCATCCATCTCATTAGAACTGATTCAAATGAATTCTTTTTGATGGCTGAGTAATATTCCATGGTGTCTATATACCATAGCTTCCTTATCCATTCGTCTGTGGATGGGCATCTAGGTTGAGAGGCTAACTTTAAAGTATAAGAAAAGCTAAGATGCCAAATAGAAGAGTAAGGCAAGCCAGCGATTGGCAATAGCAAAGAGCCATTACTGCTTCTAGAGCTAGAAAGATCAGAGAAAAGACAGTTTTATCAGGAACCCCAGAGTTAAGGCTGCTCATGAGAGCGAGAAGCGGGGAAAAAGCATAGCCCTGCCAGAGAGGCTATCGAAGGCAAAGAGAGAGGGCGTGCCATCCTGGCTCTTCCCTCCTTTCTGGCTCCTCTACCAGTGCTTCTTGTTGGCCACATGAACCAAGAATAAGCTGACGGGGAGATGCAGCTTGGACAGATCACCCTTCTATGATATAGAACAGAGCAAACAGATGTAGGGAGGGGAATGAGCTGGAGATCTAATAGGCAGACAGTTGGCTCACTGGTGTTCTGAAATTTCACAATGGTGAGTTTTGGTGTGGGTCTTTATAAATCTGTGCTAATCACTATGTTTGCTCTTTCTGAAAAATTTTAAAGTTGGATGTCAGGTCTCCTCAGTTGATTCTCTAATTTTCTCTTTTATTTTTCAACTCTGCCAGTTTCTTTTATTTTCTGAGATGGCCACAAATTTATCTTCCAATCTATTGAATTATTAATTTTTGCTATCAAAATTTTAATTTACAAGACCTCGTTTTCATTCTGAATGCCAATACACTGACCTTGTTTCCTGGATGCAATATCTTTTTTTCCTGAGTATACCCTTTCATCAGTTCGAGAATATACTTCTTTCACATTTTAACTTATCTAAAGTTGGGATTCATTTTATAATTGGTGGGCTGTCACAATTTTTTCTGTCTAAGGGCAGAAGGAAGGCATAGGAGAAGGAACTGGCAACCCACTCCAGTGTTCTTGCCTGGAGAATCCCAGGGACAGAGGAGCCTGGTGGGCTGCCATCTATGGGGTTGCACAGACTCGGACGCTACTGAAGCGACTTAGCAGCAGCAGCAGTAGCAGCAAGGGCACATAAAACAAAGGTGCTTCTTGTAATTGCAGGCATTTCATATTTATTGATATTTTTTAAAAGTTTTATTTTATTTCCTGCATTGCCCATTTCTTTCAAGTTCTTTTTAAAATATTAATTTTGAATTCCTTCTATGTTATAAGCTTTTCTTAAACTGTTGGTAATCCTTATCTAAGTTCTGTGTGCATGGGACCTTGTCTAGTGGTAGATTTTAAAGTAGGGTAATAAGATGTCAAGTTGGTGTTTTCAAAAGGTCATCTCAAATATGATTATGTGGAGGTTGTTTCTCTTAGGCTGGTCAGTTTCAATAAATAATTGTTCTCCAATATCTTCTTGAGAGTCTTAAGGCTGCCCTACATTCTGGCAGCCTAGAAAGGGGGGACTCTCACCTTTAGGACTGAGGACTTTTCACTTATACCTCAGTTTTCAGCTGTGATTATACCCTCCTGGTAGACATTCTTTGCATCAACATTTGGGAGTGGGGGATCTGACATTTAAGTGTTCTTTGTACAGATTTTCAGCTAATCCCAGTATTTCCCACCCCATTGCATCCCTGCCTCCAGAGGTAACTAGTGTCTCCAGTTCTAGAACCTCTAGACTGGAGTTCTTTGCATCTTGTTGGAGTTCCCTTTCGTGCTCCCCCACACACTTGGATTTAGGGTTCTCAGGTCTGTTGCGTTACTTACCCCTTTTCAACTTTCAAAATTTTATCAACTCTCCTCATCCACTGTTTCCTTCCTATATTCTTTGAACTTGTAAATTTACATCTTAAAAATGTCATCACCATTTTAGTGGGGATTTTGTAGGGAATGTATGGTTAAATGGTTGTGACTACCAGAAATGTCTCTGGATTGTTGAATTTCAACACCATGCAAGGAGACAGAGATGGTGGTGCCATCCTATTTATTTTTGGGAGTGGTGGTAGTTGTGATAATCTCATTATACTCAAAGCAAAGAAGGGAGGGGAAAAGAGAGAGTGTGTTTGAGAGAGGGAGTTAGTGTATTTCTTTTGGTCCAGAATGCCCTTGCTCCTTTAGAATAGTTTCTCTTCAAGTGGCTACTTAATCCTGGTTTATTAGCTCAGTGCTTACTTTCTTACCCTCACAGTTATGCCTGTCCTCTCTGATTCTTGAAAAACAACTATACAGAGGCAATATACATTAACAATACCACATACTCACTAAGAAAGGGGCTGTTCTTTTCCAGTTTTGTCCTACTGATGTAGGAAGACTTCATTTTACTTTGTGTCCAGGGCTGTTTCCTCTAATACAGCTCTTGTGCCAGTTTCATTTGAAAAAGGAACATAGATAAGAATGTTGTCTAGGAATCCTGATGCCAGCACAAGTAGAAGTCTAGATTTTAAAGTAGATTTTTAAAAAGCTAAGTTGGCTGACTTTTAAAGTTAAGAAATGGGATATTTATGTAAAATAACTTGTTTCTGTCCTGGTGGGTTATTTGCAACTTATCATGATGCAGTGGTAGCAGTTTTACATCTTTCATAGAATCAGAAAAAAAGTTGAAAACATTGGAAGACGTAGACTTGTTTAGAGGGTTCCGACCTGGGATTCAGTCATCTTCCAATGCAGCCTTGGGTAGTAGAGACCATGTCCTCTGTACAGAATATGTTGGGCTTAGACCTGGTGGCTTAGACGGAAAAGAATCAGCCTGCAATGCGGGAGACCTGGGTTCGATCCCTGGGTTGGGAAGATCTCCTGGAGGAGACCGTGGCAACCTAGTCCAGTATTCTTGCCTGGAGGAATCCCCATGGACAGAGGAGCCTTGCAGGCTACAATCCATGGGGTCGCAGAGTCAGACACGACTAAGCACAGTATGCTAGTGATCTCCAGTGTTGCAGGCAGCATTGTTTTAGACCCAGAGGCAATCCAGCTGGGAAAGGAGCTGTGGGAGAGAAGGCTGACCCTGGACTTGGGCTGAGAAAGCCCTTGGCTGGGTCTCTTCACTTCTTGGGGCTTCCTCTGTTGTAAGACCAGAGATTTGGGGCCACCATCTCAAGGCGCTTTCTCATTCCTAGGTTTCTATTATTGTATGTACAAAGTGTTTTTCTAACTTTAGTGTTAATTTAGAGGTTGTACTTCATTGTCACTATCTGGGTATGGAATTATTACAATAAAGCATTCTGCTGCTTATAACATTACATCATAAAAGTCTCTTGGAGGTTTTCATTACTCCAACTTTAAAATACAAATGACCAACTTTTCTTCAGCTCCAAACTGGTCATCATTCTGCAGCCTGAAACCATTTGTATGTGCAAAACTCATCTTTGTATACAAAAATTAAGTAATTGCAATGTTCTGCATCCAATTTGCATTTGCAAGGATCCAGCTACAAGTGTAGTTTTGCAAACACAAAATTAGAGCTTAGTTTTTAAGAGTGGATTAGAAGCTTTTTTTTAAAAAAAGTATTTTTCCAATTAATCTCAGAGACGGTTTTTTGACGCTGTTGTCAAAGAAAGGCGTAGTTATAGAGAAAGTGCAAAGTCCATTTTTTTTATGAAATAATGCTGCATCCTTGGTACTCTGGTTTTCAAATTCAGTTTCATACTTCTTAATGCAACCTCTGTTTTTGACTTGGGGTAGAATTTGGTAAATGCTGTTTTTATTCCTAACCAGGTATTCTGAGCAGGGGGTGATTTTATAACCTTGGATATTTGCTTGTTTGAGGTTAGCAGGCCACCCATAGCTTGTTTTTTCTCCTTATTTAAAAGTTGAAAATGTAACTAATTAAACAAATATTCTGCCCATATCCGATGGCACAGCAGTATTGTTAGGGAGGTAGGATGTGTACTGGGCAATCTCTCTATCCCAGGTCTCCCTCTGACACTCAGAAACGAAATGCGGGCCTGGAGTCTATACCTTATCTAGCCACAGTGTTCGAACAGAGATAGGGTTTAATAAATCATTGTTTAGATAGGCCAAGCATTGCATTTTGGAAAGTCCAAGATGTTGAATAGTACACATGTTATTTCCTTCAATGAGAGGAAAGCCCAGCAGTAAATCTGTCTAATCCAGCTTGTGTTTTGACCCTGGTTTTGCACAGAGGCAGTGTGGGAGGTGACATTAGTTGAGAAGTTATCAGTTCAGCAGTAAAATCTTGGCCAGGCCTTTCCCCTCCTCTTTTCTTAAAGTGAAAGTGTTAGTTGCTCAGTCATGTCCCACCACCAGGCTCCTCTGTCCATGGAATTCTCCAGGCAAGAACCCTGGAGTAGGTAGCCATTTCCTTCTCCAGGGGATCTTCCTGATCTAGGGATTGAACGCAGGTCTCCTGCATTGCAGGAAGACTCTTTACCATCTGAGCCACCAGGGAAGCCCTTCTTGTCTTGTATATCATTTAATTGGAACTGTATACTCTCACTGAGGGCTTCCCAGGTGGTGTTAGTGGTAAAGAATCCACCTGCCAATACAAGAGACACAAGAGACATGGGTTTGATCTCTGGGTCGGGAAGATCCCCTGACGAAGGGCATGGCAACCCACTCCTATTCTTGCCTGGAGAATCCCCATGGACAGAGGAGCTTGTTGGGCTACAGTCTGTAGGGTCTCACAGAATCAGACATAACTGAAGCGACTTAGCTGGCATGCATGCACACACTCTCACTGAAATTTCCAGTTAGCTCTTCAGTAAAACCAATGAAAGAAGAAGAAAAAAAAAATTGCAGCCAAGGCAAGCAGGATCTGCCCTACTTCTGGTGAGAGTATGCACAGGCCGCTTTTGTGTCTACCAGAGCTGTCTCAGAATAGAGGACCTGCCCCACACTACCCCGCCCTGTGCCCTCACCCCTTCCTTTCAAGTCAGCCAGAGAATAATTTGTCGAAATGAAAAGAACCTTTCAGGCACTGGAGGGCTCTGCTAATTGTATTTGAAAGAATAAGAGCAAACCACAAGTTGACTTTTAACAACAGAAAAATAATGCGTTCACATGCCAACATATCAATAAGATTAGTTTTATTAGGAAAATGTAATCAGGCAGAATAAGGATGCCAAGAGGAATGGCTTATTAAAAGCCATTCTCTTTTTTCTTCTAGCTAAAGAAATTATCAGTCAACTTTGAAACACATTTAAGTAAAGATGTCCTTAAAAAAATCACTTTTTTCCTTGATATAAAAGAGAAAATGCTTTAAAATTGTCTTTCTGTAATTTTAAATAGCTTTAGTTGTGCTACTAAATATTAGAATACTAAAATATTAGAATTAGAATATTTAAAAAAGTTGGGGCTCTCCTGGTTAAAGCATTTTTATTTGATTGTAAATAGGCATTCATCTGCTTGTGATTCCCACATATTGGCATATGTGGATCTATTCATTGCTGTTGAACTGGAGCAATTGGCAAATGTTCAAGGAAGCTCCGCAGCACCTAGGAGAAATGTGTTTTCCACGCAGTAGACTTCATTTGGACCTGTCAAATGACAATCACTGCGTTTTGTTTTTGTTTTTTACTGTTATGTGCAATGATGCAATTTTAGTTAGAAAGGTATTTTGCAATAATGGTGACAACAGACTCAAATATGCACAACTAAAGCAGCAATGCTGTGTGGAAATATGTTTCACAACGAAGGCCAAGCTGCTTTCCTTTGTTTTTTTTCCTGAATTGTCACTGAATGGAGTAGAAGGGCCAAACTCTAAAGTGGAAGCACATTCTTCTTTTTTTTAATTTAAAAAATTCTTTATATTTAATTGAAGGATAGCTGCTTTACAAGATTGTATTGGTTTCAGCCGTACATTAGCAGGAGCACATTCTTTCTAGAAGAGTCAAATCACTTAAACTATGGACTAGAGACACATTGCCAGTTCAGTTTCTAGAAAGAACATACATCAGTGTGAAGAAGCATGGAGGCAAAACTGCAGAGGAAGAAAAAGCTCAGATTTCTGTTTTCTGCCTTTCTCTTTCCTTTCGATGTCTCTGTGCTCTGGGGGCTTCAGAGCCTCAACATCCCTTTTTCTCTACTTGGTGAGGAACTCATTTCCACACAGATATTGAGGGGTCAGTAGATTGGCTTTATTACCAGGATATTTCATTTAAAAGAGGAAGCTGGAAAAGGAAGACAACGTCAATGAATCTAAAGGTGGTATTTTGCTTTTGGGTGGAGGAGATGAGCGAGTCTTTCAGCTGTCAGGGTTTAGTTTTTCTACAAGAGAGCTCTACTCAGGAAACATTTCTTTAGTCAGGCCACCCTGTGGCTGGATCAATGTGGTGCTTCCTGAATGGTAACTCCTTTACATGAAGCTTAGCGTTTTACTAATAGAGCAGCAGTCAAAGCACTGCATTTCACATAACTTGACAGGAACCAGGAAGGAATCTCCTGTGTTCAGCCTTGCAACTTGGAAGATGGGAGGCCCACAGGCCCCTGTCAGCTTCGCTCGCTACTGCATTGACAGAAGACTCTGGTGTTTGATGCTGGCAGCAGCCACAGGTTCTGGAAGTCCTCGGGCAGAGTCTGTTTGTAAGGCCTGGCCACAGATGCTGCTGTCCCTGTTCGTGGATGTGGCGGAGGAGTCCAAGGTCGTGGCTCAATAAATGTTCATTGATGGGCATAAAACAATGGATGACCCCGGGGCATGCCACCTTGTGTGCCAAAGACTTTAATCTGTGAAATGGAGAAAACTGCACCGAGTTGCTCTTGGACGTTGTGAAAAATGATTGTAAAAGGGTTTTAGAAGCTTAAGCATTTTGAGTGATGGTGTCCAAAGAAAACAGACCCAACCGCAGAGAGCAGAGCATCCCCCTGGCCCTGTAAGCAGTGTTCAGCAGCGGTGTTAAATGGCACCCTTTTTGGGTCCAGCCAAAAGAGAGGAACTAGAATAACATTGCTGGGGGCTCAGCCCTCATTCTGGTTATGAAATTTGAAAGTGACTTAAGCTGTAGGAAATTATTTTGGATTAGTCTTTATCATCTGATTTCCCCCTGGAGTGAAATTGCTTCATTTTATAAGGTTCTAAAGATCTTGCTCCCACAGTCTGCAATTTAGAGGTAGGGATTTTGCGTGCATGCTCAGTCATGTTTGACTCTTTGCAACCCTTGTACTGTACCTGCCAGGCTCCTCTGCCATGGGATTCTCCAGGAAAGGATACTGGAGTGGGTTGCCACTTCCTCCTCCAGGGGATCTTTCCAAGGTAGGGAGGAAGTGAGCAAACGATTTTGTGTGTGTTTGTATAATGAGCAATTTAACAATTGGCATAAATTTGGGACCTGTGTTATTTATTTCCTTTGCCCAGTTATCTCTGTGTGGGATAATTACTAAATCACTGCAGTCAGCCAGCTGTGTTTTCATCTTATCCTTAAGATCTTAAAGAGATTTCATTATTTTTTTTTTTTTTTTTTTAGTAAATAGTCCTTCATCAAATTGGCACTCTAATTTGCCCACCGTTGCCCTACAAATCATAGTCATTTCAATTTGGGGCCATTTTTTTCCTTTGTAACTCAACAGTGACTGAAATCTACTCAATAGTATGTTTATGGTAACCATATGTCTAAGAATTCCTTGGGTAGCACAGATTTCGCATATAGCTCATGTGTTATCTATTTGCACATGTGTTTTTGTTGATCACTTGACATTGCTTATTACCAGGCATACAGTTAAAAGCCTGCAGATGGTTGTTGATTGAATGCCCACCACTGCACGCTTACTGAGCGCTTTCTTCAGACAAGGCACTGTCCTGTGAAGACAGTTCAGCACTTGTGTGGGTGGCTCTTGAAGGATAGGTAAGAAGAGGTGGTACAGAAGAGCTTCCTCAGAGAGACCAATAAAGGGAATCCCAGCTTAGAAATAGGATGCAGTAGACACATCTAGGGAATAGTAAGCAAAATCACCTGGCTTGAATGGGGGGGATTTTGTCGAGGAGGGTGTTTGGAAAGGTCTTTCTTCTTTGAAAGTTTCTCCTCCCGTGGCTGCCAAAACACCATGTCTAAGTGGTCTGCCTATGTTGTAGACCTTCCTGGTCTCTTTTCATGACTCTTCTTTTCCACTTGCTCCACAAATATTCATGTTTCCTAGGTTCTTCCCTTGGCTCTTTTTTTCTCTCAAAATTTCTGGGCAGCACATCTATTCACCTGGGTGAGATGTTCATCTCGATGTGGATAACACCTACATTTCTATCTCCAATTCCAGCCTCTCTCGGCGTGGCAGGCACCCAGTTCCAGTTGCCCATTGGCAGCTCTGCCTGAATAATACCGTGTCTACCTGTCTCATCCTTTCATTCCGAATTGCTCCAATCTGAGCTCTGCTGAACCAAGTGTAGAAGGGGAGTCAAGCAGGATGGAAGTTTGAGTTCAAAGAATCTGTTCTGCATGCAGAAGAAAGTAGGAGACTGTAGTCAAAAAGAGTCAAAAAGAGATTGTAGTCAAAAAGAGATTTTCAAGAATTTTGAAAGTGGAACAGTACTAGGTGATGATAAGATCTAGGGTTTTGCTGCTCAAAGGGTGGTCTGTGTCCCAGGGCACCAGCATCACCTGGGAGATTGCAGAAACAAGGAGCCCCAGTGCTCTGTCCCTCAGACCTATTGAATCAGAATCTGCATTTGAACAAGATTTGCAGGTGAGCTGCATGCACAGTTCTCAGAAACTTTGGTCTAGGGTATGTGCCTGAGAGTGAACTAAGGAAGTTCACTGAGGAAGTCAGTGGAGTAGAAATTCATCATATAATGGCAGTCAGGGAACCGAGAGCCTACAATTTTGAATGAATGGATAAAGCACAGGGACATTGAAATGGTTTGGTATGAGTGCAATAATGTGGGTGGAGAGGAAGAATTTGAACTGACTGCCAGCCTCCTCAATGTATTCATTATGCTCCAGAGTGAGGGAGGGTCCTTGCATCGAATGACAGTGATATTTGATGTGGGATTTTTGACATCTTAGTTCATTTAGAACAGAGCATCTGATTAGGATCTTTCCCCTTTTAAGTTCTGTTGCTTAGTCACTATGTTGTCTCTGACTCTTGCAAACCCATGGACTGTAGCCTGCCAGGTTTTTCTGTCCATGGGATTGCCCAGGCAAGAATACTGGAGTGGGTTGCCATTTTCTTCTCCAGGGGATCTTCCTGACCCAGGGATTGAAGCTGTGTCTCCTGCTTGGCAGGTGGGTTCTTTACCACTGAGCCACTAGGGAAGCCCTTTTAAGTTCTATGCTTCAGGGCTTAAAAAATATAGCAAGTTCTTATATAACGGTGAATTGACTTTACAAGCAGTGGGCTTATACAATTTAAGCCTTTTGATCAACTTACTTTTTTTTTTTTAAAAAAAGCAACCCTGGGGCTTTAACAATCTGGTATCCAACATCACCATCCCTCCTACTTTTGATTCTGTTTTCCTGACAGTTAATTAAAAATGTGTTTGCTGGGGCAAATTTTTTCTTTCTCTCCTGATACACATAAAACATCTTGGAAATCTTATACATGTTAGAGAACTCATATTGGTGTTCTATCCTTGGGTGTGGGTTTGGTCTTTAAGAAGGTGCTTTGCTTGATAGACAAATCAACACTGATGATGAAGGTCATGATTTGGAGTCAGGAAATTTAAGTTCCAGTCGCAGCTCTATCCTTACTATCTGTGTGATGTTGAGTGAATCAGGCAACTATTATGGCCTTCAGTTTCTCATTTACACAATATGCTGGTTGGATTATATGAGCTCTGAATTCCCTCTGAATTGTAAACTTGTGATTCTGTAATTCTTTTAGGCTGTTGGGAATGCCTATGAGGTTAAAATAATGCATCTCCCTAAGATATGTGCTCAGGAGTCTCTCTTGTATTGTGACCAATATATTTATTAAGCTCAGTGTCATTCTATCCGTGATTCCAAATCAAGACACATCTGCATTTAGAATACTCTGAATAGTTTTGGTAGCTTTATTAGGAGAAATGAGTCTCCTCACAGAAGCAGAATATGTTAGCCCTAAATATTTTAAAAAAGAAAGAGTATCTTTTAGTTGCCCAATTACGTGAAATAATTTTCTTATGAAATAGACTGAAAAAGATCAATCTCTTCAAAATGTTGCACGATCCAAACTTGTGAAGACTGTGGGGCATTTCTTGAAATGTGAAGACTTAACTGAATTCTCAAAACTGTAGACCTGAAGGGATACTTTCAGGATAATTACAAGGAATGACTATTTTTCCTGGTAGTTAGTAAGCGTATGAAACTCATTACTTGCCTAGTTTCCAAAGGCTGTCTTCACATGGGTTCCAGAATGATTTAGATGAGTTCATTATGATGGATCCCAAATGGGATTCAGAGCGTGTTGATCTTTTGGTGTGAGGCCTCATTCTTTAGAGCTGATATCTGAGATATACAAATGCCTTTAAAAATTATTGCTTAAAATTTTTAGTTCAGTGATAGAAAACAGAACTGGATAGGACAAAACAAGAATGTTGACCTTATGATTATGTATTTTCTTATAGCAGTGATTGTGGACAAATTTTCCAGGCTTGTCCTGCAATATTCATTTAGGGGATTAATAAAGAAAACTTTTTTTTTCATTTATTTTTATTAGTTGAAGGCTAATTACTTTACAATATTGTAGTGGTTTTTGTCATACATTGACATGAATCAGCCATGGATTTACATGTATTCCCCATCCCGATGCCCCCCACCTCCCTCTCTACCCGCTCCCTCTGGGCCTTCCCAGTGCACCAGGCCTGAGCACTTGTCTCATGCACCCAACCTGGGCTGGTGATCTGTTTCACCCTAGATAATATACATGTTTCGATGCTGTTCTCTTGAAACATCCCACCCTCGCCTTCTCCCACAGAGTCCAAAAGTCTGTTCTGTACTTCTGTGTCTCTTTTTCTGTTTTGCATATAGGGTTATCATTACCATCTTTCTAAATTCCATATATATGTGTTAGTATACTGTATTGGTCTGTATCTTTCTGGCTTACTTCACTCTGTATAATGGGCTCCAGTTTCATCCATCTCATTAGAACTGATTCAAATGAATTCTTTTTGATGGCTGAGTAATATTCCATGGTGTATATGTACCACAGCTTCCTTATCCATTCTTCTGCTGATGGGCATCTAGGTTGCTTCCATGTCCTGGCTATTATAAACAGTGCTGCGATGAACATTGGGGTGCACGTGTCTCTTTTAGATCTGGTTTCCTCAGTGTGTATGCCCAGCAGTGGGATTGCTGGGTCATATGGCAGTTCTATTTCCAGTAAAGAAAACTTTTTACTATGGGAAGCTTTCAGTATATACAAAAATGGAGAGCACAGTATTGTGAAACTCCTTGCTCTCATCACTCAGCTTCAATAATTAGCCAAGTCTAATTTAATCTCTAATCTTTTCCCCACCCTTACCAGCTGGTAATTGTGAAGCAAATCCAAGGCATCCTCATTTTGTCTTAAGCATTTTAACATTTATCTAAAAGATTAGTTTCTTTATTATTTAATTAAAATAAAATTTATACCCAGTGAAATCCAGAGCTCTTAATTGTACAACTGGATCACCTTTGATCCATGTGTATGTCCATGCAACCACCACTCCTAGTAAGATATAGGAGATTTGTGTGACCACAAAATTTCCCCATGTCCTTTTCCAATCAGTTTCTATCTCCATAAGCAACCTGTCTCCTTCCCCCCATCTTTAATGAGGTATAACTGACAAATGAGTTTAAGGTATACAAGCGTAAGGATTTGGTATATGTACATATTGTGAAGTGATTACGACAATAAAGTTAGTTAATGTAACTGTCACCTCATATATTCAGTAGTTACCTTTTCGTCTTTTATTCTCTGGTGGTGAGAACATTTTAAGATTTACTCTTTTAGTAAATTACTTGTCTACAATACAGTATTGTTAACTATAGTTACCATGCTGTACGTTAGATCCCCAGAACTTATTCATCCTATCACTTAAAGTTTTTACCCTTTTACCAACATCTCCCTATTTCTACCACTTGCCAGTCACTGGCAACCACCATTTAACTCTCTTTTTCTGTGAATTTGACCTTTTTAGATTCCACACACGTGAGATCATTTAGTATTCTGTCTTTCTCTGTATTTTACTTTGCATAATGCTCTCCAAATTTATCCATATTGTCCCAAATGGCAAGATTTCCATATTTCTTTTTTAATAGTTGTTATTCTATCTATCATCTATCTGTCTGTCTTTCTCTGTCACACATTTTCTTTAATCATTTATCTGCCTATGGACATAGCTGTTTCCATATCTTGGCCATTGTGGAGAATGCTGCAGTGAGCACAGAGTGCAGTTATCTCTTCCAGATACTGATTCCAGTTCCTTCAGGTGTATACCCATCCGTGTATACCCATGTATACCCTGATAGGCTTATTAATAGGCTTTTTTATTCACAGCTGGGCAAGAGCAACTTTAGCTGAGTCAGAAATCCTGATTCACTTGATTTGAGCTGCTGGTTTAAATGTTAGCTTAACAATTAGCATGTTTCCTCATGTCCCTTCTCCTCTTTTCTTCTTCCATCTTCTGCCTTCTCATTCCATCTCTAGACATGGTTCTGTCCCTTCCTTATCTTGAAGTACATTGTTTGTCTTCTCTCCTATAGACGCTTGTTGGTCTTTCTGATCTACACACCAACTTGGAAAGCTCCGCAACTATTGGCCAGTTAGAAACAGAAACTAGAGCACAAAGCTGTTTTCAAGTATGAACTGGCTGAATGTATGTGCCAGTTGGATAGATGTCATAACTAGGCAAGACTTGGTTTGGACCCTTACTTAAGAACTTGCCCACTCAACATTTTCTGGAGTTTTGACCCCATCCACTGACCAAGATCTCTTCTTTCTGTTTAGGATGTTAGAGTCTCTATCATAGGATGATAACAGTGTCCATCCACAAAAGTTTTATAAGGACTAAACACGTGCTGTTGTCATGCTCAGTAGCTTCAGTCACATCTGACTCTTTGCGACTCTATGGACTGTAGCCCACCAGGCTCCTTGTCCATGGGATTTTCCAGGCAATAATACTGGAGTGGGTTGCCATTTCCTCTTCCAGGGCATCTTTCCAACCCAGGGATTGAACTTGCGTCTCCTGCACTGAAGGCAGATCCTTCACTGCTGAGCCATCAGGGAAGACCCTAAACACAGTAGAATTTAAATTCTACCAAGTTCAGCTCCTAGAATATAGGAGATGTTCAATATCATAGCTATAACTTGGAAGTAAAGAGCACTGTTTGACTTTGTTCAATTTTGCATTTTGTGAACTTGTTTAACCATGGTAGTGCTATTTCTGGAAGCATCTGTTAGCATTTTAAGGAATGCTGCTGCTCTATGGAATCCAGGTTGGAGACCCTGAATTAAGAATTGAACAAAATCAAGCTGTTGATTGTTCACAGTGAGTGAATAAATCAGTGCTGCTTAAACTAGAAGTTGGGCTTCTGGATCTTAGCTCAGTCCTCACCACACATTGCTTGAATAAAAAGGAGAGGTTTCATTTTAAGACACAAGGCAGAATCAAAAAGGTGGTGCTAGTGGTAAAGAACCTGCCTGCCAATGCAGGAGACGTAAGAGATGTGGGTTCGATCCCTGGGTGGAGAAGGTCCCCTGGAGTAGGAAATGGCAACCCACTCCAGTATTCTTGCCTGGAGAATCCCATGGACAGAGGAGCTTGGTGGGCTACAGTCCATGGGGCTGCAAAGAGTGAGACGAGATTGAGCGATCTGTCTATATGAAGCCTGGATTTTTGCTCATCTCTTCCTTCTAATCACATCTCCAGGTGACTCAAGAAATTCAAGGAAAGCTATCTGAAGTTCTCTGGATCAACTGTCAAGGATGTCATCAAGTTGGATAAGTTAGAATTTACATGGTCTTTCTGATTTTGGTCTTTCAGAAACAATGAGGCCAGACACTGTCCTGTGTTCCCTTGTCTCTGTCTCCCTCTGCCCTGGTCACCCTGCTTCATGTCTTGGGGCTGCCTCACTGCCCAGCAGGTGCCAGCTCCCTGCCCCTGCCCTCCCCCTTGGGTGGGGTGTGTGTGTTCACCCACCTTGATGTTGTGCCTGACCGAGGAACTCAGATCCCTGGAAAGTGGGGCCAGTGAGTGACCAGAGCAGTGTGTGGGGGTTGGGTCCCCTAACTTTCTGGAGGCACAGATGGTAGGGCATGGGTGGGACATCCAGGCCAAGGACAGACATTGCTCACTTGATCACCTGAAAGCCAGGGATGATTACATCATTAGGAATGTGCATTTCTCAACTAAGCCTTTAAGAGCGATGGGTGAGGAGAAGCATCCTTATATGACATGTGTGTGTGACACGTTCAAAGGGCACACATATCAGATGACTGAATTCCCTGCATGAGGCATGGGAGAATTTTAAAAAGTCATTCTCGTGCTTGTGCTCCACACCCACTAATCCCAGGAGTCCAGTTCCAGTTCCAGGAGTCCAGTTTTTCTCCATTTCATTTCTCAGGTGGCTCTCCTGGCTGGAGTTGGTGCACGGATGTGATCTGCAAGCACCGTGGTACCTGCGGGCAGTTTGCACTGCTATTCTCTTCATTAGAGGGACAGCCAGTTGCAGTAGCGTGGAAGATGCATGAGGGGTCAGAGCCAGACTTAATGATCTCCTCAGGACTGCTTTTGTTTAATGATTTGTTTTGTCTTAGGTGATGAGAAAGAGAAAAAAATCTGCTTATATTTGCAGGCGGCAGTCACACTTTAGGCTAGCTGATCCAAGTTAATTTGTCAGTCTTGGGCATTACTCTAGGGGCCAGAGCTGAGCCTGGGATGGAGACAGTCATTTATCAACTTCGGGTCCACTTCCATCCCAAAGAAGTCTGCCAGGGGATGTGGTGGTTCTTTGGCCAAGCATAGGGCTGGACCCCGGCTCCCTCCTGAATCTGCTGTCTGACAGTGAGAAGGCCATTTGCCCTTTGCACTAGGATAGTGTTCTTCAGAGTTCACCAGGATAGGGAGGAAGGTTTTCAGCTTCAGTTTCCTCAAGGCTAAAATCAGACAGCAAGTGACCAAGTATGAATTCCATGAAGGCAGGCCCAATAGAAAAGAGCAGATGTTGGGGGTGTCTGCCAGTAAGAGTGAGAACTCCTCTTTTGATGTTGAAGAATTTGTGATATCACTTGATTTCTTACCCTATATTGTAGATTTTTAACTTTATGATTTAAAGAAAATTGCATAAAAACAGATAGTATCTATATGTTTCTTGTATGGAGGTCACGTGCATAGTGTTCATCAAATGCCTAATATCTTTTAACCTTTGACCTCCCCATGCAGCATGCCCAGGCCGATTTCTTCTCATCCAGTGGCCTAGGAGGGCAGGACAAGGTTCACCTTCAGGGTCTTGTTTCTCATCATTCCAGATGAAGTTGCCATTTTTCTTGCTGTGATAGAGAGAAGCAGGTCCTGGGCCATGTCTCCTCTTATTTACCTGCCATCAAAGTGTCCCTGTCCCTGATGACTGGATACAGAAGCTGTTGTATATATACACAATGGAATATTACTCAGCCCTAAAAGGAACACATCTGAGTCAGTGCTAATGAGGTAGATGAACTTAGAGCCTATTATACAGAGTGAAGTAACTCAGAAAGAGAAAACAAATAGTGTATTTTAACACATATATAGGGACTCTAGAAAGATGGTACGGATGAACCTATTTGCAGGGCAGCCATGGAGATGCAGACAAAGAGGACAGACTTATGGACATGAGATGGGGGGAGGGAAAGAGAAGGTGGGATGAATGGAGAGAGTAGCATGGAAACATATATACTACCATATGTAAAACAGTTAGCCAGTGGGAATTTGCTGTTTGAGGCAGGGAACTCAAACCGAGGCTCTGTGACAACCTAGAGGTGTGGGATGCTGTGGGAGATGAGAGGGAGATTCAAGAGGGAGGGGACATAGGTATCAGTTCAGTTCAGTTGCTCAGTCATGTCCGACTCTTTGTGAACCCACGGACTGCAGCATGCCAGGCTTCCCTTTCCATCACCAACTCTCAGAGCTTGCTGAAACTCATATCCGAGTTGGTGATGCCATCCAACCAGCTCATCCTCTGTCATCTCTTTCTTCTCCTGCCTTCAGTCTTTCTCAGCATCAGGGTCTTTTCCAATGAGTTGGTTCATCGCATCAGCTGGCCTAAGTATTGGAGTTTCAGCTTCAGCATCAGTCCTTCCAATGAATATTCAGGACTGATTTCCTTTAGGATTGACTGGTTTGATCTCCTTGCAGTCCAAGGGACTCTCAAGAATTTCCTCCAATACCAGGACATAGGTATCCCTATGGCTGATTCATGTTGATGTATGGCAGAAACCAACACAATATTGTAAAGCAATTATCCTTCAGTAAAAAAATAGTTTAAAAAAGTATTAAAGTCTTTGTCCCTGACTGCCTCTTTGACTGAAGGAGAGGTTAAAAGGTCACCTTTTTTAAAAAAGACTTGAAAAATGCTGCCCAGCACCCTCCACTTTCCTCATTTGCACTGGGAACCATTGATTTGTGGTGAGGAAGGTAGATTCACCTGATGAATACTTGAGTTCATGTGGATTCCATGAGCCAAGCCCTGAGGTACTCAGCTTTGGTAGGTTTCTCCTGCTATCCTCCATCTGAGAGCTTTACAGGCTTTCTTGGATATCTAGACAACGCTGGGAGCCAGATACTGCCAGGCTATTTATTCTCACTTTACAGAACAGCTGAGGCATGTAGCATTCTCTGCTGACTTGTTTGGAACATAGCCACTGAGGAATTCACCTATGAATTTGTCTCCCCCCAAAAAAAGTGAGAAAAGACTCTGCTCACTGTTATAGATAGGAGCATGTTAGAAATGGCAACTCTTTATGCTCAGTTTAAAAAGAACTCTGCCTCTTTTTTTTAAATTGAAGTATAGCTAATGTACGATGTTATATGAGTTACTGTGTCAATATAATGGTTCATGATTTTTAAAACTTTAGTTCATTTGTAGTTATTATAAAATATTGGCTATATCCCCCATGTTGTACAATATATCCTTGTAGCTGATTCCATATCTGATAGTTTGTACTGCTTAATTCTCTATATTGCTTCTCCTTCCCTTCTTCTCCCCACTGGTAACCACTAGTTTGTTCTCTATACCTGTGAGTCCACTTTGAAAAAGAACTAGATTTCTATTCTGCCTTCCCCATGATGGAGAGGTAAAAAGAAACCACATTAGCAGATAGACATGGCTAACAGGTACTATCAGAGAGAAAAGTCAAAGGCAAAAATGGCTTTCTTTTACATGGAATAGCCCAACTCCAGAGGATAAAATCAAGGGAATTGAGATGAAATGAAGGGAGAGCATGCTTCCTTGTTCTGGCAACCTCCCCAGAATGAATGAAAGATGGTGAATGATGATCATCTTATTTGAATGATAAAAGAAAATCATTGTTTCCCTGGAGCTGGTCCCTCTTGGGGGTTAACTTCACAGTTGCCTTGTGTGGAATCCATCTACGTACCCATGGGGAGTGGTAGTGCTGGGTAGTGGAGACTATAGACTCCTAGGGATCATGGACTGTATGGTTCTCTTAACTCCATTTGGTGTCCAGCAGGGGAATGGCTACATTTACAAATTTAGTGAAGGCTTCTTTCTTGCTGGAAAGTGAAAGTGAAAGTGTGTTAGTTGCACAGTTGGGTCTGACTCTTTGCAACCCCATGGACTGTAGCATGCTAGCCTCCTCTGTCCATGGGATTCTCCAGGCAAGAATACTGGAGTGGGTAGTTGTTTCCTTCTCCAGGGGATCTTCCCGACCCAGGGATCAAAACTGGGTCTCCCGCATTGCAGGCTGATTCTTTACTGTCTGAGCCACCAGGGAAGCCCTGGCTAGAAATGAGGCTTAATATAAGAACAGGTCAGTCAGAAGAGGGAATCCTATTTTCTTCTGTTGGTAATGACAGCATGCTTTGTCAGTCAGGATTTTAAGGTTTGGGTGTTGTTCTGAGTAGAGGCAGGGGGCAGATCAGATAACCTTTTTAAAGCCTTTCAGCCTGGAAGTCCAGTGGAAAGTGTTCCAAAAGCTACTTAATACTCTGGATTTATTTTTCTCCCTTGCTTTTTACAAAAATTTGCACTTCCAATTTACAGTGGCTATAATGTGCTAACGGGCTTTCCTCTCATTAAAAAACACGTGTGGATGTGAGAATGTTTCTCCTTAAGAAAAGATGGTCTCTGGGGCTTTGCTTCTGGCTTGAGGTCCTATGAGGTAGGTGTGATGAAACCTCCCCCGCAGTGGGTGGGGGTGTGAGCGAACCTCATGGGGGGCCAGCAGCTCTTCTGCTAATTTTGGCAGGAGAGGGAGACACTCAACTACTTGGCAAGGAAAGAGGGTAAGTTTTGCGATTTATTTGCAAATTGAGAGAAAATGAGTTTTCAAACATGTCTTCAGAGCCTGTCTATTCTCTTCTACCATTAAACCTGTGTGTGTGTGTGTGTGTGTGTGTGTGCGCGCCCACGTGTGTGTCTGTGTGTATTAGTCGCGCAGTGTGTCCGGCTCTTTGTGACCCCATGGACTGTAGCTTGCCAGGCTCCTCTGTCCATGGAGTTCTCCAGGCAAGAATACTGGAGTGGGTTGCCACTCCCTTCTCCAGGGGATCTTCCTAACGCAGGGATCGAACCCGAGTCTCTCACATTGCAGGCAGATTCTTCACTGTCTGAGCCAACCAGGGAAGCCCTTAAACCTGTTAGGACGGAAGTAATCCAAGTTCACGTTTTTCAGTCAAATCATTGTTCTTCCCATTCTAGTGCTTTGGGTGGCCAGTGGCAGCATAGTGGCCTGGGGTTAGGATTTTGAGAAGAAGGAGGAGAGGGAGAAGTGGACGGGTGATGTCTAGCAGCTGATACTTTACAGTCTGTGTGGAGATTGTCTTAGGCTCACAGAACAAGGAATATAGAGGGAAAGCTTCCAGAGTGCTAGAAGGTTGAGAGAGAGAGAGAGTGATGCTCTTTAGGTCCTCAAAGTAAGGAGTCGATTAGATCAGAGCTTTTTAAAAGCGCCTTACATTCACCATATTCCACCATTCTGTGATTCTTCTCGCTATAGCTGGGTGATTTTTATGTAATTGTCAAAGAGAAGAAAGATCTTTTGAAAAAATATATTTTATTGTAGCTTGAGGATTAAATCATACAGCTCAAGTCCACTCATTAACTCATCAGCATACTTACTTTCTCAGGCCATAATGACTCCATGGGCTAAGTGAAAATTTCATTCCTTTGGAAAATTGAATTAGCATAGCCAAATCAGCAGAAAATTATCTTTGACTAGTAGGTGTTATTTCTACACCATTCTGCTTTGCCTAAAAAAATAATGACTCTGAGACTTTAGCTTGGTGGCTAAGCAATACAACCAGTGTCTACCATTTTCTTTCACAGTCCCAAGAACTGCTGTAGATATTTTACACGCACTTGTTCATTTAATCCTCAGAAGAGCTCTAGGAGATAAGTTGATACTAAACTCTCATTTAATCGATAAGGAAATTGAAGATTAAAGAGATCAGGCAACCTGTCAAGGCTTGGATTAATCTTTGGGCGTAGCGGCTAAGTGAGGGCTGTCCCGTAAACTCTACTTGTCCATCCTCCGCCTCTCCCAGGGGGTCAGTAAAACTGACCAGCTGCACTCATCATACTTGGGCGGAATTAAGGATGAGACATCGTGGAAGATCCCTGTTTGGGATATGAAAGCATGAACAGGAAGCTGTAGTTTCCATGAAAGTGGGTCAGTAAGATATGCTGTAACAGTAAGTAGATCACTTATTTTCTGAACATTGCTATTAGGAATTAGAAGCCTAGCAAGATCCCTGGGTTTATAATTCTCTGTCTCCAAACGATAAGAACAAAAGGTAACAGTGAGTGCTGATGTTTACAGATTTTATATCTGCTAATTCATTTAAAATGACAACAACCCCTTGAGATAGCTGTGGCTATCTTCCTCATTTTCCAGATGGGGAAAACTGAGACCCAGAGTGGTGCAGAAACAGCCAGGAAGTGGCAGAGCTGGGTGTGAGCCCAGGCTGTTTAAGCATTATTCTAGCCTGCCTCTCAGCAGCAGCACTCAGCTTTGGCAATTCTGAAATATTTGTTTCTGCGATGCATATAGGACTTAGTCCTTCAGAGTGGGATGAGGCTGAGAAGAACTGGATGTTTAGCTACGTCTTCTGTGAATGTTCGTGTGTTTGAACCAGCTGGCTCTCTTCCTCTGGGGTCTTTTTCTAGGGATGGGGCAGGAATGCCCCTCACGGGGCCTCCCTGAGGTTGTCTGTGGGATACCCAATTCACCCTGCTGCATGGAATTCCTTTCTTGACCCTGTCTTCTGAAATAAGAAGGCTGGAATTTGGGGGTACTCTTCTACAGAATCTGTAACTCCTTCAAGATTGTATTTGCTCATTTCATCTTCATTGAACATTAATAGGTTTAAATGTGGCATCAGAACTTGCTGTATAACGGTGCTTATAGAAGGAAACAGGCTCAGAAAGATTAAGTGACTTCTCCAATTTCACATGAAGTTGTACGTTGCTGAGCACAAAGGCTATCTTACTTGAGCCAGGATTCAACCGAGATAAACCAACAGCCTGTTTCCACTCTTGTCCTTGGAGTTTGGCAGGGGCCGGAAGTAGGGAGGACTCAGCCGCACTGGAACTACTCAGAACACAAATCGGAGTGAGAAACTGATATGCTGATCTGATAGAAGAGAGGACAGAGAGGGGATAGCCAGACCCACTCCTCTTTGCACGCTTAGGCATCTGTGCTCCTCAACTAGGCAGGTGGTAGTATTTGAATATGAATGAATGGATCCCTACTGTCCTTTCAGTTCTGCTCCACATTCAGGGCGTGGAAAGCTCGGGTGGATGAGGGTGAAGACCTCAGTGGGGAGATGGCTTCAGGTAGAGAGCAGATGTGGGAAGTAGGGGGCATGTATGCAGAGGTATCTGTGGGCAAAGACCGATTGCATCTGGAATACGTAACCTGGCCTACAGGTGCATTTTTCTTAACTTTGGTAAAATCTTGTCTTTTCTCCAAATTCTCAAATTGGGAAATAACATCAGCCGGTGCCAGGAAAATTGTAGACTTTTCTTTGTTAGTTGCTCTTCTGCACACTTCTGCCATTGCCACGGGCCTCGAGCCTAACCTGTTAACCATTTGTATTCGCTCACATTATTCCTGAATGTGAGTCATGTGGTGTCTGGGCTCACCCCCCTGGGCTTTCCTTTCCAGGTGAACATGTTTGTTGAAGGATTCCATGATGCCATCCTCCTCTACGTCCTGGCTTTACGTGAAGTACTCAGAGCTGGTTATAGTAAGAAGGATGGAGGGAAAATTATCCAGCAGACTTGGAACCGAACATTTGAAGGTGAGGATTCAGTCTACAAGGTAATATCGTTCTGCTGCTGATCAAGTTGCTTTTTTCCTGGTTCTGTTTTTCTCTCTTACAACTATGGGACCTTGCCAGTGTCTTAGTTTTCTCAGCTATAAAAGGATAATAAGTCATGATCAACCTACTTCACAGGCTTGTGAAAATTAAATGAGATAAAGCTTATGAAAGTGCTTTGAAAGAGTCCCACTGAAATTGGAAGCACCTTGTCTCCTGATGGCAACAATTTTGTGCTAAGTCACTTCAGTCATGTCCGACTCTTTGCAACCCCTGGACTGTAGGCTGTCTGGCTTCTCTGTCCATAGGATTTTCTAGGCAAGAATACTGAAGTGGGTTGCCATGCCCTTCTCCAGGAGATCTTCCTGATCCAGGGATGGAATCCCAGTCTCTTGTGTCTCCTGCATTGATTGGTGGGTTCTTTACCTCTTTACCACTAGTGTCACCTGGGAAGCCCCTAGGCTTCTTTAAACTTGTCATAAGCCTCATTCACAGCAATCAGTTTGTGAAGAGTTCTGTGATCAGTTTTAGAAGAAATTATCCCCAATACACTTTCCTCTGTTCAAAACATCTGGAGGTTTGAGATGATGAGCAGGTCCAGTTGAGCTCTCTGCTTGTAATTTTCAAAATGGTGAATACTGGTTGTTGCTTTCTTAAGAACAGAGGAAATATAAGAACAACAACAAAAGAAATGGCATGTCATCTCCTCACTCAAGCAATTTTGTTGACATTTAAAGATTGTGCAAGAATGAGACTATTCTTGGCTGGAAAGTTAAACACTACAAAAATGTACAAAATGAAAAGTGAAAGTTTTCCTTTCCACCCTAGTCCCCTCTCCCCAATGTAATGGCTATTAAAAATTTCCTATGATTCAGCCTAAAAATATTCTGTGCCTTCTGCCAGCACATATGCATTTGTATATCTTATCTAAAAAATTTACACAAAAGGGTCATACTAGGAATGCCATTCCTCATCTTAGCTTTTTCACTTGTATGTCAAGCAAAAGAATTTTCCATATGAGCACTCATAAATTCAGCACATTTTAAAATGATGGTTCCACATTTTTCCATTGTTTGGCTGTACAAGGATTTCTTTACCCAGTCTCCTATTGATGGACACTTCAGTTATCTAGTTTTTGCTATTGTGCAAAATGCTATCATGAGGTTACACATCTTGATGAATTTCTGTGAGTACATCCAATAGGGAACATTCTTAGTCGTGGCTTATCTGGGTCCAAAATTATATTGGCGCCTTTTAAAGTGCGTTGTTGTTCAGTCACTAAGTTGTGTCCAACTCTTTGTGACCCTATGGACTGCAGCATGCCAGAGTTCCCTATCCCTCACCATCACCCAGAGTTTGCCCAAGTTCATGTCCATTGAATCAGTGATGTTATCCAACCATCTCATCCTCTGTTGTCCCCTTCTCCTGGAGGAGGGAATGGCAAACCACTGAAGTACACTTGCTGTGAGAACCCCATGAACTGTATAAAAAGGCAAAGTACATTAGATATTGCCAAAGAACTTCCAGAAAGGTCTACTAGTCCATATTCTTGCTAATGGTGTATAAAATACTAGTTTCCTCTCATGTCAGTTCAGTTCAGTCGCTCAGTCGTGTCCAACTCTTTACAACCCCATGAACTGCAGCACACCAGGCCTCCCTGTCCATCACCAACTCCCGGAGTTTACCCAAACTCATGTCCATTGAGTCAGTGATGCCATCCAACCATCTCATCCTCTGTCATCCCCTTCTCCTCCTGCCCTCAATCTTTCCCAACATCAGGGTCTTTTCAAATGAGTCTGCTCTTTGCATCAAGTGGTCAAAATATTTGAGTTTCAGCTTCAACATCAGTCCTTCCAATGAACACCCAGGACTGGTTGGATCTCCTTGCTGTCCAAGGGACTCTCAAGAGTCTTCTCCACACCACAGTTCAAAAGCATCAATTCTTCTGCGCTCAGCTTTCTTTATAGTTCAACTCTCACATCCATACATGACTACTGGAAAAACCATAGCCTTGACTAGATGGACCTATGTTGACAAAGTAATGTCTCTGCTTTTTAATGTGCTATCTAGGTTGGTCTAACTTTCCTTCCAAGGAGTAAGCGTCTTTTAATTTCATGGCTGCAATCGCCATCTGCAGTGATTTGGGAGCCCCCCAAAACAAAGTCAGCCACTGTTTCCACTGTTTCCCCATCTATTTGCCATGAAGTGGTGGGACTAGATGCCATGATCTTAGTTTTCTGAATGTTGAGCTTTAAGACAACTTTTTCACTCTCCTCTTTCACTTTCATCAAGAGGCTCTTTAGTTCTTATTCACTTTCTGGCATAAGGTTGGTGTCATCTGCATATCTGAGGTCACTGATATTTCTCCCAGCAATCTTGATCCAATCTTGTGCTTCCTCCAGCCCAGCGTTTCTCATGATGTACTCTGCATATAAGTTAAATAAGCAGGGTGACAATATACAGCCTTGACTTACTCCTTTTCCTATTTGGAACCAGTCTGTTGGTCCATGTCCAGTTCTAACTGTTGCTTCCTGATCTGCCATCAGTCAAAAATGAGCATGAGACTCAATATTAGAACACCCAGTTGCTGGAGCCCTGGGGACATCAACTTCATATTCAACTCACTCATTCATTCATTCATCAGGTATTCTTGAGTACTTTCTATGTGTCAGGCGCTGGGTTAAGGGGCTGATAACTCAGCAGTAATTAAAGATGTTCCTTGAAATCAGCTGAGCTTCTGTGGAATAAATACACTACTTCAGGGGCTGGGAAGTGAATCAGGTTAAGGGGGATAGAAAGTGATGGGAGGGGTATAGTAGGGCTACTAATTTAAATAGAGTTCAGCAAAGGTTTCTCTGATAAGTGGCAGTTGGGTACAGACCTCAGGGAACTGAGATATATGATGCAGCTATTTAGGAGAGAATAGTCCAGAGGCAGCAGCAAACACAGAGACCCTGAGTGTAGCTGGGGGACAGTGGTGAATGCCCTGGGAACAGCCTGTGGGCCTGTGTGGCTAAAGCAGTATGGGAGTTGCAGTGTGAAGTGAGCCAGAGACAGTGTGAAGTGGACCAGACCTTGTGGGCATGGAAGCTGCATTGAGAACCTTGAACGAGATGGAAGCCACCAGACGATGTCAAGGAAACATGATCTGTCTTGAATCTTTAAAAGGGAGCCCTCTGGGATCCGTGTAGAAAATAAACTATAGGGTGTGTACAGATGTGAGAGCTGGACCATAAAGAAGGCTGAACACTGAAGAATTGACGCTTTCAAATTGTGGTGCTGGAGAAGACTCTTGAGAGTCCCTTGGACAGCACGGAGATCAAACCAGTCAATCCTAAAGGAAATCAACCCTGAATATTCATTGGAAGGACTGATGCTGAAGCTCCAATACTTTGGCCACCTGATGTGAGGAGCCAACTCATTGGAAAAGATCCTGATGCTGGGAAAGATTGGATGGCAAGAGGAGAGGGGGGTGACAGAGGATGAGATGGTTGGATGGCATCACTGACTCAATGGACATGAGTTTGAGCAAACTCAGGAAGATAGTGAAGGACAGGGAATCCTACTGTGCTGTGGTTCATGGGGTCACAAAGAGTCAGACACGACTTAGCAACTGAACAACAATGCTGATGGATATTATCTGAGGACCACTGACATACAGGTCACTCACCAGGTCAGAAAACCAGCATCCTAGCCACTGACTGTCACCTCAGTCCTTTGGTTTTCTCCTTGGTCACCTGTATCAAGAGGGGTTGGATCAGCTGATGACAGACAAAGGCCCTTTGAGCTCTGCATCATGCCAACAATTTGAGCCCTTGAATGTACTGGGGCTGTGCCTTTCTGCCTTACCAAGACTAGATTCGGGGCATGTACTGTTTTTCTCACTGAGGACTCTCCTCTGCCCACGGCCTCACCTTGTTCTTGGTCATTAGAAAGGGTAAGATGGTACAGAGGGGTCAGGTTCCAGCGAGGATTGTCTGGACGGCAGCTGTGGTGACAGTTGGTGGATTTCATTTCTCCTTGCTGGTTTTAGTAGATGCCACAGCTTACTCTAACCCAGAGTGGCATCTGCTTTAACTTTGAACGGATTGTAGGACAGGAACAAATCAAATAACCCTTCAGGGTTGTCTTGCTCGACCTCTGACAGCTTTAGCTGAGGAGCTGAAGTCAAATGGGATCAGTCAGGGGTCATACTAGGACAGAATCAAATTTCCCAGAAGTTATGTCCCATGCCCTGAGAACTGGCATATGTGGATACAACCTTGGTAGGCCACATCCCGTTCCTAACTCTTCTTCTCTGCATGGTGTGGTCATTTGCTCCTGGTCTTCCAAGGGAGGTTGTTAAGGGAAGGGCAGGTGCCCACGATGGCTGGAACTCAGTTTTGCATAGAGGTCATGGACTAAATTTTCCTGTGGGCCAATCTGAGGCTTCCATTCTAGAGCTGGGTCTACACAGGCAATATTAAATGAGTCCCAGAATAATCAACTGTATAGTTCAGTCCAAACTTAGAATCTCATCTGTCCAATGTAAAGATAACTGAAGCCAAGTTAAGTGTTGACCTTGAATTGTTTGGGGAGCTTGTTCTATTTGCTAAACAACGATCAACCTGAGGGTAAACCCCCAAAGAACTATAAAAAAAAAATCCCTAACCATTCTAAAATTAAAAACAATTAAAATTTTAATAGTTGCTGTAAGTGACCACTGAGTTGTCAAGGGAAAAATACTCTGGATGTTATTTGACAAATTTGGATTTTATAACCGTGAAACTTATGACCGACTCTCAAGACTTTCAATAAATGGCCTGGGAAGAAGCTGAATTTCCTCGCTGTGGGAGAGGTCAGGGTGACAAGGTAAATAGGACTGTGGCTCAAACCCTGAGCTCCACTGCAGGCCAATAGAAAGGAGGGTAGAAAGTCTAATTACTTATGTACAGGAAAATTCTGCTGTGAGCCTGACACTCTCACCATATGTATAATAGTCTCAGGTGAAGTCTCACTTGCTAATTGGCCACCCTGAGGGTTCACACCCCATTTCTTGGCAGAACTGTAATAGCTTAAAGTGTAATGAGGTCTTGGATTACTAGGGCCACCTTGTCTTATAAAATACTCTGCAAAACACTTAGCAGAACACACCATCATAAACACCTCCAAACACAACGGCAGATGTTCTGGACAGCCAGTATGTTTGGAGATACATCTGTATCTATTTTTCAGTGACATTTATTACTTAAAAGTTGTGTAGACTGTCAAGGATAAGCTAGCTTGAGATACGTGTATCCTCTGTAAGCAGTCTCTATTAAGAAGACAAAAAAAAAAAAAAAAAAATTAGGATGAATAGTAGCTCCATTCTGTTTCCGGCAAAGTAGACCAAAGTCTGGAAAAATCAGAGGGCCTTCAAACCACAACCCAGAGGAGAGCAAACCCAAATACTTGCTCTCTCCAAACCACACTAGAGGATGGAACTTTCCCTTGGGACTCCTTTTCCCAGACGTTCATTTTATTTCCGGTGAGAACCAAATCAATAGAGACCCCAATTAAGAACTACACTGAACTCTGCCACAGTTTAAAATGAAAGAAAACAAATACTTAGGATGTGGCTGACACATATATTCTCTTACTTAGTTAAGGAAAATGACAATAGACATTTTTAATATCAGCTAATGATATATACATGTTTGCTCTCATTGATTAGCTGCTATAAGCCACCATCGCTAGCCCAAGCAAACCTAACGCTTCATGTGGCACTCCAGGCCCTCCACGCTCTGGCCTCCCTGCTCCAGGTTACACCTCACTGTTCCCTTCCATCCACATGGGCCACCTCCCCCCAAACCTCCCTGTCCCCTTGATTCCTTTCAGCTTTTGTGCCTTTGTAAATACTCACAAGGCTGCCTTTCTACCTAGAACACTCCCACACCCTGCTGGCTGCTTGTCCAAATCAGAGGCTTCACCAACATGTCTACTAAAGGCCTGCTCTTCTACTGGGTCCTCTACGAGTCTCCAGCTAGATGTTCCTGCCCGTCCCCTGAGTGGTGTGGATACCATCCTAGGTCCTCTCCCAGATTCCAGGCATAGCGATAGTAATAACAAAAGAAGAAAACAACCAACTTCTCTGAAATCCACAAGTACTTTACCTGTGTCAGCTCCCTTAATCTTTTCAGCAGCCTCTTGGCAGAGAGGTACTATCCTGCTTTCTTTACAGTTCTGGAGACTGGGGCTCAGAGGTCTAAATCCTTGCCCAAGGTCACAGAGCTAGGAAATGTGAAAGCTGGGATTCAGATGCAGGTGGTCGGATTCCCGTGCCAACAAGATAAATTCCTAGTCCAGGCTGCTTTTCTCTTGAGCAGACATTGTATCCGGTTCATCTTTGCCTCTGCTGCAGTATTGAATTCAGCCCCTAGTAATTGCTGGATAAACAGTGAATGATTTACTGTATCTATAGGAGATGATGAGTGTTAACTAAACTCATTTCACAATATTTATGTCAAATCTTTAGGCTGGACTCTTGAAACTTACACAGTGAGATATGTCGATTACATCTCAATTAAACTGGAAAACAAAGATACAGCCCCTCAAAGAATGAATGCATGAACACAAGTGGGATAAACTAGCTCTTCTTTGGTTCTTGGCTTCCATGACCTGTGAAGCAGGGCCTCTGCTCTCCTGTGCATTCGAGGAGCGCACACGGAAGCACATTCACTGAATCCTGGCCCTGAAACAGATTTTCCTTTATAATGTTTGTCCAGTGATAACATGAACCCATGACAAGTCTAGGAATGTGCTACAACTCCTCTTCTTACTCTTCACTAAAAAAAATTAATACAAAACTATGGGATAAGCATACTGCTTTCAGGATTAGCCTTAGCCTTTTTTTTTTTTCTTTAACATATTCCCCAAAAAAGGTCATTTGTTTCTTTTTCTTTTCATTTTTAAATGGAGAAATGTTAAGAATTTAGGAATGCAGACACAGATGAAATTACAATGTCTTTCCAAATGCCAACAAAAATGCTCCGAGTCTGATGAGATTCCCTGTGGCATGAGTTTGTTTAAAAAATCCTGTCAATTCATTTTCTTGTTTTTGTTG
This sequence comes from Dama dama, assembly GCF_033118175.1. Classification (NCBI taxonomy): domain Eukaryota; kingdom Metazoa; phylum Chordata; class Mammalia; order Artiodactyla; family Cervidae; genus Dama; species Dama dama. The sequence continues at coordinate 48,010,801 of NC_083705.1, read as the reverse complement.
GCGGACAGAGGTATTTTAAATAACCAACTGGAGCTCCTTGCATCTCATCTTCTAGGTATTGCTGGGCAGGTGTCCATAGATGCCAACGGAGACCGGTATGGGGATTTCTCTGTGATTGCCATGACAGACACAGAAGCGGGCACCCAGGAGGTAAGCAGATGGGACCTCCACCCCAGTCTCCCCTGCTTGTTGAGATTCCAAGGAATGTATTTGTCCTGGTGTCCAAACAGCTGCCCCCAAAGCAGCCTCCAAATAAAAATGAGCTGAACACCAGGAGTTTCCAAGTGAGGGGACTTCCTTCTGGCTGAGCGTATCAGGGAAGGCTTCAGGAAGTGGTTCCTTGTTTATCCTAAGTGGGGACATCCTTCCTATCAAGTGGCCGAGAATCACACTTCAGTCCTAAGATGCAGAACAGCATCACTGGATGAGAGACTAAAAGTGAATTTGTATATTTCCTCCCTTAAAATTTGAAAAAAAAAATGTTTTTTTTTGGCAAGAGGTGGTTACAAACTGGACCATGCATTACTATTTAAAAGGATGATGGAGTTTCAGGATAGCATCACTAGAAAGAAAAGGACATAGAGATGAGTCTCTGACACTTACTGTGGTACAAGCTCTCTGCCTCAGCTTCCTTGGCCGTAACAAGGAGATCGTCACATCTCCCTTGCTGACCTCACATGTGGTCACGAACACCAGGTGAAATGGAACCTGGAGAAGTATTATATAAATTTTGTATGATAAATATATAAATAAAGAGGATGTGAATACACCGTGTTTGAGGTCAGATGATGCAGTTCCTTCTTTAATTCTCTGATGGCTCTCACCCAGGGTTGATGACTGCTGTCATACTTCATGTGACCTGGCATGAAGGACTTGGCTGTTCTTCTCTTTGTCCACACGGACCTGGCCTCTGTGGGAGGGACCAGGCCACCAGGATCTGTATTGGTTACCTTTGCTATAAGAGTTTTTACCCTCGATGGTCTGAGTCTCATGTATATTCCAGTCTCTCCTCTATAGAAGGTGGCTAGTAATAGTCTATAATAGAGAGGGTCATGGTGAGGACTCAGGCATGAATATGTGTAAAGTACTTGGTATGTGCTCAGTACATAACAGTGATTGTTGGAGTTTGGTGATTATCTAGAATTCTTTTCATTCCAACGTGAGAGCCTGTGGGGCCTCTTTCAGGAGAGAGAAGGCAGGGGGTGTCACCATCCCCCAGAAGCAGGGTGCCACTGTCGAGACAGTAGGGAGGTGAATCCTGTGAACCTGGGTGCGAAGGTAGCACCAGATCAGGGATCGGTAGCTAATGAAACAGTTGTTTAAACCAGAAGCTGAGGGTAACCCTTGAACTGAGCCATAAACAAATACTGATTTTTCAGGGGTCACAGGAACTGACTGAAAAGAGTCCAGCTTGGAAGGTGGGGTGCAAATAGGATGTATTCAACAGAGAGGAGAAGGTAACTCTCAAAGTCAAGATGGAGAAGAGCCTTCTAACCAGAGGAAGGTGAAGTGGAAGGTTCTTAAAGAGGCTGTCTGATGCTTGAATTCTGTGTCAAGCTCACTGAGCAGCATGAGGTCTGCTTAGCCCGGGAATAAGATGGGTTATGACCTCCCTCTTCCTGGAATGAACTGGGGCCTGACAGATGGCTGACCTGCAGGCGGGAGGGGCAGCACTCTCTCCCAGGAGCAAGGGGAAAGCCATACCTTCCGAGGTTACTGCTTTCTGTATAACCACCTTCCCCGCCATGGGGAGCCCGTGCTTCCTAAATTATGCTCACTTTACAAGCACTGTTGGCACCTTGATTTACAAAGATTTCAGAAACACACTATTGTAGTCAGCCTGGAGGGCCTGGGGTCCTACTCTGGGCCTCCTTTGCAAACAGAGAACTTCACCTTTCAGTTTGTGCATTTTTTTTTCTTTTATATAGGTTATTGGTGATTACTTTGGAAAAGAAGGTCGTTTTGAAATGCGGCCAAATGTCAAATATCCTTGGGGACCTTTAAAACTGAGAATAGATGAAACCAGAATGGTGGAACACACGAACAGCTCTCCTTGCAAAGCATGTAAGTTTAGAGACTTAATTCGCTCTGTGTTTCATCTGCAGTATCCGTAATAACACAGGGGTCATTTAGGAGCTCCTGTTCTGAAAGAGCAGATTGCTGTCTCTGATGTGGAAAAACCCACGGCGACAGCTCACAAACCAGCATCCACCTTCATCAGAGGCTTCTAGGTTCTTCTTCTCTTCTATCCTTTTCCAAGATGGTAGAAGGCATTTTCCTATTTTTATATCTCTTACTATAATCTCTTGGTATTTGAGGTTTTAAACTTTTAGGGAAAATTAAAATATCAAATACTAAATGTCACTCACTATTCATCTATTGTTTCAAAGTTTGTGTTTATTCTCTTACCCACCCAGAACCAAATAATGTTCCTTCAGTTCAGTTCAGTTCAGTCGCTCAGTCGTGTCCGACTCTTTGGGACCCCATGAATCACAGCACGCCAGACCTCCCTGTCCGTCACAAACTCCCAGAGTTTACTCAAACTCATGCCCATTGAGTCGGTGATGCCATCCAGCCATCTCATCCTCTGCTGTTCCCTTCTCCTCCTGCCCCCAATCCCTCCCAGCATCAGGGTCTTTTCCAACGAGTCAATTCCGCATGAGGTGGCCAAAGTACTGGAGTTTCAGCTTCAGCATCAGTCCTTCCAATGAATACCCAGGACTGATCTCCTTCAGGATGGACTGGTTGGATCTCCTTGCAGTCCAAGGGACTCTCAAGAGTCTTCTCCAACACCATAGTTCAAAAGCATCAATTTTTCGGTGCTCAGTTTTCTTCACAGTCCAACCCTCACATCCATACATGACCAATGTTCCTTAGACAGCTAAAAATTTACAAATTATCAAGTAAGTATAAAATATGTTATTTATGAGCAGCCTTGTCATAAATGTAGAGGCAAGTGGAGGTTCTTATAAGAAGCTTACAAACAGGAATGTGGTTGGAAATCATTGCTCTAGAAAGATCCTTTGATAATCAAAGTGGGAGAGAGAATTAAGTGAGTATCAACCTTTCAAGGAAGGGGTTCACTTTAATATCTGGTGGCTCGGACAGTAAAGAATCTGCCTGTGATGATGGAGACCTGGGTTTGATCTCTGGGTCGGGAAGTTCCCCTGGAGGAGGGCATGGTAACCCACTGCAGTATTCTTGCCTGTTGAATCCTCATGGACAGAGGAGCCTGGCAGACTACAGTCCATGGGGTCACAAAGAGTTGGACATGACTGAGCGACTTTCACTCACTCACTCATTCAGTCATTCACTCATTCTCACTTACTCACGCACTCACTCATTCACTCATGTGTGCTCCTTATGTTTTGGGAACGTCTTCAAACTGCGATGTATCTGTGTATATGCAATGAGTGGGAAGGCATAAATATATTAAGAACACAGTCTCTGGAGTTATTGGGCCTGGATTTGAAATCCCATCGTGTTCACTCACTGTGACCTCAGGATCATTTCTTCATTTCTTTAAACCTCAGTTTTCTCATAAGTAAAATGAAAGAAATATACCCAACTCTCAGGAATGCTTTGAGGATTAAATACAAGAATGTGTTAAAGACTGTGTCCTAAACTCCTTCTACACAAGCTAGCTATTTATCATTTTTATGTAATATCTGGGACACTACAGAACTTGATTGTTTCAAATTGTTACATTTTCACAAAGCTATATAAGACATTTTGACATGAAACTCTGGTTTTAGTGAGAGAACATCTAAAAACAGAACATTAACCCAATAGATTTTTCACCAAATCTCCCAGCACTCGGAAGTGTCACCATCCATCTGTGAAAATGAGAAGAGCCGGCTCAGTCCCATGGTCCAGGTGGTTGTCCTCTCTGGCTGGAAACTCAAAAGTATGTGCGTAGATCTGAAAACTTCAGTTTCCAGTTGTCCTCACATCCTTCTTGAACCTGCTTTGTTCCCATTGTGCTCACTGTTTTTGTAACAATTTGTTCATCTAGTATTTTCTTAAGTGCTTTTAAGTTTTGCACTTGGTAAAAAAAGAAACCCATACAAAATCACCACCACCACCACCACGACCACTGCCATCACCACCATCTCCACCATCGCTACCACCATCACTACCACCACCACCGCGACCAAGACCACCACCACCACCATGACCACCATTGCTTCCATGACCACCATTGCTACCATGACCGTGATCACCACCACGACCACCACCACCATGACCACCATTGCTACCATGACCACCATTGCTACCATGACCATGATCACCACCATGACCACCACCACCATGACCACCATTGCCACCACCACCACCACCACCATGACCACAACTATCACCACTGCCACCACCATGACCACCACCAACACCATGACCATGACCACCACCACCATGCCATCACTGTCACCACCACCATGACCAAGACCACCACCACCACCATGACCACCATTGCTACCATGACCATGACCACCACCACGACCACCACCACCATGACCACCATTGCCACCACCACCACCACCACCACCATGACCACCACCACCATGACCACCACCAACACCATGACCATGACCACCACCACCATGCCATCACTGTCACCACCACCATTGCCACCACCATTGCCACCACCACCACCACCATAACCACCACCACTGTGACCATGACCACCACTACCACCACAACAATGAACAGGATTGCCTGGAAAAAATTTCTTAAAAAAAAGGAAAATTGGAAAATTTGCTCCAAGTGGTAAACCACGAAATATTTTCTAATGAATGAAAATTTTCAACAAATGAAAAGTCAGAGTGAGGCATTTCTAGCTATTTTTCAAAATGAACTCAGATTATCTATGTTTCTTTTTCAAGCAGGTGGCCTAGAAGAATCAGCAGTGACAGGAATCGTTGTGGGGGCCTTACTAGGAGCTGGTTTGCTAATGGCCTTCTACTTCTTCAGGTTAGGACTACTTTATAAAGTTTTAAAATTTACTCTCCTTAATTGTCTTTGTCGTTTGCCTTTGCACGATCCTCCTTGTGACTTGTCCATATCTTGCTCTTACCCAAAAAGCAAGGGAGTAAAAAGAGCTAAACCTTCCGTTGGTGTGACTCTGGTTTGGTGGTCAGGGGGTTAGCATACCAGGCAGTGGGTCAGGGTTTCTACTGTATCCCACTGTGGGCCACAGAGCTATTGCAGTCTTTTGCTCACAAATATTCTGACCTGAATTCCTCCCACCCACCACATGCATAAGTGGAGACAGAATCTGGACAAAGGGGAAATCAACTTCCCCAGTCTCAGGCTTCCTCCAATTCAGAAATAGGTGGTGAGTTCACCTTTTGGAGAGAGGGAAGTGACTCTGAGCAGTCCACACTCTCAGGAGGTCTGTGCTCAGTCTTTGAGAGCCCATATGCTTCGTGACCACTGTGGTTAAGCCCTGAGTCTTATAAACTTGTAATATTTATGTGTGTTCAAGATACTGATAGTTTCACCTCTTGAGGGCTGTCCATTCCTTTGTTATCTTTGGGGGTCGAGTTTGCTGCTTATTAAGTCATTGAGCCATGATTTTTTCATTTCTGCATGGCAATGTAACTCTGGGTATGTATGACTCTTTGTGGGAACAATTGCATTCCTGTATACTTCATCTGATCTTTATCTAGGGCATATCTTGGGAGCTGGGGGGAGTAATGTGGCAGAACAGACAGGACTTAACCTGCGAGGCACCCAGGGAAGAACGGAAAGGCTTGTTCTGTGGTATTGGGGAAGCAGGCCAATTTTCCTCCTTGAATAAGGGCAGTACGCCTTGGGGCATCCCACTTTAATCTCTGACCAGGGCTTCATATTCTGTCACTTCTCATTTATCAACCCAAACCCAGACGTCCCTTGAGGGCATTCTTTGTAAGAGAAACCATAGTATTTTGTAGCCAAATGAGGTTTTATTACTACATTCACTTTCCCTCTACCCAGGAAGAAATACAGAATAACCATTGAGAGGCGAAACCAGCAAGAAGAAAGCAACGTTGGAAAACATCGGGAGTTACGGGAAGATTCCATCAGATCCCACTTTTCGGTGGCTTAAAAGGAAGCCTGTTCTTTTGGCTTGAGATTCTTTAAGGAGATAGATGGGATGAAAGACATCAATGGAACAGAAGGGGCGCTCTTGAAAAACTCATTCTTTTAAGCAGTTAGTCATTTTGTTATAAAATTTCTTTAGAAGCTCAGGAACTATTATTAATCACCATATGCCTGCTGGCCTCTCATCTCATGACAAACAAATACAAGAATATAGCATCACTGCTAAATGTTGATACTGTTTCAAGGGCATATGATTAGATTTATGTTCTGAAAGTCTGAGGTCTCCATATCTTGATGGCATTTGGGGGCATTTACACAAGGTTATAAAATGTGTTTTACTTAAGTGAGATGTTTTATAGCTAGAATAAAATCATTTTTACATGTAGGATATTATTGAAAAGAATTTAACCCCAAGAAGAAGAAAATGTAATGAAAAACCTCAAGGTTGGAAATGCATCATTCCTCTCTCTAGGGCTAGTGGAGGGATTGGAGGTCAAGGACTGCTCTATCTGATGTATGCATTCAGGTCCTGACTTTATCTTGAAAAATAATTTCCCCCACCTCTTTCAGTGTCTTGTAAGAGCTACTCTGAAAAGTTGTAACTATGAATGAGATAAGGGGATTCATGCAGAAAAAGCAAATCTAAAATATTTCATTTTTTTAAAATATAAAAAAGCCCTATTTCATACTAACATTTTATTTTTCAAGTATTTTAGTCTTATATTTTGCTATTAGAAAATGTCTATTTTTTCATTTTGAAGATTAAATTTCACTTATATTTTAAAAACATGGGTAATGTGTACAGCAAACCAATAATGATGAAAGATGCCTCTCTTTTTTTCTCCCTGTTTCCCTCTTCCCTGTGGCCATAGCCCAATACGAATTGCTGCTTTAACTACAGAGATCTAGAAATGTATTCAGATTGTAGACTCTACAGGAAAACATCAATTTACTTGTTTTAAATGCAAGCTATTTTAGGGATAGTCTCCTTCCAGTTCTGGCCAAATGACGAGTATCAGGATCAAGGATGAAATTTATTAGAATTAAGTCAGGTTTTATAAAGGGAGGCAACCTTTTTTTTTCTCAAGAAGAACTTTATAGAGAGTTAGAATTTGGCAGTAAACATAGAAATGATAATTTAATAAATGACATTTTACCAAAATTGACAATTATGATTTTGGTTAAAAGAGGGAATCTAAACAGCTACTATGTTCCCTTTTAGTAAACTCCACAGAACTTTGCAGTCATCCACTAATAACTTGTGTAACAGGGGTTGGGTGTGGATATCAGGAATTGGGCAAGGTTGAATAATTATTTACCAAATCTCAACTTTGCACCTAGTACTCTGTGTATAGGTTTAAGCTTAGGTTGCCACTTTTATGTATAATTTGTGGAGAAAACAGACAGTGAGGGAAGAATGGGAAGTTGCCAGATCAGTGTACTATCTTATAATGATGTCATGAAGGTCTTTCCTCAGTAATGTTTTGAGCATCTGGAAAATAGTGTTAAAGATTATCTTAATGTTACCATCTAACAGGAGGAAAATAGGACAGTTTAAGAAAATAAGGGGATATAGAAACTGGAGCCATTCCTAGGTAGTGATGGAAGTTGTGGTTTACTCTGGTAATGGAGGTGGAGGTGGGGCATGTGAGAGCTGCGTGTCCTGGAAGTTGGCCTGAGCTTGCTTCCCTCGGGGCGTCTGTCTCTTCTACTTCAGCTAGTCACAGTGAATGGATTATTTCCGTATAAGGCACATTTCCCCTATATTGTTTAAAAATGGAATTCATGCAGCTGGAGAACATGATAAAAGGATGTACTCTGATCAACTGAAAGAGCTATGTTGTAGCTCTCCATGCTGAGTGCAGTGGAAAAAAGTGCTGAAATCAAAACAGGAGGGAAAAAGAAGGCAAGAGAGGCCAGCTCCAGAAATTCTAACATAGGAAGAGAGCTTGGGAAGTGAAATCCAGGAAAGCAAAGTGTGTAACATCTCAGGACTGCTCAGCATGAGAACAGAATGGAAGGGTTGCATCTGTCTTATTTTTGTGAATTGAGAGTTTATTTCTCTCTATTTTTATTTTTCAGTGGTATTTTCCATATATTTTAGAAGTACTCATTTTCTATTATCTTGTGTTTGTAAAAAAACATTTAAATTTAAGCCTATGTACTTATTACAGGGAAGAAAATGCTCTACCTGGTTGCAGTCTTTGGGTGGAAACATTTCTAACCTTTCTAGAATTTTTATAGGGGGTGATTAACTATAATTTTTTTTTATTTTTTAAATTATGAAAGCATGATAACACATTTATAGGTGACTTGGAAAATACAGAACAAAGTTACATGTAGTTCCACTATATATTACAATTATTCTTTAAGTAGATAAATTAAAATTTTCAGTTGGAGTTTCAATATAAAATTCTCAAAAATTAATAGAATGAATATACAGAGAAGTAGGCGGATATAGTAGACCTGAAAAGCACTGTGAACCAATTCTACATAATTAGGATTTATATAATTTTCACACAACAGTAGGATGCAAATTCTGTTCAAGTTCCCATAGACTATATACTAGGAGACATTGGAACACAGCCAGGGACATGAGACCAGGTGCAAAAATTTGATGGTCTAGAGATATTGAAATCATGCAGAATATGTTCTCTCTTACTGTGGAATTATATTAGAGATCAATATCAAAATATATTTGAATATAACAACTCTAGTATTTTTAAAGCAGATATCTTTTATTTCTATTTCAGATAGAAGAATAGTAGTAAACTTAATATTATGATTCCCACATAACATCTTAAAAGTTTTAAAGGATAATTTAGTCTTTTAAAAATGGTAGAGCCAATCATGAGATTTATGATATGTGGATGCCATTCTCTTCCAATCTTAAAGCAGTTCTACAGTTCTTGAGGTTGATTGCTTATTTACACATCTGTCATCTATCCTTTCTTCCGTGAAATTGTCATATAAGTTATAAAACCCTATTAAGTTTTGAAGAGTTGGAAAACCTTTGCTAAAGGTGTAGGTGTTTGCTCAAGGTTACCCTGATTTAAGACTTCTGGAGATTTATAACTCAGGATTTAATTTTCTAACTGCTAACATCTTTGACAACTAGTCATTCATACTTTGCCAGTAGCCACATATCAGATAGTAAGATAAACAAGACTTTAGTTGTTGAATCATTTTATAAATTATTACCCTGAAATCCAGGGTGTTCAGATTCCAAAAGGGGATACTTTATTAGTATTTTCTCATCTGGTCTAACATAAGTTGACTTAGATACAGGTAAAAATGAATATATACTTTTAGTGTATTGACTCGTGGTATTGGAAATAAATCTAGGTTTTTATGGTCATCATCATCATTTTAGAATTTTTTCTTTGCTGGACTCAGAAGTAAAAGCTTCCTCTAAATGATCACTTCTATTCAGGAAGAACTTCCTGTATAGAGTGTGTATCTGCCCCCACAGGTTCCCTGAGGAAATCCATGTAAACACTCATTTCTCAGAAGAACCATCAGCTTGTCCTTTCCTGAACTACAGACATAGTTCTGCAGGCTTTAAAATGGCTCTTGACTCTTCAGGGAGGGGAGAAACATATGGAAAGTTGATGCCTTCTTTTCTCCTCTTCCTTAAATTCAAAGACTTGGAATGTTAGTCACTTCTCCCTACTCACAGGATCCTGGGATCACTCACTAATTCAAAGCTCCTGTGCCTTTTGCACCCATAACTGACCACTTCCCTTTTGGTTGCTGCTGATTTTGGGAATGTGATATTTGTCCTTGACCATGGAATTAAGGCCATTGTATAGACCTTAAACAGATAGAGACAGGAATTCAGAGTAGGTCCAGTGGCCTTACCACCTTCTTGTGAGTGAGCATGAAGTGTCTTTTTGTGAAAGTCTCTTTGGGAGACCAAATAGAATATTATGCCACTGGTATTCGGGGAGTGCCTGTAAACGAAAGGAATACATACCTATACTTTTTGGGACACAAAGCATTCAGATCCTGAGTGGATGCAGTCATAAAACCAAACACCAACTAAAATCAAGTCCCTTCCATGGGTTTTGTTTAGTTATGCCCTGTGGTTCAGTGCTTCATGAGAAAGCTGAAGGTAGGCTGAATTTCCTCCTTAGTGAAAAAACAGGAAACTAATAACATGGAATATGTTTTGGGAGCAGTGTGAAAACACAGAGTAAGATGGTGCTGTTCAGAGGAACCTATTTCTTTTTCAGTGCATCTTTAGAACCACCTATAATTCAAAATTACCTATAGATCCACCTTTAAAACCACCTATATTTCAGCTCCTCTCCCACGAGAAGAGTCAGGATCAAGCTCTTCCAAAAGAAATGGAAGAGGGTAGTGTTGCCAGCTGCCCCCATATTTTCCACCTCTCTCCCCTCCCCCATCCACTGTCCATCATGGCTCCAAAGATGCAGCAGCTTCATGCCATGCAGGTAGCAGCCTGTGAGTAGGACCTCCATACTTCCTCAAAAGGCAGAAAGAAGACATGTATGTGCTGGCTCTAAGAATGTGGCTGACTTTTGATCAGAACCCTTACGTAACTTGACCACGTGCTCCTGGGGCAGTTCAAGCCTCTGAGGTGCATATACTCCAACAAAACTGGCTTCAGTTTTCAGTGTGGAGCTCTCGCAAATGTCTCTTGCAGGCATGCCCCGCTAGCTAGACTCTAGGATTAAAATGACTTTCAAGAGGTGCCGGATTGGAGTTTGTTCAGATTTCTCATTAACCACTAATGTTCATTCATACCAAAGGCAAAGCAATTTTAAACCAGCTGATGCTGTTAATGTTCATATTTTAAGCTACTTCAAACACAGTAAAAGGGTTTCAATGGGAGCCAAGGCTCAGAAGTAAAAATCCATATGTTATAATAGCTCTTTGATGTACTAGGCGGTGATTCCCAGGGGACATATTTGAACAAGCAGAATTAAGAGTTAGCAAAAAGTGCTGCATTGCTTTGAGTCACATGTTTAAAGACCTACATTTCTATGTGCAAGGAATAAAGGGCCCATTCACCAGCGTAAGTCACAACATAGGCTACCAAAGTGTTTTTTATTTGCTGGGAGAACAAAGCTGTCGTAGCACATAATACCAGGGCAGCGAAGGTTAAGAAACAGGCACATTTGGATTTTGAGACAGGATGTCCTATTTATTATTCAATGTCAAGATCTTAAAGTATGTAGTGTGGTGTGTCTTACAAGATAGCAATGAGGTACCCTTACTGCCCTGGAGATGCTGTGAGTTTGCAGATCTTTCTGCTGGATCCTGGGAATCTGAGCATTGTTCCCTGTGCATGGTGAAAAATTGAATCCAAGAGGACACAGAACAGTCATTGTGGGCAGTTACTTCTGCAGCCCTTGTCTTCCGGGCCATATTATTCATCAGTAATTTACATATTGGACTACCGAATATTATACACTTACCATGAGTCTGGTAGAAAAATGAAAGTAAAAAGCTGACAACTACATACAGTTTATTATTCTAATGTAAGTAGAACTATCTGCATATAATGTGATTTAATTTATTGTTGTTTTGTGTAGAAAATGAAAATTAATGACTGTGGATATAACCCCTGTTTTGTATAATATATTTTCTTTCTGGTGCAAATTGGTCATTGAAGATATCTTCATTTGGTGTTTGGATATAAATGTGTATGTGTTCTTGTAAGTGTTTCTGTTAAGCAAGAATGCTACATGCTCACAGGATAACAATGTGTTCTCATTAAAAAATACATCCCACCGAAACCTCTTCCTGTTTATAATTCAACCAACATACACTGCAAATATTCATATTCTCTGAGGACTTTCTGTTCTCCTAGGACCAGTTTAGAGAAAGTGGAAGTGTTAGTCGTTCAGTCGTGTCCAACTCTTTGTGACCCTGTGGACTGTAACCTGCCAGATTTCTCTGTCCATGGGATTCTCCAGGCAAGAATACTGTAGTGGGTTGCCATGCCCTCCTCCAGGGCGTCTTCCCAACCCAGGGATCGAACCCTGGTCCCCTGCATTGCACGTGGATTGTTTACCATCTGATTCACCAGTGAAGCCACTGTTTAAGTACAAGAATATCCAGCAGATGTGATGAATTGGGCTCTCTGAGGGATACCCATGAAAAAACTCAAGAATTTCTTCCCAGAAAAGGGAAATTTGCAGAAATAAGAAGAGAATGTAATATTAAAATGAGGAATAAACCCTGAATTGTCAGGTAAGAGAAGAAATCTTTGTGAATGATATTTGAAGTCTCTGTAGCTTGAGAACACCACATAGCTATATGTTGGCCCCATTGACTCATTATTATGTCCCTTGCCCACTTTGACGGGGTCCAAGGTTAGTTCTGTCACTCTGAAGTGCTTCTCAGGCTCTAGTGTACTGAACAAGTCAACAGCCTCAAGCATCTGCAGGCACCTCTGGTTTGTAAAAAGTTGCTTCACTCCTGGGAGGTTAGTCATGATTTATGTTAAGCCTAAGAAATACATAGTCATTCTAGGGCTGGATCAATGTGCCCCAGGTCCTGCTTCTGCTGCTGCTGCCACTGCCAGTGAGGTCCCCTGGCAATGCCATCAATGTCACTCACACTGGGTACCAGAGTTTGAGAAGATTCTGCAGCAGGTGGGGGCATGGGAATGGGAAGCCAGGATGTGGGTGGGCATCGCAGGAATGAAGGGTGAGGCAAGGAAACCTCCAAGAAACATAGGTTGTCTCAGTCCATTCAGGCTGCTGCAACAAAATTCTGGGCATACACACTGAGGAAACCAGAACTGAAAGAGACACGTGCACCCCAATGTTCATCGCAGCACTGTTTATAATAGCCAGGACATGGAAGCAACCTAGATGCCCATCAGCAGATGAATGGATAAGGAAGCTGTGGTACATATACACCATGGAATATTACTCAGCCATTAAAAAGAATTCATTTGAACCAGTCCTAATGAGATGGATGAAGCTGGAGCCCCTTATACAGAGTGAAGTAAGCCAGAAAGATAAAGAACATTACAGCATACTGACACATGTATATGGAATTTAGAAAGGTGATAACGATAACCCTATATGCAGAACAGAAAAAGAGACACAGAAATACAGAACAGACTTTTGAACTTTGTGGGAGAATGTGAGGGTGGGATATTTCAAAAGAACAGCATGTATCCTATCTATGGTGAAACAGATCACCAGCCCAGGTGGGATGCACGAGACAAGTGCTCCGGCCTGGTGCACTGGGAAGACCCAGAGGAATCGGGTGGAGAGGGAGGTGGGAGGGGGGATCGGGATTGGGAATACATGTAAATCCATGGCTGATTCATATCAATGTATGACAAAACCCACTGGAAAAAAAAAAAAAATTAAAAAAAAAAAAAAATGTAAACCTGAAAAAAAAAAAAAATAAAAAAAAATTCTGTGACCTGGGGCTTACACGACAGAAATGTATTTCTCATAGTTCTGGCAGGTTTGGTTCCTGGTAAGGGCTTTCCTCCTGGTTTATAGATGGCTTCCTTCTTCTTGTGTCCTCACATGGCCTCTTGTGTGTGTGTGTGTGTGTGTGTGTGCACACGTATGCATGTGTAGAGAAAGAGAGAAAGGGAGGGAGGGAAGAAGAGAATGGGATAGAGGGAGGCTCTTTGGTGTTTCTCCCCATGAGGACACTATTCCTATGATGGGGCCCCATCTTTATGAACTCATTTAACGTTAATTACTCCTTTGGAGGCTCCATCTCCAAATATAGTCATACTGGGAGTTGGGACTTCAACATATGAATTTTGAGGAGGACACACACATTCAGTCCATAACAGTGTATTTCCAATACTTTCCTACATCACTTTGGAGACCATGGCTTTCCTGAATCTTTCCATTCTCCATCCTGATCATTTTGAATTTCTTCATGAACACCCAACATCCCACAATAGGCCAAAGATGCCTCATGACTGTGGCTATTGGCGGGGGGTTATGGAAGAAGCCTTGGGAGTTCTGCATATCATTGATTTAGGGCTTTATCTTAACCCTAAATCTTGGGCTTCTGAGGTTGATTTAAATAGCAGCTGCTATTGGGAGAGGTACCAATGGCTGTGTGTCTTTAAAAGAATAGCAGCTTAATAAACCGTCTCATCACCAAACAAGAACCAAGAAAAACAATTCCTTTTGGAGGCTTTATGCACCCCTGGCTGTTAAAGCTCCTGAAGCCATGTCGTTTGCACTTCATAGATGAGGGCACGTGGAGCTGGACTCCTGGGGTTTATATCTGGGTTCTGACCCTTGTGGCCATGTCATCTGCGTAACAATGGTTCTGAGCTCATCGGGCTGCTGTGAGGACTTCAAACCTAAGCATGTGGTGAAGCTGTCAACAGAACTATCACCACACTCTCCTGCTTCTTTGGATAAGAAGGCAAAACCCTCAGCTGGCCATTTTTGAGGCTTTTCCAGACAATTTGGCTTGATGATATCTAGTCCTGCCCTCTTAGAGGATGAAATCAGAGACTGTGAAGAGAAAGAGGTCCCTTTTCTGTACACTGTCCCCCTGACAAAGGGTCCAGACAAGGCCTAGAGGGACAGTTACAGCCTCATGGCCTGCAAAGCTCTCACAGGGCGGGAGCAGTCACATTCAAGTCTGGTTTCTCCTCAGTTGGACCAGTTGGACATGTGGACAGTTGGACATGTGGCTTCTGAGGTTGATGCCACACATGTCCTGCTTCCCGCCCCCCCACCCCCCCAAGAGGGCCCTGAGGACCCCTCCCTGGACTCAGCCCCCTGGACCATGACACTAGCTTCTGGGTCAGTCAGAGCAGCCCCTGCTCCCCGTCCCGCCAAGAAAAAGGACCCTCGTGTGTCCGGCAGGACATCTTTCCCACCAGGGGCTGCCCTCTGCCCTGGTCTCCCTGCAAAGGCTGGGATCTTGTCCCAAATGCAACAGTGGCACCTCATAAGTGTGTCAGTGAATGGGGGGATTTGCCAGTGTAGACAAAAGGGGATTCTTATTCCACTACCACTTCAGTTAGCCAAAGAGAGACCAGGCGTCATGAAGGCTGGTGGAAAGTGACCTCATCAAAGCCCCAGAATTCCTGGTGCCTGTGGGGCTTCTCCCCCCAGGCCCAGGGCCCCAGAAACCAGATGAAGACAGGGCGGTCTCCCCAAAGGCTGCCAAGTGTGGGGAGTCAGCCAGGCCAGTCTGGGAGGCTGCATTCCAGGCTCCGTCACCTCCTCCACATCCCTCCTCTCAGGAGCCAGGGCAGGGCACCCTCTGGCAGGGGTGGGGTGGAGGAGGGGTGGATAGGCTCCATTAAAAGCTTGAGAAGCACCAGCTGTGTGTGAGAGGTATACTCCCCTGGGGGGGCCAGCTTCAGTGCTGTCAAAGGTATTTGATGCTTTCAGACAAAAATCCAGCCAGAGACTATCTAAATAGAACTTGCCACCTGGTGTCTTAGTTGTGTAACCTTGATAGCGATTCTCGGCATTTTTGTTCAGAAAGAAAATGAAGCATGTGCAAGACTGCGTGCCTGTCCCCATCCAATTCCAGTGGCTGTTTATGGAGAGCACCCTACAAGCCAAGCCTGCACCGAGCACCTGAACTGGGGTCATTTCTTTCATCAGACGTGGTTATCCATATGTCACCCCCACGAAGCGGGACTGCGGTTATCCCCTCACTTGTGTGTGTGTGTGTGTGTTAGTGTGTGTGTGTGTGTGTGTGTGTGTGAGTTGCTCAGTCGTGTCTGACTTTGCACCACTGTGGACTGTAGCCCACTAATTTCCTCTGTCCATGAGATTCTCCAGGCAAGAATATTGGAGTGGGTAGTCATTCCCTTCTCCAACGGATCTTTCTGACCCAGAGATTGAACCTGGGTCTCCTGCATTGCAAGCAGATTCTTTACTATCTGAGCCACCAGAGAAGTCCCCTTGTTATTTTAGAGATGGGTAAACTGAGGCACAGAGAGGCTAAGTAACTTGCCGAAGGTCTCCTAGCTACTACACAGCAGGGTTGGGCTTTGAAGGCAGACTGGTGACCCTATCAAGGACCACTCCAGACTGCTGAATCTTGTGGCTGGTGATCACATTAAGTTTCCATCAGTAGACCTCATGCCCTCTTCATTACCTTCCATGTTCAGTCAAATTCCCTATCTCTTCTTCTCTGTTTTCTACTGCCATGAAGCAAGGCCTTTATAACCTCACCCCACATGAGCAGGGAGAAGCCTCCTAACTCTTCTGATTTCTAAGCTCTCCTCTTTTAACTCATTTTTCTCACCATTGCCCTGTCAGTCTCCCTAAAATACTGCTGTGGTAACACTCTGGTCCTCTTTGATAACCTATAATAACTCCCATCCTCAGAGGTTGATTGCATATTCTGTGCCTGGTGGCCCAGCCCTCCCCCTTCAGTCTCTCTCTATTGCCTTATTATTCACTACCTCTTGTTCAGTCGAATGGTGCTGAAATTGACTTGCTCAAATTGATTTACTTGTCATCTACTAAACATTCCTTGTGCTTTCCTGCCAGCAATGTTTTATTCCCACTGTTCCTCCCACCTGGAGAATGCTTTGCTTTCTAACTGGGTCCAGGCATCCTTCACCTACAGTTTACATCCCAGGTCCTCCCTCATCCACCCTCGCTAGGCTGAGCTCCATCGTATTCTGTGACATTTATTGTCTCAGGCGTTATGAATGGGTGGTCTGCAGATGTGTTGTGTTTGGCCAGTCAGTGTTTAGACAGGGAAAAAAGAAAGAAATTTGAGTGTTTTGAGATGGGACAAATGCTCTCCAGTTTGCCAGATCCCTGCACTGTTAATTTTCTTACATCCAGCTTTCTTGGGGTTTGCAAACTCTGCCTGTACAGCTAATTGGGCAACCGCGTGGAGCATCCCTTCTACTGCCACCTTACTTATCTTTTCAGCATCATAACTTCCAAGTTGCTGGTCTTCAAAGAGTTCTCTGACACTTGGATTTGTTTCTCTTCCTTTACTATCTTTGTCAAGTACTAGGTGACTCTGAAATAAAAGATTTCCTGTCCCAGGGGAATTATTACCCCCAAAAGATTCTGTGTAGTTTTGCAATGTTATATTCAATACATAATGTTTCTGCTTTGTGAAATTTTTTAAAACTGGGATATTCTTAAATGGTCTCCCACAAGGAGGCCTCTAGAGCTTAAATCCCTGCTTTTCTAACTGTGGGGCCCAGCAAACCTCACTAGCAGTGAGGCCTTCCCAAGCCTCAGTTTCCTCCTTTGTACAATCAGGAGAATAATAACCACTTCATCGGGTTCATGTGGCACCTGATATGACCAGAAGCTCAATAAATCAAAGCTGCTACTATCTTCATGAGGCAGCCTTGTTTAACATTTCAAGTTCTTGGGTTCCTGGGGTCAAGCCTGGCCATAAACTGAGACCATGGGGTCTTTTGGCATGGACCTTGCCTGGTGGCTCAGACGGTAAAGAATCTGCCTGCAATACAAGAGACTCAGGTCTGATCCCTGGGACAGGAAGATCCCGTGGAGAAGGGAATGGCAACCCACTCCAGTACTCTTGCCTGGAGAATTCCATGGACAGAGGAGCTTGGTGGGCTACAGTCCATAGGGTCACAAAACGTCAGACAGGATTGAGTGATTGAGCGTGCATGTGTGCACACATGTGCACACACACACACACACACAATGTGAGACTAAATCTTGTCTTCTGGGCCAGCCTCCCCTCATCTCCTTTGTGCATCCCAGGAGCCTGAAGATATCCGTTGAGTAAATCCTCACTGGCAGATTCTTTTAAGGGCCAAACAAAACCTGTGTCCCAACACAGGTTCCTGATAGTTCATCTTTGCCTTCCTTTGAGTGATCCCTCACATTCTGACTAGTTGGGATTAACAAGTTATCTTCAAACCAAAACTGTTGGCAGAACAAACCTCTCAGACTGAAGCTCTTTTCTTCAAAGGTTACATAGCTGTTTCTCCAAACCAGTCTCCAATGCTGAACTTAGAGCAGCTAAGTTTAAAAAGGCTTAGAGGTTTCAATATGATGGTTTGGAAGGATACAGTAAGTGGAGTGGAGCGGACCTATTGTTGCATGATTGTCACTATCCTGACTGTTGTTATTATGA
The DNA here is from genome assembly GCF_033118175.1 of Dama dama. Classification (NCBI taxonomy): domain Eukaryota; kingdom Metazoa; phylum Chordata; class Mammalia; order Artiodactyla; family Cervidae; genus Dama; species Dama dama. The sequence goes on along the minus strand of NC_083705.1, from coordinate 47,992,642 downwards.
TAAGCTGATCAGTAGTGATCTGTCTTACTATAGAAGCTGCTTGTAAAGTAACTAAGCAGTAAACTCAGGTCTAGAAACCAGAGCTTCAAAAGTCTATTGTACTTTTTACACTAGCAGATGAAAGATACCCCATGCCCTAAAAAGAACCTGGAATGTTAGGATGAATTTTCCAGCTTAATAACAGCCCTGGTGAGAGTTCTGCCCTGAGGGTCTGCTGGGAGATCAAAGATTTTGATTCTTTTAATGGAAATCCCTAAAATATGAATATGTTTTTGTGATCTCAGCTAAGATTCCCAATTGTCCCTCAGTATTTTGGTGAGGTTGTGTATGCATTGCACATTGGAGGATTGTTGCTGAAGTTGAAGTCCAATACTTTGGCAACATGATGCAAAGAGCTGAATCATTGGAAAAGAACCTGATGCTGGGAAAGATTGAGGGCAGGAAAAGAAGGGGGTGACAGAGGATGAGATGGCTCTATAGCATCACCGATTCAATGAACATGAGTTTGAGCAAACTCTGGGAGATAGTGGAGGACAGAGGAGCCTGGTGTGATGCAGTCCATGGGGTTGCAAAGAATAGGAGAGTCAGACACGACTTAGTGACTGAATGACAAAAGAGATGGGATTTTTGAGAGGGAATCAGGATTAAATGAGAGTGTGAGGGTACAGCCCCTATGACGGGATTAGTGCCCTTAATACTGCTCTTTTACCAAAAAAACCCCACAAAACCCTCTTTTTCATCTCCCCAGTACTCCACCAATTCAGTCAATCACCAAATCTTCATTTTGTCTTTGAAGTATCTATTGAAATGGTCACTTCTGTGTCTGTACTAACACCAACTTAAGTCATTAGTTATCATTGGTGGCCGGAGTGGTTGCCATCATTTCTCACCTATTAAGGCAACAGCTTACCTTCTGGAATTCTGGCATCCACAATGACTCTTTCTTGGATCCCCTTCAACTCTTTCTTCTGCTGTCACAGTAATCTTTTGAAAACATAAATTTGATCATGTAAGCCTTCTACTTAAAATCTTGGGCTTCCCTGGTGGCTCAGTGGTGAAGAATCTGCCTGGCAATGCAAGAGATGCAGATTCTAATCCTGGGTTGGAAAAATCCCCTGGAGTAGGAAATGGCAACCCACTCCCATATTCTTGCTGGGAAATCCCACAGAGGAGCCTGGTAGGCTACAGTCTGTGGGGTTGCAGAGTCAAACATCCGAGTGCCTGAACAACAACAACAGCAGCAACAATGGGGAGAATAACACAAAAGGGTAAGACTACGTGGGAATTTAATAATTGGAAACTTTGCTGTTGAACTTTTTAGACCCCCTTCCCACTTCTTTAAATGTACCCCCACTCCCACACATCACATAGCACATGTGGTAAAGTTGGGAACATGATAAAAAATATAGAAAATAAAAATTTAATTCAAAACAATTGAAATAAAGTAGTCCTTCCAAAGAAGCAGTCAATACCATTTGCACATCACTATCTCTTGTGACATTTTCAGTACTGATATTATATAGTGTTCAGTTCAGTTCAGTCGCTCAGTCATGTCCAACTCTTTGCGACCCCATGAACCGCAGCATGCCAGGCCTCCCTGTCCATCACCAACTCCCGGAGTCCATCCAAACCCATGTCCATCGAGTCGGTGATGTCATCCAACCATCTCATCCTCTGTCATCCCCTTTTCCTCCTGCCCTCAATCTTTCCCAGTATCAGAGTCTTTCCCAATGAGTCAGCTCTTCGCATCAGGTGGCCAAAGTATTGGAGTTTCAGCTTCAACATCAGACCTTCCAGTGAACACCCAGGACTGATCTCCTTTAGGATGGACTGGTAGAATCTCCTTGCAGTCCAAGGGACTCTCAAGAGTCTTCTCCAATACCACATTTCAAAAGCATCAATTCTTCTGCACTCAGCTTTCTTTGTAGTCCAACACTCACATCCATACATGATGACTGGAAAAACCATAGCCTTGACTAGACGGACATTTGTTGGCAAAGTAATGTCTCTGCTTTTTAATATGCTGTCTAGGTTGGTCATAACTTTCCTTCCAAGAAGAAGCATCTTTCAATTTCATGGTGCAGAAACTATCTAAGAACACTCATAATAGAGCAAAGAAATTTTTCAGGGCTTCCACAGAGTAATGAATGCATGCATGCATGCTAAGTCACTCCAGTGGTGTCCAACTCTTTGCGACCCCATGGACTGTAGCCCACCAGGCTCTTCTGTCCATGGGATTCTCCAGGCAAGAATACTGGAGTGGGTTGCCATGCCCTCCTCCAGGGGATCTTCCTGACCTAGGGATTGAACCCATGTCTCCTGTGGCTCATGCATTGCAGGTGGATTCTTTACCGCTGAGCCACTGGAGAAGCCCAGAGTAATGGATACAATTTCCTAAATAGAATGAGAAACCCAGCATCAGCCTCCATCTGGGAAACCATTTGTGTGAATGACATAAACTCTGAGACTGGCTACCATCTTTTTTTAATCTCTTATAGAGCAAAGAGTGTTTTTAATATACTCTCATAAAGTCAATAAAATGAATATAATAACTTATAATAAGTCAATTTCCAAGTTATTATCTGCATGGCCCAGCTACTGCCTCAAAGTACTGACATTTTCCTCTCTCTTCCCTCACGAATGCTTAGTCCTCCACAGGCATCACATCTATGCTTCCATAATGGTATTTCCGACTCAGTTTTCGACTCTCAGTTTCATACCCAACCTCCAACCATCCAAACTGACCTCCTTTTCTATCTTAGGAACTCAGGTACATTGTAAACGTTCCTGTTGATGAGCTCAATGTACAGTGTTAATGGGGTGTTCACATAATGCAAGTTATGTTAAATAAAAAAGAGCGGGGAATGTTCTTCGCACCAAGCCAAGCCATGGACTCACATTCAGGTATTCAGATTGCAGTGATCCCCTGAAGTTTCAAGTATGAGTGGTGGTTTCTGCTGCACAGATGAAGGACTGTGAATAGGCATGATAGAGTGAGTGCAATCCAGTACCCTCTGCAGGCATGTGGCCATTTAGATGTTCATGATTCTCCTCTTTACTCTTATCACATACAACCAGGATATGGGGAAGTGTTGGAAGCTTACACTGCTAGTATAACACAGAACTCAAAGAGAAATCTATCTGAGTAACCTCGGTAGACTTTCTATCGCTGTTCTCACGTATCAAGTAGAAGACAGCATCCAGGCATGGCTCACCTCAATGAAAACCGCTCTCTAATTCTTTCACTCCACTTGGGGAGGAGGTCCCCGAAGTGATCTCGGCTCCTCACCCTCTGCTTGAGAAGCCCATGGTAACTCGCTTCAACTGGTCGGTCCCCAAGGGCTTCATTCTTTAAATCCCATTCGAACATGTACACGAGACATTCCTGCAGCCTACTTAGGAAACTATTTCTTGAGGAACAGTCATCACATTTCTGAAAAATTATGGTGGCAGCTGATCCAAAATCTTAGCCTTGAACTCCAGCCAATGTTTTCTTGACTCCAAAGTGTCCTGCCAAAACAAAGTGATCGCACAGCTGACAGAAACTCTCTTGTTACCTCTTAGGAATGACCATAATTTACAGCCTGCACTGCCAACGGGGGTCTCCCAGTGAACATACAGCTACTCTGGGTGCGCTTCAGTGAGTCATCTCAGGGCTAGTAACCTCATGTTTACCTTCTCAGGGAAACACGGAATTCCTTGTTTGAGGAGAACGAACATCACCGATAAGGAGCTCTGTTTTTACTGTAACTGTGGCCCTTTTTTTTCCCCTCCAAGGTGCCTGACTGGCTTCCTGACCTGACAGTTTGGTGCCATGTCCCGAGGCCTCCAATTTTTCTCCCAGATCCTGGTTCCAGACTTGAGGGGGCCATGACCAAAACTGTCACGATGGAGACTTTTTAAAGGAAACACAGCACATTTGGCTTTAAAAACAGACAGACTCCCTCCTTCTAAAAGGAACAATTGTGTAATTTTCAGAAAGAACATTCTAGTCTTGACTATTCATGTTAAGGCAGAGTCGGCTCTGGACTCAGGACCCTCTAGGCTATAGATTCCAGACGCTAGGAGCCTGGTAGTGGGGCAGGCAGGAAGAGTGAAAGAAGTAACTACCAACTTTGTGAACCTGGGTCAGACGATAAGGAGCTAATGGCTCCTCCGAGACTAAAGCCCAGAGCTAGAGGACTCTGAGGGCCTCTAGGGTTTTTTAAGTTGTACTGAAGTAGCTTCAATGTCCTCTGCCTTCTGATAAAGATCAACATACCCAGAAGACCCACTGAAGAAGGTTCACCATGTCCTTCCTCAAGACTAGTCAATGGGAAGAAAGATCTGGGTGCTAGTTCTGACCAGAAGGCTGCAAGTCACCCAAGGTCACCAGCGAGACACCAAGTCATGGCATATTTTCTCAGAAACTTTCATTCTCTGTTCCTGTATGGCTAAAACCCAAGTCCTGGTTTCTGTAAACTGGCAAATCCCTACCCTTTTTGTACCAGGGTTCATGCTTCTACTGTTCCAGTGTTCATTCCATTCCTTAAGCATTTGAGCCCCTGGAGGTCTTCACTGATTTTTTTTTGGTGAGCTCAGGTATGCATTTAAAGGAATGTTTGTTAGTGTTATCCAGCATTTCTAACTGCCCTGCAGTGGGAAGTCTCCAGGTAGTCCTATCTTCTGTATTACCTATCTTCTGTAGAGGTGAAGTCTTTGAAATCTGATGTAAAGGGAACCAAAAGAGATCAACAATGGATGTGCTTTCTTACCTTTAGTAGAAAATGTCAGACACCATGAAGTCCCAAATCAAGGTCTTCGAGGTGAGGTAAATTTCTGTAATGGGAGGTCTGTATTACTCCTGAGAGGAGCTTTCTGACAGAGGCATCAGTTACATTTTGTGCAGGGGTTCTGTGTCTGTTGCCTAGACTACATCTATTGGTCACACTTCCCACCTGGGGAAGGAAGGCTCCTATTCATGCCTACGGATCAGACTACTGGTCCCTGTTTCTTAGACTATGACCCATTGGCTGGCTTTCTTTTCATTTTTTGGCTATCCTGTGCCTGAATGTTTTGAACCATCACCTTGCTCCAAGCTAAAGAACCATGCTATTCCACCCTTAGAATGCTCCCCTGAGTCCCAACCCACTCCCATGTTCTAGCTCCCAGGATGCAGCACTTTCTCTGAGTCTTCTTCCCAGCACAGACAGAGACACAGCAAATGAAGACTCTGCTTTGACAGTTCAGGTAGTATGAATTCTAAGGAGGATGGAGGGAGTGGGTCTGTGGCATCAAAAGATGCAGATCTTCCAAGAGATTCAGAATTGAGGAGGCCTGAAGTTAGCAGATAGGAGGTCTTGCATAAGCCTTTTCAATCCCTTTTATATCCAAGGTTACTGTTTGTGCTCTCTCTTCATTCATTCTCTGCAGCCTCAATAGTACCTAAGTTACTGGGAAGGACAAGTCTAGGGCCCTTAAAATTCTCCATATTCTTTCCCCGTTCCATCTTCCTCTTACCTGTGAGGAAATCTCTCATTCAATCTCTCCTGAAGTTAATTGTCAATGAAGGGAATGGCAATGTCTTTTTGTTGTGGTGGTGGTAAAAAACACACCACATAAAATTTACCATCTAAGCCACTTTAAGAATACAGTTCAGCAGTGTTAAACATGCTCACGTTGTTGAGAAATAGATCTCCAGAACATTTTTTATCTTTCCAGATAAAAATATTTTTATCTTAATTCTATACCCATTAAACAAAAACTCCCCTTATCCACCTCCCCATAGGCCCTTGTAACCACCATTCTTCTTTCTATTTCTATGAATTTGACTACTCATGTAAATGGAATCATACAGTATTTTTACCTTTTTGGGACTGGCCAATTCACTTTGCATAATGTCCTCAAGGTTCATCCATGTTTTAATATGTGTTAGAATTTCTTCTTGAAGGCTGAATAATATTCCACTGTGGTAATACATCACATTTTGTTTTTACTTTCATCTGTCAATGAACATCTGGGTTGGCTATTGCTAATATTGCTGATATAAATGTGCATGCAAATATCTCTTTGAGGTCCTGCTTTCAATTCTTTTGGATATAAACACAGAAGTGGGATTGCTAGGTCACATGGTAGTTCTATTTTTAATTTTTTGAGGAAGCTCTGTACTATTTTCCATAACAGCTGTCTATTCCCACCAATAGGGCACAAGGGTTCCAAATTCTCCACATCCTTGCCAACACTTGTTATTTTCATCTTTTTTATTTTTGACAGTAGCTATCCTAAAGGGTGTGAGGTAGCAAAGTCTTTTTTATATTTCTTCATAAAGTTCCTGTAATTATGGATGTTTTGAAAGTATCCCATCAGTCAACCTCTAGTTGTTCAGTTTTCAGTGGTGATAGGGATTCAAATAATCTTCAAAATTCAAAGAAGTTACAAATTAAGAGTTTTCTGATCAAGAGTAAAAACATCTAGAAAGTTCATGTTTGCTTTCCATCCAAAATTATCACTCAATTAATGTTCACCACCAAACCCCACCTGGGTTCATTACATAAGTTTTATAGAGCTCTCCTTACAAGCCTTCTGTGTGTTTTCCTAATGATGGAGAGACCTTTTCATATTAGCTTCTGCTTTTCTTGTGCCATGTCTTTTTTATGCTTGGACTAGACTAGATCTATAGGAGTCCATTACCTTCTGATTTTCATTCTTGGTCTCTCTCCTCAGTCTGGGATTGTTGACTTCTTTTTGGAGGTCAGAAAGGTTGCCTTGGCTACCTTTAAGTAATGACTACAAGCAACATAGCATTTTTACTGCAAAAGACTTTCTGTTCATCAAATTTCATTTGCAGTTGATATTGGATTAGAACCTGGTGATTTAGCTTGGCAAGCTGGTTCCTGTCAGCATCATGCCATTTCCAAGGAGGGCATCTCATGATGTTTTCTGCCTGGTGTGACTCTCCCCAAAGCATGGCTCTGAAATGAGAAATTATACCTTTTACGTTCCCCTGTATTTCCTTATTATCTCTTTAGTTACTGCTCTGTACTCATTCAACACAACAAAACACATGGCAAGGGAAGAATTTATGACTTACAATCAATGAGTATTTTATCTTATTGGGAGATAGCCTGAAGGGAACACAGTGTGCCCACCTATGCTTGACCCAACACTATTAAACATTTCAGTCAAGTACAACTGAATGCTTCTGACCTTGAAACTCATTGGTAGCTGGGACTTTATAGATAAGTTAATCTGGGACCATGACACTTTTTGGTTATGTGACCAGGATGGTAGTTCTCAAAAACATACACCTTGGGGAAGCAATGTATCCCATGGACCCTACTTATTCACATTTGAAAATGCCTTTCAAAAATGCCCTCACTGTTAATTAAAGGATAAAATGAAGACACTTTAAATAACAATTCAATGAGGGACTGATATGAGAAGAAAATTTTTCCTTAATGACTAAAACAAGGGTGAACATAAATCAGAAATCTTAAAAAAATTCAATGGCAGAAAAGAAAGATGGAAGAAAACTGGGTCCTTGAAGAAGCTGATGATCCATCTGGGGCCACCATTATAAGGACTTCTTCTTGTTAGGTAATATTATTATTATTTAAGCTAGTTGAGTGGGTGTTTTCTGTTATTTGCAGCCAAAAGCATCTCAAATCATGAAGCCTTGTATAGGGTTTGGTGTTTAATGAATGAACAATGGGAAACTATTAAGGGATTTCAGGGAAAGTGTGACAGGGTCAGCCATAAGCTGAAAAGAGATAATCTAATTTCAGTGTGTGGAGACAGGGTTGTAGGGGCTTAAGGAAGAATGTGTGCTAAGTCGCTTCAGTCATGTCTTACTCTTTGTGATCCTATGGACTATAGCCTGCCAGGCTCCTCTGTCCATGGGATTCTCCAGGCAAGAATGCTGGAGTAGGTTGCCATGCCCTTCTCCAGAGGATTTTCCTGACCCACGTCTCCTGTGTCTCCTGAATTGCAGGCGGATTCTTTACCACTGAGCTACTGGGAAAGCCCAAGGAGGAATACAGGGTCTAACTATTAAGGAGAACCAGGTTCAAGGGGGAAGATTATGAGTTACAGCTTGAAAATGCTGCATTTTCCTGCTGGAAATGCCTAGCAGGCAGTGAAATATATGGAACTTAGAGATGAGATTTTGATTAGAGAGATAAATTTAAGAATCATTGATATTTATAGCTATTGAAATCTTGGGTATGGATGAAAGGGGCTGAGATGGATATTTGAGGAACTTCTATATTTAAGGACAGGATAGAAAAGGATGAGTCTTCAGAGGAGACAGAGAATGAGAGGCAATGTAGAGGGTCTAAATACCCTAAAGTCAGTTCATAGGTTTCTACTTAAGAACCTACAGGGTAGAGGATTGCTTGATGATTCCTCAGAATTTTCTTATTTCTGAGATCCTTAATTCTAAGATAAATCTTGATTTCTTCATATTGTGAAATCAATGAAAAATACTGTTGAATATTTTTTTGACTCCTGCCAATCTCCAATAATCATTCTGTCTTCAAATTCACACTGAATATTATCTGTCCTCCTCTTACAGCATACCTTACCTTGTATTGTGGTCGTACATGACTAAGTCTCATTTCTCCAAGTAAGACTAGGTATTCTTACAGGTCAATAATTATGTCTTATTTATTTCCTTATCTATCTCCCCAAACCACTGTCCTTAATCAGCAAGACATTTTGAATGCAGTTGTACACCAATACATTTTTTTGGCAAATATGTATTTGGCACATAATTTAATACACTGGGTGAAACTGCTAACATTTTAAAAATTGAATTCTTGAACATGAATTAGAAAGTCTGAATAAACTCAAAGATTCATGAAAGAAAAAGCCCATCCTGAAGAGATCTTAGGGTCATGAAACATTTCCCTGAAGTCTTCCCTCTGACGAGTATGCAGTTAGCTGTCTGTCTAAGATGGTAAGATCACTACAAATTATTGGCTTCCCGATTTTTTATTCTGTCTAATTATCAAGATATACAAGAGATAAAATAATCTTTACTTTGACCATGGCAATCTTATACCCCACAAATTTCTCATTTTCCTATCTCTTGTAGTTCTTCCAAATTAGATCCTTTCTCAAATGAGGAAGAAAGGGATGTTGCATTTGACCAAAGTGGGCTTCATAAATGGCTGGAGCATCAGAGACTGATATAATCTGCAATCTGAGTCAACATTCTCAGCTTTGTCTTACTATAGTCTGGTTTTGTGACTGTGTTTTTAACTGATGTCCATCCAAAACAGCACATTTAACATTTAACTAAATTCATTATAAAATCTAAGAGTTGGCAAAGAATTGATCCATTATTATGGGACATTTGAATAAAGTGCAGAATGGAAGATCACATGTACATTTATTTTTAAATTAAGAAATTTAACTTAAAAATTAAATTATAGTTAATTTACAATATTGTGTTAGTTTCAGATATACAGCAAAGTGCTTCAGATACATATGTACATATACACATAATTTTTAAGATTCTTTACCATTACAGGTTATTACAAGATATTGAATATAGTTTCCTGTGCTATACAGTAGGTCTTTGTTGGAAACTTACATTTACTGATACCTTCTATTGCTGGGCTCTTTATAGTATTATTTCATTTGATAAGAGGAATAAAAGTATATGTACATTTGTTTTCTGGTTTTACCTATATGTTAGTAGATAGTTAAGAATTTTGAAAATCACTAGTCCAATTACATGATAAATTTAAGATAAAAATTAAACTAAGTGATTTAAAGTCCTGGGTTTTTAAGAAATCTAGATTGGTTCTTCTGCTTTCACAAATCCAACAGCCCCTCAAAATTTCCTCTTTCTTAAGCCAGCAACCATTAAGTTACTCTTAAACCCACACTAAGTACTATTTAACACAGGGACAGAAAGCCAGATAGGTCTGGTTTTTGGTATCAGTAGTGTCTTTGTTGTGGACAAATGTCAGTTTCCAAATTCTTACTACACTGTACAGACTTGTGTACCTCAGGCAACTTTATAGCTCAAACCCCACTCCTTGGGGACTTATAGCAACTTGTAAATCCATGAGGAATTTTTCAGCAAAGTTCTATTTCTTAGTTTATTCATGGATTAGACTTGTAAGAGTAGATTCATTCTAAGGCCCTAATGAGCAGGGCTTTTTTTGTTTGTTTTTTTCTTTCACACTGAAAAGAACACTTGCTTCTCTTTTTCCAACATTCAGCTTATGATGGTTTTAGAATTTATGTTCTCAATTTTATCCCCCATTGACTTTGAAATCTTAGAAAATACTCGCCATGGTTCTTCCCAGAATCCAGCACTATTCAAAGCCTTTCTTTATGTAGCATTAGAAAATGGAGACCCACAAAACTATTTCACATGAGCCTGTTGCTCTGGTTTACTTCTAGGAACATTGGCTCTGCTCTTCCGACTAACCAGAAGTCATGACAGTGGTCTAATAATTGAGCGATGCCTGTTATTAGAAGTGGAGAACATGAAGAGGATTTTCACGCCAAGTTTCTCAGAGTTGGACTAAAGGTAAGTTCTTTTTTCTTTCACTGGAAAAGATTTGATCTAGATTAAAACAATAACAACAACAAAACTTCCAAATAATAGATGTCTTTGGATTGAGGTTCATAGAAACAAGATGGGAAGTATTAATCCCATTCCCCACTTGGCTGCATGTGCCAGCATCGTGTCTGCAATTGCTCTGGGGCATTTCATTGATTTCTATGGAGCCATCCATATTTGGGCTTTTAAACTTTCTATTCTGAGCTAAATTTTCTTTTAGTCTTCAATATTTGCTCATTTCTGTTCCATTATTCCCAAACTTCATTCTTTTCTGCTTCACTTCAGTTCAAATGCATTTCAAGGGTACCTTCTTCTTTGGGGGTCATAGGACATAAAAAACAAGCTGAAACATTCCTTAGAGTTCACCCACTATGATATCTTTACTTTACAAATGAGGAAAATGAGGCAAAGGGAAAGGAAGGAAATTGTTGGTCACAACTTAATAGGATTTTAGCTCTCCTGAGTTCTGATTCAGCCACCAGACCAAAAAGGCAATATAATTTGAAGCAGAGATCAGAATAAAGGCACATGGCTGGATAGTTTGTTCCTTCACTCATTGAGCCAGTCAGTTGCATACTCAGTCATGTTTGTCTCTTTGTGACCCCATGGACTGTTTTCTGCCAGGCTTCTCTGTCCATGTAATTTTCTAGGCAAGAATACTGAAGTGGGTTGTCATTTCCTACTCTAGGGGGTCTTCCCAACTCAGGGATCAAACCCGAGTCTCTTGCATCTCCTGTATTGGCAGGCAAATTCTTTACCACCTGGGAATCCTCTGGTTCCCTCACTATATGACCCTATATTAGCTTTCTGTGCTGTAACAAATCTCATCATAGTATCTTAAAACAATGTACATTTACCTTGTCACTATTTATATATATAAATATATATATATAATATACTATTTGTATCTTACTATTTCTATGGGTCAAGAATATATATCAAGGTTTAGCTGGATTCTCTGGATTCATGCTGTCATAATCGAAGTATTGGCCAGGTTGTGTTCTCATCTGGAGGCCTGACAAGAGAAATAGCCTCTTCCGAGCTCTCTCAAATTGTTGGTAGAAGTTGTTTCCTTGTGACTGTGAGACTGAGGCCCTACCTTCCTTCTGACTGTTGCATAGAGGCTATCCTCAGCTCCTAGAGTCTATCTTCACCCCTTTGATATGCAGGGTTTCTATCATGGCCACTTATCTCTTCAAGACCAGGAAGGGAGGAAGTCTAGAAAGCTAGAGTCTTTTATAATTTAACAATCAAGTGGATACATTGCATCACTATTGCCATATTCTAATGCTTAGAAACAACTCACAAGTAGTGCCCAAATTCAATGGGAGAGGATTATCCAAGGGTGTGAATACCAGAAGAGGAACGTTGTGGGGTTCACTTTACAGTCTGTCCACTACAATCCCAAATGATTTGCTTGGGCTGGTATAGGAATAAATTCCACATGAGCAATATTATCACTGTGGTCACTGTCAACTTGCAAGCATGTTCTGTGTTCTGTGGTCTCCACAGAACAGACACCACATTTATCTCATTCAATGATTTTATTCTTTTTACAAATGACCCCATGAAGATACAAAAGATAAGCTTTTCAAATTTATGGGTGAAAGAGACAAGAGTGTTAGCAAATAATCTGACATAATTATGGCCCATTTTTATTTTGATGCTAGTGTAATGGGAATAGCATTTTTCATTTATTTTAACATAATTTTGGTATTTGAATTTCCTGGTGTGTGACCTCCTATTTCTCTAGAGGTACCATATGCTTTGGGGAAAATTAGAATTTTTGAAGCAGGGGTGCAAGGACAAAAGTGATGCTGAATTTATAAATTCCAAAATGGAAGTTTTGAGTTTACAGATTGACAATATTTTGAAAGGGGCTTTGGTGAGAGAATAGATTGTCTAATCTTCTTTAGTTCCCAAGAACTTTTTCATTACTCCAATAAGAAACCCTATACCAAAAAAAAAAAAAAAAAAGAAACCCTATACCTATTTGCAGGCACCTCCTTTCTCCCCCAGCTCCTGGCAACCCTACTTTTGTCTCTAAAGGTTTGCCTATCTTGGACTTACATATAAAAGAAATGATAGAACATGTGGTCTTTTGTTACTGGGTTCTTTCACTTAGCATAGTAGTCAAGGTTTACCCATGCGGTAACATGGGTCAGAAGTTCATTCATTTTCATTGCCAAACAATATTCCTTTGTAAGACAGGCCACGTTTGACTTATCCATTCCTCGATCGATGGAAATTTGGGTTGTTTCTGATTTTTGGCTATTATGGATAAAGCAGCTTGAACACTGCTGAACAGATTTTTGCATGGACATAGGTTTAATTCCTCCTGGATATATAACTAGGAGTTCAGCTGCTCCTCTTCAAGCTTTGGTGTCAGATCATTGAGTTTTATTATAACTAACAGGGCAGAGGGAACTTAGGTATGAGGTCTTGGAAGCCTCTTCCATTAAGAAAGGAAGGAGAGCTCATCCCTTGCCACCTCAGAGGGCTGTGGGAAGGAGGAAAGAGCTAGAATAGGATACAGGGGTCAGATGTCAGGGCCTTGGGGATTGTATTCAAAGCCCAAAATTCAAGGGCTGCACAAATATCCAGATAAGTATAGGGAAATCAAGTCATTTTGGGATGATTGGTCAGTTTCCTTAGAGGAAGCTACAATACTTTGGTCACCTGATGTGAACAGCTGACTCACTGGAAAGGCCCTGATGCTAAGGAGGATTGAAGGCAGGAGGAGAAGGGGGCAACAGAAGATAAGATGGTTGGATGGCATCACTGACTCAAGGACATGAGTTTGAGCAAATTCTGGGAGAGGGTGAAGGACAGGGAAGCCTGGCATGCTGCAAGTCCATGGGGTCGCAAAGAGACAGTGACTGAACAACAACACGCCTGAGGTAACTTGCAAAATTCTGGAACTGTCCTCGCAATGGGCTGAGCATCTGTAATTTTTAACGTGGGGTAACCCTGACAGAGAGGTTGACCGAAGGATCAGACACACCCCACTGGTCTCCTATAATCTGTTCGGTTCATTTTCAGAGCCCAGATTTTCTCCCATGCCCCAAAGAGGGCACATGGAGCAGCTAAGAAGGCTTAGAACAGAAGTTCACAGTGACAGTGTTAGACCTCACCTAAGCCCTGTGATCCTGAAAAACAAGTGAAGGATGAGAAATCTCCCATCCTTTTGCGTTCTAGGAAAGGGATCACTGCAAAGAAACACTCTCCCTCATAGGACCTAGCAAAGACTGTTGTTGTTGTTATTGTCGTTTTTTAGTTGCGGCATGTGGGGCCTAGTTCCCCATCCAGAGACTGAACCTGGACCCCTGAATTGGGAGCAGAGTCTTAGCCACTGGACCCCAAAAAGACTCTGATGCTACCTGGTTTACATGCAACAAGACTAGACACACACTCTCCACAGTCTCATTTTGCCTCATAAAGGATCAGTTAAACTGCCTGTGTCTACAGATCAAGAAACAAAATAACTTGTTAAGCAACCTTTAGTTAGAGTTCGGATTCTCTCCTTCCTTCAGGTCTCTGGACGTTGGCCAGCCCTCAGCCTGAGCCAGCAAACAACCCCTCCTGAGAATAGGCTGGCCTCAGGGTATAATAACATTCTCTGCTCGGCTATTCCCCCACACCACCCTGTCATCCAGTTCTTTTTAGCCTTGTTTACTCCTGCCTATAAAAGAAAAATTCTTGCTGAGCTCTTTTTTTTTTTTTTTTGCTGAACTCTTGAGAGACTTGCAGACTTATAGTCAAGAAGTCCTCCTATTGCAACAGCCCCTTCTCCTGCAATAGACCTTCCCCCTTTTGCAACAATCCTTTCGGATAAAGTCTCCTCTTACTAAGTCTGGAATTGTTTTTATTTGACAACAGCAAATGGCGAGTTTGTGACCAGGGGCAAAAGGCTACGGATCCGGCTGGGAATGCCAGTGTGGTAACTTCAGGCTCAGTTGGGGCAACCGATCTCTCAGGGAGGACACTGGACAAGCTGCTCCTTGGTACAGACCAGTGGGAACCAGAGAGTGCCCTGTGGACTTGGGGCCGCTTTTCCATCATCATAAACCTCATGATTCCTTCAGCCAGTGGGCATCTGGGAGAAAAGGGACTGGAGTGCCCCCAAGGACTGAAAATTTACTCAAAAGAAACGAGTCAGTTTCTTCTGGCTTAAAAATCTTTTTTAATGAGACATCATTACCGGAAAATTTATTTTTTTTTCTCGCTACCCAGCAGGGTCTTATAAGGGTGACTAGCTCTGTTACCAAAAATTTACAAAAGCTGCATTTTCTTAGCACAACTGTAGGTAGTGTGTGCAAATTTGTGACCGGCTACACTAGAATTATGAATCACATAAAACCAGATGATGTTCCACAGCAGTAAATGTAAGATCCTGCCTTTGAATTCAAAAATACGTAAGTACAGGATGCGAATATTTGGTTTAGGAGCTACATGGCAACATTCAGGAAGAAAAAATTAGGGGTTGTATTAGTCAGGAATTTTTTGGTTGCAACTTACAGAAGCCCAGTTGGAATTAGGCAAAAGGGCAGAGAGGGAATTTATCGGCTCTCAGACTCCAAGAACAACCAAACTGAAGGAAGGAAGGGAGGCAGCTGGGTTTCAGGAATAAATGGGGCAAGGGACATGAGAAATCCAGAGCTCTCCACATTCTAGTCTTGGCTTCTCTTTGGGTGGCGCTCTCCTTTGGGTTTTCATCTCTTTCACTACAGACCATCCTTTTGTATTGAGCAGGGTCATGGCCCTGAAATGCTTGAAAATCTTCTGACTTTTGCTATTGAACTTGAGAGAGGCTCAGAAAAATTCTGTGGAAGCTTTCTGATAGAAAACCTGGTAAGGTCTCGCCTGTAACCACGGAAATGGAATCATATTTAAAAAGGGCAGTTCTCAAAAGAGCCATTTAAATTCCCAAATTTCAAGAAGTAAAGGGAGTTTCTGGATAAATAGCCCCCTATAGTCCACGCATAAGTGTGTGGTCAACGTTGTTAATATTAAGTCAGAGAGAGAACGTGTTTTTTTCAGTGAAGCTGATGGGGCCGGAGGCTGGCTCTATGGATGTGGAGTTTAAGGTGCTGAGCTCAATATACCTGGAGGCGGGGGTTCTGTTATGCGGGCTGTGCTCAGAAGAGAGTATAGATCAAACAGAGGGCATTTTGAGGGAAGCGAGAAGATTGGTGGAGTAACTCAAACCATTCCATGCTATTCCTCATGTGGTTGCCTCAAGGAGCCCCTGAAAACACTGAGGATGCTCAGATTGGAGAGAAGATGGCCCAGGAATATGGCCACTGTCGTTAGCGACTGCGATTCTTTGTGGACTAGTACACAGAAGCTTCAGGGTAATAGGCTTTGATTCAACACCAGGACTTCCTCATAGTTAAAGCTGTTCTGGGTGGATAGGGATATATGATGAGGCAGTGGGATAATAAAATGAGGCAGTAGTGGGGTTCATTTATTCACTCCTTCAACCCTTCATTTATTCTGCAAATATTTATTCATTCATGAATAGACAACATCACCAAATAGACAATGAGTTCTACAAAGCAGCTCGTCACTGCACTAAAGTGCTAGCGCTATACTAATGGCTGTTAACTGAATTGAAGAATACACGAATGAGCAGATGGTGTGATCACTGGGCTGGGTACTAGAACTGGCCATAGGAGCCTCATGGAACTCACAAATCTCAACAACCAAGGTAACCAATTGAACAGCAGTGCTGCCTTGTACACAGTGCTCTGATGGATGTATGCACATATCACTTTGAAAGGGAGAGGCGTGGTACTGGCAGGAAGTACTCCTGGGGCCCAGAGAAGGGCTGGTAGAGTTGGAAACTTCTTATTGGAAAAGGTGAACAATGTGGAGAGGAATGGGATGAGCAGTCCCAGAGGGAGAAAGAGTAGAGCTAAGGGAAGGAGGTGAGACCGGGGACAGGGCGGTGATGGCTTCTGCTCCTGGGTTGCTCCACAGTCTGAGGAAGTCCCACTGCACTTCCCCCTGCACTTCCCATTCCTGTCCCAAGATACATGCTGGGGAGGAGGGGGACAGCCAAGGAACTCCGGGTATACTGAGGAGGCCTTCAGCCTGGTTCTTCCCCACCCTCATATGGGGAGAGTGCAAAAATCTAGGGTCACCAAGATGCCCTACCCTCCTCAGAAGAAGCCCTTTAAACACTCCCTCCTTGGAGCATTCATGTCCTCACTCCCATCTCTTCCCTTATCCGACCTGACCTCCTTTCTCTACTGTGGGGTGATGTAATGGAATAGACTCAGAATCATCAAAGTGTACATCATGGACCAGATTTAACCTCTTATCCATACAGTGTTCATTTACATTTTAATTAGAGAGATTATTTTATCTTCAAGGGCTTCCCGGGTGGCTCAGTAGTAAAGAACTGCCTGCAATGCAAGAGATGCAGGTTTGATCCCTGGGTCAGGAAGATCCCATGGAAAAAGAAATGGCAACCCACTCCAGTATTCTGGTCTGGAGAATTCCATGGGCAGAGAAGCCTGGCGGGCTATAGTCCATGGGATTGCTAAGAGTTGAATGCAGCTTAGTGACTAAACAACAGCAATGACATCCTTAGTGGGAAATTCTGAACATCTCCAACAGACATGAGAGAACTTAGAGGATTTGTGATAAGGATTGACTTCTTTATCCCCCACCCTAAGAATTTTTTTCACACTGTGAGTAGTGGTGGATTGGGAAATCAATTTTGTGGGTCATACCTAGTATTTTTAAAAGAATGAAATGTAATTGAATACAGTGGAATAAAAGAGATGAATATCAGAGTTCATAGCATGTAATAAAGGTAAGCTATGTTTAAAAAAATATATTTCAGGCAAATATATATGTGAATGTAAATGATAAAAATTTTCTATTTTTGCTGTGGGTTACAGCAAAAACAAAGGTTTGAAAAATGCTGTCTTAAGTTTACCCTCTAGAAATGTACAATTTGATTTCATCTGAATGAGTTCTTGGCTTTTTCTTAGAATTGGGACAATCTTGGCTTGTTGTGGATTCTAAGCAGAATATTTTGATTTTTTCCCTATGTCCTATATCAGAGGAGCAGAAGTCTCTCAGTTTTTCCAAGTCCTCTCAGGAAATGAAATGAAATGAAATACTAACAAGTGTTTCCTGCCTACCTAAGCAAATGATTTTTGGCCTGAGATTTCCCCAGGGACCATTACAAGAGATGAAAACTTGACTCAGTGTTTCTAAGAGACTTTGAGGATTAGAGTCAGTAGTGCATATCTGCCATCCACAAGAGTAAATGTGGATTTCTTACTGGACGTTTCCATTTGTTGAAGGCAAAAAACCAATGGGGTCTCTTTAAATCAAATAAGGTCACTGAATAACTAATCTTGAGGAAGAAAAGTGAGATCCACTACTAGTGTCACAGAGCATTCCCCTGTTCCCCAAAGCAAAGGCAAGGTGATCTCTTGAGTCCAGAGCACCAGCTGATGGGAGCAGAAGAATGCACAGAAGAGTTTTAAATCATTTGTTCATTCTAGGGTAAATGCACCTGAAAATAATAGGCTGTAGAATTTTTTTTTTTTTCCCAGAAAAGCTTTCTGAGCTCTGAAGAGACACATGGAAAATTCCATTTCACCAGGTTAAGAGGATGACTGAAAATGCCAAGTCTACTAGGGATAAGGTGATATAGATCCCACCAGAAACTCAGAGGACACGTTTGAGAATTTCTGCTCCAGGGAAACCATCCAGAATTGTAAACTGGTTGCTTATGTGATGTAACTTGCCCAGAATGTGTACCACCCAGATGCAAACTCCCTTAAACAAACAAACAACCCCCCCCACCACCTAAAAACCAAAACTCACCCCAAAACAAAAACCACAATCCTCCCACCTTCAATTCTTTGGCAAAATTGATAATGAGTAATGGTTAACAAAACATTCTTTTCCTTGGCTAGACTTCCAGAAGAGAGACTGTTCTCCCAGGTGACTTAAAGAGGAGTGTGCCTTTGTGTGTTTTTCAGGAGGGTTGAAGGTGGAGTGAATGTCTGTCTTGTGGTGGAATTTCCTGTTGTAGGTGGTCTTTATGGCTCAGGCTGCCTCCTAACTATAGTCTGATCATTTGAAAAGTGAAACTCTACTTTGTTTACCATTTCCTTTTCTGTGCAAAAGTTTTTAAGTTTAAAGCCTCATTTGTTTATCTTTGTTTCTATTTTCATTATTCTAGGAGGTGACTTATATTCTTTGGAAGGACTGATGCTAAAGCTGAAACGCCAATACTTTGGCCACCTGATGTGAAGAGCGGACTCATTGGAAAAGACCATGATAGTGGGAAAGATTGAAAGACAGAAGAGAAGGGGATGGCAGAGGATGAGATGGTTGGATGGTATCATCAACTCAATGGACATGAGTTTGAACAAACTCTCAGAGATGGTGAAGGACAGGGAAGCCTGGCATGCTACAGTTCATGGGGTCACAATGAGTCCAACATGATTTAGTGACTGAACAGCAACAACAGAAGAGGTGGGTCAAAAAAGATATTGCTGTGATTTATGTTAGAGAGTGTGCTGCCTATGTTTTCCGCTAAGAGTTTTATAATATCCATCTTTACATTTAGGTCTTTAATCCATTTTGAGTTTATTTTTTGTGTATGGTGTTAGGGAGTGTTTTTATTTCATTCTTTTACATATAGCTGTCCAGTTTCCCTAGCACAACTTGTTGAAGAGACTATCTTTTCTCCACTGTATACTCTCGACTCTTTTGTCATAGAATAGCTGACCACAGGTGTGTGGGTTTATCTCTGGACTTTCTATCCTGTTCCATTGATCTATATTTTGGTTTTGGTGCCAATACCATACTGTTTTGATCACTGTAGCTTTGTAGTATAGCCTGAAGTTTAGGCCCTTGATTCCTCCATCTCCATTTTTCTTTCTCAAGATTGCTTTGGCTATTTGAGGTCTTCTGTGTCTGTGTTAGTTGCTCAGTCATGTCCAACTCTTTGTGACCCCATGGACTATGGCCTGCCAGGCTCCTCTGTCCATGGGATTTTCTACCAAGAATACTGGAGTGGGTTGCCATTCCTTTCTCCAGGGGATCTTCTCAACACAGGTATCAAACCCGGGTCTCCTGCATTGTAGGCAGATTCTTCACCATCTGAGCCACTAGGGAAGCCCTAGTAAAAGAGGTCTTTTATGTTTCCATACAAATTACAATTTTTTTTGTTCTAGTTCCATGAAAAATGCCATTGGTAATTTGATAGGGATTGCACTGAATCTAGATTTCTTTGAATAGTAAGGTCATTTTGACAATATTGATTCTCAATCCAAGAACGTGGTATATCTCTCCATTTGTTTGTGTCATCTTTGATTTCTTTCATCAGCATCTAATAGTTTTCTGAGTACAGATCCTTTTGTCTCCTTAGGTAGGTTTATTTCTAGGTATTTTATTATTTTTGTTGTGATGGTAAAGCTGATGGTAAATAAGATTGTTTCCTCAATTTTCCTTTCTGATTTTTTCTTGTTAGTGTTTATATATGCAAGAGATCTTTTTGTATTAATTTTGTATCCTGAAACTTTACCAAATTCATTGAAGAGCTCTAGTAGTTTTCTGGTAGCATCTTTAGGATTTTCTATGTATAGAATCATGTTATCTGCAAACAGTGACAGTTTTACTTCTTTTCCAACTTGGATCCCTTTTATTTCTTTTTCTTCTCTGATTTCCATGGCTAGGACTTTCAAAACTGTATAGAAAAATAGAGGCAAGAGTGGGCACATTGGTTTTATTTCTGATTTTAGAGAAAATGCTTTCTGCTTTTCTCTATTGAGAAGCATGTTAGCTGTAGGTTTGTCACACATGGTCTTTCTTATGTTGAGGTAGGTTCCTTCTATGTCCACTTTTTGGAGAGTTTTTATCATAAATGGGTGTTGAATTTTGTCAAAAGCTTTTTCTGAATCTATTGAGATAAGCTTATGGTTTTTATTCTTCAATTTGTTGATGTGGTGTATCAAATTGTGCATGTTGAAGAATCTTTGCATTCGTGGGATAAGTCCTACTTGATCATGGTGTATTATCTTTTTAATGTACTGTTGGCTTGGGTTAGCTAGTATTTTGTTGAGAATTTTTGCATCTATGTTCATCAGTGGTATTGACCTCAGAATGGGAGAAAATATTTGCAAGTGAAGCAACTGACAAGGTATTAATCTCCAAAATACACAAAGAACTCATACAGCTCAATATCAGAAAGACAAACAACCCCATCAAAAAGTGAGCCGAAGATCTAAACAGACATATCTCCAAAGAAGACATACAGATGGCTAAAAATTACATGGAGAGATTTTCAACATCGCTAATTATTAGAGAACTGTAAATCAAAACTACAATGAGGTACACCTCACACTGGTAAGACTGGTCATCATCATAAAATCTACAAACAATAAATGTTGGAGAGGGTGTGGAAGAAGAGGAACCACCTTACACTGTTGGTAGGAATGTAAATTGGTACAACCATTATGGAGAACAGTATGGCTGTTCCTTTAAAAACTAAAAATAGAGCTATCATACGATCTAGCAATCCCACTCCTGGGCGCATATCCAGAGAAAATCATACTTCAAAAAAACGCATGCACTCCAATGTTCATTGCAGCAGTATTTACAATAGCCAAGACATTTAGGAAGTAACCTAAATGTCTATCAACAGAGGAATGGATAAAGAAGATGTGGTACATATATAAGAGAATACTACTCAGTCATAAAAAAGAACAAAATAATGCCATTTGCAGCAACATGAGTGGACCTAGAGATTATCATTCTAAGTGAAGTAAGTCGGACAGAGAAAGACAAATATCACATGATATCACCTACATGTAGAATTTAATAAAAATGATACAAGTGAACTTATTTATAAAACATAAACTTACAGATCTCAAAATCAAATTTATAGTTACCAAAGGGAAAACATGGGGGAAGTGATAAATTAGGAGACTGGGATTAACATATATACTTTACCATATATAAAATAGATAGCTAATAAGGACCTACTGTATAATATATTGAGCATAGAGCACTCAACTCAATATTCTGTAATAACCTATATGGGAAAAGAATCTGAAAAAGTATGGAGATACACACACACACAAAACTGATTCACTTTGCTGAAGACCTGAAACTAATACCACATTGTAAGTCAACTATACTCCAATAAAAACTACAAAAAGAAAGCCCTGGAATTCCAGAAAGCAGGGTTAGTCGCTCAGTTGTGTCCGACTCTTTGCAACCCCATGAACTGTAGCCTGCCAGGCTCCTCTGTCCATGGAATTCTCCAGGCAAGAATACTAGAGTGGGTTGCCATTCCCTTCTCCAGGAGACCTTCCCACCCCAGAGATCGAACCTGGATCCCCTACACTGCAGAGAGACTCTTTACCATCTGCGCCACCAGGGAGCCGTGGTGGTGAGCAATTCATCTGATTTCTCAGAGCCCTCAGACCAGGGCTGTAAGTGGTTACCTTAATGTTATAATATTAATATTTCATGAGCTTCAGAACATACCTGGATGCTCCCTTCCTGAAATTCCACCTTACATTGGCCCCAGTGAATATTCCATATACTGGAAAAAGTCACCTCTAAGCCTTGTTGTGTTCACTCACTAAATCGTGTCTGACTCTTCGTGACTCCATGGACTGTGGCACGTGAGGCTTCCCTGTCCTCCACTATCTCCTAGAGTTTGTTCAAGTTTGTGCCCATTGAGTAGGTGATGCTATCTAATCATCTCATCCTCTGCTGCCCTCTTCTTTTGCCTTCAGTCTTTCTCAGCATCAGAGTGTTTTCCAATCAGTGGGCTCTTAGCATCAGGTGGCCAAAATATTGGAGCTTCAGCTTTAGCATCATTTAGCATTCTTTTAGCAATGAATATTCAGGGTTTATTTCCTTAAGGATTGACTGGTTTGACGTCCTTGCAGTCCAAGGGACTCTCCAGAGTCTTCTCCAGCACCACAATTCGAAAGCATCAATTCTTCAGCACTCAGCCTTCATTATGATCCAACTCTCACATCCATACATGACAAATGGAAAAACCATTTGACTATACGGAACTTTGTCAGCAAAGTGAAGTCTTTGCCTTTTAATACACTCTCTAGGTCCATGCTGTCTCCAAGTCTTACCTGTTAACTAAATTTTCGTATGAAAGACTTTTTTTTTTTTACTTATAAGGACAAGGTTGAAGAGGGCTGGGAATATAGCATGTTACAGCATTTCTCTCACATTTGGCCCCACGCAATTTGAACAGATTTGTTTATAGTTTAATGAATAAATGCTTATAAAGAAGCAATGAAATTAAAAGTAGCAAGCAGGGTTGCAGGGACCACTATTAATATTTTAAGGAGATTCAGGCCATCATGATTATCAGGAGGTGGGATATTCACTGACTAAGAAATGGCAAAGACAATCTTTTAAGTAGAGGTTTGCTTAGAAATAAGGCTTCCCTGGTAGCTCAGTTGGTAAAGAATTTGCCTGCAATGCAGGAGACCCCAGTTTGATTCCTGGGTCAGGAAGATCCCCTGGAGAAGGGATAGGCTATTATATCAGATATGATCCAAGTTTCACTGGAAATGATTTATGAACCCAAGACGTATGTTTGGAGAGACAGTTGAAGAAAATTAAGTAAAAGCTATGAAATGTAAATGAACGCTAAGAGGCTGGAAACTTCCATGAATGCCTGTAAGGAGTCTTTCAAGTAGGATTATTTTGGGAATGTAATTCTGGATTCTTGTCTTCATCACTTAGAGCCTAATCTCTGCATCACTTCTCTATGTGAATTGGATGTGTGTACTTGTAACGTTTCACCCACTCCCCAACACCGCTTAGCAGAATGCCCGGGTTCTAAGGATAAAGGCCGAAAGGAAGGAAGGAAGAATGAAAGATAAGGGAAAGAACATGATACAAAGGAAGGAAAAGAAAGCAAGTATAAAGAAGCAAGTGCTGTTAGAGCCTAGAAAAGAGAAAGCAGACAGAAACAGAGGCAGACTTTGTTTGTCTTGCTTCACCATCAGGCTGCAGCGGGGACTGAGGTCTGCTTCCTTGTTTGGGGAGTAGAGAGGATCTTCTCCATCTGGGGTATGACCAGGAGTGGGATTCTTAATGAGCAGAATCCACAAGTCTCCCTAGGAGAGCTTGTCGGATGGAGTGAATTTAGAGAGGTAAGAGAAAGAGCGAAGGAGAGGAGAAGGCCCCGAAGGTGTTATGCGGGAAAAAACGAGGCAAGTGAGTCTATATCCGATGCACAGCAAATGTTTTGCAAGTTGTGCAAACTGATAGGAGATACATGAGGTGGGTCTTGGCACAGAGCAAGTACTCAGTAAATCGTCACTGGGTGAGGTCTGATCATGGAAACTGGAGGTGGGCAGAGAAGTAGGTGCTAAAAGATTTAAGGGGATGAATTAGTTTCAAGCGCAGTGGAGCATTTATATTTTGAATTGATCTGCCAGTTATAAATCTTTTGTGTGTGTGTGTGTGTGTGTGTGTGTGTATGCGTGTGTGAAGTAGGATCTTATTGGCAGCATGCTCTTTTGTTCTGCTGTGGTCATCATATGGACCACTTCCTAATTCAGGACTCTGAAGTATTTCCTGTTTTGGAGGCCATTCCAGAGGCTGATCTCCTTGCGGGCATCAGTGCTTCTGTGAGAGGCCACCTTTCCCTCCTCCTGTTTCCTGAATCCCCATTTCCTCCACTGTTTCATTCAGCAAGGATGGGGACCATCACGTGAAATAATGGATGTCTGCTGCTGCTTGCCGAAGTTCACTGAAGACCTAAGCTTCTGTGGCTGCTCTCACCACAAGTCTCCCCATGGGATCCCATTTCTGCTTTTTGGGATCCCCACCTCACTGCTGCGAGTCCCACAGACTACCATGGTGGAACAGGAGAGTCCCAGCAACTGCTTCCTGCTGTCGTGAGTTGGAACTTGCCATGTTTTTATTTCAAAAGCAGCGTTGAATGTGGTGATGAGATTTCATGGTGCTCTGAATGGACTGCTACACTCCAGGCACAAAATGAGTTAAGGAAGCATTCTGGGGGTTGGCTCAGAATCTAACCACAATGTTTCTAGGGCAAATTGACTCCTAATTTGCCAATAATCAACTTAGAAATGACTTTTAGAATCAAGACATATCCACTGAGAGCTAACCAAACTATTTTAGCTTTTGCACAAAAGTCAGATGGTTGTAACTTGTCTGAATTAGGGCCTTCAAATAAAGTAGATTGAATACATCCTATGCCAACAGGCTTGCCCTCATCACAGGCCAGTTTGCCCATAGGGAAAGAGGCAATAAAGTCTGATATTCTGGTGGTACTAACACCTTCTGGATGTTTGTAGAAGGAGCAACCTTGGGCCAAATGAACACGAAAAGAGGAAGTTCCCGAACCACTTGCAAAGGGTTGAGGCTGAGGAACAGATGTCTCTGGGCTGCCCAGACGTCTGCCACATGGCCCAGCGGTGCTCCTGCTGCCGAAACCCCAAGTCTACAATTCAGGGTGGTCTGGAAAGGAAGGATTATTTTCCTGAGAGTGGTTTCAAGAATGTAGCTCCTCACCTAATAAAAGGAATGTGCAATGATTAACCGAGTCTAATATTAGCATCTGCAAAATAAAGAGCAATTGGGCCTGCCATGAAAGAGAACAAACCTCATATGCACCCACTGCCAGGTAAAATCTGTTCTTTTTCAGTCATAAATCTTTCTTGGAAGCCGAGAGAAGGATTTCACTTCCGTCAGAAACTGTTGGGTGAAGCAGAGAGAAGGAACATGATGTTTTGGAGATGAAAGCATCTCAAGTTTAAAGCTCTTGTCTCTTCTGCCTGTTTTGCTGTTTGCTTTCTGATGGTGTCCTTGACTTGGCCATGACTTGCATTGTTTTTCATAGGATGGAGTGGCATTGGGGAAAGGTCTGGGTGGGCCATTTGCTTCTGGCTTTAGCTTCAGTCAGAGGACTAGCATCTGACATGGAATCTCACTGTATCCAAGGCATACCTGGGTTAAACTTCTCTGAATACCAAACCTTTGATAACTGTGAAGAATACATTATAGAAATTTTAGCTATAAGGGACCTCAAAGATCCCATATCTGATAGCATATAATAAATTCTTTAGTGGTAATGTCTCCTACATCAGCAGTCCCCAAACTTTGGTATGCATCAGAAGCAGCTGGAGAACTTGCTAAAACACAGACTGCTGGCCCAGTAAGTCTTGGGGAGAACCCAAGGACATGCACTTCTAGCAAGTTTTCAGGGGATGCTAACATTGTGGAGACCATACTTTGAGAATCACTGCCCTACAACAAAGGGTTTCCTAAAGACAAATTAAATAATATAAGTAAAGTGGCTACTACTGATTTGAATCTCTGGTTCAGTATGAGTGGTAACCTTATGGGATGAACAAGTCAATTCAACTTCATCTCAGTTACTGGTGTTCTTGAGTTTAAGAAGGCCATAAAGTCTATAATATCTCATCACTTGGTAGCCACTTCACTCAGGCTGGGTAATCAAAGTGCTCTACTCCCTGGACATAACGACAGGTCCAGAGGTCCCAGCAGGACCACTGAGAACCCTTGGGGTGGGGAAGATGAACATGAATTCTATGAAGGAGAGACTCTCCCTATTCCCAACTTGGTGAGCACCAAGAAACCTGGTGTTCCTGGCACTCACAGCTGAACCTGAAACTTCTGGGAGGCCCATTTGTTTCCACACAGAGATAGTCTGCCTGGGCATGAAGCCAACTCAGAGGAAGGCAAAGCCAAACTTTGGAGGGAGAGAGGGCAGGGAGTTGATGTCATCTTTTGAATCTAGAGCTTCATCATGCCTTGAAACCAGAGTCCACCGTCTCCTTGGACTTCATATTTAATTCAACCTTCCCTGTGAATATCTTGACCTAAGAACCTGGGGACATTTATATTAATGACTTTTTTCATATTGCAAAAGTAAGACACACACCTACAAATCTGAACTTAGTAGAACTGTGTCATGCAGAAAGTTAAAGTCTCTTTTGATTGCCTCCACTTCCTTGAAAATCACTATATATGGTTTTGTGCATATTCTTTTAGATTTTTCTATCAATATATTAATGAAGTGGGATGTTAACTGAGAATTTTCTTGATGTCTCAGTTTTCCTAGAGGCTTATAAAATCAAGAATGAAACAATAGATGTGAATGCCTATATTCTAAAGTAAGTCTATCAGACCGTTTTTGCTGGACTTGCAAAGTGAGTGATCCAAATCTCCTATTATTAGCCCATATAAGAGGTTATATATATATATATATATATTTAAAAGGCTATGAATTAATGAGGAGATTGACAAGATTAACAGAAGCACATCCCTGGAGAAGATTTTCGCATGATGGGGATAACCCCCGTCCTGGGGTGGGGGCAGAGAATACTCCTGTTCACTCTAAGCCAAATGGGGGCGGGGGCTTCAAGGAAATCACACAGACAACCTTTAACACATCCACTGGAATTTGGGGCATCAGTACCTGGTATCTCATTCATTCCTCATTCTTACCTGCAGGGCAGCAGAGGGAAGAGCAAGACTGAACTCATGATTTGATTTGATTTGATTTGACTTGATTTCCTCTCTGACTGTCTGCCAACTGTTTCCAATTTGGAACCGTTGCAAAATGTGAACTCATGCAGGCAGAATGCATCTATCTAGTTTGGTTGACACTAGGGAAAGTTTTCTCTATCACATCCAATCATATATTTCTCCTTCAAACCCATGACCTTTCTTCTCTCCTGAGTCATTGCTCCCATCTTGGGTTGTTTCCACTCAACTCTCAGGCACAGCACAAATGGGGGTATAATTGTGTGAAGAGATCTTGTGGGACCAGCTACATGTATGTTGACTTCAGTGTTGAGTGCACAGACATTGGAAGTCTTTACAATAATATCCAGGTCTATGTCCTAGTTAACAGGCCCCCAGGTGGCGCTAGTGGTAAAGAACCTGCCTGCCAATGCAGGAGACAAAAGACACTAGGGTTTGATCCCTGGGTCTGGAAGATCCCTCAGAGGAGGGCATGGCAACTGTCTCCAGTATTGTTGTCTGGAGAATCTCATGGACAGAGGAGGTTGGTGGGCTATAGTCCATAGGGTCACAAAGAGTTGGACACGACTGAAGTGACTGAGCATGCATGCACGCAGGTACATCCCAGTTAACATCAGAAATTTCGGGAACTATCATTCTTTTTCTGCCCTCTATATCACCTTTCCATCCTCAGTTTCTTCTCTTTGTATCCACATGTACTCAACCGTAGAAAGTTTTGAATTCTGCTTCTGGTATTTCCTTTCACTGAACCCCCTCTTCCCTGAGATTCTAGGCTTTAGGTTCTGTTCCCTTATGAGTATTGCAAGAATGCTGTTTATTACAACCATTTGTCAACTTTAAAAAGTGTGTTTTTTTATCTCATTTCCTCCTTAGAACACCCCTGTGAGGTGTTACCATCTCCATTTTGAAGATAGGAAAATGGAGGCTCAGAAGGATTGAGTGACACACCCAGCATCACACAGCAAGTTAGCAGTGGAGGTAGGACAAGAATTTAGATTTTCCTGCCTTGCAAGGTCTCTGTGCTTTTCCTTACAACCCTATCTCCTCAGTTGCGTACTTCTTGAAGCCACAGGACTACATTCTGGTCCACAGGCTTCAACCATTTCCCTCTTACAGCTCCATCATTTCTCCTCAAACTCCCTAGAGTTCCTTAAAAACTCAGAAGTCTCTAGTACAAGGAGTTAGATTTCAAGTGGACTAACCCTGGTCAGACTGAGGTATGGTGGTCTACAAAGGAATTTGAAGGAACAAATTGTTTCTGCTGATCAACCCAACTTGAATATTTGAGATTTCTGTTCAACTAACTTTTCTTCATAGTTTTTTTTTAAAATAAAAATGTTTTCTTCTGGGCAGAACAGAGTTGAAATCCCCATTTATAAGATGGAGGAGCATTCTTAAAAACTAAGACTTTTCTAAAAAATTAGAACTTGAGCAAAAATCTGAAAAAAGTTGGTAAATTAAAATATTCACTCTAAATTCCTTGTTTCATTATCACCTTGTATATGTGTAACATATTTACTTTTCCTCTTGCCATGTTGATGCTAGTCATTGACTCAAAGGATATGAGTTTGAGCAAGCTTTGGGAGTTGGTGATGGATAGGGAAGCCTGGCATGCTACATCCATGGGGTCACAGAGTCAGACATCACTGAGTGACTGAACTGAACTGAACTTCCCATGTTACTCTTGGCTAGCATCTTTAATGAATCTTTGTTGTATGTAATTGTGTTTTGGTAACTCTTCAGGTAAAAAGAAACAAAAGGATGATGTTTATTAATATTACTTGCTTTTGATAGCATGCTATTTAAAAATAGTTGATACTGTTATAATGGAAATAAAGAATTAAAAGGGCTATTTTTACTTGTATATAACTGCTTGAGCAGATCCCAAGTCATTTGTATGGCTGATTTCAGAATTTAAATGTCTTTTTAAAAAATACACTTTGAAGTATGTTAGTTTTTATCTTAATCTGTTTAAATACTAGACTTCCTGGTTTACATGTTCAATGAAAGTGGTTTGGATTAACAGTATTTATTATTAGTTCTTGGAAAAAAAAAAGACATAACCTCTTACTTTCATATGTCCAAAAACATGAGTCTCAAAACATCATTTACAGTAAATGTTTACATACATAACCTCACTTGACCTTCAAAACAACACAGTGAAAAATTATCATTATGTACAAGGTAAGAAGTCTGAAAGTCAGAAGGCCTTCATTCTGTAAATATTGATTAAGGTTTACAGGGTCTAGGAGAGGAGGGGTTCAAGGAGGCTGTTTAGACCAATCTGCACGCTTAAGAGGGATGTTCATTCTGGCTGCTATTAAGTGGGGATTTTGTTTATGGAAACAGGGGCTGTCCTTGTCCCTGATGCCAACTTTAACCTATAATTTCTCTTCTATCTTTCTCAAAAAGCCACATTGCTGTCATTTCAGAAACTGTGATGGTTACTCAGAGGTCCTGGGAGACAGCAAGCTGGTAGGATTGCCAGATAAAATATAGGACACTATGTTACATTTGAATTTCAAATAAACAATGTATCATTTTCTTTTTTTTTTTCAGTTTTATTTATTTTTTTACTTTACAATATTGTATTTGTTTTGCCATACATTGACATGAATCCACCATGGGTGTAAATGTGTTCCCCATCCTGAACTCCCCTCCCACATCCCTCCCCATCCTATCCCTCTGAGTCATCCTAGTGCACCAGCCCTGAGCACTGGGTATCATGCATCGAACCTGGATTGGCGATTCGTTTCACAATATGATAATTTACATGTTTAAATACCATTCTCCCATATCATCCCATCCTCGCCCTCTCCCACAGAGTCCAAAAAGACTGTCCTATATATCTGTGTCTCTTTTGCTGTCTCACATACATAGTTATCGTTACCATCTTTCTAAATTCCATATATATGCGTTAGTATACTGTATTGGTGTTTTTCCTTCTGGCTTACTTCACTCTGTATAATAAGCTCCAGTTTCATCCACCTTATTAGAACTGATTCAAATGTATTCTTTTTAATGGCTGAGTAATATTCCATTGTGTATATGTACCACAGCTTTCTTATCCATTCGTCTGCTGATGGGCATCTAGGTTGCTTCCATGTCCTGGCTATAAGTATGTCCTGCACAATATTGGAACATACTTATAAAAAAAAAATTCATTGCTTATCTGAAGTTCAATTTCAACTGAATATGCTCTATTTTTAATGTGCTAAGTCTAGCAAGCCCCACAAGCCAGCTTCCAAGGTAAGAAGCAGTTGAAGGCATGGTCCAAGCTTTAAGGATAGTGAATCCATGCAAGGAAGACAAATGTAGAAGCTAAAGCAAGACTTGGTTGCTTAGGTTCATGTTCTGGTTCCATTGCTTACTAGCATAGTTCACTTAAAAAAAAGCTTTTGTTTCTTTTTTAATGTGGACTATTTTCTTTAAGTCTGCATTGAATTTTTGTTATAACATTGATTCTATTTTATGAGCTTTTCTTTTTTTTTGCTTTTTGGCCCCAAGGTATGTGGGATATTAGCTCCCCAACCAGGGATTGAACCCACACCCGCTGCACTGGAAGGCAAAGTCTCAACCAATGGACTTTCGGGGAAGTCCTTTAGTTCACTTTCTTGAGTCTCAATTTCCTCCTCTGCGAAACAGCAGATAACAGTCTATTTCCTTAGGATTGTTGGGAAAATTAAATAATCTAGCAAACCTTTCACACGAAAGTGCTCAATAAACTTTGTGTTAGTATTTTTACATTATCTCCTGTTTTCAGAGAACACAGTGATGATAATCCTTTCAATTATCCATAATATATCTGTATATCTGCCTATGTTGTATTTACATCAATATTTATATTCAGAGTTTCAAACTGGCCAGGACACTTGTATGTAGTAACTGCGCTGTTTGGTGAATCTCCTTAAAAACACTTTTCTCCATTTGTATAGTGTCTTGTATTCAGTTGTCTACATTTATTATTGCTGGTTTCAGCTCTGGCTTAAGAAAAAGAAAAAGGGAAGCATTTCAATTTAAAATATTTTAACATACATATGTTTAACTTAATTTTGTGTTAGCTTCAACATAATATTTATAACTTTTTAATGTATACTGTATTTATAAACTTTTAATGTATTCATAGTTTGCCAATTAAATGCTATTCTTCATTACTTATTAAATTTCCTAGATTTAGATATTAATTAGGAAGTAATTTCAGTAAAAATACCACTATTGTGTGCTTTGAATACTGCAATTATTTCAGTTTCATAAAATGTCATTTTCTTGTGTGTTTCTGTGTATATATATATATTTCTGAATTTGTCTCTTTATCTTTTCATTCATGACTATGATATAATTCTACCTAAAACTCATAAATTTAGGAATAGCTACACATGAGTATGAGAGGATAGGGTGGGGGACTTCAACTTATATAAGCTGTTTGAATTTTCCTTATGCTTTCAGAAAGTCTGGTGACAACCATGTACCTGTCACTGTGCCAAGCATTGTGGGATCATGCAGAACTGAAGAAAATCCAGGGGGCTTATAATTTTTTTGAGGGTGAAAAGATGGGGGGATAAAAATACATAAAAGTAACCACAGTAAAAGCAGCAAGTGAGACAGGACTTAGAATGAATACTGATAATGAATGTATGAGACCAGATGTATTTGCCTGATTACAATAACAAGCGATAGCTCCAACTATAACATTTGGCAATGATGACTTGAAGTAAGATACTTTCCTAATGAGGTTTAATTTTTCTTTTCTTTTTTGCTTTTTCTCTTCTTTTTCCCTCTCCTTTCCTTTTCTGCTGGATACAGCCTCGCTCGTTAAGATCAACATGAAAGGGGACATTTTAAAATAGTGTCTGTTGCATGACATCACTAAATAGCATGCTTTAATTTAAAAAATGTTGGTTTTTTAAAAAATTGTGAAGTAATCCCCACCCCATCCCCCATGCCAAAGGTATATAGTCAAACTATCTTGATGGGATTTGCTGGAAGTCACCACACTCTTCATCAAAGTAATCTGTCAGTATGCAGCCAGAGCCCCAATAATGTTTCTACCTTTGTCTCAGTAATCCTACACGTGAGCAACTAGTTTAGGAGAACAATACAGGGAAGAGCCAGTTCTACACACATGAGTGCATGTACCCTGTGTTTATCTAAATCCATATGTTTAGAGAAGCTTGTACTTTTTAGCTTCATATCTATATTTCCCATATTAGAAGGAAACAGGGCTGGCTTCCCGAGTTGGTGCCTAGTGCAGTTACCCAAGGTCCTGCATTCACACGTGGGCTCTGGCTCGGAGTTCACTGCTCTGTGGTCGCCATGTGTTTTTTTTTTTTCTGGACTTTAATTTTTATTACAACAAAAATCGTATAAAATAACTGAAATTTTTTACCCTTGACCAGTGTCTCCCAATTTCCTCCTCCCCCTGAGACCCTTGAAACCTGCATTTTATTCTCTGTTGCTATGAGTTTGACTATTTTAGATTCCTTGAAGCTATTTGACTATTTTAGATTCCAAGTTGCTACAGACGGAATGTTTCTGTCCTGCTAAACTCTACTCCACAAAGTGATGGTGTTAGGAGGAGAGGCTTTGGGGACGTAGTTAGGATTAGATGAGGTCATGATGGTAGTCCAAGTGTGTGTGTTTGAGGCACATGAGGCCAAACAAATCGAAACGTTGCAGGGCCAAGCAAGGAGATGGGTGCCTCATGCTCTAAACAGCCTCAAGCTCCCCGAAGGGTTTTGGTTAGGCATTTTTATTTTATTTAAATTAATTTATTTATTTTAATTGGAGGCTAATTATTTTACAATGTTGTAGTGGTTTTTGCCATACATTGACATGAATCAGCCATGGGTGCACATGTGTCTCCCATCCTGATCCCCCCCCACCTCCCTCCCCATCGTATCCCTCAGGGTCATCCCAGTGCACCAGCCCCGAGCACCCTGTCTCATGCATTGAACCTGGACTGGCGATCTGTTTCACATATGATGATATACATGTTTCAATGCTATTCTCTCAAATCATCCCACCCTCGCCTTCTCTCACAGAGTCCAAAAGACTGTTCTTTACGTCTGTGTCTCTTTTGCTGTCTCACATATAGGGTCATTGTTACCAGCTTTCTAAATTCCATATATATGCATTAATATACTGTGTTGGTATTTTTCTTTCTGACTTACTTCTCTCTGTATAATAGGCTCCAGTTTCATCCACCTCATTAGAACTGATTCAAATGCATTCTTTTTAATAGTTGAGTAACATTCCATTGTGTACATGTACCACAGCTTCCTTATCCATTCATCCGCCGATGGACATCTAGGTTGCTTCCATGTCCTGGCTATTGTAAATAGTGCTGCGATGAACATTGGGGTACACGTGTCTCTTTCAGTTCTGGTTTCCTTGGTGTGTATGCTCAGCAGTGGGATTTCTGGGTCGTATGGCAGTTCTATTTCCAGTTTTTTAAGGAATCTCTATACCGTTCTCCATAGTGGCTGTACTAGTTTGCATTCCCACCAACAGTGTAAGATGGTTCCCCTTTTTCTGCATGTGGTCGCCATCTTGAAACTCTTAATTTTCTGTTATAATTCGTGTTTTGTAAGTGAGATCCAGTGGGACCATGGAGCTTGCACAGGGGGCTTGGAGCCTTGATTTACTTGTGCTCCTATCTCCTGCCACCTCTGTTGGATGAGTTTGGGGCCTCCCACTCCCTAAGATGGCCCAGTTATTGCTTCTGTCTTCTACCTTTGGTGGGCGCATGGATGAGGTGGAGAGAGGTTTAGGGGTCAGCATATGCAACCCATAATGTGGGACAAGGCTCTAGACACCTAGGCGGCTCTCTATTCACCTCAAACTGCAGAGTTGCATATGCCAAAAACAAAACAAAACAAAACAAAAAAAACCCACCTTAACAGAATGAAAGAGATACCACAGAAGAAACACCTTTTTTCTCTGCTTTTGTGGACAAGGAACCCACTTTGCATCGGGACACATAAATTATGTTAGCCGTCTCTGGAAGAAAAAAGCTAGTAGGTGAAATTCAGGAGTGTTAGGGCCCAATACAGCTTTACTGAGATGTTATTTAGATAAAATCAGACAAAAGCAAAAACCCCCTTAGCTTCAGATCCAGGCAGCAGGAATCCTGCCAGGAAGACAGAGAAAGAACATAGAGCATAGAGCTCAGGGCATTCCTGTGGGCAGAGTGGCTGGCTTTTCCCACACTGGTAAGAAAGGGGCTTCAACTCTTGGCCCTAGGAGTTACTGCCCTTCTGGTGTGTGTGTGTGTGTGTAGGAGGGAGATGTGGAAGTCAGTGCTTCCTCAGTCACTTTCTGCAATCTTTCTTGTGGTTTGCCTCTTTGTTTCCCTTTTTCTTCCATTTAGAGGAATTATCCCATTATTCCACATGAGATTTGTCCTAGAGCTTTAACTCCTGTGTGTGAAGATTTTTGTTCAAAGAACAAAAGAGAACTAAGGTAGATTCCGCAGGCCGGGCAGACCCATCAGTCTTGCCCGTAATTGAGTCTGCCATTGGTGAGTAGCCACTTGGGAGGAAATTGCTCACCCATGTGGAGTGAATGAACTCTTTCAGGGCGCAGGGCTCCACAGAGGGCTGCACTGTGGCCTCCTGCCAGGCAGAGTCCTCGTGGTCCCTGGCTCAACTGCACACTCAGGTTCAGACCAGGGAGCAGTTTGTTCCTCTGGTCCTGCAGATAAGCGTCTGTTTGCTCTTCCTCTTCCTGGTCCTTCCTGGTTTAGCAGCGCTGAGGTCCCTTTTCAGAGGTCTTGACATTTAAATGCATGAGGGCTTTTGGTGGTGAGAATAGGAAAGTGGGCCTGCCAAGAGCTTGTTTGACAGAGGGAGAGCAAGCAACAGTAGCTTTATGACATCAGAGGGAAAGCTGATGAGGCCATTCCTACATCCAGTCAATTAATCTCTGGCCCATTTGAAGCCAACTGTTTAATAAAGAAATGCCAGCTTCATTGGTGGTTTCTCCATAATTGTCCTAAACCACTGACTTTACTTATTCTTTCCTCTAACATATTCCAAATAAAGCCTTGTTGCAAGAGAGCTTGAGTTAACCATCTCAATCAACAATGTGAGATCACCTCTTTTATCTGTCAGAGGCGTTGGAGATAAGTGAATTGATAAGGAAGTGGAATTCCTGTGTTTATACTTTCAGAGGATTTAGCTAAGAGAACATTTAGCTGCCAGTCCTTCCTGTTTTGAAAGAACCCCTTGCTTAGGGGCCAATGATTAAGTTAACATCTTCAGTATTCTACATGAAATCCTTCAAGAGAAAGGTCCTCCCCTCCTCTTGAATGAATTCCATGGCACAAAAGACTTTGTGCTTAGCTATTATTTGGAATGGCATGGTACCTTGGAGAAGAGAGTCAAAATCTCCCAGTGATCTTTATGAAACAGCAACTATAATGGAACTGTGCTGTGCTGTGTGCTGTGTCGCTCAGTCACGTCTGAGTCTTTGTGACCTCATGGACTGTAGTCCACCAGACTCCTCTGTCCTTGGGGATTCTCCAGGCAAGAATACTGGAGTGGGTAGCCTATCCCTGCTCCAGGGGAACTTCCCGACCCAGGAACTGGGGTCTCCTGCATTGCAGGCGGACTCTTTATTAGTTGAACTCTCAGGGAAGCCCATAATGGAACTATGATAGAGCAAACAGCTTTGTATAAGATACACTTAGACTTTATAGGCCCATTCATTAGAAAGGATAGAAGATAATGCTCTTTTCTGGAGAGGACTGAGCTAAAGGAGACATCTTTATATTGGGGACACTGTGAAGAGCATAAGAAGGCAAGATCACAAAGATGAGTTAGTAATTTAGTTGTAGACAAGATTGTTGATAAATAACCCCAAAACATGTTCTAAATCTCCCAGCAATAATCAGCTTGGATTATAGTCTTGTGTTGACTTGTTGACCTCTCCCAATTGCCGAGGTCCTCTAAGCTGAGTATTTGGAACAAATATAATCCTTAAAGGCTTAGTGAGAGAAGGAATGAATAAAAAGACTCGTTTCTATATGTTATGAGGTATAGAATAAGGAGAAGCAGTCAGGGCGTGGTGACACCCACGCACTTGATTCGTTCTTAAGGCCTTTGCCTCCAACAAGCCAAGATGAAAACATTCAAGGAGAAAAGCACTCCCCGAAGGGAAGGACGTATTGGCAGCACCCTGCTTGTCTAAAGCAACATTAAACAATGTACAGCTCTTGATAGATGAGCTAGGAATTTGGAGTGTATATGCCCCTGGGAAATCAGCCAAAACCCTGCACGGCTATATATTTTAAATCTATAGCAACAGCACTGACGAACTGAGGTTGTTCTCAACTCTGACCCTCATAGGGCTCCTCCCTGGCCAAAGCTGCTTTCCCTTTCCCCTGGTGTTCTCATTTCACTCCCTGGAAGAGAGCAAAATGTTCCACGTGGAATTTTATCTTTAAATTTCTGCAGGCGGTGAGGAGAGCTCAAGGGCATGTCTCGGGAAATAGAAGGACCCAAGTGAGTAGCCTCTTTCTCATAGTGACAAACATTGAACACTTCAGTGGTCTAAATCAAGCACGTTTAACTTGGGGCCTTTGTCTAACGAGGAAAAAAAAAAGCATGTTTTGACAAACAGATTTTACACAGTTCAAGTAAAATCAAGCCTGTTAACCAGAATTAAACGCCACAGTCAACCGTCCTTGGCATATCTAAACTGTCATCTGAATAGACGCTTGAGAAGATGTAGGTGTCTGGAGTAATGATCTTTCTCAGTCCAACCTGACACAACAGGGACGCTTATCAAGGAATGAAACTCCTGTCAGGCATGAACATGTTCAGTGGCCTCCTTCAGTGCTGAGCTTGACTCTGTCACAGCACAGGACTGTGCTTGCATTCCTGGTTTACCAGAAGATCATTGTGTGTCTGACAGCTGCTACTGTAGAATCCTAACAGCTTTCTGATTCCTCAGAGGCAGATTAAATTGTCTTACTTGTTTTTGCCTCCTACAGAGAAGAGCAAAGTTTTACGGGCTTGGCTGGCGTGGTGAAACAGCAAACACCTGAGGCTCTGAAATCCTTCCCTCCTGGGCATCTCAGGTGGGGCTGATTTACACCCCTGACCTGAAACAGAATGGGAATTGTGGTTCCTCCAGAATAACCAGTTCCTTCAGAGTTTCCACCAGCCTCATCTTGCGTCCAGCCCCTAGGGCTGAAACAGGATCTGTGTGTGTAGATGAGGTATTGTTAAAAGATGAAGGGGGCAATCAGGTTCATCACTTGAATAGCCTTGACTAGGAGCCAGGTTAAGAGGTCTAGTTGGGGAGTTAACAGATCTGGGTGCAGGTCCTACTCTTATTTATTGAGTGTGTGTATTACTGGATTTTTAGCAGGAAACAGAAAAGTGAAAGTGTTAGTCACTCAGTCATGTCTAACTCTTTGCGACCCCATGGTCTGTCCTTGGAATTCTCCAGGCAAGAATATTGGAGTGGGTTGCCATTCCATTCTCCAGGGGATCCTCCTGACCCAGGGATAAAACCCAGGTCTCCGGCATTGCCAGCAGAGTCTTTACCACTGAGCCACCAGGGAAGCCCTTAGCAGGAAATAGAGGACACATTCAAATCAGGTGATTTGAGGAGAGTTCAATAAGAGGACTATTTACAAAGCGAGAGCCAAGTTCAAGGGAAACAACTGCAATATTTGGGACTATTGACATGTTAACCATCTCTAGGACAGAAGGAGAGAGGGAAGGGGCCATGTCTGGAATACAGAGGATGACTCAGAGGGTAAAGAATACACCTGCAATGCAGGAGACCTGGGTTCTATCCCTGGGTTGGAAAGATCCACTGGAGAAGAGAATGGCAACCCACTGTAGTATTCTTGCCTGGAGAATCCCATGGACAGAGGAGTCTGGTGGGCTATAATCCATGGGGTCACACAGAATCAGACACTACCGAGCGACCAACACTAACACACACTGGAAAGGAAGTATGTTGGCTAGAGGGACAGAGCTCATTCGCTGAGATCTGGTAGGAAGGGAGCAGGAGAAATAAAGACGAAGGGCCCACTCTCTGTTGCCTGCCCCCTCCTCCCAGGTTCACATTGGCTGAGCCCAGTGAGACGCCAGAATCCCAGGGCTTGGTTGCTGCTGGCCAAGGGTTTTTCAGGCACGGCGGACAAAGTAGGAGAAGAGGGTGGAGAAGGGCGGAGAATGAATGGGTCTAAAGTGGTGAATGGAAGAAACTGGGCACAGGGACCATGGAAAGGCTTGAGTTTAAGTAATCTGCCTCCCCCCTTGCGAAGGGAACCCCACTTAGCCCACTGAATGGGTAAAATACATTAAAAAATGATTTGTAAGTGGTGAACTGAAATATAGTTTAATTGAAAATATTTGCTCATTGTTTCCAAGAGTAGGTTATCAAACAATTCAACCCGTGTCCAGATCTGGGAAGAGTTGCAGGAGACAGTGATGCTGATTCAGTAGCAGAAAATCACTCCCATGCCTGCTGGCCATACTGCAATTTGATTAATTAGACGCTGTGGGTTGGAAAGGCCAGCTTTCAGAGTTGTGACCTTGTGACCTGAAATTTCAGCTCTTTTTCAGTTTATACATAAGCATGTAGCACATTTTCTTCTGTGAGGGGCTTTAGAATTGTAAACCACAAGTGTAGCATTATTGGGAAGAATGTTGTCACTTACTTATTTGCTCAATACTCGTTAAAAACAATCTATGTCATAGCTTTGCTACTCTTACCATAGCTTTCCTCTCCTTCCCAGTGGAAGTTGGCAGGCTTTCAAATCTTGAGTAAAGAAAATCTGTGCAGGCTCAATATCATTTGTGGGAAATGAATATATAAAAAGTTGATTTTTTTTTTTAAGATTTTTTTTTTCTTGAAGGCTTATCACCCTAACTTTAAAAAAAAAAAGCTATTTATTTGGTTGTGCTGGGTCTTAGTTGTAGCATGTGAGATCTTTGTTGCAGTATGCAAGAATTTTTAGTTGTGGCATGTGGGGTCTAGTTCCCTGACCAGGGATCAAACCTGGACACCCTGCATTGGAAGAGCAGAGTCTTAGCTAATGGACCACCAGGGAAGCCCCTGAATTTTGTTTTTAAAAACTAATGATTCTCTCATTCATTTTTTATTACATTTAAATTTTAACTCTATTATTTTGCTTGCGTATATGTGTGTGGATACACGAGACCTAAAAAGCTGGAGAGTCTGAATTTCCTGTGTGTCTGTGCTCAGTCGTGTTCTCGAACCATAGCCCACCTAGTGCCTTTGTCCATGGGATTTCCCAGGAAAGAAAACTGGAATGGGCTGCCATTTCCTTCTCCAGCAGATCTTCCTGACCCAGGGATTGAACACCATGTCATGAGTCTCCTGCATACACAGGCGAATTTTTTACCACTGAGACACCAATTTCCTGAGTCTTTAGTAAAGGGCACTGAGGAATGTGTGCTTCTAAAGCAGCTTTGTCATTTAATTTCTTTTTCTTTCTCCCTCTCCTCTCCTTCCCCTCCTCTCTTCTTTCATTTTCTTCTCCACCCCTGGTCCTTCCTTATCCCACACAGTCAAGCAGGAGCACGTTCATTTAATACCAATTTACATCTACCAGGCACTTTTCTAGGCTGGAGAGATACAGCAATGAACAAGTGAGAAAAACTGCTGCTTATCTTCTAGTGTGGGAGATAGACGATAAATATACAGGTACATGTGAAATGTTGGCAACTGCTTGGGAGAAAAATAAATGAAAAAAGGGAAATAGGGAGAGTTGAGCTGCACTTCTTCAAGAAATGATCAAGGATCTTTCATATTTAACATATTTAATACACAGTATAAGTTCATCTTACATTGGTTAGTGTTTAACAGTATAGAGAACACTAAACCAATGTAAGATGAACTTATACTGTGTATTAATATTGCAAACAGAGACAATTTTGGTTCTTAAACCTTTAACAAAGACCTCTGATAACTCAGTGAGGTTCTCTGAGTCCTGCATTTCCCACCTGCAAAGTAACAGCAGTGGGGTGGGAGTACGGAGTTGGAAGTGCTCTGACTACAAGGAGATGAATCTAGTGTCATATGTAAACATCACACTCAAAATCACAGCCAGTTCTCTTGGCTCTACTGTCAACATACACCCAGAATCAGATCACTGCTCCCACGGCCTTGCTACCACCTTGGCCTGAAACACTGTCATGTCCAGCCTGGTTTATTACAATAAACAATTAATGGCCTCGCAGCTCCTAACTCTAGGTGTATCAGCTACAGTGAGCCTTGAAAGATCTGAATCTTGTTGGTTCAAACCCTGCACTGGCTCGCAAATTCCTTTCAGTGGCTGAGACCCACTCTGACCTTCCCACACCCAGCCCTCACTCACTACCCTCTGGCCACACTGGCGTCTTCTTTCTTTCATGAATGTCAAGAATTGGCTGCTTTTTAGGCTTTCATTTTATCTTCCCTCTGTCTGGAACACTTTCCTTGACTTACGCACTTCAGTATCAGCCTCATCTTCGCTCAGTTCTTCTTTTCACGAAGCCTAGGTTGCCTACCCTAATTCAACTTCTCAACTCTCCCCTTCACCATGTCTACCCTTGACCCCCATCTCTGGCTTCTTGGCTTCATAGTACTCACATCTGATAACACTTCTAAATAATTGCCTTATTGTGTTTATTTGTGTTGCCACTTGCTGGAAATAACTCCATGAGGGTGGCCCATATGCCAGGAACAATGCCTGGTCCTGAGCAGATGCTCAATAAGTATTTGTTTAGAAATAATTAATGCCATACTTTATGTGGGGAGATTAAATGCACATACCAAAAAAACAGAGAACAAGTCAATGCAAACTATAATCAAACTCTAAAAATTGTCATACACACACACACACACACACACACACATATATATATATATAATTTCCCTAACTCCTTATTTTCCTTGGTTCAAACCACTTTCCCCCACATTCTTTGGTCATATACTACTGCTATGGAATGAATGTTTGTGACCCCTGCCAGATTCATATGTTGAAGCCCTAGCATGAAGTGTGACAATATTTGGAGAAGGTGCCTCTAAGGAAGTGATTAAGGTTAAACAAGCTCATAAAGGTCACAATCCCATTGGATTAGTCCTTATAAGAAGTGAAAACAGAGAACTTGATCTCTCTTTCCATTCTTGCTCAAGCACCCAGCAAAGGTCATGTGAGCACACATTGAGGAAGCTACAAGCCAGGAAGTTTGCCTTTATCTGGAACTAAATCAGCCAGCACCTTGATCTAGCTTCTGGATTTGTGAGAAATAAATTCCTGCTGTTTAAGCTACCCAGTATATATGATGCTTTGTTAATGATGGCTGGAGCAGACTAATATACCTATCCACGTTCTTAGACTCATCTTAATCACTTCTGCTCCATTAAATCATTGCCAACAATGTTCGACTACATAAATATCTGTTTTCTGACTTTTGATAGCATTTTTAGATACATGAAAAATGCTGGGCTGGATGAAGCACAAGCTGCAATCAAGATTGCTGGGAGAAATATCAATAACCTCAGATATGCAGATGACACCACCCTTATTTGCAGAAAGCAAATAAGAACTAAATAGCCTCTTGATGAAAGTGAAAGAGGAGAGAGAAAAAGCTGGCTTAAAACTCAACATTCAGTAAACTAAGATCATGGCATCTGGTCCCATCACTTCATGGCAAATAGATGGGGAATCAGTGGAAACAGTGGATGACTTTATGCTTTTGGGCTCCAAAATCATTGCAGATGGTGACTGCAGCCATGAAATTAAAAGACACTTACTCTTTTGAAGGAAAGTTATGACCAACCTAGCCAGCATATTAAAAAGCAGAGACATTACATTGCCAACAAAGGTCCATTTGGTCAAGGCTCTTGTTTTTCCAGTAGTCAGGTATGGATGTGAGAGTAGGACTATGAAGAAAGCTGAGTGCCAAAGAATTGATGTTTTTGAACTGTGGTGTTGAAGAAGACTCTTGAGAGTCCTTTGGACTGCAAGGAGATCCAACCAGTCCATCCTAAAGGAGATCAGTCCTGGGTGTTCATTGGAAGGACTGATGCTGAAGCTGAAACTCCAATACTTTGGCCACTCAATGCGAAGAACTGACTCATTTGAAAAGACCCTGATGCTGAGAAAATTGAACGCAGGAGGAGAAGGGGATGAGAGAGGATGAGATGGTCGGATGGCATCACTGACTCAATGGACATGAGTTTGGGTAAACTCCAGGAGTTGGTGATGGACTGGTAGGCCTGGTGTGCCACGGTCCATGGGGTTGCAAAGACTCAGACACAACTGAGAGACTGAACTGAACTTAGATACATGACAATATTTATTTGATTATAGTTTGCATTGACTTGTCCTCTGTTTTTTTGT
The DNA here is from genome assembly GCF_033118175.1 of Dama dama. Taxonomy (NCBI): domain Eukaryota; kingdom Metazoa; phylum Chordata; class Mammalia; order Artiodactyla; family Cervidae; genus Dama; species Dama dama. The sequence goes on along the minus strand of NC_083705.1, from coordinate 47,950,148 downwards.
GTGTGCATTTAATCTCCCCACATAAAGTATAAGCTGCTTTACCATGAGGGCAACTGCTGCTGCTGCTAAGTCACTTCAGTCGTGTCCGACTCTGTGCGACCCCATAGACGGCAGCCCACCAGGCTCCCCCCGTCCCTGGGATTCTCCAGGCAAGAACACTGGAGTGGGTTGCCATTTCCTCCTCCAATGCATCAAGGTGAAAAGTGAAAGGGAAGTCGCAGAGGCTGAAACAAATGAAAGTTCATGTTGCCAAGTTCTCTTTGAGGAAAGTAACTGTGTCTTATTTGTAGGAAGGATTACAGAATTATTTTTTGCCCAAGGTCACACAAATGGTCTTAAAACAAAATCAGATCCAGTTTTCATAAATCCTAGGTCAGGATTCTATTTTTGAGCAGGTACCATTTGGGGCACCACAGAAAGGGCCCAAAAGGTAGACATTGAATTTATAAATAAGTGAGACTTTTATAAAAATATATTTAGGGTAAAATGTAGTTTCTAAGGACACAAAAGCATGTCTTCCTGACATTAAACTAAGGAATGAGTCAAGATATAACAAATAAAATCCTGGATCTCATCTCATCTCTCAGTTACCAATAACGTCATGTACCCACTTCATGCTGTGTGAACAAGGGACAGTGGGACTGAAATAGTGAGGAAGAACAAGAAACTAAGGGAAGGAATATGAATAATGCATTCACTGATCAAGCAGGTAGGCAACTGAATGGTATAAGAGGATAAACACATTTAGATAATTACCCTTGTGAAAAGAATAAGCCACAACCCTTTGATGAATAAGGTTATTGGCGAGGGGAGGCTGTTGTCCTGACTTAATCAGAGCTTCCTTTTCCTGACTCTTCATAGCATGTTTTGTGTTTGGGTTCCCAGGTCAGCCTGGAAAAGTCTCTTCAACTCCAAACTTTCCAATTTTAGAGTGAAAACTATATCAAACTGAAAATAGCACTGTTTATTGCTGATGGTTAAGGAAAAAAAATGTTTCATTTGAGAAAGAGAAAATGGATACACATTCCTGTAGAAATTCTGGAGGAATTTTGGATATCTCTAAATCTTTGAATAGTGGTATTGTTTATTATGTCTACTTTTTACTTGTAAAGGCACAACTTTTGTTTCATTTGATAGGTACCTGCCTACTACTACTTTTTCACATATCAAACAAGTCAAGAAAAAAATGATTGGGAAAAATTTTTTAACATGTTTAAAAGATTTTTTAACATGAAAATGGGCAAGAGAAAACAAAGAGAAAGGGGTCACAGAAAGTGTGGCTTAAAAAGACAGCATGCTTGATGCAAGCTATTATATATCAGATAGATAAACAAGATCCTACTGTATAGCACCAGGAACTATATTCAATATCCTGTGACAAACTATAGCAGAAAAGAATATGAAAAAATATATATGTGTATATAACTGAGTAACTTTGTAGTACAGCAGAAATTAACACATCGTTGTAAATCAATTATACTTCAATAAAATTAATTGAAAAAAAAGAACATGCTTGCTGACTGAGCTGGAGATGTGTAAAAGAAAGGAAGAGCTGAGTGTGTGAATAATCCAGTGCAAGCTGATGGAAAGAGCAATGATTTGGAATCTAAATTGTCTTGTATTTACAGTCTGGACTAATTGTAATTCTGGACAAATTGTTCCCTTTACTTCTATGATTTAATTTTTTTCATCTGTAAAATGATGAAATCTTTGCCATATAGACGTGAAGAAGGAGCGTTTCCAAACTCATTCTATAAAGCCAGTATTACCCTAATACCAAAACCAGACAAAGGTACCACAAACAAGCAAAAAAAGAAATTCATCCTTGATGAACATAGATAAAAAAATCCTTAACAAAATATTAACAAACTGATTTCAACAATACATCAAAAGCATCATATACCATTATCAAGTAGGATTTATTTCAGGCATGCAAAAATGGTTCAATATCTGTAAATCAGTCATTCTGATAAACCGTATCAACAAAGTGAAGGATAAATATCATTTGGTGATCCACAGACTTAGAGAATGAACTTGTTGCCAGGAGGGAAGAATGGATGAATGAGATGGTTAGGGAATTTGGGATTAACATGTATACTCTGCTATATTTAAAATGGATAACCAACAGGGACCTACTGCATAGCACAGGGAACTCTGCTCAAAGTTATGTGCAGCCGGGGTGGGAAAGGAGTTTGAGGGAGAATGAATATATGTATGTATATGGCTGAGTACCTCGACTGTCTACCTGAAACTATCACAACATTGTTAATTGGCAATATGTGTGTTAGTCTCTCAGTAATGTCCAACTCTTTGTGACCCCGTGGACTGCAACGCACCAGGCTCCTCTGTCCATGGAATTCTCCAGGCAAGAATACTGGAGTAGGTTGTCATTCCCTTCTCCAGGGGATCTTCTCAATCCAGGGATCAAACCTGGGTCTTCTGCATTGAGGGCAGATTCTTTACTGTCTGAGCCAATATAAAATAAAAATTAAAAAAAAATAGAAATATAAAAAATAAAGTGAATTTGATGAAGGAGTAAAAAAAATATTGAATCACTATGTTATACACCTGAAACCTATATATTATGTCAACTATATTTCAATAAAAAATAAATACCCCCCTCCAAAATACCACTTAGTGGTTGAAAGTAAGAACAACAGGATTGGTATGAGGATTAAAAGAGAGAATGTTGCTGAAGCTGAGAGTAGGGGGATCCATAAAAAAGAGTCATCAATAAGAGTACTGAGGGAGGGGACATATGTTATACCTATGACTGATTCATGTTGATATATGACAGAAACCAACACAACATTGAAAATCAATTTATCCTCCAATTAAAAAAAATTAAAGTACTGCTGCTGCAGCTGCTGTAAGCCAGCAGGGTAGGAGTATGCGGTAGCGGGAGAGCACTGCCTGGTTATTGTCTGGCATGCGCTGGAACAGGAAGACGGGATGGGAGAGTGCCTGAGAGGAGAACGAAAGGAAGAGCAGAGCATGTATATGTTGGGGACTATTCATATGTTACATGCCCATGGTGGAAGGAATAAATGCATCAAAGAGGGTATTTGTTCTGTGCTCTGTTCTGCAATGGAACTTAGAATAGTCTCAACTTATTTTCATTGAGAAAGTAGCACAATATCTCTGGGGTCTTTATCTGCAAGCACTGTTGTGTTGATTGTGAATGTTACAAAGCAATGAGGGTTATAGCTCCAGGGCACCATCTCTGAGAAGCCTTGTGCAGTAGGGGAACAACAGAAGCATTGCTCCATGAAGCACTGTATCTAGTTATCGTTTCCCCAGGGGACTATTAGAACACAACCACATCACAATGATATTGTAGTAAACAGTAAAGGACCTTTTAACATCTTTTCTAGGAGCAATTTCAATCTTTGCTTTGTGTCTAGCTTGGCCAATCCACAGCCTTGCTGCCCTAGGCTTTTTTCCTCTCTCTTTTCTTTTACCGTGGAGATTCTCAGTTAGGCTTTTTTGAGTGGGGGTGGTAGGGAGAGAGGATATTAGAAAAAGGAGAGAAAGTTTTGAAATACACATGCCAACCGTCTGTCCAGGTGGGCTTTGCGACCAGCCCCCTGATGAGAGTAGTTGATCACCTCTAGACCCTTTCTTTTCACAACTCATAATCAAATCTCAATCTGTTGACTGTTTCTCATACCTGTATATGTGGAAAGCGTCTCTTTGCATTGCTTATCATCTCTCCTCTGGTTGTAATCCAAAACCTTTAAAGAATCTCAGGGAGCCTGCTGCATTCATGGAGGGATGTCTTAATTGACTATTTAGATTTCCGAGAGGTGACCATAAGTAACTTAAAAAAAAACTTCATTGAAAAAGAAACTGAAGATTCTATATGAACAAGAATCAACTTTCCAATTTTCTGCAGAAGCTAAAATTTATAAGAAAGAATGGAGAGTTAGCCTGTGACTTGGTGGTGTGACCAGCTCTCTTCTCTGGGATGGGTAAAAGACATCAACAGATACAGGACCTAAAGGGGCTTGCCAGGCCCCAGGAACTCTGCAAAGGGGCCCAGAGTTATGAAACTTCCTATTCACTTTTCTTCCTATTTCTTTCTATTCTTCCTATTCACTTTTATGGAGGTCCCACAGTCTGAGGCATTGCCTAGTTATTAAGATATTGTGTCCAAGGCAAGAAAAACCCACTGGGGTACTGAACAGAATATGCTAAGAATCTTTTAAGTCAACAGCTCAGCCACTTGACCATGAGGAATGTGCCCTCCCGAGGGATGCCTGGAGAAGACGGAATGTGCACCAACAGTGGGGCCTTACCTCATCCTCCTCCAGGCTCTGTGGGCCTTTGCTCTGCAATGTGATAGCTGGACCTCCCGGCTTCCTGCGTCTGCTCTCTGCAAAACTGCCGGGTGCACTAGACTCGCCTTCCAGTCTATCCGTTTCAAACTCCATGACACGTGACACCCTCCTGCTGCCCCCTGGCTGCTCAAAACTTATTTTGGGGAAGGCAGTTCATTAAAATTTGCCAACTGATAGCCTGTTTACAGATGTTTTATCTCGAGTCTTTACATTTTAAATTAAAACTAGTAACCAACATTTGCAATTCAGCAGGCAAAATTACAGCTTCTCATAGAAAAAAAAGGAGACGGCAATGGCAACCCACTCCAGTACTATTGTCTGGAAAATCCCATGGACGGAGGAGCCTGGTAGGCTGCAGTTCATGGGGTCGCTGAAGAGTCAGATACGACTGAGCGACTTCACTTTCACTTCTCACTTTCATGCATTGGAGAGGGAAATGGCAACTTATTCCAGTGTTGTTGCCTGGAGAATCCCAGGGACGGTGGAGCCTGGTGGGCTGCCGTCTATGGGGTCGCACAGAGTCGGACACGACTCCATGACTTAGCACCAGCAGCAGCGAAAAAAAAAAAAAAAATCCGAAGTTCTAGCTTCAAGTTGCTACAGTCCTCACTCTTCCTCTTCATTTAAATGGAACTTGTTTCACTCGAATTTTTAAAAATCTACATGCTTGTAGATACTGTGGTTGCTACTCTCTCAGTGTAGTGATATGGCTTAACAACACAAGCATTGATCAGATTTGAACCTCAGCCCCAGGAGATGGAGGGCACATTATTTAACTCTGGACATCTTTTTCTCATCTGTGAAATGGCAATAATAATATCCACCTCATGGGGATGATATAGTATCTACACCTCACCTAAAATGATGCCCAGCTCATAGATGACTCTTGATTAAGGGCAGCTATTCAGGGTACTCTTCTCAGAGTTTCACGTGTTGTTGTTCAGTCACTGAGTCGTGTCTGACTCTTGTGACCCCATGGACTGAAGCACTCAAGGCTCCTCTATCTTCCACTTCATGTGTTACTTCTTTCCTAACCATTTCCCTCAACTCTCCTCTCCCTATGCTTGTCTCCAACTGATGAAAGCAAAAATTTTTGCCTCCTTTTCAACAAAAATGGAATTAAATAAGTGCCAGTTGATTAGGTATTGAAGGAAGTAGGATGCAGGGGAGACATATCTCCATGAACAGGACACAGCCCATGTCTCAAGGAGTTCATGTTTTATTATGTAATAATGTTACAATATTATCAATGCTATGGTTGAGCTATATATTAGGCCATGAGAACATCAAGGAGGGTACGGCAATAAAAACAGTTGTCATAATCACTTACATTTGTAAGTAAGTGGTGTGCTTATAAACAGACTCTCCTTAAAAAAAAAAAAAAAAAGAAAGGAAAAATTAAAAGCAGTTCCAAATAACGAGAGCTCCTGATAGCATAATGTATATCTCAGTTATAAGCAGCATTTACATTGTCAGAATAATGTAGGCATTAATTACCAATTCAAGGAATATTATGGTCTAGCTGTATTAGGAGAAGTGGAAGTAAGGTGTATCCTGCTGGTGGGGATGGGGTGTGTGGTTGTGTTTGTGAAGGGAAATATTTTAATTTTTATGATTAAAAAATATCAAGAAGTAGTAGTATGAGGATGCCACTGAACAATAAATAATGGAAAAGGTTTGCCTCTTGAACCCATAAAATAGTGTATGTGGATAGTGGGGATGTTGAAGGAACTGTAAAGTTTCATAATAAGTGTGGTGGAACTATTTGACTCATTGAATAACATATACACCTTTGATTAAAAAAGCAACTGAAATAAAATTGCTTATTAGCAATTATAATATACCCATATTTTCTTGTAACAAAAAGGAATAAAAAACCTAGTGTAGTAGTAATAACTCCAGGCAAAAGCAAATGCATGGACTAGGAGTATTAAAAAAGACAGAGGGAGAGAGTTCAGACAAAAGGAATAATCTCACCATGAAGATACAGCTACTCTAAACTATATTTTACCACATGACCTCAAAAGTACTTACCAAGGGAAAAAAAAAGACTACCATGATAACTTTGTAAATTGACAATAATAATTAAACACCTTTATAGAACCTCTCAAAGACTCATAGATCAAGCAAAAAAGGTGAGTAAGCACAGAAAAGATTTGAATAAACTTGATCTGGTAATTGAAAGTAAAGTTTCAAACTTGACTACACATAATGCTCAAATGCACTTAATATATTTACAAAATATTACCTAAATACTAGGCTAAATAGGAAATATTTACATATTATAATAATTTGATACCAGATACAGGCTAAGGTAGAGAGAGTCTAAGGTGGTCCTTTTTATAATATTCTTGGTGTTTGGTGTTCATGCCTTCATGTCATTCTCTTCCTTTGGGTGTAGGCAGGATCTGTGATTTGTTTCTAACTAACAGAATATGGTAAAAGTGAATAGATGTCACTCCCATAACTATATTACACTATATGTGACTCTGTTTTACTAGCAGATCTTTACTAGACATTCTAACTGCCAGCTTGATGAACTGAATGATCATGTTAGAAAAATCCTGTGGACGGCCTATAGAGACTGCAGGCAGACTCTCAGAGCTCAGGGTCTTTTACCTGACAGTCAACAGGAAGCTGAACCCTCAGTTCTACAACCAAAAGGAAATGAATTCTACTAACCTGAGTGACACCACCCTTATGTCAGAAAGAGAAGAACTAAAATAGCCTCTTGATGAAAGTGAAAGAAGAGAGTGAAAAAGCTGGCTTAAAACTCAACATTCAGAAAACTAAGATCATGGCATCTGGTCCCATCACTTCATGGCAAGTAGATGGGGAAACAATGGAAACAGGGACAGACTTTATTAATTTTTTTTTTTTTTTTTTTTTTTTGCTCAGATCACTGCAAATGGTGACCACAGCCATGAAATTAAAAGAGGCTTGCTCCTTGGAAGAAGTTATGACCAACCTAGACAGCATATTAAAAAGCAGAGACATTACTTTACCAACAAAGGTCCACTAGTCAAAGCTATAGTTTTTCCAGTAGCCATGCATGGATGTGAGAGTTGGACTATAAAGACAGCTGAGTGCTGAAAAATGATGCTTTTGAACAGTGTTGGAGAAGACTCTTGAGAGTCCCTTGGACTGCAAGGAGATCAAACCAATCAATCCTAAAGGACATCAGTCCTGAATATTCATTGGAAGGACTGAAGCTGAAGCTCCAATACTTTGGCCACCTGATGCGAAGAACTGACTCACTGGAAAAGACCCTGATGCTGGGAAAGAGTGAAGCCAGGAGGAGAAGGGGATGACAGAAGATGAGATAGTTGGATGGCATCACCGACTAGATGGGCATGAGTTTGAGTAAGCTCTGGGTGTTGGTGATGGACAGGGAAGCCTGGCATGCTGCAGTCCATGGGGTCACAAAGAATCAGACATGACTGAGCAACTGAACTGAACTTGAGTGAGGTTGGAAGCAGATACTTTTTCAGTTAAGCCTCCCGATGAGAATGAAGCCTGCTGACCCCTTGACTGCTGTCATGTGAGACCTTTGGTATTAACTTCCATCTGGGAAACAAATTATTAGAACTAATAGTGAATTATTCAGAAAACAAGTTAAATACATAAAAAACAATATGAACCAGCCCTGTCCATCAACAGAAAATTGGATTAAAGATTTACTGAGCATAGCCCCGCCCATCAGAACAAGATCCATTTTCCCCCAGTCAGTCTTTCCTATCAGGAAGCTTGCATAAGCCTCTTATCCTTATCCATAAGATGGCAGACAGAATGAGAACCACAATCAGAGAAAACTAATCAAACTGATCACATGGACCACAGCTTTGTCTAACTCAATGAAACTATGAGACATGCCATGTAGGACCACCCAAGATGGACAGGTCATGGTGGAGAGTTCTGACAAAATGTGGTCCACTGGAGAAGGGAATGGCAAACCACTTCAGTATTTTTGCCTTGAGAACCCCATGAACAGTATGAAGAGGCAAAAAGATAGGACACTGAAAGATGAACTCCCCATGTTGCTAGATGCCCACTATGGTACTGGAGAAGAGTGGAGAAATAACCCCAGAAAGAATGAAGAGGTGGAGCCTAAGTGAAAACAGCATCCAGTTGTGGGTGGGACTGGTGATGGAAGTAAAGACCAATGCTGTAAAGAGCAGTATTGCATAGGAGCCTGGAATGTTAGGTCCATGAATCAAGGCAAATTGGACAGAGTGCCTGAAGAGCTATGGATGGAGGTTGATGACAGTGTACAGAAGGCAGTGATCAGGACCATCCTCAAGGAAAAGAAATGCAAAAAGGCAAAATGGTTGTCTGAGGAGGCCTTACAAATAGCTGAGAAAAGAAGAGAAGTGAAAGGCAAAGGAGGAAAGGAAAGATATACCCATCTGAATGCAGAGTTCCAAAGAATAGCAGGGAGACATAAGAAAGCCTTCTTCAGTGATCAATGCAAAGAAATAGAGGAAAACAA